>NC_090928.1:1162660287-1163872974 GCF_040938575.1 Ambystoma mexicanum | reverse complement strand
GAATGTCCGGTGGTCTACTGTGTCAAATACTGCTAAGAGGTCATGGAGAACCAGGATCCAAGGATGCCACCATTGATGATTTTAAGGGCATCGTCAATCACCTTTATGGGAGATGTTTCTGTGCTGTCTCTGGATCTGAAGCCAGGTTCGTGGGACTGAAGGAGGTTATTGGCTACAATGCTTCTGAGGAGATGCATGGCTACTGCTTTCTCAAGGATCTTACCTACAAAGAGAATATGTGTGATAGGTGTGAAGAATCCTGCAGATCCCTCACCATAACCCTGCCTAAGGTCTCTTTCCAGGGGCCAGGAGAGGGCAGATGATGCCTATCCCAATCCTGGGGTGGTGTACTGCGGGAGGATCACCTGGGTGGAGACAGGGCCCAGGGTAGTGTGGAGATTTTGTCAGATGAGACATAGGGCCTCATTACACGGACGGCGGTAAGGGTTAACGGTCACCGTTAATGGTACCGGTGACCGTTAACCCTTACCGCCTTACTACGAGGTCCCTTTGCGGGTTGGAGACTTTAACGCCTGCTTACTGCAGGCGTTAAAAACCAACCCGCAAAGGGACCAGGGTGCTAATTACAGTACCGCAATTTGCGGCACCATACGTAGCGCCTTCCCCATTCCCATAGAGCCCTATGGGGCAAAAATGGGAATGGGGAAGGGCAATGCGGGAAAGGGGAATTACCGCCCCGCCAACCTTGGAATAGGGCGGTACTTCCCCTTTCCACCAAGGCGGTGCCGGTATTTTACCGGCATGGACCAAGGTGCTAATAGCACCTTGGTCCTCCGCCTACCGTATAATGAGGACCATAGTATTTTTTCCCTGAATGGGATGTTCTTATCAAATTGTCATTTTGATATCTCTCAACCTCTTGGAAAAACTGAGATGGTAAATCCTAAGGTTGTAACCCCACCACATATTGTACCAAAATAACACATCTTTGTTATCCCTTAAATCAAATGCCCTCCTCAATTCCACAGGTACACTACAAGGAATTTCAGAAATGTTGCCTTCTATATGCCTTTTTCATCTAATAAGGATAAATCCTCCAATCCCTCTTTTGAAAATATTGAGGGAATTAAATCTAGGCTTATATCTATAAAGGAAGTAGAAAAACCTAAGTTAATTAAAATGAACTACATGTCCCAGAATCCAATAGGGACTGAGACAAAGAAGAGGGCTGAAGAGGCATGTAGAAATGAAGGACAGGCAATTAGACTTAGCAGTTGTTTGTGGTATGTGTGAGAGACATGGTGGTGACCAAGTCCAAGCAGTCTTCAATGAAGGATGTGTTGGGCTTGGGTGGTCTGTAGATGAGTTGAAAAGTGACTGTGTCTATTGGGGAGAGTGGAAGTGGCAGGCAGGGTTTTCAAAGTAGCCAATGGTGACGGCATTCAGTTGGGTGCATGACCATGATGCCTTGCGAATGATGGCGAGGCATCCGAGGATCTTCTTTGAATAGTCTTATTATAAAATTCTGTAGCCGTTGGGGATGAGAACATCTAGGATGTGTGTGGAAGTGAATGTCATGCAGGTCTCAGTAATGAACAGGGCATCCAAGTCATGTGTGGTGATGAGGTTGACGATATCTTCTGCATAGTTGTTTGCGAGTGTACATTAGCAAGCATTTGTTTTCTTGTAGTGGTAGATGGTGGATTACTAATGTGGTCTATGGTGACATGGACAAGATTGTTTCAATGTCGTCTCCATGATGTTGCTGGTGAGCAACATGGCTGGTGATGTGTGTTGATGGTAGGGATGGGTTGTTGGTAGAGAGGGATTAAACACATATTTGATGGAGTTTACCAAATGTTAGAGGAGCAGGGATTCTGTTCCTGCGTCCTCCTGGTCTAAACGTGTACAAACAGGAATTGCCATTGACCTCACCTGCCTTTCATTTTGGACGCAAAGGTGATCTCTAAGAGTTGGAAAGCAAACAAAGAGGCTTGGGCTTAGGTCACATGACCAAGATTCACTTGCACCTGACCACCAACTACAATGGAAAAGAGGCTGCCTGGAAGGCACGAACACTGGTGTTGGGCAGAGCATCTGAGTGGCGGGGCCTGATCACATGACCAGCAGGAACCTCAATTATTAACCAAATGTAATCATGCAGATTGTAAAGTTCTTTCATTCAAGGTCAGTTTTTTGTTGATTCTTAATAGCATCTGCATGTCATCTGCATTATTCAGGTGAGAGATTTCAAAGATGGTCAATACATTCATTAGCCAGTTGACATAGAGTATGAAAAAGAGGGAAACAACGATGACCCCTGTGGCCCACCACTTGTAAGAAGTTGGAAGGCAGATGGGAAATGGCTTAGTGAATCTGGGAAGAACTTATGAGAGAGTAATGGTTCATCTCAAATCTGGACCTACAATAGCTATGTTGCACAGAGAATCTAGATGAAAGGTAGTTATTGATGGTGTTGAAGGCTGCCAGAAGATCAAACAGAAGTAAATCTCGACACCAGCCACATACACCAAATCATGATGTATGAAGTGGTTTGTCAGACATCTGAGTCTTGCACCTTCTTTCTAGTGTTAGTGATTAGAATTGTTCTGTTGTATGGGAATCTATGTTCTGGAAATACTAACATACAATCCTCTACTCGATTAATTTACAATAATGCTTACAAGGTCCAGTACACACACTCCTTGATAAAGTTGTCTGGACCTATATTAGATGCAAGCATTTTTATTGATGATGCCCTATTTCTTCACAAGAAATATCTCTGAATACAAATATTTCTCTACCCTGTTACTCAAGATATGTCATAAATACAGATAGTTACAAATAGGGCCTCATTACAGGTAGGGCGCAAAGGGATACCAGGCACCGGTAATTACACTGGTGCCGGTAATCCCTGTGCGCCCTACTACGAGTTCCCTTTGCGGTTCCCGTCCTTAACGCCTGCTTTTATTCCAGAAAACCCAAAACAAGGTGACCATATACATGTCTAAAAACAAAATGTGTGTTGCACTAATATAACAGTCTCAAAACAAAAGATGCACCATTTTTATAAACTGAAAAACAAAGGCCAACTGCATGGCCATGATGTGTGCCCACTGGGCTTTATCAAGGCACATTTACATCACAACTAGCATCACAATAGCATATCTTTTTGACTGATGCTCCCTATAAGAGTTCAATGAGGTAATGATGAATTGATTCTTCATATGAATCAAGGTCCTATTGCGTGTCGATCCAGTAAGTCCTTGTGTGTAGCTCAATCCATTATTTACAAAACATGTTATGGGTGTTCAGAGTAGGTCACGGTAGCCCATTCCCCTTTAGTAAATCTGCCGATATTGCACCTTGTTGTGTCCAGCAGTTTGGTTAGTCCTGGCGTCCTGTGCTTCAGTCACTTTAAAACATGTGTCTCCACTAGTTTGTCCAAATAAGAGATAATTAAACGTTGATGATAATTCCTGCTGTATCCCACACTCATTGACTCTGGTTGTGTTCTGTGTCGCACTCATTGCCCCAGAACTGTCCGATGTCACTCTCACTGCACCAAATATTGCTGCAATATCACTTTGATTGCCTAGGTTCAGTTCCATGCCACTTTATTTTTCCCAGCTCCTCACCACAGTACTCTACACAGATTGATTGACTGTAATGTCACTTTTATTGATTCATGTATCCATATAACATTTTAGGAAAGAGTACAAAGTCCACACTTCAAATTATCATATAAAACAACACACACAATACAAAATATATTAAAGGTGTTCAAAATGAATACAGAATAAAGTGTTTTCCATGATCAATGGGTGATTAGGAATGTTCCTAGCAGTTCCAAGCCATACCTGCATCTCATATTAAGGACAGGCCTATTTGTGAAGATTAAGCAAAGGATCAGGTTATTTTTTTTTCTGTCAATGTAGCACGTTACCCTCTTGTTCAGTGTAAATGGCATATGCATCATAGGAACCCCAGCCATCTTGTGCCACTTTCTGCCATGCACCATATTATGCAGGGGACCCGGAATCTTTTTGTGATACCAATTGCTCCAATGTGTGTTGGATGGAAGGATCTGTTTGCAGCACCCAATTAGTCACCAGTGGGATGAACAAGCAAAGCTTCCCACCCAGCCCAAACTAGCCACACCCTCCAACTCACCTCATCTTTAAACCTCTTGAAGGCTTGACATCACGTCTGCTCTGGTGTTTCCCGCCAACCCAGAACAATGTATTTGTTCATATTCAATAATTGTCCTACATTAGTTCTTACTATCACATTGTCGTTCATTTCCGGTCCATCTCATCAAGAATGACAACATCCGGTCCCATCACGCTCAGGTGAGGAGTGTTGGCCCTCCTCCCACTTGCATATTTCCACTGGTGCTGAAGGCTTCCTTGTTAGGCCTGGTTATAACTGGTACAGTCCAAAGATGGCGGATGGGTGAACTTTGGCCAGTGCCCCTCTATGCAAAAGTGCTGATCTTCCCATTCTGTCCCGATATACTGCACATGTCCATATCCAGCATTAACACTAACAAATAGGATTCAAGAAATGCCTTGACTGTGTATGTCCATTGCAATTTAAAGGTAAACTAATAACACCAAGCCTCATTTTGAAAACAGACATCCCCATGGTATAAGTAAACAGGGATGTGTGCCTTTAAGCATTATTTCTCATTTTAATCATTCTGCCTACTCCTGTATGAATGTGTACAAGTGGCCATGAAGTCACATTCATCAGCTATCATGACCCGGGGGCGCAATACACTGATTACCAAGTACTGACTTTGGTGTCAACTGTTACATGTATTTAAGATATATGTGGCTGCTACTGCACACACTCATATGCTGACACACCCGTGTTCCCAGGTCAATAACATGGTATTAAAGTATTTCCATCAAGATCCACTGCTCTTGAAATCTGTTAGGCTATTGTATTTTGCATCAAACTGCCTCTTCACTGCATAAAATGCTGCAAACACGACCAGGCCCACCCAATCACTCACTGCAAAAAATAAAATTCAGTACAAACATACTTTTACACCCATTAAAATAAGGTAAGGTCTATTCACAGGGTCTAAGGGTAGATACTCTTAAAAATGTGTACAATTTCCCAGGACGAATGTTAGTGCAGAATTCCTACTATTTGCAAAGACGAAGGGTAAATAGTGCTTAATTTCTACTATTTGCAAGGACGATGGGATGAATTGTAAATAGAACAAAAATTCTACTACTTGCGAGGACGATTGGACGAAAGGTAAATAGTGCCGAAATACTACTATTGTCAGGATGAAGGGTAAATAGTGGAAAATGTGTACTATTTGCCAGGATGAAGGGTAAATAGTGCCGGATGAAACAACTTGCAAGGGCAAAGGGGCAAAGGGCCAAAGGCTAAATAGTGCAGAACTTCTACTATTTGCAAGGACGATGGGACGAAGGGTAAATAGTGCAGAACCCAAGTGCCCCATCCCTCTCTCCTGATCCACACCCAGAGCCCTATCCCTCCCTCCAGATCCAAACCCAGGTGCCCTATCCCTCCTTCCAGAGGCAAACCAAGATGGCCCATCCCACACTCCAAATCTTAACCCAGATGCCCCATTCATGCCTCCAGATCCACACCAAGATGCCTCATCTCTCCCTGCAGATCCAAACCTGAGTGCCCCATCCCTCCCTCCAGAGCCATAGCCAGATGCCCATCCCTCCCTCCTGATGCACACCAGAGCCCCATTTCTTCCTCCAGATGCCCTATCCCCCCCTCCAGATCCACACCCAGGTGCCTTCTTCCCTCCATCAATATTGACACAAAGATAGCCGTTCCCTCCCTCCAAATACAAACCCAAGTACCCCATCCCTCCTTCCAGAGGCAAACCAAGATGGCCCATCCCACATTCCAGATCTTAACCCAGATGCCCCATCCATGCCTCCAGATCCACACCAAGATGCCTCATCTCTGCCTGCAGATCCAAACCTGAGTGCCCCATCCCTCCCTCCAGAGCCACAGCCAGATGCCCCATCCCTCCCTCCTGATCCACACCAGAGCCCCATTCCTTCCTCCAGATGCCACATACCTCACTCCAGATCAACACCCAGATGCCTCCCTCCACAACCACATCCAGATGCCCCATCTCTCTCTCCAGAGCCACACCCAGATGCCCCTACGCTACCTCCAGATTCTCACACTGGTGTCCCTGCCCCTCCGTTCATAGCACACTCATATGCCCATCCCTCCCTCCAAAAACAAATCACAGTGCCCCCTCCCTCCAGAGACACACCAAGATGTGCTGTCTCTCCCTTATGATCCACATCCAGATGCCCCATCCCTCCCTCCAGATCCACACCCAGATCCACCATCCCTCTATACTGACCCATGCCCAGAGACCCATCCTTCCCTCCAGATCCACACCCAAATGCCCATTCTTCCATCGAAATTCAAACCCAGTTGCCTCATCCCTCCCTCCTGACCCACACCCTTGCAAATCCAAACCCAAGTGTCCCACCCCTCCTTCCAAAACAACATCCAGATCCAGATGCCCATTCCCTCCCTCCAGATCCACACCCAGATGCCTCATCCCTGCATCCAAATCCACACCCAGATGTCCCATCCCTCCCACCAGAGCCACACCCAGATGCCCTATCCCTCCCATGTGACACCCAGATGCCCCATGTCACCCTCCTCCTTCACATCCATAGCACCATTCCTCCCTCCAGAATCACACCCAGATGCCACATGCCAACCCCAGATCCACACCCGGGTGCCCTCTTCCCTGCCTCCAGATCGACACTCATATGCCCGATTCCTCCCTCCAAATACAATCCCAAGTGCCCCACAACTCCTTCCAGAGTGACAGCAAAAGGCCCCATCCCTCCCTCCAGAACAACACCCAGATACCCCTCCCCCATCCAGATCCACACTAAGATGCCCCATCCCCCTCCAGATCCATACCATTATGCCCCATCCATCTCTACAAAATCCACATTCAGGTGCCCCGATTCACACATCCAGATCAAAACCAAGGTGCCCCCATCCATCCCTCTACATCCACAGCAAGATGCCCCACACCCTCCCTTCATATCCACAGCCAGGTGTGCTCTTCCCGCCGACCAGATCACACTCGTATTCCCCACCCCTCCCTCCAAATTCAAACCCAAGTGCTCCATCCCTCCCTGCAAATCCAATCCCAAGTGCCCCACTTCTCCTTTGAGTGCGACACCGAAATGGCCCATCCCTCCCCCAGATCCACACCCAAATGCCACATCCTTCCATCGAGATCCACACGCATAAGCCCCATCCCCTCTCCAGATCCATATCAAGGTGCCACCCTCATTCCCTTCAAAATCCACACCCAGGTGCCCCCATTCCCATGTCCAGATCCAAACCAAGGAGCCCCCATCCCTCCCTCCAGAACTACACATAGATGACCCATTCCTTCCTGCAGAACCACACCCAGATGCCCATTCCCTCCCTCTAGATCCATACCAAGATGCCACCATCCCTCTCTTCAATAGTCACACCCAGGTGCACACATCCTTCCTACCTCCAGATCCACACGTAGGTGCCCCATCCCTCCCTCCATATTCAAACCCAGATACCCCATCCCTGCCTCCAGATCCACATCCAGATGCCCAATGCCTCACTCCAAATACACACCAAGATGCCCTACCCTCCGCCAGATCCACACCCAAGTGCCCCATTTCTCCCTCCAGATCCACACTCAGATGCCCCATCACCACTGCGAGATCCATACCCAGGTGCCCCCAACCCTCTCTCCAGAGCCACACCCAGATGCCTCATACCTCCCTCCAAAGACACAATTGGATGCTCCATCTTTCCCTCCTGATTCACATCCAGTGCCCCATCCATACCAGCAGATGTACACAGAGATACCCCATCCTTCCCTCAAGAGATGCCTCATCCAAACCCAAGTGCCCCATCCCTCCTTCCAGAACCACACCTGGATGTCTTATCCCTCCCTCCAGAGCCACACCCAGATGCCCCATCCCTACTTTCAGATTCGCACACAGATGCCTCATCCCTCCCTCCAGATCCACACCCAGATGCCCCATCCCTCCTTCCTAATCCAAACCCAAATGCCCCATCCCTTCTTCCAGAGCCACACCTGGATGCCTTATCCCTCCCTTCAGATCCACACACAGATGCCCCATCCCTCCCTCCAGATCCACACCCAGATGCCCCATCCCTCCTTCCTAATCCAAACCCAAATGCCCCATCCCTTCTTCCAGAGCCACACCTGGATGCCTTATCCCTCCCTTCAGATCCACACACAGATGCCCCATCCCTCCCTCCAGATCCACACCCAGATGCCCCATCCCTCCATCCAGAGCCATACCCGGATGCCCTATCCCTCCCTTCAGATCCACACACATACGCCCCATCTCTCACTCCAGATCTACACCTAGGTGTCCCATCCCTCCCTCCTGATCTACACCCAGATGCCTCATCCCTCCCTCCAGATCCACACCTAGATGTCCCCCATTAACTCCATCTAGGGACCCCATTCTGGGCTCCTGTTTGTTAGCCAACAGAGCCCCTATACATCACATTATCATTCCACCACCTCTTCATGAATCATCAGATGCCCCTCTTAGTTAGCCACATCCACGGTTATGTTCTTGCCCTCTGCCCTCCCATTAACAGCTCACAGAATGCATTATTCTCCTCCTGCCAGTTTCTGCCCCTCCAGATGAGATGACCTAGGAAGTAATATGCTCAAACATCACATGACAAGGAGAAAGTGTAGAGTTCCGGTTCGATAAACAGAAAGCAACACTCTGCCTCCTTCTCGGACATGGAGGAGAAATAAGCATTATTTTTGCACAATTTACACGGACCCTCTTGTCCTTGTAAAATTGCGCAGAAAGTGTGCTATTTATCCTTCGTCCTTGCAAATAGACACGACCTTAAAATAATGTAAATATTGTATTGCGCACGGGTGCACATCTGTGATTAATTTCTTGGACAGGTAATCTGCAATAAAAGATGTCTGCCTTCCTTCCCATACTGTTTGCTGACTGGTTAAGGAAACTGCCTTCGCACCCACAATATTCAATATTTAGTGGAGCGTGAAATCAGCTTGAACCAACATGAAGACATGTGTCTAAGAGCGCATGTTGAACATGCGAGGACGTGGGTGTAATTAATGTCTATACTATTAGATCTTCCTTAGCTAATGAAGCATGCGCCTGGATGAAGATGTTATAAATAAGAGGCAATATGACATGTTTAGCCACTGATTCCCCAGCATCGGTAATCAAGGAATACCATAGGGAAACATTGTGGCAGTGTATTTTCTTTCATCATACATAATCTTAAATCATGGGTTTATGAATGAGTTTGACGAGCCGTGCATGAAGGAACTACCGTGTTTTTTCTATGAATAACATTTAAGGAATGTAAAGCTGTCAAATATATTTTTATGCAACAACAAAGTCAGATCAGTAACTATATATGTTAAAGGATAAGGTCATTATAATGAACACTCCACCCCGTTCCCTGGAGTTCAGCACAAGTTTACATTTGTTTGTGGGTTTGTGGCTTGGTGAAGCGTTGTTCCTTATCCAATTTAACACCATTCACCAATCTGCACCAAAATGTGTATTTGCTTACCTATTAGTACCCTCCGGACATCAATGAATACATGACATTTGGACACCCCACCCTGTTCCTCGGATTATAGCAAAACTCTGAATTTATTTGTGGGTGTGTGGCTTGGCAACGTGATGTTCCTTACACAATTCCACACCAATTCACAAATCTGCACCAAAGTCTGCATATTAACCTGTTAGGACCCTACGGACATTACTGGCTACATGACATGTCGACACTCCAAGCCTTTACAGCACAAGATAACATTTGTTTGTGGGTCTGTGGCTTGGCAACACATTGTTCCTTATACAATTTGACACTGTTTCACCAATCTGCCCAACATTGTGCATAGTTACCTGTTAGGGTCCTGCAGACATGACTGGCTACATAACATTTGTACATACTACCCCTTTCCCCGGATTTCAGCACCTTCACACATGAGACAGTCGCCTGAAAGTGGCAAAACATCAATGTGGTCGTAGAAGGACCGGTTTAATCATAAAATGCACGGTTTCTGAGACATTTGCACTAAAATGCACTGCAATGTACTGCACCACACCAGGGTGAGACAACAGTGGGGAGAGAGCACAGTAGGTCCCAGTATGCGGCAGAACACTAACCCTCACCTCCCTCCAAGGTGTGCTCTGGCCATCCACCCATGCCTATTCTCAGTGCAGTTTACTTCAGACTTCAGTGCCAGGCACATCAAGCAATAAGCAAATCAGAGCAGTGACCGTCACGATCATTGATTTTCAACAATTTAGGAGAGTGTTGTCATGTCATGTCTGTCCACAGCACCTGTTCGGAGAACGGGTACTTTTTTCTAGTTTCAAGTAAGAGTGAATGGGCGGGTTGGTGCCCATGCGCAATGGTGATTGAGGTGTGTTTTATTTTGCACTGTGATCAGCTTCGAGTTTTGTTAAAACGACATCGAGGTGAGACATAGTTTGCTTGCAACCAAGAGATTACTTTGATTACTACATCAGAAACCTATGAAAACTGTGGGACTCGTTACAAGTACAGTGTTGTGGTAAAAATTGTGGAAAAGTGGCAGAAATTCCATTACTGCCACTTAACTACCAAATGACTGCACCCTCATACTGCATGTTGAGGCGGTATGGTGAAAGCTATACCTCCAGAGGAAATCTGGAGATCAATCTTTCACCTTACTGCCAAAACGCGGGAAATCTACCGTGCAGTGGTACTACTCGCTGTATATCCTTAAAAAATCCCCATGGAGTCGAAAGATGGGGATTTTCACTGCCATACCACCACTCGTAATCCTGTGGTACTGCTACAAGACCGAGTTGTGGCAGGCTTAACTGAGTATGGCGATAATTAAATTGATTTACTGCCAGATTACTTGCAAACTTGTCATGAGTCCCATTAATGAGCTCACAAAGTTCAGGAGTTCAGCTGAAAATTAAGAAAACTGCTGATTTGTATTGGAGAAAAACAGTCTACAGTGGGTTAACCAAACATATATATAATATCTATAGTAGGGTGGTAAATGGGTCAGAGAGGACGATGGGTGTGGAGAGTCTAAGAAAGTCGACCAAATTTACCAGAATAGAATTAGCACGATTTAACCTTGTGGAATTAGAGAAATCACTGCAGGAAGACGACAATATATGTGTGTTTTATGGGTTCATTTAGAAATTGCAGCAGAACAAGTAAGTATATCTGTGATTCAGAGCTGGGTTCGGGTGTTTTCTGACTTTTAGTGATCAATTTGTAGCTAGAGGTTTCTTCAGACATGGTTCCTAAGCACAGGTTAAGTTGTGCTAATATCTGTTTGTATTTGTATTTTATTTGTATTTTATAAAAAGGGCCTTAAACCAAGGGATCGAAAATGGTACAATAAAAATGAATAAACAAAACTATTCAGAAAACAACGAATCAGGGATTTTCAGCAGATGAGTCTTCAACGACCCACACAATACTGAATAAACAGAAGTAGAGCGGAGAGGGTAAGGCAGAACATTCCAGTAAAGAGGAGGAAAAAGCTCAAAAGAGCGAAAACGAGACTGGGCACAAGGAGGACTAGGAGGGAGCTAACAGTAAAAACTGGGAAGAAGAGCGAAGAGAGCGGGAAGGAGTGAAGAAAGATGTGAAGGCAGTAAGATAACTAGGATCAAGACCATGAAGAGGTTTGAAAACAAGACAAAGAAAATTAAACCTAATTTGAGTATGAAAGGGTAACTAGCCAAGAGATGCAAGCGAACAAGAAATAGAGTCCCGAAATGGGAGAAGACATAGAAGGTGGATAGAAGAATTGAATTCGGATTTAAGAGAATGAAGTCGAGATTTGGGGAGCCCAAAAAGGGCAGTATAGAAATAGAAAAATCTAGAACAGATTAAAGAAAAAATTAGGAGTTTATATGCTTGAAAAGCAAGAAAAGGACAAGCTTTATGAATATTGGAAACGACAGGAATGAGATGTTAATGAAATATGGTGAGAGACAAAAGATTACTATCAAAGTGAAGACCAAGGTTTTGGGGCATAGGCGAAATTGAGAACCTAGATGGGGGAAGAGATTAAAAGAAGGATGAGGAGGAAGGGTATTACCAGGAAGAAGCAGAATGTCATCTTCATGGCATTAAGCTTAAGATAGTGGGAAGACACTCAAGATTTAACAGCAACTAGACAAGCAGAAAGAGTATGATGAATTTCAGGAGAGAATGAGGAAAAGGAGAGAAAAAACTTGAGTATTGTCAGCGTAAAAGTGGTGAGATAGTTCAAAGGAAGAAATGACAGCTGCAAGATGAGAGGTGTAAAGAAAGAATAGAAAAGGGCCCAAACCAGACCCTTGAGGCACACCATGGGCAAGAGGGAAAGATTTAGAAGACTTGCCGTCTCAGGAAACTAAAGGAACAAAATGATTTGTGAGAAAGATAAGAATAAAACAAAGATAGAACAGAGCCTGTGAGACCGAAAAAGGAAAGTGAGGCCAAAAGTAGAGTGTGATCAACTGTGTCAAAAACACCAGATACTTTTTAGAAGGATAAGAAAGGATGGATGTTTAGAGTATCGTGCAGAAAGAAAAGAGTTCAAAACCGAGAGAAGAGCAGTTTCATTGGAGTCAAGAGGATGAAAACCAGATTGGAATTCTAGAAGACTAGAGGAGTTGGAGGCAAACATAGACATTTGAGAACAGACAAGCCATTCAAGTAGCTTAGAAAGATAAAGCAATAATGAAATGGGATGAAAATTAGAAACAATCAGAGGATCAACAGTAGGTTTCTTTAAAATTGGAATGGTTGAGGCTTGCTTAAAATACATGGGAAAGGTAGAAGTAGAGAGACAAACATTGACAAAGGTAGTTAGATAAGGTACAAAAAATTGATAGAATTTAGGAATGTGTACAGAAAGAATCGAGTCAGTATGGGATCCATTAGGGTGAGCTTTAGCTATTAGAAGAGAAACTTCAGTATTAGAAATTGGGGGATATGAGCAATAGCAGTAAAAGCGCCACAAGCGGAAGGAGTAGCAGCTCTAGGTAAGTGGGAAGCTTCAATTTCATTACAAAGAGAGGTTACTTTGGAGACAAAGAGGAGCAAAGTCATATGCAGATGAGGTAGAGTTAGTAGGATGATCAGGGGTAGGAGTAGACAGGAGTCGAGCAAGAATTTGAAAAAGAAACCTGGGATGGGCAGACTGGGTATGTAAAATATCAGAGAAATAGATAGGTTTAGCAGAAAGTAATCAATCATCATAAATAGCATGATAACAAAACTAAGATAAGTGATCAGACATTGATTTTGTCTTAAGCCAGCATCTTTCAAGATGGCAGAGAAAATTGTGCATGGAACTAAAGTGAGGGGAAAGCCACGGTTGAGAAGGTTTACGAGTAGGATGGAAAGAAGAAGGATGTAGTAAGTCAAGAGAAGAGGAAACAAAGAGTAATAGAAGACGCAGCCTCATCCGAGGTAAGAGCAGAAAGGGAGGAAAGAGAAGGACGTGCAAGCAGAATGAAAGAGTGGCAGACTAAAGTTGCGTAGATCACATTGAAAGAAATTTGATGTGGAAGAAAAGATAGAAGAACATGCAGGGGTTTGGGGAAAAACTGATAGAGAAAGGAGAAAATGATCAGACAAATTAACTGGGAGGGAAGACACAGTGGAATCATTTTTTCATGGTGACAAGCCCTGAACACATTTGAAGTTGGCATAGACGTGCAGCTTTATATAGAGCGCAGTGCTCAGGAGTTCAGTTGTGAGCAGGAATGAACATTTGTGCTTGTTGGCATGGTTTTGCAGGGAAGCATTTCATGGTGACAAGCCATGAGTAGATTTTATGTTGGGGTAGACGCGGAGCATCATACAGAGCAGAGTGTGGAGGGGTGCATTTGCGGGTAGTTGAGAACATGGAGAGCAGGTGTGTGAAGGTAAATGCTCCTGATTCACGATCTTATCATGCTCTCTCCATCTCAGCCTGTCTATTCCGCTCAACGACCCACTTCACCTTTTTGCTACTTCTGCTCCAATACATTAACTTAGGAACAGAAATCACGGGGTCAGTTACTACTTCTATTGCCCCATTACATCAATGCCTCTGAGGACTCTATTACCAGTCCTTGACACTCCAGTTTGTTCCGTAGGTGATAAGGTATTTGAGCTTCTCCACAGTGATTCTGTTAAAGCTGCCTTGAACATCAGGAAATCTGTCAAAGATTTCTTTGCAGCCAGAAATGTGCATGGAGGTTGTCAACCCAAATTGAATACTGCAGGTGCAATACATGACTCCTTGGAGACTATCTTCATCGGTTTGAGTTGTTAGATGCCTCACCCAAAATGTTTGCCAGGATCTCTCTCCCAAGAAAACCCCTGACTCTTCTTTTCTCTACAAGGACATGGGCCACACTGTGGGAGTCCAGGGGTCGGAGGACATTACCAATCTGGGCCTGGCTTCAATTGCTACCATAAATATGGTCCTATCTTCTCTGGTAAATGTGTACGATAACATCAGAGAGTAGGCCAAATCCCATACCAAATTTATACACTCCATTCTAGCTGGTCTGGATTAAACATCTTGTCCTCCTCTGTAGGGTCAGACAGCTTTGGAGTTGAAGCAGTCTTCTGAGGATGTAATTATGGTTCCAGAAGAAGCCATCCCTTCACACCAGCTGCCCAGTGTTACACAAGATTGGGCTGCTTCCACTACAGCCTTCTGTAGCGGTGGAAGCAAATGACCTGATAGGTGAAGGCAACCCTGAAATAATTATTCTGGATTCCGGGATTGATCGATGTAGGCTAGTGAAAAGAACTTGGAAGAAGTAAAACACATTAAGCCTGCTAACATGAACAGAAAGTTGTCTAGGAATGTATTACACAAATTAACATCTAAAGTTGAATGATGGGGAAACATCCCCTTTGAGGCCTTTGATTCAATCGAAAATCTGAATTTGAAATGTTCCTAAAAATAATTCAAAGGCTGATAAACAGAACATCTGGACAAAGCAGTGTCATCATCAATTCCTGAAACATCTAGATGCATATCTCATCTGGGCCTTCTCATTCCTCCTCTAATGAACATGACCCCTGCCCTGCACCTGCTACTCAAATGAATTTGTCGTTGGATCCTTTACCTCCAGCTTAATTTGAATCAGCAACACAAAAAATGGTTTCTAATAATGGTGACTCGAATTGCCCATCTGCCTTTAGGGGTGCTCTATTCTCGAGTCTGTTCTCTTCCAATACTAGTATAACCCGCAGTTTCACGCTTATCCAAAGGGAAGCTTTTCACACCATTGAAAGTGCACTCAAACTGTCTCGTGATGAAGTTTGCCTGGATTTGAAAGTGATCCTAGGGTTCATCCTGTCAGAAGGAATAGTTTGTTGCTTAACCACTCCAAGGTTTTGGCGCTGCTTTATGAAATTCCCAAATTAAGATTAATATCATCATGGGACATTGACCTTGTGGAATATTTAACAGATGATCAACCTGATATTGTCTCCGTGGTGATCCCTTCAACAATTATATGGAACACAGTATCGTCTGAAAACCAGGCTTTTCAGGCCATGGGCTACGACATATCAGCTGGAACTGTCCACCTATGTCAATGATTTCCTGTAATAAGGTTGCCCCCTACAAGAACATTACTTTTTAAAAATAATGTGCCACTTTGCACACTGGGTAGGGGAATTTCGATGGATCATATTTCTTCTTGGAGAATTAAAAGCAATCACCAATCAATGGGATTGGTCCTGGCTCCACACGTGCTGGGTAACCCTGTGAATGCCTCTCAATGCCACAATTCCTTTCTTTAGCCTGTCATCTGTGGTAAGGATTGCCTCGTGGAACACACAAAGCCACCGACAGTTGCTAATAAACCCTTTGCTATGCTCACTACTCAGTTGCTTTGCTGTAAGTTTAGCTTTTGCACCCACCTTATTTTGATGGTTTCTATATTGCTTTCCAACCAGCGACACATGGCCATGCAGGCCTAATAGTACACTGAAAGATTCTAGTGGGTTCACAATCCTGTCTTATTCTTCCTTTGATGGCATCTTAGCAGTGAGTGTCCTGCTCCATACAACTAACACACTACTATCTATCCTAATTGGAAATTCAGCCAAATGTAAGATTTATAAATTCCAATTGGGATTAATGAGCATTTTAGATGAATGGCATACTAATTAATCAAGTGGTCAAGTATTCAATGGGAGGGAGTTAATGCTGACTGTGTTCTTATACATTTTCATTGCTCGGATCTCGAGTGTTGCTCCTTGGGCCATCCCAAAAAACCCAGCCATTCCTGGACTGCTTCTATGGAAAATAATAGGCTACTGAGGCTTAATGGCATTTTGGAGGGTGACATGGATGTTGGGGATACTTGGCATAGGGACACCCTAGTCGTCCTGTGTAGGCTACCTATTTGTGAGTGAAGTGCTGTATCATCAATGCCTGGGACTTTGGCATATTGTATCCCCTTCTAAATGATTCCGGTCCTGGGAACTTACAAGTGAGCCTGAAAGGTGTCTCACAGGTATCCCACATCATTGTAAAATACAATGAATCCATATTAATTTCTATTGAGACAGTCCGTCTAACATGAGTAGTTGGATTTCTTCCAACAATTTTGGGGAATTCTTGCAAGACAACTTAGATAAGGTTTCTTTGAGGAATAGTAAGAGGAAACACCTACACACTCACACTTTATGCAAAGTTGTCCTCACAAATAAGAGGGAGCTACACCATGAAGTTCAATTTGTAGAAGCATGGAGCAACTAGAGTACAAACAGAAGAATCGCTTAAGCAAAGGTACAAAAATTGGCCGATACAACAATGTCTGTGCCATATAATGCCACAAAGGGAGGGGGGAATGTATGCTTAAGATCCTAACAGGGAAAGCAGACACTTCCATTTGATCACTAGTGGGTAGGGTGGAGTGTAGTCAGCTGGGGGCTCAGACCAACATGATTACAAATACTGTTTGGTCCAAACATTTCTCAGCACTATATGCACCTAGATATGCACCTAGATCTTCTCATTGTGTACGTCTATCGGTTTGGCTGGACCCAAAATTGTCCATGGCATTTGATCTCCTGGATATCGTATTTCTGATTAAAAGTTGTAGTGCCTCTAGAGCACTGGACAACAATTGCCTATCCAACATTGTCTCAAAGAATGCTCCAGTGATGTGGGCAAGAATATTATACACAGTACTCAACAGCATAATATCTGCTAGACATACTCCAGAGATCTGAAAACAATCTTTTGTAGTTCCCATGTTCAATAAAAGGTGACCATCTTGACCCTTCCAACTACAGGCCGATTACCCTTATCGACCTGGACAGCAAATACCTTTGCAGCCCTACTCTTAAAGGAAGCTAGCAACACTGGTCACCTGAGCAAATGTCATAAAACTTTTGCTCATAAACATTTTAAAACAAGAATCATTTAAACCTAATGCCCTTCCTGTTTATATGGGCTTTGTGGACTTTACTTGCTCATTTGACTCAAGTTATCGTGGCTTGATATATAATAAATAGTACACTAAATAAATGGTGTCTCCATTCAGGCCTTCTGAATATTTTAATTCACCTCCACACTGAAAATAGTATCTGAGTTAGGCTCGACCTACGGGTGGTTTATCACAAAATATACCTACTCACTGGGAGAGCTGGCTCTTTGCCTTTTTAATATTTAATTTATATCTCTGACATAGGTGCATTTTTAGAATTCTCCTCGATGTCACCACCATTCTCGGGAAGTCTACGCCTGTTGTGGTTATCCTACACAGACGATGTGGTGATTTTCGAACACACTCTTGTTGACTTACAGAAACTATAGATATCTCTAAATCAGTAGCCCATGACTTAATAATTAACAAACTTAAAACAAAGATAATGAGATCTTCATCTGGTAGAGGGAACTAACTTTAAATGGCTGATTGATGGCACTTCCTTGGAAGTGGTTCCAAAATTAATTTACTTGGCCATACCCATGTTTGCAAATAAGAACAAGGTTGCATTGCGGACAATTCTACAACACAAAGCTAAGACAACAGAGCAAATGATGAAGAAGCTGCTTAACAAATAGTATTACAGTGCTAATATTGTACCAAAGGTCATTTATTGCATTGATACAATCCCTCTGTATAAACTTTCTGACTTAAGGGAGGGGCTAATTTGGAGGAGGGTTTTGAGGCTCTCCAATTGAGCACCCGTTTCTATGAGGCTTTCTCTCACTAAAGGTTAGAATGTTGTGGAATATTCTTTGTCTTTACAGAAAATTAATAGCTCCCCTTTGAACTTACTATTTCTAGATTTGGGTGAAGTTTATAATGATAACAGAAGCAACATATATGAGGAATTGATTACGATATGTAACTGTGCTGTGGAATGGAACTGCTGATACAGGCCCCTCAAACAGTAAAAAAGCGACTTTAGGATTTTGATTGGATCAATACATCTGAAGAAATAACAAGATAGGAACGTCGTTATGACATAGCTCTTCTCCATGAATAAGAGGTCCACCCTATCTAATGAACTTTGCCAACACAAAATAGAGGCAGTAGTCCTTGAGAATGAGACTTAATCTAATTCTCACAAAATAAATGTTAAATGTTAGAAATAAACCAGATCATCCATCCCCCTTTTGTTGCTTATGTGATCAACAAGGCACTGAAACTCTAAAGCATTTACTTGTAAGCTGCCTTCCTCTTTTGGATGTAAGGATACATTATTTCGGTAGATTTGTTTCCAATCTTGCCTGCGTAGAAGGTGATTTGCTATTGCAGTCGTACATTTTCAGAAATGAAAACTTCAACGTTGGCCACACTTGGTTTTTTAAAGCATTTAAACTGAAAAGTGGGTGAATTAGTTGAGCTCACTATCTCTCCTCTTCTCTTACACTCTTTAGTAATTTTATTTATAGCTCTACTCCGGTTGATGTAATATCTGTTCTTTTTATGGTTCTTTCTCAATATTGTTGTGTTTTGTATTTTCTGAAAGATTTCAATGAACTAAAATAAAATGTAATGGATTGTGTAAGAATGTGCCTGATTCCCACAAGGAGGCCATTTTGTGAAGTTGCCAGCAGTGACCTGCTAGTTGCATGACTAGACAGCAAAACTAGCAAATGATCTATTAATTTAGGTATTGACTATGAACTCTTGCTCTGATTATCCACTTAAATTGATGGAAACGTGAGTTAAATGAGTGTCTCTATGCACATTTGAATGTTGAAGAGAAGTCTATTTTAGCCCACTTTGTGTGTGATGTCCTATACCAACAGGAAGTGACTGGTGGCAGTTACATCAAGTTCTGAGCCTTTTTTTTCAGTGAAAGGTATCACACAAGTATCTATCATTGAGTGGTTTTAGTAGCCTCATTTATTTACACTGATTATCTACAGTCTACTTTATTTATTTATTTATTTAGAATTTTTATTCCATCGCGCCACCAAACCCGCAGGCCTAAGGGTGCACAATCTTACCATTAAATACCATTAAATACCAATACCATAAAGGCAATTCCCTCAATATGATACTATTGCTGTGTTATGTTAAAGGTTCTTATACCGCTCCCGGTCACCACTGCGTGGTTATAAGGTGGGGTTACTTAATAGGACTGAGCGGGATAAAAGAACAACCGAGCTGTGATGTGTTGCTGGAAGCTTCAGTTCAGTTGACACCGTTTGCTGAGTGTAGGTGTGATTTGCTGTTGGGGCGGAGGCTCTGTGTGGTTTGTTTTGTTGTTCTGGTGTAGTAAAGTGTCTGTGGTTTGTTGTTCTGCAGAGGTCCGGTTACATTTAGTTTAGAGTTTCAAAGGTGTATGCAGAAGGATGTGTTTTCTAGTAGAGTTGGTTAGTGGCAGTGCCCTATCCTACCCCCTTTGTTTGATTGACTGTGAACCATTTCCCTTCCTGTCGTACATTCTGGTGTGTTAAAATGACCACTCCTATATTTTGTGGAGAAGTATGATTACTCCAAAAGGCTATTCATTTGCAGTTCCTTTTCTATCCCTAGCATTAAATCTAAGTGTCGCCCATTTCGCTTCCCATTTAGTATATGTTTGTGTGTAGCAATTACCAGCCCCATGGGTTCCTCCAGAGGGGTGTGTTCCCTGTGCCCTGTGGTCTTTTCGTTCTGAGATCTCTCTCTCTCCCATTTCTTTATCTAAGGCCTTCTATCAGTGGTCTAATTAGGTCGAACCCATCTCTTTCCCCGGTTTCTCGTTGACCATCTATTGGGAAGGGTACACTTAGGTCTTCCTCTCATTCAGACGCCTCTCTTCTTCCATGCACTCCACTCCGATTTGGGGGACTCCCCAGTGCTACTCAGTTGGGTGTTCCTTTTCATGGTGCGTGGGTGTTGTTCATGTTTTTAGAAGCTTTCTCAAGTTTAGATGGTCCTTCATAGTTCATATTTGTCTGGGAAGGGAGTTCCTAAGTTTTACGGCTAAGCAGGAGAATGCTGATCCAACAGGTTTTATCCTCATGTGTGGTTAAGGTTCTAGGCGGAAGTTGTCGCTACATCTAAGTCTTCTAGTTGGCTGGTAGATGGTGATTTTCTTTTGTATGAATTCTGCTCGTGCAATGTGGATTTCTCTGTGTGTTCTGCACATTGTTCTGAAGGTGATTCGTTTTTTTTTTTACTGGGAGCCAATGTAACATCCTTAGTGCTGGAGTGATGTGGTCACTTTGTGAGAGTTTGAGAAGTCTTGCAGCTGGGTACGGTTTACGTTCCAGTTTCTTCAATAAATAGTCTGGCATTCAGTGGCATAAACTGTTGGTGTAGTCTATCCTGGACATGACAAGGGAGATGACGACCAGTGTTTTATGCTTGAAGGAGAGGAATGGCAGAATCTTTTTTATTGTGTGCAAATGGAAGAAGCATTTCTTAATGATTGTGTTGACATCCAGTTCTAGGATTAGCTTGTTATCCATTAGGATTCCATTATTTCTGACGACTTTGGATGGTGTGGGTGCTATTCCCAGATCTGTGGGCCATGGGATGTACTGGTTTCTATAATAAACATAGGGTTTCCCATTCTGCACTTGATTATCATGCTTATAAAGCAAACACGCATGATTGGCAACTTCTATAAGCAGAACATCTCGTGTGGTTCAAGGAAAAGAAGACAGTATGAGGAAAACCATGCAGCATGGCGTATGATAACAATGTGTTCAGTGATTCCAAACTAAATCTAAATGGCAGCAAGGAAGGGGTTTTTCCATTAAATCAGTGATAACCCAAGTCTTGATTCTGCAAAGAAAAAAGGTTGACTAAAGAAACACGAAAAGTACTATAGAATGAGGTAATCAGGTACCCTGTAAAAGAGCAGAAAGGGAGGGCCTCAGCTCAAAGTCAACATATTCTGCCTACACCCATCTTGATTTAGGCCAGACCAATACAAACCAAGGCAACTCATCTTCCAAGTGATATGATATGATATTATATTTGCATCGCGCTCATACACAAGTGTTTCAGAGAGTTATCTTCATTAACTGGTCCAGACTTTTGAGGCCGCTCGAGAGATACCATCTCTTCTCACTGAAGTGTTGATGGCCTCATTGACCTCACCCTTGCCAAGGGAACGGTACACAAGAGTATTTGTCGCCATCATTCACACTAATTAGAGCTCACCTTTCCCACTTTTATTTGGGTCCGAATAGAGGGAGTTCTAAAGGAATCTCGTGCCAATCCCCTGCCCCATGGTGGATGACCATGAGCATCGGCTCTGCTACAGCATTGGCTATCTCCAGCGCTACTGCGTATGTTCTGGGCAAGCTTTTAGACTATAGACTGTAAAAGCTCTCTGTCTGCCTTGCCTTTTGCATAGACCTTTTTTCAGTTGTTTGCTTATTTTATATGTATTTCTTCTACTTTGGAAAGGGGTCGGTCTACAACATGATGCATGGCTGAGGGTAACACAGAGAGGGCTCTGTTATAACATCAGCCATTTTGTAGAAACCAAAGCTACTGCCTTAGTGGAGGCAAGGGATGTACAACCATGCTTCTAAGAAAAACACAATTTTGTCTAACAGGCTAAAAATGATATGCATCGGATACTTTTAGGATCGTGGTATATGTTGACCTTTAATTTATTTTATTTGACCACATAATTTCACGGGCACCAAATTAGCTCAAAACCTACTACCATATACACCTGAAGCATTGATGAATATTTTCTTCTAAGCCAAAAATATAATGGAAGATTATTTTTTCAGCATGTACCTTTGAGATCCACGGTCGCAGATCGTATTTTCAGCCTTCTATTAATCCGAGTGTGAATACTTGGCACAACTGGAGAGTTCATTATACTGCGCTGTAGGTTGTAGATAAAATATCCCGGCTCTGATATGAGCAGCACAATATCAGAATTAAGCAAAACATGCACAAAGACACTAAGGTGGGAAGCTTGTGTGGACATGAAGGGCAAGCCTGTGTCAACCGGCATGGCATGGAGAAGACGCTGCCGCTCTGGGACCTGTATGGGCAGTTTATCTGAGCCATGGGTGGCTTGGGGGCCTGACCCATGAGGAAGACTGTGTGGGGTTGGGATCGGTGAAGGGGTAGGGGGGAATGTAGGGGTAGGGGTAGTTGAAGCTCAGTTTCTAATCGTGTACTTGGGTGGCAACTGCAAACTAGCTTTGATGTATACATACCCTCAAGTGAAATTTAGCTGGAGTCTGGGTTTTGTTCCACCCCGGGGAAATTAAATGACACGGGGGAAGGGGAGAAGGTTGGCGTTGGGACTCTCTGTAGAAGGATTCTGAAAGGTGGACTATGATTAACGCACCCTCCAAAAACCCCATTGGACCCTCCAAGCCTATGTTCTGCTGTTCTGCTGTCTGAGAATGAACTTGGTCCGCCCGAGCTGTATTGTATCTTATTATGCCATATTGCATTCCATGTATGTATGCTTTTTGTTAATAAAAAGATTCAAATAAAAATATATATATATATGCACTAAGAAAAACACTATAATATTGTCATGCAGTACGGTCTGAGGAGAGGTGGCTACAGCAAAAAAAAATAGTTGATGGCTGGAAGGTTTAGAATTAATCTTAACCTCTGACATTGCTCTGGGCAACCCTCCAGACCAATGTTCTTCACCTGCCAAGCCATTGTATTGTATTGTATTGTATTGTAGTCGTCATTTATATAGAAACATTTTCCCATTCGTATGGCCTCAATGAGCTTTGTGGTCGGAACGCACCTCAGAGACCGAAGTCCAGGTATGGGAAAACGTTTGAAGAGTATACTTTAAGATGGGTGTGGGCATTATGCCGCAATTAGAACTTAGGAGGGCTGGTTAGGCTCGAGTAAGCAACCCAGGAGGTCAGATACGTGGGCAGGTGCACGTCAGTGGTCTAGGCAAAGCACTAGTGCAGGAGACTTGAAGTGTGCCCAGCTAGACCCAATTTGTCATAAGTTGTCTCTGTATACTAATAGCAGAGGTGTTGAAGCATGTCTGTGGTTTCAGTGCGGTAAATTGTCTGTGCAGCTAGACCGAATTTGGCATAACCTTAGCTCCATACTAGGATGGAGAGCCATGTCTGTGGCAGGTGTCCACAGACGTGGTGCTTTTATACATACCTTAAACGTAATGTTTATCATCATTTAATGTTTATCATCATTGTTGCTCTGTCCGATTTATTTTTTCTTTTCTGACACTGTCGTCTGGTTACCCCTAAGTCTTCCAAGTTGATAGGCTGGTCATGCGAAGGCATCTTCTGGTGAGGGTAGAATGCTACCACGGTGAAGGACCAGGCTAATGGGATTCTTTGAGCGCAATAGGCAAATAAACTAAATAGACATAGCTACTGTGTGTCTATGATGTACTAACGGTGTGCAGTCAAAATGTCGAATCAATAATTTAGAATGCATTAAATTCGAGAAAAAAAAAAGTAAAAGAAAAAGTCAATTTTTATTTTTTTATTTTATATGTTTTTTTTGGGGTTTAGATAGTAAAATAAGGGTTATTTAAAAAAAACAGGGGGTTGGGGGAACCCCCCCCATAAAAAATGTTTTTTTAAAAAAAAAAATACTTTTTTTCAACATTATTGATTGGACAATAATGCATTCGAAATTATTGCTTTCGAAAATATGACTATAAACCTCTACTAACAATATTAACCAAGTATTCTAATCAGTGCAAGGGCAGGGAATATTTGAATGTAACAACTATTCATTTCAGTGGCTAACCTGAGCAGTTATAGGTGCAAAGGGTTGCTCGCAAGTCAAAGGGAGTGTCATGGGTGGACTGAAAATGCGTAGGTGTACTGCTTTGAGTGGAACCACATGTGCAAGTTAGATGCAGTGCCAGGCCACCCACATATCTAGGTCCACATTTTTGGCATGGCCTTTGCCAGTATTATGAGGGTCTCACCTATGACCTAGGATATATTTCCCATCCCCAAAAGAAGCAACCTTCTAAGTGCAAGCGTTCTCTGTGTTTAGGGCAAGCACCCTTTGATATTAGATAGGGGAGGGTCTGCCGGTGCAGGGCATCTAGGTATTCGGCTGAGGCTGGAATTTGGATGTAGCCTGGTGCATGTTTCAGGCCTCTTCTGCTATCCAGACGCTTTTTGGTGACAACATTCAAGCTACTATCAGTATTTTAGGTGTTGCTATAAAAGGGAAAACACCATATGCAAATCAGCCTTGGTCCCACCCCAAAAAGGCAGTCTAGCCCAAACTGCTTAGTCACATCCCTTCTGCACAAGACCACACGCGTCCCCAGACATGTTTCAGGCTGGGTGAGGATTAGCTTGGGTCTCTAGGCCCAGCAGGATCAGGACCCACTTCTGGTCATACTGGTCTCACTCGGGGTGACTAAAGCAGAACAAAATATGATGGCTGGAAGGTTAGATTTAACTTTAACCACTAGCACAGCTCTGGGCGACCCTTCAGGCCATCATTTTTTATCCACCAAACCATTACAGAAAGGGGAAAGGCCATATGCAAATCAGGCTTGGTCCCACCCCAAAAAGGGCAGTACATCTTGAACTTGTTGATCACATCCATTCTGCACGAGACCACAAGCATCACCAGACATGTTTCAGCCTTGTCAGGCCTCATCAGCGAGGAGTCGATCTGGGGTGTTGCCCAGAGCTGTGCCAGTAGTTATGATTGTTTCAAAAACTTCCAGCCATCACATTTTGGTTTTGCTTCTGAAGAGAGGAGGCCCTGGTTCTTGATGTCTTGGTTGGGATAGGTAGAACTGGTCAAGATGAGGCTCAACCCACAAATCCTTTGCATATTGAAGTTGCACAAATTATATCCAGATATATTTGGAAAAACAAACATGGCCAGGCTAAGCCTAACACAGCACACAGCGGATATATTTATTTATTTATTGTGCAATTGTAGGGAGGAATTCAGCTGTATCATTTCTCATTATATCAGCCTTATCTCAAGTATGGCGAGGTCTTACCTGGTTCTCAGATTTGTAGGAACTGCAGGCTCTGTAAATAAAACTGCATAATTGATGCAACATTGTGCATGCCAATGTAGGGGGGCAAGTAATGTGCATTTGCTGGAGTTCCTGTGCGATGGTGATAGTGGCTTTATAAAGTGATGAGGTATCTGGCGCAATGCATGAGGGAAAATCAACCACTTCTCTTTTAATGATGCCCAAGTAGCATCTAGGTCAAATGCGGCTACTTTAAAGCGCTATAATCTCAATCCACCAAATATGCCACCAATGTGCATTCCAAGGTACCATTGCAAGGTGTAGATGCACCTCTGTCCAAGACAACATGCCTGAGCAAGGTAAAGCCATTTAACAAGGGTTAAGGAAGATTAGCTCCTGGTGATGGCCTGAGAAGGAGGGCAGAACTGGGATTAGAACTGTTCAACCCAATGAAGGTAAATTGTTCATTATAAAGGCAAGGAAAGACAAAGGAGAAGCTGGGATGTTGGGACCGAAAATATATACCAGCCATTAGTGACCTGTACCACTGAGTTGTCTTCAATAAAACTGCTAACATTCCATGTGTTCTATTGTAGCATCAATCAATGGGTTCAGGGGGGCGGGTTGGTATGTAATGGGCGGCAAACCTGAGCCAGAGGAGGCCTGAGCGAATGGAATTACCCTTTTGTGCCAAATGGCATTTTACTACATTTGTATTTTGCCACATTTGTTCCCTTTTTTTATACCACAAACCTACAGATGGTAATTTGGTGTAAGGTACATAGAAAGGGGGCAAGTGTTTTGTTCATATATCCGAGCAAGGCAGACCCCCACCGCCCCCACCGAGTGTTTAGGGCTATTGCCAGACAAGGGCAACTTCAAACACATTGATTAATGCTATTCTCACCCAGGGCTGCCTCTGCCTCCATTTTACCTCTTTGATATTCCAAAGTTCCAGCTTTTGCCATTTTATGTTTATTGAGGTAACGTATAATGTTTAGGCTGACAACATGCTGGTCGTCACCTTTTCTATGTATAGGCTTGGGATAATTCTACACTATTATTAAAGGTGTAGCCACGATTGACTATCAAGTGGGGCCTGAGGCTGAAGTAGTTGGTCCCACTGCCGTGACAGTAACATCTGCAAAAGCCCCACACAGTGCTGCTGAGTGGGCATTACAGATTTTGGGTGGGCCTTGCCCGCTCAGGTCTACACTGTCTGCGCCTCTGACTATTATGCTAAATGACCATCAGTGTCAGTTACATGATTTTGTGCCCCTATCTCGGCTGGCCACTGTCTATCGTCCTTGTTCAAATGATATGCTTGCTGTGAAAATCAATGATCGGAACAATGTTTTATGGAATCCAGTAGATTGCTCGGAGGGGTGTCAAATTACTGTTTTTTTTGTTAACCATGTTCAATCCAACTGCTCAGCTGCTGCTCAAAAACAGTGTGGCATTCACACTTATGCTATGGTAAGTGTGAATGCCACACTTATCACAGCATGACCTCTCTATATGAGATTCACGCAAAATCGCGGAGTATTACTGCACCGAAGGGTTTACAATCCCACAGCGACTGACTGATCTCTCTCTCTCTCTCTCTCTCTCTCTCTCTCTCTCTCTCTCTCTCTCTCTCTCTCTCTCTCTCTCTCTCCAAACGAGGTGAAAACGTGCATATGAATGTGCGCATCTATAATGCGCACCTTCAAATGTCCTCGTGAATACGGTGCTCTCTAAAGTTCACTTGGGCATCATATCCCTTGCGTCAAACACATTTTTGAGAATCTACTCCCCCATGCCTGTTTTACACACTCTCATTATGTTCTTTCTACCCCCCCTTTGCTTTAACCGACCCAACCATTGCTGACAGCAGCACGACCGCTAGACATGCATATCTTGAGTACATGAATGGTGCTGTGCTATTTAAAAATGAAATCATATACGTGTAGTAACATTGTAAATTGTCTCTCTTTAAACAACTTCTCAGTGTTCATTTAAAATGATCACTTCGACAAAATATTGTACTCATATAGAGAATGTTACACTTGTCTTACTGATCAAAGCACGTGATCAAAATATGGAATAATCATAGACATTTTCTGATAGAAGGTTATCATTTTAAGATGGTCAGTCTAGTGCACTCCTGTGTACTCTTTTTGTAAGGCTCCTATGAGCAAGTGCACGGAGGCAGATAGAGGCTTTCTGTCTGCTTTGTATGAAATCAAAGTGCTTTTTGGAAACATAAGAATGACAAATATGTCTGTGATAAAGTGTTTTATTCTTGTATCACTAAGTCAATACTGTGCACCAGGCTTGATACTAATTTCATTGTGCACAACACTCACCAAAGCATTAAGATGGTTGGCACTATGAGCAGTGTGTACTATAGGAACTAAAAAGGCTGCAATCTCACATCATTGGGAATGTAGGGCTGTCTCGCTTCTTGTTACCAGGGAATTTGCTGTAGCGGCCCTGTAGTTAGGGCTAAGTTGCTCAACCCAAAGGAAGAGCACTTTTTGGGCGGTTTATAACTTTGCCCCTCCTGGACGAATTCTCATGAAACCTTGCAGGAAATGCATATGGCCCAGTCAGATTGATTCTAAGAAGTTTGGTGAGGTTTCATTAGGGAGGCGGGGCAAAGAGTTTGGGGGTCCTAAAATGTGTGGTTTTTCCAATGGACGCATTGGAAACATAACTTTGCTCATGCCTACAGCCTAAACCACTGGACGGATTTTCACCACATTTGCAGCAGGAGCAGTGGCTTGGTCCCAAACGCATTCTTTTGTATATCCATCCGGTAGTTCTTTGAAAAATGACCAAAAAGAAGGTAAACAAAAAGGAGTGATATCTGGGTTCAGTCCGCAGACTCACTTCCCTGTTTGGTCTGTGGACAGAGCTCTGATTGGTCCAGAGGGTGGCGTGATGTCCACGGACATTGGACGCACCCACTGATTGGATGGTGAAAAACATGAGGTGCGTCATAATTTCGGAAACGCCTGCCATGTTGGATCCTCGGACAGCATGCTGGGGTGAAAGTATGGAAAACACATGTGGGGTTATTTGGTGGTGGAAAGAGCGGCTGGGAGGGTGGGTGAGAGGAAAAAAGATGATATGGGGCTATTTTTGTAGGTTGAAAAATGTCACAGTAGTTCGCGGACAGCACCATGAACAAACAGCTTGGAAAAGACCTTAGGGGTTATTTGATGGCCGAAAGAGTAAGTAGAAATGGTAGGGAATTGGAATGAAGGTGATGTGGAGCGGTGAAAAAAGGGTTTGAAAATGCCACCGAGTCCACGGTCAATTTCAGTGTCCGTGGACATCATTTTGATTGCAGGGGGGTCAGGGTGCATTGTATTAGTTGATGTGTCTGGTATGAACTTGTTATATAGTTATTTGTATTTGGGGAGTTGTGGCCAGTGGCCATAGGCCATGACTCCCAGAATCTGGCCACTGGCTATGGCAATGGCTACCACAGTAGTAATATGTGTATAGTAATTGCTATGGTTACTTAGTTTGTTAGCATTATGGAGCTGGAATCTCTGGTTTAATTTCTGTGGAAATAAAACAGTACAATTTGTTAAGCAGGATAGTTTAAAATATGTAGTTGTATACAATTTTACATATGCTTTTTTTAAACCCTCATAAACAGTACATTCTATGTACTATGTTTGGTACAACATTAGTGTATGACACACTACTGTTGTTTTGACATTAAATACTCATTGGGTCATTGGGAAAAAAAACTATATTGGAGTAAAAAAAAACTGATTACAGTTATGCAAGTGTAAGGGTGATCGTATGTTTGTTTGAAGTATGTCGTGATTAAGGGACTGCTTGAAGTAGTTAGATACCTGTTGGAGTATTCTAACTACATTAGAGGTTAGACGATGTTTTGTCGTATAAGAATTGAGATGGTGTATTTGAAGTGTTTTGGAATGAAGGATATTTTTCAAGTAGTTAGATTCCTGTTGGCGTATTGTAACTAGATTGATTTTGAAAAGTACTATTGTAGTATTATGGATGTAGTCAGATACCTGCTTGGGTATTTTAACTGTTAATTGTGCAATAAATCAGTGACTAAATTTGGATTGAAGGGATATTAAGTGGCATTTGTTAAATATTCTGGTAACCTATGTCTTGGAGTAACAGAGGTGCCCTTACATTCAAACCTACCACTTCTTTTTTTGACATATGCAGTGTAGTGCCCTGAAGTGGAAGTGGTTGTGGCACCAGTGTGGTGTACTATACCTACTGTTGCGAAGGTTTCCTCTCCAAGAGATACTTGGCCGTGTGTGAATCCTTTAACCTTCAGTTAATTTTGGTACGATCTGCATTATACCTTAGAAGCATTAGTATTCCATATTGGCTATGTGAGTTTATTTGTATGGTGAAACGATTGTCTGAATTGCAAAAAGGGCATAATATGTCAGGATTTGCATTCTTCAGAAGCTGGCGAAATGGAATGGATTCTGAAGGGATATGGTCTTGTGAAACATGGCTGCAGAGAGTGCATGCATGTTTACAGGTGTATGAAATCTGTAAGATTTCATTTATAGGGATGTTTTTGGTTTCCAGTATTTGTAGAAAGTACATTAGGAATTCTTGTGGATCTTCCTGTGTGCTTATGCTACATTTTACCATTCCTGCACATTAGTCCAATTCTTGCCTTATACCTGATACATTGTAAGTGTTGTCAGGATTATTTGTGGCATTTCTTTGAAGGACGAGCATTTGCAAACACAACTGGTCCAAGTCGTTTAAGTATATGTAGTAAACGATTGGTGGCAATTGAAATAGAAGATTCATTGTCACATTAGTATAACAATTTAATCAAATTGTGTTGCTGAATTTGAATGGATCAGAGAGTTCTGTTTGTGGATTGTTTGATGTGCCTATAGATCTTTCTGGAGAAGAGACATTCGTCCCTCTCTTTTCAGAGGGACGTGCAGCTGACTTTGTCTTAGACAGTTTTGTGGTTGTATTGTTTGATGCAGAAGGATGTTGTTTTTTAAGTGATATTGTTGGGAAATCTGCTATAGCTTCTGTTTGTATTACTTGTCTTTTTAAAGGTTTCTTTTTTTGAGGTACATGGTACATATCTAAGTAGGGGGTGTATAGTGCCCATAGCCTGTTGAATTGCAGGATGCAAGGAATGTCAGCGTTGACTTAGTTTGCATCAAAGTCACCTCGGAATAGACCATTGTGTGTATGCAGACGTGAAAGTGCTAACAAAATCATACCTACTTTAAAGACTGCATTAATCAATGGAAACATACAGACTGCACCAGCTGTAAACCATTTATTTGTGGATTTTGTCCCTAAATGTGACACATGTTTCAGCTTCAAACCAAACAAAAACTAAGGGCCTGATTCATGGAAGTGTTTTATAATGGTGCAATCCCATAGGAAAGTGTTCCATGAATCAGGCCCTATGTATCAAATAAAAAAATAAGAAATTAACAAATATAGAACACAAATGCTTGTTGCATACGATTAATTGGTTCATGATTTTGATGCATCAAAATTGTTGAAGTAATCATGGATAGAGACAGAGATTAAGAGGGTTGGACAAGGGTAAGTATATGTTGTGTAAGAGAATGAAAGAATGCACACAAAAAAGTCAATAATCCAGAATAATAATAATGAGCAAAATCTCGAAAACAATCATTAATAATCATCTGTGCATCTTCTACAGCACTAAAAATACTGTTTAACGTTCCACCATATGCACTTTCCCCATGATATAAATTCTCCTGCCGTTTGTGTCCCATACATGCTATGGACGGCCACAATCTCTTGTTTAGAAGCCATGAAAATCACATTTAAACTGTACAACTTTTACATTTCTATAGCAGTATTTTGAGACAGATGGTCAGCCTTTGTCCTTCAACTGGGATCATTTTTTTCTTCAGCTACCACCAACTGTCATTTTCAGCCCAGGGTGGCCATGAGGGTTTCCCAGTTTGATTGAATGTTTATGGTCACTTCACACATTGGTGTCCCAGATCTATTGTCTCAAGCTGAAGCCAAGACAAATTACTTTTCTTTGCCTTGCTCCATTCAAAGCTTTTGAAGGTGGCAGTTAACACGTAGGTATCCTGGATCTCCTTCGTGACTTCTATTGAGGGTAGGGCACTGCTGTTGTCAGTCAACGTTCCCTTGAGCCATGGCAGAAACCTGTTTGGGCTGAATTTTATTTTGTCCTGAATCAAAAGCAAGCCTGTTGAATAAATACATCCCATATGTATTTCCCAGCATCAACCCCCTTACATTGCTAGGCTTAGACAAGGCCTTATCCAACATACACTAGATACACTTTTAAAATCCCCCCGACTCTTCTGAGATTCCTTGTCGAGGGAGAGTAGGGCAACGTGGGATTCATCAATGGGGAAACATGAGGTTCATGAGGTGGAGTCCTTCTTCCATGATGGAGCGGTCGGCCACAATCCTCCTATGGTTTCTTGTTAGATTTTGGAGCGACACCCACAGTTTTCTCCCAGGTCTTTCTTTGTGGTGTGGAGCGACACCCCCAGCTTTTCCTTTGCGCTTTCGTTTCCTGGTCCCCAGGGAGGTCCTCCTTGGTTATGAATGGGCTGAATCAGTCCGAATCTAGTGAATAAATAAGAACCGGTTTCTACATTTTCCAACTGACTGCCTTCCGGAAGGTTGACAGCCGTGGGACACACATACATCACAATTATTACAGTATTGAGACAAAAACAACACATAATCCTTCACAAGACAAAGATAATTATTGACGTTCACTATAATTATTGGTGATATAAAAGGAAATATAATTCCTGTTAGACACATACACTTATGAATCTACCTGTTCCCTTCTGTTTCTTCTTTTTCTTGTTCTCATTCTCCAAATGTCTCCTCGATTTGATTTTCTCTTGGCTCCTCAATTTGCTGCAAGTGCCTAGTGTGGCAACATTTTAACTGATTAATATGGACCCAATTCTCTTCTGTCAGTTCTCCTTTGGGGAGGCGGATTCTGTAGGTGACAGGTGAAATTTTATCTACAATTTCAAAAGGTCTGCACCAACTGGGGAGAAATCTCCGCTCCTTCGTGTGGTTTCTTTTGAACTTGTACAAGTAGACCCTGTCTCCTATTTGGTATTCCTTTTTGGTTGTTTTCAAGTCATATTGAGTCTTCATCCCCTCTGCAGATTTTTCCAGATTCCGCTGAGCGTACGCAAAAGCATGTAGAAGGTGTTGTCTTAGATTCTAAACATACTCATGAGATGTGGTGGCGTTTATCAGTGTCTGCTATTGTGCTCTATAGAGCAGATGCTGAGGTAGCACCATCCTTTATCCAGTCATCAGCTGAAATGGAGACATCTTGATCGCAGAAGAAGGTGGAGATCTTATGGCAATCAGGACAAGCGGTAATTGAATGGCCCAACTTGGCCCAGAATCTGCCACAAACATTTTTAGAATGCTCACAATGGTTTTGTTGTACCTCTCAACTCCCCCACTAGAGAACGTCAGTATGCAATGTGAGGTTTCCTTTTTGCCCCAAGTATCACCCACATCTTTGTCATCAGTTCGCTGTTGAAGTAACTACCTCGGTCTGACTGAATCCTTTGGGGTAGGCCAAAACGCGAGAAGATGTGGTTGATCATCAGGGCAACTGCTGTTTCTACCTTGCAATTTGGGGCCAGGAGACATTCCACCCATTTGGTAAACAAGCATGTTACGGTTAACATGTACTTGTTCACCTAGAGGAGCAAATCAAGGTCCCGATGAAATCTACTTGTAAATCTGACCAAGGCAGTGTCATCCCTCTCTTCTGGAGGGGAGCTCGGTATGTGAGTGAAGTTGGCTGAAATTGTGCACACACAAGACACCCGTTCAAGTATTGGTCGAGGTCCTGCCCCATGTGTGGCCAGTGGGCAACCTCCCACAAGATTTCTAAAGTAGTGTGAAACCCCTGACGACCGGATGTGGCCACGTCATGGGCATGACTAAGCATCAGGCGTCGGAATGAGGTAGGTACCACCAACAAGTCACAGCCAGAGATGGATCACCTTACCAACAAACAGTCTTGGATTCAGAACATTGTGGGACACTTCATCAACACCCTGAGGTCCTCTTTCTCAATGTAATCGGTATCCATCAGAGGAAAGTTCTCAGGGTCGTCAAGGTGTTGATAAAATGTCCCAATACTTGGATCCCCTTTTTGTGCCGTGATTAAATCAGCATCTGGGGTCTCCTTACTCCACTGGGCAGTTGAGAGTTCATTGTGAGCATTTGTCTGGGACCTAGTGATATCAGTGACCTGGATTTCCCACAACAGGGACTCGATCTCAAGGAGATCCCCCTGGATGGCTCTGGTTTTGGCCAACTAATCAGCTAGGTCGTTTCCAATTTTGTCTGTCCCCTCTATTCTGGAATGACCCTTGATCTTCTTCCAATAGATGGTCATCCCACTCATCAATATTTTGGATTAGCTTGCCATGTTTCAGCGGTTTATTATTAGCATATTAGCACATAGCATGCCTCTGGTTTTCCAATTAACCAGGTGTTCCACAAACCGGTTCCTGACATAATCTGAATCGTTTATTATGACCAGTTCGTGGAGTTGGTGTTGGATGGCAGTGAGCATGGCCTGGTGAACTGCCATCAAGTCTGCCACCTGACTACTGCGGGGACTGATTTTGTACCCAGTGGAGGGTTGCGGGCATCATTCACCCCGGCATTCCCGACGCCGGTGACCAGTTCTTTTTCCCTATTGTTGGCAACATGGTACGAGCACCCGTCCAAGGAAACTGTGGGCATTCCTGTTGTTCCATGTTGTCCTGGGTCTTAAGACTTTCGTCCTGGAGACAGTTTACTGTGGCACAATCATGCAAGTCAGCCAGACCTTGTGCGAGGGGACACGTCTTGTTTTTGCCATATCTGACCTCCAGAGGAAAGCCTTGCATTGAAAGAATCCAGGAAGTAATTCTGGAATTACTCACATTTCCGGCCCAGATTCTGTCCCTTTGGAGCTATTGCAGAGGCTGGTGGGGAGTCTCCACTATGATGTGTTCCCCCTGGATGAACGGGCGGTAATTCTTCAAAGCCCACACCATTGCCAGGAGTGCCTTCTCACAATCGTTGACTTTTTCCTCCACAGAGGATAAAGTTTACTTGCATAGGAGATTACTTTATTGACCTTGTCATGCTTTTGATATAATACTGCTGTAATGTATGTATTCGAGAACCCTGTCTCCAAGAAGAACTCCTTGTTTTTGACAGGGTAAGCTAGACAAGATGCTTGTGAGAGGCTTCTTTTGAGTTGCTTTACTGCCTTGGCTTGTTCCGGATCCCACTCCTACTTGACCCGCCCTTCAACAGATGGATCAGGGGTCTTGTGATCTCTGCGTAATCCTCAATGAACTTCCTGTTGTAATTGGTCAGTCCAAGGAGGCTTCTTAGCTTACGCAGACGTCTGGGGTCTTTTAGTTTTAGGAGTGCTTCCACTTTATGCTCCTGGGGACAGAGACCCTCAGGAGTTATTTCATGCCCCAAGAAGTTGACACAGGTCCTGCACCACTGTGCCTTTTGGAAGGACAGTTTTGCTCCGGCAACCCTCAACTGGGTCAGAACATAACAGATTTCCGCTATATGTTCCTCCAACTTTTATCAGGACATTATCCACATTGACCAGGTTACCCCTTTCACCCAAGTCGGGCATGTAGGAAGATGTTGAATTAGTTGCAGGAGTTAATGTACCTGAAGGGAGTTTGGGTCCACGTGTACTGCTGCCCCCCAAAGGTAAAGGCCAGCTTGTATTGGTCCTCCCTATTGACAGGCACGGTTCAGTAACAATTTGTCATGTCAATGGCAGTGTATACCTTTGATCCCTGGATCTGGACCAATCCGTGGTCGATATATGGGAGAGTCCATCGGGACATGCGGACCTGTTTATTTAGCTCCCTAAGGTCAGCACAGAGTCTCCACTGGCTGTTTGGTTTTAAAATCCCCAGCACCGGATTATTAAAGGTGCTGTGGACTGGACAAATTATCCCATGTGAGTCAAGGTTTTTGATTATTTCCATCAGGGACTCCATGGATGCGAGAGGCAAGCGATATTGCTTCACAAACACCAGAGTCATTCCAGGGTCCATAGGAATTGTTGTTGTATGGATTTCGGTGCGACCACAGTCATACGACTCCACCGCTAAGAGATCTTGAAAATCTTAGAACACCTGTTTCAACTTTTGCTTTTGGTTCGGAGTCTCACAGGCATCAGCTGGGTTTACCCGCTCTTCAACCATTTGCCTGAAGCCTGGAAAGATTTCCGGTTTTTCTATTTCAGCGGCCTCCTCCAATTGCGTGGAGAGGTCCCTTGTATTGACCTGGACAGAGTGTTTCAGGTAGGAGAGGCTGTCATTATGGGCCTGGAATATCACCTCATCCTGCCTGATGTCACAGGTCACCTCTTCCTCCTGTAAGGGCATGAAGAGTACACCAGGAAATTCCCCCCTTGCCGGGTGAAGATCATGTCTGGTGGTAAGTCATTATCACTGTCATTGCCAAAACAGTCATTGGGGATTGGTCCTATTAGTTCATTTCCTAGACCCATGGAAAAATGTCGGTCATCAACTGCCATTCCAATAATGGTGCCTGAGCCCAGAGTGATGCTCCTTAGGTCGCGGATCCACTTCTATTGGAATGGTGTTGCATTCTACATTGACTAATGGGGTTGGGTTTAACCCCAACCCCTGCTGTTGGAGATGGGCATTGAGGTGTACATATGTGGCAGGATTTAGCAGTTTCTTTCCTGTTTTAATTTTTAATTCAAGTGCGAATAGTTGTGTCTGTCCTGGGATGGTGACCTCCTCTCCAATTTGAACTTGAACTGCATACAGCAGCAATTGGGCTAACCGGAAACCTTTTTCTGAATCATCAAAGTCCATAGGATTTACCCATAGTTGGGACCAGGTTTTGTAATTTATCAGGTCCAAATTAATGGCAAACCGATTGAGAATGTCACTGCCTAAATAGAATGCAGCAGGGACATCTTGCACAACCCAACAATTATGTTCTATGCTTATGTTACCTATAGAAATTTTGAGCATACACCTGCTAGGCAGGAGATGTTTGGTATTGGGAGTTTCCAGGCCCATATATATATATATATATATATATATATATATATATATATATATATATATATATATATATATATATATATATATATATAATTATATATATATATATATATATATATAATTATATGATTATATAATTTCCCACTTATGGATCCATTTAGATGTGGGAATTGCTGGATCTTTTGGGAGCTGGCTGAACGTGGCTTCGCTGAGGAAGCTCTTACCGTTGTTCATGCAAACTCGGGCGAGAACGGACTCCTTCCCCTCATTTAACTGAATAGGGATGAACAAATGTCCTCTAATTTTCTGAATATCAGCTAAACTTTGAGCTGGTTTCTCATCACCTTTGACTATAGAATTAGGATTTTCAGATTGGGGATCAGTACAAAATTTCGAAATTTCCTTCCAGTGTGGAATGCCACTTAAAATTGGTTGATTTCGAGGAACGGAGAGGAGTTCCCATCACCAGTTTGTTGTCCTACAGCAATTACTGTCACATCAGGTATTTGATTGTTCTAGAAATTAAACTCAATATGGTCAGATATTTGTTCAACCTTGTGGCACGTGCCATTTATACTAACATGGTTGACACTCTGCCTTAATTGTATTGGCCTGTCTAACAGTCTATTAGGGGGGGCAACCTGCGCAGGATGTCATTCCCTAGTAGACAGGGATTTCCCTCTGGAGTCACAACTATGACCAGGTGTTTCACTTTGTGTCGGCCATTTTGTTTCCAAATCTGCAGTCCCCTGAAAAGGAATTTCATTCCCATCGAAGTTCTGGAGTTGTCCAGGAAGAGCAGTGAGAGGGATCTGGTATCCATACCCCTTCCTGAATTTATCTGATTAAAGGCCCTTTTTGAAAGAAGAGTGGCTTGGGACCCAGTGTCCACCAGTGCTGAAATTGGACATTGCCCTTGCACTTGAACGGGGGCATAAAATCTCCCCTCTTTCTCCTCAAGGGGGCAAAGGTAATGTGAATTTTGGGCACGCTGGGTGGTCGTTTTTTTATTTTTATTTTAGACTCTGACACAGTGGCATTTAGGACTATTTTCTGTGACAGTATGGGGATCAGTAATAAAAATGTGACATCCTGAAATAGTGGAGATTTTGGAATCCCCTGTTTCCCTTAGCTTTGTGCTGCCCCCACTTACCGGGTGGCAGTCACTAAAACCATTTTTTGTCGAGGATCCCTCCATTACTATTTTCCTTTTGACTGAGGTTTGAGTTTCTAGGGATGCCCTTTTTTTCTAATTGCTCAATTTCCTGTAGGACTCTCTTCTCAAAAACCAATGACTCAGGCGAATGAGTATGTGTGGGGGGACAGAATTTAGAAGGATTTCTCAAACCACTATAGTTGGTATGTATGTTAGAGGGCAGATCACCAAAAAACTCTTTGAGATGAACCTTCCACATAAATGCATTGAACTCCAGCCTAAATTCAAAGGGATTGTGAAATTTGGACACTACGAAATTTAAACCCTCATTCAAAGCTCTTTCTTCTTCCACCATCAGAACATAGGCGGATAGATTGATTACCAGCCCCGGTAACTGCGTGTCTGCATCCGATCTATATTCCATTCCTGCCGACTGGTACCTCTGCCTATAAAATGTTGATGTCTAGATCCATTATGGGATCCTTGGTTATTACCCGGGGTCCTGCTCCTTCGGCTGCCCCTACCTCTAAGGCCTGAATTAGTAATATCTTCAACATTGCCCCAAACATTACCCTCATCACTCGAGCTGTAGGAAGTATTCCTAAATCTAACCCTACAATTGTTTTTTTGTACTCCACGCTGGGCCCCAAACACATAATCCTTAGTGTTGTATGGAAATGTTTTGTCAAGTGAATAACTCATAAGGTCTTTTTTGAGTCTCTCAATTCTTTCTGAAATCGTATCCATTTTAAACATTTGCATTTCTTTCATGTGTGCATCTAACTTAGTCTTCAACACCTCTAGGTCCAATTTCTTTTTCATTTTTTCCTCTAGTGTTGTCAACTCTATCATTATCTTCTTACTTGTTTCCTGAGCAGTTTCGATGATTAACACTAACCAATCTTTCCCACACTTGTTAGCTATGTAGCTCCACTTTAGTTTAAATTCTGCATTATCCAAAAACAATCTGGGTTCATTACACACTATTAAACCCTGAGGAAGGGCTTGATTTTTCAGATATTCCAACATAATTCTAGAGTGTAATTCTGTTCGGACTAAACGTTTCCGTACCTGGGTAGTTCATCCCATTGATCATCTTTACTCATTTCACAAAGTTCACTATCTAAACCCAAATCAGGGATAGAGTTCAACAGTTTCAAAATGTAATCTTCTGTATAGCCCAGACTCTTATCTGCATTCAAAGCCATTTTATAATGTAGTTCTGATTGATCAGGAGAAATACGGATCAGAACCAAATACATGCACACCCTTAATAACAAAGAAGTTAATACTGTACATCAGAACCATTAGGAAAAAGCATGCATAGTTACTTCAGACCAGTGAAAAAGAACCCTAATCCGAGACAAACTTTGCCTCTTAGAGCAAATAATTCTACAGGGGTAAAGCCCCACACACATGGTATTGACCCCTCCTACTCAGTGGGGATATAATAGTCTTAAATCTCAAAAAAAGAAAGGGTATAAATATGATAACATAATTCACATATATACCATCAGACACCATATGTACCTAGACATTAACACCTCAAAAAGCAAATGTAGGGTTTATGCCCAAAACCATCTCACATATCATATTTTATTATTGTGTACTCAAAGCAACAAAATCATGACACCAATATATAAAAAGACATAAAAAGCATATGCACATGTTACAATACAATATACAAAACTCATAAAAAAATGCATTTTGTTAAAAAACCAGGAAACAATTATTAGAACAGGAAGGACACAGATCCAAATTAATTGTTGTTGCTCAACGTTGTACCCATCATAGCCCGACTTATATAAGTTTCTGTCCTAGATGTTATGAAATAACTGGACATTCCTCTGGGGCAATCATGTATCTTGGTCTTTGACGTGGCGTTTCTTTTCCACTTTTGATTCTAATTCTTAATTCTGATTCCAAAACGGTACTCCAATATCTGTAGGTACACAAATGTATACATACATATCAATATATAGGCGTAAAAGGTTTGATAGACTTCACCTCGCCCTCACCCTCAATACCAAAAAGGGGTAAACCAAGTAGAAAAATCAATTTATCTCTACCTCAGGCAATCCAAAACATTCAAATGAATCGAAGCAATATAATGAGACGCGGGAGCCGGGGTAGTAGGATGCTCTTCTCTTTATTATCTGCGCCAGAACTGGCGTCAGAGGCGGTAACCCCGCCTCTTCCCCTTTCTGTGGCCACGCCACAACTTCTACACAAACAGAAAGAACGGACACAAACAGTAACTATGAATAACGTGTCCATAGAAATAGGACACAACATCTAGGACGCAACATCTCCCCCCCACTTAAAAGAGGGGCGCCCATTCTTACATTTCTTCTATCCACCGAGGGGGTCGACGAATAGTCCTTTTGGACGGGCTCCTCCGGGGTGTTCTCTCCCAGCGCACAGGGGTGTCGCTGTCGCTGTCGTCCGCATCTCGCACCTCCACCTGATACTCTGACTCCACCTCTGAGGATTCCAGGTCAGACCTCGAGTGATCAGTGGTCGGTTCGGCGTGTCCCTCAAAGGTCTTGAAAAATGACGAATTTCTCGTAATGGTCCCTGTGGGGCTGGCTGCTGTTATCATGGAGCCATTGACGTGCGTCACTTCTAACGGTTCAGGTCTGAACGCCGGTGTGTCCTTGGTGTTTTGTTCTTGCCTTACCAACACCACGTCGCCCACTTGAATGTGACAAGGCTTGGCCTGTCTTTTTCGATCAGTGTATGCTTTTGTTAGTTCTTTGCTCCGCTTGTCTCTTTTGATGGCGTCACCTACGGCTGTTGGCGACGGACGGGCATGGGGGTTGTGGGGCAGTTGCGTTCGTATGATGCGCCCGAACATTAGCGTGGACGGACACACCCCTGTGGTGCTGTGTGGAGTGTTCCGGTACTCACGTAGGAGGGTGCAGATGGCCTGCATGAATGACCTATTTGTTATGGAACATATTTGGAGTGTTCTCTTGAGAGAGCTCATGAATTTCTCAGCCATTCCGTTCGCTTGTGGCCACAGCGGTGTGATTGTTCTATGCTGAAAACCAAGGTGTTCCGCGAACATTGCGAAGTCATGTCCACTGAATGGTGGGCCATTGTCTGACTTTTCTATCGATGGTATGCCGTAATCAGCAAAAGTCTTGTCCAGGGCAGGTATAACCGCTTGGGCACTTGTAGAGTGAATGAGATGCACCTCCGGGAACCGTGACATTTCGTCCACAATTACCAACACGTATTTCCCGTTTGCCAGGGGCCCAAACATGTCTACAGCCACTCGGTCCCACACTTGCGGAGGCATCTCTGATGGTTGTAGGGGTGCGGGGAATGTTCGGGGACCCACCGCTTGGCAGGTGAGGCAATTGCCAAGGATCTGTTCTAGTTGTTCATCCAGTTTGGGGAACCAGACCTTTGTTCTCAGTTGTCTCTTGGTGGACACTATTCCGCGGTGGCCAGCATGAGCTATGTCCAGTATTTGCTTCTGCAGGCTGGAGGGGATTACAATTCGGTTCTCTTTGAGAAGCAAACCTTCTGGAGACACGGATAACGTGTGGCGTATCAGTCTGAAAACGCGAAGTTGAGCCTTTTCTGTTTCTGTTAGTTCTTTGACATGCCACCGGCCCGTTCGCAGGCACTCTTTTATGATGGGCATCATCTTGTCCGTGGACGTGGCTTCCACGAGTTGGGCAACGGAGACATGCTTAGGGAGTGCATTGTTGACTAGGAAATTGAGGTATTGGTTCGCTTTTGTGGATTGTCGTTCCACTTGAGCTGGTAGTGGGTATCTGGAGAGAAAATCGGCGGGGTTGTTCTCTTTCCCTGGGCGATGTATAATCTTGAAGGAATACTCTTGTAAGCGTAGACCCCATCTGGCAATTCGGGGTGGCATTTTGGCAGTGGGTTTGCCATATATTGTGGTTAGCGCTTGGTGATCGGTCACGACGGTGAATGGGCGGCCATATAAGAAGAGATGGTAGTGCTCACACGCCCATACGACTGCGAGACTTTCCTTTTCGGGTTGCGAGTACGCGCATTCTGTCTTTGATAGACTCCGACTGGCATAGGCTACTATGCGCTTGGGTACATTGGGTGGCGCTCCCGGTCTGGATTGAGCTAGAATGGCGCCCAGGCCTACGGGACTGGCGTCTACGGTGAGTTCCGTGTCGTAGTCAGGGTCGTAATAAGCCATGCAGGACGCTGATGATATGCGTCGTTTAATTTCCTGGAATGCTTTTTCGCATTCTGTTGTCCAGTCAAATTCCTGGTCCTTCCCGGTGAGGACTCTTAGCGGGGTGCTCACTGACGCAAAGTCTTGAATGTACCTCGTGCAATAACTTGCCATGCCCAGGAATGATCGTATGCCCGATGATGAAGTGGGAGTGGGGGCATCCACCAGGGCTTGTACCTTTTCAGGATCTGGACGCATGCCCTTGTTTGAAAATATGTGTCCAAAGAACTTGAGTGTGGTCTTGTTGATTTCACACTTTTCTGGGTTGAGCGTGAGGTTGGCATTTTCTAGCGCCATGCAGACTCTTCGTAGCGTGTCATCGTGGCTTTCTTGGGAAGTGCCGAAGATAAGAATGTCATCACTGTAATTCAAACAGTGCGGGATGTGTTTAATTATTTGATGTATCTCATTCTGAAAAATCTCGGCTGCGGATGACACACCGAAGCTTAGTCTCTTGTATCTGAAGAGCCCTAGATGGGTTGAGAATGTGGTTATATATCGAGAAGACGGGTGAAGTTCGAGTTGGTGGTAACCCTTGTTCAGGTCGAGCTTCGAGAAGATGGTGGCCCCATGTAGAAGATGTATCATGTCTGTCATACGTGGAGCCAAATGTCGCTCTCTTTCAATGGCCACATTTGGAGCACGCATGTCTACGCAGATGCGTATCTTGGAAGTGCCATCTTTCTTGGGTACCGGTACTATTGGCGAAACCCATGGAGTCGGGCCTGACGCTGGTTCGATTATGCCTTGTTGTAGTAGTGAATGGATCTCGTCTTCAACTTGCCGTTGTATATTGAGGGGAATGCCCCGATAGTGTTGAGCAATAGGTTTTACCTGCTGATTAATGTGCAGTTGCATTTGCTTGTCTTTTAAGCACCCTAGTCCTCTGAAGAGTGCCGGAAATACCTTTTGTATCATGTCTTTGGCGCTGGAGGTGTATGCAGACATGATCTGATACATGATGCTGATGAGGCCCATTTGTATCGCTGTGCGGAAGCTTAGGATGCTTCCTCCCGGGACTTCACCTCTGATTACATATATTTTTACTTTCTGGCTCTGCTCCTTGTAGTTGCAATGTGCGTTGAACATCCCAATACAGTCTAGCGGTCTGTTGGACCCGTAGGGGTATATTAGCGTGTCGGCCTTCTTTAAGACTTTCTTGACTTCCAACGATTTATATATTATGTCATTGATGACATTCACAGTGGCGCCTGTGTCTATCAGAAATTCTAGATTTTGGCCATTTAGTTGGAGTAAGAGGGTCGGACTGTATTCAGTCGCTGTGGCATTTCCAATGGCATGCACGTATGCTCGCTTTCTTTCTCCACTGGATGAAGATGATTTGATTGTCCGTCTGTCCTGAGGCGAGTCATCCACATATCTGATCCTATGTCTTGGTCTGCGGTGCGGGGAGTGGCTTCTGCTCTCTCGGTGGTTAGACGTTTCCCTCTCTCTCCTCTCTTCTCGCCTCCTCGATGAGGGCGCTTGTTCTTTGGTTGAGCTGTGAGAGCGCCTCCTTCCATGCGTGGAGCCTCGATGTGAGTTTCTGCGCGGGCTCTCCCGCCTAGAGCGTCCACCTTCTTGACGTCCGGCTTCCCTGTTGCTTCCTGAGTTTTGGAGGAATTTGATGTTCTTGCAGACAGACTGGAAATGATTGTCCCCCCCGCATTTATCACACTGATGTCCAATCGCAGGGCATGGACCAACATGAGGAAAGCGGAAACCACATCGATAGCACTTCTTTGGTTCTGACGGGCCGACAGGCGTGCGGATGGGGCAGAGAGAGGCTGATTTGGCATTTTGCGTGATGGAAATATTGCCTAGAGACTCTGTTTGTAGTGTTAGTGCAGCGTCTGCTCTTGCAATTTGAAGGATATCTTCTAGCGTCCTGCTCTTCTGTAGCAATTTTCTGCGAAAGTCAGGGGACCCGCACCCTGCGATGGCTTGTGATTTTAGTGCCTCTTCAGTGGAATATTTGTCAAAATCGCAGTATTTTGCTCTTTTTCTTAGCCTCATAATGAAATTGTCCATGCTTTCATCATTGTCTTGCGTCGTTGTGTGGAACACATGTCTCTCGTAGTCGACGTTCCGTAAGGGTGCGAAATAAGCATTTAATGAGTCAATTATGCCTTTGAAAAGAGTTAGTGTTGTCCTCGGGCATTTCGAACACGATGTCCCTCACCACGGGACCCAAAGAGTGAAGCAGGATGCCTCTTAACCGGCGCTCTTCTCACACGCCCGAGGCATCAATGTAGATGTGGAGTTCTTTCAGCCATCGAGCCCATCTGGGTGCCAGGCTGTTGGTGTCCGTCATATCGAAATGCGGGACCGCTTGTAGCTGCAGAGATTCAGAGGAATTGTCCTCTCCAGTGCTGGCTGCTCTCGGAGTGGAGCTGGCTTGGGGGCTCTGTAAGCCACTGTCAATATTGTCTGCTGACATGCTGGTGGAAATGGCTGGGCTGCGCTGCTGTGGCACTCTACTCACTGGGGTGGCGTGTGCTGAAGGTCCCTCACCACTTCTTTCACCAGCACGGCCTCGCCCGCTGAACGTGGGGGCTAGCGGCGACTTGGGCTGCATGGGGGCGTCATGAGTAGCAGGTGGCCCTTAGTCGCTGGGCTGCAGCGCTTCCTCCTGGTGTGTGTGTGTGAGTGGCAGGAGCTTCCTTCCCTCGCCAATGCAGCACGCAAGCAAAACGAAAAGCGGCCGTGCCTAAGGCAGCAACGTTAATGAATAATTTTTTTTTTTTTTTTTTCTTCTAGCGGCCCACACGCGACTCTGGAGACTGCCTGCTAGTGGGCGTGGGCGGGTCGACGATGCGCTGCAGGGCCGAAAGCAGTGGCGTTACTCTGCGGCCCACGCGCGACTCTGAAGCTGCCTGCGGGTGGGCGTGGGCGGGCCAACAACGTGCAGCAGATCCGGAGGCAGCGGTGTTGCTCCGCGGCCCACACGCGACGCTGGAGCTGCCGGCAGGTGGGCGTGAGTAAGACGTCCTCGTCGCCAATGTTGGGGTTCCGAATACGTTCGAAACCTCGGGCAATCCAAAACATTCAAATGAATCGAAGCAATATAATGAGACCCGGGAGCCGGGGTAGTAGGATGCTCTTCTCTTTATTATCTGTGCCAGAACTGGCGTCGGAGGCGGTAACCCCGCCTCTTCCCCTTTCTGTGGCCACGCCACAACTTCTACACAAACAGAAAGAACGGACACAAACAGTAACTATGAATAACGTGTCCATAGAAATAGGACACAACATCTAGGACGCAACATCTACCTGTATCGAAAGGCCAAAGGGTATGAATCTCTTAAGCCGTATTACGATTGTAATTCTTAGTTGAATAAACACTGGTCATCACATCAAACAGAAGCCATACGCTCAAACTGTACAGAAAAAGTCAAACATCCAAACCAAAATGTTATTGCAGGTACCAATACCCATATATCTAATCCAAAAGTTCACAAAAAAATCAACACTCCACAGACAACCTCACCTTGACAGAACAGGTATATTTTCTTTCTGTCAATACTGGACCGGACAAGTACTTCCTAAATACATTATGTTTCCAGCAGTGTTCAATTAACAGAAGTTCAACCTTGTATACAGAGCACTCTTTGGGGCCTACCTCAGGTTGTGGGTCACCACCCATGCGGTAATTGTGTAATGTGTCCTTCAACACACAAAGTATCTGTGGTAAATTTAGGCCTGATGCATGATTAGATTTTGCAAGAACACACTTATTGCAATACAACCAATGTGATTTATATGATTAAATGTCCAGGTGCCCTTATATATATTGGCAAAACCAGCAGGAAGTGCAAGACACGTATGATCGAACACAGGAGCTGCCTTACGAAAGAAATGTTGGTTTGGAAAGAGTAGTCTAGGGTAATATATAGTGGAACTGTGCTGCTGTAATTATAAACATATACATGGTACATTAATGTACTTTAATGTGAAGGGTATTCTTTTTTAATTTGTTGACTACAGTGATGTGCTTCTTTCCTGTAATTGTAAAAGAAAGTTAGTGGGGATATGTGGTAATGGTCGAAGTACTTTTAGTAAGCAAGGTTCATATTTATGAATGAAGGAAGAGTGGTGGGTAAAACACAGTTAATACAATTGGTTAAAAATGTTTGCTTTTAGGAGCATTTTAAAGTAAGTTAAAAAATGCTTATGTGCATTCATAAAAGCTCTGTAACGTTTTCTAAAAGAGAAGAAAAGGTGATGGAACAGATTTTTAGTACACATTTAAATGGCAGTTGGTGTGTTGAAGTTGAATTTATTAGGATTATATTCATGCTTTACCATCTCTAACAGCAAAATCACTGTAGCTAAGAGTGTAAAGACACTGGGCGCAGTGCTCGACGCCAAGCTCAAAATGAAATTCCAGGTTTCACATATCCGGGCCTCTTGTGGTTATATTACCAAATTGCTCAATCACATTTGTCCGTTTATCTCCCTCAGCCTCGACTACTGTAACAGTCTGCTGCTTGGCACCTCAAAGGCCACCATTGCATCCCTGCAGGTTATCCAGAATGGGGTAGTACGTGTGATTCATGGCCTTACCATCCGAAATCACATCTCCACTTCGAGAAGGAATCTTCACTGGCTGCCAGTCAAGCAGCGCATCACCCACAAAATGCTTACCATCACTCTTAAATGCAGGAACCTTGAGGCACCCTCATACCTCTCTGACCATCTCAGGGACTATGAGCCATCCCAAGCCCTCTGGTCCCAGGATCAATCCCTGCTCTTGCAGCCTCAGTTGAAGTTTGCAAATTTTGGTGGCACAGGCTTTGAAGTTATGGCCCCTTCCTCCTGGAATGCATTCCCGTGAGATCTGAGAACAATCGAGGCCCTCCAAGTATTAAAGAAAAGGCCAAGACTTACTTCTTCAATCTTGCACCGGGCCAGTTTCTTGTCTTGCTTGCTCTGACCCCCTGCTGATGGTTCTCTGTCCTCCTGTCTTTGTCCCTATGTTTGTATATGTGCACCCTGAGGCCTGCGGGCATGTGGTATGTCGAAAGAAGTAAAATAAATAAATAAATACTTGCCAACATGATGCATTCTAATCCGTAGGTATTTATGTAGTCGTAGATTTTTTGTTTGTGTTTTGAGACTTGCAGTTCCACTTTTCCCATTGTGAAAGTTGGAGTACATGTCACAGAATGTAGAGAAAATATTAGGACTGCATAAGCAGATGACTATTGGAATGGGTTATGTTAGGAAGTATACAAATACTGTTTATATATTAAACTGGCATACACTGAGTGCCAATAACAAAATGATGTACAAATCTATTTTTATCTGCTTTTCCTTTTTTTATTATGAAAAAGTGATTCAGTACTGCTGTAAATGCAGATATACATTTTTTAATTTCTTCAAAATGCTTCCAAAAATATTTTGAAAAACACAGCAATGTATATGTTTATTTGATATGCATATCAAAGTTTCAAATCTTGAAGTCCAGTCATGTTTTTTTCTTTGCATTCTGGGACTTCTAGTTTGAGTTTTATAATGGGAGAAGTGGAATTGGAAGTGACAGAATGCAAAGGAAAACAGAAAGACTTAATAAGCAACTATAGATTGGAATGGGTGATGTTGGGATTTATGCATGTGCTGCCAACATATTAAACTGGCAGACACTAAGTGGCACTTAAAAAGTTATTTTTTGAAACAGTGACACAGTGCTGCTATACATGCACATATGCACTGTTTAACTTTCATCACAATAATTGTAAAAAGAAAAATTTTGAAGTGCAGAGCATTGTAATTGCTTGCTGCGTCGTGTAAGCAGGTGATGAATGCTGCAATGCATGGCATTTACTAACGTGGTTAAAAAAGACAATATGCTTATTGAGAAGCTTATTACAGGGTAAGTAGCAGGAACCATATATATATATATAGTTATGGTTAAGTTGGTGTTTCCATAGGAAGAGCACTTTTTGGGTGGCTTATAACTTTGCTCCCCCTGGACGAATCCTCACCAAACTTTGCAAAAAAAGTATATGGCCCACTCTGAATTTTTTTGCAGGATTCGTCCAGGGGGGATCCCAAAACTTTTTTTTTCCCCATAGACTGAATAGGAAAAAACTTTGCGCACAGCTACAGCCTGAACCGCTGGACGGATTTACACCAAATTTGCGGCGGGAGCGGCTGCCTGGTCCCGAAAGCGTGCTTTTGCAAATTTGGTGTAAATCTGTCCAGTAGTTTTTAAAAAAATGACCAAAATGTAAGGCAAAAAAATTTGTGATATCTATGTTCGCCGACGGACTTCCCTGTTCGCTCCGCGGACAGCACCCCGATTGGCCCATGGCCTAACGTCATGTCCGCGGACATGTGACGTGTTCACTGATTGGACGGCGAGGGGCGTGGAGCGCGTCAGATTTTCTGTGGCGCCCGCCATCTTGTATTCGCCGTCGACCGCTTACAGCGCGGTGAAATGTGGATACAAAATTGTATTTAGTGCCCTGTGTTGGTGTGTAAGAGTGTTTGGGGAGGGTGGGGGAGTATGAGATAGGTTCAATGTTTTGTTTTTTATGTGCTAGACGTTTTTGTTGCGTTCGATTTGTCCGCGGAGAACACGGCTGTTCTGACATTTTGTAAATAAACCAAATGGTGGGGTGTTTAGAGGACGGAGTATGTGTCATTTTTGTTTGCAAGGAAGGTAAAAATGAGCTATGAACACTCGCGGTGTACTTAATTGTTCGTAAATACACAAACTGGGGGTGTCCTCAGGACGCTGTCCGTATTGTAATCTGTCTAGTTGAATGTGTTCTAAGAACACTCGCGGGTCCCGAAATGGTTGCAATTACACAAAATGGGGTGTTCTGAGAACGTTGTTTGTATTGTTCGTTGTCAGGGTGAAAGTATTTTAAGACCACTCCTTTTGTCCGCTAATAGTACAATTTCCTATGGGCGTCAACGGACTTTTTGTCCAGTAAAGAAACGATAAATCCGGCTGGTGTGCGCCGACATTATGTGATAATCCTATGAATGGCGCTATTGACCTCGCTGACTTGCTTTTGCGACACTAAATCATATCTCCCGCCCCTAAGCCTGATATTATCAAAGCATTCATATTCCCTTCCTCTCTCCGTGACGTTACAGGGTGCGTCATCAAACGCGCCCAGTACTCTCCAGTCCTAAGTGACTTTACACAGAACCCGGAAGACAACACATATTATGTCACAACACAGCGCGCCACAATTCGGAATATGAAACAGTGATTTAAAAGCAAACAGCAAGATTGTAAATTTTGTAAAGTACATTTATTTGACATGAAATGTTTAGAGAATATTCAGCAATTTGCATTTGTCTTTGTTGTCGATCCGCAAAAGTTAATGTTGAGGCACGCGATGTTCCTTTGCGGTACAGAGGGTGTTAGATCAGCTTACAACTCAGTGCACCACAATTCGGAATATGAAACTGTGGTTTAAAAGTAAACAGCAGGATTGTACATTTGGTAAAGTACATTTATTTCACATTAAATGTTTAGTGAATATTCAGCAAATTGCTATTGTCTCTGCTGTCGATCAGCAAAAGTTTATTTGGAGCCACGCGTTGTTCCTTTGCGGTAGATAGGCTGTTGGTTTATGATAAAAGCAGTAAATGGTCACTCTGATAATCGGAAGGTTGCTCCAAAAACGAGCCATTAGACCACCCTATTGGTTGGTATGTTGTTTGTAGCTGCTAGTACTGCGTAAGGGCATATTTGTCCTTGGCGATTGTCCCATAAAATGGTGAGGGTCATGAAGTTGCATATTTGGACCTGCACCTGGCAGTTGAAGACCCCATCCACTGGAGTCTGTAAATCGTGACATAGGCAAAATGGGGCCACATACCTGTTTTAAAAAACATAAATTAGTCTCACCAGCCGAGCTTCATTAAAAATCATCATTTTATTTATTAGGGCGTGACACTTTTTTCTATCGAAGATAGTACAACGGAGTATGTTAATAATAAAATAATAATATTTTCCCATTCATATAGCGCTAAGAACTGTGAGGTATCTAAGCGGTGCTTATTATTAACCACGGTGTGTGGTGCTCATTTATCAACCACGGAAGGATGAAAGGCTGAGTTTGGCCTTGCCGGGATTCGAACTTGCGTTAGCAAGCTGTGCACGGATGTCAAAGCGAGCGTTGTACTCGCTGTGCCACTTGACAGGCTACAGTGAAGTGGCACAGCCAGTAGAGCGCTTGACTGCCTATAGACCGGTTAAATAATTTATATTAACCCACCCTGTGTCATCTGCCTTTTTCAGAGCCCTCTAAACAACAGGGGATCAATTTGGCGGTGATAGTGCGCGGTAGAAAACATTATGCCACTTTCAACGAACAAGTTCAACTTGAGCGGTCTTTAATGCTATGCTATTGTAATTATATTTGGTATAAAATAATCTAAAGGGTTACTTACAGTACAATTGCAATTTCCATTGTCTACGAGTGGTGCAGTCCCAAAATACGACTCTGCGTGTGCCAACGATCTTTCGCATAGTGATATAATATATAAAAGTGGTTTCGTTTCATAAATTTCATCCTTATCTTCTCTTACGTTTTAGCAACACTCCTTCAAGAGAAGTCTTTCATCACACTCTCTGTCTGTCAAGGTCAAAACACAATACAACCTTATAGTCCGCTTCGTGAGCCTCTCCGGGGCCCGAGAAAAAAATGGAAGCAGCTGACCTTCACTGTGAACGAGCATAAATTCTTACTTTGAAACATTCTGTGTAAAGCCATCTGTGAGAAGTTGGTTTTTGCACGCCATGTTTGTATATTGTTTGCGTGATATTAAAAAAAGTTTGTTTAAGGGACGTTATGGTTCTAAGTACAGCCGAAAGACCCCTGAAAATTGCAAGTTATGGTAAACTATGAAAAATAACTCACGCCACCAGAGTGCACTGCTAAGACTAACACCCAGGACATCAAAGATAACATTGCAAATGTCATTGATGAAATCACTGATGACATCACATGTGTATGTACTTTTCATGGAATTTGTGTCCTAGGGATTTTTATTATAATGTTGCGAAAAAAGTGTCAAGGATATTGCAATAAATATCATACCGTTATTAGTGCTTTGAACTATGCATTGATATAAATAGCATTGTATTATGGGATTCTATCTAGTATACTGAGCTACTAATGGAGAAACATAGCATTGTGTGCAGAGTACAAGATGAAAGTATAATATTTGTAATGTTAATATGTTGAATAATGAAATGATAATTGTCCTGAAATGTTCGAAAATTCACAAAATGGGGGTGTTCTGAGGACGTTATTCGTATTGTGTGATTGCTTAGCTGTATGCAAGAGGGAATGGCACAGAGAGTAAAGTGGACGCCGTCCGCGGACTCCGCGGCTGTTCATGGACAGGGCGTGCTACATCCGGGTTTTTCCAGGAAATCCAACATGGAAAGAAGACTGTACGGATCAGCCAATCAGATGGCGAGGTTGTGGATTTGTGTTGAAAGATGGCAGAACTGGAGAAAGTCAGGGTGTTGGTGCTCAGAGATATGTTTGTGCATGGTTTACAGCAGTACGCTGAATGCAGGCATGTTGCAAAGAACTTTGATGTGAAAGGAGTGGAGGTGGTGTGGAGCACTGTGCCTGATTGCAATGTACAGGGAATTGTACAAGTTTGTGAGGATATGGCCACGATGAACAGTCCGCATGTGGTAGTTTTGCACTATGGTGCTTTCCATTTGGGCAACGTCAGTGACCCTACTTTGTTGGCTGAATTGGAACGCTTGGTTCAAGCCGTAATGAAGATCCTTCCAAATGCGAAAGTAATTTTTTCTGGATTACTTCCTAGGGCAATATGGGACAATAGTTCAGTTTTTTGTCCTCAGCAAAGCATTACTATGTGTGTCATCAACCAAGGCATGTGTGCCTTCATGCTTAGAGCTGGTATGTTCTTCTGTAACAATGAGAATATTGATGCCAGTAATGCTGTTAATTTTAAAGAAGATGGCATTTCTTTATCTTTTACGGGAAATGCCTTTCTATTTTGGAATGTAAGGGTTGCTTTGGAGAAGGTTATGTAAAGATTTTAGGAGTAAAGTTAGAAAAAAAAAAATAATAAATACAAAATAACAGGTGTCTGTCACGCATCTGTAAAAAAAAAAAAAAAAAAAAAACGGCTCTTTTCAGAGCCAACTTCAAAGGGGAAATGGGGCACACTATTTAAATTTACATTCACCACGCTCAGATTTCCGATGTGTCCGCGGACATGGCGGTAGTCCGCGGACATGAAAATCACTACGAGGGGGTTAGTATGTTCTATGTTACATGTATATGAAGTCAGGGATATTATGGTTAAGTTGTGCTACTAAAAACCTATGAAATTCAGTGAAAAAATGTTGTTAAAGGGACGTTATGGTTAAGTTGCGCTACTAAAAACCTATGAAATTCAGTGAAAAAACTTTGTTAAAGGGACGTTATGGTTCAAAGTAAAACCGAAAAACCCCTGAAATTCGGCAGTAATGGTAAGATAAGCAACCATAACTCGCGCTGCCACCGTGCACTGCTAACACTAACACCCAGGGCATCAAAGATGATGTATTTAAGAAGGTAGACTGTGTGGATTCTGGGGGAATCTTCAATTCAGTCATTGAAGGTGTATGTTGAAAATCATGGCTTAAACTTGGCATGCTTGATTTCATTCTGTGAGAGTATGCCTCACTTTAAATGTCCAGAGATTGTGATTGTGCTTTGTGGAGGGGATAGTTTGGTGTTTGTCGTTCCAGTGTGTTTGCAGGTTGCTCTGAAGCATTTCTTTAAAACCTAGTGCAACCATTTCTTGATGCTAAGATTATTTGTTCCGAAATAAATCAGAGGCTAACACGGAGATGTTCAACAAAAGTTTTCAGTCCACAAATTAAAGAATCAAGGCAACCTGTTAATAAATATGTTTCTGCTTTTTTATATGCTGCAGTAATGTAATCTTTTGAGAATGACAGTATTGGTTCTGATGGTGTGAATTCTCTTTGTGAATATGCAGTTCACTTCACAGATGTTGGAAATGCAATTTTCCTTTACAATGTTAGGAATGCATTGAAAAAGTTCCTTTAACTAAATTGTAAAGGACGAGGTAGAGTGTACAGTATTACTGTACATAAAAGCAAAATAAAAGGAAACAAAGTTGTTAAAATCCTCCCAAAAAAGATTATTTTCAGATGCACAATTAAAGATTAAATTACTTAAATTGTGTATAATATTCACCCCTACCCATTTGGGTGGCCGCGACGTCCATAGACACTGTGGTAGCCCACAGACAATACATGCCACATTCGGGTCTTTCAAGAATGCCTGTCATGGAAAGGGGACTGTGGGGATTAGCCAATGAGGCATTCTTGTGGTGGTTTACAGGAAGAGAGGTTAGTCAGTGTTTTGATTTGTGTGTGTAGGGAAGATGGTTGTGGCTATTGCTAAGAAAAAGCTCATTGTGTGGATGTTAGGAGATTCTTGGATGAATAATTTGAAACTGTACACTGAGTTGTGGGGCATCTCTGGTACTATTGGTTTGTGGGGAGTGGAGGTTTGCTGGTATACAGTGTCTGGGCTAAACTGGGTAAGTTAACTAACATTGTGTAAGACTATGGCTCACTTTCAATACCCAGATATACATTTTTTTCATTGTGAAGGGCATAGTTTGGACTATGTTACTCCACAAAATTTGCAGGTTACATTAAAAGATATGTTCCAAGGCTTATTGAAAATATTTCCATGTGCAAAGATAATTATTTTGGAAACACATACAAGGGAAGTATGGAAATGCCCAAATGTGTTTTGTGCACAAATAGGACAACATAGGCACCTTGTAAATAAAGGTATAAGTGCTTTTTTGAATTGCGTGGCCTACATATGTCTATGAACAAAAAGAAGTGGTCCCGATATGTAATGTCATCAGTGATTTCATGAATGACATTTGTGATGTTATCTTTGATGTCCTGGGTTAGCAGTGCACGGAGGTGGCACAAGTAATGGTTGCTTAGCTTTTACTTTTTTTACCATAAAGTCCTTTTAACAATGTTTTTTTCACTCTGTTTCAAGGCTTTTCATTAGTGCAACTTATCCATAACGTCCCTTTAACAAACTTATTTTCAGTGATTTTCATGTGGTTTTGTTAGTGCAACTTAACCATAACGTCCCTTTAACAAACTTTTTTTCAGTGATTTTCATGTGGTTTTGTTAGGGCAACATAACCATAATGTCCCTTTAACAAAGTTATTTTCAGTGAATTTCATGGGTTTTTGTTAGCACAACTTAATCATAACATCCCTTCAACAAAGTTTTTTTCAGTGAATATATATACGTGAACAAGCAGCCCAAAGGTTGTGAAACACATTGTACTGCAAGTTATTTTTTAACCACTTGCGATATGGATTAGAGATGTTGGAATTTTTTTCTTTCCTCTGTGTCTTTTTCAATACAGCAATTGAGCTGAGGAATCAGCGCAGCGTTTCTGGAGTACGTAGGGTTAGACTTTGCTATATGTGAATAGTCACAGTATATGCAAGATATAGAGAGAACTGTTCTCTGTGCACGTACATGTCTTTGAAAAGAAGGAAACATGCTACTGTGTGGCCGATATTTTTAACTTCTGCAAGTTTGCCAAAGTGTATGTTTATTTCTGCTTCATTTTAAATGATTTGTTGTGCAAGTGGTTCTTGGCTTCCTGTAAAGGAAGGTTGACTGCTCTCTGAAGTGTCTCTATCCAGTAGAGCTTCAATTTCTTCCTCTTGTTGGCGTTCATTGTCCAACATTTGTTTTTGTTGTTTGGAACTGACATGTATTATACTGCTATCATTTGCTTTGAATGCAGCTTCAAATGAGTCATGGTCACCTAATAATTCTACTTCTCCTCTCCAAGGTTTGAAGAGTTGCATTAGGGACATGTAATAAAGTTCTCAATGTTGTGGAGATTGAAACGATAACTTTCTATGATGAATTCTCCTGGGTTTGGTAAGTTTCACTAGGCTTCCTTCACATGTTGAGACTGAATATTTGCCAGTTGTCTCATCTGGTGAGACATTGTTTTTGTAGCAGTATTTTCTTGTCATAAAGGCACATGTTTTCTAAAGCAGTACGTCTGTTTAAGTAGTACATGTCAAGTAAATTGTTTTTTAAAATGTCTTAGCTTTTGGGATCATTGTGTATCTCTTTTTTCAGGATGAAGGTGGAAAAATGTTTAGACAGATAATGTGTTCAGATTTGCCATACCAGGCTGTACCTGTTAAACGGTCTACAGCTTTGTAGCACCCGCATTCTCTATGAGAGAGCATTTTTATACCGAAGCTGTACCATTTTTGTGACTGTTCTTTGTCAGATTATATGCCATCCGAGAGGTCTTTTAGCTCTGTTTCCTCTGCTTTTGCGAGATAGGCTGTACCATATCTTTCAACTGCAGTGCAATCGTCTGCAATGTATTGTATGTCTAAATTTGCATTCCAGAAGAGGGCAATGGATGCATTGTAATCATTGATGTACTTGGATGATGTGTCCCTTTTAATGTTGCATGTGTTTTTAGGGGATGTGCCTTTTACATTGTGTCTAACACAAGACATCATGCTATATACGTGTCCTTATTTGCAAGTTGCTCTAGGTAAGCCAAAGCGACATTCAGTATAGTATTTACTTTTCTTTTTATATCTACATTGGCAGTATTTGCCACACTTATGTTTTTGGAAGCATAAGATTAGTGTACGTAGGTCACTATGTGTGGTTTCTGAAGGGAAGTTGCAGGTAATGAATTTTTCAATAAACTTTAAAACAGTGGCATCACTGACATGGCCACATTTTGGAGCTTCTTCTATCCACACAAGCATGTGGATGTGTGGTGCTCCTATGGATTGATATTCTTTTCTCCAAAAGAAGTGTTTCACTACTCCGAGTGGAGGGGTCGTTTTACTGCAGATGAAGTGCAGCATGGCAATGAAGCAATGGTGAAAGTACAAAGATACATTGATAAGGTCAAGAGAACAGAGTTCTCCTGGTGTTTTTAGATCTACCCCCTCTTGATTTTGGATTCCAGCGTCATATTCTGCACAAATTAAAGTAACAAACCATGTGGGGGCCTAGGTTACTTAGCATACAACGTACATCAGCATCACATCTGAACCAGTATTTTTTTGTACCATGCATGTTTACCAGCAGATTTGTGATACTTGACTGCAAAATTGTATCTTTGTCTTTTATCTTTTGCAAGCAGTTGGGTAGCGGACATGTTTAAACAAGTTGAGCCTATATTTAATGTCTGTGCAACTCCATAACATAGAGTTGCCAGTTCACTTTCGAACAGGAGGTGGAAAATGTATTCCCCATTTTGTCTGAATCTGGGGTCTTTGCAATACATTCGTAAAGAGTGACATTCTGATTGAGTAATTTGTATGGATCTTTCATCATATATTCCTCATTTTACTGTAGGAAAGAGTACAGGAACAGAACGTGCTTCTACACTTTTCTCCCAAATGCTCATTGAGGATCCTTTGGCTTGACACATTTGATATGTTTCTAATACATCTTCTATGGAATCTTTGGGATGTAGTGGATGAATTGTATACTGGTCTAAAATGTTGGCTGCAGTAACAGGATCTGCATGTTCCAATTGGCCAGTTGGTGGTGAATCTTACATTATTTGGGCGGTTTCTCTTAACTTTTCCTCTCTGTTTATATCTTTATAGTATTGATTGCTTTGATTGAGATATTGTAGGGCTAGTCTAACATTGTTTAAATTGACTAGTTGTTGCAACATGTTTTTGTCTTTTGTTGGTACACCATTAACTAGATCAATCATTGATTGAGCTATTGGTCATCAGACTCCTAGAGTTTCTACATGTTCTTTAAGATCTAATGGCAAATATACTACTTTGCCACAAATGCCTTTTAGTAACTCAGAATGAGGCAATTTGATCTCCTACAAGTTAAGGTGTTGGAGAGCTTTTGGATATGAAGATTTCTAATTTGTAAGTAATAGCACATGATGGCATTCTGTTATTGCCAATCTTTGTATTGCAGTGCCTGCAGACTATTCAGGGGTCAGTTATTTTTTATTTATTTTCTGTTTTTAGATATAAAGCTTATTGGAACCATTGGGATTCCTCATTGTCCTCTCTTTTGTAGGCCATATCTACTTTTGTGTGCTCTATTTATGAACAGTTCTGCAACAATAGACCCATACTTGGTCTGGTATTTCAGCAGATGTGTTTTGAAACTTAGCTATTTTTTTTTGTTGTGTGTTGTTAGAAGGTTGGTGTTTGTGAGACTTTTGCTAATGTTTTCTGAAGTTACTGAAGTCAACTTCGGTTCCAAAATATTTACTTTGTATGTGTTCTATTTCTCGAAGGAGTTTGTTGGCTGTTCCATGTAGGAGAATGTTATTAACATTTTGGAGTTCTAGAGCAAGACTTTTGCATAGTACAGTCTATGCACAATATTTTGTATATCAGAATGGTATATTGCTAACATTTTGATGTGGTGGAAGGTGTGTTTGCAAGCGGTTCCTGATTCACTGGATAGTTCCTCAAAAATTAAAGCATTCCACAATCACACCGTTGCTGAAAAATCCTACCTTGGATCCAGCGGTTCCCCAGAATTATTTACCTATTGCAGGACTTTCCTGGCCCGCAAAGATTCTTGAGAAGGTGATCACTGGTCAGTTGCAAAAGTTTGTGGAGCAAGAGTCATTGCTGGACACTTTTCAATCAGGTTTCAGACCTAGGTTTGGAACCGAGACTGCTTTGTTGTCTGTCCAGGATGATTTATTAGAGATTGCATGAGCTTTCCCTGTTGGTGATGCTGGACCATGCCATTAACTGCTTTAACTGGTTTGACTCCTTTCTGACAAATTGTCAACAGCAGGTTAGGCTGGGAGACTTCTTCTCGAATTCCATCAAGATGAGTTGTGGAGTTGTGGAGTTGTGGAGTCCCACAGGGATCTTCCCTCTCACCCTTTTTATTTAGTTTGTATATGCATCCCCTGATGGATATTTTGCGATGTCATGGGTGAGTTTTGATTCCTATGCAGACGATACCCAAATCTTCATCAGGACCATTCATTTTGATGAAGCATTTAGTAAACTTAAACACTGTTTAGGCGAAGTGAGTCAAAGGATGTCCGATAATCAGCTTCAGCTGAACGCAGCTAAAACTGAGCTTATTCTGTTTGGACCAAAACATCTGCTCAATGCCGCCAAGGAACAGCCCATCCCAATCCTGCTAACATCTAACTTTAGTTTTGTTTCTAAGATTACACATCTGGGCTGTGTCTGGCAAATTCATGCTCTTCACATCAGCAGAGACTTTTTTCGCATCCCTTGTCCCAAGCATTCAAGCTAATGCAAACACAAAATGGCTGCAAATTACCAGGTAGGAGCTCATCCAACTGGCTAACGACACAGAAGAAGGATTCAACATCATCAAGGTGGAGCTGAGAGCCCTGAGACTAATGAACATGCAAAATCGCTACGTTTTGGATTTACTGACTGCAATGGATGGTGAGTCACAGGGGCACATTCCCTATCCGACCGCTACCGCCAGCCCCTCCACCATCCACAGTCCAACTCCACCACCTATGCATAACATTAGGGATTGATGATTGGCCGAGGCGTAACGTGCTGTCCCGGGCCCGTCATGGCAATATTTGTTGTGTGCTACATGAGCTTTGGATCAACAGAGAGAAGACCTGCAACCCGCGGCCCACCTATACTGGGGGCGGCGTGGATGCGGACACGTTGTCGGGGCAGTCGCTGGCCCACCGCCCGCACTGTAATCCATGTCCTGGAACGACCAACAGAGACTTCTCCACCCAGCTAACGCGGCTCCTGATCGGGAGATATACTAGACCCTAAACAATGCAGCTCATACCACCCAATACTGCTCCTCAACATCGACGCAAAGATATATACCAGAGTAATTGCAGCCAGACTCGAGAAACACCTTCCCAAACTGATACACCCTGACCAGGTCGGTTTCATCATGGGATGACAGGGCGCCAACATAATGAGAAAAACACTTAATCTAATCAATGAAGTGCAAAGAATGGATGGAGACCCTACGATTCTCTCGTTAGACGCTGAGAAATCGTTTGATAGGTTAGCCTGGGACTTCCTCGACAGAGTTCTCGTGAAGAGGAAACAAAGCAATATATACCTCTCCCAAAACGAGTGTGCTGTCACCTGAGGATACTCACGATCATTCGAACTGAAGAAGGGGACCAGGCAAGGCTGACCACTGTCCTCTATAATTTTTGTCCTCTCATTAGAACCCTTGGCCCAGAAGCTCAGACAGGACATACGTGTAGAAGGAATCACAGTCGGAGGCCGCATATACAAACTAGGCCTCTATGCAGATGATATACTTCTGCATTTAACATACCCCTTAACCTTAATTCCAGCAGCAATGGACACAATAAGAGTATACAGCGAGCTAGTAGGTCTTAAAATAAACACAGAGAAATCGACCATCCTTCCTATAGATAAAGTCAAAGACGATACAGTCGTGCGATTCGAGCCCCTGGGCATGAAATTTAGCATAACAACCTTGCAATATCTAGGCATCAACGTCACCCACACCATTACAGACCTCTATGAAGCCAATTTCCCCCCATTGATGTCAGTGATCGAATTTGACCTCAAGAGATGGGACAAACTAACAATCACATGGATGGGGCAATTGAACTCCATCAAAATGGTAATCCTACCCAAACTTCTGTACTCCAAATTCTCCCCATTCGCATGCCAGACATCTTCTTCACAACAATCAAGTGCACAATATCTAAATTCCTATAGCAGAACAAAAAACCAAGAATTCTGCATGCACTTCTCCAGCTGCGGAAAGATAATGGAGGGGTTGCACTCGCAGACATACACTTGTACTACAAGGCCGCTAAATTTAGAATTTTAATCCCACATCTCCGGCAGAAAAGAGAGTTACAATGGGTGGATCTAGACAATCATCATTTGCGACCCTCCACTGTAGGGGAATGGCTCAGGGTACCCAAAACCAAATTACTCAAGAGAATACGAGAGCATCCCATACTCAGTACCCTGTGGAACGTGTGGAAGCAGTGCAAGGGAATTAATGGAGTCACAACATGGCCATCTCCACTGGGACATTTATGGGTTCCAGGAATTTGTGATGCCTTTCCAGAACCAGAGCGCTTCCAACTTTGGCAACTCCTCCACCAAGGTCTCGAAAACAAAGTGGGAAACTGACCTGGGACATGAGCTCCCTCCCAAGATCTGGCACCAAAACTGTAGAAAAACTGAAAAGACGTCCATTGCATGCCAATATAAACTTCATGGCATTACCCTGTTTCACAGATGGCAATACAAATCCCTCAGATTAGCAAAAATGTATCAGAGCTTGGACCCAGATTTCTGGCATAGATGTGTAATGAAAGCCCACTACTGGCACATGTGTTGGGACTGCTCGGCTGAACAGGCGTACTGGGACGAAGTCCTTAGCTGGATTAAGGAAACAGATGGCATAACCAGAGAAAAGACTCCACTACTCCTTCTGTTCGGACTAGAAGAACAAGATGATACAGTCATCCAGCTCCCAAAAATGACCCACTGCCTACTTTTGGCTGCCAGAGCTTGTTCCACCACCTTCTGGAAAAGAGAATCTCTCCCACAAAAGTCTGAATGGATTAATGTGGCAAAGAACATAAATCGAATGGACAGCCTGACTGCCACCGTAAATGGGGATCGCACCTCTGAGACCTAGTATGGGCTGACTTCTGCGTTAAATATGTTGAACTGTCATTAGATGTGGGCATTACTCATGCCAGATAACACGATAGTGATAACCAATTCTACCTATACCAATGCTTATATCACTGTTGAATTTGTATACATCTTGTGCTTATCAAATATGGTGTTTATATCGACGAGTGGCAATATTTTGAACTATGAGTGACGACAATTCTAAGCGGAGGTGGGACACTCAGGGTTTTAAGGGGTAGATGCTATGTTAATAACATATCAAACTAATTTTCAGGTGTTTATGAATCATTACTGCTCACCACTGTAAAAAAGGTGTACTAAAAATAATTTTCATCAACGTTTCTCCTTTTTCACAAAAAATTACACACATAGCTTCTATAAATGAAAATGCTCCTAAAACAAAAAATTGTAACCGTCTAGCAATTTCAGTAACTCTTTCTCCCAACCACTCCTCCTTCCTTCATAAATAATAACCTTGCTTACTAAAAGTACTTCACCATTACCACATATCCCCACTAACATTCTTTTACAATCACAGAAAAGAAGCACAGCGCGAAGACACATACTGAAAAAAGAATACACTTCACATTCTACAAAGTAAGTACATTAATGTACCATGTATATGTAAATTATTGCAAAAGTACAGTTCCACTATGTATTACCCAGACTACTCTTTTTGTACCGACATTTCTTTCACTCTAACTCATTATACCTCTACATACTCTTACTCTCACAACCTTCCAATCCAAACCTAGCATGCCACCTCACAATCAAACAGCACTGTATTAACCTCTCCAATCAAACCCACCTTCCCATTCACAATACATACATATACATTCCACAACTTTGAAACCCAAACGGTCTCTTTTAACAACAAACACTGGACTTCGAGGAAATTCATTAGCCAGTATTTTAGGAACTGGTTGCAAAAGATCCTCCCATCACATCAAAATGTTAGAAACACACCATTCCACTATACAGAATCTTGTGCATACCCTATACTATGCAAAAATTCCTGCTCTAGAACTACAACATGTAAATAACATTCTCCTACATGGAACCGCCAAATACTTGCTTCAAGAAATAGAGCACATCCAAAGTAAATACTTTGGAACTAAATTTGCCTTAGAAATGTCAGTAACTTCAGAAAACATTACCAGACATCTCACAAACACCAACCTTCTAAGAAACACATAAAACAAAGAAATAACTACATTTCAAAACGCATCTGCTGAAATGCCAGACCAATTATGTGTCTGTTGTCACAGAACTTTTTATAAAAGCAGCACACAAGTAGTAGATATAGCCTACAAAATACAGGACAGTGATGAATTCCAATGGTTCCGAATAACTTTCTTTATATCTAACAGCAGAAACTAAATACAAAGGGCCTCATCTCAAGTTTGGCAGTAACCCTTAAATGTGGTTTACTGCTGCATTTAAGGGTCTGCCAAATCACAGGTTGGCATGATTTACCCCCAGCTTTAAGATGGGGGTAGATTTGCTGTGAATTTGTCAATTTTTGGTGCTATTACCGTGCGCTAATACCGCCGGCAGTAGTAGCACCGAAAATTCCGCTTTCGGCCCAATGGGGAATGGGCCCAATGGGGAATTACCGTTCCGCCAAACCCGCGATCCGGCGCTAATAGGGGAGTTTGGCGGTAACGCTAATAGTCTCAGCGGTATCACGGCAGTATTACTGCCAAGATACCGCCCAACTCGTGATGAGGCCCAAAATAACTGACCCCTCAATAGTTTGCATGTACTGCAACACGAAGCTTGAGAATAACCAAATGCCATCATGTGCTATTACTAATAACTTAGAAATATTCCCACTTCCAAAAGCTCTCCAACAACTTAACTTGTATGAGAGAGATTATATGAGAGCATTACAATATGTCTTCAACCGAAATCAGCCAATTACCTCCATCCAAGTTGCTAAAGGGCATCTATGGCAAAGTAGTATATCTGCCACTATTTCTGAAAGAATAGGTTGAGACTCTAGGAGTGCAACCTCCAATAGATCAATCTTTGATTGTACTAGTTAATGGTGTACCAACAAAAGACAAACAAATTTGGCAACAACTAGTAAATGTAAACACAGTTAGACAAGCCCTACAATATCTAAAAGAAAACAAAGAATACTACAAAGATATAAACAAAGAGGCAAACTTAAGAGAAACCATGCAAATAATTTAAGATTCACCAGCAACTGGCCAATTTGAAAGTAAATATCCGGTTACTGCAGCCAAACTTTTAGAGCAGTATACAATTCACTGACTACTTATCAAATCGGACGAAGCCAAAGAATCCCCAATGAGCATAAGTGAAAAAAGTGTAGAAGTGCATTCTTTTCCTCCACTCTTTACAACTGGATAAGGAGAAAGATAAGATGAAAGGTCCACAAAATGTAGTGCATCAGAATATCACTCTTTATGAATGTATTAAGAAGACACCAGATCCAGACAAAATATACAATACATTTTTCACCCCCTGTTCGAAAGTGAAACAGCAACGCTACGTTATGAAGTTGCACACACATATAACACAATGGGCCTCATTACAAGTACTCCGGTCCGGAATTAACACTGCCGGTAAAACCATACCGGCACCGTTTGCATGTCCGCGCAATCATGACCCGCGGCCCCGGTAATAGCACCACCCTAAACCGCCACCGCGGAAATAGGGTTCCCCTTAATTCCGCCTGCACGGAAACCCCTCCGTTACCGGCAACACGAAACACCGTGAGCATCACAACTAGCGCGGACACGGAAATACCGGGAAAAAAATGGCGGAAATACCGTGATCACGGTGGCGGAACCGCCGCCACCGCGAACATGGCGTTATACACTGCCGGCTGAACTGAATCAGGGCACAGGTGCACCAAATCAGCCCAGCTGGACCTAGCAGGCCACTGGGAGCCTACAAAAGGGCCACACCCAGCCCAACACAACACAGAACCATGCAGGCAGCAGGGCTAGTAGCACTGGGACTGGGCCTACTCAACCAACAGGCAGTACTGCACATGGTGGCAGCAATGGCGCAGAGGAGGAGGCGTAGGCGGAGGAGGCGCAGGCGGCAACCAGCCAACCCTGCAGCTATGGCAAACCCCATTGGCCAGCCAGCCCGACCCCGCCGCCAGCCACCAATACCACGCATCAGGGCCTCACCCTGGAACCTCACCCCAGGACAGATCCACACCCTATACCGGCTGGACCGTGCAACAATCATGCACATCACCGCCATGATTGAGGACAACATCAGCAGCCTAATTGACACCCCCACCGCCATCCCCCCCCTCTTGAAGGTTGTCTCAGTTCTGCATTTCCTTGGCACTGGCACCTATCAACACACGGTTGGTGAGCTGCACGGCATATCACAACCGTGTTTCTCAAAAGTCCTGGTACAGGTACTGGATGCCCTGTTGCGCCATGTGTCGGAACACATAGCCCTACCCCGCACCCTCCCCGAGGTCATTGCCACCAAGTTGGCCTTCCATGCCATAGCAGGCATGCCAAATTGCATAGGCGCAGTTGACTGCACCCACGTCGAGCTGACAGTACCACATGCAATTGAGGCGGTGTTCCGCAATAGGAAACAGTATCACTCTTTGAATGTCCAGATGGTTTGTGATGCCATGCAACTGATTACACACTGCTGCGCACGTTTCCCAGGCTCATCACATGACTCAATGGTACTGCGGAATTCCACGTTGCCACGGTACATGGAACGCTATGCCGGACAAAGCACATGGCTATTGGGTGAGTACAGCTGACGATGCTACAACCCTGTCGGAGTGGTGTGTGTGTGTCCAGGCAATGAGCATTGTGAGTGTGCCGCTGTGACCGCACATGCATCACCCCCCTTCCATCTACCAAATACACAGCGGATGCCAAACATCATGAAGGAAGACATGACAGGGCACCACAATGTGCCCGTGCACACGCTGCCACAGCCAATCCCGTCACTGTCCCATGAACCCTGTGCCACTGCAGACACCCACCCTCAATTGAAACACTGCCCCAAAAAGCACGAGAGGCGTGTAAATGATACGACGAGTATTTACTACTTCCGTACAGTGGAGTCACTCTGCCATGTGTGGACAGCACTGCACCATGACATGCACACCATCAAATGTCACCCGCAGGGCACAGCAAACATGCAAGTTAATGTGTAGGCCCATATGCAGTCAGCGACATTCCTCGTGATGGCCAAAACATACCTCCAGACACTGCATGGTTCATATGCATGAATGAATGATGATACAAGAATGCACAGCAGCAGATGAGGACATGATGCCACAAACACTGACATGTTCCCCCATCTACATCCCATGTAGGTGATGCGGGATATGCACTCACGCCATGGTTGATGACACCTGTACGGAGACCAAGGAACAGGCATGAAGAGGCATACAATAGGGCACATATCCGCACACGTGGAATGATTGAGAGGACATTTGGACTGCTGAAGGCCCGTTTCCGCTGTCTGAGCAGATCTGGCGGATCACTGCTGTACAGCCCAGTGAAGACGGGCAAAATCACGCTGGTATGTGCCATGCTGCACAATATATGCCTGCGCAGGAACATCCCAATGCCACCAGACGCAGATGAGGAAGATGGGGATGGGGATGGGGATGGAGATGGGGATGGGGATGGGGATGGAGATGGGGATGGAGATGGAGATGGGGATGGGATGGCACCGCCTCCCCCTGGGGGTGCACATGATGGCCAGAGAGCACGGGATGCCCTGATTCGCATTTACTTTTGAGTCACAGCACATTCACAGTAATGCACAAACATGGTGACGACAATGAATTAATAGTTGCACTGCAAAATAAATGATCAATGTCCACACATGTATGTCTTGATTTGAAATGGTGATGTATTGATGTAATAACAACAGGGAAGAAGGTGCATTGGTTAGGGAAGCTGTACACCCGGGGCCACCCACCACCCAAACGTGCCCACCCCCACCCAGAGCCCATTGTCCAAACCCCCAAAACTACCTACCCCACCACCCAAACGTGCCCACCCCCACCCGGAGCCCATTGTCCAAACCCCCAAAACTACCTACCCACCACCCAAACGTGACCACCCCTCTCACACCCTTGTAGTCCACATGTGTCCTGCACTGCTCCACACACATGCCATCACTTCCGTGTGCGCTTCTGTGCAACCTTGCCCAAGGGACCCGTTAGCCTACTCGAGCGCCTCCTTGGACTGGCAGTAGTGGAGCTGGATGGGGTGGTAGTGTTTGATTGGCCAGAATCAGGGATTGAGGGCATCCGTGCCAGATTTGCCTGTTGGCCAACCAACATGGCCTCCACAAGCCTGGAGGTGTGGTCATTGCCCTCCCGCACATGGCGTGCAAGGGTCACTATGGTGCTCGCAAAGCGTCCAATGGACCTCGACAGGCGACGCACTGAGGCGCTGTAGCTCTCCCTCTGCAGCCTGGATTCCTCTAGCTGCCTCTCCACCAGCTGGGTGAGGGTAGCCTGCTGGTCCTCCATCCGCTGCATGCGGGCATTCAGTTCGGCCATGGATGGGGTGGGCGACCTCATGGGACTCCCCAGTGAAGTGGGGCTGAACCCCAGCTCATGGAAGGAGCCCAGGTCTTCCAATGTGGGCATCTCCCCCTGTGGCCCCGTTTCCGAGTGCTCTTGCGGGGCACTGTTATCACTGCAGGCCGCCCCCTCTGCAGTGCTGCTGCCTTCGGTGTTGTGTTGGGTGGCCATGATAGGTTCCTGTGGCACCTGTCTGGACTCAGCCAGTGTGGAGATGGTGGGGATGTTGGTGGTGGTGGTGGTGTGCTGCACATCTGTAGTGGCTGGTAATGTGGCCAGAGGTGCAGAACTGCCGGCAGCATCCTCCTGTGTGGTGGCGGTGGCTAGTGTACTTGCCGATGCTGATTGGCTGGCCTGTTGTGCAGTATCACTGTCACTTGAAACGGCTGTGGGGACACAAAGGGCATGCAATTAGTGTTGTTGTGGTGGCAGATGGGTGCATCACATGCGTCATTAAGATTGTACATTGAATAGTGTTAGTCACATGCATCTGATTGCTGGTGTCTGCATTCAGTGATATTGGTTGCCATACGGATCATAATGGGTCCTTTGGCCCACACATGCACTGACTGGGGGCGGGGGGATTGTTAATGGGTCCTTTGGCCCACACATGCACTGCCTGGGGGGGGGGGTTTGTTAATGGGTCCTTTGGCCCACACATGCACTGCCTGGGGGGGGGGTTTGTTAATGGGTCCTTTGGCCCAGTACTCACAACTGCATATTTACATGTGGCATTCATGTTTGGGCACTTACCGGCATCTGCAGGTGGGCTCACTCCTGCCTCAGCCTGCCCAATCCCATGGATTCCCTCTAGGTGGAGGACGCTGCTGCAACGCTCCTCCCATGCTTGCAGCCTCAGTGGGGAAGGGGGTCCTCCGCCTGTCCCACTGCTGCGTTGGCGGTGCGTGGAAATGAGGTTGCGTACCCTCAGCCTCAGGTCGTCCCAACGCTTGTGGCAGTCCTTCACGCTCCTCACTGCCACGCCCACAGCGGTGCACTTGCGTGCAGCTTCGGCCCACACCTCCTTCCTCCGCTGCTGTGTGGCACGCCGTTGGTCGGCGCTGAACAGCATCTCAGCATTGTTCACAATGTGCTCCACCAAGACGGTTAGCTCCGCCTCGCTGAAGCGCTGTTTGCGCTGCCTCTGAGCAGGAATTCTGGCAGACATGCTGGTGGTCCCTTTTGGCTTCTCAGAGTCAGGATTGTGCTTGTGCTGGCTCTGGATGGCAATGGATTGTGCTTTTATATGATGGCCGCCTCTCTGTTTCCTGTTTTGGCGATCATGGTATTTCCGGTTCCGTGTCCGTGGCGGCGGAGGCGGAAACGGGTTTTGCGCCACTTGTGGCTTCGTTATTTCCATTTCCGTGGGGTATTCCGTGACGGCGGTAACAACGTTTCCGAGTCCGTGTGGTGCGCGCGACCGACAGCGTGTAATCGGGCGGTTTTTCCGCACCCTTGCGGACACGGAAACGTTTTTACCGCCATCACGGATTTTGCACGGTCCCGGACTGGCAGGTTGTAATGAGGCCCAATATCATTTTTTAAACATGTCTGCTACCAAACTGCTTCAAAAGATAAAAGACAAAGCTTAAGTGTTGCAGTCAAGTATCAGAAATCTGTTGGCAAACATGCATGGTACAAATGAATACTGGTTCTGAGTGATGCTGATGTACAGTGTATGCTAAGTAACCTAGGCCCACCCATGTGGTTTGTTACTTTAAGTTGTGCAGAGGATGCATGGGATGACTTGCCTGACTTGCTATGCACTGCAAACCAAAATAAAGACAAAATAGATATAAAAACATGAGGATACCTCTGTTCTCTTGAGCCTGTCAATGTATCAAAGTACTTTCACTATCACTTCATTACCATCCTGCACTTTATCTGCAATAAAAATACCCATCTGCTCGGAGAAGTGCAACACTTCTTTTGGAGAAAATAATTTCAATCCAGAGGAGCGCCATACTTCCACATGATTTAGTGGCTAAAAGATGCTCCCAAAATGGACCATGACAATGACCCCGCTGATTTGCAGTTTATTAAAACCACATTACCTGTGACATCCCTTCAAGAACTACAGCTGGTGACCTATGTACACAAGTCTTACGCTTCCAAAAACATAAATGTGGGAAATACTCGGGCATAGATATAAAAACCAAGGTACAAACTATACTAAATGTCACATTGGCTTCCCTAGACCAGTTTGCAAAAAAGGACAAGTAAATAGCTTGATGTATTCTTTTAGACACAGCGTGAAAGGCAAATCCACTAAAACACATACAACATTAAAAGGGGCTAAGCATCCAAGTACATACATGATTACAATGCAATCATTGCCCTCTTGTGGAATGTAAACATAGGCATACAATACATAGCCGATAATTCTACTTCATTTGCAAGATATGTCACAGCCTATCCTACCAAGCTGAGAAAATAGAACTAAAAGGCCAATAGTATGACATATCATCTGACAAAAAACGATCACAAGAATTGTACAGCTCCGGTAGAACAATGCTCTCTCGTAGAAAATACAGGTGCTACGAAGCCTACAGCCTTATATGGCAAATCTGAAAATATTGTCTTGCTAAACCTTGGTACAGCTGAATCCTGAAAAAGAGTACTAAAATCCATCATACCAAGAGATAGAAACAATGGCCACAAATGATCCCAACAGTCAGGAGATTTTTTTAAAAAATGTAATTGACACATACTACCCGAACAGAAGTGCTGCTGTGGAAAGCATGTACTTGTACGACATATCACAAAACTACTCCTACAAAAACAATGTCACACCAGATGAGACAAATTGCAAATATCCAGTCTCAACTTGTGAAGGAAGGCTAATAAAAATAACAAAAGCCAGCCTAATTATCCATATAAAGTTTTCAATGAAATCTCCACAAGATAGAGAACTTTATGGCATGGCACTACTGCAAATTTTTAAATCTTGGAGAAAAGAAGAACAATTATTAGGTGACTATGGGCCTCATTACACGGATGGCGGTAGGGATTTACCGGTACCGGTAAAATACCAGTACCGGTAAATCCCTACCGCCTTACTAGGAGGTCCCTTTGTGGGTTGGGGGATTTAACGCCTGCTTTTTGCAGGCGTTAAAATCCAACCCGCTAAGGGACCTCGGAGCTAATTACGGCACCGCAAAATTGCGGTGCCGTAATTAGCGCCTTCCCCATTCCCATAGAGCCCTATGGGGCAGAAATGGGAATGGGGAAGGGCAATGGCGGAAGGGGGATTTATCGCCCCTCCAACCTTGGAATGGGGTGGTAAATCCCCTTTCCGCCAAGGCGGTGCCGGTATTTTACCGGCATGAGCCATGGCGCTAATAGCGCCATGGCTCACCGCCTACCGTGTAATGAGGCCCTATGACTCATTTGAAACTACATTCAAAACAAATGAAAGCAGTATAACAAATGTCAATTTCAAGCAATGCAAATAAATGTTGGACAATGTTGGACAAGAGGAGGAAATTGAAGCTCACCTCGATTAAGATACTCCTCAGGGCAGTCAACCTTCCCTTACAGGAAGCGAAGAACCACTCATTCTAAATGAAGCAGAAATAGCCATGACTGAGGGAGAAAATACCATGGGCCTCATTATGAGGTTGCCGGTAAGCGAAAAAGGATGCTGGCAAAGGATTACCGGCATCGCTTACCGCTCTGGTGTATTCTGACCCGGCAACCCGCTATTAGCTATTAGCGGCACCGTTATTTAGGGTGCCACTAATAGCGGCATGGGTGCGTACAGGTGCCCCTTCGGGGAGCAAATATCGGCATGCCGGTAATAGGAGGATATCCCAACCCACGCGGACATGCAAACAGCAAACAGGAAACAAGCCAACTGCCACAGGTGCAAACAATCCCCATAGGTAGAGTGAATGGAGGCTGGGCCAGTATAAAATGAGCACACCCACACACCACACCCCTTCCAACACCAAAATGCATCCACTAGCTCTTGCAGTCTTGGTGCTGGAGGACATGACAATACTGCTACAACTACAGCAACAACACCAACTAAAACAACAACTACAGCAGCAACAACAGGCAGCACAGAGGAGACGCAGGAGGAGAAGAAGGGTTAGACAGGCCCAGCAATTACCACCAGCGCAGCCAGCAGTGCCCCGTAGGCAGCCACCAATCCCTCGCACCAGACCCAGCCCATTCAACCTAACCCCTGAGCAGATCCACACCCTGTACCGGTTGGACCGGACACCATCACACCATAGTGGACATGATACACAACGACATTGCCAGCCTCATAGAAATACGCACTGCCATCCCCCTGCTACTAAAGGTGGTGTCCCTGCTCCACTTCCTGGCCACAGGCACCTATCAACACACAGTGGGGCAGCTGCATGGCATTTCACAACCACTTTTTTCACGCATGTTGAACCAAGTGCTGGATGCCCTCCTGAAGCACGCAAGCACCCACATATCCCTACCACGGACTGCCCAGGAGATAGCCAACACCAACGTAGGCTTCCATGCACTGGCAAGCATGCCCAATTGTGTTGGTGCCCTAGACTGCACCCATGTTGAATTGGTAGTCCCCCATGCCACACAGGCGATGTACCGCAATCGCAAGCAATACCACTCCATCAATGTGCAGATTGTATGTGACTCCAGCAAGATCATCACACATTGCTGTGCCCGATATCCCAGATCAACACATGATGCCATGGTATTGCGCAACTCCACCATACCCCGTCACATGGAGCAACATGCTGGACCATGTGCCTGGCTGCTTGGTGAGTTGCACAACTGGGCCATTGTAGTGCTTTGGGGTACTGATGTGTAGGGATGCATACTCCACCTGGTTGGGAAAGGGAGGGGGGAGCATAATCCACCTGGGTGGCAATTGTCGGTGATTGAAGAATGCATGCAGAGCTAAACACTCCAGACCTGAACCTCCCAAATGGAACATGACACATCACTGGCACAAATTAAACAAATAATGCATATCGATATCAACAAGTAAGATGCACAACCAGGCCACCAGGGTGATGGCAAGTAATGCATGACTGTACAGGATGGCAACTGTGCCAATGTGGCTAGTGTGACCATACATAGTGTAGAATTAACTGCTTGAATTGGAGGCTAAACATTGTTGTACTACCACAGTACATCCGATTCAACATACATGATTATACCGTGCATCATCTATTGAGCGCCATCCGGACTACCACACCTCATAGCAGTATAGTATGCATCGTAGTAACATCCTTGCATATGTACAGGGACATGTGCATGTCCACACCATATAGGTGCGGCCATCACTGTGCTTCCTGAAGGTGGCAGCTCTAAGTGACACACCCCCATTTGTATCCACCTGCAGGTGATGGAGGACATCCCTTGATGCCGTGGCTACCATGAAGAGGAGTACATTAGTGAACACACCCGTACACGTGTTGTGATTGAGCAGACCTTTGGCCTGTTGAATGTGCATTTCCGCTGCCTATTCAGGTCTTGTGGGGCATTCCTCTATGGGTCTGAGTAAGCGGCAAAGAACACCATGGCCTGTGTCATGCTGCACAACATGTGTGCCTGGGGAAATGTCCCACTGCCACCTGACATTTACATGCATGCACTGGTTGAGGATGATGAGGATGTAGACGGAGGTGAAGTAGCCCCGCTGCCATTACGTGATTTATGGGATGGCCATGCAGTACGCCAAGCACAGATCCACGAATACTCCTGACCCACAGGGACTATGAAAGACATGTGTCAGTCAGACACAGGGCCAATGTGGACATGCACACAGGGAATGTTGGGAGTTGGGCACTGAACACCGTAACACATTAAATGGATGCACACAAAAATTACAATGTCCAGCCATGGATTTTTCTTATCACAATGTGTGTATTATTTCCATCAGCAAAAATGTGCCCACTTCCCCCTCCCTAGCCCCCCCAACAAACTCCCAGACCCGCCCAACAAACTCCCAAACCCCACAACCAACACTGATACCCCCCAATAGACTCCACAAGATGCACCTCTTCACCCTCAACCATGTGTCCCACTCCCATTGTCCCCCCACACTACTTCCGGGACTTCTTCCTGTCCGGAGGCGGCATTTCAGTGTGCCTTGCACTCCTACGTGTCTGGCGTACTGGGCTGGTGGGGACAGGTGAAGCTGGTGTGGAGGTTGAAGGTGAGTCGGTGGCAGGTTCAACACCTCCTGCAAGACGTGGCCGCTGCATATGGAGCAGCAAGGAAGTCAGCACCTCTGTCACCACCCCCAGGCAGTCCCTCATGAGCACAGCCGATGCATTAACAGCGGCTCTGTTGGCTGCGATGGCCGCTGTGGTCCCCGCAATTGCAGTGGCAATACCCCGCCTGGGTTCCTCCCCGTCCGCTATGTACTGGCAGATTAGATCTAAAATGGCCTCCTGTCGGACCTCCACTGTCGCCAGTCGTGTCTCCAGGGCGTTAGAGGGAGATGGAGTGGTGGGTTGTGCAGTCACAGGGACAGCATTTTTTCGGGACTGTACTCCTCAGTGGTGGGTAAGTCACAGTCACGGAGGTAGGGATCAGCTTCGCTGCAGGTGGGTGAGTGCATGTTTTAGGGCGAGGGGGTGGGCACGGGGCTTGGGGTGGGTGGACATGTCACCCCGGTGACTCCCTCTGGCTCCAAATTGGCATCCATTTCATCCACAGTGGAGGCGGGTGCTTCCAGGGACTCCCCTACGACAGGTGTGGGTGTGGCCTGCTGGGTCTGTAGTGTGTCAGGCACACTGGCAGCAGGTGTTGCTGGCTGTGTCCCAGCTCGCACAGGCACACTGGCAGTGGCTGTGACCTGCTTGCCTCCAGCGGAGGTTGAGGTGGATGCCCTCGCGGAGGTCTCCTGGCTCGCATCTTCCTCATCGGTGCCTGGGGGGGTAGAAGAGATGCAGGGCATCAGTGATGGTGTGACATGGCAGAGGCATACAATGGTGCTGTTCATTATTTATTTGATCATGCATTCATGTCTTACAGGTGTGTCACGCAGGGTATTCAGAGGGGGCATGTTAGCATTCACTGCATGGCAGGTGGAATGCCATTGATTTGGGGTTTGTATAATGTATTACATGGGCAAGGTCCAGGTGTGTTGGCTGTGTGTTGGTTATGGGATTGGCACTCAGCATGCATTTCAGTGTGGCAGCGTTTGGCCCGCCATCTGGACTTGGATATGGTCATGTGGGTGTTGGGACATGTATTGCCTAGACTCTCTACCACATCACTTGTGCAACGTCATGGTTTCTCCTACAGGGATCTGCAGGGTCACTCACCTCCTTCCGCGGTTGATGCCGCACCCGTCTCCATATCCCCAAATCCCTCTATGGACTCAGGACTGATGAAACTGCTAGCCGTCTTCTCCCAGGGCAGCAATTCGGCAGGGGAGTGAGCACCCCCACCTGTGGCCATGGCCTCCCTCCGATTGCTGGACATGATATTGCGTACCCTCAACCGGAGGTCGTCCTACCGCTTCCTGCAGTCCTTCACACTGCGCGGGGTGGTACCTACGGCTGATACCTTGCGGGCTACCTCCTGCCAGATTTGCCTCTTTTGTTGCTGCACCTCTGCTTCTTGTCGTGGGATTGGATTACGTCTGCATGTGCAGCTAGAGTGTCCGCTAACATGGTCATCTCTGCGTCTGAGTAACGCTGTTTCCGCAGCCGAGGGGTGGTCTTCCTGGTAGCCTTTGACATTCTCTATAGATTTCCACTGTGCTCTCCAAGTATCGACTGGTGGTTCGGGAGGATTGCAATGGAATGTGTTTTTAAAGATGGCCGCCGGCCCATTTCCCGTTCCTGCGTGATGATGTAATTTCCGGGTCCGGTTTTGCGAACCCGGTATTAGCATGGTGGTATTACCGGGCTGGTATTTAGGGGTTGCTCCTAGGCGGCGCCAGTATCGGCGGGTCCCATGATGCCGCTATCGGGGGGTTGGAGGGCCTTTAGCGGCATGCCGGTATTTCCATTACCGGCATGGGGGTTCGTGCATGCTCGTGCACTCGTAATCACCCGCTATTAGCGGGTTCATACGAGCACGGACCCGCTCTTACCGGCAGCCCGGTAATGATCCAGTTTTTACCGGGCTACTCGTAATGAGGCCCCATGTGTCAATATAAACAATCTAAAGAAGACTTGTCAGTCCTCAAATCACAGCTAAATGATGAACAACTCACCATTTATCAAGAAGTCACTAAAGAAATTGAACAACAATCTTACTAGGCCTTAATAATAAGCACATTTCTACAAACCTTAACAAACAACAACTTTTCGGCTCTTATAACAGCCCCCACAGGTTTAGCTGCCTACAACATTGTAGGTGTAACATTACTCTGAATACTCCTTTTTCCAGTAGACCACCAAATTAAATTGGAATACTACAAATTATCAACTGAGGCAGCTACTGAAGTACGCATAGTTCTGAAACAAATGAGACTGCTCCTAATAGATGAGGTAAGCATGGTTTCCAACTTCATTTTGGCTTTAATTCAGGTCAGAGTGCAAGAAGTCCGAAAAACTGACTATAAAGAACTGTTTGGATGAAAACATGTTATTATTTTCGTAGACCTCCTAGAGTTAACACAAGTAAAAGGTCAACCAATTTTCAAAACATTAGAATACAAACAATGCCAGAACACACTCAGCAGCATTGGAAATGTAAATCTCTGTCAACATTTTTAGTATAGAGAACTAACTCAGAGTTCACCTATGGTAACATTTAAAAAAGAATTAGAACAGGTCTGCTTACAAAAGATGCAAAATCCATCTTAAATACCAGACTAATACATGAACTATACGGGCGAAACACATCTGCTCCTGATGTCATCGAAAAATGAACTCAGGTAAATATAAAATTCATGTCCTTAATGCCAACCCTTCCATGATGTAGTCAATTCAACGAGATAATGTTAAAAAAAGAAATGCAACCCATTCTGCATATCAGCTTCATAGACAAACTAAAAGTGCATGGAATGACACTCCCTATCTGTCAACAAGCAACATCACAACTAAATAGCTAAGAAAATCTATCTCCAACACCGCTGAATTGGAGAAATTCTAAAATGTAACCTTGATGTAGAACAAGGTTTAGGTAATGGAGCAATTGGGACATTTGTTGACTTGCAGAAGTTAAAAGAATTGGCCACACAATATCACATTTCCTTCTTTTCAAAGACATATACATGCGCAGAGAACACTTTTCTCTTTCTATTGCATTTGCTGTCACTATTCACAAATCACAAGGTCTAACCCAAGATTGTTCATTGATTGACATTGGCAGCACAGTTTTTAAGGAAGGTATGAGTTATGTAGCACTTTCAGGTTTCTGTATACTCAATGGTCTATTGATAGTTAACTTTGATGCAAACAAAGTCAACACTGACACTCCTTGAATCCTAGAATTCAACAGGCTATGTGCACTGTACACCCCCAGTCTAGATATGAACCCTGTACCTCAAAAAATAAACCCTTTAAAAAGGAAAGTAATGCAAACAGAATCTACGACAGATCTCCCAACAATACTGCCAAAGAAGCAACGACCAACGCCTTCTCCATCAAATAGCAAAACCACACAATTGTCCACTAAAAGCTCAACTGCACGTCCATCAGAACATAGCAAAAACAAAGAGGTGATGGCTGGAAGGTTTAGAATTAATCTTAACCACTGGCAATGCTCTGGGCAACCCTCCAGACCACCGTTCTTCGCCTGCCAAGCCATTACAGAAGGGAAAGACCATATGCAAATCAGGCTTGGCCCCACCCCAAAAGGGGCGGTCCAGCCTGAACTGCTAGGCCACATCCCTTCTGCACGAGACCACAAGCATCCCCAAACATGTTTCACCCTTCTTGGGGCTCAACAGTGAGGAGTAGCTTGGGTCTCTAGGCCCAGCAGGCACGGGACCCACGTCTGGGAATACCCGTCCCCCTCGGGTGACATTGCAAAAACAAAGAGGTGATGGCTGGAAGGTTTAGAATTAATCTTAACCACTGGCAATGCTCTGGGCAGAGGGACTCCCAGGACCCCCCTTGTTAACGTCTATCAGAACAGAAACAGAAAAATATCTCTTCCCCAAAAAAATACAAAAATCTGCAGGCCCATCAAACAATGCAGACTCACAACTCTCTGCTCCATTTAAATTCAGAAACACAATTGGAGCAAATTGCTATGCAAATGTCACAATTCATCTTCTCTTCCAATTGCGACCAATTGTACACAGCATTTATTTAAGCAACTCGTACTAGTTGTGTTTGCAAATCCCCTTCTTACATAGGAATGCCACAAATAATCCTTCAGCATTTACAGTGTCTCAGGTATAAGTCAAGAAATTGACTACTGTGCAGCAATGGGACAATTTACCATAAACACACAAGAAGATCCCCAATAATTCCTAATTTACTTACTACAAGTGCTGGAAACCAAAAAGCATCCCTATGAATGGAATCTTCATATACGTGGAAACATGCATGCACCCTCTGTGACAATTGTTCACAATAGCATATCCCTAATGAATGATGTGTATATGAATCTATACGAAATTATGAATCCATTCCATTTCACCAGCTTCTGAAGAATGCACATCAAGGATATATTATGCAATTTTTTTCAATTCAGACAATCGTTCCAGCATGCAAATCAACTCACATAGCCAATATCTCACACTAATGCGTTTTCGGTACAATGCAGATGGTACCAAAAATAACTGTAAGCTTACTAGCTTCACACACAGCCAAGTATCTCTTGGCAAGTAAACCTTCAAAATAGTAGGCATAATATAACACACTGGTGCAACAAGAACTTCAGGGCATTATATAGCATATGTCAAAAAAAGAAGTGGTTAGTTTGAATGTAACAACACCTTTCTTACTCCAAAACATTTTTACCAGAAAATCTAATTAATATTCCTTCAACCCAAATTTACTCACTAAACATTAGCACAATAAATAGTTACAATATTCCAACATATAGCTAACTATATCCATAATACAACAATACTACTTGTAAAAGTTGAGATAGTTAGAATATGCCAACATGCATCGAACGACTTAACAAATACCCTGCATTGCAATGCACTTTAAATACACCATCACAATTCTTGTTACTACAACATGTCTTCTAAAGTGTAATGTAGTTAGAATATGCCCACATGTATCTATCTACTTTAAACATTCCCTTAATAACAACACGCTTCAAACAAACATCCCATCACACTACACTGACATAAGTGTAGTCGTTTTTTTTTTTTTAATCCTCTATGGATTTTTTCTCCCAAAGACCCAATGAGTATTAAAGTCAATACAAGAACAGTGTAGCATGCACTAATGTTGTACCAAATATAGTACATAGAATGTACTGTTTATGAGGGTCATACAAAATAAATTCATATGTAAAATTGCATGCTATTGAGCCTTCAACTATCCTGCTTAACATATGTTTTTCTTTCATAGAAAACAAACCAGAGATTCCAGCTTTACTACTTTATACAACTAAGTAACCATACCGACTTTAAACATTCCATTAGAACTATCCTCAATTGTACTACAATCATAAATACCATATACTTTCTAATACCCCTACAATACCTATAATTGCTATACACATATTATTATAATGGTTGTGGCCAGCTATGCCCCCAAGAATCTGGCCACTGGCCACAATCACCAACATATAATTAAACCATATAACACATACATACAATACACCTGCAACTAACAAAACTTGTCCTGAACCCCCAGACATTGAATTGGTGTAGCAGACACCAAAATAGACCGCAAACTTGGCGGCACCTACAATTCCTATTTTCACCTATAAGAACATATCCATATCATCTTCATTCCATTCCCGTACCCTTTCTATGCCCTCTATCATCAATGAAATGGCTTCCGTTGTGTTTTTCAAGCTGCTCTTTCACTGTGATGTCCACGAACTACTGTTGTGTCTGTAGTATCTGTGGTGTCTGTGGAGCGGTCGGCAAAAACAGCCCAATAACATCTCTATTCCACTCCCCCACCCTTTCCAGGCCCTCTTTTGGCCATCAAATAACCTAAAATGTGTTTTCCAGACTTTTCCCCCATCGCGCTGTCCATGGACACTGGTCAGTGTCCGCAGATCCAACCTGATAACTGTTTCCAAATATATGACACACCTCATGCTTTTCACCATCCAATCACTGGGCTTGTTTCATGTCTGCGGACATCCCGCTGGACCCTGATTGGTACAGGGGCATGTCCGTGGACCGATCAGGAAAGTGAATCTGCGGACCGGACCCAGATATCACAGATTTCGTTTTACCTACTTGTTGGTTGGTCATTTAAAAAAAAAAAAAAAAAAACTACTGGACGGGTTTACACACAATTTACAAATTTACTGTTATTTTCATAAGACTTTGAGAATAAGAAACATAAAACCTGGAATTAAAGCTGAAGAAACCTATAATGTGTGTAAGAGGTACTTACGGAGCTTTCACGTGTCCCTAACCAAGGTGGGGAGGTGTGTTTGCCACCTTAATACTGTTATTCGCTCCTACAACAAATCAGTGCCATTAAAGTCAACACAGCCTGTGAGTCGGGGAGACTTGATACCAGACCGGTCTTTGTTAGAGCAAAGGTTGCAAGTGGGAACATTGTATAGAGTAATGAGAAAAGAACAGTGTGTGAAGCGTATGTGACGAGTGACATGAATAATTAAACATCAGATGAGTGACTGAACTTTTCAAGCCAAGACAGATACCTTAAATAGAGTGGTTCGGTGCCACAAGGGTGCTCATTCGAATGTCTCAGGTATCCAACTGAGAGTTGGCAAATGTGAAAAAGGAATTGTGAAATTGAATTGGTCCTGCAACGGGTCAAGCTAAAACATGTGCACATTCAAAATTCTTTGATAGTTCATATTAACTGAAATTGGTCCTAGCCAACTGAGGGAGACTGATTGTATTAAAAGGGATCCATGGTGAACCATGAGTCACCCAAGAAAGAATATTCTGTGAACATTGTAAAGGGATCTGAGCCCGATGGAGGGGGATCCAGGGTAAAGTGTGAATCACCTGAATTGAGAACTTGTAAGAGGAAAATAACTTTTCATTTAATTTTGGTACATCAGGCCCTCTGAATAAAGATATTTTGATACGTAAAGAGATTTGGGCACATGAGGCCCTGATGCTTGTGTTTGAACTGTAGCCTCATCCCAAAGAAGCCAGAGATTGTGCTACGCTTGAGTGAACCGCCTTGTCCCGTGCTGAACAATAGGGGGAAGGGAGGCCACCAGCCTGAACATCCTGACATTTCATTTGTTTGAACACTTCTTTCTTTTCCATGAACACTACCTTGGCTTGGCAATAGTTTGTTTTAGTATAGACCCTTTTAATTTAATTTAACAAGACACCAGTAGGACTGTCTTATTGTCTTATTGTTATTTGGTGGTCATAGCTTGCTCCCATCTGTAGATTTAGGATTATATAGGCATTTATCACACCCTTGTTGTAGTTCAATAAACACACTTGAACTGTGGTCATTTGTGTCTGTCTTACTTTTGATACTATGCCTTCCTTTCACCAGGTAACCAGTTAGTGCAGCAGAACGAGAATATTAGCAGGGAAGACAGAAAGCAGAGGCATAAAGGAAAGTCTTCAATTGCTTCCAGAATCTGAAGTGTTACTGCTCAAGTTTGAGAGAGGCGGGGAAGCTGTTCCAGAGGGAGTCACCAGCCGAGGGGAGAAATCTACCCTCCTTCTCTCTACTTAGGGATGCATCTAAGCTCAGAGATTTGTAGGTGGATGAGCAAAGGGCTCAAGCAAAAAATGCTTAGGAAGATAAAGTTGCATGTAGTGTTGTCCTTTGCCCCAGAAAGCCTTCTGAACAATGAAGAGGGTCTTTACCTTGATCTTTGCAGCTACTAATTTGAGGCACTGTTGAGATTTTAGAAGTGGGGATGTATGATTCCTTGGCTTAAGGCCAAGGACAAGTCTTGCATTCCTGTTCTGGATACGTTGCAGAGGTCAAAGAGTAGAAACAGGACGATTTAGAAAGAGGCTGTTACAATAGTCCAACATAGAGAGAACTAGGGCTCTTGAGACAGTGAGCTTTTGGGGGAAAGTGACAAAATCAAAAATACCTCTCAGTAGGTGCAGCTGGTAGTAGGACGTCTTAAAGAGATCTGCATTGTGAGGACAGAAGGAGAGGGTGGAGTCAAACATGACACCAGGGCTTTTTTCGTCACCGGAAGGCACAGGTACAGGACCCAAGAGGACAGCCGGAGTGAAAGAGGGAAAACAGTAGCAGGGGTCCAATAAGAATGATCTCAGTCTAACAAGCATTAAGGCAGCTATTGTTGGAGGCACACAATGTCATGATGCCTACCTCCGGGCATCCAGACCAAGTCCATCAACCCCGGAAGCAGGTATCATGTTACCTGGAGCAAACCCAGCAACCCCTGTTAGGGGCTATCTGGGTACAGTCCTGGCTCCATAGGCGCCAGGCTCATATGTTAAAACTTACCTGATGCAGACCACGCTGCAAGGGATCCAAGCATCCAAGCCCATGTGAGGCTTGAAGGGACTATTTTATCTTAGGGACTATTTTGATACTCGGGTGTGGCTGTGGAGGAATACTTACCTGGGACTACTTTGAAGGCTATTTAAACCACGCCCGAAGATCACCACATGCTTCGCGTTATTCTGCATCCAGCAGCGTAACGCTCACCGTGTCAGCATCCAGCATCCAGCCACGCCCGCCTCGAGTCCAGAGCACCTAGAAAGAAGGGAAAGAAGAAGAAAGGTTAGAGCAGGAACTTTACTGGATTTCTTACCTGATTTCGGATTCAGCGCATCTTCGAACCAGAAACAGACTTCATTTTAAACACGTTGCATTGCCAGCAGCCGCGCCGCGCCATACTCACCGTTCCTTGCAGCATCTCTACGATCCGGTGCTGTCTCCATCACCTGGTTGCCGCATTCCACGCCTACGGGGGACAAGAAAAGAAAAAGGTGAGCCGAGGGAACAAACAAGGACAATCTCTTGCCACCATATGCTTACCTGATTTTACCGCAGGAGGTATTATCCACCAGCACACCAAATCTTCTTACGCTGCACCTGCAAGAAAAGAGAAAGCAGCGAGTTAAACCTTGGCATAATTTACCGGACAGTGTTACAAAACACAGACGCTTACCTGAACACTTTCAGCTGCCACAAGACGATCATCTTTTGGGTTTAAGCTGCAAAAGAAACAAGGAATTGGACAAGAGTGATTAATCAGACATTTTGAACTCATTAGAACTATATACTTACAGCCTTTTGCCCGGAGGTTTGGAGCCAAGATTTGTCCAGAACTCTTCCAATATCCTCAAGCCAGTGAAGTAACTGGCCATCAACGCGCCCCTGCATTCTTCGTAGGATGGAGAGCTCATCATACAAAACTATAAGGTGAGCTTTGTGAAAGGGAATGTCAGAAGTGATAAGTGGGGACGCAGTGAGGTGTTGATACTCAAATCCACGGTGGCTAATTCCCTTTCCCCGTCTTTAGGAGACTACTCCTACGGGTCAAGCAGACGAAGCTAGGTGGGTCAGTCCAGTCAGTTATCTCTGCACTACGCATCACGTTGGTGGAGACTGTGGCTGTGCAGTTCCGCTCATCACCCCTGTGGGAGCCAAGTGAGCGTAACACACAATCCCTGAATCGCAGATACACAGTCTCGAATAAGCAAAAGAAGAGAGGATGCAGCACACAGCTAGAAGGAGAGCTGACTGTCATCTGCAACCGCATAACATTGAAAGTTATAAAAGAATGTACAGATTAGGTTTGCTAGAGGTGCCAAGTAAAGGTTGAAGAGCCACGGAGAGATATGTGATCCCTGGTCTTGAGGCCAATGATAAGTCTTCCAAACTTATTTCAAATTAGATCGAGGGGGCCGAGAGAGAAAGTGGATAGATTAAGGAAGAGGCTGTTGCACTAGTACAGCCTAGAAACTACCAGATCTCTACAGACATTGAGCTTCTAGGTAAAAGTGAGAGGGGGAGGATGAGGATCGGGCAAGTGTTCAAGTTGCACATATATATGTTCATTTCTGGAACAGGGTCTTCAAAGTGGAGACTGGAGAAACTGGGACTGCGGTGGCCATTTGGACAATAGTCAAATAGTGTAAGATGCCTTTGATGTGCACATGGTGTACCGCACCTTAATTGTCCCCATCACCCAGCCCCCCTGTGAGTGCACGATACACAGGTGCCAACTCCCATTGATACTAGAGGGGGGTATATGAGGATGAAGCAAGCATCATAAGCCATTGCACATGTTATTGCCCAAAAATGTGTAATGATACACTAATATGTTTGAACGTGTAGTGCAAACATTTCTCACAACTGTTTAGCTTAAATTATTTTTTATATTGGTTTTTATTTTGGTAAAGTGGATATCAATGACACTACACATTATACTGCTGCGGTTGAGATACTGGCTGCATCAATCCACGGTATTGTCCGCTGTCACCTGGGAATTCATAAATAATGGCTCGAACCAGAGAAGCAGGTTTCACTATTTGGGTGCAAAATCCCAGTTTTCCATGAATCTACCAGGTAGATACAGGATATCCCACATACCTGCACCACCTGTGTAACAAATACAGACATAAATTACTGGAATGAAGGCAATAATTGCAATTTTTATATTTGTACTATAGTCTATGGCCTTGTTTTCATTTATAAAGTACCTTTTCATACAACGTATTGACAGTCCCTGTATTTTGCGATCCACAAACAGAAGTCTCCGGTCCATTTAAATTCAGTAACACAAATGGAGTACAAAGTCATGCTAATGTGACCATGAATCTTCTCTTTAAATTGTCACCAATTGTTCACAACATTTACTTAATCGATTCGGACCAGTTGTGTTTGCAAATGCTCATCTTTCACAGAAATGCTGCAACCAATCCTGACAACACTTACCGTTTTTCAGGTATAACTCAACAATTGGAATACTGTGCAGGAATGGTAAACTTTACCAAAAACACACAAGATCCACAAGAATTCCTAATGTACTTACTGCAAGTACTGGAAACCAAAATCTTCCCTAGAAATGAAATCTTCCAAATTTCATACACGTGGAAACATGTTTCACAAGAGCACATCCCTAATGAATGATTTGTACATGCATCCATACCAAATTGCAAATCATGGCATATGACACCTTTTTGCAATTCAGACAATCGTTCCACCATAAAAATAAACTCACTAGCCAATATGTCATACTAATGCTTTTAAGGTACAATGCCAATGGTGCCATATATAACTGTAAGCTTACAGGCTTCACACACGGCCACATATCTCTTGGAAAGAAAACCTTCACAACAGTAGGTGTAGTATACCACACTGGTGCCACAATGACTTAGGGCACTACACTGCAGTGGTTGGTTTAAATGTAATGATACCTCAGTTACTCCAAAACATAGATGAAAACTGGTGTTCCCCTCTTGTACAATGAAATAACCAAATAAGAGACACTAATGGACACACCCCAGTAGGGAATGAGACCAGGACCAAGTGCGGGTGAAGTAAAAGACAAGACTTTATATAAAGTAAAACAGAGCATGCATCTTTAATGCCTTGGGTGTTAGTTTTAGCAGTGAACACTGGTGGCGCAAGTTAAGGCTTACTTAGCTTACCATAACTGGGGAATTTCAAGGGTTTTTCGGTTTTACTTGGAACTATAACGTCCCTTTAACAGAGTTTTTTTTGCTGAATTTCATAGGTTTTTAGTAGCGCAACTTAACCATAACGTCCCTTTAACAATGTTTTTTTACTGAATTTCATAGGTTTTTAGTTGGGCAACTTAACCATAACGCCCCTTTAACAAAGTTTTTTTCACTGAATTTCATAGATTTTTAGTAGGGCAACTTAACCATGACATTCCTTTAACAATTTTTTTTTACTGAATTTCATAGGTTTTTGGTAGCTCAACCTAACCCCTTTAACAAAGTTTTCTCAATGAATATAGATATAGATAATATAAATGTGATAAATGTTTACTAGGATTCCCTTAGCTTACATACATATAACACAGAAAATACTGAACCCCCTGCTCCCGCTAGTGATTTTAATGTCCGCGGACCGTGCGCATGTCGCGAACGGACGCGGTCACCATCACCAGTATCCAAAAACTCAGGGGGTATCTTAGGTTATTGTGTCATACAATAAAAACACTGAACATGTTCAAAAAGCACCACATAAATACATTACATTTAATAATAAATAAGAAGTGGAAACTGTATATGTAAGACACCAACCATCCACTGAAATAGCGTTTGCAATATAATGGAATATACCAAAACAAAATAAATATGCCTCCAACAGAATTACCTCACAGAAACTGCACAGCAAGAAGCAAGAGCATACCTACAAAGCAGTAACACCAAAAGTGTCTAAGAAACTAGTAAGTACATTACATTTATTTCATATCTTTATACATTTTCTGTATTAGGTACACTAAAGCTAATATTTATTTTTTTTACACAGAAATGTCCAGTACTTTGGAATGACTGGAAGAAAATTTCCCACAAGATGAAATGAGTGAAGAAGTGATACTAATGGTAGACACAACATTTCTCTATGTAAACCAATTAATAACCATTACTTTATGTGTACTTAACACATTTTTTTAACAGACCACACAGACAATACATATAATATACCAAGAGAGACATTAGAAGATCCTCTGAAACAAATTGAACTAAAAATGGATATGTTAATGAAAAATGTCAATCTTCTAAAACAGTTTGTTGTGGACCACATTAAAGAAAATATAAGCCCAGCAGTATTCCGCAGAGCGGAAGGCGCAGCACGCGAAGTTCGCTATGTTTTGCAGTCCTGCAGCAGAGTCTGCCTTTCAGCTCGTCTATTGTGGGAGGACCCACATAACCCAGCAGTATTCCGCGGAGCGGAACACGGAGCACGCAAAGTTCGCTACGTTTTGCAGTCCTGCAGCAGAGTCTGCCTTTCAGCTTGTCTATTGTGGGAGGACCCACATAAGCCCAGCAGTATTCTGTCGAGCGGAACGCGGAGCACACGAAGCTTGCTAAGTTCTGCAGTCCTGCAGTCCTTGCAGGCAAATGCAGGGAGCAGGAGCCCCTGTCCCCGACTCTCGGGGGAGTGACTCACATCAACATCTTAATCCGGAACCGTTGGAACCGTTGGAACTGTTGGAACCGTTGGAACCGCCAAGAATTCTCCGGAGCAACTCTAAGCTATTGCCTCAAGGCGACCGGAGATCGCCGGTGAAAAGAGGTAAGAACCTTGTGCCCTCCACCTCAGACGTTAAACCTGTTGAAGCCACGACACCTGCTATGCAATCCTGCCACAAGGGAGCGGGAGGTAGGAGAACAGACAAACTCACCAGTATGGACACGGAGGAGGATATCGCCGATATGGGGTCGGCTCCCTCTCAGGCAACTGCCGCCCCCCCTGCGCAACATCATAGACGCCGCGGAGCTAGCACAGGACCGGAGCGCCGCTGGGGCGAGAGGTTTGCCAGCTCAGCCTGCCGGAGGGTGGACTGGCCTGGACCTTGCCCTGGTCTTGTGTACTAGCAAGCGTGGGGGGTGTACTGAGACGTGCAATGATTTGGAGTCTTGAGAAAGTCTCCACCCGGGAAAACCGGGAAACATTTCCATAGACGTGGCTTACCCCACGTTTCCCTCATCGATCAAGGAAGGGGCAATGGCAATGAGCATAGCCCCTGGGGCAAATAGGAACTCGACTGAACTCAGCCGGACCTCAAGTTTTAATACAAAGATAACATCAGAAGGCTCTGTAGATCGTAGGAGAACAATGTAGTGGATACAGTGGCAACAGAAAAGCCAGTGACATTAACCAGGGCATTAATCCACACAAATATGGATATATACGTGGGGGCAGACAGGAATGCAGCCTTGAATGGCAAAATGGGGGTAGTAATCCCTAGTCAATCAATGACGGAACAATTAAATTATGCGCCGACAAGGACATTAGTGGAAAATTCGAGCATGGAGACTAGTGCTGTGCTCACAGAATCCACGAATAAGGAAATGAACCACAACCTGGGGGACTGGGTGGACCTATGCCCCTTTGTACGTGAAAACTCCAAAGGTCCAAAAAAGAACATTAAGCCAAGTGGTACAAAACGACAATATACTAAGAATCAAAGGGGAAAGACAATAATCCCAAGTGGGCCTGAAATTCAAAACCGCCAAGATGATGGAGCATTGAGGCCCAATCAGAAAAACACAGGTACCAAAGAAACAAACAAATCCAATCATGTGGCAGCTAAAAAACCTGAATCAGGGACTCGGATGCTCCCGAAACCTCTATTCTCAAATGCCCTTTTTAACTTTTTCAAGACACAACAGAAAAAACGAAAACTAAAGTCAGATGATGAGATCTCTGATGCCGAAATTGTGGAAGTGATTGAGGTTTCGTTTCCAGCAATAAAAGCCAGGAAAACGGAAACAGATAATGAAATTACAACAAGACACGGCGAAAAGGGATTAAGACCAGTTGACAAGCTGGCGATCAGCCCGAGGAACAACAAACCAAATGAAGCGAATTTAAGTGAAATATTGTCATGATGCCTACCTCTAAGGAGCCAGGCCGGGCCCAGCAACCCCAGAGGCAGACATCATTCACTCCAGGGAAGTCTCAGCGGGCCCAAGTCGGGGCCCTTTGGACTCAGTCCTGGCGCCATAGGCGCCAGGCTCATAGTGGACCCCAGTCCTGGCGCCTTAGGCGCCAGGCTCATAAAGGAGGATTTATGTGTAAGTGCTTGGGTGCACACTTAGCTGATGCAGACCTTGCTGCTTCATCCAGGCCCTCTTGAGGCCTGGATGGGACTACTTTACCTGTGGGACTACTTTCCACCCGGGTGTGGTCGGGGAAGGATACATACCTGATCAGTGGAAGGATACATACCTGGAACTTCTTCCAAAGCTATTTAAACCCCACCCGAACAGCCACACGTGCTTCGCGTTGTTCTGCACCTAGCAGCTGGACGCTCACCGTGTCTGCTCCTGCATCCTGACTTCTGCCACGCCTGCCAGCACCCTGGATCACCTGCAAAAGGAGAAAGGAGGAGAATTGGAGAAGGAAAGACCTTACCTGCTAAATCTGCATCCCGGAATCATTTCACCGACGATCCTGAAAAGGAAGACATCATTTTAAAAGCATTTCACTACGATCGCTGCAGCGCTGCATTTTACTCACCTTTTCCAGGCGCCTCCATCTTCAGCGGCGATCATCCGGATTTCGCCACGTCCCGGCGCCTAGGGGAAAAAAGACAAGAACAAGGGTGAGAGGGAGAAAAGGAATAAGGAAAGCTCAATTTCCACTTCATTTCGGGTCCTGCCGCTTCCGGACCCCGGCCCCTAAGGGGAAAAAAGGCTAAGACATTGAATGAGCGAATGCAAAGACATTACCTGAGCGCTCATCCCGAACTTACCTGTCATTTACTGAAGCTGCACGTTTCACTTCGGGTTGGCGCCATATCTCCGGCATACCGAACCCCGGCCCCTATGGGGAAAAAGACATAAGAATTAACGCTTGCTGCAATAAGACTACGAACATTATTAAGGCTTGAACTTTTGGACAGAACTTATACTGCGTCTTACCTGAACAGTCAAGCTTTCATGAACACCAATCCTCAATCCAGTGAAGTAACTGGGTTTCCACGCGCCCCTGCATCAGAAGCAGGATGGAGAGCTCTTCCTTCCAGATCCTAAGGTGAGGCTTCACAGGGGAATCGTGGAAGTGGTATCGTGGAGGGTTGAAAGGGAGTGGGAGGCTTGAGCACCATTCCGTCAGTGGGTAACACTCCCTTTTCATGCACAGGAGGATATTCCTGCGAGCCTGAGAAGCTAGAGTTGAGGGGCCCATCCTGTTCATCTTTGGAGTCCGGCGCCCCACCTTAAGGAAGCATCAGCACCCGAAGCCGCGCCTCCGTGGGAATCAGGTGAGCGTTACAGAACGCGAAGCCGTACAATAATCTCCCACCCGGGCGCTATGGAGACTTCCGAGACAGATCAGCTGGCCCAGCTTTTGGGGGAATTACGGGCAGAAGTGCACTCAGCCCGCCAGGAGACTAACGCTCTCAGAAGGGAACTAATCCTATCCAAGGAGAGAACTGATGATCTGGCCAAAAGGTTATTGCAGGGCCAGGCAGGACACACGCCTTTACCTGAGTCCGGAAGCACTTCTACATCAATGGGTTCGAATAACCCGGTACAAATCAATCTACCTGGACACCTGCCTTTGGCCCCGCCAGAACGTTTTGCGGGGGATCCCAGGAAATATGCCGTTTTTATGAACCAATGCCATTTACACTTTTTATGCAGGCCTGGGGCCTTCCCCAACGACCAGACCAAAGTAGCCTTTGTACTATCTTACCTCAGTGGCTGTGCTGCCGATTGGTCTATTCCATTGGTAAATCAGGATGATCCCATTCTCCGGGATTTCCAGGGCTTCCAGACCAGCATGGAAAGATTGTTCGCTCGACACGCGCAGGGACAGGTCCTTGACAACAAACTGTTATCCTTACGACAAGGTAATCAGGATCTTTTGTCTTATATTGCCACCTTTAATAGACTGGTTGTGGAAACCGGATGGCCTGAAGATAAAAGGATCACATTGTTTCATCGAGGCCTGCGCAGAGAGCTTAAGGATGTTATAGCTCAGATAGTAGATCCACCCCAGGCCTGCGCAGACTACATTGATTTAGTGGTTCAACTTGATCACAGACTTCAAAATAGAAAAGCAGATCGGCTCAAGTACGAAACCAGAGTACCGATCAAGACCCACGTTAACTCCAAGAGTAGTGACATTTCCGAACCTATGCAAATTGGCAATGTTAAAGGACCTTTAACGCAGAAGGAGCGAGAGAGAAGGCGACAAATGCAACTTTGTTTGTATTGCGGGACTTCCGGTCACTTTCTTCGAAGTTGTCCGGTTAAACCACCCAAGAAGGTGGTTGGAGCCACTGATAACGAGTTATTGACACCTGGTTCGGGAAACGACCAAGCCCGACAAGCGTAGGGGTCCGCTTGCCGACCTTGAAAACAAACTCTTTGACCTCGCATTTTGTCATGCCAATGGTGCTTGTGAACCCAAAACAGCCTCAGCAGTTGCATGCTATAAAAGCATACATCGACAGTGGAGCTATTGGAAATTACATAGACCGAGAATTGGCTTCCAGGATTAAGCTTCCTCTCCGCCCGAAAGTAACCCAAGATGTAATTACGACAGTTGATGGAACCGAAATAGCCTCTGGGCCTGTAACACATTCCACTGTTGAAATCACACTGGTGGGTCAGGATGGACATCGGGAAGCAATCGTGTTTGACGTGATCAAGGCCCCACAATTTCAAGTACTTCTTGGAATCCCTTGGTTAGAAACACATAATCCAAGAATAGACTGGCGAGCAAAGAAGATCACTTTTCCTGATTGTGAACCAACTTGTTATCCAAGAAATCCAGCTATGGGTCTGGCCTCTGCAACCTCCACCCCTGTACAGCTACCATCTGAATACCAAGAATTCCAAGACGTTTTTCAGAAAGAGCAGGCTAACACCTTACCTCCCCATCGATCTTACGATTGCCAAATCGACTTGGTACCCAATGCTCCACTACCTTGCAGTAGGATTTACGCTCTTACTGAACCTGAGAACCTGCATTTGCGTCAGTATCTGGATCAATATCTGGCCAATGGCTTCATTCGCCCGTCAAAGTCTCCAGTCTCTTCAGCTTTGTTCTTCGTACCTAAGAAGGAAGGAGACCTTAGGACCTGTATTGACTACCGTGCCCTAAATCAGATAACGATTAAGAATCGTTACCCTCTGCCCTTGATACCTGAGCTCATCGACCAAGTAAAAGATGCTCGTGTGTACACCAAGCTAGATCGCCGAGGAGCTTACCACCTGGTGCGTGTAAAAGAGGGCGACGAGTGGAAGACTGCATTCCGCACCAAATTCGGGCTTTTCGAATACCAAGTAATGCCCTTTGGTTTGTGCAACGCACCTGCCGCCTTTCAGTACTTCATGAATGATGTTTTACGGGAACTTATCGATGTTTGTGTCATCGTTTATATTGACGACATCCTGGTGTACTCTTCCTCAGAATCCAATCACAGAAAACATGTTAGGGCAGTTCTTGAGAAATTGCGCCAGCACAGACTATTTGCCAAGCTCGAAAAGTGTGTTTTTCATACCACAGAAGTGGAGTTTCTCGGATTCATCCTGACACCTCAAGGAATCCGAATGGACTCGCGGAAAGTGGACGCCATTCTCAAATGGCCGTCCCCTAGCTCTGTGAAGGGAGTACAAAGCATGCTTGGCTTTGCCAACTTCTATCGAGGGATCATCCCGGAGTTTTCTCGAACTGTTCAACCCATCACAGCTCTCCTAAAGAAAAATAAACGCTTCGAATGGACTCTTGAGGCCGAACAAGCCTTTCAGGACCTGAAAACCAAATTCACCTCTGCACCTGTTTTGAAGCACCCACACCCAGATCTCCCTTACATCGTGGAAACCGATGCATCCAGTTCGGCCATGGGAGCTGTCCTGTCACAAAGAGACCCAGAAAGTAACCAACTACACCCAGTAGCCTTTTGGTCCAGAAAATTCTCTACACCTGAGATCAACTACGCAATTACCGACAAAGAACTACTGGCTATTAAATCGGCCTTCGAGGCTTGGCGTCACTATCTTCTTGGAGCTAGACACACCATCACCGTCATTACGGACCACAGAAATTTGCAATATTTAAAGACGGCCAAGGCTCAATCTTCACGACAACTCCGATGGGCCTTATTCTTTGCGGAATTTGATTTTGTAATTACCTATCGCCCTGGCTGCAAGAATGGTAAAGCAGACGCCTTATCCCGGATTGGCATGGAGGAGCCCAATTCAAGTATAGAACCTGTGCCAATCATACCTGAACAAAGAATGTTGGGCTTAATTTCATTGCAAACTATTGAGGACATCCAAACTCAAGTAAAACAACTTTTAGACTCTTCAGCCTTACTGGAATGGAGTCAAAAGGGTCCTCACTTCACCGTCAAGGATGATTTACCGTACTTCCAGGAGCGGTTGTTTCTGCCAAGTAAAGAATTGCAGGAACTTGTCATCACCCGTCATCACGAATCATTAATGGAAGGACACCCTGGTATCGCGAAAACAGAAGAAAAGATCAAACGCCACTTCTGGTGGCCCTCTTGGAGAAAAGACATAAAGTCTTTTGTGTTATCTTGCGGAATTTGCGCCCAAAATAAGAGTCAAAAGAAAAGGCCTGCCGGTTTACTTCAACCTTTGGACATTCCACCAGCACCTTGGCACACCTTGTCAATGGACTTTATAACTGACCTGCCTCCTTGTGGTGGTTACAACACTATCCTCGTAATAGCGGATCTGTTCTCCAAGATGGCCCATTTCATCCCTTTAAGAGGATTGCCGTCAGCTTCCACCTTGGCCAAGGAATTTATGGAGAATATAGTGCGCATACATGGTTTCCCTTCTATATTAGTCTCAGATCGTGGAAGTCAATTCATCTCCCATTTTTGGAAGAAATGTTGCCAACTGGCACAAATAGATGTGCGCTTATCCACCAGCCACCACCCCCAGACCAACGGACAAACCGAGAGAACCAATCAGACTCTCGAGCAATATCTTCGGTGCATGTTACACCAATCCGAGTTAAATTGGAAAGACATCCTTTGGATTGCAGAATATGCATACAATAATTCAGTGCATTCTGGAACCGGACAGACTCCTTTTTATATCTTGTATGGTCACCATCCTCAGACCTCTGACCTAGATCCACCTCTGACCCTGGAAATGCCGGCGGTAAATCACCTACATTCCACAATCACCCGAGCCTTCATAGAAGCTACAACGCATTTACAGCAAGCCAAGAAAAGGTATAAAGAAAACGCTGATGTGCACCGAAGTAAAACTCCTCCTTACCAAGTAGGAGATCAGGTATGGCTTGCAACTAAACATTTACCCCTCAGGGGCCCGCGAACTTTTAGTCCCAGATTCATTGGACCTTACCCCATCAAGGCTATTATCAACCCGGTGGCCTTTAAACTCGATTTACCATCCAATATGCGGATTCATCCCGTTTTTCATGCATCTCTTCTGAAACCGGTACAACCTGGAACCAGACTGTCTGAACCTCCAGATCCTATCCAAATTGATGGAGAATTAGAATTCGAAGTGAAGGACATTTTAGATTCCAAGATAGTGAGGTCGAAACTCTTCTATCTTGTTGACTGGAAAGGATATGGACCTCAGGAAAGATCTTGGGAACCCAGTAACTTTGTTCACGCACCACGACTAATACAAAGATTCCATCGGAGATTCCCGCGCAAACCAAAACCCCTGGAGAAAAAGACCTTGGGAGGGGCCTTGAGGGGGGGTACTGTCATGATGCCTACCTCTAAGGAGCCAGGCCGGGCCCAGCAACCCCAGAGGCAGACATCATTCACTCCAGGGAAGTCTTATAATCTCTGTGATCAGATGGGGTACTCACGGCTCTTCGGTTTTTTATAGATGAGAGGAGGTAACTTGGTACCTTTTCTTGAAGACAAATGGAACATGCAGTGACATAGTCTCTGACGTCTAAGGCAACAGATGGCCACCAGAAGTGGCGGTTGACCAATTCGAGGGTGTTGGCAATTCCCCTATGTCCTGCAGTCTTATGGTCATGACACATGTACAATACTTGTTTCCTGAGATTTTCGGTAGGCACATATATCTGTGTATTGTGGTAGAACAAGCCTTGTTCTTCCTGGAGTTGGTATTCTTTTGTGTCTATATCATTGACTTCAGAGAGCTGTTTGCGAATGTCCTGAAGAAAAGAGGATATCAAAAAGATGAATGTAGCTTGAGGCAATATCTTCTGCTGAATGCAAGGTTCTTCTGTCTGTAGACTTCGTGATAAGGCGTCCGCCAATAGATTGTTAGTTCCAGATATGTGAGTGATTCTGAAGTCAAAGGAAGAAAAGAAATAGGCCCAGCGGGCTTGACGACTGTTTTGACATTCATAATTTTGTAGTACTTTCAGGTTGCTATGGTCAGTTCTGATGGTGATGGGATGTCTTGTTCCTATCAGCAAATGTCTCCATTCTTGGCATGCTTTCTTTATGGCGAGTAGTTCTTTTTCCAGGACAGTATAGTTTTGTTCCGAAGGAAGTAAAGTCTTGGACATGTAGGCTATGGGGTGTTCAACGCCAGACAGGGATGCTTGTTTTAACACACCTCCAATGGCAGAATGCGAGGCGTCAGTTTCGAGAATGAAAGGTCTTGTTTGATCTGGTAATCTAAGGATAGGCGCAGTGGAAAAGGCTGTCTTGAGGTTATCAAAGGCTTGTTGTGCTTCGGTAGTCCATGCATACCTTTTTCCTTTTTGGAGAAGAGATGTCAAAGGTTTGATGGTTTTTGAAAAGTTAGGGATAAATCTTCGGTAAAAGTTTGAGAATCCCAAAAACCTTTGGATCTCCTTTACCCCTTGGGGAGCCTTCCATTGCTGTATGGCTGCTACCTTTCGAGACTCCATGGAAGCCCCTTCGGCAGAAAGGATAAAGCCCAAATATGGGATATTCGTCTGGTGAAATGAGCATTTCTCCAACTTTGCAAACAAGTGGTTGTCTTGGAGACGGTGGAGGACTTCGGAAACATGAATCATGTGTTCTTGTAGATTTTTTGAGAATATCAATATGTCGTCCAAATAGACGATTAATGAATGGAGGAGTAGATCTGAGAACAAATGATCAACGAACCTCTGAAATACAGAAGGAGCGTTAGCCAATCCAAATGGCATCACCCGATACTCGTAGTGACCGAATGGTGTGCGGAAAGCGGTTTTCCACTCGTCTCCGCTCTTTATCCGAATCAAATGATATGCACCACGTAAGTCTAATTTTGAAAAGATTGAGGCACCTCTGACTGCTTCTAGAATGTCTTGAATAAGAGGCAGGGGGTATCTGTCTCTATAGGTAACTTTGTTTAATCCCCTGTAGTCAATACAGGGTCGGAGTTCTTTACAATCCTTCTTAGGAATAAAGAATAATGAAGCTCCAGCTGGGCTCTTGGATTCGGTAATCAAGCCGTTACGTACATTGGTTTGTAGATATTCTCGTAAGGCTTCCTTCTCTGGGTTAGAAAGGGTATACATTCTTCCAAAAGGGATCTGTGCATCTGGCAATAGATCAATTGCGCAGTCGTCTCTTCTGTGGGGGGGCAACTCCTTGAATTCCTCATTGGAAAATACTTTATGGTATTTATGATAGATCTCCGGTAGCAGGTTTAGATTCAATACTACAGACGAGGAATTCTGCAGCGGCAATTGAGTTTGGGAGATGTGTACACCATTGTCAGAGTTAGGTAAGCACGTAGCAGTGCAGTATTCAGATCCTAAAAACATAGTTCCGGCCTTCCAGTTTATGTAGGGGTTATGTTTAGACAACCAAGGCATTCCTAGGATAATAGGATAATGAGCAGCTTTGATAAGGTCAAAGATCACCTCTTCTTTATGTGTATTTATTTTCATGGTAAGGACAGATGTGTTTTCTTTTATGAAGCCAGAGGACAATGGTTCTCCTCAACTCCTTCGACAGGTATAGCGGTGGTCTTAGTTAGATGAGGAATCTTATGTTTGTATGCCCAATCAATGTCCATAAAAAGACCCGCTGCTCCACAGTCCACCAGAGCCGGTACCCTTTCGATCACAGAGTCTTGAAATTGAATGGTTAATGGTACCACTACCATTTGAAGGGCGTTTGTGACGCAGTTGAGGGAACTTTTCAAAATGGACCCATTCACAGTTCCCTTTATGAACGGGTGGCGGCGTTTCCCGATCGCCGTGGAGGTATCAGGTTACAGTCCTTAAGTACATGTTTGTTGGAACCACAGTACATGCACAATCCCTGAGTACGTCTCCTGTTCCTTTCCTCAATGGTGAGAGGGCCTCGGGTGGTGCCTACTTGCATAGGTTCATCTTCGGCTACTCGGGATGTCTTAACTGTTTCACTTTTAAAAGAAGTTGGTATCCCTTTTGCCTTTCCTTTCCTTCTTTCCCAATTTCGTTCTTGGATGCGATAATCCATTTGGAGGACAAGGGTGATCATCTCTGCAAGATTATGTGGGCGGGGAACACGAGATAATTCGTCCTTTAATTCTTCATTGACATTCCTTCTGAATATGGTCAAAAGGGCATCATCGGACCATGCAGTCTCAGTGGCCAAGTGTTTAAATTGGGTTATAAAAGTCATTAATTCCATGGTTCCTTGCTTTAAATCAAGAAGGTTTTCCTGGGCTGTAACCACTAACTCTCTGCGACCAAACATGGCCTGTAGACTATTAAGGAACCCAGCCAAGTTGTCTAAGAGTTGGTTATTAGTGGTCACTAAAGGAGTAGCCCAGGCCAAAGCACTGCCCGAGAGGTTAGTTATGATGAAACTAACCTTGGACCGATCAGTAGGGAAGAACATTGGTTTGAGCGTAAACTGTACAATACATGAATCTATGAATTCTTTAAGCTTCCTAGGGTTACCTTCGTACTTCCCCATAGGAAGTGGTCCGGGCGGTAATTCAGTCCTGGAGTGTACCATTTGGCGAAGCAGGGTGTTTTCGTTTCGTAATCCCTGTACTTCAGTATTCAAGGCTTGCACGGCATCCATCAGCTGCTGGACTTGTTGTTCCATGCTTCCTTTCTATTCCAAATATCTTCGGGCGTTGCTATCTCTTATAATCTCTGTGATCAGATGGGGTACTCACGGCTCTTCGGTTTTTTATAGATGAGAGGAGGTAAGAGGCGTCCCCCCAGAGGTCCAGAGACCAGATAATCTGTGCTCTGTGCTCCCAGGGGGCCGCCCCCTGGGAAACCCTCTTGGGGAAGAAAACCCAGATCCTGCAGGTCTTGTGTTGGATGGAACTTCCAGTCGTAGTGGCAGGTGAAATGAAGAAGAATTCCCGACTGATGCCAACAGAGGGAATGGTACTGAATTGGTAATCGGAGGCAAAGGTGAGTACCAGGAGAAAGGAGAAAGGGAGATGAAGGAGAAAAAGGAGAGAAAGAGCAGAGGACCGCAAGAATCGGGTAAGGAGGACGGGTAAGTAAGGCGAGAACGAGTGGAAAAGAAGACGTAGAAAAGCCGCTGGCGGCTGTTAGTAAACGAAGCTGCCGGCCATGGGAGACCGTAGCCGGAGGAAACACAAGCGGAAAATTAGATAAGCCGCGGAGCGGCAAAGGAAGGAGGGAGCGAGGGAGTGCTCCAGGAGGAGAAAAAACTGGCAAGGCAAGTTTTTACGAGCGAGCAGCTACAAGGGAGAGCTGAAGAGCAGAGTAGCAACGCAGTTACCTGAAAGTTCGCGGTGTACAAGTACGAATAATGGTGGAAAGAGAGGAAGGACTAAGGTGGAAGAAAAAGACTAGACCGGCCTTGTTAGTTGATAGAAACAGTATCTAGGAGCCGCCATCTAGGATTCCATTGAGTATATCGTGGTTGATGTAGCTTCCATCTTCTCCATGGGTTTCTAATCCCTCTTGTAACAGGAAGTCTCAGCGGGCCCAAGTCGGGGCCCTTTGGGCTCAGTCCTGGCGCCGTAGGCGCCAAGCTCATAGTGGACCCCAGTCCTGGCGCCTTAGCCGCCAGGCTCATAAAGGAGGATTTATGTGTAAGTGCTTGGGTGCACACTTAGCTGATGCAGACCTTGCTGCTTCATCCAGGCCCTCTTGAGGCCTGGATGGGACTACTTTACCTGTGGGACTACTTTCCACCCGGGTGTGGTCGGGGAAGGATACATACCTGATCAGTGGAAGGATACATACCTGGAACTTCTTCCAAAGCTATTTAAACCCCACCCGAACAGCCACACGTGCTTCGCGTTGTTCTGCACCTAGCAGCTGGACGCTCACCGTGTCTGCTCCTGCATCCTGACTTCTGCCACGCCTGCCAGCACCCTGGATCACCTGCAAAAGGAGAAAGGAGGAGAATTGGAGAAGGAAAGACCTTACCTGCTAAATCTGCATCCCGGAATCATTTCACCGACGATCCTGAAAAGGAAGACATCATTTTAAAAGCATTTCACTACGATCGCTGCAGCGCTGCATTTTACTCACCTTTTCCAGGCGCCTCCATCTTCAGCGGCGATCATACGGATTTCGCCACGTCCCGGCGCCTAGGGGAAAAAAGACAAGAACAAGGGTGAGAGGGAGAAAAGGAATAAGGAAAGCTCAATTTCCACTTCATTTCGGGTCCTGCCGCTTCCGGACCCCGCCCCTAAGGGGAAAAAAGGCTAAGACATTGAATGAGCGAATGCAAAGACATTACCTGAGCGCTCATCCCGAACTTACCTGTCATTTACTGAAGCTGTACGTTTCACTTCGGGTCGGCGCCATATCTCCGGCATACCGAACCCCGGCCCCTATGGGGAAAAAGACATAAGAATTAACGCTTGCTGCAATAAGACTACGAACATTATTAAGGCTTGAATTTTTGGACAGAACTTATACTGCGTCTTACCTGAACAGTCAAGCTTACCTGAACACCAATCCTCAATCCAGTGAAGTAACTGGGTTTCCACGCGCCCCTGCATCAGAAGCAGGATGGAGAGCTCTTCCTTCCAGATCCTAAGGTGAGGCTTCACAGGGGAATCGTGGAAGTGGTATCGTGGAGGGTTGAAAGGGAGTGGGAGGCTTGAGCACCATTCCGTCAGTGGGTAACACTCCCTTTTCATGCACAGGAGGATATTCCTGCGAGCCTGAGAAGCTAGAGTTGAGGGGCCCATCCTGTTCATCTTTGGAGTCCGGCGCCCCACCTTAAGGAAGCATCAGCACCCGAAGCCGCGCCTCCGTGGGAATCAGGTGAGCGTTACAAATATGCCAGCTAAATCCTCCAACCCCTAAAGAAAAGGATACCCAGATTCAAAAACAGATTGAACAAAAAGAAATACCTACTGAACCTAAAAATGTAAACAAAGACCCAGGGAAATAAACAGCATAATGGGTACTCCAAGGGAAACAGATGACTCATCAAAGATGTCCCCGAAAACTAATGAAAATCAGTATCAAGCGCAGCCAGGACTAGAGAAGGTCCTGACTCGACCGAAATCTGATACTAGGAAAAACACCATCATTATAGGGACACCGACCCAAAGTTCTGATTTTTCTCCTAGGATTGAAATAACATCTGAAACCCGGCACCAAGAACAGATCGAACAAGAAGAGATCTTTTTTCAACCTAAACTCACGGAGTCACATGATAAACAACATCTACCACCAAGCGAGACCCCATGAAAGGAACAAGTGGAGCAACAAGAGTCCCATGTAACTTTAGGACACAATTTGAGACCTGAAAATCAGGCGGGAAACAGAGCAAATATGGAGACACGGAGATACCAAGAACGTGTTCCAGGTTCAAGGGCTCAAATGAGCGACCAATCATGGACAAAAATTCATCTCCAACATATAGAAAGAGGAGAAAAACTGACAAAGCCAGCTAAGGACGGAACAACACTAAACTTCAACGTCTCTAGAACATTTCTTGACCCCTCTGAAACATCTGCATCCACAGTTGGGAGCTCGACCCTTGAAACTTCAACACAGCAAGTTGATAGCTGCCCCAGCAGGGACTGTCAGAACACTCCGGCTAAATATAGAAGACATAGAGAAATTATGGCCGACTCTCAAAGACCATCATTAAATAAAAAACCGGACATGACTGCAATCATGGCGGCACTTACGATTGCCCTTGCACCAATTTGCAAATTATATGAAACAATCAGTGACTCGACTAAAGAAAATACAACGATACTATGCAAGATTCAATCTAACCTTGACTTCTTAGAGGAGTACATCACAGCTGTAGAGGCAAAAAGCCGCAAACAGGTGACGATGTGGGAGGAGAAATGGGCCAGTTTGGAGACTGAGAGAAAAGAAGCTGCACTCGAAAAAAGGATCATCAAAAAGTGCATAGACAGAGCATGCCAGACAATTGCGAAGAAGGATATAGGAGAGATGGAACTAATTTACAGCAAACAAAAACTGAAAAACCCAAGTGATTCTCCTCTACTGCAAATCCAGAACATCAGCCTGGGCACAAAAACATCACTACTAGCGACAAATCAAAAGAAAAAAGTGTCTCTATGACTGGCAAGCGAAACCACTGTAGGTCAAACAAACAAAAACAAAACAGAGACTTCAGAATCAAAAAAGGAAGAATTAATAATCAATTTAACACAAAGCCCTACAACTCCAAACCACACAATCGGAGTCATGGCAAAAAGTCGGCAACTGACAGAAAAGTCGCCCAGAACGGTGGCTGAATTTATGAGTGCGAGCCCACTGATGGATTTATCAGTGCACCACGAAACAGATGTACGAGGAGAAAAGCCCATGGGTTCGGAGGGATCCACAGAGGAACATAACTCCGTCCTTGAGAGTAGGAGGGAAACAAATGACGACAAGGCGACAGGCAAAACAGTACCAACACTTTTAGAGGACAAAGACATGTCGCAAAACAAGACTGAACCTAGTCACTGATCAACTCCATTGAAGCAAAGACCACAGCGACACTACGAGGAAAAAACAAGTAGAAGACACGAGCGGGAGAACAGAGAAAAACCATATGAATTACAGACAGAGAAAACCAAGAACCCGCTCAGCCGCCATAAAGATGCAAGAGTGTTCAAATTAGAGCAAATGTCGTGCAAAAGCAAATACATCGTGCTGAACAGGAAAACGGTATTACATATACTAAGTAAAATACACTGTCTGCAGCATCTGAGGACAAAATATTTCATACTAATAGAACCCTACCATCGAGACCAAAAGGCAAAGATCTATCTACACATCAAAGGACAGGCTTTTAAAAGGCGTGCCGGATGAAGCATATAAGGACTTAAAACAAGCAGGATTTACCCTGATGGAACTATGCTTACCTAAAACAGATGTAAAGGCTCAGCCCACAAAGGAAAGTGGTGAACATAAATGGCACTACATATCCAAAAAAAAAGACCTACATAACAGGAAAAGACAAGTTCCTAGCTACCATACGGAATACGAAAGCCACCGGCACTATGAGTGGGAAAAACGTGAAGCAAGGAACAAGAGACATAGATGGACAGAGCCTGAACCTAGAGAAGAATGAAAGGAAGAGCGCTCGGGGAACGGGGGTCAGTCCTGTGATAGAAGGGAACGATACAGAGCCAAAACCCCCGCTCAGCCACAGATGACCCAGACCAATAGAGAAACATCAGAAAAGGAGTGTAGAAAAGAAAAAGATCGGGAAATGAAGAACGCAGATAGTCGAGAAGCTAGAACATCAAAGGGCCCATGGAATTGGCTAAAAGCAACGTTAAATCCACACAGTGATAAATAGCAATTAACAGGAGGTGGGATCAGGAATCTACCTCCTCCGACTATCCACCAAGCAACATCACCGCAAAAACTTCTCTCTATGGCCTTGTGGAACACGAGAGGCCACCGGCATATGATGAACCCCGAAAATCAAGATCTGGGGGCTTTCGACATCTTATGTCTCCAGGAGCACTGGCTAACAGAAAAAACATCCTTAGACAGATTTGAGATAGCCTTCTCCCCATCATCGAAAGGCCTGTTTGGCCGGCCGTCCTCAGGGCTCCTGATAGCAATAAAGTTGGGCTCAGGAATTCATAGTATAAAAACTACAACGGAGTCATATGGCATACTGGCAGTCTTAGCGACATGGACCCAGGAAGAGGCCAGGGGAAAGAGAAGTGAAAAAGCAAAAATAGCCCTTATAACAAAATACTTGAACCCAGAAAAAACAACTACAGCAGATTTCTGTAACCAAGTAGCAAGAACAATTGACAATATTATCGTGGAAGACCCCTTAGCACATATAATAATCTGTGGAGACCTAAATGCAAAATGTAGTAGTGAAAAGGAGTCAACTGTGCTGAAGAGGACGAAATCCCCAGGGGAAGACAGAGTAACAACCTGGATGAGGCTTATGAAATCGAGAAATCTCCACAACGTGGCAGCATTGAAATCTTGGAATGTTAAGATACCCACATGGGAAAGGGGTGAATCCAGTGCCAATATTCACTATTTCTTCATCTCCCGTAGTCTATTGGCTTGTATAGAAGACTATTCGGTGACTAAAACTCAAGAAAGCGACCACAATCTTTTACAATGGAAATCGCTACGGCCTGCGACTAACTACTATAGTAACTCGATTGAGTCGAATAATCAACAAACCCGCATTCCTCTCACTGCTGCGAACATAGAATGTATCACCAAAAAGTATAAAACAGGCATTCAGTCGCGAGGAGATAAGATGCAAAGCCCGGATTACTTACCTTTCTTATTACAGTACAGGACGAATACGCAGGGAAAAAATCTAAAGGCACTACAAAATACTCACACATACGACAGAGTGGTCGTAGAAAGAAAGAGAACGTTGAGAAAATTGAAGAGACACATCAAAAAGGATAACTCGCCAACGGCATGGAATACATGGAAACAGGAAAACTCAAAATATTAATCCTGGGTGCGAGGCCATAGACACGAAATGTACCAAAAAGACGCAGAGGAAATGCTTCGATCACTAAGTACAAAAAAAACTGGTTATTTTTGGGCGCTTATCAAAAAATCTGATAAGAAGGTGGAAAACCAAATCGCAAACGCAGTGAGTGAAAACGCGTGGGTTACATTTTTTTGAAAACCTGTTTAGTGCTCCACCACATCAAATATCGACGGCCGAAAGACCAGCTGTAACCACATGGATCGATATATCGTCAATGGATGACATAAAGAGCGCCATACTCAAATTAAAGAAATCAAGAGCACCTGTCCCGATGACCTAAGCAATATTGACTTAAAACAGAACCCTGAGAAATGGGCCGCCTTCGTTAGTATGATCTTTGACCAGTGCAGACACACAAGAGCCATCCCAACGTCTTGGGTAAAAGCAGTGGTGGTTCCAATCTTTAAACGAGGGAACAGAGAAGAAAGAGCAACAATAGCCCCATCGCCTTATTCGATATAATAGGTAAAATCTTTGCGACCCTTCTTCTGACACACTTTCAAAATTAGGCCAGATTATCCCCGGCCAACGACCCTTTTCAAATGGGATTTCTAAAGAAAGGGAGCACATCAGTGAACATCTTAGTTCTCAATCTGATAAAAGCCAAGGTCAAGCAAGGGGCACCTACCGTGTTCTTGGCTTTCGTGGATCTGTCCCAGGCCCTTGAGTTGATAGGCGGATTCTGTGGAACAAATTGAAAAAATGGAATTGCCTGAGGGAACTGCTGGACCCTGTGATGGCCTTACATACAAACACCAAGCTAAGAGTTTGTTTAAACAACCAAGGCCTTCTGTCCAGAGAGATACCGGCGGAGCGAGGAGTGAAGCAAGGCTGCCCACTGGCCTGGCGTTGTTTATTGCTTTTTTGGGGGATCTTAAAGAATTGGAAGAATCAGTCAGAGCTTTCCCACCCAAGTAGGGAAAGGTAAATATGCAACGCCTACTGTATGCAGACGACTTGATATTATTAGACCAAACCCAAATCGGCCTGCAACGCCAATTTACCAACTTGGCGCAATACATGGATGTGAATAACCTAAAAATAAACAAATCAAAAACGAAAATAGTGATCCTTGAAAAAAGTGCCAAGAAGACTCAGGCTGGCTACAATTGGGCTTTGGATAAAGTCGAAATTGAAGTGGTCCCAAGCTTTAAATATATAGGAGTCCATATCGATCACTCGGCGAAGGAAGCAACAATGCAAAGTGCTTTATGGGAAAAAACGAAAAACCTTGCTGCCCAAATGAAAATCATTGACTTAAAATATGGCAAATTCTCACTAGTTCCAGTGATAGAATTCTACAAAGGGAAGGTTGTTGCAACCCTAACCTACGTTGGGAGAAACCCTGAGCATGCCAAATGACATCTGGCAGAAACTAGAGAGCCACATTTGGAAAACGGTCCTAGGACTTCCCAACGCAATCTCAATGGACCTCATCAGAAGAGTGCTGGGTCTACTCTCTTTGGAAGCGACGGTGGCGCAAAATGCAATGCAACTGTTTAGGAATACTCTCATACCGGACAGCCCGCCTATCTATAAGATCATAGCCGCTGAAATAACAAACGGTCATCTAGTCATCTTAAATAAATGGACGGACAAACTCAGAGAAAAGCTAATCGAGATCGCGTGTACTGAAAAGGATCTAAAAACGAATCCAGTAAAAGTAAAATCTAAACTTGAGGCCCAAGATTGGATAGAGACTCTGGAAAAAGCCCAAGCTAATAAACTGACCAAAGATCTTCCACCAAATTTCAACAGTTTGAAGGAACCCATGGCATATTGTATCAAATTCCCAAATTAACATCTAAGGAAACTGTTTATGAGAGCACGTTTCAACCTCCTCCCGAAACGTGAAATCCAGGCTGCAAACAAATGATAAAGCCTGTCATCTTTGTACCCAACTATTCAAACCACAAACAATAAAACATCTTCTGGTACAATGCCCAGAGTTAGGAAATTCAAAGCCACATATCTGACCAGCCTGCGCACAGTTCATTCGGGATTGTTAGAAGAAGCAGACACAATATGGTGGAATAGGTTGATGTCAGAAAACGAAATGGACCATAGCGACTGTTAGAATTCTGGAAAGCGCTTTTGAAATGATCGCCTTACGAACTTCTACAGCGATCAACTGTCAGGACCCTTGCGTGGGCTGAACACTTTAACTGGGAACAGCTGGCTGTTTCTGGTCTTCGATCCCCAGTCCCTGTTTGGTGTTTTGCTTTTGCATCTATTTCTGTTTTGTGCTGTGCGCTTATTGTCGCTATATTCCGTCCCATCTGTTTATCTGGTATCCTTATTACACGTATCTCTGTCTTCCATTCTACTCCCTCGCCTTTTCCTGTACTGTTCGATTGTTTTGTTTTCTCATATTAGGTGGCTCTTTTAAGATGACTAGCAATTGTTTTGTAAAAATTGCAAAAGCAATTATACACAAAGTAAGTAAATAAATAAAATAAATAAATAAATATCACTGTCCCACATGTACCTGTTCCCCCTCTCCATGTCCCAGCCAACTATCCCCAAACCCTCCCCAGCAAGAAAAACGTTATGATGAGACTTCCATCCCTTCCTCCCCTCCCATACATCATGTCCAAACCCCTAATTCCCCTGTATTTGTTTCTGTTTCTGCTTCCCACTCTCTTTCGTAATTTGTAAACTGTTATACAATAATACAATTTTAAGAGTGTTCTTAGTATATGCCCGTGTCTTATTTTTATTTATTTCTAAACACAGTTATGGTGTCCTCGGACAGCGCAGGTGTCAGTTATGTCCACAATTAACCAAAATGGGGGTGTTCTAAGGACACGATACCTGTTCGTACTGTTTGTAATTAAAGTGGAGGTGTTTTTAGAACACACAAGATGTCCGCCTGTCTGCAATTAACAAAAATGGGGGTGTCCTAAGGACACTATACCTGTTCGTACTGTTCGTAATTAAAAGAGGGTGTCCACAGAACTCCAAATCCATCTGCATGTCCGTAACTATTCAAATTAGGGTGTCCTAAGAACGCCCCAACTGTTCATAATGTCCGTAACCAGAATGAATATATCCGTAGAACACAAATCCTGTCCGCCTGTCCGCAAAGTTTTGACGCACATTTATTTTATTCAGGAACTTCAATACTGTTGGCAGAACACCCGCGCACATGCGCACCACACCCATGGGTCCTACGGACATTGTGCCTGTCTGTAACTATCCGCTGCATGTGTGTAGCACTTTTAATTAGTTTGGGGACCTAAAAACTGTCCGTAGAACACCCGCACGCATGCGCACATCCGTTCCCGCACATTTGGTGTCCTACGGACAGCCGTCCAATTAGCAAACGTTATTGCGACATCATCATGTGACCGCACCCACGCTGAGCGTGTGTCCTTATTTGCGGACACTGTCCGGGCCCCCAAACATTTAAAAAGTGCTTTTTTGAGCAATCCAAGGTATTTTACAGTAAAAGTTCCCCATTGCACATGTCCCAGACAATGTCCCTGCCGATCTACATACTTTTAGGAACTTTTTGAGCTCTTTCTTGGTGTTTGATCTGTCCGCGTACTGCACGGGTGTCTGTGAAGCGCGCACGAGCACCCCTATAAAATGCCACACCCCAGAACTGCTCCTCATTCTGCTTTTGGATTTCCAACATTTACAACAGGACAATTGTGCCGGTTGCTGTTCTTGGTTCCTGGTTACTGGTTGTTTATTATTAACCTTCCAGATGGCATCCCAAATTGCTTCTGCTGCTACTGCCTCGGCATCAGCACCCCCAACCCCTCCACCACCACGACGTCCCCAAGGGCCTGCAGAGGGGAACAGGCGTGAAGATGCAGAGGAGATGGATGAAGAGGATGAAGAGGATGAAATAGTGGAAGTCCCTACTACCAGCACTCATCGTGAGTCTTGGGTGTGGCGTTATTTACCACTCTTGATGGAGTGCCAAAAGCTTGTGCGAACAAGGTGATATGCACTCAGTGCAAGATGGTGCTCAGTTGTGGAAAGTCTGGTTCGTATAGCTATGGTACGACATCAATGAAGCGACACCTAAAGTCGATCCACGATGGGGCTATTCGTAGGGTTGTACCTTGCGATAAACATAGTAGGTTGAGTTCTTCTACAGCATTCTCGTTTCTGCTCCTGCAACCACAAGAGACACTCCTGTGGGACAGCGCAAGTTTTGGCGGTGCTAAAAGTCATGCTTTAGCAATAGCCAACTTAAATAACAATTTTCTACATGGAGCAGCCAAACAACTACTCGAAGAAATAGAGCATACCCGGAGAAAATATTTTGAACGTGAAAGCCACTTACAAAATGCAATAGCTTTAAAACAAGCTCACAACTACTGTACAAATAACAACCTTCTATTAAACACATATAAAAAAGAAATACTAAAGTTTAAAAGTACCTCTGCTGAAGTACCAAACCATGTGTGTGTGTTTTGCTGCAGGATTTTTATAAAAGTAGCACAAAAGCTGTAGACATAGCGTACAAAATAGAAGACAATGAAGATTCCAAATGGTTCCAACTAGCTCTCTACCTTATAGCAGAAAACAAATATGAAATTACAAACCCCTTAATACTTTGCAATTACTGCACTGCAAAACTTGACAACAACCAAACACCTTCACATGCTATCACAAATAACTTGGAATTATTCCCACTACCAAAACCCCTGCAACAACTAAATTTATATGAGAGCATCATAATTCACCCATTTCAGGCAATAAGACGCCTTCAACCAAAAACAGAAAAATTACCTCCCTCTGAATTAGTGAAAGGCATTTGTAGCAAAGTAGTTTATTTACCATTAGATCTCAAAGGAAATGTACACACAGCCAATAGATCAATCTTTAATTATCTTTGTAAATGGCGTACCTACAAAAGACAAAAATAATTGGCAACAACTCGTGGACTTACATAAAGTTAGACAAGGCCTGCCATATCTAAACAACAACAATGAATACTACAAAGACATTAATATTGAAGAAAACCTGAGAGAAAGCATTGAAATAATTCAAGAGTCACCAGAAACTGGTCAATTTCACCCTCTAAAACCTGCTACAGAATCCATTATTATAGACCATTATACAATGCATCCTTTACACTCTAATGACACTATAGATTATGCACTGGAAACGTACCAAATGCGACAAGCCAAAGGATCTCCAATCAGCATATGGGAAAAAAGTATAGAAGCACAGGCCTTTCCTCTACTCTTTCCTACTCGAAAAGGGTAGGATGATAGACCCACACAGATAACGGCATCAGAATATCGCTCTTTACGAATGTATTCTGACGACCACAGATTCAGACAAAACGTGGACTACATATTCCACCTTCTCTTTGAAAGTGAACTAGCAACTCTATGCTCAGGAGTTGCACACACATTAAAATCAGGTACCCATTTTCAAAATATTTCAGCTACGCAATTATTACAAAAAGTGCAAGAAAAAGATGAAGTTTTACAGTCAAATATTACAAATCTTTTAGCAAACATGCGTGGTACAAAAGAATACTGGTTCTGACGTCACAGAGATGTACGCTGTATGATAAGAAACCTTGGCCCACCAACTTGGTTTGTTACATTAAGTTGTGCAGAACATGCATGAGAAGATTTCCACGATTTCCTACCCATAGCAAACAAAACAAAACAAACATAGATATAAAAACACCAGGAGAACTCTTCTGTCTAGATCCTGTAAATGTCTCGAAATATATTTCCATCATCGCTTCATTGCAATGCTACACTTTATTTGTAATAAGACTGTTCCTCCCCTCTGAGAAGCTCAACAGTTCTTTTGGAGAAAAGAATACCAAGCCAGAGGAGCACCACACATCCACATGCTTTTATGGATTAAGGATGCTCCTAGATTTGGTCAAGACAGTGATGCCACTGGTTTGCAGTTCATCCAAAAATATGTCACCTGTGAAATCCCTACAAACACTGGAAGGGAGGTAAGAGGATTATTAGCCCTACTCCTAGCACATCCTCAATATTTAAGCAGAGCCTTGAACAGAAAACACAATAGTGCTGGGGGGATGTTTGTTCTATTTCCAGAACGAGTCACAATGTCTAGTGCACCAAACCAACTAATAATATTATACAAATCAGGCATCAAACAATTTTACAAAAATATATCTCATTTCTTTATTCTCATTAAACAATGTTAAAAATGTGTTTTTAAATATCAACAAATGTTTAAAAATTAAACAACCATATCTCTGGAAAAAGTGCAAGTGCAAATAATTGGCACCCACCACGATTTTTAGGTAAACTAGCAGAATAGAACACCAAGAAATAAATAGCTGTGCATAAACCAAATGAAATCCAAATATGAAGTTACTCTAAAGTAGTGGTGCAAATACCAAAAATATAAACCTCTTCATACACTACATTCATTCCAATCTAAATTCAAACATACTCATTCTCTCATGCATTCCCAACATGTTTCTTTCTGATTGTGTGTGTAGACAGTGTAAACAGAAATTCATCAGTGGTAGTCTGCCGTCTACCGAATCTACTGTAACCAAAGATAATTTTTTACAAAGATGCAATACCTCTGATTTTGTACAGCTTTACAATTTCAGTTAAAACATTTTGAGGCAAAGCAATATTACTATGCATCAACATTGTTCGAGTCCAGTAGAGTATGGATTCCAAACTTCGGGGTCCTGTAAATGGTCCACGATATATTTGGTGCACAACAGCAAGGAGACTCGGTATCTGGAGAGGGAACAGATCAGGGTGTAAATAATCGTCACCCTGGTTACTCATTCTATACAAATAGATTTAGAATGCTTTTTCTCTAACCAAGTAATTATTACTGGTCGGTAAACTAGTGCCCAATCAATTAATGGTGGAAACACTACTTATTGGTCAAGTGACAACCACAACATAAATGTAATGTTTGTGTCTAGTCATGAGGATGATAAACAGTTAAAAATCAATGTCAAAGTACATACTAATAAGAGGCGATAGTACTGCCAGTTAGTCCGGGTTTGAACCCGACTTGGGAATTTGGATGGAGGGTTCTCTCAGGTGTATACAGTTGAGCAGTTGTATATTGATCATGAAACTCACCGCTTAATTGTGTGTGGATTTGTCCCGGATGGAAGCCAAATATCATCACTATTATGGGCCCCATCTCCCTCAATTATGCATCTTTCGCAGGATTACTCAATTGGTGGAGATCCCTTCCTTATCCAATTGATGTCCCGTAGTTGTAAATCTTAGCGTGACTACCAGTATTTGGACTACGGAAAGCAAAAGAGGTCACATGTTAGTATTTTAAAGCTACGCGCTTTGTTAAACCTGAACAGTCTTTTTCCTTAATGCAGCAATTCCTTACCATTTTCTTTAAGTGTAGAATCGTGAATGTGGCATATCAGTTAGGTTCTAATCCAGGAGACAGCACCCCATAAGTACAGTGGTAGCCTTTTAACGATCTATTCCATCAAAACGAGTGGAACAGTTATTGTAGCTGCTTCGCGTATTGGACAGTGATCCAATGAAATGCTGTGGTTAAGGTACCGGGCTGAAGCCTACACATTGAAAAGAGAAAGGAAGAAAGCACACTAGCTTAAAAATCCCATTGAGAGGTTTAAAGCTACACCAAGCCCTATTTTATGAAGGGATCACTTGAAATAGACTTACTAATGTCGGCGTCTTCTCAAAGATGCATGCGTAAATGGACCGCAGCTTGACAGTGTACAAGGACACCCATCAAAATGTGATTCTGGTCGATCTATGCGCTGGCTGCTGAGTCATCAGTCACACATGCTCGTAGCTGCGGTCTACCGTCATGTCTATAAAGCAAGAAAAAGCGGTTTTGTCCGGGGAGCGTGTCAGAGCCGTAAAACAACCTGTATTGTAACACAATGACTTCCCAAATCGTTCACTTACCGGAGTAGCGTTCTCTTCTTGTTCCCTCCGCAAGTGCTCGCGTTCCTCTACTGGACTGTAGGAGGAATCACATGATCCTGCTACGTTCCTAAATACATCTCCCAATGTCATACGGGCCCTGTGATTGGTGCACGGACCTCATAGGCTGTTTCCCTTCAGGTGCTGTTGCATGGCTTTATTTCTTAATTCCGTAGAGATTCGTGTTATGTTGGTGTCATAAATCCCTTATAGAAAGGTCAATAAACATTGCAGGACTACACATGCTGGTCATTATATTGTGTTTAGGCGGCACACACGCATTTGTTAATATGCCTGTCTCCATGTCCATAGTGTGTGGCTTCAGTCCAGGGAATGGCTATCACACTTGTGCATTCCAGTCCATTTTTTTGTTTAGACTGTTAATGGCGCTCTTTGTGAGAAAAATAAGTTGCTTTTCTTTTTTCAGAAGAATAGTTTTATCTTTGTTGATATCCATGCTTGGTATCAATTTATAGATCACTGTCCATTTGAAATCATCTGCAAATGTTGTTGTTCCTTTCTGGTCTGTCTTGCCAATTTACACTTTACTACAGGGGCACCAAACTGCATATATTACCAGAGCTGAATTGCAATTGGTATGTAGTTTCTGCTTCCATCGGGATCGCAATCCTATGTCCACTTCCGTACTCTTGGAGGTGTATTTACAGTACACACAATGTCTGCATGGGTGGTGTCCTTCAATTTGTGGAAGACCCCATTGTTGGGTGAAACTCATAGATTGTTGGATTTTAGTGTGACATTGTTCCTTGTTACCTGTTCCTTCAGATTTTTGCTGCGCTTAAATGCCACTGTAGGCCTAGGGACAGGTAAATCGACTTTTTCAAGGATAGGCCAATTTCTGAGGACAATTTTCTTAATGTCGTTAGACATGTTACTGAAGGTGTTTACAAAGATCAATTTCTGATCTTTTTTAGCTTCTGAGTGTTCTTTATATTCTAGTAAGGATTCACGGTTGTTGTCATTGGCGCGTTTAAGCACCTTCCTTACTACATTTCTTGGGTAACCTCTTTGGAGTAGCTTGGATTCCATCTTTCCAGCTTCTTCGGTAAAGTCGATTTCTTTTCATACTACTCCGTTTGAGCCTAAGGAATTGTCCTAATGGGAGATTGTCCCTTACATGTTTGGGATGGGAGCTACTATAGTGTAGAAAGGAGTTCTTGTCTGTAGGCTTATTATATGGTTTCAGGAAGATACACTTGTTGACAGGGTCCACCGTGATCGTGATGTCTAAGAATTCAAGTTTTGTAGAACTAAAGTTTGACGTGAATCTGAGATACCTATCTTGAGTATTGATCCAGAAAATAAATCCTTGAAGTTCCACTACTGAACCCTGCCATATTACGAGAATGTCGTCAATGTATCTTCGGCAGGTCCGAGACATGTTTCAGAAAGGGATTAGACATGTGCATGATTTTACTTGTTTCGAAAGCTTCCATGTATAGGTTAGCTATAGGTTAGCAACACTTGGGGCTAAAATAGCACCCATAGAAATGCCATGTATTTGTTGGAAAAATTCTCCATTGAAGTGGAAATAATTCCCGACTAAACTCATTTCCACACACCATAAAATGAAGAAGCACCAGCGAAGTCCCGTTAAGTCCTGCTTTGCCGCTGCACTACGCTGCTCTACGCTGTTTGGATTTTCGTTCTTTTTCTTCCTGTTGGAACTCAATCATCCACAAGATGAAGCCTCAGCATCCACACTCTACGAACTTTAAAAAGACCTTATATATATATATAAGTATATATTAACCCTGGTGTTTGCTTGATTGTAGTGTGGGCGTGCTATATAACAGGACTCGTGCGCGCACCGTGCGCGCGCACCGGCGAAGTCCCGTTAAGTCCCGCTTTGCCGCTTCGCCGCTGCGTCGCGAGCAAGCGAGCCTCGGGGTAAACTTCGCAGTTTGATTTATTGGTTTTTCTATTTTATTTTATTTTTATTTTTTTTCTCTGTGATCCTGCAGCTCAGAGCTTTGTGACTCCAGTGTTTATTATTGTTGCCACGTGAGGCATCATGAAACGAAACATTTACAACCTGCGGACAGTAATGCCTCCTCTGACAACACTGGTTATAAACGCAAGTAGCACGCACTTGAAAGCAGTTCCGTGTGTCTCAACCCCTCGCGGGGTAGGCTCTGGTGCTAAAGATGGAATGCTTCCTGTGCTTCCTGTGTACACTGTGCCTTTGAATCCCAGCTGCTCCTATGGTAAAGCTGTCCCTTGTGTGTCGACCCCCCGGGCTGCAGGCTCAGATACTGCAGGTACTGCAGCCCCCCTCGTCTCTAAGCAAAAAAAGCGGGCAAATTCTCGCAAAAAAATTGGCAAGAAAAACGCAACAAACTCGAAGGATATACGTTTCTTCAATCCGGATTATGTTACTCATACCCCAATCCCACAGTCTCCCAAAGTTGATAACCATGTGGGCTCCAACCTATCTACAAAAATACAAGAGGTGTGTGGCACGACTGTGCATGTCTCATTATCTGACAGCACAGTCTTAAGAGGGGACTCTTTGGCCCCAAACTCAGAAGCCAAACAGAGCGCTTCCCTAGCTAATATGCCTGAGGATGTAGTGGCGATTGATTTGTCTCCTTCCGACTCTGACTTTTTATTAAATCAAACTCTAGGGGATTTATCCTTTTCGCCAAAGTTGTTCTCCATTGGGGCTGTACAAGATCGAATTTAACTTCCTCTTTTCTACTTCCTACTCCGCGAAAATTCTCCCCTATAGAAAAATCTCAACCACCACAAAATATGTCAAAAGTGGTGGAATTGGGGGGCGCTGTTGAGCAGCCAGCAAGATGGCCGCTTAGCTGTGACGCTCCGTGGCCCGTTAGCTCCAAATCCGCCTCAATCAGCGGTTCCACAAACGTATTGCTACTGAGACCCTGAGCACTCTGCTGCCCGCCGCCTCCACATCATCCTGCCCTGTTTTGGGGAGAAATCGGTGCTTGGGGACTGTTTTACCGCCGGCTAAGGCCTCCGGGCCGCGCTAATCCTCTGCTGCCCATGCCCCCCATTGCCCTCCGAGGGATCACTTTACGGCGGCGGCCGGCTGCCTGGCTTCTCCATCTGCTGGCGTGGCGTGCGGCCGCCTGAGGCACGGAGGTTTCCCCCTCGCCGCCCCTCCGCCCTGGACTTCTCTGCTGTGTGCAGCCGAGAGGCGCTGATTTTCGCGCCCCCGCTCTCCCCGCGGGGGTGCGCCTCGGATCCTGGCCTGTCAGCGCGCCTTCTCCCGCCAGCCCGCTCCTGATCATGGGTGGCGGTGGCGGCGCTGGCCCCCGAACCGGCGAATTTGCTTCGAATATAGCGGGGGCTGCTTGAGTGGCCCCCCGCACAGACAACATCCTGTCATCCCCGCCGAGTTTCCTGGGACTGGTGGCCGTGCCAGAGCCTCCTCGCCACCTTGGTCCTGAAATTGACTGGGCCCCCGCTCCTGGATCCACAGCTACAGGTGGGAGGCCTACCACCACCCGGATGGTCATCTGCACTTCGCCCCGCAGTGTCCCGAGGTGACGAGGTTGGGGGAGCGGTTCACAGCGCACTGAGCCCGTCTGTGTCTCCCTGATCCTGCGCCTGTCCCGTTCCACTAGGGATAGTGGCACCCCACGCACACCAGCTTCCCCTGCGACCGCTCACCTGATGTTGGCGCCACCCTGGGTGCTCCATCAATCTCCTCTCTCCTGTCTGCGCACATACTTGCTGAGCCCTGGGTGCACCAGGCGCCCCTGACCACGCTGCCCTCCATTATTGGCTCCCTCTGCCTGGGCTTCCTGGCTCGGAGGTGGGCGCCGCAGGATACGGATCCTCCCAGGCCGCACTGCCGCTGGAACACCTCGCTTCCCTCACAGAGTGGGCCCACCGCCCTAAAACCCGCCTGGTGCTCCTAGCTCCTGCCTCCTAGGCAGTTGCCGACTCATCGCTGATTAAGGGCCCAGTCCCTCTACAAACCCCCTGGGCCCTATTGCTGTCCTTCTACAACACACTCTCTGCCTACTCAAGCGCTTTCAAAGATGTCTGGCAAAGCACGTGGGGCCAACAGGGCTGGGGCAATGGATAAGTTCACCAAATCGCTCGCCAAGCAAGACCAGGCTGGGGCTGCTCTTCTTCAAGACGACCCGGATGCATCCTCCTGCTCCCCTCAGCCGGACCTCACGACACTCATGGAGTCTATGTCCAAAAACTTTGCGTCATTTTATGAAAAATTAGATGATATTAACGCCAATGTAGCCTCACTACGTACGAAATTGGATCAGCATGGCACTAGGCTGGTGGAAGCCGAGACCAGAATCGGGGCCACTGAGGACGAGGTACACGTGCTTCAAGACACGGTCTCTGACTTGGTGCGAGATATGAAACAGGTCAAGGCAAAGTGCGACGATTTAAAATCTAGATCCCACAGGAATAACATCCGTATTGTGGGGGTTCCCGAGACAGCCCTTAAAGGCAAAATGGAACTTGCAGTCGAGACCCTTCTGAGAGACCTCCTGGCCGATCCCCAACTCTCCCCCTTCTTTACTATTGAGCGTGCCCATCGCTCACTGGCCCAGCGCCCCTAGCCGGGCGACTTCCCCAGACCAATTATTGCCAAGGTTCTCAGCTTCAGAGATAGAGACCATATTCTGCGGCTTGCCCGAGAAAAAGGGGAACTGAGACTTGAATCCCACGTTATTCGCATCTTTCCCAACTTCTCGGTCAGCGTTCAAATGGAGCGCAGACAATTTAATGGTGTGAAAAAAATTCTCAGAGAGAGGAAAGTTGAATATGCCATGTTGTTACCTGCAAGGCTGAAGCTCACCCACCGTAATAAACTGTACTTTTTCACGGTCCCTGAGGAGGCTGTGAAATTTATTGAGGCCCACATGCCCGTCCCTGGCCCGGATGGTGACCCTGTGGATGAGGGTTGAGCCAGCCTGCCATGTACCCGTTACTCGAATCATTGTGGTACTATTACCACGCCTGACATTTGCATTCTCTTGTAATCTCATGTGTTCTCTCCTCTGCATATTCACCTACTGTCGTAACGCATTGTGAAGTTTTATGAAACACAACATGGGCCACAGCTGCACGGGCAACGGCATATTGTACCTTCAATGTGATCCTCTACTCCTACAACCCCTACTTGCCGTACCCTGCCATGCTGTCTCCCCTAAGACTTAACTTAGTCACCGCTGTACTTTATTTGGTGTACTACACCGTTCAATTCCTTTATCGAGCTCACGGCAGCAGTTTCCCCCGCTGCAGTTGCAATGCCAAGTTTGGCTTGTTTTGTTCATTGGCTGCTCTCCTGTTTGGTGTGGGGGCTGGTCCGGCCCCGTTGGATTGGGCACAATAGCCATGGAACCTTGGGTGGGTTTTCGGGCACTGCTGTGTTGGGGGAGGCAGTGAGGGAGTGGGGAGGTGTTGTTGGGGGATGTTTTAATTACAAAAATGGTGTGACAATGGTAGCTGTTGGTGTGACACCTCTGGCCACGGTACTGGTGGCCGGCACTGGTTCAACAAGATATGACACACATTACTCAGATCCCCCCTAAACTGTTACTGAATGGCCATTAGGCTAATGTCTTGGAACATCAGAGGGCTCAGCAACTACACAAAGGCACGCAGGGTCACGGCATACGCCCAGAGGCACGGGGTCAAAATACTTCTCTTACAAGAAACTCATGCTCTCGCACAATTGTCGTCCTCTTTAGCCCCGGCATGGGGTCCCAATAAATACTACACTGTGTTCTCCTCACAATCCAGAGGAGTCCTCACCCTGATTCACAAATCCCTGGAGTTCTCCCTTTGCACCAGCCATATAGATGCCCAGGGCAGATATGTGATCCTCCACTGTTTCCTTGCTAACACAGAATGCCTTCTGGTCAACACATATGCCCCATGCATTGATGTACCTGATTTTTTCGACCACATCTTCGACATTCTGCTGGGCTATATTGGGGTTCCCATCATCTGGGGGGGGACATGAATCTCATTCTGGACTCCGACCTGGACAGATCCGGTGTTGCACCCAGAATATTGTCCAGAGCCGCTCGCCGTCTCCATGAACACATGCTCACTGCCGGTCTGGTGGATGCCTGGAGAGTACTCCACCCAATGTCGAAAGAGTTTACATTTTACTCCTCTGTACATGACAGTCATTCCAGGATTGATCTTTTCCTTCTCTCCGCCGGGCTCATGGGCAAAACACTTACCACACAGATTCTGCCCCGCACACTCTCCGATCACTCCCCTATCACGTTGGACATTACTTTGCACCCGGCCCCCCCAGCACTCTCACTGGCGGTTTAAGTCAGACACACTGCACGATATAGTCTTTAAAGCTGACATCCTCGCAGACATCACCTCGTTTTTTGATAGTAACAAACGCCACGACACAACAGATGGGGTGAGATGGGAGGCCTTTAAAGTTTTCATCAGGGGCATGTGTATCTCCAGGGAGGCTGGGGTCCTGAAGGACATTAGAAACTCTCTGCGCCGCTCTGAGCCCAGACTTGGGGAGCTAGAGCGCGAATATGCGACCACCCCCTCTCCGCCCAAACTGGCACAGATCAGAGCTGAGCTGGACCGGTTCGAAACCTTCGCCCACAACGAGATAAAATACCTTGCCCGCCCCAGTGCGGCCCATAAATATGGCGAAGGTGAGAGGCCGGGCCGGACCTTAGCTCACCTCGCCCGCGCCGAGGGAGGTAGAGCTCGGATCGATAATATCATTGACAATGACGGATTGCGACATTGGTCAGACCTGCCCATTCTTGAGACCTTTGCAGACTACTACGCAACCCTCTATGCCCAGCAACCAGAGCGCAACCCACAGGATCTGGACTACCTCCTAGACCGCATTCCAATGTCCCTTATATATCTGGCCACCAAAGAACAATTAGACGCCCCCTTCACCCTTAACGAGATCACTGCTGCCATCTCTGTTCTCCCTAAGGGTAAAGCCCCCGGACCTGATGGCCTGACCGCTGAGTTCTATCAGGAGCACGTCGCCCTCCTTGCTCCACGCCTTCACGAGGTCTGGGAGGAGTCGTTGCGTCTCTCTGCCCTCCCCCGGTCCTTGCGCGAGGCCCTTATTACTTTACTCCCCAAGCCGGGTAAGCCCCTGGATGAATGCGGCTCTTATAGACCTCTATCCCTTATCAACACCGACACCAAGATCTTCGCCAAAATCATAGCAAATAAATTCCTCCCCATCATGAAATATCTGATTCACCCAGACCAGAGCGGCTTTGTCCCTGCCCGTTCCACGGCCTTAAACATTCGGAGATTATTTAACGTCATCTCTAGAATTGACCCCCAAGCCGACGCTGTGGCCGTTACGCTGGATGCCCAAAAAGCGTTCGACATGGTCTCGTGGCAATACCTGTGGGCAGTTCTGGTGAAGATGGGGATAGGTCCATACATGGTATCTTGCATCAGACTACTATACACTAACCCTGTAGCCAGAGTCCTGGTTAATTCTCACCTGTCGGCTCCCTTCTCCCTGCACAGGGGACACGACAGGTGTGCCCGTTTTCTCCCTTGTAATTCGCGTTGGCCATCGAGCCCATGGCTGACAGTGTACGAAACAACCACGTGCGCAAAGGGATTTGCCTGCGTGATACTCCCGAGATTATATCACTGTACGCCGACGATGTGCTTTTATATATTAGGGACCCCTCAGCCCACCTCGACCCGATCATGCGGGAAATTATCAAAATTGGCACATTCTCGGGGTTCACCATAAATTACTCTAAATCAGAAATCTTCCCCCTTACTCCCACAACCGCCCAACCTACTTCCGAATTCCCTCTCAAGTGGGCACCCAAGGGCATCAAATACTTAGGGGTCCATGTATCCCTCTCTAAATCCTACTTACTGTCCGATAACTATGGGGCGGCCGCACAATATGCTAACACCAAGATGGAGAGATGGCGAAACCTCCCCCTTTCATTATCAGGGAGACTGTCCCTAATAAAAATGGTAATTGTCCCAAAACTCCTGTACATATTTGCTAACGTTCCACTCTGGCCTGGAAAACAGTACTTTGCGGACCTGCACGCGGGGTGCGCCCGTTTTCTTTGGCACTCGGGGGCCGTACACAGAAAGTGGCAGCATATGACCCTGCCTAACGAGAGAGGTGGCCTTTGTGCACCCAATCTCACCCAGTACTGGATAGCCACCCAGGCCCAGCACGCTACATACTGGTACCATCATCAGGACCCACCCCCACATGTTAAACTTGAAATCCTGGCGACCGAAGAGGTAAATGTCATGTCCTTGATCCTTTTTCACTCGTATCGATCGCAGGCCCCTGCTGATCCAGTGGCCTCCACCATAAGGGCATGGCGGCAGATTCTTTGGCCTGGTTCTGGCTCCCCTCCATATTACAAATTGCTTCCCCTTTGGGGTTTCCCTGGCCTCACCCCCACACTGGATAAACTCCTCATGCATCACTGGTCCGACCTGGGATATAGATCATTCTCCGACCTGTTCCCTGATGGGAAATTCATCACCCCAGACACTTGGGGGCCAGGGCACTCCAGCTCCTCACTTAGGGTGGCAGTCCAGGACATGTGGCCGTCATATCCGGATGAACCCCTGAGTCCCCCGAGGTCTGCTATATTGCCAATTCCACTGGTGGTAGAGTGGAATTGTATAAAATGTTGATGGCGCGTGCTGTCGAACCCCCCCACACGGCTCGGGACGCCTGGAGCCGTGACCTGGGATTAGACATCACAGATGATATGTGGACCAAAATGTGTATACATACTCGCAAGTTTTCTCTTAACTCCAGAGTCAGGTGCATTCAATACAAGATGCTCAATCGCCTGTACTACACCCCCTACGCGATTGGGAAATTTGCCCGAGATCAGTCCCACCTCTGTCAGAGATGTAAATCTAACAAAGCGGACCACGCACACATGTTCTGGTCCTGCGGAGCGCTGGCCCCATTCTGGAGGGCGGTGCTTGATACCCTCTCCGAAATAGTTGGGTTCTGTGTGGATCCTGAACCTTTGGCTCCTCTGTTTGGGCTCTGGGAGGGGGCTGAGGCAAAGCGGGTGGCTACATTTTTTAATGTGGCGGCGATTGTGGCTAAGAAATGCATCCTGCAATGTTGGAAGCGCAGATCCCCCCCTTCCCTAGAAATGTGGCTAAAGGCCCTCACCTGGACGCAATCCTGTGAAGGGGATTACATTAACATGCTGCCTAGTAATGCTCGCCCCCGAAACATATGGACAGAGTTTTGCAGCTACTTGAACTGCAAGGTGGACCTGGAGCTACTGTCATCCCCCCCTTCTCCTGATCAGGGGATAATAATAAATAATAATAATAATAATAATAATAATAATAATAATAATAATAATAATAATAATAATAATAATAATGGATCACTCCACACGATAAATGCTTCTATTGTAATCAATTGTTGTCAAGATTGCATATGACCCTCTGTATAACTCTTGCTGTATCATGCATGCTTCAACATGTAGTGTGTTTTGTTGTTGTAACCTGTACTCTACCAACTGCTACCTCTTGCCAATAAAGAAAAGTTAAAAAAAAAAAAAAAAAAAAAAAAAAGTGGTGGAATTAACTTTAGGTGCAATGAACCTAACGATGCAAACAATTACCACTCTATTTAACACGTTGAATACCAAACTAGACGTACAAAGTGCTCAATTATTATCTGTGTTAGCCTGGCAGGCGAAACAAGAAATACTTTGGGCTAATCAGCGACCAGCTCCTAAGAAAATCCCATTAGTTCCTAAGATGACCATTGATCAGTGCTTATCACCAATAATACTTGGTCCTGTTGTTGATTTAATCTCTGATCCTTACTCTGCCCTTCCGATAGTCCTGCAGCATTCGGTGGAAAATTTGAGTCTTGATCAACAGGTCGGTGTCTCAATGTCGCCAATCACTGTGGTCCCTTCTGGTACTCCATGCTCTCTTCCTTATATTGGTCAAGTTATCAGAGAAGTAACCCTAGATATCAACGAGCGCCTTGGTGGCGCGTCGATAAAGGCTCCTACACAAGATCCTTTCACAATATTTCGTAAAAATTCCTCATCTGCAGGAATTAAACCTTGTCCGTCTGACAAATCAAAACAAAAAACTAAGACACCTGTTTCCTCTAAAAAATAAAAAAATATTAAAAAAACAGAAATATTGGCCCCGGCAAGTGCCAAATCATTTTTGAATATGCTTACTCTACCCAAAAAACAGTCTCAGCAAATTTCATGTGCGATTACTAAAAAATACACGCAACTGGACCAAATTCGTAAATTAAAGCTTGACTGTGTGAACAAAAATGTAGCTGTAGCGGCATCTTATGCACCGCTAGACCACCTAGTACAAGCAGTTCAAAATTATGAAATTCTTGAGAAGCAGCAAGCTAGTTTTAAGGTTCAGCCCCCGCTGCAGGCCGTCAGTAACAAATCCGTGAAGACAGCCTCTCGGAGCTCTGACAAGCAAGTCACCAAGAGTACCAAAATGAATCAAGTTTTTACTCCCTCTCTGACTCCATCATCTGATCAAGAGCAAGAGTTGTTAGCAGCTCACAGATCAGAAATCAGAAAGGAAGTTGACGCCTACATGAGTAGTTATGCAGCTTTACCGATACTCAAAGCTCCAACCACTGAGTTAAGCAAGTGTACTACTGTAACTTCTCAGTCGTCTGAGCCTAAACGATCAGTTACCTTTACATGTGATCATGATAAAAAAGATTCAGATCCATCTTCTGTCTCACCTTTGTCCACTCAGAAGGCTGAAAATGCCTCTTTACTAAAATCTTTACCCCCAGCCTCAAGAAATTCTGCTCCTCCCAAGACCTTAGTGCCTCCTAAGCAACCGTCCACAAAATCCATCCTGAAAACAAAAGCGGATAAAGAACCTCATATTGTTTTGGTGTTGGGATGTCGGCCAGCGCCGCATCCTCAATATGTTTTAAATCGCCACAGCATTTTACAAGTGTTCTCTGATATTTCTATGTTACAGGATATTGGATCAGTCGACATTGCCCAGGTAGAATTCTTTAATGATAGTCAACTGAGTACAGCCTGCATTTGGCTGACGTCCGGTGTTGTCAGAAACCTCATTTGGGATGCGAAAGAACAATTACTAGAGTTAGGGTTTATACTCCTATTAGGACCTTCTAACCCTACAAATGGACCATCCAGTGCATAAACTTGGATCGAGTTGGCTTCAAATGAACTGATAAATTCTGAAAGGTCTTTTGAGGCAGGCACATGTGTTGTTATACCTTCTCAATGCTGTTGTAATAGTGACTCCAGAAGTTAACTTCCGTGCAAGGTTAAAAATGACCGGCTTATTACTCTTGCCTCTTGGAACACGTGAGGGTTTCGTCATTTAATTAACAACACGCAAAACCCTTTTATTGATTGTGATGTGATCCTTTTACAAGAAACCTGGTTTATGTCTGCCCCTTCATGGGACAATCATGGTTTACATTTTTCACCTGCCATGAAGGGAGTTAAGGGTCGGCCGATGACTGGTCTTATGACAAGTGCCTTATTATCCTCTCAAACAAGCATAGTATTCACTTATGCTCCAAATCCTTTTGCTCAACTCACAATCATATCAATAGGAAAAACCTTGTACACAATTGTAAACTTATACTGGAATCCCAAAGGCATTGAAATTCAGAAGTTCTTGGTCGACCTGTCCACTATGCTAGACTACATTGTATTGGTTCCGAACATTCAGCATACAATTGTTGCCGGTGATCTAAATCTGCATTATTTTCAAGAAAAGTTGGTGAAAGAAAATTCTAAGCACAGGATGTGGGAGCATCTGATGTTAAATAGAGGGTTTTGTATGCTAAATGGGAGCAAATTTGATACCGGTATTATGGCTTATACGTGGCAACAAGGACTGTTAAAAGCCTCTATTGACTACATTTACACAGATGATAGGCTATTTTCCAAAATCAAAACTTTTAAAATTGATCCAAATGCAAACAGTGACCACTGTATTTTAACTATTCAATGGGTAGTTGATGTGTTTCATAATAAGGCTCCCCCAATAACGGCAAATGGTCAAATGTTTGTCTCCAATTTGTTAAACCAAATACGCTGGAATGAAACCTCTCTCAGCAAATTTGATAATTCCTTGCATACAGCCTTTTGCCACTCACGAGAAAATCTTTTATCTACTGTCATTCCTTATTATGATCTCATGCAATCATTTCCTGATACTAGAGCGTGTAAAATTTTGACATCAAGGCGCACTCATATGTTTGATACGGAAGCCCAAAATAAAAAAAATTAATTTCGATTTCTGAAAAGGGAGGCTTTAAAACTCCCATTGTGCGTGAGATATGCAGTACTTACCAAAATCAAAACCTCCTATAGAAATTGGCAGCGACAGCACCGCAGCAAACTGTTCCAGCGTGATGGCGAGCAAATGTTATCACTGACTCGCGACAGAAATACGTCGCAAATCTGGAAGGTCTTAACTGACGCCTTATCTCCAGTTCAATTAATGTCTCAAATTCAGAGTGTGCCCGAAGCTAGTTGGATTAGGTATTTTTCCAAAATGTATGCGCTTCCCTCAACCTCTGTGAAAATTGTCAGCATACCTACCCAAAATCCATTCCATATTAACATCTCGAAGGCCGACATTCTCTATTTCATTAACAAAATAAGTCAATCCCGAGCCCCAGGTCCTGATGGCCTGTCCAACAAAATTTTCAAACAACACCCAGAACTTTGGTCATCAATCCTGTATCAAATCTTTGAGCATAATAATGATACCCAAGAAATTCCGCCGTCTTGGAAACATTCTTTAATTATCCCTATTCACAAAAAAGGTGATTGTTGTCTGCCTGAGAACTATAGACCAATAGCCCTATTAGATGCTCCTGGGAAATTGTATAGTCGCATCATATTACAATAATTGAATAGATGGACTACAGCTGATCTCAAAAGGGATCCGTTCCAAACTGGTTTCATGGCAGGCTTAGGGACTTCTGTAAACTTAATCACGTTGAATATGTTAAAGTCCAAATATGCCAACATGAAACAACCACTGTATATGGCATTTGTGGACTTTAGGTTAGCGTTTGATTCAGTTGACAGAATGTTACTCTTTCATAAATTGCAAAAGTATGGTTGCCCTTCTTCAGTGTTAACCATAATTAAAATGTTACACTCAAACACAACTATGCAAGTCAGATTGTCCCTTGAGGGTGTTCTCTCTGCGAATATTGAAACCTTAAGAGGACTGAAACAAGGGTGTATCTTAGCAGCGACTTTATTTAACCTTTTCTTATTAGATATTGGAACCTCCTTCGAAGAAGCAATCTCTGATGCTCCTAGGCTAGGGGCTCAAAAGATCATATGGCTTCTTTATGCCGATGACTTAGTTTTAATTTCACAGACTCCCAAAGGTCTACAAGATCTACTAAACAAACTGGATACATATGTTGATAAGAATAACTTAATAATCAACGTGAGCAAAACGCAGATAGTGATTTGTCAAAGGAAAAAGAACAATAAAATGGTAAATTTTAAGTGGGTTCTGCAGCAATCACCCTTAAAAATTGTCTCCAGTTATAAATATTTGGGTCTTCCTTTCTCAGGCTCTGTAAAAAATCAAATCTACGCAGACACATTAAGGACAAAAACTGTGACCTTAACATCGCAAGCAAAAATAATTCTGCACAAATACGGAAAATTTACATCAACCCATGTAGTTACTTTCTTCAATCCGAAAGTCGGTCCTATTCTCTCATACGGAGCTGAAACCTTTTTACCGCGTCAGAGATCCTTTTGGGATCGTCTCGAAGGTAAATTCTGGAAAGCAGTTTTCTGCTTACCGTTGTGTACTCCGATTTGTCTCCTGAGGTATGAGTTGGGATTAATCTCGTTATTTGCTTTGGTTGTGTGGAAGTTGTGCAACTTTTACCGTAAATGTTTGCTTGGTCTTAATAATACGAATATCGTGAGATCACTGGCAATGTATATGGGTTCATCTCATGATGCTTTTCCTAAAGAGTGGGTTAAAGGTATTCTGAAGATGTTGGTTGACGCAGAAGTCTCGATTGAGTTGTTGCTAACTAACCCAGATAAAGCGAAGAAAAAAATCTACTGGCACGATTGGGCTATAACACATGAATTGTGTACAAATTATGCGGACTATGATCTAAATCTTTTTCCACCTAAAAAATTCAAACTAATGGCCTATTATCTTGTAAAGTGTCCTTCACATTTTGTCCGTGCAGAAATGTTAAGATTATGTCTAAATTTGTATTCAACTAATCTAATTTTGGCAAGACGTGGATTAATCCCAAAAGACCAACATTTCTGCCGGTTTTGTAAAGATAGCAAACAGGAGGAAACACAGATGCACTTAGTTGTTGAATGCACTGCTCTTGTTAGCTTGCGAGAACGTTATTTTCGCAATATATTGCAATTATCGTTCAACCACTCTTCCTCTGAAATTTGGACTATTTTAATTACAAGCAATCGAACTGTTATTCATATTGCACTTACACAGTTCATAAAAGCAATTCTGCCACATGATCCTGTGATATAAGAAATGTGTGCATTTATTACAGGTAGATTCCTTGGTTTGTTTTTCTGTTAAATTGATTTATGATATGTTTCATTCATGGAAATTAGTCCAAAAACTGATCTATTTTTTGGTTTTGAAAACTTTTAACTACTTTGTATATTAATGACGGTTTATATAATTGAAGATTATTGTCTTCATCTGTGTAAATGTTCTGTATTTGTTTTATGGATTGTTATTGTGTAAAATGTTTCTCTTTGAAAGGTTGAATTATTCAGCCAATCAAATAAAAAAATAAAAAAAAAAAATGAAGAAGATCGGTGTAGAGCCTACTTGATGGCCAGTAAGTAGTTTTTCTTCTAGCATGTCAATCGATGCTCTTTACAGGATACTTGTATACAGAGCTATTACATCCAATCCTAATAGGATTTCAATGGTAGGATCGACGTACATTCCTTCCATTTCTTTGATTATCTGGATGGTGTCCTGAACGAACGGAGCCATCTTGCGAACCATTGGTTGAAGAAAAAAGCGTCAGCAAATGTAGATAGGGGTTCCAATACTGAATTAACTCCTGAGACGGTAGGCCGACCCAGAGGTTTATCCATTGACTTGTGTGTTTTGGGAAGCGTGTAAAATTGTGGTATACAGGGTTTGTCCTTTACCAGGAAATCGGCCTCTTTCCTAGTTATCTACCCCTTTTGCTCGGCTTTCTCAATTTTTACTTTTATTATATTCTGTAATTTGGATGTCGGATCGTGGTCAAAATGTTTATAACAATTAAGGTCGAGGAGTTGTCTGTTACATTCAATTACGTAATCTTCCAGATTTAGTAGGACAATGGCTCCCCCTTTATCTGCTTTGCGTATAACAATTTTTCGATTGTTAAGGAGATCCTTCATGGCTTCATTTTCTTTTTTGCTTGTGTTGTTAAAGGTTTTGGTGCTTTTCTGTTTTATCTCTAATTTCTCCAAATCGTGTAGAACACATTTCTCATATGTTCTTGCTTCTGCACTCGGCAGTTGAGTCGGTACACAGAAGATAGATTTATTGTGTAGACCAGAATCAGATTGTCATCAGTACCATCGAAGTATTGAAACAAATGTACCTTCCTCATGAACTGGGAGAATTCTTGGCGAAATGCGAATCTATCATGGTGGTTAGTAGACACAAATCCCATTCCTTTTTCTAGTATTGCACATTCGGTTGGTGTAGGTGAATAATCAGAAAGGTTCACCATAATGCTTGCATGCTCTGCATTACACAGGGTTCGAAGCCCCATTCATCCTGGCCCCGATCTAAAAAAGGGGGTTGTTGCATATTGCCTCTATTCTGTTGGTTTTCACGATTTGTAATGTTCCTACCTCTGTAGTTGCGTCTGCCACGAGAACGTCGATTAGAGCATCCACAGTTAAAGGTTGGATTCCTTATTAGAACTGCCATTGCTTGAGCTATATGACATGTTCTTAAAATTCGCCTTCTTTGCCCCTCCATTTGGAACGTCATTCTGTCTGGGTTGGTGGTAATTCTCTTGAATATAGGCAAACGCCTTCTCATGAGAGAAATTTGTTAGGTCACGATTCATTCTACGGACTCTTTCTCTTAGTGTTTCTTCTTTGAAATTCATCATTTCAAGCAGAAGTGTGTCAAGTCTTTTTTTGTATAGCTCAAGGGGAACAGCTTTTTGAATTTCTTCCTAGAGAGTTTTTAAATCAATTAGAATGTTTTCTGTCATCTTGGATGCCATATCAATTATGAGAATAACCCAATCTCTACCGCATTTATTGGCTACATAGCTCCATTGCAAGATAAAATTCTTGTTGTCTAGGAATAGTCTGGGTTCATTTCTTATGACTAAACCTTGTGGAAAAGTGCCATTTCGGAGGTATTCAAGCATAATGGAGTCATGAAGTTCTGTCCTTATAAGTCTCTTTTTAAGCTGGCTTAGCTCATCCCAATTGCTGATGTTGGAGGTTTCTTCAGTAGACCCCCCTAAACCTGATGTTTTTTCTAACAGGTCTTTTGCATATTGTTTGTCATAACTTTTTCATCTTTCTAAGGCCATCTTTAGATGTAATTTATAGTTAATGACTTAAGGTACAATGAGGTCACGTGTTGACTTCTGGCAACGAAAAGGGTTATAAACCAAAGTATCCGATCTGGCAAGGGAATAATCAATCTCTAATAATGAGGTAACAATTGGGATCCTTTCTCTTGTGGATCCAGTCAGGTGTGGGACTAGCCCAAGTTGTGCTCTCTATTTTCAAAATTTGTAGTATGTACTTTTTTAGTTTTTTAGTTTTTTACTGTCATGTCATCAGCATGTCACTAAGTGTACACTTAGACCAACAGGATATAATATTACCTCACGGCCCAGTGGCCGTACTAGAAACACTACAAACACAGGAAGGGAGGTAAGAGGATTATTAGCCCTACTCCCAGCACATCCTCAAGATTTAGACAGAGCCTTGAACAGAAAACACAATAGTGCTGGGGGCTGTTTGTTCTATTTCCAGAATGAGTCAAAATGCCTAGTGCACGAAACCAACTAATAATATTATACAAATCAGGCATCAAACAATTTTACAAAAATATATCTAATTTCTTTATTCTCATTAAACAATGTTAAAAATGTGTATTTAAATATCGACAAATGTTTAAAAATTAAACAAGCATATCTCTGGAAAAAGTGCAAAAAATTGGCACCCACCACGATTTTTAGGTAAACTGGCAGAATAGAACACCAAGAAATAAATAGCTGTGCATAAACCAAATGAAATACAAATATGAAGTTACTATAAAGTAGTGTTGTGCAAATACCAAAAATATAAACCTCTTCATACACTACATTCATTTGAATCTAAATTCAAACATACTCATTCTCCCATACATTCCCAACATGTTTCTTTCTGATTGTGTGTGTAGACAGTGTAAACAGAAATTCATCAGGGTTAGTATGCCGTCTAGCGAATCTACTGTAACCAAAGATAATTTTTTACAAATACCTCTGATTTTGTAAAGCTTTACAATTTCAGTTAAAACATTTTGAGACAAACCAATATTACTATGCATCAATATTATTCAAGTCCAGTAGAGTATGGATTCCAGACTTCGGGGTCCTGTAAATGGTCCACGATTTATTTGGTGCACAACAGCAAGGAGACTCGGTTTCTGGAGAGGGAACAGATCAGGGTGTAAATAATCGTCACCCTGGTTACTCATTCTATACAAATAGATTTAGAATGCTTTTACTCTAACCAAGTAATTATTACTGGTCGGTAAACTAGTCCTCAATCGATTAATGGTGGAAACACTACTTATTGGTCAAGTGACAATCACAACAAAAATGTAAGGTTCGTGTCAAGTCGTGAGGATGATAAACAGTTAAAAATCAATGTCAAAGTACATACTAACAAGAGGTGGTAGTACTGCCGGTTAGTCCGGGTTTGAACCCGACTTGGGAATTAGGACTGAGGGTTCTCTTAGGTGTATACAGTTGAGCCGTTGTATATTGATCATGAAACTCACTGCTTAATTGTGTGTGGATTTGTCCCGGATGAAGCCAAATATGATCATTCTTATGGGCCCTGCGTAATTAAGCGTCTTTTGCGGGATTACTCAATTGGTGGAGATCCCTTCCTTATCCAATTGATCTCCCGTAGTTGGAAATCTTACAGTGACTACCAGTATTTGGACTAAGTAAAGCAAAAGATGTCACATGTTAGTATTTTAAAGCTACGTGCTTTGTTAAAATCCCTTCACAAACAACACATAGTCACTTTCATGCACAAATTTTACAATTTCTAAGACACAAATTTGGGAAATATTGTTGTCGCAAATATTAAAAAAAGGGAAATACTACACCAAATGCTGCTTTGGTTTCCCTAGACCAGTTTCAGCAACAAGTCAAGTAAACAACTTCATGTCTTCAGTCAGACATAGGGCCTCATTACACGGAATGCGGTAAGGGTTTACCGGTACCAGTAAGGGCACCGGTACCAGTAAACCCTTACCGCCTTACTACGAGGTCCCTTTGCGGGACCCGACCTCAACGGCTGGTTTTACCAGCCGTTAAGGAACGGGCCCGCAAAGGGACCTTGGTGCTAATTACGGTACCGCAATTTGCGGTACCGTAATTAGCTCCTTGCCCATTCCCATTGAGCCCTATGGGGGCAAAAATGGGAATGGGGAAGTGCCTTGGTGAATGGGGAATTACCGCCCCCGCTGACCTTGGAGTAGGGTGGTAATTCCGCCATCTACCAAGGCGGACACGGTAAAATACCGCCGGCAACCATGGCGCTAATAGCGCCATGGTTACCGCATACCAGGTAATGAGGCCCATAGTGTCAAAGGTAAATCACCTAAGAACACATATTACATAAAAAGAACAGAAGAATCAAAATACATCAATGATGACAATGCAATCATTACCCTCCTATGGAATGCAAACATAGATTTCCAGTACATTGTAGACAATTCCACTGCAGTTGCACGATATGTCACAGCCTACTTAACAAGAGCAGAGAAAACAGAACTTCAGGACCTCTGGGATGACATGTAATCTGACAAAACACTATAACAGAAATTCTACAGTTTAGGCATAAAAATGCTCTCTCATAGAGAATGTGGCTGCTATGAAGCTGCAGACCGTTTAAATGGTACTGCCTTGTATTGAAAATCTGACAATATAGTATGGCTAAGTCTTAGTCCTGCTAAATCTAGAAAAAGATTTCTCAAATCCTATGACAATATAGATACAATAGCCAAAAATGATCCCAACAGCCAAGACATTTTGAAAAACGATTTACTAGACACATACTACCCAAGCAGGAGTACCACTATGGAATCCATGTGTCTCTACCACATAGCCCAAAACTTCACATACAAAAATAATATTAAACCAGATGAAAAGAAAGGTAGATACAGGGTAGTAAATTGTGAAGGCAGCTTAGTGAAACTTACCAAACGAAGCTTAATTAATCATATCAAATTGTCATTAAAAACTCCTCAACATAAGGACCTGTATTACATGTCCCTGCTACAACTTTTTAAACCATAGAGAAAAGAAGAAGAGTTACTGGATACAAATGACTCCTATGAAGACGCTTTCAAAGCAAATGAAAGCACTATAACAGACATAACCGTTACACAGTACCAAACAATGTTGCACGATGAACAGCAACACAAAGAAGAACTCCAGGCCCAACTAGAAGTGGACACTCCAGACAGTAGTCAACCTTCTGTAACAGGGAGCTAAGAACCATTTGGACAGCCACTAATAGCAAATGAGGCAGAATTAGCCATGACAGAAGTGGAAAACACCATGTGTCACTATGAACAAGCTACAGAAGACTTGGCTGTATTGAAATCACAACTAAACAATGAGCAGCGTAGCATTTTCCAAGAAATAACCAAACAAATTGAACATGGTGTGCAACATGAAAATAAAAACTGTACCTGCCAAAAATACACACCTATACTGCTATACGTGAGTGGTCAAGCAGATTCAGGCAAAACATTCTTAATCAAAATCATCAGCAAGTTCCTCCAACAATTGACAAACAACAAACTGTCAGCTGTTGTAACTGCCCCCACAGGTTTAGCTGCCTAAAACAAAGGTGGTGTCACTTTACACTGATTATTACTCATTCCAATATAACACCAAAAAAATTAGAATATTAAAAACTTTCCACAGAAGCTGCAATGGAACTACGCAGGGTTTTCAAACAAATGAAATGAAAATGCTGCTAATAGATGAGGTGAGCATGGTCTCCAACCTAATGTTGGCTTTGATTCACCTTAGATTACAAGAGGTCCTCAAAACAGACTACAAAGAGCTCTTTGGAGGAAAACACATTATTGTTTTCAGAGATCTTCTTCAATTGACACCAGTGAAAGGTGAACCTATTTTTAAGACCTTAGAGCACAAACTGTGCTGTAAAACTCTTGGCAGCATAGGAAATGTCAACCTTTGGCAACATGTCCAATACAGAGAATTAACAGAAAACATGCGACAGTCTGCAGACCTCACATACGCCAACATTTTAAAAAAATATTAGAGTTGGTGTACTATCTCAAGAAGCACAATCAATATTAAAAACCAGGCACATCCATGCACTCTATGTCCATAGCTCATGTGCTACTGATGTCATGGAACAATTAGCACACAAAAATTTCAATTTTATGTCCTTGATGCCAACACTTGCAAGCTGTTCAAAATTCAATGAAACAATGTTGAAAAATGAATTGCAACAAATTATTGAAATTTGCTCCACAGATAAACTGGACGTACATGGTATAACACTACCCATGCATCAACAAGCCACAACAAGACTAAATACCTTAGAAAACTCTATCTCCAACACAGCTGGTTTGTAGAAAATATTACAATTATCTTTTAACTGTAGAGTAATGCTTAAACGTAACCTTGACATGGAGCAAGGACTACTTAATGGAGCACTTGGTACAGTTGTTGGCTTTCAAACATACCCACGTGACAACAACATTCGTTTATCAATATTCTCTTTGACAAACTGTCCGACGTTAAAAGGATAAGAGGCTCAATAGCCCGCTTCCTTCTTTTCAAAGACATGTATGTACGCAGAGAACAATTTTCACTAACCCTAGCATACGCAGTTAACATTCACAAATCACAAGGTCTTACCCTAAAGCATTGAAAGATATTGGTAGCACAGTCTTTAAAGAAGGTGAGCTATGTAGCAATATCACGCTTACATACACTTGGTGGGCTATTTCTAATCAAATTTGATGCAAGTAAAGTAAATGCTGATATTCCTTGCATTCTAGAATACAATAGACTGCGTTCACTCTACACCCCCCATCTAAACACCTATCCTATTCCGTAAAAAGCAAAATGCTGTAAAAGAAAACTACTTCAAACTGAAACGATAAAGGATCTCACAGCAATTCCTCCAAAGGAAAAAAAAAGAAACTAATACTGGTCAAAGTAAGTCAACTACTTCTTCAAAGAAGCAACACACACTTAACTTTGACACAGAACTGTCAGGTCCATTCAAATCTTCAAATACAACTGGCGAATGTAGCAATAACTATTGGATTCCAATTTCCACCAATTATTGACAATAGTTACTTACACAGTACAGACCAATTGTGTTTGCAAATGTTAGTCCTTCATAGAAATGCAACCAACAATCCTGACAACACTTACAGTGTTCATGGAATACGACAAGAATTGGACTACTGTGTTGGAATGGTCAAATTCACTATAAACTCACAAGAAGATCCACAAGAATGTCTGATGTACTTACTACAAGTACTGGAAAACAAAAACATACCTATAAATGTAATCTTCTAGATTTCATACATGTGGAAGCATAAATGCACTCTTTGCAGCCACGCGGCACAGGAACAAGTTCCTAATGAATGTTTTTTGGTTGTATCCATACCTAACTGTTAATCCTTTCCATTTCAGCAACTTGTACAAAATGCAAACCGTGGCAGATTATGTACTACCTGCAATTCCGATAATCGCTCCACCTTACAAATACAGACACATAGTAAATACGTAATAGTAATGCTTTTATGTTACAATGCAGACGGTACCAAAAACAACTGTGAGCTGACTGGGTTCACACATGGTCAAGTATCACTTGGTAATAAAACCTTCACAACAATAGGTATAATCTACCATGCAGGAGCAACAACCAATGCAGGTCACTACACTGCAAATATAAAAAAGAATTGTGCATGGTTCAAATTGTGATGATAGTGCCATTACTCTAAAGCAGAGATTACCAGCAAATCTTGTAAACACTTACTTAACATTCTTAAACCAAAATGTAATACATAATCTGTGTATGAACATGAGCAAAACTTCAACTTCAAAACTATGCACAATTAGAATGAGCCAACATGCATCTAACTGCCCCGAGATTCTGCAACAAGCAAACCGATAAATAAATACCACTAAAACCAAACAAGAAATATACAGTTAGAATATGCCAACAGGTATTTAACTGCCCCAAAAAATCTGCAACAACCCAACAGATAGCTGATAGCATAAAAATAGAAATAAACAATTAGAATACGCCAACAGGTATCTAATTGCCCCAAAAATCTGCAACAAGCCAACACATAGAGGATTAGCAAGAAACAAGAAATAAACAGTAAATCAATGAAAGAAATATATTGTACCACATAATAGAAGGTTTTTTTTTAAAATCCAGAATCTATTTTTTTCCCACAGACCCAATGATTTAGAAAACAAACACAGAAACTTAGCAAATTGCACAGTACACTGATTTGAACTTTAGTACTTGTAAAGTACTAAATATGAGAGTAAAACAAATACAGAAATGTCTATTATGCAATGCAATACCTCATTATGCCCTACCTACACTTAAATATGATCATATGAGAGTAAAACAAATACAGAAATGTCTATTATGCACTACCTTCACTTACATATGGTCTTTTCTTTTATCACAGAGATCGAAAAAGTATGTTTGGTCCAATTACCCATGTCATGAGAAAACGGCGTGCAGCACAAAAAACTCAACCAGTAAGTATACAATAAATGGACTCACAAACACTGCTGCGTAACACACCCATTCAAGCAAACATCTAACCATACACCACAATCCAAAATGTTTACTTCTATGGGTATCTTATGCTGCAGTCCTTGTTACAAACTCTACAATCTTAACTGCATAGCATAGCCAAAACTTCTACAAATCAAACAGTACACAAACTTTTGGGTTGTGGATATTTGATGGGTGTTTGATTCTATGGGTGTGTTATGCTGCGCTGGTTGTGGCCAGGGCCTAGAGTCTTGGGTGCATGAAAGAACCTAGGCCCTGGCCACAACCAGCGCAGCATAACACACCTATGCTACCAAACATTTTGACTGTGGTATGTGGGCTGCTTATAGGGGATATTGATTCCAATCAATGCTCTACTAACAACCCAAAAGCAACATCAAACTAATACGGCCTTCAGCCATGCACCCAAGACTCTAGGTCCTGACCACAACCACTGCAGCCTAACAGACCTATGCTACCAAACATTTTGACTGTGGTATGTGGGGTGCTTATAGGGGATATTAATTACAATTAATGCTCTACTAACAACCCAAAACCAACATCATACTAAAGTAAAATAGCTAGTAGTGCATTTATTATGTCAGCGGACAGCCGCAAAGACCGTGGGCATGGTGAACACATCAGGGGCACCTAACATCTAAACAAATATAGTATTTGACCCATCTCTTATTCCCCAACCCTCCCCAAACACTCCTGCACACCAACACACACCCCAAAATTGCATTTTGCCTCCGTTCACCACCGCGCTGTCCGCGCATGTCAACGGATCCAAGATGGTGAGCGCATCAAAACAATGTGACGCACCTCACGCCTCAATTCAGCCAATCAGCAAACACGTTGTGTGTCCACAGACATGACGCAAGCCGATTAACCAATCGGTGTCCTATCCATGGAGCGATCAGGGAAATGTGTCAGCGGAGTGGACATAGATATCACTAATTGTTTTGTCTTATGATTTGGTCATTTTAAAAAAAAACTACTGGACGAATTTACACCAAACTATCCAAAGCGTGCTTTCGGGACTAAGCCACCACTCCTGCTGCAAATATGATGGAAATCCGTCCAGCGTTTTGATCTGGAGGCGTGAGCAAAGTTTTATCCCATTATGTCTATGGGAAAAAAAGAAATTTTGGGACCTCCCTATAACTTTGCCCCCCCCAGACCAAACCTCACCAAACTTTGCAAAAATATTCAGTGTGGGCCATATTTGGTGAGGATTCGTCCAGGGGTAGCGGAGTTATAAGCCGCCAAAAAAGTGCTCTTCCTATGGGTTTAGCAACTTAACCATAGCTACATGGCCGCAACCGCAGACCATGTAATATTTGGTGCTTGCCGCGATCTATCTGTTAAAAAAGCATAAGGCTAGCTTCATGATTGCCTTGCTGATTGCATTTCTGTTGCATTTGTTCACGTTTAAACTAACTAAATATCTTCATCAGGTCTGTGGTATAAGTTTCTTCACCTTCATCCCAAGATGTCACTTATCCTTGGTGCTTTCTTGATGCCTTATAGTTTGTCTGCAATCTCTGGTCTTTATATCTCTTCCAAGGGCGTCAGTTCGTTTCTGTGTGACGTCACCATTCGTCTTCGTCATTCATCTTCCTTGCTACTTCAGGAATTTTCTTCAAATGGCCATTATATTGTCCTGTATGTAGGTATGGTTTTCTCAATGGGTACTTTACTTCCCAGATTCTCTTAGGTATGGGTATTCTTATGGGTACTGCACCAACTCCACGCTCTGCTCTTTCCTGGTTCAGCTGTTGTGCATACATCTGTCATGGTCATGAAGTCAGGGGCAGAGCATGCAGGGGTCGCATGCACAGGAGACCAGGTTGGACACTGTCCTGGCGCCTTTGGCACCAGGCTCATGAACAAAAGTAAACAAGAACATTCATTTAACACCAAAAAGCTTTTATTATGGACGTAGCACTTCAGATCCATTGACCTTGAACAGTCCATCCATTAAGCAGGATGCATTAACCTTGAACATTCCATCCATTAAGCAGCCCCAAGTGTATTCTTGGGTGTGGCTGCTAATTCATTTCCTTCGCACGTGCTCACTCTCTATGAGTAGCAGGGTGTTGCTGATAAGCCGGCCCTAATGGAGGTGCCCCAATCTCAGCTATATAAGCTGCCCCGATCCTCAAGACAAACGCTTCACACTATTCTGCACTTCCAAGCAGCGTAACGCTCACCGTCGCCTGAGGTCAGACATACCTTTGAAGATCCTGCTTCCTGGACATCCTGCTTCCTGCCAGCATACTTACCAACTGGGGGAAGCTGTTCTTACCCGTACATCTCTTCAGCAAACCAAGTATTCATCTTTACACTTTCCGGAACGCCGAAATCTTCATCTTGGCACCGCAGCATGACACGCTCCATCGTCGACAGCAGCACCTGCAAGGAAAAACAGAAGACAAGGTTAGATATCGAAAAAACAGTCAGTTTAAGGTTGCGCTTCGCCATACTTTGCACTTTCCTCAAACCATCACTTAGCTGCTGTCGAATATTGCGGTAGTATCCATCGTCCATCCAGCCGTGTCTCGTGTCTCACAGCTCCATTGAGGCCGCATTTCCATCTAAGGGAAGAAAACAGAAGAAGACATTATTGCGGGCATATATAGGAGCAACATATAAAGACATTAAACAGAACGAACAGCATCACAAGAGCTCAAGAAAGACTTACCAATCATAAGGAGAAGCATAGTCGCAGCTGGACTGGACTAATCCTTATCAGGGATCAGTGAAGGAACTAGATCCCATTCAACGCACTCCTGCCAGAAGTAGCAGGACAGAGAGTTTATCTTCCTTAAATCACAAGAGCAGTATCACCACGTACCACCGCTCACAGCTTTTCTACTGAGGCAGAGGCCTGAAGGGGGTGATTCAAGTTTAGGGAGGGCTGCAACCATGCCCCAATGCCTCCACAGAGACCAGGTGAGCGTAATAACATCACATACTTTGGTTCCCATTTTATAGGTAATGGAGGTGGGGCAGTTGGAGTGGGGTTACTTGGCTCCTCCTCTACAAAGTAATAACAAGGAGAAGAAGAAGCACAGAAATACTGGCTGTAAACATGACCCAATGCAGGGGTTTCCCTATTGGAAATGTGCCTCTGGTTTGCAGTATAAACGGTAAAAAAATTGGCTGTTTATCCAAAGACTGACAGATTATCACTTGTTGTCAGAGAGGGGGCAGTATCAAGCCTGCTCTGATGTCACATACTGTGCCTGCACCTGGCTGGTGCCGCCTTGCCATTTTCATCATCTTCATTCTCTGGCAAATCCTGCTCTGAATGGATTTGTGTGCCATGGTCTGGAGGTTGTGTGTCCAGATCTGGGGGGAGGGGGTTGCGTCTGATGCAGATGGTGTGCAACATTGCACAGGCCTGGCTAGCTGCTCCACCTTCTCTGGCCTGTACATCAGTGCACTCTCAGACCTGTGTAGGCATCTAAAACGTGTTGAGAATGGCCTGAAGGGCTACTCTATGGTTGCCCTGGCAAACATGCACACAATTGTATGACATCCGCCCCTGTGTCTAGGGATATCTCAGAGGGGTCATGAGCCACTGAAGCAGCAGATATCCAGAATCCCATGCACGGGGGAGAACACAAGGTTAGCCATGTCATACATGTGGCAGGACAGTGTCTTTCCCATAGCCTGTCTGTGTCTGTTGGCAACATCATGCATCTGGTACTGTAGTGTGGCCATGCCTCATGCACTTTGCTGCACCCTGGAATAAACAATGTGTGACATTCATAATGTGCTGGGATCTGCTCCCTGGGATGGTTAGCTGGCAGTAGGACATGACTTGCCACTGACTGACCCTAGTGCTGACTCACCCAGTCTGCATATGTAACCTCATAATCAGGTGTGGACATCATGGTGCCTCTACCACACCAGTGACTGCACACAGTTCATGACACTTGCAATGCGGACTAAACATTATTTGACATGCAACAACTTCACATGATGGCTTACATGCACAGAAGGCCCGGACAACCAATGACTGATTTGGCCACACTGAAGCTGGCAACGGCACAGCACAAACATCTTGCCCCCCTCCCTTCTAATCCCACTGACTTTCGATCCCTGCACTACTCACATTGCAGACCCACCTGAGTTCCAAGCGTCTACGCAAGTAGCAACAGTGAACTATGTGAGACCCATTGACATTGACATGTGTGAGTGATGGTGCATGGCAGTAGTGTTGCCTGTGACTGTGGATCACACAGTCAGTTTCTGCAGGCATGAATCATGTCTCATCAGGATATGTGTCTCATGGCCCTAGGTGGAACAGTCTACTGATATACTTGATTTGGTTAAATCAGAGGGTTGCATTCTGGCTGTAGTGCATTGCATGGTTTTTCAAATTATTTTTTTATTTATTTATTTATTTAATATTTATATAGCACCAACTCGCCCATAGGCCTCAGAGCACTACAACATGAATTGCACACAAATTAAAAATGAAAATAAATAACAATAATTACAAAAACATACAAACACATGGATTAAGCTAATCAGGATTAATAACAAACGAACTCAATCAAGTATTATTCTTAAACTGGTGGTCGATGCCATGTTTCCCAAATTATTGCAGTGACTCAAAAAGAATGGATGGTTACTGCAGCCACAGCCAATGATAATACAATCTGTAGCGCCTAAATGTGTAAACTCGGAAGATTTCTAAATCATTGGTGCTAATGCAGCTCCCCACAGATTTTGGGCCTCGTCATGAGTTGGGCATTAGCCTTTAAATGTGGCGGCAGCTTTTTGCTTGAGGTAAAAATGTCAGTTCACTGCCCATTTGTAGATGTTTTTAGGTGCCATAGTGCCCTCTAATCCCATTGGGTCCAATGTACCCAATGGGGAATTGAAACTTAACGCTACTTGTGTTCTGGCATTAATAGCGCCGGACCAAGTAGCAGTAATGCTATTTGCGCTGGCACTGACCTGGTGGTACTCCTGATGAATCCCAGAACTTCCAAAGTGCTTCTCTCAGCTGAGGTCTTTGCTGCTTATTCACATTTGTGATAATGATATTTCTTCGATCTGCCAATAATATGGGTCCATAATCTCTGGCATTAGAGACTTTTTTATCCATAGATCTTACTTTAAAGCAGGGATAACATGATTTTTATTACTCAGGGCCCTAAGAGTAAACACATTTACAGGATTAGCAGATAGCAGAGTCATGCCATGGACGGACCTCCACAATTCAGTATGTTATATTGGAGGAACATTACTGTCCACTTTAGGCTACTCAATCCTTTCAGCTCAGGCTCAATTTGGCAGGATACATACACCCTACTGCTTACTGCCTGAATAAGGTTCAGGTCCATTTGACATCCTTTGTACATTCTATACAGTTAAGGTATTATCCTCTCAAATGAGTCTACCTAGCTGTGGAAGTCCATAACATTGCTACCTTGCTACATTGGTCCAAGTCCCAAATAATGATTTCCTTGATGATCTGCTATTTCCCACTGGCAATCATTCCTTTCTCTCCCATGCAGGAGTTTACAAGAGACTTGGCAATGACTTCATCCGTACTCTTAGATGGGGGTTGCAATGCATTACTTGCTGCTAGAACTAGGCGGTCAATTCTTCCAGTTTGAGTGTTGAGAACCCCCACCACAATGTTGTCCTTATGGGTTAGGAAAGGATTGGTCATTGACTGATGCTTTTCCAGTCTTGTGATACTCCTGTGGGTTGTGGCTGGTCAAATGGGCATGCACTGGTTGGTCCTGCTTATGCACAGTGATTGTGGGATCTGCATTGGTGCCAACACCTCGCATCCACCTTAGCCTGTGACCCATGCAGCAATGTGTTTGTAGTTGAACATGTACTCACCCAACATCTATGTCCTTTATCCTCAATGGCGTGACATGTATTCCAGCAGGGTGGTGGTCCGCAGGACCATGGAGTCATGGGTCAATCCTGGCAAAGGGGACAAGCAGTGTGTGATTGTCAGGTCGGCATCACAGGTCACCTGGAGAATGAGTGAATGGTACTGCTTCCGGTTTCTGTAGACCTACACTGAAGCTTGGGGGCAACCAGCTCTACATGCATGCACTCCAATAATGCCAACACATTGGGCATGCCCGCAAATGTGTACAAGCAGAACTTGGTGGCATTTTCCTGTGCCTGAGTATTTGGGAGGGCAATGTGCTGGCTCACATGGTGCAGGAGGGCCTCCAGTACCTGCACCAGCACTCTGGGGAAATTGGGCTGCGACATACAATGAGTGCTGGAACGAGCCTGTGGCTAAGTAGTGCAGGGCCAACACCAGCTTCAACAGCGGTGATATGGCTGTCCTGATGCTGATCTTGCTCCCAATATCATCCTGGATAAGGCTCACAAGTTCAAGTATTGTCTCCCTGTTTAGTTGGTACATGCTGTGTATATGGACATCTGTCAGGGCCCAGGGTGCTGGGATTCACAGCACGCCACTGCCTCTCCACTTGCATCCCAATCGTCATCATCATCCTCCTCCTCCTTCTCCTCTCCCTGGCCTCTTGTTGCCACTGCTGCTGCTCCAGCTAAATCAGCTGCACTCCGGCACCCATTGCAACAACAATGATTAGCAGCACGGTTGTGTTGGGGAGTGTTCTTGAGGTGGGTGTGGCCATTTGGAACTGTTCCTGTGTGTATTGGGTGCACCTGGGTGGAATGAGTGCCCCTGCAGCCTTATTTCCCCCAGCTCGGCCCATTTACCGGCTGCTTCGCAACAGCAGTGTTTCAGGCATGTATTTTGCCAGTAGTACCAGGATTTTCTGCATGTATTACCAGCAGTTGCCCATCCTACCGTTCCCTGTGTTACCAGCGCTGGTAGCACAGTGTCCGGTGCCAGTGTTTCCGGCAACATGATTTAGGATTTGCCGATCTGGTAATAGTGCTACCTGCACTTTATTACTGGGCTGGCTGACTTGTAATGAGCTCTCATGTTCCTAAATGTATCTCCTTTTTCTTGAAACTGCACATGGGGTAGACGGACTAACCATAAGAACATACCTTGTGAATGTTACTTCCCATTAAGGTATTAAGATTTCAACACTAATAATGTACTCTCCATTGCAACACATCCATTGTTTGTTTTAGAACCTTTCATGAATCCAAACCCATAAACCATTTTCAATGTAAAGTGGAAAACTCTATTGTGTCGTCATCCAGGGAGCATCCGACCTGAAGTGTTTGTGTTGCAAGTTTGAAAACCTGTGCATAAGCATTGTGCATCCAGATGTATTTTCCCCTGATGTTAGCATGAAACGGGTCCCACTGGCAGTGAGGTCCCTTGGGCGTCCTGCTCGGGGGAACCGGTGCTTCTTGAGGAATTCATCCATCACGTTTGACGGAAGAGTCCCAATTACCTCTGTGGCAACAGCAAGGTTAGACATGAAAACAGTAATTATGAAAGAAGTTAGGATAAGCATTCTTTTTATAACACTGACCCATGAAAAGAAAAGAGAGCTCAGCTTGCTGGAAAGGCTTTTTTTTAAATCACGAGTTTGGTTAACTTTTTGATACATGTATTATTTGCGCCAAAAAAAACGGTTTGTGCGCCATTCTGTCCGCAAATCCCTATTAGTTAAACAGGGATTTGCGGGCAGAATGGCGCACAAATCCCGTTCTTTTGGCGCAAATAATCCATGAATCAAAAAGATATACAAATTACCAGGATCAGGAAGCTGTTCCTGTTTGTGTGTGTATGTATGTAATCTTAACAAATTACATACAAAAATCTAGGACTTGATGATACTTCATCTGGATGAAATTCTTTGAGAGCCAATGCTCACCATTCCACAGTCACAACAATATGTACTCGAAAATAACAAAGCACAGAACGAAGAGGATATTTTAATAAACTATTTAAGACATATAAAGAAGCACGTGTATGACTTTATTTATGTATGTAATTTTGAAAAGTGCCATGCTGCCAGGAGTCCATTTCAGAGTGTTGCTGTTGGAAATAATATAAGAACATAGGGATGCATAAAGCCGCAACACATACATGGGTGTATGGTATGGCTCGGTCCATGGTGCCCCTCTGAACCTGAACTCCTTCTTATTTAAAAAAGAGGTGAAGATATGTTTTGATAGTGAGTAGATCGAGGAAGCTAAGGCTCTTCCAACAACGCCTTGTTACTTGGGTTGAGGGATGGCCAGTAGGGTGTAAATGGCCAACCTTAAATGCAACAAGAAGCGTACCATTTGAGGATATGTAATCAAAGCATAGAATATTGAATTATGTCTATTTCTTCGTTGGTAGTACACATTCTTCTGTGATTATAATGCTTTCAGTTTTAGGTGACCAAAGGGGCAGAACTAAGAGAGAGAAGGTTCACTGTAAGATCTGTTGGTAGGAATAGACTGAACTCAGATGAATATATGTCCTGCTAATGGACCACCAGTGTAAACAGTTGGTGTGTGAGAGCGAGAGTCAAACCAATGGCAGATAGTCATATAATAGGAAGGGAACCAAATGCCATTTGACAGAGAATATGGGCTATATTGTAAGCTTTTTAGACAGTCAACTGGCTTTGGGCCTCATCACGACTTTGGCGGTAACCCTTAAATCCGGCAGTAGCGCTATTACCGCCGGATTTAAGGGTCCGCCAAAGCAGGACTTCAGCGGATTTCTCCCCAGCTCTGAGCTGGGGGGAAATCCGCCAAATATTCGCGCTATAGGCGGTATTAGCGCTAAATTTCCCCATTGAGCCCAATGGGGAATGGGGCATTCCCGAATGGGCTCAATGGGGAATGGGGATTGACATTACCGCCGAACTTGTGATCCGGTGCTATTAGCGCTGGGGAGTTCGGCGGTAGGGCTAATACCGCCAGGTAATACCGCCGGCGTTACCGCCCAAGTCGTGATGAGGCCACCCTCATCACGACTTGGGCGGTAACGGTAACGCTATTAGCACGGGCGGTATTAGCCCTACCGCCGAACTCCCCGGCGCTAATAGCGCCGGATCACGAGTTCAGCGGTAATGTAAGTCCCCATTCCCCACTGATCCCATTCGGGAATACCCCATTCCCCATTGCGCTCAATGGGGAATCTTCGCGCTAATACCGTCGGTGGATTTCCCGCCGACGGTAATAGCGCACATTTTCGGCGAATTTCCCCCCAGCTCAGAGCTGGGGCAAAATCCGCCGAAGCCCTGATTCGGCGGACCCTTAAATCCGGCGGTAATAGCGCTACCGCCAGATTTAAGGGTTACCGCCAAAGTCGTGATGAGGCCCATTGTATTAAATTCCCCCTTGTCAGTAGTTATGTGACTGTGCATCAGATTTGTGAGGATTGTGACAAATCTGGACAATTTGTCTCTTCCCCCCAGAGCAGGCCCACCCCCTTTGAGTCTAGGGAGGTGAGCCCGCTCAGTAAGATCCTCCTGAGGGACCTGGGCAAGTGGCACCTCACTGGGAGTGTCTCCCATCTTGGGAACAAGGCCTCTCATTCCTGTGCAGAACTGCCAGTCCAGAACATAATATCCGCCTACATAGGAATCAAAAAGACTGTTGTTAACCCTGTTTTGGATTCAGCAAATAGTGACATTTCCTCAAACTCTTTGGCTTCAGTTAATGCTGGATCTCGCCTGAATTCCACAGTCAAAGAAGAATGACACACCCCGTTTCTTTCTGATGATGTACTTAAAACCAAAAGGTACTTTCAATTGGAGAGGTAGAATTCTAAGCAGAGGCAAGCCTCTGAAGCAGAGACATACTGGAGCATGGAGAGCATTCAAAACACTCACAACATGCCGGAAGGCTAGCATCCTCACCAACCGGGAAACCAAGGTTGGAAGAGAGACGCAGACGGTAAAGAAACTATCTCGCTTTGTGGAGTGACTACATGGAAGTCGTGGTGGGGCCCATTTCCCGACACAGAAACCAGACTGCAGCGGAGAGCCCAGAAGCCTGAGCTCTGCACAAGAAGTGTATTAGTTGCCGAGCAGCAGAAGGGGAGCAAATGCTCCCAAAGAGGTCACGCCATTGAGAGGGGTGGACAGAGTCATTTGAGGCTGGGAAAGCCACAAAGATTAATGCTCTACCAATTCATGATTTGAATAGGGTAGAGGGTGCATCGTCACCCAGTAGGAGTTTTGACAACAATAAACAAGGGAAACCTTGGTATGCTACCCTGTTAGCACACAGATGAATAATGTTAAATGGGTGTACTAATAGTGACCATAACAAGGCTGTTTAGGATTGAAATGGCCAGATTTATGTGAACGATGGTAAAACCCGCACACAGTTGCATGCTCACAACCTGGTCATCGCAAATCGGATGGCAAATTTGTCTCTCGTGTAATGTATTGAAGCTTGCACCTCCAACGAAGTTGACACGAGTATGATTGTGGAGTCAATCTTCCCGGTGATATCGGAGCAGATCAAAAACCAAGTAATATCTAATTGGAGAGATACATCATCCAGAGAAAGGTCTAATAAACATTTACCTAAGAAAAGGCACATTGATAAACGTATAAGTGCAGCAAAAAAATATATGTTTAGAGCTATTGCCGAAGTAATATATGGCTCTGTGGCAGGATATGACGAACCACAAATAAACTGTAAGGTTAAAGAGATTAAAAATCAATATCGCCGGTGGCTCAAACTGCACCAACAAGGGAAATAAATTGAGTGATGGCAATGCATCGCCTTCGTGGCCTAGTCTAATTATACTACTGGGATATGGGAGTTGATGTGCAGTCCAAGGGACATAATAAATTGCATATCCGAGGAAGTGTGTTGTGATCATAATAATGCAAATTTAGGTTGACTGGAATGTAGTTACTTGAGGAAGCCTGGGAAGACACTGGGCCTCATTAGGAGTTTGGAGGTAGCCATGCCGTTTTTAGCGGCATGGCTACCCCCAAACTGGGTACCAGGTCTGGGTCCCGAAAATAGCAAATTGCTGGGCCATTCCTACCCTGGAGGGCCCGGTAATTTCCTTTCGCGGATCCGGGCTGGGTATGTCCCCATTCCCATTTGAGCCCCCATAGGGCTCAATGGGAATGGGGAGGATGCTAACAACGGACCGTTAGTGATGGGCCCATTGTTAGCATTCTGGACTGCTAGCGGGTCCCGTTCTGCACATCTGCTCTGGTCAGGCATCCCGAGCGGGACCCCCTGCAGACCTCATAATATGGCACCCGGAATGAACAGTGCCAGTCCCTTACCGGCGCAGTTAATTCCGCAGCCGCCCTCGTTGTAATGAGGCCCACTGTATTTTGCCTAATTGTTGCAAGAAAGACATTGAACACAGCATTTTTAACAAACTGGTGCAACATGGACTAAAGCGAAGTTACAGTATTAGAAACACCTTAAAATACAGTAAAAGAAACAGATCTGATTTATCGCAAATAAAGAGTTCATTCTAGGGATGTGGGTGGTGACAAGAATCTTGACTTGAAGTCCCCACCATTGCTAGGACCATGAGCACATACATGAGATGACTGTTTGAAAGACCACAGAAACATCAAGGCTTAGTAGCACAAAGTGAAATACGCCAATAATGGGTCGAAAAGATACAAGTATCTTTTATTCTGTACAGATTCAAAGCAAACAGATAGCTATATGGCTCTCAACACCTCACAGTGTGTACCAGCAGACACATTGAGGGGTGAGAGTGCTGGACATCTTAACACTGACATTGTTATACAATTTTCCAAACATTGTCCAGCCCCTCTCCAAACTGATAATTTACATGCTAGGGTTCGTGCCCAGTTCACATGACAAATACTACAATATTATACAACGGATTAAACAAGTTTGCATGTCCATGAAGTTACAATGGTGACATTAGTTCCATGATCCACAGTAAGCCTTGCTTCAAGAAAGAACACAATGTATTACAACCAAAGCACACGGTTTGAGTTTGCTCTACATTGTTCCGCTGTTTAGATGAGGATGAGGCTTGTGAGCGGAGACAATACTTGGATTGCAGTTCATACGAGTCACAAGGTTTCTTTCCATAGATCCAACAGTCTGTTCTCAGTCAGCCTAAACATTAACAAAACTCAAAGGTTGTTCGGCTCGGCTGCAAGTTGAAAACACAGACCAACATTTTAGAACACAAAGCAGGAGTCAAAATCAAAATGGCGGATGATTCTTAAAACAAGGGCGAAGTTGATCAGAAATCAAAGCATTTCGAACGTGGATTTCTGTCCAACGTGAATGGGTTTAGGCCAATATTCATAACAAGGCGGTATTATATGAATACAGTTTAACAAACTCTCCTTTTGGCCTAAGCCAAGAGCATTACTCAAACATTTACTTTACTTAAAACCCCATGTCTCAATGTCCGTACATTGAATCATATTCTTCAGAAATATCGATCGCCATAAGTTCCTTGATAGTAATATCCTTCATCACAAAAGCGTTAGCAGTTTTCTTGGGCGCATGTACTTTTGGTCATAATGTACCTATAGTTTGTGCACAACATCCTCCTAACATCGAACATATGGCAGGAAGACATTGTACACAACATCAACAAAACAATAGAACACAGAGAATTATCATTAGGACTGCAAAGAGATTCCAACCCCATGATCATAACACGTCCCAGAACCAAGCACTAAAATCACAGTTTTCCTCGGGGACATGTACTTCCGTACTCAAGGTATGTAGATTTTGTATTGCCTTGAATATGGTAGGGGATGAGTCATGTATGAAAACACAGTATGCAGATCCCACCAATTTACATACCTCACCACGCTCAGCTAGGATAATGTCTAACACCATCCTATTTTGGAGGGCCACTAATCTAATGGCCTTTTGTTCTCGCATCATGTTGTACAGATTATCGGTGGTTCTATTGATGGTTTTCTCCAGTACCCTTGCTAGTCTTCTAACATCCTCGGAATTCCTTATTTGTCCCCAAAATGGAACAAAGGATTTTGCTACATCACCATTGACTTGTAAAGGAGTATCACCATTCTCATCCCACCTTGGACGAGCTCTAGAGACTTCAGAGGTGGTAGCCACATATACCCCTGGTAACAAGATACCCATATAAAATGTAACCGGCCAATCTCTAGGTAACCAAGGATAAGCTTCATTACCACAAACAAAGTAAACAGGATCTCCTACATACAACGGTCTGTCCTCACTGGTTAGATTTGGGATGTTAGTACAATGCTCATACGTACCCATCGGCTGAGAACCATCCCTTTGTATACAGAAGGAAACAGAGTTGGGTCTATGATTGATAGTATAGGAAGGAGGTGTAGCATCCCGGCTGCCTACGGGAGCCATCTGGAAAGAAATCAGTGATTTAAAAGGTCTAGAGAGTCTAACAGAAGGCCTAATAGAAGCAACATTGAGTTTTCTCCTATTTGCAAAGAGGGAACATCCCAAAGGTGTCAGGAAACGTTTTTCAAATTCATTCAGTTTAGTCCCATTGAAGTTCCCAGAAATACTGTCATTCCAACGACCAAAGAATAGTGCCCTTAGTGAGGCGTAGCATGCAGTAGTTAAAGGAAGAGGATGAATATACCAGCCCAACCCCTTTTCCCCATGTTGTGGCAAGTGTGAACACACCCAGCAATTTGTTCTGTTTAGAATCACATGGGTCGCATTCATGATCAATAGAAGAGTGTTATTATGATAACCCTGTCTATGTTGGGAGTCTCAAGGAGGAGGAGTGTGCAGATGCATGAGAGGTGGAGACACAGTGGAGATAATGTCAGTAGGTAACAAAGTCTCAAGCAGATGCGCCCTTTCCATGTACTATAGCCCAAGCGCAAATATAATTATTAAACAGACCAGTACTGTGATTAAAAAACAATGGGTCCTCAGGGACCATGATCTCTGATGAACGGATTCTTCGTCAGCCACAAGACTGGTAGCTTGTTCAGCACAAGTAGATTTAGGAAAGGACATTGTTTCTCAGAGTCCGTTTAGAAGCCTCTCCGTTAGGCTCTTTTAGTTCATTCGTCGGTGGCTACTGACCACGCGGCCTATCTTGCTTGAAGGTAACTTTGCCGGTCCCTGCCTCTTATTTATCTTTTCCAGCGAAAGAGTGACAAGGGACTGGCTCAATGATGATTCCTTGTGGGCACAGCAGATGCTGTGCTGTAAGTCTGATTCCTCGGACGCAGATCGTACCTCAAGACCCAGGCACGGTGTGATCTGCGAACAGAGTGTCGTCACTTCCTGAAGGAAGGGATGGAGCAGAAACAAGATTGCTCAATGGTGCAAGAATAACTTGAAGGCACAACAGCAGTCTCCCCAGCCCCCACAGGCTCAGGAAGGATTTCCGGGACACCCTCGGTGTCGGTTAGAACAGACTTGTGATGAGGAACAGAGTGAGCAATTTCCTTCTCTTCCCCTTTGTCGTGGGACAGAGGAAAAGGTATCTTCTTGATATGCGTTGCATGGATCCATTCTCGTTTTCCTTCTACTCGTACAGCGGTCTGTGTGGCCAATAGGACCTGAAACGGTCCTTTCCAGCGATGTGCGAGACAGGATGCTCTTTCAAATACTTTAACGAGCACCCAGTCGCCGGGTCAGAGTCAATGACCTGACCCCTCATATTTTACTGGGAGGGCTTCTCGCACCTGTTGATAAATCAAATACAAGTTTTGAGTTAACTGGTCACAATATTCAGAAAGGAGCAAATGCTCCACATCTTTCAGCTGCTTAGGTTTAGGTCATCCGGAAGGAACAATAGAGCTATCGGTAAGGCATCTGGCCATTTCATATTTCTACTGGTGCAGATTTTCGCCATTTCGTTCTTCAATATGCCATTATGGCGTTCTACAAGTCCAGCACTCTGAGTGTGTCTGGACAAATGGAACCGTTTATCGATCTGTAATCCTGCGCATACTTGCAGGATAACAGCAGCGATAAAATATGGACCATTGTGCGACCAAATGACCCTCGGCAAACCAAACCTAGGAAAATATTCCTTCAGGATGGTTTTCACTGTCGTCTTTGCTGTGGCATCTTTTAAAGGGAAAGCTTCGACCCATTTGCTGAAAGCACACATAACCACCAGAACATATTTGTAATTCTGACAGTGCTCGATTTAAATGAAATCAAAGTGTATAACCTCAAAAGGCACAGAGGGGGGACCAAAACTACCCCTCGGTGTTGATGTACCCTTTCCCACATTATGCTGTAAGCATACCATGCAATTTTGGACCAATCACTCAGCAGTTTTTGAGATATTTACATTCTCCCAGACAGGTTCTTACAGTTCACAAATCTTTCTAGCACATATGTGAGTTGGACCATGAGCCATCATAACCATAGCGGTGACATAAGCATCGGGTAGCATCCATCTTTGCTTTCCATTATCTACCCAACAACCTTCATCGTCAAAACTTGCTGAACCATCAGCCCACTGTTTAAGTTCGTCTAGAGTGGCATCAGCCTGAATGTCTTTTATACAACCAATTCCTTCATCTATTATACAAGTGTTAGTGACTTCTTTTGTTATATACATTTCGGAATGAAAATCAGTGGCAGTCTGTTTGGCTATCCTGTCAGCAAAAGTGTTTCCTCTCCCCACATCATCTGTTACTTTCTGGTGTGCTGCACATTTCATTATTGCTAGTTGAGTAGGAAGAGCAAGTGCTGAGAGTAGCCGAACTATGAAAGTGCCATGTTGTATCTTAGTTCCATGTGAGGTCAAGAATCCTCTCTCTGCCAATAATCTACCGAAGTTGTGAACCACCCCAAAGGCATACTGACTGCCTGAAAATATATTCACACTAAGGCATTCGGAAAGTTCACAAGCTCAAGTCAATGTAATAATCTCTGCGGCCTGCGCGGAGTTATGCAGAATTCTTTTCGTCTCCACAATAGTGCTTAATACAGTGATGGCCTAAGCAGCAGTGGATGTACCATCCGGAAGTTTGAAGCAAGAGCCATTGCAAAACCGCTCCCCTTGTGGATGTTTTAATGGTGTATCACTTAAGTCAATTCTGCCTTTAGTCTCTAGTTCTGTGGTGTAGAGGCAGTCATGTGACATCTTGTCACTGCAAGCAATTATTTGTGGAAGAGGCAATAGTTCAGCCGGATTTAATGAGCAACATTTCTTAATTTGGATATGCGGTGCAAATAGAATCAGCTTGTATCTTGTTAATCATGCTGATGTGAGATGTTGTGTTTGCGTTCTGTTTAATAGAAGGTCTACAGAGTGAGGTACCATCACGTTTAAGGAGTGACCCAGAACCATACCCTCACTTTGTTTTACAGATGCAGTGGCAGCAGCAGCAGCTCTCAAACATCTCGGCTAAGCGCATGCAACAGGGTCAAGCGTGGAGGAAAAATAACTGCATGGTCTATTCTTCCCTCCATGTTCCTGCGTTAACACAGCCAAAGCGCATCCATCACATTCATGCAAATACAAAACGAAGGCCTTGTCATAAATTGGTGTGCCCAAAACCGGTGCTGAACACAACGCATCCTTGAGCAGATCAAAAGCATTCTGGCAATCCGGTAAAGGCAAAGAAATGCCCTTCTTTGTCAATGCAAACATTGGTTTTATCATTAATGAGAAGATAGGGATCCACTGTCTAAGGTAAGGCTCTGAGCTGTCATGGCCATAGCCCCTGGCCCTGGTACTCGGGGCCTCTGGCCCGCATCACAGTGTCCCCACATGGTTCAGTTCCAGAACTGAACCATGCGGTCTAGCATCTAGGGTGTGGTTAGGCCTGAAGGCACCTGGGATACCTGCAGACTATTTAAGCCACGCCCGAGCTGCAGCACACGCTTTGCGTTGCTCTGCACTCACAGCATGACATTCACCGTGATCTGTCCTCAGCATTCCAGGCCTGCACCTGCAAAAGAAGAAGAAGAAGAACACCATTAGCCATCCTTACCTGCAAGTTAATTCAGCTCCTGTCAATCGCTCCAGTGTCACCATAGAAGCTCATCCTCTCTTGAAAGCCGCAACCTGGAGAAGGAAAAGGAAAGACAGTATTAGTAAGCGTTTGCATCCCTCATTCAAGCATCATTCGGAAGCACACTTACCTGAGTGGAACTCGCTGTCGGGTTATTCCCCTGCTGGCCTCCATCAACTTGCAAGAGAAAGGCGAGGCGGGTTAGCTCTCATACTTACTTGACGGCGGTCCGGACAACATCTACTCATCGCTCTGCATCTTCCCAGCCGCTCACCATCCAGAACATCACAGCGGCCTGTAAGAGAAGAAGAACACAGGTTAGCAAACCGCAAAAGTACACATACCACCGCGCTCCACGCATTCACTTACCATCTCGAGCACAGCCCCCTCATTCAGCTCAACGTCTTCACCATGCCTTCCACACCTAAGAGAGAAGGAGGACATTAACAGGGGCAATTACAATTACGGAATATTTATCAAGAATACACTTAACTGAAGAACTGAGTCGCAGCAGTTCTGGACTCTCGGGCCCGTGCCAGTGAAGAAACTTGGCAGAGAAGCGCCCCATCCATGACGCATCCCTGCACAGAACTGCAGGACGGAGAGCGCATCTTATCTAAATCCAAGGTGAGGAAAGATCTAAGAGGGTCGTTGGGTTCACAAGGGAGGTTGGCCCAGAGAGGAAGAGATTGTGGGCTTAACCAGAACTCCTGTATTGCAGAGTAGGTCCTCGGCAGAACGAGAACCCGGGGAGGCGGATCCAGGTCGGGAGCAGTCCATCCAGTTCGGGTGGCATTCCTGTGGATACCAGGTGAGCGTTACAGAACGCGAAGCCTCACAACTATAATCCACCCGGGCATCCAGCATGGAAACCACGGAAACCGACCAGTTAGCTCAGATGCTGGGGCAGTTACGCGCTGAGGTACATTCAGCCAGACAGGAGACCAATGCCTTGCGGAGAGAACTAATAGTGACCATAGAACGCACTGATGATCTAAGTAGACAACTTCTTCAATCACAGGATGGACAAGCCCCATTGCCTGGGACCATCCCATCGATGCCAACACCATTGATTAACCTGGTGCAGATTACCCTTCCTGGAGCAGTTTCTTTAGCTCCACCAGAGCGTTTCTCGGGGGACCATAGGAAGTATGCAACCTTTATGAATCAGTGTCGCCTCCATTTTCTTTGCAGACCCGGGGCATTCCCAAATGACCAGTCACAAGTGGCCTTTGTGTTGTCTTATCTGAGTGGTAGTGCTGCAGATTGGTCCGTGCCTTTTATCAGCTGAGATGACCCACTGCTACGTGATTTTGGGGGCTTTCAGCAGGAGCTGGAAAAGCTCTTTGCCCGTCATTCTCATGGACAGGCCTTAGACAATGAACTCTTGTCCCTCTGTCAAGGAAACCAAGACCTATTGACGTACATAGCGACCTTCAACAGGCTTGTGGTCGAAGCAGAGTGGCCAGAGGACAAAAGGACCACACTATTCCACCGGGGCTTAAGAGGAAAGCTAAAGGATGTTCTTGTCCAAGTAGTAGATCCAACCAAGGACTGTGCCGTGTTTATTAACCTGGTGGTTCAACTCGATCATAGGTTACAAGATCGAAGAACGGACCGAAGTAGACCAGGTGCATGCCCCAAGTTTGTGCGCTCCAAGGACCATGTTCAGCGAGGAACAGACGATTCCGTGGAACCAATGCAACTAGGAGGGGTAAGACCCCCTTTAACCAAAGCAGAAAGGGACAAGAGGAGGGAACAGCAGTTATGCTTATACTGTGGAAAGGTGGGTCATTTCCTCAAAGAGTGCCCAGTAAAGCCACCAAGAAGGACCATAGGAGCCACAGATGTAGAGGTCCATTTGTCGAGAGAAGAAACCCAACTACAGACCTCCCATTTTGCATTGCCTGTGATCCTAATCAACCACCAACAGCCGACAAGGATGCATTCGGTAGAAGCATACATCGACAGTGGAGCCGTGGGGAATTACATGGACCAGGATCATGCATCAAACATGGGGCCCCCACTCTGCCCTAAATCCACCACTGAGACTGTAAACACTGTAGACGGTACTGAAATCGCCTCCGGCCCCGTGTCTGAATGTACCACTGTGCTGACCCTCTTATGTCAGGACAGCCATCAGGAATCAATCGCTTTTGATCTTATCAAGGCACCTCAGTTCTGATTGATCCTAGGGATGTCGTGGCTGGTCGCTCACAATCCACAAATCGACTGGCGTACACGAGAACTGGCTTTTTCTAAAGACTGTACACACACTTGCTATTATAATGGAAGGAAGACAACGAACACTGGCTCGTCTGTCCAGGAAGGGGCGGCAAGTGCCTTAGGTGTGGTTGGTACCCTGCCAAGCCAATATCAGCACTTTCAAGATGTGTTTCAAAAGGAACAAGCTAATACCTTGCAACCCCACAGACCCTATGGTTGCCAGATCGACATGGTGCCTGGTGCACAAATCCCTTGTGGTAGAATCTATGCACTTACAGAACCAGAGAACCAACATTTGAAGTCATACAGACTAGATTATTGCAACGCCTTGTACCCTGGAGCTAACAAATATGTCACTGACAAACTAAAACGATTGCAAAATAATGCCCTAAGAGCAGCATTGAATGTCCCAACTAGAGACCACATCACTAAATTCAGGAAAGAGACCCATTGGCTAAAAATAAAGGACAGAATTCTCCTAAAAACTATTTCCATAACATCCAAATGCCTAAACAATCTAGCTCCCTCGTACCTAGCGGAAAAAATCTCTAGGAGAACTACAACCCGACTCACCAGATCCGCCAACTCATACATGCTTGAAACCCCTTGATTTAAGTTGACTACGGCTGGAGGAATCAGTTTCCCAGTCAAAGCTGCGCAATCCTGGAATACACTTCCAATTGACCTTAGACGTCCACTACCCTACGCCAGATTTAGAGACAATGCTATCAACTGGCTCTGCACCAAAGACCTATAACCCCTCTCTTGCCACTTCACCCTCACCCTCAACTTTGACTATGCTTAGCCCTGGTCCTTGACTTGCACCTTTGATCAGCTAGATCCTGTATTATACACTGTACCATATGTTGCATTCAAATTTATATACTGACCCTAAATATAAGTAATGCCCAGTCTGGTCCTAAGCTTTACCTGATCAGCCTTATCTTGTATTATATACTGTACTATATCGCATTGTATTATTGTATTGTACTCACATGTATGTACCTGCCTAGGACTGGCATTGTAACTAAGCCTCGAGAACTCTTCTACTATTGCGCCCATCTACCTAAGGGTTTGGTGCGCATTATCAAATTAATAAACAAACAAACAAACAAACATACTTGGAACAGTATCTGGCCAACGGTTTCATCCACCCATCAAAGTCGCCTGCAGCGTCTCCCCTATTCTTCGTGCCAAAGAAGGAAGGAGATTTGAGGACTTGCATCGACAATCGTGCGCTGAACCAATTCACTGTCAAGAATCGTTACCCCTTGCCCCTGATCCCGGAACTGTTAGACCAAGTCAAAGATGCCCAAATCTACATGAAATTGGACCTTAGAGGGGCCTACCATATTGTTCGCATTAAAAAGGGGGACAAATGGAAAACAGCGTTTCGTATCAAATATGGCCTATATGAATACCAGGTGATGCCATTTGGCCTTTGCAACGCCCCTGCCGCATTTCAGTATTTCATGAACGATGTCTTGAGAGAGCTGATTGACGTCTGTGTCCTAGTCTATACAGACGTCATCCTAGTATATTTGGCTCAAAACAGGATCATGGCAAGCATGTGCGTTCCGTCCTTACGAAGCTTCGCCAACATCATCTTTATGCCAAACTTGAAAAATGCTCATTTCTCCCTACTGGGGTAGAGAATCCTTGGGTTTATCCTCACTCCAAAGGGAATCCGAATGGATGTGCACAAGGTCGACACCATTCTAAATTGGCCAGCCCCAAGTTCCTTCAAAGGGGTCAAGAGCATGGTGGGCTTTGCAAACCTTTACCACCGATTCATCCCGGGATTCTCTCAAATAGTACATCCAATCATGTCTTTATTAAGGAAGTGCAATAAGAAATTCCAGTGGACAGAAGAGGCTGAAAAGGCTTTTCAGGAACTCAAGGTGAGATTCACTTCCGCTCCAATCTTACGACACCCTCACCCAGATCTTCCGTATGTGGTAGAAACAGATGCCTCCAGTATGGCTATGGGGAAAAGATTGTGGGCTAAACCAGAACTCCTGTATTCCAGACTATATCCTCGGCAGAACGAGAACCCGGGGGAGGCGGATCCAGGTTAGGAGCAGTCCAACCAGATCGGGTGGCATCCCTGTGGATACTAGGTTAGCATTACAGACCTCTTTCAGTGTATTTGAGACAGACATCCTAGAGATGCTTTGTATCAGTTCAAATGTCAGTCTTCTCCCCTCCTTTGACAGGAGATAGCCTAAATAGGCTACCTCCTGTCGACAATGTTGAAACTTTTTCAATAAAGCCTTATGCCCATGTTCTGCTAAATGAATAAGCAGCAACACAGTGCCCTCCTTGCAAGCAACTTCTGAGTCTGAAGCTTAAAGAAGCTTAAAGAAGATCGTCAATATACTGCAACAACGTACAAGTGGAAGGTAACTCAAGTGTATCGCGCTGTTCCTTCAAAGCTCTACAGTAAATCTTTGGACTCTCAGTGTACTCTTGTGGCACACGAGTGAATGTAAGCTCCCCCGAGGGTGACCGCGAACAAATATCTTCTGTCAACATGTACAGGAATACTTAAGAAAGCATTTTTTAGATCCACAACATTAAATGAGTAGCTGAAGCTGGAATCATAGTTAATATTGTAGTCACATCAGGTACAATTGGAAATTGTGGAGCAATGATCTTATTGATAGTACATAAATCAATAATAAAACGGAAAGGAATCACATTATCCCCTTTCTCATACACTGGTAGAATCGGACTATTACACAAACTTGCTGCTATTTCCTCAATCACTCCTCTATGTAAAAAATCAGAAACTAGCAGCTTGCTCACCGTCATCTGAAAACTTATACTGTGGAATACGTGGTAGTTTAATACCAGGTTTCAACACAATTTTAACAGGTTCAATTTGTAAAATAACAATGTCATTGTCATCAACCACCCATAAACATGGCAGAACTTTATCCAATTCCGTCGGTAAAGGCCTAGTCAAGAATTGTGAAGCAGAAGTTTGTTGAGGTGAAATCGTCAAATGCACTCCATCCGGAGAACAATACATTACTGCATTCAATTCTTTCAACAGGTTCAACCCCAACAAATGTTTGCCACAATTCGTCATCAAAAGAAATGGACATGAATCGGTGAATGGCCCCAGTGAAATCGGTACCGGTTCAGAAACCGGACTAACCACTGGCGTACCAGAGAACCCTACAGAAATGGTGTTCTGCCCTGCAAGTGGAATATCTGGAACCTACGAATGATCAACTTCTGTGCTCCTGTAACTATCAAAAATAGATGCTTCCTATTCCCCACCTTCATTTCTATGTAGGGCCCTTTATGTTCGACGGGAATAGGTACTGGTTCCAGACTTTGCTTCGGGCTGTCCTAACGGAACAGTACATCATCAAATGCAAGATCCTCAGAAAGAAAGACAGTTGAAGGATTATCAAAAATGGTCCATTATCAACACTATGCTGCTGACTATATTGTGAAAATGACTGTTGATTCTGAGTGAACTGATTTCTACCAGGACCCCATATCCCAGGACGGCCTCTGGATCGTCTACCCATGGTACCATATGTGTTATTTGATCGCTGCTGAAGGATCGGGCATTGTGCTCACCAATGACCTCTTGTCCGCAATAGACACATTGGTTCATGTGTACAGGACCCATTTGCGCACTACTCTGTGTGGCAAACTGACCTCTAAACTGTGTAATCCCACCTCTAGTTCCTCTTACTATTTGCTGCAACAATACTTTTGTCTTCAAGTCTCCCTTCTTCTTTTTTATCCTCTCTTTTTCATTATTAAACCTATTTTCATAATACTGAGCCATGTGCAATACTTCAGACTGCGATTTTGCTTGCCAGGCGATTTCGGAAGTCACATTTTGTGATTGGATATCAGGCAACAATCCACACACAAATCTATCTACAAAAAACCTTTTTCTTGACTCAGTGCTCAAATCCTGACTGCTAAAATCTGAAAACACTTGTTCGAACCAATTAAAAACACTCGGTAGCGCCTTCAGATTTCTCCTGGATGCAAGTTGTAAGCTTGTCCCAAACTATTCTTCTTTTTGGAACCAGAGTTTTTCAATTTAGTTACTATCCTGTCTGGCAGTTTCAATATCACCTGTGTCAGTCTCTCACCAACATTCTTTTCTCCATCTATCTGTACCACATTAACCCATGTGTCACCCAATCTTGCCAAATCATCTACAGTTCTAATCTGTTTCCATAAATCAGCAGGTAGGATCACAGGGAACAATAAGTCTATATCACCGAGCCTGAAAACTGACGTTTGCAAGACAGATTCAATTTCTTTATAAAATCCTGTTGGATTTTTCCTAATATCTGGAATCATCTGTCCAATGGTTTTCACTTCATGTCTAGAAAATGGGACATGAACAAACTGTGAGACATAATGAGCTTCAATAGTAGTGGCTGCCGCACCTGTTGCGCCATTAGCTGGAATTTCTACTTTAGAAACAAATGTCGGAGGAACCTCCCTCATTGGCAATTGAGAAGTAGGCAATCCTGAACATTCATTAAGCAACAAAGCTAAATCAAGTGACAAAGTAGTCAAAGCAGTATCGGGCGAAAATGCTCTCTTATAAATGACCATCAAATGTGCGGGACAACAAACTTTTTTCTTCATAAACCCATCCTGTAGGTACTCTACCATCACCTGTAACACTTTCCTTTGCATTGCAGGAGCATACTGGCTAATGGTGTCATATACTTCAATGGCAGAAATTGAAACATCTGAAATCCATCTAAGCATGTCTCTTGTGCAAATATGCATCTCTGCGCTCATTGGTTTACAAAAGGGTTGAAATCGTATCTGCATATATGAAGCGTCCAATCTATCGCCGTCCCTATCATCATTCTGTAACCAATCTAACTCCCTCTTAAACTCAAATACCCTCTCAACATGCTCATGTACTTTCTCCACAGTGTCCCTTGAGTAAGCTAAGACATTCAAATCCCTCAACCCTTGTGGGACATCCAGGTCTGTCAAATCACTCCACTTTCAGCCAAACGCATTCCAATCCTCTCTATCAAAATATTTTGTTCGGGAATACTTTCCTGGTCAGAAATTGCAGTTAAGACAGCTGATTTTTCACCTTCTTCTATACATGTCTTAGCCCATGCATAGAATTCTCTTTTTCTAGCTTTTGATACTGTACAACAACTCACTACTTTTGGATCGGCAGTCGCCCCATCAATCGATACAAGTGGAGCAGAACCACTTAGAAAAGAAAGTTCAGACAAATCTTGTACATGGGGTAGTGGAGACACTACCGCTGGCTGAAAAGTCGGAATTATGGGAACAGCAACTGTCGGTAAGGGCGGAGATGCAGAAGGAGGAACAACAACAGGAAGGGGAGCAGCAACTGGAGGAGGAGCAACAATGGGAGAAACAGGAACAACAACGGAAAAAGGTGCAACAAAAGTTAAAGGTAAAACAACAGGGAGAGTCACATGAGGAGGTGGTGCAGTGGCAACAGTCCTATGATCATTTAAAAGCTTATCGATTAGTTCGTCTGATGCATGAAAGTCCTGAGACGGATATATTTTCTGTACTCCAAGTTGAAAAGCCCTATCCATACTTCTAATGGATTCCGACTGTTTCTGTTGATCATAAATAATGCTTTTTCAGAGTTAGACATATGTCGACATGTGTGTTTCTCTTTACTCTCAAGTTGCTGCATAGCTTCCTTTCTCCAATTCTTAATTACATCAAATGCTGCAGGCCTAGCCTTTTTCTTTAACAATATAGACTCTAAATACTCTATACAGGCAATTTCAAAACTACCATAAACTGGCCACTGAAATTCAGAAGCATGTCTAGTTTGTCTGTGCCAAATATCGTTGAATACTATACTACCAAGTCTGTACTTACAGTACATAGTGCACACTGGCAAACCATCAGGTGGCGACGGTCAGCTGTTTTCCAAAGATTGTCTGTCTCTGCGGAATAAACCCCTGAAACAGGCAGACAATTTCCCAGGCATGTCAGATCACTGGTGTTACCTGGCGTCATTTGAACTCGCGAGTGCAAATCTACAACCAAATATCAGGATACTTAGGAATCGGGGCACGACTCACCTATTTACAAAATACAAAGGAGGTCCGATCTGATTAAAAAGGATCCTTGTAGTTGGCGACTTCGGCAAAAAGCCTGTCTCGATATGGGGACCCTCATCAAGATGTCCTCTCGAACCACGTGCTCACCGTTCAGGGATCGGATTGTGCAGTACTGTCGAGGTGTCGTGTCTCATACAAAAAGGCCCCCTTTTTTTCTCACTCTCCGATCCAGGTCCGATGGCCGAGTCTTCTTTTCAGCGAGGAGACATCAATCTGAAAGACCAAAGAAATATAGAGGCTTAGTACCACAAAATGAAATACGCCAATCACGGGTCGAAAAGATACAAGTATCTTTTATTCTGTACAGATTCAAAGCAAACAGATAGCTTTCTGACTCTCAACACCTCACAATGTTTACCATCAGACACAGAGAGGGGTAAGAGTGCTGGACATCTTAACACGCACACTTTTATACAATTTTACAAACATTGTTCAGCCCCTCTCCAAACCAATAACTTACATGCTAGGATTCATGCCCAGTTCACATGACAAATACTACAATATTGTACAACAGATTAAACAAGTTTGCATGTCCATGAAGTTACAATGGTGACATTGGTTCTCTGAGGATGAGGCTTGTGAGCGCAGATAGTACTTGGATTGCAGTTCATACGAGTCACAAGGTTTCTTTGCATAGTACAGTCTCCTCTCGGTCAGCCTAAACATTAACAAAACTCAAAGGTCGTTCGGCTTGACTGCAAATTGAAAACACAGTCCACCATTTTAGAACACAAAGCAGGAGTTGAAATCAAAATGGCGGATGATTCTTATAATGGCAGCGAAGTTGATCTGAAATCAAAGCATTTTGAACGCGGTTTTCTGTGCAACGCGAATGAGCTTAGGCCAATATTCATAACAAGGCGTTATTATATGAATACAGTTTAACATGTTGGGATCGATAATGACATGAACATTGTCATCATGGGGGATATCTACCAGGATCTCTGGGATGAGATTGTCTTTGCTCCCCATGTTTTTCATTGAATGTCAAGGGTGTTGCCATACTATAACTTCTTTTGCTCCATTGTTCATCAATTACTGAAAAAGGATGTGTGTGTGTGTGTGTATTCAAAGAACAAACTTTGTTAAAGGGACGTTATGGTTAAGTTGCAGTAATCAAAACCTATGAATTTCTGTGAAAAAACATTGTTAAGGGGATGTTATGGTTACAAGTAAAACCAAAAAAAAAAAAAATATACCAGTTATGGTAAGCTAAGCAACCATAAATCACACACCCACCATGCACTGCTAAGACGGACACCCAGGACATCAAAGATGACATTGCAAATGTGGACTGTTCAGACAGTGGCACGTGACCGTACGCGTGCTATGATGACATGTTCACGAACGCGTCTGCATTTCAGGAACGGGACTGAGCTTTGCGAACCCTTCAAAACTGCATTGTCAGCTGATCTAGGAAGTTTCAAGTTAAATTTACCCTTGCACAGCTCCTAGACCTATTCTTACAGATGTTCCATCTGCAATCCAGGAGAAAGCACATGCTTGGAACAATATTAGCACAAATGCTATTTAACTTCAGAAATGGCATCATCCATGGCCATCCCTCCTCCCCAGGAGCCACCACCACCACCACCTGAAGACCCTCCACAGAGGAAAAAGCACAATAATGCAAAGGACAATCAAGAAGACCAGGAATATGAAGTAGAATAGGTGCCTACCTCCAGCACCCAGACAGAATCATGGATGTGGCAGTTTTTTACCCTTGTTGGGGATGTACCAAATGCTAAGGCTACAAAGATTAAATGCACAGAGTGCAACGTTGTACTCAGTCGTGGACAACCTGGGCAGTACTCCTACGGACCATCTCCATGCGACACCACAACAAATCTAACCATCGGGATGCTCTCAGATGGCTGTTCCTGTATCAGTAAGTAGTAGACTATCTTCCTCTACCTTATCTTCTTCAACTACTACTGCCACCACACACACCACTTCTGTGGGGCAGAAGATCCCACAAGCTACCTTGCAAGCCATAAAAGAGGCTGCTGATCTATACCTTTCCAAGACAACAGTACTCTGTATATGCTGCAGCGCACCCCTTTGCAGAGTGGAGCAGTTTCAAGTGCTTTTGAGGCTACAATCAACGAGCATAAGAAACACTGCCCCTTACCTTAGATTTAAAACACACTCCACACCTTTCCTTGTCCGCCTGACCCTCTGTATCTTTCACTGGTGCCCCTTTCCCACAGTACCCTCCCCACCTTACTTCCTGGCCTCTCCTGCAAAAAAAAAAATAAAAAAATACAAAATCAAAAAACACAACAAAATACAACCTTTCACAGTTAAAAAATAGAACTAAATCAAATAATCTTATATACTCCTTCTACTTTACAGTTCTCAGTAAAATAGTTAGACTCAATAAGATTCTGCAAAATTTCTATTAGCATTTTTGATAATGCTTATGGAAACAATGGACAATTGTATACTAGAGAAAAATATAAAAGGACAGAAACAATTTTCTGTCCCAAATACTTTTCTCTAGCATACAATAAAAAACATGATCCATGGACGTTTATAACTACCCGCGGTATCCGCAGTGCCCTTTCCAGGCCATCATTACTAAAAGACCATGATGACAAGTGCACACCATCTTACAGGACAGTCCTTCTAACATTTTACTTTTATATTTGTAACACTCCCTCAATGCCAACTTTTAAATAGTCACACATCCATACTCCAATTACTTCCGAAAACAAAACTCTACATTTAACCCTATCAACATATTAAACTTCCACAGACCAATTGCCACTTAAGAAATGCACATATGCTTTGTGCAGTGAGAGAAGTGTGTAAATAGAAGGGACAGTGCGGATAGGCAAGTGCTCATGGAAGCTGAGGAGGGAAGTGGCAAGTGATGCCTAGGTGGGAGGCCACTGTCTAACTGCTGGGGCAGAGGAGTTGCAAGGGTGGTGTGCATTTTAACCATAACATCCCTTTAACACATATTTGTTCTTTCAATTTAATAGGTGTTTATAAGTACACATGTTTTATGATGTTATATCACTGCATATAAGTTATTAATAATTTCTCTTTTAATATATAAAAGATCTATAAACTTCCTTTAGCAAACATATTTTTTGCAACTCATACTTATGTCAATCGTTATCAGCAGTGCATGCTCCAGATGCAAATCATCATTGAATTACCTACATCATGAGACTCAACAATGACCACAGCTCCACCAAACCACCCCTATTATTCACTGCACCTCCCCTGCATCCTAGCTCAGTATCCACTATACCCTAATAATTTGATCATTGGCCAGTGCTCATGGCTTGCAGCCATGGCCAGTTTTCAAATCCATGGGGCATGGGCTTCGGCCATGCCACACTCCCCAATAACCAAATCAAAGTGCACATTTGTGTTTGCTGAAGGCCAGGTCCACAACCCAGACACCAAATGTACACCCCTTGTTTTTCCACTTACATTCTGACACTTTGGAAAAAGTAAAACACAAGACAAATTTGCAAAAACGTGCTTTAGGTGCTTGCTGATGCTCGTTGTGCACATTTCTTGTCATAATTGCCACATTTCTGGAGTTTTTTGGTTTTACTTATAACCATAACGTCCATTAAACAATGTGTTTTTCAATGAATAGGAATTTACCAGTACACCCTATATTTCCCACATGTTCCTTATATTATATTTATATTCTGGTGGACCTATCTTCTCTATCTAAGACTCTGCAGGAAGCCACCAACTTAGTTGCTTCCCCTCAAAATGACCTGTTTGAAGAAACATCCTTCCGCCCCTTGGTTCTCGGATGAGCTGAGACCAGTTCACCTGGAGCTAAGGCAAGCAGAACATAAATGGTGTCTGTCCTACAGCTATTAAGAAAAACTGAGTACCACCAACTTACTCGTGAATACCACACATCTATTTGAATTACCAAACAATCTTACTTCACATCTAAAGTGCAATCTGCTCTTCCACTCGTTTTACACCAAGTGTGAAGCTGACTCAACTTCTCTGCGAATGATTACTGATATTTGCAATTTTATCGGGTATAGTCTCCCCATTTCTGCCAACTCTACAGGAGTTGATCCTGCCACCTCAGACTCTCTACCTTGGTCTACCTTGGTCACAAATGTTTCCAAGGCGGCAGTCTCATTGAAGTAAGCTGCTGCTTCTGATCCTGTGCCGCTGAAGGTAATGATTTGCATTCTGCCTTCCCTTATCCCTTGGGTCAGGGCAGCAGTGATTCTTTTCTTCCAATCGGGTGCTATTCCCAAAAATCTTAAACAGGCAATGGTTATCCCCCTTCTTAAAAAAATTTGACTGGATGTTTCTGTTTTGGCTAACTATCGGCCCTTTTCCTTCCTCCCATCTCTTATGAAGCTATAAGAGATGGGAGGAAGGAAATGGGCCGATTCTACTTCCATTCTTGGAATCTGCTTCTTTTCTTGACTCCTTTCAATCCGGTTTCCGGCCTGTGCACGGAACACAGAGTGTTCTGTTGTCAGTTGTTAATGATCTTGCCATGCTAGTTAATCACGGTGGAGTGGGTATATTGTTAGACCTCTCAGGGGCGTTCAACTCTGTCGACCACTCCATCCTCATGTCCTGCATGGCACTAGCAGGACACTCGGATCCAGTCCTAGCGTGGTGTTTTTTCTTTCTATCTCACCTGCCTTTTTGTTCTTCTTGTCACTCTCTTGCAGTGTCCCACAGGGCTCGACCCTTTTGCCTATGTTATTTAACATCTACGTTCAGCCATGGATTCATCTGATCCACTCCTACGGCTTCCGGTGCTACTCATATACTGATGACACTGAGATTCTGGTTCGTCTAGATCTTGACTGGACTGAGGTGTCCACTCAGCTCTGTGAGTGTCTGCTGGCCATGAGGGGCTGGATGAGTAGAAACTGGCTGAACCGTAACGGGGATAAGACAGAGATCCTGGTGGTGGGTTCCTCTCCTAATCCTGCACTTTGGTCTCCTACTTTTTAGCCCACTGTTCTTGGTGTCCTGCCTACTCCAGTGACGGTGGTAAAAAACCTGGGTGTCCATCTCATGGCCTCACTCTCTATGGCTGCCAAATAAGTGTTGTTTGCAAATTTGGTCATTTCCTGCTATGTGTATTATGTGGGGTATTACCCTAGTTGCCCATTCATCTGCGCCCTTGGGTTGTGGCTGTGTAGGTCATGAGCCTTATTGACTACTGTAATGCCCTTGTTCTGCTCAGCCCCTTGACTTGATTCATCAACTGCAGTGCCTTTAAAATCTGGCAAACAGAGTGAACACTTCTACCCCCTATGGGTCCCATATCAGTCCTGTTCTTCGCACCCTTCATTGGTTTCCGGTTTCAAAGAGGATTGAATATAAGTCCCTGTGCCTGGTGCATAAAGATTTTTACCATCTGGGGCAGATTATCTGCAAATTATAATCCAGCCCTATATGCCTGATCAGGCCCTTCACTTCAGCAAGGCATACCTAGTGGATATCCGCGCATTTCGCTGATTAAGAATTGGGGGCCCCCCTTCTCAGTCACAGCCGCTAAATTGTGGAATGCTCTACTCACTTCTCTTAGGTAGGTTGAAAAACACCTTCACTTTCGTGTTCTGTTGAACATCAGGATATTTTAGGCTATTGTAGACTCTAGTCCACTGTTTTTTTTCCTCGCGCAATTATGCCCTCGGACGACCGTGCGCATTAAAAATTGAGTTAACATAACATAAAATGTAGCAGATGCAGCGACTGCGACAGCTTCTCTGAAGGGATAGCTATTAGGGAGGTTTGCTACCCTCTCTTCCTGTACACCACACCCAGGACATCTGATTGGCTGAAAATAAGACCTAATAACAATTGAAAATGAAAAAACTAAAAAAGTCTGTTTTAAAAGCCACTTGTACATTGAATTGCTGCACATCTCCCCACCCCTTTTAATTAGATGACTGTCCGCGGTCTGTGCAGTCCCCTCTCTGTGTCAGGCACTCTCAAAAGATCCAGATGTGGCACATGCCATCTGCGGACTACTGTGATATCCGCAGAGAGAACATCCAATCAATCGGGGTGGGGAGGTTTACACTTAATTTAAACAATGTAATCTGCAATTGTGTCTATTAAAATAACAATTTATTTTTTAGTTTTTTTCCATTTTTCTATTTTATTTTGTTTTTTTGTTTTTCAATTTTTTATATCCTGCTTGCAAATGCTGTACTCTACACTCCACACTTTTCCATTGAAGTTGTTCATATGAGCACTTTCAGAGCATTTTTAGCATTGAAAAGAAAAATGTAATTCCCAACATTTAAATTCACTCCATCGCTCCAAAAACTCTTTACACCATCCAACAATATATCGTCATTCTAAAAAGAGGCCATCGCTGAAGCATATCAAAATCATCTACACTTTTATTGACAAGCTTCCTCGCTTTTTCCTTGTCTGGACTCAATGTATATGGACATCTCCATATTTGCCTAGGATTAGTTGCACAAAAAATAATCTGCACAGTTAGAAACAGTTCCATTAGGTTTTTCAAGAAATCCTTAATAGCAAACTGCATCAAAATAACAGTCGCATGGACCAAACTGATTCCTCCACAATACACAATAATAGAATCTGGTCAAAAACTGAATACCACCTAGCTTCCCATCCCTGCAATCCAATAGTAGCAGAAACCACACAAGATTCAGTATAACCTTTTAATGAATTCATACCCCAATATCCCACCATTCACGCATTCATGTTCTTCCTAGCAATAGCAACAGTCCTTTTCCCTGCACAGAACAAGCAAAACACCTACTACCCTCTTTTCCTGCAAACCACAACCAGGCGACCTCATTAGCTAATCCCTGCAGTCCCCTTTCCATGCCAGGCATCCTCAAAGGACCCAGATGGAATGCCCGATGTCCGTGACCTTGTAGCCCAGGGGCTAATATGCCAACAGGTATTTAACTACACCCATAATACTACAATAGTACTTTTAAAAGTCAAGATAGAATATGCCAACAGTTATCTAACTACTTGAATAATACCCTTCATTGCAATACACTTGAAATACGCTGTCACAATTCTTTGTATTACAAAACGTCTTCTAAAGTCTAATGTAGTTAGAATATGCCAACAGGTAATAATAATAATAATAATAATAATAATAATAATAATAATTTGGCATTTATATAGCGCTACGAACCCTCAGGTATCTGAGCGCTGCTTATTATTACCCACGGTGTGTGGTGCTCATTTATTGACCTCGGAAGGATGAAACGCTGAGTTTGGCGCTGCCGATTCGAACCTGCGTTCGCAGGCTCTGCACGGATGTCAAAGCGAGCGCTCTACTCGCTGTGCCACTTGACCAGCTATCTAACTATTTTAAACATTACCTTAATAACAACACATTTAAAACAAGCATAATATTACACTTACACTGACGTAGATATGTTTGTTTATTTTGTAATCCTGTATGGATTTTTTTTCTCCCAATGACCCAATGATTATTTAATGTCAATACAACAACATTGTAACATTCACTTATGTTGTACCAAACATAGTGCATACAATGTACTGTTTATGAGGGTCAAAAAAAGTAAATATATGTGTAAAGTTTCATGCAAATAAAGGTTTTCAACTATCCTGCTTAACACATTATAGTGTTTTTTTCTTCAAATAACAAAACTCGCCCTGACGCCCGCACCATTGCAATGATGTCCGCAGACACCAAAATTGATTGCGGACTCAATGTCATCTGCAAACCCCTTCTTCACCTATAAAAAACATTACATATCTTTATTCCCCTCCCCTTCCCTTTCCACACTCTCTGTCAACAAACGAAACACTCCAAATGCGTTTTCCAAGCTGTTCATTCTTGTCGCTGACCTCAGACTAACGTGGTGGCCGTGGAGCTCGTGGCACCCACGCTCACTTTTTGCACCTAGAAAAACAGCTCAATATCATCTTTATTCCACCCAACCACACTTTAAAGACCCTCTTTCAACTACCAAATAACCCCAAATGTGTTTTCCATAGTTTTTCCCCACCACGCTGTCCGCAGACACAGATGGCTGTCCACGTATCCAACATGGCGACTGTTCCCAAAAATATGATGCAACTCACGCTTTCCACCATACAATCAGGGGACGCGTCCGATGTCTGGGGACATCACGTCGCCTCCTGATTGGCCCGGAGGCCTTTCCATGGATCAGATAGGGTAGTGAGTCCACGGAACAAACCCAGATATCACAAATTTTTAGTAAATACTTTTTGGCCTTTTTTTTTGGACTGGACGGATTTACACCAAATTTACAAAAGCACGCTTTTGGGACCAAGCCCCTCCTAGTGCAAATTTGGTGAAAATCCATCCAGCGGTTTGGGCTGGTTTGGGCTGTAGGTGTGAGCATATTTTTTTTCAATTTCGCCTATGAGGAAAACCACATATTACATTGCCCCCTCTGGACAAAACCTCACCAAACTTCCCAATCAATCCGAGGGGGGCATATTCTTTTTTGCTAAGTTTGGTGAGGATGCGCCCAGGCGAGTGCAAATTTATAAGCCACCCAAAAACTGCTCTTCGGCTATCGCCCCTGTATATTATAACACTTTAACTGCCAGTAGACATGGCCCTCAGCCATGGCTAGTGTCCACGGCCTTCAGCTGTGCCCACTGTATATTTTACAGTATACTACCTTTAGCCATGGCTAGTATCCACAGCATTTCTGTTGTGCTCACTGTATACTTTACAACACTCACTGCGCGCTAGCCAAGGCGTTAGGCCACAGGCAGTGGTCCCAGCTTTTGGCCGTGTCCAATGTATATTTTACAACACTAACCAGCCATTAGCCATGGCTTTCAGCCATGCACTGCGTCCACAGCCTTGGCCATGACAAAGGCCATGTCCTAAATTGTTATTTAGTTAATTAAAGTTTTTATTAGCTAAGTCATAAATTATATGATTTCTGATGCTATCAGAGATGTAATAAGTGGTGCTATATATCATGTAAACAATGATGTCACCAGTGATACCATTGGTGATGGCATCAGTGATATAATAGATAATGTAAATCGTGTTGTCACCAGTGATGTCAGTGATGTCATCTGTGATGTCATCATTGTGGTCATAGGCTTCACAAGAGGGGCCACAACGTAAAGGTGGCTTTAACTGAAATTCATGGGTTTTGTTCTGTTAAGTTCTCAACTTAAAGTCCCTGCAACCAATGTTTATTCCTTGATTTGCAAGGATTTTTGCTTAAAGACGTTCATCAATCACAGACAGATTTTGACCTGTTTTGACAGTGGTATTGTTATGTATAAAAGATGGAAGGCTTTGAGAACTTACAATTGTTTTTAGGCAATGCGCAGTGAGATTAAATTATGTGCCAACAATGACACACTTCGGTTAAGCAGCATGCTCCAAGCCACTTGTTTTATGGCTGGTCTATTGGTGACCTTTGTGATACAGCACACAATCCCAACTAACCACACTTAAGCAGCACGTAAAATGGAACAAAATGACCAGCTGCAAGAATAACAAATGCCCAGGTGCTTTTGCCCCCATAGCGAAAATCAAAAGCTGGCACCCATGAATATACACACAGTCAGTGAACAGATATCTTAAAGTGAAATGTACAAATGTACCTCAATTGACCTCCTCCTTAGAAGAAGGAGCTCAAGACAAAATAGCATTGGACTTTAAAAACAAGTAATGAACACCAGAAAAATAACCTGAGAGAGGAAATCTTCCAATAAATTATGCGGGCAATATATAAAAGGTGCTCACCTTTTAAACCCAGCAATCTGTAGTGAAATATTCCATGGAAAACAAAATCCCAATACGAAACAAGTGCTTGTGGTCTTGGGGGTAAGTGTCTGCACAGGGAACATGACAACCTGAGTAAAATCCTGGTTTCCAAATTCTTGAGCCTGCTTGCCAACCTAACAAAAAAACAAGAGGTTGCGTCCGTCCTCTGGAAAAAAAAAGTAGCACTGTCCACCCTCGTGTATCCTTTACTTGTGCTCTAGAAAGCAGACACAATTAGTGGAAAATAACTGCACCAGTGTGATGGATTGCAAACTGTCTTGCCACATCTTGGGCAAGTACTCATGACTTACCTTCCCTCTTAACAAACATTTCACCTCCTCACCCCCATGTCTAGCTTTCAACAATACTATGCTTTATAAAGATAACTTGAAAATTATACATACCATAGATTCACTCAAATATATAAATTGTTATAGAACTATGTTAGGCAAAAAGTGTACAATTGTAGCATTATTACCCCCATCTTGAATGGGAGACTGTAAATACCATAATGCAATTCAGCAAAAGGCAAAGCAAATGGTCTCTGAGTGCAAAACTGTCAGGGACTGACAGTAGCACGGTTTAAAAATAATAATGTGGATGCCGTGTGTTATGAGATATTTAAAACTAGGAAAACACACAGCATTCAAGACTATGGACTCTCTCCCATCCATTCAATAACTGGGAACAACCCTACTTAACCTCAAAGTGAGCTAGGAACCGGCCTCCTCAGGCCATGCGGCTCTAAATGTTCTTGTAAGGTGGGATAATTAATTAGGCAACATGGCCTGAGGAGTCTGGCCCCTTCCTTGCTTTGAAGCTAAACAGGATCAGTCCCAGTTACTGCAGGGAAGGAAACCCCAATGTTTCTCTAAAATTATCTATTTTTTACTATTATTGACTGGGAGACTACACATACCAGAATGCACTTCGGAGAAAGGCAAAAAATGGTCTCTGAGTGCAAAACATTCAAGGACTGACAGTAGCACAGTTTAAAAATAATAATAATGTGGATGCCAATTCGGTCACACATCCATGCAGTAACCGGGACTGACACTGCTTAGCTTCAAAGCGGGAATGACCCTGCTTAGATTCAAAGCAAGGAAAGGGCCAGCCCATTTCTCTAAGTGGACTTCCAATGTTGGTTCATATAATGGGCAATATGGCCTGAGGAGGATGGCCCCTTCCTCACTTTGAAGTTAAGCAGAAACTGTCTTGGTTACTGCATGGATGGGAGACCTGGATGGCCATTGTTTCACTGGTCATGGCTAGTGAATAGTCTTTCTCAATGTCCCTATAGCTGTACAAATATATTTCAAGCAGTATGATCATCCATTGGAAAGGCCAAGACATAATCTGAGGTGTTTGGAGGGACATCTAATAAAACATTTTATTATACAAAATATTATTTTATGAAATCACTCAGAGTCCTGAAGCAAAATACATCCCATCAATGAAGACAACCCAACTATGGTTTTATGTTCTGAATGGCCCCACTGCCCTTTAACTTAGTGCCATGGTGTCCCTGATATGATATGATATGTCATTTATAACTCGCCTATACACAAGTGTTTCAATGATAGACAATAATTACATGGGTAGTGCAGTGTAGGCTTGAGGGGTTATATACAAAATGAAACATATGAAGAGCCTCCTTACAAATACACTTTTTGGAGATATTTCCATCACATTACCTCAGATGAAATATTGTTCTATGTGCTAGAGCAGCTCGTCAAGTTTTAATCTGAAAAAAGGATGAGTATCCTAATTTTGAATAATCCTTATATTTTAGTTTGGACATATTGAAAATGTAGGTATGAAATCATCATAGTAGACAGTATTTCAATCACATCTATTTAATTTGTATACATTTGATCCTAAGGTTTTCATATTATACAAAATATAATTAATCAAATAATCTCATCAAATATTATTGTTTTGGAGATGGTGTCCTTATTCCAGTGTCCTTGTGTCAATAGGTCTTTCCACCTAAGTTCTTTATCAAGGAAAGCACAATCGATCACATATTATAAAGTGATCCTGTTACCTGATGTATTATAAGGTCTACAGAGTGTTCATTGTCTCAACCAGTTGTCCATAAGAGCATACATTCTATCAAATCAAATACATTCCTTTAATGGTACTTCGTATGCAGCCTCCCAAATTGGCCATGGTTAATTTGTCCTAGTTTAAATTCTACTAGAATAGTCAATCTAAGATTTTTCATAACCAAGTTCATTTACAATACACATAGATACATGTGGGTGTCAATAAATGTGTGAATGATTTGCATCCATGCCATATTCAACATTCATTTGTGTGCATGCCAGAAGAACTGTGGAGTATCAGTCAAGAGAAGCTCCACATAATTTCATGAATTAGTGGATACAAGATGCTATCAAAATAAACCAAGACAGGACCTGTCTTACAATATATAGAAAAATACATTGTATATGTCATCCCATCAGACGAAATAAATAAAGGCCAATGAGACTGTCTTATGTTTCATAATGACATGAGTGGAGAAAATATCTCCAACAGCACTTCAGAAACAGAGGCAAATACTAGACCAAATGTTCTTTTGGATTCTCCAGGCTTTTATCCTACTAAAGTCATTTCAATGTGCCTCATTACAAGTCTGCTGGTATCCCGCCAGGTAAACTGGTGGGATACCACCACACAGAATTATTGTTACAGGCACTTGGACTGACAGACAAGGTTGGTCAATCTCCATTCCATGCAGTCCCTTAGGACACCATGGGGGATTGCTGTATTACCAGTGCTGGAAATAGCAGTGCTGGTAATACTGGCTGTTTTTTGCTGGTCAGTTGCCTTAGCTACCTCTAGCTCTTGGCTGGAGGTAAATCATGCACCCCACCAGCAAACTTGGAGTTTGCCAGTGTGGAAAACATGCTGGTATATGGAAATGTCGGCACGTTATTTTTTCGCAGCGGCAAACCAGTGATGAGGGCCATCAATATATTCATGTTTGCTGTTTGAGACATCATCAAATGCAAATCTCCTCACATAACATATGTTTTGGGGAGATTTGCATTTTATGTTGTCTGAAACGGCAGAAATGAACATATTGACTTGACTTTAGGAGCAGAAAGGTCTGAAGAAGTCAAAACCTGTTGCTGGGCTATCTTGGCTATCTTGTTTGGCCAAGATCCTAGAGCAGGTAGTCTCCACTCATTTAAAAGGATAGCTCAGCGGCAACATGCTCCCCTTGGAAGCAAGACGACACAAAGCAACACAGGTTCGATCCCCGGGTCAATGCTTAGAAACCTATGTGTATTTAAGGGTGTTATACATTCGCAACTAAGACAAACAACGCAACTAAAACAAACAATTCCTTTAACAGCGCCTCAATACCTGCGGGCTGGGTGAGCGCTTTAAAAATGCAAATAAATAAATAAATAAATAGAAGACTATAATTTCCTACACCAGTTGCTATCAGACACCGTACGAAGACTGCTTTACTGGCTGTGTGGGATGATGTCTTGGAACAGGCAGATGAGGGTGTTTCTCACTGATAGTTATGCTAGATTTGTCTGCCGCATTTGACACTGTGGAACACCACATTCTCACTCACTGGTGTGTGCATTATGTAAATATCTCTAAGCATGCATTGCAAAGGTGCTGTTGTTTTGTAGTAGATAGATCCAAGCAATGGAACTAGATCTTTTTAATCTTCTAAAAATCATTTAATGTGTGGAGTGTCAAAGGGATCTCCCTGGTCTCCTCTATTATTTAACATGTGTTACCAGGTAAATTAGACTATTGTACAACATCCTTGAGTGGTCTAATCCTGCCTCCACGCTTATGCTGATGATATCCAGATCTATCTGATATTGACAGAGAACAGCAGTGGTATGGATATGTTGGTGGAAAGCGTGGATTAGGTGGAATCCTGGATGCTCAAAATGCCCTAACGCTTAATCCAAATAAAATAGAAGTCATCCTTCTGGACCCCAAGAAAACATTTCTGAGGTCAGACATCATTTGGGAAGTTCCAAAGCTCTTTGGCATTCCCATGAGATCTTCGAACAGAGTAAATCATCTTGGCATATATTGGAAACAAGAGCTATGTTTGGATACTCAATGTACTCAAGTGGTTAAAGCTGTGTTTTTTAAAATGCCAAATGCCATAATACCAGTTCAATCAATTTCAAGGAGTCCAAAATGCTGCTGTTTGCATTCCTTTTCGATTCCCACGATGTGACTCTATGTTCCACAGCATTCTCTTTAATTGATTTTAAAACACTGTGCTCAACTTTAAAAACCTCCATTAAATGTGTGATCTCCTTAACGTCAAAGTAAATCGTTATTCCCATATATTGGTAGTTGATTAAAAGGGGCGGGGTTGGTTGACGTTTTTAGGTTGCAGCTCCCACACTGTGAAACTCTTGACGACTATTTATCCAACATATGTATAACTTTCTTCCTTCCAAAGGTCATTAAAACCTGGTTATTCTGTAAATACATTTTGTTCACGCAAGTTTCTTTCAACTGGCTACCTTGTGCCGTGATGTAGCTCCTTCTGCAGGTTGCACATTACAAATGTAAATATATACACGTGTAAATCTAAATACAGAGAAACAAACATACATGATTACACTGCGAGCATCAGTGTGGAATGCTATTGTAGATGTTATTTGTGCTTCAGACATTTAAACAGCAGCAGAAAGGTGTGTCATATTCCATTTCATTAAAGCCTTTTAACTGCAGATATCTGTACAGAAGATGGGAAATCATAATTTGGCTAAACTTTGTGCCAGCTTCGTAGCAAAAAAGCACACTCAAATCATTCTAAGAAAGTGACTGTCTAATTGTACAAAATCCAAACAAGTACACCCTTTAGGAAATCCATAAATCTAATCTAATCTACATACACAATACAAAAGGCAGTCCTGTTCAGGAACACATCTTTTCTAAATAAATGAAATGCCTCTGTATTTCATTTACATACACAATACAAAAAGCAGTCCTGTTCAGGAACACATCTTTTCTAAATAAATTAAATGCCTCTGTAGGCGAAACAACTGGTAGATATAGTATTTTAAATTGTAAAGTCTGTCTAATGAGACATAAAACGCAGTTTAATTAACAATGTGCAGTGTTCTTACCTGCCTGCAGAGAAGAGTTATATTACATTGCTTTGCTATAGTTCTTCAGGCCTTGATTTATTGAAGGAAGCATGATACATGTCCTACTGCTTTTCAGGCAACATGAAGCAGTCTTACAAATTACAACTGTAAACAATAAAACCAAATGGTAGAAGATGAGATTCACCAAGAACAAATAGCTACACAATGTGGTGAAGAAACTCTCAAAGGGAGTCTTCTATCCCTAAAAATAGCCAAGAAAAACACAGAGAACCACTTATTCAAAATAAAGCTGAAAAAGCAATGCGTTTGGAGGCTGGCACCATGGTACAATCCAAGACATCTGCAAATAGGTTAGCATTTCCTCTATCACAGATTAATGACAAACAACTTAGCATTTACCTTCAAGCTACTGAATAAATAGAACATCAATTACACCATGACATCAAAGCATGCAACTGCAATGAGTACCAGCCCCATCTCGTATGTGTCAGTTGTGAAATCGGTTCTGCAAAACATTTCCTGGTCAAAATAATAGTCCATAGATGTTTACAACAAAAACAAACCACAGCCTCTCCCATATGTTGTTATAAAGTAGGCAGAATTCTATATCAAATTATGGCTCTCCAAATAGATGAGGTAACCATGGTTTTTAACTTAATGCTAGACTTCATTCACCTTAGAATGCAGAAAGTATGTATGTATTTATTTATTTATTGGTCACTTGTTAGGCGCTTATATAATTACTAAAACTGTTTCAAGGTGCCCACAGGGCAACAGGATGGGGACAGGGGAAGGTTTACAATGAATTACAAAAAGGATAAATAGTTCAAATTAATAGTACAAACAAATGATGAGAATGAAGGGCGGAGACAAAGCTACTGTGCTTTGTGAGTGTTTAGAACAGGCATGTGCAGAGGGGATTGAGGTGAGGGATGGGTGCAATGGTGTTCATGGAGAAGTGCTAGGGGGGAAGTGCTAAGAAGAGAAAAGGTAAGTGAAACCTCCCGAGGGAGGGTGAGCCTAAGCAAGTGCAGTGCATAGACAGTGGCTGGGCTGAAGATGTGGGGGGTCAGGGCCCCAAGGATACATAAGGGCCATGCACATCAGCCACGCTACTGAATGATTAACAGGGAAGAGGTGAAAAGAAAAGTCTTGAGGCTTTTTCAGAACTTGAGGAGGTCTTGCTCTAGACGCAGAGGGGAGGGAGGTTATTCCACAGGAGGGACCCCGCTGAGGAAAGAGATCGACCACCAGCTCTCTGTTTAGCAAACTGCTTCACATGCAGAGAGTTGATGCCAGAGGAGCGCAGGAGTACAGAAGGAGAGTATTTGGTTAGAAAGCATTGAAGATAGAGTTGTCCCTGGCCCCAGATAGCCTTGTGGATGATACAAAGGGATTTAAATTTAATCTGTGCTGAGACCGGGAGCCAGTGAAGGCTTTGTAGGGCAGGAGAGAAATGGTTCTTGGGCTTGAGGCCAAGGATAAGTCTTGCTGTCCTATTCTTGCTTAGCTGGAGGGGATGCAGGTGGACAAAGGGAGATTAAGGACGAGGCTGTTGCAATAGTATAGCCTGGAGAGAACCAGAGCATGGGTATTATTGAGTCTTTGGGGGGAGTTGAGGAATGGTCCTTTGAGAAGTAAGAGCTGAAAGTGGGACTTCTTGACAAAGTCCTGAAAATGAGGGATGAAGGAGAGGGAGGAGTCGAAGATGACTCAGAGATTCCTGGCTTCAGAAGAGGGGGCTGGGGGAGAGCCCATAGAGGAAGGCCCAAGAGAAGGGAAGAAGTAGTCATAAGTACTTATGACTGGATATGAGGAAGTATTTAGTGTAAAACATGACATTTTATTTGATGATCTCCTACAGTTAACAACAAAGTCCAACCTGTTTCCAAAACATTAGCTCATAAATATTGTACCACACTATATAATAGTGAATGTATACCTCTGGCATAATATTTGTTATTACGAAATATGCATCAGTCTACAGACGCTAACTATGCTCAAATACTAGGAAACATCATAATATGTGTACTTTCTGAGAATGTTAAAACAGTCTTAAAATGGTACTCTTGTCAGTGAGCTGTACTGAAACAACAGATCATCATCTAATGGAGAAGATGACACACCATAATACAAACATGTACATTTCAGATCTACACTTGCAGATTGTGCTCCATTTAATGAAGACATCCTTCAACATGACCGCATTACCACCACAGGGACTCTGTGGGCCGGTGGCCATGACCTTTGGCCACATTGCACAGGGAATCACATTAAGCCATGCCTTAAGACATGCCTTTATGTGCCATGCTCTGCAGGCCAGTCCCAGAGACCACTTTACCTCCATAATGTGTCCACTGATATGTAACATTTCTGTTAGCTTTTACTACACGTATACCAATACAATATGTGTGCCATATGTTTTAAAATAGATAGGTGAGACTATTTATGAGACAATGGGTGGACCCGCTACCGCTCCCAATCTCCGAGGAACAATGTTGGGAAGTGTGGCAGTGGATCCCCAAATTGATGATAGGGATGTAGATAAGGGAAATGTGGATCAGGATTCTAGTGCAGTGGCACTTAACCTCTGAGAAGCTACAAAAAATGTACCCCTTCAGCAAATATGCTGGCGGTGATGTAAGGAAGTGGGCACATGGCTCCACATATGGTGGTCACATCGCATCCTAAAGCCATTCTGGGAAGTGGTCAATAAAGAAATTAAAGATATCTTTGGCCCCAAGTGCAGAGAGAATGTGGAGAAGCTATGCTGGGCCTGAGCGATGTATCGGACACACTACTGACCAAGCCACAGAGGAAAGTGTGCATGGTCCTAAGTGTGGCCGCTCTCTCTCTAATTGCTCAAAAGTGGAAGCAAACCACAATCCCCAATGAACAGGAATGGATAGCTTAAATATGGCACTGCACCTCAGTGGAATGGGTGACCTAGACCATCCAAGGAGACTATGCAAAATTCGAAACCGAGTGGGACCTGGTCCTAAACTTCCCACACCAAGACTATCATGAACAATGGTGCGCTCAGAGATTAATATTACTAGACATACTATAAGCTACAAATCATTGTACCCAGAACATTACCCTCAGAACATAAACGTCATTGTGATCTAGGGAAAGGGTGGGACCCGGGAGGGGGGAGTACGGCGGTCGGTTGGGAAGGGGACTGTTAATGTTATTGTTTAAAATTCAAAATGGCAATACAATCAACTCTAAAAAAATAGATATATGAGCTGCTTTAATCCATGAATTCCTGTGTCCTCTTGTGTCTAGGGATGTCATTGATGATATAATAAGTGCTGACCAAAGTGAAATCATATGTGATTTAATATGTGATGTTATCAGTATGCTCATAGGTTTGGCAAAGGGGGCTCAAAGTTGAGCTTGCTTTGCTTCCAGCTATGTTGCATTTATAGAGTTTTGATGCATTAAACTATCACCTTGATGTCACTGCATGTTTTTTTCACCGAATCTCAAAGGTTTTGTTGCCTTGAAATGTTTCAACTTAGCTCTCTCTTACCTCCAGTTTTTTTCTCTGAATAAAAAAGTATGTATTATGTTATATCTCATGACAGATTGTTGGGTGTCCTGACCCACGTTTGAGCTATCATGCTGCAACATTTGGTGCTGTGGGCTTAGAAAATCCAAGATGGCCAAAAAGCCCACATGTACGCCAGAATAGGAAAACTGTGCAGTACTGGCATGGAAAACATCATGATGGCCAGAACTTCCCAGAAAATGCACAGGGAAATGCATGAAGAATAGGCTGCCACCCATTTTTGCCTAGGTTGTGAGCACAGGAGGGCACTGCCTAAAACCACCATTGGGCTACCCACACAGTAGCCTCAAACCATTGGGAATGGCAATGCTGATTGCCAAAAGCAACCTAGAACTGTGTGGAATTCATTTTCTTAAATCCCAAAAATGATTGCATTACCAGTACTCACCACTATCAGAAAGCCGGCGTTTTAAACCCACCAGACTTTTGTGTAAAACTGAATAAATGAAACAAAACCAGACCAAGGAAAGACTTGCTAAGAGGTGGATACAATGTAAAACTATACTCTGGAATGACTTGAAGGAAGTAATTATTTAATGTGTATGTAAACATTGTATTGACTTAAACTGGGGGACAAAAAGTGACATTTTATCTGAAACCTGGCTTAATGAAACTGAATTCTGCCTGACATCTACCCCCACAGGAGTTAAAACCTGCTCAGCCACTCTTCCCCTTGCCAAAAGGAGTTGTCACCTATCTGATTAGAATAGGGGTTGGACAGCTACAGGGAGTTGAACAAAGGCCTGTCCTGGGCCCAGGCAGATGGTTTATTGGGGGGCCGTAAAATAGCTTCCTCTTGGCAGAAGCTGGGAGGGGCAGGGTCTCTGAGCTTGGCAGAAACTGGATAAACTAGTTTCTACACCATGTGACCTGAAAGGACACACCCCTGTTGGCCAGAATATGATTTTAAGAAAGATGTATAACTCATGGTGCGGACTTTTATCTAAATGATACCATAATTCTTGTGATTTTTCTGCCCACATTTTAAGAGGTTTTAGGACCTGGTGGTATGGTCTGGGGGTTGCTAGCGGAAAATAGGGTCTCACTCCAAATGTCTGCATGTTAAAAATCTGACACTTCATCAATTAAAGTCCACACTCCTTGCGCACATGTGTGTAAATTTGGGTAAATGTCCGATATTGCGAAACCAGTTAAAAAGTGCAAAATGTTGCCATTTCTGAATGCAAGCCCCCAGGAAGAGCAGAGTTTGAACAGAGTATACCTCATGTGATATGTGATGGGTGCATGTAATTTTAAACAACTGTGTATCTGTGCAATATGTATTTGAATCAAATATAGATTTGTGGGCAAACTGACCAGGGGAGGATCCTCTGACCCATAAAACCTACAGCATCACTCTGACTCACATTTCCTTCCCCCAATCATGGGAGAGGGGAGAATTGGGCCAATGAAAAGTAGAGAGGGGTAGGCTTTGCTAGGCCCAGGCACACACCCATTTTCAAAAGACATAAAAAGAGCCACTGGAAGCTAGAGAGGACATTCAAATCCAGTTGCTGCAACACGCTCTGCTGGACCACACAACATCCAGAAGATACCAGATCCAACACTTAGACTTTAAAACTCCAACGAACTTGATTCAGAACTCAAAGCAAGGGGCTAAACCCACAAACTGAGAACTCTTCTCAGCAGGCCTCAGCATCCAGCAAACCTAACAGCGGTAGCAGCATCCAGGAGCCGTGCAGATCAGCGCTGTGTCCAGAGAAAGCTGTGCAGAAAGATCCAGGAGCTGTGCACAGACGCTGTACCCAGAGATCCAGGAGCCGGGCCAGGAGCAGTGTCAGACCAGACCAGCAGAGCAGAGACCAGACGCTGTGCGCAGAGACCGTCCGGGGTGAAACCAGAACCGAAGCCATCTTGACCCGATCCGTGAGACCTAGACCTTCCAAATACATTGTGAGTACAGCTAGGACGGTGTGAAACCAAATCTCTTAGTTTCCAGTGATATAATTCAATCTATTTAATCTAAGTAGAATTGCCTCCTAACTGTCACTTGTCAATTCTGCAGCCGCATAGCTGTCACCTGTCATTTTTAAAAGCTGTCACCTGTCAATTTGAGTTACTTTAAATTCGAAAAACGACCTTTACAAAATCGTTCATATCTTTGGAACCGTTTGGGCTAGAAACTTGGTTTAACTTTCCTCCGAAAGCTTAGAAAGCTTAGAAACCGACTTGCTAATCTTTATACTTTTGCTGTAATCACGATTCACGCACTCGCGAATTTTGCCGCGATTTGCGATTTGGCCCGATTTCTTTACTTGTAAAAAGATAGCTGCATTTGCCTGTGTTTCAAAACTCCTATCTGTTGTATAAGCTGCTGGGGGGGAATCGAACTGAATTCTATTTGATTGCATTCCTAAGAACTGTGTGCTACTCTTCATATCCTTACATTGCATAAAGGGGGGGGGAGAATTGTCCAAGAAAGTGATTACATTGTCTTTTGCTGAAATCCTATCAAGGTATTTTCTGTACTGCATTTTCATTCCACATTGCATCTATTTGAAACCATAAAAGTATTGTTGCTATCTTATCCATCCTATACCCACTCATCATTGATTATAAAGAAGTGTGCTAGTGCCAGACTATCCATTATTGATTACTGCTCAGATTAAGTGTGATATTCAATTATTAATTCATTATAAAAGTGTGATATATATATACTGTTAATTTTTTTTTCAAATAAACCTTTTAAACTTGCAAAACAGAACTACTTCTTGGCTCAGTGGAGTCAGGGGGATTCTAAGAGAGGGGTGTTATATAGGGGTAGTCATCCAGAACTCATGAACTGGACATAAAGATATATCAATAAGGGTTTCCATTCAGTATCCCAGACTAGGCATTGACTTAGCTGCAGTGTTGAATTGAATCTTCTTACAAGATGTAATACTCAAGTTTTATTTTTCCATATCCTTACAGATGTCATATTCAATAGTATCAGTGCACATTATGACAACATGACTACTGCTAGGACTACAAGGTTGAGTAAGGTCTAACCCGACTAACTGCCTAAACAGTCCTCACACTACAACAAACCATCAGTGATCCCAATCATATAGTTGAAACAGGCAAAGTAAAGTGATATGGCAGTGATTTGGACCTAGGCTAACTAGTCTCCGGTGAGGGGTGCACACCCTTGGTATAGCTAATTATACATGTTTTGTTTTGACTGTCTAGACAGTGATAACCAGAGTCTTGCTGCTTGCAAAAATTAGCCTTCCAAACCTTTTGTTCAAACAAGACGAAGCTGTATTTGAGTTAAAATTGACAATTTTCCATGGCCTATGCCAAAATGCCATTATACCAATGCATTTCAGACAACATGTCCATCATCAGTGCTAATAGCTGGCAAAGCTTGTCCTTCAAGTAAAAAAGTGCCTTTAGTGCACCATCTGTCATGCCTTATTCGAAATTGGTGAAATGCACTTTTTTGTCTAAACCAGTCTGTTCCCCTCGAGAGCATGTCTACGCATCCTAGGCATCCCGTGTCTCATACCGCACTCCGCTCACTCAGTAAAGAGATATACCTCTGTTGCCTTTTGAGGTATCTTGGGCCAAGGACAGGCTATGCTCTTGAGAGTGGTGCGATTGTGATAAATGTAGCTTTACAAAAAGCAATAGTAAAAGGCTCCAAAATAAAGGAATGTCCAAACAAGGTTTTATGAAATATATATATATACTTTTATTAAACACAGGAAAATAACAAACTATAAAAACCCTAGCAGAGACCCGCTCTGTGAAAAGAATACAAAATATGCAAAACACGACAATGAAGGTACTCTGGGTAATGTAGTGGGGTGAAGAGCAAGACATTGCAACAATATCACTTTAAAAGCGTATGCCTTTGAAAAAGATGCAAAAGGGTGACCCAGCAGTGCTAGAGTCCTATAAATGGACCATGGACCAGGGTGGCTTGGGCCTGTAAAAAGTACCTTATTCTTGCTTGGTGTTTCGACCTCGTTGAACTCTGAGACTCAGTATGTGAATGCAGATTGAACCATGTTCAAATGAAGCGAGTCATAGTGATGCAGGTAGCGAGTCTGATTCCATATGAAGCTCTGTGTGGTTTGAATGGTCCACCTTGTTAGGGTTGACTGTCGAGCTAGGTTGGCATGACGAGTATTGCTTGGTTGAGTCGACAAGTGACATGATGCTTCAACTGGTTTGATGCAGCAACACAGCAGATCTTGGGCCCTGAATGGTTTGAATGCATTCAAATGCAGTTATCTCCTGCTTGATGGCGGGCCGAAATGGCAGAACATAGAAATACAGCTTTCTTGGCTTCTCAGGTGCTGTGAGTCACAGTCCAGAGGCTCAGAGACAAGAAAAGTCCTTTCCTCTTCATTCCCAGTCCAGGGAGATAAGCTGGCACCTGAAGGTGTCCTTGACATCTAGTGTGTATCCTGGGTACTGGTGCAACTGTCAGAGAATGCAGATTTTAGGGATGCAGGTGCAATGTCACAAACGTGAAATGAAGTACGAATTGAATTATAGTTGCATTGAGAGCTGGTTATTCAGTGTCAACTTTTCTGCCTTTTTGGTTTAGCATTTCTACACACATGTCAATTACAGTTAGATTTGACACAATTTACAGAGATTTATATGTCAAATAAGCAGCAGCTTTATATTTAGAGTTTAGGTCCATGATCATTTAAAGGATTGGAGCCAGCATAACTGATGTAGATAGTGTTTCATTCCATTTAAGAAATGTGTTGTTTTTTCATTTGGGAAAGCTTTAGTAAGTTGTTAACGCCAGTGGCTCAAGTACCAAGAGTTTAAGTATTGAGTAGGGTAAATGTTGGTTTTCATTTCCATAAGGAACACTTGCCATATATCAGCCAGAGTTCTGCCATTTTGAATTAGGCCCTGTTACAGGTTGGAGCTTTCTTGCTGGTTAGAATATTAGGGCTAATTTCTGAACTTCTCTTTGTGCATTTAGTGCATTTAGTTAGAGTCCATGTCTGCTTCTTTTTGCAAGTGTTCAGGCTGCCAAGGTTCCTGTCAGGTAGACTGAGATGCAACAGAGATTGGTTAATGTGCAAGGACGAGCAGTACAGAAGGACGTTGAGTGAAATGCAATATAACGTTTTTTAGCAGACGATGAATGAGAATTATAAACTTTGAAGGACAAATCTTGCTGAAAACAAAGCCAGGTGTTCAGACATTGCAAGGGTACTGAACTGGGTTGGGGTTATCTGCCCCTATTGGGAAGTAAAAACAAAGAGATGATGGCTAGAAGGTTTAAAATGAATCTTAACCACTGGCATTGCTCTGGGCAACCCTCCAGACCATCGCTCTTCGCCTGCCAAGCCATTACAGAAGGGGAAAGACCATATGCAAATCAGGCTTGGCCCCACCTCAAAAAGGGCAGTCCAGCCCGAACTGCTAGGTCACATCCCTTCTGCACGAGATCACAAGCATCCCCAAACATGTTTTAGCCTTGTTGGGCCTCATCAGTGAGGAGTATCTTGGGTCCCTAGGCGCAGCAGGCATTGGACCACACAAGCCTGCCCTTGCCTTCTTGCATCATAGCAGAGTGCATTGTTCTTTAGTAAATGGAGGGGACAGGAATATGAGAGTGCCTCACAGAAAACGAAAACTGTGAAACCTTTGCTCAGTGCCCTTCTGTTCTGTCTTGCTAGTCTAACTCTGTTCCCTTACCAAGCCTGCACCATCAAAGGCCCTCTGTTATGTGAAACATTCCTGTGAGGCTGGCCTTGGGTTATGTATGTGCTTCGATGATGCATGGTTCCCAGGCAGTCTTCTGCTAAGAATGTCCTGGGCTGTAGATAGGTGTTACCCAACCTCCCAGATGATACAAAGAAGCAGATTGCCTGGCTGTTGTCTTTCTTGCTGAAGCCAAGATAGGGCCGGAATACCGGCCATAACCAACATAGTGTTTTCATAGTTGGCCTGAGAAATCAGGGTTGGCATGAGCATGATCCCAATTTAATTTCCCTTTAATAAGGTATGCAGTGATGGTATTGAATACAAAACAAAGAATGTGTTTTTAAACGTACCCAGAACATCTAAAAAAAATAGCGAATTTTAGAAAACTATATATATGTGGCTGGGAATGGGAAATGTAGTTTTTGGGGGTAGGGTATGTGTTCTTTTTTAGCTGTTTTTTTTCTTCGTTCAAAATTATTTTTTTGTTTTATCACATGTAACCTTTAATAAGCTTGTGCACTAACAGTCAACTATATGGATAGGCTTACAATAACAACGTTTTTGAATCAGAGGTGCTGGAGTTTAATGCAACCTCTGTCTGCGGGTTTTTTTGTTTTTTTACAGCAGATGGCAATGAGGGCCCATGTCACCTACTGGCCTGGTGTGTGCTATGGAATGGCCAATGCGGCAGATCGGAGACTGGTGCAGCAAGGCGCACATGTGTACTAGGCATAAGGCATGGCATGGAGATTTACCAAAGGGGCTTCAGATGAGGAGATCATGCTTTCTGTGATGGATTTCATGGAATACCTGCGTCATTTTACCAATTAGTACAACATCAAACATGCCAGGGCTTCTATAACCTCGGCAGATGGCATTCTGTCACACACCGTTGTAGGGTTTCCATTGTGGGTCTGTGACCTACTGGCAGGTTTTACGGCTCTAAGCAGTGACCACTATATGATAATGCAGAGCCAGAATGAGATGCGTCCAATAGTGGGTGTTTTAGCATACATTTTGAAAACAGTTCTTTGTGGCGCCCAATTTATTCTCGCAAGATTTTGCCATGACAATGCACCACAATTAACAATAGGTCCAATAGTTCCAAAAACAGGGTATCTTGTCTTATTCCAGTGAGGCACTGGATAAAAAGAATGCTTGCATCAACATCACCTTTCTCACAAATAGACAAAAAACAGATAAAAAGAAAGGCTATGACTAGCCCATCACAGACTCTCAAACCTCCCAATTGCTTCTGTTTCGGCCTCATCACACATCTCCCGCGAAGGCGGCACACACTCCCTTTCCACCACTACCTAATATTGTTTTCAGAACATTGTCATTTCTCATTTTTGTGAGGATTCTTGGAGAAGGCCTTGCATGGGTGAGAAATGGTGTCTTTTCGATACTGGAAAGCCTCACTTGTTGCAAAGCACCACGTGAGCTATGTAGAAGAAGATGGTGTCAGGAGCAACCTGATTCTCAATAGAAAATGTTTTTAAAAAAAACCAAACCACAAACAGGGGCATCTACACTGCTCTTTGCCTATATTGGTTCATTATTGGAAGCAATCTGTACAGTGGTTTTCGCTGTGCACCTGTTTAATACATGCCATTGGGAAACATAAAAGGTGACAAACCAAACATATTTTCAATACTTTATACATTGAAACCATTGGGAAATCTCGGAACAAACGTTTGCAAGTCACGGGCAAAATAAAACTTCGGAAATGTGAGACAGAAATGTCAACCTAATGAAAATTGAAAATCGGTAGAATGTTCGCAAACTCAATGGATCATAGATTTCAGCTTAAGTATAAGGTGGCCCTCGACTCTGTACTGAGCATATGTAGTAAAGTTTGATAATGTAAATAATGAATTCTATTTGCTCCTTTACTAGTATATTCATGTTCTAAATGTGTATGGATTGAAAAACTCTGAATTTAATTGATTACATGATGAACTTTTGGAAATTATTGAATGAAGTTAGGAGCACCTATTCCTTGAATATTGGATAATTGTGTAAATGATAAACGTGTTTTTATCAAAACCACGTCAATAAAAAAAAAAAAAAATTCAAAACAATTCTAAATGTTCTAAATTCAAAATATAAGCAATAATAAGTGAAGGGAGGATAGCATAGAGGCAATGCTGGCCTTGGAAGCAAAACCATGCAGAGCAATAGAGGTTCGAATCCCGAACTTAGAAACGTTATAAAAAAAAATAGGCCATTAATATCGAATGCACACAAATAAATTCTTAATGTGCCTTTTTCCTTTATTTCGCGAGTCAAGTAAAGCAGAAAGTACATGTGCTGTGCTTGGTGCATTGGGAAACGGATGCTTTATGATAGGAACATACAGATTCATGAGCCGAAAAGCCTGCCATGATACATTCACATTGGTTATTCCGGAAAAGTCGTTAACATTTGTGAAATAGAATGAGGTTTAGCTTGATGGCCTAGTAGATGACCTTGTGTGCAGTCAATCTTTTCCGGAACCATAAATCGCATGTGCTTGACCAAAATGCAAAAAATAATAGGGGCACTAATGGAAAATATTCCCCTTGGCTAGGCCCAGTGAAGCTCTAGTTTGAAGTGCTGCATATATACTGCATTTTCTTCCTAACTATATAATATTGACAAGGTATTTCAAGGCAGTTCCCCTGCAACGTTAACCTTGGCAATAATAGCAACAGCTCAGAAGGTATTGCCTCTCCTTTGAACCTGGCTATCCGGCAGCCTTAGTAATTGTGCATTTCAAAGCCAAGTAAGGAAAAGTAATTGAACTGCGAGGGGAGTGTTGCAGGGACCTTTTGCAGAGGCCTGGATGTTTCAGGGAAATGGAATTCGTTCTCAAGCACCCTTCAGACTTGAAAGCAAATGTGTTTTATTGTAAGGGGGGAGAATTTTCGATTTTTTCTTGAGGTGTGCTGCATTTTCATTTCAGACACTTCACATGTCAGATTGGTGCATGTCAAATGTATATATAGCATTTGCTTGAATGGGTCACTATTGGAACAAGCATCTTTAGATGTCCCTGTGTAAGCTAAAGGTAATTCCGATGTTTTAAGGTATTTTAATATGATTATTATTTGTATAACACAGGTACAGACATGCCACAAAAGCATCCTATCACAATGCTTTATTGCACATCAAAAAAGGAATGGGGCTAACAAGCATTCTTAGAATTTGAAAGACTGCACAACATTCCAAATGTCCTTCCAGAGGAAAATGTCTGATATGAAATATCTTGCTTGTTACCTTACCAATATCACCTTTACTCATGTTAATGACCTCATTTGACATTTACTGCCTCTAGAATCTGTTCTTTAAGAATTTAGATATTAAATGCATGCCATGAACTCTATTTATTGTAATATTGATCACCGTAAATAAGCTTTATAGACTTAGCTCTAGGGCCGTACTGGGAGCTATGGGCCCTGTAAACCAATTTAAAGGTCTGAGGGTAGCAAGTGCATTTAACAAGGTCATTATGAACCTAAACTCCTGGGACGAACAGAGCGTGTGGTCTATAAAGGTATAATGTCCCTTAAAAGGAAAAAAAGGAAATCTGTCTTCGGTGTTTCCTTGGAACTGGCTAATACACAGCAACCACATCTACACATGATGAAGAGGGAAGGGCCATGATTAACATGTAGCCGTCATGCGTGTGCCAGGCGAGGCCTGGTGAAGTCTGCAGGCATCAAGGGAGGTTGGAGGGCCGCCCCAAGCAAGGTAATGAGTGGGTTGAGAGGGCAGATGAGATCACGATCCGGGCTGCGTCTTTGAGGTTCGGCTCGGTAGGAGAGCAGCACTGTTAGGGGACAGTCCACCCCCACGAGGTGGGAGTGAGAGCATGATTTTCAATGCCCGTGCCATGACTGTCAGGTGCGGTTAGGGGAGGAGCGCTGTGCTGCCCCCACTTGATGGGTGCACACTGCAATGCTCCCCTGGTGAGAGGGTTTGCCATGCTGCGAGGCCTGCAGCTTCAGTAGAGCTCTCAGCAAAGTGTTCCCATGATGAAAGGGAGCGCCGCGCTGAGAAACCTGCAGCCGCTGACGAGTGCTGCATCGTTCCCGTGATGAGAGGGACTGCTGCTCTGAAGTGGCTGCAGGGCTCCCAATGCAGTATTCCCTCTCATCACACGAGTCCTGCAATGACATCTGTGTCACTGCTCTGGCAGCAGGGCTGGGCTACTGCAGCGACACTGGTGGAGTGACGCGTCTTCCCTGAATTGGACGATTTTGGTTTCATATGAAATTTCAGAGCCAAACAGGCTTGTATGGCCCAGAAAAGGCCCAATGGTGGAGTGCCACATCACTTCCACAGGACATAAAGGTAATTATGAATTGGCCTCACAATGATACAATGGACCAGGCTGTGACCCAATTCAACAGACATTCTGGTGCTATGTGAATGTCGAGAAATCTCATTGTTTATACCACAGACTTCAATGGTGCTCTTTTTTTTATCAACCACCCCCACACCAACTATCAAACCCATACAAGCCTGACATGCAATTGACCTTGCAGCTGATGCATTACCTTACTGAGATATCTTCCTGGAGAATGTAGTTTTCTCTTTTTTTCTGCATAACATTCTTAGATCCCCAGAACATGTTTTGTTTATTTCTGCTAACCCTACCTAAGGAGTCTCAAACCCATTCTTCCCTTTGCACATCTACCCCTCTTGTTTACCGTAGCCTTTTCTCTCTTTTAAGTCACCCTTTTAATGTTTGTTTTGCAAGTCTCTGCTTCAAAACTTACATCTTCATGTACCCGCTTGAACTCCCCAAGCATACCCTGTAGACTTAGCAACGGGAAATGAAATGTGTGTAAATCAACACCAATTTCACTAGATGATCTGCAATAACCCGGGATCTACATTTCAACATATTTCCCAGATTTTGACAGGAAAGTTTTTTTTTTGTAACCTGTCTCTTTTTAGATTAGGATTTTGTTGTTAAGTGTGTTAAACATCTTCTACATTATACCTTCAGGTGTGTATTCATGGCCAGATCAATTGGTGATCAGGATGGGGCTCATCTTCTCAAACCTGTCTAAAATGCTAAAGATGAAATGTCAGCATAACACCCTTGAATGTTAAAGGGTTCAATACAGGACCCTGCTGTAATGGAGCTTGCTCTTGTGCTCCTCTGTGATCCTGAAAGTCCCATTATTCCTACATGTTTCAGCTTAAATACTCTGCAAACTCCCTTTATAAAGTGAAGGTGAGTACATCTGGTTCATAGAACCCAGGGAAAATGGCACATCTGACACACACGTCTTTCCTACAGCCCGTTACACGTAAGAGGTCAGGGCAGAGTAGTGTCTACCTTAATTTCTGATATTATTTCCTACTAAGTAAGTGCAGTGTGTCAAGGCGGGCAGCAATCACAGCACCCCATTAAATGGAACCACCCCTCTAATTACTCTATTTCTTTTTCACTCCCCTCATATACATCTAAGTGCCCTGTATTGCCTGGCCATCTCTCGCATCTTTCCTGGAAAGTCACTTTTCTGGTTGATTTACTGTTTTTGATGAAACTAGGCCCTTTTCCCTCTTTTTGAGGAATGTCGAAACTAGGCATTTAGTAGTGTGTTGTCCCCCTGTCTTCCACCCACACTTGCTTGTTGCCTCCTGTGTGCCTCCTTCTGTGTAAAAACTCCCCCTTTGGTGCTTCCTGTGTTGCTCGGGGGTGGGCTGTACATCTTTCCTCCCTCAGTCTCCCTTCTTACCTCCTAAATACCCTCTGTGGTGCTCTAAATCTCTTCTATCTTCTCAAGCTGCTACTCTATCTCCTATTCTGTCTATCTCACTAAGTCTGGAAGGTGAAAGTTCAAGAGAGATATCCTGGTCTCCAACCCAGGTCTCCCTATTGCTGATACCAAAATCAGGTTTCCTCCAGACAGACTCTCACCTACATCCACTTTGTCATTCCCTCTCCAGACCTCTGGACCTCTAATAATATGGTCTATGTTCACTCACGTTTTTCCTCCTCTCCCATTAATGGTGGCACCCGGTGGGAGGTCATTGTGGCCCCTTCAATTCCCCCAAGACCATCATCAATGTCTATCTAAATGGTAGCATCATGGTCCAGGGTTCTCAGCCCAATTTCCTCTTTCTTGATAAGCGTCTCCCATGTCTCATACATTTCCTCCCTTCTCCTTCCACTCTTTCTAACACCTCTCTGGCCTCTCTGCAAACACCTTCCTCCTCCACTGCCTTTCTGGAACCCTCTTTGTCCTCCGCTCTTGTCCCTATGCCACATCCATCTGCTGCCTTTGCCCACTCTTGGGCCTTCTACTTGCTCAGCTCGGTGTACCCCACTCCTGCACCCCACCCCAGAAGTCTTTCAAATGTGGCATCCTGGTCCATGTAGCTACTCTCAATACTCGCCCTGCTTTCAAACATTTCTCTGATATCTGCCACGTCCACAGAGACCTTGACCTGGATGTCCTCGCTCTCACCGAGACATGGTGCACGGCCAGCTCTGTCACATGTTTTGACACTCTTCTCCCTTAGGGCTACAAGATCCTCTCCAACCGGCCCAGAGGTGGAGTGGCCCTGATCTTTCCGGAGTGGGTCCCTGCATCTGTCATTCCTATGCAGGCCTACGCCTCGTTTGAATGGCAAGTTCTCAGGCTTGCTATCTCTGCTGGCCTCTCTCGGACTGTGGCCACCATCTACAGGCCAGATGTCCAGGTCTTCCTCTCAGAATGGGTTGACCTCTTTTATTCCCTCCTTTCTTTTGACCTTGCAACTTCTCCTCAGAGACCTTAAAATCCCCCTGGGCACTTCCATACCCTATGCGACTCTCTCTCCCTTTGCATTCTACCCTCTGGTCTGACACACCCAGCTGGACACACCAAGGATACTCTCATCTCCTCAGACATCCTCCTCTCTAGCCCTCTCACCACTCCTCTCTCTTGGACTGATCACTTTCTGCTTTACTATCACGTGAAACTTCTTGCTCCTCAAGCAAAGACTATCCCCAAACTGCATCCTTCCTTCTCAGTTTTTCAACCCATGAAGCGAGTCTCACGGATGACTTTGCCTCTACTTTCTCCGCTCCTCCTACTCCCACGGCTGACTTGCACTCTGACACAGCCCTCTCTAACCTGCATCTTTCTAGCTCCAACACTATGAGCATCCTTGACCCCATCATGGGAATCCATTTGAAGCCTACCTCCAAGTGTATCTCTTGGTATGATTCTGACCTCGCTGACCTGAAATGCAAGTGCAGGGTGGCTGAGACGAAGTGGAGGACTTCACGTGCATCTTCTGACAAACTGGCCTGCCGCCTGCTCCAAAGTCAACACAGACTCTCTGTCCTCTCCAAGACAAGGGTCCCTATCCAAGCATGTGGCTCTTCATCCTCTAACAACACAGCCAAGCTCTTTCAAATTTGCAAGGAGCTTTTCAATCCTACTGCAGTCTCGATCTCTCCATGATACATTCACATTGGTTATTCCGGAAAAGTTATTACCGTTTTGTGAAATGGAATGAGCTCTGGCTTGATGGCCTAGTAGATGACCTTGTGTGCAGTCAATCGTTTCTGGCACCATAAATTGCATGTGCTTGACCAAAATGCAAAAATGATACGGGCATAAATGGAAGATATTCTCCTTGGCTAGGCCCAGTGAAGCTCTAGCTTGAAATGCTACACATATAGTGTATTTTCTTCCTAACTATATAATATTGACAAGGTATTTCAAGGCAGTTCCCCAGCAACATTAACCTTGGCAATAATAGCAACAGCTCAGAAGGTATTGCTTCTCCTTTGAACCTGGCTATCCGGCAGCCTTAGTAATTGTGCATTTCAAAGCCAAGTGAGGAAAAGTAATTGAACTGCGAGGGGAGTGTTGCAGGGACCTTTTGCAGAGGCCTGGATGTTTCAGGGAAATGGAATTCTTTCTCAAGCACCCTTCAGACTTGAAAGCAAATGTGTTTTATTGTAATGGGGGAGATTGTTCGATTTTTTCTTGAGGTGTGCTGCATTTTCATTTCAGACACTTCACATGTCAGATTGGTGCATGTCAAATGTACATATAGCATTTGCTTGAATGGGTCACTATTGGAACAAGCATCTTTAGATGTCCCTGTGTAAGCTAAAGGTAATTCCGATGTTTTAAGGTATGTTAAAATGATTATTAGTTGTATAACACAGGTACAGACATGCCACAAAAGCATCCTATCAGAATGCTTTATTGCACATCAAAAAAGGAATGGGGCTAGCATGCATTCTTAGAATTTGAAAGACTGCACAACATTCCAAATGTCCTTCCAGAGGAAAATGTCTGACATGAAATATCCTGCTTGTTACTTTACCAATATCACCTTTACTCATGTTAATGACCTAATTTGACCTTTACTGGCCCTAGGATCAGTTCTTTAACAATTTAACGGGGTAATTCATGGAATTTGTGTGTGCCGAAATCTCTAGCGCAAGCGTGAGAACGCAGCACACACGTCTAAAACGCGCTCATGCGCCTGTTTCCGGATTCATGGAAGGCACTGCGCATGGCTTACCTGGGACCTGCGCTGAATCTGTGCGTGTCTCACACGTCATTGCGACATCCCCAATGCCTTGTGCGAGACCCCCAATGAAGGCGCACACCGTCCAGAACACACCTAAAAAGGGGGTGGAACACACGGGATGGGGAACAACGTCTGAATATGTGGGCGTTATGGGGGAAGTACCGCTGCAAAATCCTCGCAACACCCACACGCGCGCTAACTACACGTATTCATGGAATTGAACAGGGCAAACCCGCACGCACCAAAAGACACGCAAAGCCGGAAACATGTACGACAGGCAAAAGCAGGCGTAAGCACCCCCGCACAGCATAATAGTGCGTGCAAACAACAAACAAGCAAATACAGCTACAATGAATGTACCATTTCTCGCAGCAGTGATCGTGGGACACCCCAGGAGGAGGAGGATAGCCAGGCCTGCATTTTTTTACCCAGGACCAGCCTTTATGGGATGCCTGATGACCAGGACTATGGCAGGTATAGAGTTCCACCTCATCATCCTAGACCTGGTCACTGAGTGGGGGGATGACCTCACATCATCCACCTTGTACTCTCAAGCACTGAGCCCCTTGGAAAAGGTGCTCAATGTCCTGCATTTCTTGGCCACTGGGTCATTTCAGCGGACAACTGCCATAGTTGGGGGCGTCTCACAGCCCATGAAGTCACGCTGCCTGCACCAGGTGTTGGGAATCATGACTGCATGCCCCTCAGTCCGCAGGCACATATACATGCCTAGAACACCCGCAGAAAGGCAGGCTGCGGTCCAGGACTTTACAGGGTGGCAAAGCGGTTGGTGCCATTGATTGCACCCATGTGGCCCTTTGTCCACATAGGTCCACTGAGCACATCTATCTCAACCGCAAGCACTGGCATTCCATCAACGTGCAGGTTGTATGCGATACCAAGGGAATCATCTTACCGGTCTATGTAAACTATCCTGGGTCCACCATGAGAGTTTCATATTCAGAATGTCAGCTCTAAACTGGGATCTGGAAGCTGGGAGGCATGGCAACATATGGCTCATTGGTGAGTTCAAATGCCTGTGCACATGCATGCATGCCACACGCAGACAAATACACAAACCCAACTAATGACAACAATTATCACCTCCCCAGGGGACAGTGCCTACCCTCTGAGCACCTACATGATGACGTCAATACAGAACGCCACCACACCACCCCAGGTAAGATACAATGCATCCCATATTGCAATCAGGGCTGTAGTGGAGTGCACATTCAGAGTGCTAAAGTCACATTTCGGCTCCCTTGACCGCTCTGGTGGGCAGATACTATATGCGCCCCCAGTAGTGTGCAGAATCATTGTGGCCACATGTGTGCTGCACAATGTTGCAACACGGCAGGGCGTACCGGTGGACATGGTGGTGCCCCCACATACCCAACCACATGCACACCCACTACGCATGGGAGGGGAAAGGGCATGTGCCGAGGTAGCCGGTACCCAGCTTGTGGCTACATTTTTCACCTAAACTCCCACTTCTGCGGAGTGCACACAGGCCTGGCACATTCCCGGTGCCAATCTATGACGACAAAGGGACAGTCAACTGTCACAACCATACCACCCTGAGAATGTGTCCTCGGAATTGCAGCATTGTGTACATTCATAGCCACTTAAACAAACACAATCCTGTGTGACCAAAAGGCACACATGCAAGCTACAGAATCCACCATTCCCATGCAAAACAGCACATCCAAATCCTGGTATATCTCCTAAAAGCCCCCAATCCCATGTCACCCGCACGACACACCATTCCATAGCATGTAAAGTGAAAACTCCAAAATAAATTCACAACACATGACACAATTGTCACAAAGTGCACCATGACAAATGGAACAGGCCAGAGACAATTCCCTCAGACAAGGACTATGATGAAATGACTGATCCAAAATATGCAACCTATACCAAAAGGACGTAAATGCATGCCCCCAAAGGTTAGAACACCAAAAGTTTGACCCGCTGGTGACATGCATTTCAGGCAATTTAAAAAAAGAAAAAATTGCGGGTGCTGTGGGTGGGGTGTCCCTCACAACACCCCGCTCACTACACTACACAGTATAGTGAGCGGGGGTTGCAGGCTGGAAACCCCATGCAGCTGCAGAAAAAAATATCAAAATAAATGAACCTGCGCCGCCAGTTCCCGTTCACCAAAGTGAAAATAAACTTGCGCAGCAGGGACACTGCATGTCCCTGAATGTACGTAATGTGTATTTGGGGGTATGTTGGGGAGGAGTTGGGATGGGGGCGAGGGGGTGTTGTGTGTGTGTTGTGGGTAGGGGTTTGCAGGAGTATTCAATGCATGTTTGCATGTGAAATGTACGGAGCTTCAGTGTTGCGTGCATTTTCCATGTGAACTACTCCGTTGTGGAATCATCGGCAACGGAAAAATATCCTCGATCCCCTGACACATCAAAAGCAAACCCAACACAGGACAATTTACCAGCATATCATATCATGAACACAGGACCCAACAGTCACAATGTCAGACAGTGACCAATCACTATAGCACAAGTGTCTCAATGTGACATTGCCACCACAATGCCCCCTTCCATCTTGAGTGTGGCTCTGACAGCTAAAGGGGTCAGGGAACCGCATACAGCATGAAGTGCATCAACAATGTAAACAGGCAAGGCAATACATGAATAAGCAACATGAAAATATGCACAGTTAACAATATATGCACCAAAATGCTGGCCAAACATGCACTGGAGAAACCATCATGAATCCCCACTAGGGGTGTATACACATGTTGGACTTCAGACTGGCCACAGATATGACGGAAGCCCAATGCCTCTGTGTAAGTTACTGTCACACGGTGCTATCCTTGTGAGCCCATGGAAAGGGGAATCAGGAGTGGCATATGTGTCCGGACGCCAAGCCACAAACACTAACAGGAGGCAAGCCTGTATGGGCCCAGCCGGAACACACAGTGGATGCCTTTGGATGCCATAAAGCAACACACTGTGACATGAATGTACAATAGACAAAAAAAGCAAAACAAAATAAAAATGGCCATTATCGAACATGGGGTGGGGGCACTAAAAAAAGAAAATCCTTCATGGGCTCATGGTCTACACGTCTAGGCCGAAGTGAGAGATCAGTCATCGCTGTTGTCAACCTCTGGTTGAATATCAGGAGGTGTGCGTGGTAAGTGTGCCTGCCCACGCATAGCCCCGGCATGCCCTTTCATGGCATCTAGCATGTCGGTCTGGTAAGCCTGGTCCTGCAGGAAGATGGCATGAAGGTCCCCATGCAGCACCTCATGTGTAGCACAGAGTTCCTCCTGCAATGTCTCACGTGTAGCATGGAGTTCTGCCTGCAAGGCCTCATATGAAAGATGGACCTCCTCACGGCTTGCATGGTGTTCGGCTGAGATGGTGCGTTCCAGCTTTTCCATCCGCTGTTCTGCCCGTGTACCCTCTCCCATCAAAAGTGTAGCCACAGTATTACTGAGGGAGAAATTCTCTTCCCTCAGGGCTTCCCTGTGGGCCTCTGCCTCAGCAGCAATGGCTGTGCGCAGAGCCTCCAGTTCAGCCCGTCGGTCCCTGTTGACGGCCAACGTGTCCAGCCTGTGTGAGTGGCACATGGACCGCGTTGCCTGCTGCTGGAGCTCCACCTGCCTACCAGGGGGGAGAATGGAATTCGGCCACAGGTTCCAAGCCCTGAGCCATCATCTCAATAGCTCCCCCTGTTGCTGTGCAATGGCATAGATGGAATTCTCCCACACAGTGTTTCCCGGTTGCGCACGGCCACTGCGTTGCCGGACACCACACCTGTTTGGCCCAAGGAGCCCTGGTCCTTGCTGCGCTGGCACTGCCAGTGGCTGCAGGACTGCATTCCTCTGTTGATCTGCTGCCCCAAAAACAAGCGCAACTGGTGTGGAGCCTGACCATGCATCCGTAACCACCAACCACCACAGGCGCTTATTCCAACACTGACTGGCCCCTTGAGGGTTCTACCCCCACTACAGGTGTGTCGGACAGAACAGCATCCACTGCAGAATTACTCACCTGTGACGGCATGGATTGATGAACATCCAATTCAGCATCAGAGTCAAAGAGATCCTCAGAGGTGTACCCAGAGCCAGTTTGGGACAGGATGGTCTGGAGCACCAATGGATGCTCATGGCCTACCACACCACGCCCTCCACTGGTCCCTGGTTGGTACCCTAAACCCTCTACCCTCTCTGCCATCTCCTCCTCCTCCCCTGCTTCCTGTGCCTCATCACCTGTAACAAAACAAAAAAACACATGAGCACACATGTCACCAGCATATACCACACACATAGACATCACAATATTGACAGCCAACACATGAAGCAGCCATGTCACACATGACACAAACTCCGGCATGCATACAGTGGAAATGAAACGGAAGGGGACGCTGAAAGCAGACATGGATGTGTGTCAAATGTGAAGCCTACATATGTACTACATGTTGCATAGCACCTGCATCACACACAAGCTCATGCATTGCATAGACCTTACACACAAATGACAGATGCCAACAAACATATGGTGCATAGCATAGGCATGGCAAAACTGTCAACCAGCCCCAGATGGAAGTCAAATAGTACTGTCTGTGGCCCATGTAGAAAGCATATCACCATACATTACATGTCAATCCCTACAACAAAACACACACATGTGTCACAGGATGCAACAATGCCAGTGTGTTGCAATACAGTGAAGGAAGGCAAATGGATACATACATGCTAGGTCACCTTGACATCACATAAGTGAATAGGCATGTAGAAGGCTGAAACAGGACGCAGAAGTGTGTGGGTGCTGTGCAGTACATCTGTACAGTCTCAACTGTCAATCGAAACACAAACACAGTAATGTCAATGTTGTGTGATGATGGCAGTGTAAGGGCAATTGCAGTCATCATGTGCAAAGTGTTGGCAGTGGATTGTCGGGATACAGTAACAACCCCCCTCCCCGTGAGGCAGTGCATGTCTCAGAATGGTGGATCAGAGTACTGTGTTGTAGCAGACAGTGTGGGCATGTGTCTATTGCATCACCTCAGTCATCTGAGACTTCAGCAGATGAGAGGAGGACAGAAAGCACAACACATGAGTAATCATCAGAAGTTCACCAAGACATGGAGAGGCTACAACCCAGTTGCATAGAGGCAGGGAGGCTGTACCAGAGGGAGTCCGACACTCGAAATGGACGAGGACACCCATAACATGGGCGTGATGAGGCACAGACCCCGAGTGAGCATGAAAGGGATGACCAAATACCATGAGACATATGAAATACCGGAGATGGAGTAGAATGAGTAGCTACTCATGGGCCCATAGGGGCTTGCTGGGAATGCACATGGTCCATGAATGAACACTCATGTCCACTGTGAGCCTGTGCCATCTGCCCAGTGCAAGTGAGACGCCCTGCATCAAGGACAAAGGATGTACCACACAGTACAGGTCTGGCAGAGTTGCAGAGGGAAGTGGGTATATACACAGAATCTTGGGACAGGCCATTTCTTGAGTCGATATGTGAATCACCATGGAGACAGTGAGCTGCTGGGGGATAGAGAGGCAAGGAAGCATGCCCCTGAGGGGGACCAGCTTGCAGGGTGACCTCACAGAGACGTCAGTCATGTGACGACATAGGCTGAGTGTTGAGTGGAGGATTAGCACAGTCAATCAGCAAACATGTCTGGGAGCAAGGATATGGACAAGAGAGGCTGTCGAGTGTCTGGCATGTAAGGAGGGTGGAGGTGTGTTGAGGAGGATTGACTCTGTGTGCAGCACATGGCCTGTATGCAGACTGCATCACCACAAGCATGTATCAGTCAAGCATTTCACGGGTCACACATGGCAGTCATGAATTCATAGCCTGAACTGGCAGTCAATCACAACACATCACCCAAGAAAAATACACATGGGCTGGACACACACTCATCAACACTTACCGGACGTTGCATCATAATCCAGAATCTTTCCCACTCCTTGGATTTGACCCTCATCGATAAACTCTGAAGCTATCTCCTCATGAGTAGTGAGTTCATTGTCCACTGGTGCTGGCCCACTGCCAGTCACCAGAGTTGAGGCGTAATTAGAGGCCAGCTTTTTTTTTTGCTCGGTGTCGGAGGTCAGACCAACGCTTATAGCAATCATCAACTGTGCGCTTCTCAAATCCCATGGCACTGACACTTTCCGCAATGCACTGCCAGTGGGCCTTACCTTGGGCAGGTGTAGTTTGGCACCCTGGCCCCACCAGCATTTTGCGTTTGTGTCCCGACACGTAGCCCACAAGTGCGTTCACTTCCACTTTATTGAAACTCTTTTTCCTTGACCTGCCAGAGGCCAGAGCTGTGTCTGGGGTCCCAGCCTCTTGCGCAGGAACAAGCTTCCTCCTCTTGGTAGGTGGTGAGGACCCTGAGTGACTACTGCTGCTCAAGCCATTAGGGGCAGGGGCGCAGGTGGACTGGGCAAAAGGAGCAGGCAATGACAAGACGACAGAAGGCCAGACTTGAGTCATTGCCTGCTGGGTGAGATCGCCAGGATGCATCGCCACAACTGCCTCGTTGCCAAGGGCCGTCACCAACACTGCCCTGACTGGCTGACTCACAGCCGGGGTGGTGTTGGCTGTATCTGCCCCTGCAACTTCCACTACCTGGCTGCTCGGGGCAGCAGATGGCACCACTGCCCCAAATAAACGTGGCTTGGTCACAGCAACTCTAGACACACATGCCTTGACTTTCTTGACCTGTAAATCTGCCTGGGAGTCCTCCTGTGCTAATGCAGCCCGCACTGGCTGACATCGAGCCTGGGTGGTGGTAGCCGCAGCTGCACCCGCAGCTTCTACTACCTGGGGACCCGTGACAGCAGATGACACTTCCTGTCAGGTCAGATGGGCGTCGGGGATGTCTGCAGCAGCTGCATCGCCCTGAGCCGCGGGGGGTGGTGAAATGGCTGTCCTAGCATGTAGCTGGACATCCTAGACCGGTGGAATACCCTGGACACGTCCCCCTCCACAGCCACCTTGGCCTCCCTGGACTCCCTGGACTCTCTGCCCACCCTGGCCACCTTGGCCACATGCCCCAACACGCCCACCTCTGGAAGGTCACCCGGCTTTGCCACCCTTACCTTTTGGTGGCCTTCCAACCATGGCACTGATGGACTAGTGTGAATGGGAGGTGCACAAAACAATTGTCCTGGGCGATTGGGTTGAAGGGGGCAGGGTACGTGATGGTAAACTCACCCTTGTGCTCCCACAAGGCTGTCTGTGACCCCTAGGGAAAAATGATGAGTTACGCAACACTCAGGCACCCAAAAAACAAAACAAATGTGCACGCAACCCCCCAGTAGCTCATGTGCATGGAATAAACATCCGGCAGTACGCCGTGGCACCCAGGGACACATAAAATGCATACACGTGTAACATGCAGTCTACTCTGATCTCAAAAATGGGGTATGCGACAAACAGGGGCAACCACAGAGGGAAAAAAAGCATGTGTGACTCACCATCTGCCTTGCGTAAAAAAGAAAAACACACACACATGTGTGCGTAGGCAACTCTTCTGCCAAATCAAGAAGTATGAACTGTAACCTTAGTCAAGATATTGCGTGTGAAGCCACAAGAAGAAGAAACACACAAGTCAGTCCCAATGAATAGCATGCACAGCAAACTGGTGTCCTATGCAGACCTTTAACCCTTACTGAAGGCAAAGCCCGCGCGCATCACGTCACTTACACGCTTACATGCTAAGGGCCTTTCCTCAAATTACACGCTAACATGCTGTTTTTTCACGTGCAGAGTCACTCTGCATCAAGCTGGCCACGTGAAAACACATGGAAGACCACGCTCCTGCCCACAAGGCCATTTACCTGCCCTCCAATGCCCTGAGCTGCCTCCTACGAGCCATCTGCTGCTGCCAGCCCACTGAGTGTGCCTGCTGCCCATGTGCCCTGCAATTTGATGCCTGCACAGAAGCTGTTGCCAGGGATCCTGTTGCTCAGACCACCTCTGCTGACACAGCAGACTCCTGACTGCTGTACCATTGATCCACAGCCCAGCCCCAGGACCCAGTTGCCAATCCCACACCTGCCTCAGGGGTCGCTATGTCAGACCAAGCAACATCTAGTGCTTGGTCTGACATATGTCAGACCAAGCAACATCTGGTTGGCTAGTGGCAACCAACCGGCTGAGAGGCAGAGGGCTGCCAGCTTCAGTCCCAATGAAATTGGCATCCTGGTGGAGCAAGTCCTGGGGCATTATGATGACCTCTTCTCAACATCGCACCTCGACAAGAAAGGATGGATTAGGATCTGGGCGGACATCGTGGATGCCATCAACACAGAGGGGGTGGCATCCTACGACTATGACTGCATCTGGAAGCGATGGCAGGACTTCAGGTCCAGTACTCACAACAAGGCCCAGCACCTCGTCAAGGCTGAGGAACAAGTGGGGCGCCGGGGCCAGTTTGTGAGCAACAACCAGATGAGGGTCTTGCAGCGCATACGCCCAGCACTTTACCACCAGGTCCTATTGTTGCAGACCCATCTGGAGTCGAGTGGTAAGTGTCCATGTGTTCTTGTCCAGCGAAGTGCATGTTGAGGTGTGGCTGGAGTGTGCACCTTGGCCTTATGTCTGGCATGCCCCAATGAATGGATGTCTGTGTGCAGGGACATGACAGTGCTGTATGTGAGTCCAGTCAAACGTGTTCCACATCAATGTTGTCTGTGTTGCAATGTATGATGTGTACCAACATGTGCTGACGCACCCATGTTTGCATGCCTGTGTCTGGACTTGGCCATGTTTGGGGTGTGATACATGGATGCTTATTTCACCTTCAAAGACATGCATGGTGTACACTTGCGTGTGTCTGAATAGTGTATCTGTGACTGGAAAACATCATGGATGCATGACACATGACCATCACGATGCGTGAATTGACAGATGTGGCAAAGTTGTCCATGAATGCACTGTGATGGGAGGTAATAAATGGCCAGATGCATGACTGTCCAGTAGTGTGTGTGCATGTGATGTGCATGTCCCATGATGCATGTGAGGTACAGCCCCCCCTTTTGATATTCCCAAAGTGCCTTGAACATGGATGCAAATGTCTGTTGCACGTGCCATGCTTATTTGTGCATGTGTGTTGCTTGCACTGACCCATATGTTGTGGTGGGTGATGATGGTTATGACGTTTGACAGTGTCACTCATGTGCATCTGGGAGCAAGGGGACTGGTGCCACGTCCACGACTATGGCAGCAGCTGCCGAGGGGATGCCGAGGGGATGCCCAAGAGGACTTCATTTGGACATGGACGAGTTTCTGGGTTCTTTAAGTTTTTGATTTCAGGATTCCATTTTGTTTTCGCATTGAATTTCAATTTACATGCAATACTTCTTCAGTATCGTGTTTATTTTTCGTTTGGTGTGTATTTCTATTTTTAATACATTTATATTCAATCAGATATAAGTGGTGTATGCTGTCTATGTTTTGGAGCATGTGTCACTCGGCATTGGCTCTGTCATGTGTCACTGCTGTGGAGCAATGTTGGTCATGTCTTTGGGTGCATGCATGTGTGCATTTATGATTCCCATGCCATGGGGCATGTACTGGGGAGTGGGTCGAATAGATGGGTGTTCAGTTGCATTGTGGGGGGGCAGCATGTGGTGGCATTTTAGGGGACATTTCTCTGCCTAATTGCATGTTGGGACAATGTGTTTTGTGGGGGGACATGAGCCGGGTCCTACCTGCAGGTTGCCGTCACTGGTGGGGGGACATGAGCCGGGTCCTACCTGCAGGTTGCCGTCACTGGTGGGGGTGGGAGGACATGAGTCGGGGCCTGCCAGCAGGTTGCCATCACTGGTGGGGGGGAATGAGTCGGGGCCTGCCTGCAGGTTGCCGTCACTGGTGGGGGACATGAGTAGGGGCCTGCCTGCAGGTTGCCATCACTGGTAGGGTGGGGGGGGACATGAGTCGGGGCCTGCCTGCAGTGTATGGTGCCATGGGGGCTGCCTGCGGGGTGTGTACTTGTGTGTTAGGGGTCACCTGTGGTGTGGGCTGCCTGCAGGGTATGGATACAGGTGTTGGGAGTCCCCTCTGGTGTGGGCTGCCTGCGGGACATTGTCTTGTGTGATGGGCTACAGGCGGGGCATGGACATGGGTGATGGGCTGCCTGCGGGACATGGTCACGGGTGGTGGGCTGCCTGTGGGGCATGGACACATGTGCTGGGGGTCCCCTGTGGTGGGGGCTGCTGCGGGGTATTGTCACGGGTGATGGGGGGTCCACCCCACAGCCAAATTGCATGAATAGGCCCTCGCGTACACATGCGCCAGCCAAATCATATGGAAACTGGCTCGCTTAACCCCAAAATCGCGCACCCAGCTCGCGCCAGCGAAATCGCGTGTACACGCCCTCGCGTACACCCACGCCAGCCAAATTGCATGACAACTGGCTCGTACCCCCCGAAATCGCTCACCCCGCTTGCGCCAGCAAAATCGCATGGAAAACACCCTTGCATACAGCTGCGCCAACCAATCGCATGGAAACTGGCTCACGTACACCCCAAAATTGCGCACTGGACCCCTCCCCTCAAGCACTCCCTTGTGCACCCATCCTGAAAAAGCCTTCTGCCAATCCTAGATGTCTGGTAAATTATCGACTGATCTCTATCACCATTTTCCTGGGAAAGCTCCTGGAAAAGCTAGCCATATACCAGCTTACCCTCCACATCGAATGTTTTGGCTGCCTTCATGACCATCAGTCTGGCGTCAGAACAGCCAGAGGGATGGAAACTGCTCTCTAACCTTGACTCCTGATCTCCCTCCGTCGTCATCCTCCTGGACCTTTGCTCTACTTTCAACATGGTATATCACACCAGCCTGATCAACAGACTCTGGCCCTCTTTACAACCCAGGCGTTAAGGGGTTAACGGCGCCGTAAAAGGTGGCGGCACCATTAAACCCTTGACGCCTGATTACAAGGTCCCTTTGCGGGTGGCACTTTAACTCCTGCTTTTAGCAGGCGTTAAAAAACCAACCCGCAAAGGGAACTTTGGTGCTAAGTCCTTTGCGCCTTCCCCATTCCCATTGAGCCCTATGGGGCAAAAATGGGAATGGGGAAGGGCCATGGCGGCATGGGGAATTACCGCCCTGCCAACCTCGGAATGGGGCGGTAATTCCCCATTCCGCCATGGCGGAGTCGGTAAGTTATCGGCATGGACCATGTTGCTATTAGCACCATGGTCCAATGCCTGGTTCGTAATGAGGGCCTCTGTGTGAACCGGGGCATCATGGATCAGGCACTGGAGTGGCTGACCTCCTTCCTGCTGGACGGTCCCTCTCAGGTCCAACTTGGGTCCTTTCCCTCCACCATCTTGCGCTCCACATGTGGTGTCCCACAGGGCTCTTGCCTCTCATCTTGGCTCTTCAATATCAATCTGGGCCCTTTTGCCCACCTGATCTCCTCCTTCTCTTCTAACTTTCAGTGTTATGCAGATGACACTCAGCTCTCTTCCATGATTCAGGATTGGTGCACCTCCAATGATCTTTGCCGTAATGCCAGTAAGACGGAGATCCTTTGCACTGGGAACCCTGCTCCCATTTTCCCTCTCTTACTCGTGCCGCCCTCCTTGGGCCACTCGCCTTCCTGTGAGGTAAAAAACCTTGTCGTCATCTTTGACTCTACTCTCTCCTTCTCTCCTCACATCACGCTCCTTGTCGAAAAAGCCCGCTCCCAAGCTGTACCTCCTCACAGGTATTCTACCTTTCCTCACCTTCCGCCAGAAGCTCACTGTCTCCAGAGCCCTGGTTCTCTCCAAGCTGGACTACTACAACAGCCTTTTTCTCAATCTGCCTACCTCTACACTTTTCTTCCTGCAACTAATCCAGAACAGGACTGCAAGTCTTATCCTTGGCCTCACGCCCAGGGACTGCTTCTCTCCAGCCGAAAATCTTTATACTTGTTCATGGTGGCTGCAATGATCAAGTTCAAGACCCCCTGCATCATCCACAAAGCTTTCTGGAGCTCGAGCCTGCACTACATCAAACTCTCTATTCCGAAATACCTTCCATCTAGAGCCCTTTGCTCAGCTACCTCCCACTCTCTGAAGATCAGATACTTCTTCATACAGAGAGTGTGGGTTAGATCTTTCACCTCCTAAAGTGCCTCCTCCTGGTACGGCCTACCTGCCCCTCTCAGACCTGAGCTGGACCACCTGAAGTTCCAGAAGCAGCTTTAGTCCCTTCTTTCTTTTTTCCTCTACTTCTCTCTCTCGCTCCCCTTCTAACTTACTTGCTTGCTGCACCGACTGGTTTATTGGTTCTCTCAGTCTCACTGGGTACCAGGCTCCACCATGACAGTCTGTCTGCCTTGCACTGCCTCCTGGACTAGCCCGCACCTAGGGGCTGTAACTGTAACCCCTGCATACACCTGCCTCCTGCCTCCTGCACTACCTAGAGCAGAGCTGCCCTGTACTCGCTTCCCCCTTTTCTCTCTCTTGCACTTCCCCCTCTCCTTTGCACGATCTGAATGACACAAGGCCTAGTAGGATCATTTGTCTTGTCCTCCCTTTTTTCCCCCCTTGTCTTGTTGTGCCTAGAAACGCTTGTGTACGGGCAGGTTATAAATGCCATATACTGTGCCAGTGACCATGGTATTCTGGAACTCCATCTAAAAGGAATAGGCAGGGAGCCTAGGGTAATGAGACCCGGGGATTAGGAGGTAACCCATGGAGGCAATAGCAGTCGCTGGTCTGCAAGTAATATCATGAAAGCCTGTAAGGAACTTGCTGATATTCCAATAGATGGCCCTAAACTACCTGGCTAAAACGGTTATAGGTCAAAGTTTTTCCTCAAAAAGGGTCGAATGACAAAAGGGTGTCAGTCAATTCGACCGAAAAAAAGGGTTGAATTTTAATTTTTTGTAACCTATAGTTTTACCTATACTAAAGCACAAAATAAAAATACATTTAAAAAAAAATTTGATCCTTTTGTTTGTGGTCGAATTGACTCAACCCTTTTGTCATTCGACCCTTTTGAGTCAAAACTTTGAACAGACACCGGCTAAGACCACCGCAGAAGGTATTGAATCATGGATTCTTGAAACAACTAAAGGGATAGGGATTCTGAAGGAAAGACCTCAATCCTCATTGGTGAATAAAAAGACAATGCCTTTCAATATGAAAATACAACTAGCTAAGTGCAAGCTGTGCATAGAGGTGTGAATCATAAAACAGTGCTCACATTCTGTGCAAGGTGCCTTGTTTATATTAAAAAGGCTAAACATATTTATCGAAATTGGCATAAAAAGCAGAAAGCAGAAGGCTTAGCACATAAATGGCAGCAGCTATTAAAGGCAAAGCTGATCCATAATCCAAAGACAATGGGCCTCATTACGACCTCGGCGGTAGCCATGCCGCTGCCGCCGAAATCGCGTCCGGGTCCACAGAATGAGGAATTACCGGGCCATTCCGAGTTCGGAAGGCCCGGTAATTCCTCCCTCCAAGGACCCGGACCTGGGCCTTCCCCATTCCCATTCAGCCCTCAAAGGGCTGAATGGGAATGGGAGAGGGAGCAAACAACGGGCCATTAGGAGTTGGCCCGTTGTTTGCTCCGTCTTCCCCTCACGGGACCCGGTAAGCACGCCTGGTTTGACCAGGCGTTACTTTCTGGGTCCCGCGAGGGGACCTCGTAATGAGGCGGTAAGGGGTAAACGGCGCCGTTAACCCCGTACCGCCAGGGTCATAATGAGGCCCAATGGGGGTCATTATGAGTTTGGAGGTAGCCATGGCACTATTAGCGCCATGGCTGCCTCCAAACCCGGGTCCATATCCGGTCTGGCAGAATGGGGACTTACTGGGATATTTCAACCTGTGCGGACCCGGTAAATCCCCATTCAGTTTATCATTCCCATTTGAGCCCCCAGAGGGCTCAATGGGAATGGGGAAGGCACCAATAACGGGCCCGCAAATTACGGGCCCGCTATTAGCTCCAAGGTCCCTTAAAGGGCCCGCAGAGAACGGCTGGTCAGACCAGCCGTTCCGGCTGGGACCCGCTAAGGGACCTCGGAATAGGGCGGTAAGGATTAACAGTCACCGGTAAGGAGACCGGTGCTGGAAAACCCTTAATGACCCCCAATGTGGCATACTCTCTCTTTGGCTAAGGATCCAAAAGTGGAGAAAAAAACATAAATCCAATTCTCAAAAAGACTTGGCGGGAGTTCGTTGAAGCAAAGATGTTTAAACAAGGACAAAATGGGGCAACCACGATAGCCGAGAAGTACCCATGGACATTGCATTTTAACAGAGAGTGCATAATTGACATCATAGGAAGAGAAAACAATTCAAGGGCTCCTGGACCAAATGGTCTGGCCGCATCCAAATTAAAGGCAGACCCAGGAAACTGGGCGTTGCTGTCATGTGTAATGTTTTTAAAGATTTTTCAGAAGAGGGAGATACCACAATCTTGGACTCAATCAATGCTGGTACCTATTTCTAAGGCCGGAGACTGCTTACTTCCCGAAATCTATCGTTTATTATCATTACTCAATGTCACGGGGAAGGTGGTTGCCACCTGTGTTTTGAAACATCTGCAAACATGGGTGGATGAAAAATAACTGTTACATTCATTACAAACAGGCTTCTGAGCAGGAGCCAGTATGAATCTTAATATTAGAGTCTTGAAAAGACTGATCTCTAACGCAAAAATTATATTAAGCTTCTCACTGTATATTGCCTTTGTAGATTTTAAATCTTTATTTGACTTGGTCAATGGAGATTGACTCTGGGAAAAACATGTCTGAATGGGGCTGTCTTCTGTGGCTTTCACAGATAGTTATGTCCCTTCATAACAATACTACTGCCAGGATAGGGTTAGGATACAGAAAATATCTTTCAGATAAAATTAGTATAAACAGAGGGGTTAAACAGGGATATATGATGGCCCCACTTCATTTTAATTCATATTTAGCAGATTTGGTCTGCTAGTTAGAGGCAGAAGTTAAATGGTCACCTAGGATCGAACAGGACATAATTACGGCATTTCTGAATGCTGACGACTTTGTACTTCTTAGCCATACTGTGGCTGGAAATAAGGAACTACTTGGAGAATTGGCCCAATATACCAAGGAAAACAAGATGACCATACATGTGGAGAAAACCAAGATGATGTTTGTCTCCTCCAAAAAATGCATAGGTCAGCCATTGAACCTTGCTGTGCCAAATTCAGTACACTACCTCATTTTAATACCTTGGACTTGAACTAATGCATTCACTGAGTTATGAATACATAATACAATCCCAAACCACAAAGGCAAGGCAATTAACCTTTTTGAGTAATACATTTGCAAGGGAAAGGGCAGGTTTCTCTATGAGCGGGACCCTACTAATGTACAAACAGTGGTTCTGTCCCTCCATAGTGTATGGTCTAGAAGCTCTGCAAATGGATACATTGGAATGATTATGAAGGACTATGACACTAAGACGCAGTGTCATAACCTTTAGTAAAGATACTTTACTGGCCAGTATGGTCTCATATAGCACTGTGGGGATAAAGAAAGATGATAAATATCTACAATGAATACATATGCTGTTTCTCACTGTGAATTGATATCCTGAATTCCACCGCAGGACACAATTTGCAGTTCTGAAGGGAATATTTGCAAAGAAGATGGTGCAGTGGGACTGGGTTTGTAATTGTGAAAACTGAGTTACATTTCAAGGCTACGCCCTTGTGTCTTTGGGGACTCATAGATGTGTGAGACCCCCTTCCCTACTTATTACTCTGCCCAGACAAAGGCGCAGGATTGAAGCTGCCATCGGATGGTAGATATTGCAGAATTAGTTTCTTTCCTGGGGACAAAGAAACTGCGAAGCATGTCTTTACGGAATGTCCAACATTGGGCCCGTTACATATGACTAATTTAGGGCATCAGGTTCACAGTTATGATGCAATCCTAGACCAGGAATTTCGGACATACTGGGCCTCATTACGAGGTTGGAGGTAGCCATGGCGCTGTTAGCGCCATGGCTGGCTCCAAACCCGTTCCGACTCCTCCCAGGTGAATGGAGTAATTACCGGTCCATTCCAAGGATGGCGGGACTGGTAATTCCCCATTTACCAGGGCCATTCCCCATTCCCATTTGAGCCCCCATAGGGCTCAATGGGAAAGGGGAAAGCGCTAATAATTATTAGCTCTAGAGTCACTTTGCAGGTCCCGTCCTTAACGCCTGAAAAAAACAGGCGTTAAGGAAGGACCCGCAAAGGGAACTCGTAGTAGGGCGGTAAGAGATTACCGGCACCGGTGCCCTTACCTGTGCCGGTAATCCCTTACCACCCACCTCGTAATGAGGCCCACTGTCTCAAAACCCCCTCCACTTCTGTATACATTGCTTCATACCAAATATGGATTCATATAAAGAAATATATTGGAAAGGAACTTTTTAAACAATTCTTATGAAATATGTATGATGAAGTTTTCTACAAAAATCTTTCAAGCTTTTAGCTTTTTAGTGTGTTGTAAATGTTTATGTTGTGCGATTGTGTTTTTTAGCTAAGTATGCTAAAATTTGGTTTGAAATTTTGAATGAATTTTAAGAATGAACATAGGTGTATATTACACGGCTTGCAGTAGCGGCCATGTAGTTATGGTTAAGTTGCTCACCTCATAGGAAGAGACATTTTTCGGCGTCTTATAGCTTTGCTCCCCCAGGTAGGACGAATCCTCAGCAAACGTTGCAAAAAAGGTATATGGCCCGCTCTGAATTTTTTGCTAAGTTTGGCAAAGTTTCGTGGATGGGGGGCAAAGTTATAGAGGGGTCCCACATTTTTTTTTTTCATAGACTCAATTGAAAAAGATTTTACTCATGCCCACAGCTCAAACTGCTGGATGGATTTCTCCAAATGTGCGGCACAAGCAGCAGTTTGGTGCTGATAGCATGCTTTTGTAAATTTGGTGAAAATCAGTCCAGTAGTTTTTTTGAAAACAGAGAAAATGTAGGGTATAAAAATGTGTGATATCTGACTCCGCTCTGCGGACCCATTTCCCTGTTCACTCCGCGGACCGGGCTCTGATTGGCCCGGAGGGATGCGGCATGTCTTTGGACATCCAACGTGCCCACTGATTGGCTGGAGGGAAGCTTGCTGTGCGTCACATTTTCCTGAAACACCTGCCATATTGTATCCGCGGATATCCATGGATAGCATGGTGGCAAAAACACTTGGAAAACATGTTTTGGGGCATATGGTGTTGAGTAGAGCGGCTGCAAAAGGTGGGGGAGTGAAAGATGGTTCATATGATGTATTTGTTTAGGTCGAGGAAGACTGTGTTGTGTTTGCGGTGTCGGCAGACAGTACAGCAGTTCACGGGTAGGTTATGTGGTGTCTTCAGGCAGGCTGTATTATGTTGTGGTGATTGTGACCAGCTACTAGACACTGTAAGTAGTGTAATAGTATGTGTACAAAAGTGGACAGGGTGTGTGGCAGGTGGCTTATTGGACTGTCCTGAGATTCCTGGTTGTATGATAATTCAGTGGGAGATAATTGTGGCCAGCTACTATAGTGTTGGGTGCATGGCCAGAGGTTTGTTTGTTTGTTTTATTATTTGTAATGCGCCAGAATACCCTGTGGTAACAGTGCCCACCAGTTACATGAATTTGCGAAGCTTAGTTGCAGCAACAATGAAGTATACAAGTACATACACACAATAATAATGATGTCAGGATTATATATATATTTACAAGTAACACGTGAAAGTACAGTGGGTACAGTGGCAGGAATACGAAAACTTAAAGGATAAATATGTTAGAGGCTTACGTCTTCAACCATGAAACAATCTTAGATCGGAAGTTTTGGTAATGTGAGTCCATTCTGAGAATAGGTGGTAGGGAGTTCCACAGTTTAGCCGCTTTCACTGGGAAACTATTACCCCCTATAGTGGCACGTTTAAAGTTGGGGACAGATAGGCAATCTTTGTAGGCTGTTCTTGTGCGTCTCAGGGAGGTCTGCCTATGAAATCTGTCGATCAAGTAAATGGGAGCAGCGTTATTGAGGGCCTTGTGAGTGAGTGACACAGTTTTTATGAGAATTTTGTCGTTAATAGAGAGCCAATTGTTCTGTTGGCTGTGGACTGTGATATGATCTCTTCTAGAGATGCCCAGAGCCGCTCTGAGAGCGTTATTCTGAAGATTTTGTAGTTTGCTAGTGGTGGCTTTGGAGGACCCAAGGTAGAGCGCATTGCAGTAGTCCAGGCGGGACAGTATGAGTGTTCTAACAAGGGTCAAACCGCTAGTGTCGGACAGAAGGGTTTGGCTGCCCGGATCAATTTGCACGTGTAGGCCGTGGAAGAGGCTAGGGCGTTCACCTGTCTGTTGAAGGAGAAATTAGAGTCTAAGTAGAAGCCTAGTGTTTTTACCTCTAGTCCTACCTTGATACTATTGCCATCAATCGTAAAAGATTAATAGACGGAGTCTAGCTTCTTTAAGCTGGCAGTAGTACCTAGGATGATGAGTTCAGTTTTATCATCATTCAGGCATAGTCCATGGGTGGCCATCCATGCCTGAATGATGAGGTACACTCTATTCACCAAGGCCAAATCCTTCCCATAATCTCCAGAAAGCGGAAGGAGGATCTGGGTATCATCTGCATAATTAGTGTAGGTGATACCGAGATGATCCAGATCATCGAAAAGGGGCTTGGTAAATATATTGTACAGTGTAGGGGAGACACAGGAGCCCTGTGGCACACCGCAGGTGATGGGTATAGGGTCTGCTGCAGCTGTAGGTGAAAAGACCCTCATGGTTCTCTTGTTGAGGAATGATCAAATCCATGTAAGTGAGCTGAAGTATGGCAATGTGAGCATAGGACAGAGTGGTCAACCAGGTCGAATGCTGCAGAGAAGTCAAGGAGGAGGAGTAAGGCAGCTTGGCCATTGTCTCTGAACATATCGATCTGTGTTTGAAGGTTGATAAGGGCCGTCTCAATCCCATGTTGGGGACAGAAGCCTGGCTGTCTGGTTCCTAGTAGATGATGTTCTTCCAAGTACTTCTGAATTTGTACATAGGCAACCTTATCCAGAATTATTAGAAGGAATGGTACGGTCGTTATAGGTCTATAGTTTGTGGGCGTGGCGGGGTCGAGTGTGTTTTTTTTAGTAGTAGTGGTAACACCCATGATTGTTTTAGATTATTGGGGATAGAGCCAGTGGAGAAGAATGTATTAATTAGCTTCATGATGAAAGGGGAGAGGTCACGGCAGCGCCTTTAATGAGCTGTGCAGGGCACAGGTCTCCCTGACAATTGGAAGGTTTAAGTGACAGGATGATTTTTTCTACTTCCAATGTGGTGACTTTAGAGAAATTGAAGCGGGTGGTTTCCCTTGGGGTCGGCTTCTCGGGAGGTTTGGACAGGTGGGGTCATTTAAGGAGGCTTTTTTACAGGAGATTTTGTTTTGTAAAATAGTGATCTTGTTAGCTAAAGCATTCTGAATTGCTGAGCACCAGTTTTTATCTTTGATACAAGTATCAGGTGGTGCTATGGGGGTTTCTACTTCTTTGAGGATGGAGAATAATTCTTTCATGTTTGATTTAGCTTGTGATATACGGGAGTCAAAGGAGGTTCATTTTGCTAAGTAGATTTATTTTTTGTAAAGGGCCGCTCGTTTAGTAAGTTTGCGTTTGTTGGCTACTGACGGGACTTTTTTCCAGATGGACTTGCAGTTTCTCTTTTGCTGCCTTAGGTTTTTAAGGAAAGGTGTATACCATTTGTTCAGGTGCAGTTTAGGCTTGCTTGGACGGAGTTTGATAGGGGCTATTAGGTCCAGCGAGGTGGACATGATTTTATTGTATTCTTCAACCAGATTCTCAGGATCCAAGTTGTCAGGGAGTGTGTTAAGTGTGGGGAGTAAGTTTGGGATAAGTCTCTCTGCAGTTATACTCTTCTTATTTCTCGTAAGTGTGGGTGGAACCCTATTGGTCGGCAGGGTTGGGGGTCGGGTGGTAGAAAGCGTGAACGAAACCAGGTGGGGGTCAGTCCAGGCTAGAAGTGAAATGTCAGTAATATTGGCTGGCTAGCCACCCAATCGAGTATTCTGCCTTTGGCATGAGTAGATTCCATTCTTCTTTGGGTAAATCCTAGTTCAGAAAGAGTATTACGGGTGGTACTGGCGAGTTGGTCTTCCGGGTCATTGAAACCCATATTAAAGTCCCCAAGGGTGAATACTTGAGTGGAACTTTTGAGGTTGCTGGATAGGATGGTATTAATATCCTCATCAAATGTGCCTATTGGGCCTGGAGGGTGATAGATCACATGGATTTTGAGAGTTTGGGCATTAGTGAGGGGGACTTTAACTGAGAGTAATTCACAAGAGAGGACAATTATAGTAGTTGCTAATCTCATAGAGAGACTACATTTGTAGATAATAGCGACACCCCCTCTTCTAGAGTTGGGTCGGTCTTGTCTCAGGATGGAATAATTATCAGGGACAGCAAGCATAAGCATGGGGCCTGCTGCTGGGTTATGCACTCAAGAGTTAAAGAGTGTGTCCACTGGTTGATGTACTGTAATGATATGTGTAGAAAAGTGGACAGGGCCTCAGGCGGCTGGCTTATTGGACTCAAGAGTGTGCTGACTGGTTGCACGTACTGGAATACTATGGGCCTCATTACACGGTAGGCGGTAGGGACATACCGTTACCGGTAAGGGATTACCGGTATCGGTAAATCCCCTCCCCAATCACGACCCGGACATACCGCTATTAGCGGCACCGCAAAGTACGGTGGCACTATTAGCGGCAAGTCCGTGAGCGCGCGGCCCCTCAGACCGGAAATAGCGGCATAGCGCTAATATCACGGCATCACGAGCCATGCGTACATGGCAATACCGGCATGTAGTAGACCCAAAGAACCCTTACCGGCAAGGCGCTAATACCGGCATCGCGAACCACACGTTAAAAGAGCACAGCAGAGTTCCCACCTGCCACAGGTGGACAAAATCAGCACAGGTGGAGGCAATGGAGACTGGCAGCACAAAAGAGCACACCACACCCCTCCCCACACCCATTCCCACACCAAGATGGATGCAATACTAGCAGCATTACATGGGCTAGAGGACATGATTGCTGTGCAGCAGCTACAACAACAGGCAGCACAGAGGAGACGCAGGAGGAGGAGGAGGAGGGCAAGACAGGCGCAGCAAGCACCACCAGTGCACCTAGTGATACCACAGAGGCAGCCACCAATTCCCAGGATCAGAGCCAGTCCAGTCAACCTAACCCCTGAGCAGATACACACCCTGTACCGTCTGGACTGGGATACCATCACCACCATAGTAGACATGATATACAACGACATTGTGAGTCTCATTGACATCCGTACTGCCATCCCCCCTCTACTGAAGGTAGTAACAGTGCTCCACTTCTTGGCCACAGGCACCTACCAGCATACGGTAGGTCAGATGCATGGCATATCACAACCAGTATTCTCACGCACACTGAACCAGGTGCTCGATGCCCTCCTGCAGCACACAAGTCAACACATATACATGCCACGGACTGCCCAGGAGATCTCCAACACCAAAGTTGGCTTCCATTCACTGGCAGGCATCCCAAGTTGCATCGGGGCCATCGACTGTACCCATGTAGAACTGCTGGTCCCACATGCCAATGAGGTAGTGTACCGTAACAGAAAGCAATACCACTCCATCAACGTCCAAATGGTATGTGACTCCAATAAGATCATCACACATTGCTGTGCCCGATATCCCGGTTCAACCCATGATGCAATGGTCCTGCGGAACTCGACAATACCACGATACATGGAGCGACATGCTGGACAACGTTCGTGGCTACTTGGTGAGTAGCAGGCCGACCACATGTCAGTGTGATGTGGATTGTGAGTGGGGGGGGGAGATGCATACTCCAACTGGGCGTGAATGGGGGGGGAGATGCATACTCCAACTGGCCGTGAATGGGGGGGGGGAGATGCATACTCCAACTGGCCGTGAATGGGGGGGGGGGAGATGCATACTCCAACTGGCCGTGAATGGGGGGCGGGGGAGATGCATACTCCAACTGGCCGTGAATGGGGGGGGGGAGATGCATACTCCAACTGGGCGTGAACTTGTGTCATGAGAAGAATGGACATACATATTTGCATCACTGTACAGTGAGGCAGCCCACAATGGACCAGAGACAAAACCACATGCCGGAAGTGAGTGCCACGGCAAACATATCAATCCATTACGCCAAACAGGCCATTCCAAACAACATGCACACCGCACAACACACCATTCCCCCATTACACAAATCAGCAACATGCATATCAAAATCACAACTGAAATGTACGCTGAACAACATCAGAAATGGTCCGCGCACATGAGTGCATACAAATGGATCCCCTGTAGCCATTGTGGTGAGGCACACCCGTACCCCACCACAGAATTGCCATCAAACAGCATGGGGACATCAACTAAGGAATGGCAGTGTACTAGCAGTGTGGCACTAACGTTGCCAGGGCCAGGAAACATAAATCACTTAAACTCTGGCGGGACATGGCAATCCCTGCTGTATGCATGCATGGTGCATGTCCACTTGCAAGGACCACCTCACCTTCCCACATTGCAGTTACCCTGATTGCCATGCGTGCTTGGATCAGTGGATGTCGTTGAATATGCAATGTTTGGTTGTGTGATATGTGCACGCTCCACATTATGTAGACACTTACACATACCCATTGTTGCACCCATGCAGGTGATGCAGGTTATCCCCTGAAGAGGTGGCTCCTTACCCCTGTGCGGAACCCACAGAACAGGCACGAAGAGGACTACAATCATGCACACACCCGTACCCGCGTGGTGATCGAGCAGACATTCGGCCTATTGAAGGAACGCTTCCGGTGCCTCAGCAGGTCGGGCGGGGCACTCCTGTACGGGCATGAGAAGGTGGCCAAGATCACCATGGCATGTGTCATGCTTCACAATATGTGTATCAGACGGAATGTGCCAATGCCCCCTGACATAGAACTGCGACCACCGTCTGAGGATGATGACGGGGATGAGGATGGAGGAGAGGGGGCTGCAGGTCATGCAGGTGGCGATGCCCATGAGGGACGTGCTGTGCGGCAGCACCTGATAGACCATTGTTTCTGATGCACATGGATTAGGAGGGTGCAATTGGTGTTCAGCTCAGGGCACGGGGTGTATGGAGGACATAATCACAGTGCACCCTTCAACAATAAAACACACATACACAATTATCAATGTCCAGTCATGTGATTATCCATGCCATTACGTCTGTATTGAGCATTATGACATTCAAACGTGCATGTACCCTCCACCCCAACAACCCTCACCCCCCTCCCCCCACAACTCCCCCAAACACCCTCACCCCCCTCCCCCCACAACTCCACCGTACACCCTCACCCCCCTCCCCCCACAACTCCACCGAACATGGTGTGCACATCAGTGCTGCATTAGTTCCCAAGTGTCAACAGGGACAGGCTGGCCCTACTTCCCTCCTCCACTACCACCATTGGGGGGTTGTGAGTCTGACCGCCGCAAGGACCGGCTGGACCTGCGCAGGATGGTTGTCTGGTCGGAGCTAGTAGACGAGGGCGTGGCTGGTTGATCTGCTCCCTGTGAGTGACGCATGCTCTCCATCGCCTCAGCAATGCGCGTTAGGACCTGCCTCACAGCGGCCATCTCCTCACATAGGCGCGTCGTGTTGCTGTCCATGGCAGCTTTCATGTCCCTTGACAACACCCGGATCTCCTCCCTGGTCGAGGCAGCCTCGCTCACTTGCCGGGCAACCAGGGCATTGAGCTCCTCCTGGCGCTGGCGTATCAGGCTCATGGTGTCGTCTGCGGCCCTGCCCCTGTTACTCCTCGGCGCAGCTTGTTGCATGTGGCCGACATCAGGTGAGCTCGCCACGGGACTGAATGACCCATCCATTGCATCTCCGGCATGCACCTCATGGATGTTGCCATTGGATGTGTTGCATGGGCTGTGGAGTGGGGACAGCTGGGGGCTGGGTGTACGCTGCCCTTCCGGTGTCGGACATGGGTCGTCCACATCACTCATAGGTGCCGTGGCTGCTGCTTCCCCAACGGAGCTATTGGCTGCGGACGGCGTGCCTTCTGGCACTGGCTCCTGAGTGGTGGGGGTGGGTGGTGGGGGTGCTGCCACAGTGTCGGATGGCATTTCGACCCTTGGTGTGGTCGTTGCGTGGGTGGCTTTTGAACGCTGGGCCACTCCAGATATCCCAGTGCCCCTCGATGTACTGGGCCTGGTGCCTGCATCCTTTCCCTTGGCCTGCTTTTTGGGTGGTGGGGCCTGCGTTGCAGCGTCCAGCTCCTCACTGTCAGATTGTGACCCTGTGGGGGAGCAAGACAGGGATAACATCAGTGATGGGTCAACGTGCATCATGCATATGTTGTTGTTGCTGCAGTTCTTTGGATTTGGACATCTACTTTGGGCCTGCAGGTTGTTGGCCAGATGGGTGGGTCATCCGGACATGTGTCAGGGTGACACGTGTGTGAGGTGCTGCATGCATGTGGTTGTGTGGGGATGTGCAGGGCATATATGCAGGGTTGTGTACATGTGTGTGTGATGACCCCATCCATTAGCTGATTCCCAATTCACATTTAGGGGAGGGACTCATGCTTGGCATTGCTGTGTCTTGCGTGGTCACTCACCTCCGTCTGACGTTGTTGCCACACCACACTCCATTCGGCCCACTCCCTCGATGGATTCTATGCCAATGGTGCTGGCACATGTCTCCTCCCACTCCTGCATCTTCATCGGGGATCCACCTCCGCCTCCTGTGCCCATGGCCAGATTCCTGTTGGCCGATAAAATGCTGCGTACACGGAGGCGCAGATCATCCCACCGCTTGCGCACGTCCTTTACGGTGCGGGGGGTGGAGCCCACCGCACTGACTTTCTGCGCCACCTCAGCCCAGATTTCCTTTTTTCTCAGGAGTGCCGGGCGCCGCATGTCGCTAGCGAACACTACGTCTGCATTTGCAGCCAGGGTGTCTGCCAGCATTTTCAATTCCTCGTTTGAGAAGCGTTCTTTGCGCTGGCGCGCATCGGCTTTCTTTAGGGCCTTGGGCATTGTTTGTTCTTCTGGGATGTGGTTTTGCCAGTCGTGGTGTTGCTGCAGGTCCTGAGTGCAGGGGATGGCAATGGATTGTGTTTTTAAAGATGGCCGCCGGGCTCTTTCCCGTTCCGGTGCGATGACGCTATTTCCGGTTCCGGTGTTTTACGGTGACCGCTAATAGCAGTGACCGCTAATAGCAGTGACCGCTAACAGCGGTGGCCGCTAATAGCGTGCAGCATGAGGGCGGAGGTGCTATCAGCACTTTGGTCGGAGCCGGTAAGGTGCTTTTCCGCCATGGCGGTGGGGTCATTTACCGTCATGGCCCTATGCGCGTGTCCGCTAACTCGTAATGTAACGCTATTAGCGGACTCCTACGATGGCGGACACGCTAATGGCGCCATGACGGTAAATCACATTTTTTAGCGCCTACCGTGTAATGAGGCCCTATGTGTATAGAAGTGGACAGGGTCTCAGTTAGCTGGCTTATGTGTTTGGGTTGTGGCCAGTGTATTATGCTGTGGTGATTGTGACCAGCTACTAGAGTTTTGGGTGCATGGCCAGAGGCGATGCACTCAAGAGTCTAAGAGTGTGCCCACTGGTTGAAGTACTGTAATGGTATGTGTAGAAAAGTGGACACGGCAGCAGGCGGCTGGCTTATTGCACTCAAGAGTGTGCTGACTGGTTGCACATACTGGAAAACTATGTGTACAGAAGTGGACAGGGTCACAGGTGGATGCCTTATGAGTTTGGGTTGTGGCCACTGGGCAGATTCTTGGGTATTTTATTGTATTATAGTGTATTGGTTGTGGGCAGTTACTAGAGTCTTTGGTGCAGATGCCATGCATCCAAGAGTCTGTCCATTGGCTAGAAGCACTGTAATAGTATGTCAACTGATGTGGATAGGGCCTCAGATGGCTGTGTTCTGTGTGTGGGTTGTGGTAAGTAGGCAGATGTTTGCATGCATGCCTGTATTATGCTGTGGTGGCCTCTGGCCATGCACCCAAGAGTCTAGGCCCTAGCCACAACCACCGCAGGACAATGGCTAATCGGCTTGCGTCATGCCTGTGGACATACGACGTGTTCGCTGATTGGCTGGGATGAAGCGTGAGGTGCGTCGTATTGTTTTGATGTGCCCGCCATCTTGGATCTGCGGACATCTGCAGACAGCAAAGCAATGAACAAGGGAAAAATACAACTTTGAGGAGTTAGTGTGTAGGAGTGCTTGGGGAAGGTGTGGGAGTAAGAGATGGGTGAAATGCTGTATTTGATTAGGTGGCAGGTGTCCCTAATGTGTTCGTCATGTCCACGGTCATCGCGGTGGTCCACCGACATAAAAAATGCAGTAGCCCATATAGCACAGTTAACATTTTTGATTCTATTGGTGTGTTATGCTGCAGTGGTTGTGGCCAGAGCCGTAGGCCATAGGCCATGCACACAAGACTCTAGGCCCTGGCCACAACCACCACAGCATAACACACCCATAGAATCAAACATCCATCAAATATCCACAAATCTACAGTTTGTGTACTGTTTGATTTGTATAGTTTGTATGTGAAGTTTTGGCTACACCATGTAATTAAGATTGGTAACACGCACTGCAGTATAACACATCCATGGAAGTAAACATTTTGGATTGTGGTGTATGGTTAGATGTTTGCTTCAATGGTTGTGTTATGGAGCAGTATGTGTGAGTTGTATTATAATATACTTACTGTTTGATTTTGTGTGATTCGATATACTTTTTTCAGGACTTGGGTAACTGGAGCACATGTTCTTTTTCATGTTAGTGTAGGTAGTTTATAAAGAGTTATTGCATTGCATAATAGACATTTCTGCATTATTTCGACCGTCATATTTAGTAGTTTACAAACCAGTGTACTGTGTAATTTGCTCAGTTTCTGTGTTTGTTTCTTAAATCATTGGGTCTGTGGGAAAAAAGATCCATGTTGGATTAAAAAAAACGTTTTTGTTATGGTACAATACCTTTCTTTCTTTGTTTTCAGTGTTTATGTGTTGTTTCTGGCTAATGTTCTATCTGTTGGCTTGTTGCAGATTGTTAGATACCTGTTGGCGTATTCTAACTGGTTATAGTTTTTTATTTATATTTTCAAGTTAGTGAGCTATCTGTTGGGTTGTTGCAGATTTCTGAGGTAGTTAGATACCTTTTGGCGTATTGTAACTGTTTATTTCTTCTTATATTTTAGTGGTAATGATTTATCTGTTTGGTTGTTGCAAAATCTTGGGGCAGTTAGATACCTGTTGGCGTATTCTAACTGTTTATTTCTTCTTATAATTTAGTGGTATTGATTTATCTGTTTGGTTGTTGCAGAATCTTGAGGCAGTTAGATAACTGTTGGTGTATTCTGTTTATCATTTTCTAATTGAAGTTTCATTAATGTGTATGCACAGATTAGTTATTAAATGTTGGTTTTAAGAATATTAAATAAGCGTTTATAAGATTTGCTGGTAATCTCTGCTTTAGAGCAATTGTACTATCATTACATTTGAACCATCCACAATTCTTTTTTATATATGCAGTGTAGTTACCTGCATTGGTTGTGGCTCCTGTGTGGTAGATTATACCTATTGTTGTGAAGGTTTTCTTACCAAGTGATACTTGACCATGTGTGAATCCAGTCAGCTTGCAGTTGTTTTTGGTACCATCTGCATTGTAACGGAGAAGCATTAGTATTCCGTATTTACTATGTGTTTGTATTTGTAAGGTGGAACGACTATCTGAATTGCAGGTAGTACATAATCTGCCTTGGTTTGCATTTTGTATAAGTTGCTGAAATGGAAGAGATTCACAGTTAGGTATGGATACATACGCAAAGCGTTCATTAGGGATTTGTTCCTGTGCCACATTGTTGCAAAGAGTGCATGTATGTTTCCCCATGTATGAAATCTGGAAGATTTTATTTATAGGTATGTTTTTGTTTTCCAGTACTTGTAGTAAGTACATTAGAAATTTGTGTGGCTCTTCTTGTGAGTTTATAGTGAATTTCACCGTTCCAGCACAGTAGTCCAATTCTTGTCTTATTCCATGAACACTGTATGTGTTGTCAGGATTGTTGCTTGCATTTCTATGAAGGACTAACATTTGCAAACACAATTGGTCTGTATTGTGTAAGTAAATGTTGTCCACAATTGGTGGCAATTGGAATAGAATATTTATTGCTACATTTGCGTAGCAATTTACACCAGTTATATTTGAACATTTTAATGGACCAGATAGTTTTCGGATTGTGTGTTGCTTCTTTGAAGAAGTACCTGAGTTACTTTGAGTAGTAGATTCTTCATTGGTTGTAGTAATTGATGAAGTATTAGCTTCTTTTACTCTCTTTGGAGGATTTGCAGTAAGATCCTGTTGCATTTCAGTTTGAAGTAGTTTTATTTTACAACGTTTTGCTTTTTGTGGAATAGAATAGGTTTTTAGATGGGGGTGTACAGTGAACGTAGTCTATTGTATTCTAAATTGAAAGGAACATCAGCGTTTATTTTACTTGCATCAAAGTTGATTAGAAATAGACCGTCAAGTGTACGTAAGCATGATAGTGCTACATAGCTCATGCCTTCTTTAAAGATTGTATTCCCAATATCTATCAATGCTTTATCTAGGGTAAGACCTTGTGATTTGTGAATGGTGACTGCGTATGTTAGAGTTAGAGAAAATGGATCTCTGCATGCATACATGTCTTTGAAAAGAAGGAATCGAGCTGTTGAGCGTCCTATCCTTTTTACTTCCGATAGTTTGTCAATGAGAATATTGGCAAACTGAATATTGTTGTCACGTGGGTATGTTTGAAAGCCAACAACTGTACCAAGTGCTCCATTAACTAGTCCTTGCTCCACGTCAAGGTTATCTTTAAGCATTACTCTACAGTTTAAAGATAATTTTAATATTTTCTCCAAACCAGCTGTGTTTCAGATAGAGTTTTCTAGTCTTGTTGTGGCTTGTTGACACATGGGTAGTGTCATACAACGTACGTCCAGTTTGTCTGTGGAGCACATTTCAATTATTGGTTGCATTTCTTTTTTCAACATTGTTTCATTGAATTTTGAACAGCTTGCAAGAGTTGGCATCAAGGACATACAATTGACATTTTTGTGTGCTCATTTTTCCATGGCATCAGTAGCAGATGAGTTTTGGCCATAGAGTGCATGGATGTGCCAGGTTTTTAATATTGATTGTGCTTCTTGAGGTAGTACACCAACTCTAATACTTTTTAAAATGTTGGCATATGTGAGGTCTGTAGATTGCCACATGTTTTCTGTTAATTCTCTGTATTGGAAATGTTGCCAAAGGTTGACATTTCCTATACTGCCAACAGTTTTACGGCAGAGTTTTGTTTCCTAAGGTTTTAAAAATAGGTTGACCTTTCACTGGTGTCAATTGAAGAAGATCTACGAGAACAATAATGTGTTTTCCTCCAAAGAGCTCTTTGTAGTTTGTTTTGAGTACTTCTTGCAATCTGAGATGAATCAAAGCCAACATTAGGTTGGAGACCATGCTCACTTCATCTTTTAGTAGCATTTTCATTTGTTTTAACACTCTGCTTTCATTGCACTTCCATTGCAGCTTCTGTAGAAAGTTTGTAATATTCTAATTTGTTTTGGTGTTCTACTGGAAGGAGTAGTAATCAGTGTAAAGTGACACCCCCTATGTTGTAGGCAGCTAAACCTGTCGGGGCAGTTACAACAGCTGAGAGTTTGTTGTTTGTCAATTGTTGAAGGAACTTGCTAATGATTTTGATTAAGAATGTTTTGCCTGAACCAGTTTGACCAATGACGTATAGTAGTATAGGTTTGTAATTTTGGCAGGTACATTCTTTATTTTCATGTTGTGCACCATGTGCAATTTCTTTTGTTACTTCTTGAAAAATGCTACGCTGCTCATTGTTCAGTTTTGACCGCAGTACAGTTAAGTCTTCTGTATCTTCTTCATAGTGACACATGGGAGCCGATTCATGGAACAAACGTGCGCCGAAAAAATTGGCGCAAGCAGGCGCAAGCATGAAAAAACAGGCGCACGTGCACGCGTGCGATTCATGGAAGTCCCTGCGCGTGTTTTCCTTGTGATGTGCGCCAAACCCGAGCATGGCGCACACGGGCGCACACATCATTGCAACAGCTCAAACGCCATGCGCGACGCGCACAGGGAAAGCGCACAATGTCCACGCACACACCAACAAGGGGGGGACACGGGGCGTAACACGCAGAATGGGAAACAACGCGTGAAAAAGAAGGCGTAACTGGCGAAGTACTGCTGGGAAGTACACGGAACTCCCACACGCACGCGAACCACACGTATTCATGGTATCAAATAGGGCAAACCCGCGCACGGGCAAAGACACGCACAGGCCTAAACCCGTCCGCCACACGAAGGCAGGCGGTAGCATTACAAAAGTGCGCGCAAACAAAAAGCACGTATATACAGCTATGATGAATGTCCCATACTGTGGCCCCCTAGGATAAATGACGTGCACGCAACACACAGGCACCCCATAAAAAGAAGAAAAAGAGACAAGCGCCCCCCAGTAGCCCACGTGTGTGCAAAAATGACACACGTAGTATGGTGTGGCAGCCAGGAGCCCAAAACAAACGTACGCGATCAACAGGCAGGCCAGTATGGCCGTAAAAAAAGGTGTACGCGACAAACACGGACACCCGCTGTGTGAAAAATAGCGTGCGCGTGTATGACTGGGGTTCGAAGGAAAGTTTTACACGCGAAAGGGCCCTGTGCGAGTGGGTTATGTGTATTACTGGGGTTCGCGGGAAGTTTTACATGCGAAAGGGCCCTGTGCGAGTGGGGTACGTGTATTACTGGGGTTCGCAGGAAGTTTTACACGCGAAAGGGCCCTGTGCGAGTGGGGTACGTGTATTACTGGGGTGCGTAGGAAGTTTTACACGAGATTGGCCCAGTGCGAGTGGGGTACGTGTATTCCTGGGGTTCGCGGCAAGTTTCACACACGATTGGCCCGGTGCGAGTGGGGTATGTGTATTACTGGGGTTCGCGGGAAGTTTTACACGCGAAAGGGCCCTGTGCGAGTGGGGTACGTGTATTACTGGGGTGCGTGGAAAGTTTCACACGCGATTGGCCCTGTGCAAGTGGGGTACGTGTATTACTGGGGTTCGTGGGAAGTTTTACACGCAAAAGGGCCCTGTGCGAGTGGGGTACGTGTATTACTGGGGTTCCTGGGTAGTTTCACACGTGATTGGCCCTGGGCGAGTGGGATACCACTCACCGTCTGCCTTGTGTGTAACACCCACCCGCTGTGAAGTAATAGCATGTGAACCCCAATGGCTGGAAAACACACGCCCGCAGCCCACGAAAAGCACGTACAGAGCAATGGAAAGCCACGTGGGATCTTCAACCCGTGCCAAGGCAACGCCCGTGTGCGATACGTCACAGACGCGCTTACGCGCTAAGGGCCTTTGGTCCAATGAAATCGCGTACGTGTGCTGATGCGCTAATGCGCTAAGGGCCTTTCCTCGGATTTCACACTGACGTGCACTTTTTTCACGTGCCAATTCACTCCGTATCAAGCTGGCCACGCGTACACACACGGAAGACCACGCTCCTGCCCTGAAGGCCATTTTCCTGCCCCCCAGAGCCTCGAGCACGCTCCCACCTGCCATCTGCTGCTGCCTGACTGCCTGCTGCCCACGTGCCCTGCTATTTGGTGCCTGCACGTCAGCCAGGGTTCCAGTTGCTGTGTCCACCCCTGCTGAAACAGAAGACTCCCGACTGGGATACCATCACTCCACAGCCCAGCCCCAGGACCCAGTTGCCCACCCACTCCTGCCTCAGGGGTCGCCATGTCGGGGCAAACACCATCTGAGACCACTGTCGACCCCCAGCCAGAGAGGCAGAGGGCCACCAGCTTCAGTGTGAAGGAAGTTGGTGTCCTGGTTGAGCATATACTGGGGCATTATGATGCCCTCTTCGGAACATCATGCGCCAGCAAGGAAGGACGGGAGAGGATCTGGGACGATGTAGTGGTTGCCATCAACGCGGAGGGGGTGGCAACCCGCAATATCAAGCATGTCAAGAAGCACTGGGAGGACTTCAGGTCCAGGACCTTCCACCAGACCTGGCACCCCGCGGAGGCAGGCCGGGTCAGCATGAGTGACATCCAGATGAGGGTCCTGGAACACGTATGCCCAGCGCTCCACGCCCAGATCCTTCAGAGGAAGACCCGTCTGGAGTTGAGCGGTAAGTGGCCAAGCATTGGTGTGCGAGACAAGGCATGTTGCAGTGTGCTGGTAGTCTGATACTTGCCTGTATGTGTGACATGGGCCATGTATGGATGTGTGTGTGCAGGGACATCATGGTCATGCATGTGAGACCAGTAATGTGCGAACCACATGGTTGGTGCATGAGTTCCAATGCTACATGGGGAGCTGTATGGCAAATGCACACATGAAAGCATGCCAGTGTCTGTTCTTGCACATGGTGGGGGTGTGAGGGATGGGTGCTGCTGTCATGTACATGTATGGTGCACATGTGTGTGTGTCTGAGAAGTGTGTCTGTGACTTTGATACGCCATGGATTCATGACACATGTCCGTGATGATGTGTAGATTCACTCATGCAGCGCAGTCACCGTTGTATGCACTGTGTCTATCCACTGTGTCTGTGGTGTACAAGGCATGATGCATGACCCTCCGGTGATGTGTGTGCATGGGATCAGTGTGAGCCAGGATGCATGTGAGTTTGAAGGCAACATTTTGATTAATAGAGGCCCTTGTACATGGATGCTGATGTTGATTGCAGGCGCCATCCCTGTTTATGCATGTGTGTTGCGTGCATTCACCCATGTGTTGTGGAGGGACAGGATGGAAGTGATGTCAGACACTGCCACTCATGTGTTATTGCTTCCTGTCTAGGGGAATATTGTACTGTACCCTGATGCTTGTGTTCTATGTCTCCCTCTATGCAGTTTCAAGTGAAGAAGAGGGTGGAGATGGCGCTGTGGGGCCAAGCGGCTGCGATGCCTCCACTGGGCGGCGACGCAAGGCCCAGCCACCCTCCAGGACTTGCCATCATCCGGGAGCGAGGGGGCTGGTGCTGCGTCTGCCACTATGGCTGTGGCGGAAGGGCCGGGTGAGCCCCCACAGGGGCTTGCAATTGCAGAAGACGGTACGGAGACATCCAGGTTGGTGGTCTCCACAGAGGAGGAGGAGCCCGTTACTGAGCCGCACATGGGGCCTGGTGGGGGTAGTACCACTGGTGCAAGAGGTGCAGTCCAGGGACAGGGTCAGGAGGCAGCACAGGTCAACGCGGAGGGGCCTGTGCATGTCCCTGTCCTTGACCCTGTGACTGCACCACCATGCACCAGCAAGGAGGCCCTGTCCCAGGCCCATCCGCAGGTATGGGAGAGTGCCATGTCATCTGCCTCTCCACTACCTGCGAACGAGGGGTCGCATGAACGTATGGGCTCCGTCCTGATTGGTGTCACGTTGCGCGCGCGTGACATTCGTGATGACGTGCGTTCTTCCTGGGCAGAGAATGCACGCCATCACAAAGAGCAGCGTTGTGACGTGGCACTGTTGGGAGGGGCCCTGGTTGGTGGGTTCCTACATGTGACGTGCACTCTGGCGGTCTCTCCTGCTCTGTGGAGACTATGCGCCAGTCGTTCTCCCTGCCGTCTTCCGGCCCAGATTCCACCCAGGCCCCCTGTGGACCTGGCCTGACCAACACAGCCAACTTGGTGCAGATCCCATCCCTGCCACAGTCGGGAGTCAGCAGTCCAGCCGGGGTGGACACCACAACTGGAGACCAGCTGATGGAGAATGTGCAGGCATCATCGGACAGGGCACATGGACAGGAGCAGCAGCAGCAGCAGGAGCAGGCTCTAGGTGGGAGCAATGATGGCTTGGGGCCATCGACATCAGGGGGGCAGGCATCGGCCAGAGGGCAGGAGGACCCTGGAATGGATGTGTCTTCCATGTGGCTGCTGTTGGGCCAGCGTATAGGTGCAGAGCGGCAGCGGGTGGAAGAGGCGCGGCTCACCATGGTCAGGGTGGAGTTCTCCATGTGTCGGGCGTTGAGGAGGGCAGAGTGCCTCGAGGCGACTCGCAGGGAGTTGGAACAGGCCATGAGTGCCTCCCTGCGACACCACAGAGTGAGCCGCAGGACTTGCCCGCCGCCATTGTATATAGTTAGATAGTGTTAGGTTTCCATTCCTTTTTTTTTTATTTTGGTTGCGCTTGGACAATGCACCACATTTTTGTATATAGTTTTTTATTAGGTAGTATTTTTGGTAGGTTTCATTTCATCAGTTGGTCTCATGGACCCTGGATTGTTAATTTGTACATAGTTCACCATTGGATTATTCTCATTTGTTTTAATTTTCACCATGGAGCAATGGATTTCACTTTCTTTTTTCCCTTGGATTTGCTTTGTTGGACTTTGACTTTGACCACCATTTCTTTTGGACTTCTTTGGATTATGATTTCTTGTTTTTTATTCTTTTACGGACATGCAGCATTCTTTTAATTATTCCCGTTTTTGTGTGTTTTCTTTTAATTACATTCATGTTGTGGTTAGTACATTTTTCTCTTCACACTTCGATGTGTGGTATTATCTCATTGGTTTCATGCATGTCATGATATGGGTTTTCACATTCACTTGCACTCATTGTGTGTGTGTGACGGACATGTGTTCATTTACATACTTGCCTTTGGGGTTGTATCATGTAATTGGCTTTTCTATGTGGGTGGATGCAATACTTGGTTGGGACTTTGGGCTGGGGAGGCTGGCCATAAGGTCCATGATTGAGGATCGTCATGACGTGGGGGCAGGGGGACATGAGTGGGAAATGAGTGGGGGCCTGCTGGCAGGTGCCCTGCACTGCTGGGGGGTGGGGGTGTAGGGGGACATGAGTGGGGTCCTGCTGGCAGGTGCCCTGCATTGCTGGGGGGTGGGGGTGCTAAGGACCTTTGGTCCAATGAAATCGCGTACGTGTGCTGACGCGCTTATGCGCTAAGGGCCTTTCCTCAGATTTCACACTGACGTGCACTTTTTTCACGTGCCAATTGACTCCGTATCAAGCTGGCCACGCGTACACACACGGAAGACCACGCTCCTGCCCTGAAGGCGATTTTCCTGCCCCCCAGAGCCCCGAGCACGCTCCCACCTGGGATCTGCTGCTGCCTGACTGCCTGCTGCCCACGTGCCCTGCTATTTGGTGCCTGCACGTCAGCCAGGGTTCCAGTTGCTGTGTCCACCCCTGCTGGAACAGAAGACTCCTGACTGGGATACCATCACTCCACAGCCCAGCCCCAGGACTCAGTTGCCCACCCACGCCTGCCTCGGGGGTCGCCATGTCGGGGCAAACACCATCTGAGACCACTGTCGACCCCCAGCCAGAGAGGCAGAGGGCCACCAGCTTCAGTGTGAAGGAAGTTGGTGTCCTGGTGGAGCATGTACTGGGGCATTATGATGCCCTCTTCGGAACATCATGCGCCAACAAGGAAGGACGGGAGAGGATCTGGGACGATGTAGTGGTTGCCATCAATGCGGAGGGGGTGGCAACCCGCAATATCAAGCATGTCAAGAAGCGCTGGGAGGACTTCAGGTCCAGGACCCTCCACCAGACCTGGCGCCCCGCGGAGGGGGGCCGGGTCAGCATGAGTGACATCCAGATGAGGGTGCTGGAACACGTATGCCCAGTGCTCCACGCCCAGATCCTTCAGAGGAAGACCCGTCTGGAGTTGAGAGGTAAGTGGCCAAGCATTGGTGTGCGAGACAGGGCATGTTGCAGTGTGCTGGTAGTCTGATACTTGCCTGTATGTGTGACATGGGCCATGTATGGATGTGTGTGTGCAGGGACATCATGGTCATGCATGTGAGACCAGTAATGTGCGCACCACATGGTTGGTGCATGAGTTCCAATGCTACATGGGGAGCTGTATGGCAAATGGACACATGAAAGCATGCCAGTGTCTGTTCTTGCACATGGTGGGGGTGTGAGGGATGGGTGCTGCTGTCATGTACATATATGGTGCACATGTGTGTGTGTCTGAGAAGTGTGTCTGTGACTTCGATACGCCATGGATTCATGACACATGTCTGTGATGATGTGTAGATTCACTCATGCAGTGCGGTAACTGTTGCATGCACTGTGTCTATCCACTGTGTCTGTGGTGTACAAGGCATGATGCATGACCCTCCGGTGATGTGTGTGCATGGGATCAGTGTGAGCCAGGATGCATGTGAGTTTGAAGGCAACATTTTGATTAATAGAGGCCCTTGTACATGGATGCTGATGTTGATTGCAGGCGCCATCCCTGTTTATGCATGTGTGTTGCGTGCATTCACCCATGTGTTGTGGAGGGACAGGATGGAAGTGATGTTAGACACTGCCACTCATGTGTTATTGCTTCCTGTCTAGGGGAATATTGTACTGTACCCTGATGCTTGTGTTCTATGTCTCCCTCTACGCGGCGTCAAGTGAAGAAGAGGGCGGAGATGGCGCTGTGGGGCCAAGTGGCTGGGATGCCTCCACTGGGCGGCGACGCAAGGCCCAACCACCCTCCCAGGACTTGCCTTCATCCGGGAGCGAGGGGGCTGGTTCCGCGTCTGCCACTACGGCTGTGGCGGAAGGGCCGGGTGAGCCCCCACAGGGGCTTGCAATGGCAGAAGACGGTACAGAGACATCCAGGTTGGTGGTCTCCACAGAGGAGGAGGAGCCCGCTACGGAGCCGCACATGGGGCCTGGTGGGGATAGTACCACTGGTGCAAGTGGTGCAGTCCAGGGACAGGGTCAGGAGGCAGCACAGGTCAACGCGGAGGGGCCTGTGCATGTCCCTGTCCTTGACCATGTGACTGCACCACCATGCACCAGCAGGGAGGCCCCATCCTAGGCCCGTCCGCAGGTAGGGGAGAGTGCCATGTCATCTGCCTCTCCACTTCCTGCGGACGAGGGGTCCCATGAACGTATGGGCTCCATCCTGATTGGTGTCGCGTTGCGCCCGCGTGACATTCGTGATGACGTGCGTTCTTCCTGGGCAGAGAACGCACGCCATCACGAAGAGCAGCGTCGCGACGTGGCACTGTTGGGAGGGGCCCTGGTTGGTGGGTTCCTACATGTGACCTGCCTTCTGGCGGACCTCTCCTCCTCTGTGGAGACTATGCGCCAGTCGTTCTCCCTGCCGTCTTCCGGCCCAGATTCCACCCGGGCCCCCTGTGGACCTGGCCTGACCAACACAGCCAGCTTGGTGGAGATCCCATCCCTGCCACAGTCGGGAGTCGGCAGTCCAGCAGGGGTGGACACCACAACTGGAGACCAGCTGATGGAGAATGTGCAGGCATCATCGTACAGGGCACATGGACAGCAGCAGCAGCAGCAGGAGCAGGCGCTAGGTGGGAGCAATGATGGCTCGGGGCCATCGACATCAGGGGGGCAGGCATCGGCCAGAGGGCAGGAGGACCCTGGAATGGATGTTTCTTCCGTGTGGCTGCGGTTGGGCCAGCGTATAGGTGCGGAGCGGCGGCGGGTGGAAGAGGCGCGGCTCACCATGGTCAGGGTGGAGTTCTCCATGTGTCGGGCGTTGAGGCGGGCAGAGTGCCTCGAGGCGACTCGCAGGGAGTTGGAACAGGCCATGAGTGCCTCCCTGCGACACCACAGAGTGAGCCGCAGGACTTGCCCGCCGCCATTGTATATAGTTAGATAGTGTTAGGTTTCCTTTCCTTTTTTTTTTATTTTGGTTGCGCTTGGACAATACACCACGTTTTTGTATATAGTTTTTTATTAGGTAGTATTTTTGGTAGGTTTCATTTCATCAGTTGGTCTCATGGACCCTGGATTGTTAATTTGTACATAGTTCACCATTGGATTATTCTCATTTGTTTTAATTTTCACCATGGAGCAATGGATTTCACTTTCTTTTTTGCCTTGGATTTGCTTTGTTGGACTGTGACTTTGGACACCATTTCTTTTGGATTTCTTTGGATTATGATTTCTTGTTTTTTATTCTTTTACGGACATGCAGCATTTCTTTAATTATTCCCGTTGTTGTGAGTTTTCTTTTAATTACATTCATGTTGTGGTTAGTATATTTTTTTCTTCATACTTCGATGTGTGGTATTATCTCATTGGTTTCATGCATGTCATGATATGGATTTTCACATTCACTTGCACCCATTGTGTGTGTGTGACGGACATGTCTTCATTTACATACTTGCCTTTGGGTTGTATCATGTAATTGGCTTTTCTTGTGGGTGGATGCAATACTTGGTTGGGTCTTTGGGCTGGGGAGGCTGGCCATAAGGTCCATGATTGAGGATCGTCATGACGTGGGGGCAGGGGGACATGAGTGGGACATGAGTGGGGGCCTGCAGGCAGGTGCCCTGCACTACTGGGGGGTGGGGGTGCAGGGGGACATGAGTGGGGGCCTGCTGGCAGGTGCCCTGCACTGCTGGGGGGTGGGGGTGCAGGGGGACATGAGTGGGACATGAGTGGGGGCCTGCTGGCAGGTGCCCTGCACTGCTGGGGGGTGGGGGTGCAGGGGGCCATGAGTGGGACATTAGTGTGGGCCTGCTGGCAGGTGCCCTGCACTGCTGGGGTGGGGGTTCAGGGGTACATGAGTGGGACATGAGTAGGGGCCTGCTTGCAGGTGCCCTGCACTGCTGGGAGGTGGGGGTGCAGGGGGACATGAGTGGGACATGAGTGTGGGCCTGCTGGCAGGTGCCCTGCACTGTTGGGGGTGGGGGTGCAGGGGGACATGAGTGGGGGCCTGCTGGTAGGTGCCCTGCACTTCTGGGGTGTGGGGGTGCAGGGGGACATGAGTTGGTGATCAGTAGTGCAAGCTGACATGTGGCTTGGCTGTTGGGCATGCCCATGGTGGATGGGCTGCCTGCGAGACATGCCCAGGGGTACAGGGTAGTCCCCTGTGGTGTGGGCTGCCTGCAAGGGCCGTGGCGGGTGTAGAGGGATCACCTGGGAGGACCCACACTGCCAACTCACGTGTAGGACTCCCCGCGCACCCCCGAAATACACGTACCCTGCTCGAATCACGTGTGAGACTTCACGCGAACCCCAGTTATACACGTACCCCACTCGCACAGGGCCAATCGCGTGTGAAACTTCCCACGCAGCCCACTAATACACGTACCCCCCTCGCACAGGGCCAATCACGTGTGGAACCTCCCGCGCACCCCCTGAAATACACGTACCCTGCTCAAATCGCGTGTGAGACTTCTCGCAAACCCCAGTTATACACGTGACCCACTCGCACAGGGCCAATCGAGTGTGAAACTTCCCGCGCACCCCCCAAAATACACGTACCCCACTCGCACAGGGCCTATCACGTGTGAAACTTCCCGCGAACTCCAGTAATACACGTACCCCACTCGCACAGGGCCAATCGCGTGTGAAACTTCCCGCGTTCCCCAGTCATACACGTACCCCACTCGCACAGGGCCTATCGCGTGTGAAACTTCCCGCGAACCCCCAGCAATACACGTACCCCACTCGCACAGGGCCAATCACGTGTGAAACTTCCCGCGCACCCCAGTAATACACGTACCCCACTCGCACAGGGCCAATCGCGTGTGAAACTTCCTGCGACCCCAGTAATACACATACCCCACTCGCACAGGGCCTATCGCGTGTGAAACTTCCCTCGAACCCCAGTAGTACACGTACCCCACTCGCAAAGGGCCAATCGTGTGTGAAACTTCCCATGAACCGCAGTAATACACGTACCCCACTCGCACAGGGCCTATCGCGTGTGAAACTTCCCACGAACCATAGTAATACACGTACCCCACTCGCACAGGGCCTATCACGTGTGAAACTCCCCGCGAACCCCAGGTATACACGTACCCCACTCGCACAGGGCCAATCGCGTGTGAAACTTCCTGCGAACCCCAGTAATACACGTACCCCACTCGCACAGGGCCTATCGCGTGTGAAACTTCCCGCGAACCCCAGTAATACACGTACCCCACTCGCACAGGGCCAATCGCATGTGAAACTTCCCTTACACCCCAGTAATACACGTACCCCACTCGCACAGGGCCAATCGCGTGTGAAACTTCCTGCGCATCCCCCGAAATACACGTACCCTGCTCAAATCGCGTGTGAGACTTCATGCGAACCCCAGTTATACACATACCCCACTCGCACAGGGCCTATCGCGTGTGAAACTTCCCACGAACCCCAGTAATACACGTACCCCAGTCGCACAGGGCCTATCACGTGTGAAACTTCCCACGAACCCCAGTAATACACGTACCCCACTCGCACAGGGCCAATCGCGTGTGAAATGTCCTGCAAACCCCAGTAATACACGTACTCCACTCGCACAGGGCCTATCGCGTGTGAAACTTCCCGCGAACCCCAGTAATACACGTACCCCTCTCGCACAGGGCCAATCGCGTGTGAAACTTCCTGTGAACCCCAGTAATACAAGTACCCCACTCGCACAGGGCCTATCGCGTGTGAAACTTCCCGCGAACCCCAGTAATACATGTACCTCACTCGCACAGATCCAATCGTGTGTGAAACTTCCCGCGAACCCCAGTAATACATGTACCCCACTCGCACAGGGCCAATCGAGTGTGAAACGTCCCGCGAACCCCAGTAATACACATTCCCCGCTTGCCGTGTGCTGTGTGGCGGCCATGTATACTGGTACAGGGTTAGCGCAGCCCTTTGCACTGGATTGGGGATATTGATGGCTTTTCCCTGCGTGAGGGGCGTTCTTGGGGGCGTAACTGGTGCTGCTGCAGGGTCGCTGCGCCACTGTGCGCTACGGCTGGTTTTGGTAGCTAAAATCCATGAATACGCTGTGCACGGAAATGGATTTTTGCACACGAGGGTGGTGCAGACATTCGCACACGCGCACACTGTGCGTCAGCCGCGTGCGCCACTTGTGCGCTAAATTCTATGAATTACCCCCCTGGTGTTTTCTACTTCTGTCAAAGCTAATTCTGCCTCATTTGCTATTAGTGGCTGTGCAGTGGTTCTTGGCTTCCTGGTACAGAAGGATAACTCCTGTTGGGAGTGTCCTTATCTAGTTGGGCCTGGAGTTCTTCTTTGTGTTGCTGTTCATTGTGCAACATTGTTTTGTACTGTGTAACGTTTACATTGGTTATAGTGCTTTCATTTGCTTCGAAAGCATCTTCATTGGAGTCATAGATATATAGTAACTCTTCTTCTTTTCTCCATGGTTTAAAAAGTTGTAGCAGGGACATGTAATCTAGTTCTTTAATGACAATTTGATATGATTAAATTAGTTTTGTTTGGTAAGTTTCGCTAAGCTACCTTCACAATTTGTTACTCTGTATCTACATTTGTTTTCATCTGGTTTTATATGTTTGCATGTGAAGTTTTAGGTTATGTGGTATAGACACATGGTTTCCAAAGTGGTACTCTGGTTTGGGTAGTATGTGTCCAGTAAATTGTTTTTCAAAATGTCTTGGCTGTTGGGATAATTTTTGGCTATCGTTTCTATGTCGTTGTATGATTTGAGAACTCTTTTTCTAGATTTATCAGGACCAAGACTTAGCCATACTATATTTTCAGATTTTCCATATAAAGCAGTACCAGTTAAACGCCCTGCAGCTTCATAGGAGCCACATTATCTATGAGAGAGCTTTTTTATGCCTAAGCTGTACAATTTCTGAGACACTGTTTTGTCTGATGATAGGTGGTACACAAGAAACGGTTCGCTGGGGAAAAAGTTTGTCAGCTTGCCAGTCAAGGCAAGACAGAGCAACTGATAGTGGTGCTTAAGAGATAGTCCTACTCATTTGGACACAGGATAGGAAGCTGATCTGGCGCTCTGTTGAGACACCAGGACCCCACCGGTGGAGAGCCGGGGAGGTAGGGGGTGGTGTTGTGTGGAATATCTAACCACAGGCGGTGATGGACATACTGCCTGTCTGGAGAGCAATCTAGCTAGTGTGTGTGCTTAGGTCCCCAACAGCCTAACAGGTGATTGGAGAAAAAGGAGGGGTCGGGCAACCAGCACTGTTGTAAAAAAGTACGAGAGGGGGATTAAATCTCGTGGTTTTAAGCCTAAAGGGCTAGGGATGACAAGTGCAAAATAGAGGCATCGGGATTTCCTTATGATTTATTCACCCTGGTGACTCAAAAGTTCTTTGCAGATGGATGGTTGCCCAAAGTGTAGAACGAGTGATAACAAGTTTTTTCTAAAAACGCACTGTCCCACTGACTAAGGGATGTGCTGAAAAACCCATGCTTTCTGGGTTTCGAGTGCAATTTCGTGCAGTAACCCTGGTTGGTCTTGGGGGTATCGTAAAATATTGTGGTGGAGCCACAAAAGGTCAGGTCGACCGGTTTCAATGGTTTGTTAGTGATTACCGACCATCTTCTTCAGGACAAGCTCAATCTTCGTGTGCTATTGAATAGTATCTGTCCTCTTAGTAGGGCAGCGGTGGCAGGCTGCTTGGGGATCCTGGAGTAGGAGACACAAAAACACATTACAGAGAGGGCATGAGTGGACCTCTAACCGCAATGTTGAAACAATGGTGCATCCAGAACACATCTCGAGAACCTGTTGCAAAGCAAGTGAATGCTGTCAAAAAAAAAAGGGGGGTTGCTCACTTACTGGGTTAGAGCAAAAACCACTGCAATGGTGGCTAAGGCGTAAACAAATAGCCCCCAGTGTGGGGGAGGGCAAGAGAGAAAGGGACGTGGGATCCAGCGGATATCCAAGGGTGGCAGGGCCTAAGGTAGGCAGGGTGGGATGCATGACAAGAGGCTGTGCATGTGGTGGTGGAGGGGTGGGGGGAGGTGGGAAGGAGCGGGGCGGGGGCCTAGGGAGTGCTCGGGAGAAACCAATGCAAGAGCCTACCTGGGTAGGGTTGCTGCACTGTCCAGGAGGTCCGCTGGGAGCGGAAATGTACTCTCTGCAGAATCGTGCCTGTAGATGGAAGCAGAGGTGGCAGAGCGGTGAGAGGCTGGGTGCGCCTGTGCTCAGACAGTGGCGCTGAATGGAGGGAGAGGACCACATACCTGGAAAAACTCAGGACGGACACAAACGCTGCAGCCTGCTCGGTCCAAGCGCTATTGGCGTAGTGAGCAGCCACAGCGGTTGTTAAGTGCTGCGTATGACGCGGCAGGGGGGCATGGCAACACCCTGTCACAGGCGCGTGGGCAAATCAGGGGTTGCTACATAGCGGGTGTGTCAGCCGGCACTTGGCCAATCGTAGCGCGGTCCACACGGGTGTGTGGCCGGCGCATGTCCAATCGCAGCACTGTCCAGGAGGTCCACTGGGAGCGGAAATGTACTCTCTGCAGAATCGTGCCTGTAGATGGAAGCAGAGGTGGCAGAGCGGTGAGAGGCTGGGTGCGCCTGTGCTCAGACAGTGGCGCTGAATGGAGGGAGAGGACCACATACCTGGAAAAACTCAGGGCGGACACAAACGCTGCAGCCTGCTCGGTCCAAACGCTATTGGCGTAGTGAGCAGCCGCAGCGGTTGTTAAGTGCTGCGTATGACGCGGCAGGGGGGCATGGCAACACCCTGTCACAGGCGCGTGGGCCAATCAGGGGTTGCTACATAGCGGGTGTGTCAGCCGGCACTTGGCCAATCGTAGCGCGGTCCACACGGGTGTGTGGCCGGCGCTTGTCCAATCGCAGCACACACATCAGTGGGTGTGTGTGCTGCAGGGCTGGAGATGGTATTGACATGAGCTGGGAAAGGGGGAAGGGGAAAGGCCCCTCTGGATAGGATGATAGGTCATCCCAGAGGTCTTGAAGCTCTGTTTTTCTGCTTTGGTTAAGTAGGCTGTAACATATTCTGCAACTGCAGTGGAATTGTCTACAGTGTACTGCACATCTATATTGACATTCCATAAGAGGGCAATGATTGCATTGTAATCGTTGATATATTTTTCTTCTTCTGTTCTTTTTATATAATATGTGTTCTTAGGTGATTTACCTTTGCCACTATCTCTAACTGAAGACATGAAGTTGTTTGCTTGACCTGTTGCTATAACTGGTCTAGGGAAAACAAAGTGGCATTTGGTGTAGTATTTCCCTTTGTTTTTGTATTTGCGACGACAATATTTCCCACATTTGTGTCTTTGAAATTGTAAAATGTGTGCATGAAGATCACTCACTATTTGTTGCTTCTGAAGGAATTTCACAAGTGAAATATTTTTCGATAAACTGTAAAACAGTGGCATCACTGTCTTGACCAAATTCAGGAGCATCTTTAATCCATAAAAGGATGTGGATATGTGGTGCTCCTCTGGCTTGGTATTCTTTTCTCCAAAAGAAGTGTTGCACTTCTCTGAGGGGAGGAACAGTTTTATTACAAATAAAGAAATATCTTGAAACATTAACAGAAGCTAGAGAGCAAAGTTCTCGAGGTGTTAGTATATTTATGTTTTTTTTTGTTTTTGATATGCGTAGGAAATCATGTAAATCTTCCCATGCATATTCTGCACAGCTTAATGTAACAAACCAAGTGGGTGGGCCAAGGTTTCTTATCAAAAAAGTACTTCTCAGTGACGTCAGTACCTGTACTCAATAGTACCACGCATGTTTGCTAACAGTTTTGAAAATGCTTGATTGTTAAACCTCATTTTTTTCTTGCACTTTTTTGTAGTAATTGCGTAGCTGACATATTTTGAAAATGGGTACCTGATTTCGATGTGTGTGCAACTCTGTAGCATAGAGTTGCTAGTTCACTTTCAAAGAGTAGGTGGAATATGTATTTCACATTTTGTCTAAATCTGGGATCTTCAGAATACATTTGTAACGAGCGGTATTCTGATGCTGTTATCTGAGTGGTCTATCATCACACCTTCCTCCTTTCCCAGTAGGAAAGAGTAGAGGAAAAGCATGTGCTTCTATACTTTTTCCCCATTTGCTGATTGGTGATCCTTTGGTTTGTCGCATTTGGTATGTTTCTAGTGCATCATCTATGGTGTCTTTAGAGTGTAATGGATAAATTGTATAATGGTCTAAAATGTTGGCTACTGTAGCAGGATCGAGAAGTTCATATTAACCAGTTTCTGGTGACTCTTGAATTATTTCAGTGGTTTCCCTCAGGTTTTCTTCAATATTAATTTATTTTTTGTATTTATTTTTGTCTTTTAGATATTGCAAGGCTTGTCTAACTTAATGTAAGTCTACGAGTTATTGCCAAATTTTTTTGTCTTTTGTAGGTATACCATTTACTAAGACAATTAAAAATTGTTCTATTGGACGTTGCACTCGTAGAGTGTGTACATTTTCTTTCAGATCTAATGGTAAATAAACTACTTTGCCACAAATGCCTTTCACTAATTCTGAGGGATCTAATGTTGCTGTTTTTGGTTGAAGGCGTTTTATTGCTTGAAATGGATGCACTGTTTGAATTATGATGCTCTCATATGAATTGAGTTGTTGCAATGGTTTTGGTAGTGGGAATAATTCCAAGTTATTTGTGATAGCACGTGAAGGAGTTTGGTTGTTGTCATGTTTTGCAGTGCAGTAACTGCAAAGTATTAGGGGGTCATTTATTTCATATTTGTTTTCTGCTATAAGGTAGAGAGCGAATTCAAACCATTTGGAATCTTCATTGTCTTCTATTTTGTATGTTATGTCTACAGTTTTTGTGCTACTTTTATGAACATTTCTGGGCAACACACATACACATGGTTTGGTACTTCAGCGGATGTACTTTTACATTTTAGTATTTCATTTTTGTATGTGTGTAGTGGAAAATTGCCATTTGTAGAATTGTTCATAGTCTGTTGTAAAGCTATTACATTTTGTAAGTGGCTTTCACTTCCAAAATATTCTTTCTGGGTATGCTTTACTTCTTCGAGTAGGTCTTTGGATGTACCTTGTAGAAGATTGTTATTTAAATTGCCTAATGCTAAAGCTGGACTTTTAGCATAGTACAGTTTATGGACTAGATTTCTTATAGTTGAATGATGTGTTGATATCATTTTGATATGATGGAAGGTGCTTTTGCAATTAGGTCCTGAAATGCAGGCTAATGAATGTCCTTGTAGTCCTGTGTGTTTGCTAACTAGACAGGTATCCGTATTTTGTAGAAGTTTCATTTTGAATTTATCTTTTGCCTTTTTCATATTGATTGAGGAACTGGCGTAAAGATTTGAAAGATTTTTTGTCAATGTTACACATTGACGTGCATGGCCATTTGTACACTTGACGTTTTGGTTCAGTCTGATGGAGAGGTGATACTGAGTTTTCTGGGGATATTTTTGTAAGCAGTGTTTCTTGTTTCATTATGGTATTATTACATTTTTCATACCATCGTCCACTGCTATGTATGGCAATTGTGTTTGTTTGCTTTTGTTTGTATGCTTCTTCATTGAAATATGGTTCAGTGCTTGTGGTGTGACTCCATTCACCCCCACAGATATTTAAGAAGTTATTTTTGTTGACATTCTGTTTAGTGAGAAGTCTTTTTTGTAATTTAGTAGTTAGTTTTGTTAGTGGTTTCATTCTGTTTAACACTCAAATAAATAACTTCCTTTTGAGAAGGATTGCACTGTCTATGAGAGCTTCTAAGATTAATTTTCTCGGTAGGTTTTAATGGTTGTGCATGATTTCTCTCCTGTTTTTATAAGATTCTGAAGGACTCTGTGGCGGAACATTTTTTGTTTTGGTTTGGTTTCTTGCCACTACATCAAGATTTATAGGAGTAGTGTTAGCAGTAGTGGTAGCTGAATTCTTGTTAATCACTTTCTGTTTCGTTTTACATTTTGAAATAGGAGGCAGAGTTTTTGTACTGGAAGCCTGTTTTGTTTCGCTTAATGATTCTATTGGATCTTTTGTTTGAACTTTTTGTACAAATACTGCTAGAGATGGATGCTTATTTTGGACACTTTTATTTTCATTTGCTCTCCTTCTGCGTTGCTTTCTACAGACATTCTTTGGGTCTCTTGAAAAAAAAAGAAGGTATGGGTTGGGCTGTTCTGCAATGTATGTGTGCTGTGTGCATGGGTGTCTGAGTATGATGTTAATGATGTATGTGGTGGTGTGTGATTGTGCATTGGGCAGTTACAACTAGTTGGGAAGGCTATTCTTGTATTTGTGTGTTACTATACTGGGTTCAGATGACAGTAGAAAGTAAGCTAGTGGTGAGGAGAAGCACTAATACTAAATCTAATGGTATAGAATTAAAACAGTTCTTTGTTCTGCAATACTAACATTCTATGGGCTGATTTATGGAATTTGTGCACCGAAAAACGGGGATGTGTGCGTCCTTCTGCCTGCAAATCCCTGTTTAACAAATGGGGATTTGTGGGCAGAATGGTGCACAAATCCCTATTTTTCGGTGCACAAATTCCATGACTCAACCCCACAGTGTGTTTGAGTAACAGTAAGAATATGATGGTAGTATTGTTCTTACTTTTTTTGTTTGGAATGAGCAGGTTTCTTCTGAGTTGTTGTTTGTACTTCAGATGCTGCTGCTTTTCAGGAGAGTGGTTTTAACTGTAATTGTGAAAGAAAGAAGTTAGTAATTTTGTGTGTTTATAGCACTGATGTTAATTTAGACATTGATTTTTATGTTTTTGTGGTAGTATTGTTGTTTGATAACTGAAAATAGTGTGTGCATGCAGTTTCCTTTGACTATGTGCAGCCTTTATATTTTACTTACAATATGTTAGTTCAACATGCTTTGCAAATGATTAGAATACTAAGTGTATGAAACTCACTTGGTTTCTTAAGGCTGTTTTATTGGATGTTAGGAGATAGAAGGAATAATTATATACTTATTTTGCAATTTTTATAAGGTAAATGACAGAAACTGTATAGAAAAGCATAGAGTGTATGCATTTGTGACGGTGTGGGTAATAAAGCAGAAGGATGTGATGTACAGGCAGTGGTGTTATTTCAGCTGGGAGCTTTTCAATGATAGTTTCTATCTGCGTGAGTGTATAAAGATGCATGAACTTATCCTGGCTGCGTGTAATTGTATAATACACTACTAACAGGCCGATTCATGGAATTAATGTGCGCCGACGCGTGCGAAAACGTGCGATTCGCAGTGAAATAGCGAAAATCGCAGTGCAAGTGCGATTATCGCACAGAAAACATCGCACATCAATTCATGGAAGTCCGTGCACGCGCAAAATGTGGGATGTGCGCTGAAAAAGTGCGCGGCGCATGCTGGCGCACGCTGGCGCACAGGTCATCGAACGCCGTGCGATAAGGCCACAGCGAATTCGCACATAGCGCGGCGCACATAACAAAAGTAGGCGTAACACGGGGCGTCACACGCTGAATGGGGAACAACTCGTGAAAATGTGGGCGTCACGGGGGAAGTACAGGAGGCAAGTGTGCAGGACGCCCACACGCTCGCCTACAGCACGTATTCATGGAATCGAATAGGGAAAAACAGTGCACAGCCAAAGACGCGCACAGGCCCATACATGTCTGCCACACGAAAGCAGGCGGTAGCGTCCCTGCGCAGGAAAAAAATGTGCGCCAAAGTTCTACCCACGCGAGAAGGCCCACACGCGATCGGGCCTTGGGGGAGCGTGTGCGTGTATCTCAGAGGTGCGCAAGAAGTTTCACACGCGATCGGGCCTGGGGGAGCGTGTGCGTGTATTTCAGAGGTGCGCGAGAAGTTTCACACGCGATCGGGCCTGGAGGAGCATGTGCGTGTATTTTTAGAGGTGCGCGAGAAGTTTCACACGCGATCGGGCCTGAGGGAGCGTGTGCGTGTATTCCAGAGGTGCGCGAGAAGTACCTCACATGCGATTGGCCTGGGCGCGTGTATTTCAGGGGTGCGCGAGAAGTTCCACACGCGATTGGCCTGGGCGCATGTATTTCAGAGGTGCGCAAGAAGTTCCACACGCAATTGGCCTGGGCGCGTGTATTTCATAGGCTCGCGGGTGTTCCTACACGCGATCGGGCCTGGGGGAGCGGGGTACGTGTATTTCAGGGGCTCGCGGGTGTTTTTACACGCGATCGGGCCTGGGGGAGCGGGGTATGTGTATTTCAGGGGCTCGCGGGTGGTTTTACACACGATCGGGCCTGGGGGAGCGGAGTACGTGTATTTCAGGGGCTCGCGGGTGGTTTCCCATGCGATCAGGCCTGGGGGAGCGGGGTACGTGTATTTCAGGGGCTCGCGGGTGTTCCTACACGCGATCGGGCCTGGGGGAGCGGGGTACGTGTATTTCAGGGGCTCGCGGGTGGTTTTACACGCGATCGGGCCTGGGGGAGCGGGGTACGTATATTTCAGGGGCTCGCGGGTGGTTTTACACGCGATCGGGCCTGGGGGAGCCGGGTACGTGTATTGCAGGGGCTTGCGGGTGTTCCTACACGTGATCGGGCCTGGGGGAGCGGGGTACGTGTATTTCAGGGGCTCGCAGGTGTTTTTACACGCGATCGGGCCTGGGGGAGCGGGGTACGTGTATTTCAGGGGCTCACGGGTGGTTTTACACGCGATCGGGCCTGGGGGAGCGGAGTACGTGTATTTCAGGGGCTCGCGAGTGGTTTCACACGCGATCAGGCCTGGGGGAGCGGGGTACGTGTATTTCAGGGGCTCGCGGGTGTTCCTACACGCGATCGGGCCTGGGGGAGCGGGGTACGTGTATTTCAGGGGCTCGCGGGTGGTTTTTTACACGCGATCGGGCCTGGGGGAGCGGGGTACGTGTATTTCAGGGGCTCGCGGGTGGTTTTACACGCGATCGGGCCTGGGGGAGCGGGGTACGTATATTTCAGGGGCTCGCGGGTGTTTTTACACGCGATCGGGCCTGGGGGAGCAGGGTACGTGTATTTCAGGGGCTCGCGGGTGTTTTTACACGCGATCGGGCCTGGGGGAGCGGGGTACGTGTATTTCAGAGGCTCGCGGGTGGTTTTACACGCGATCTGGCCTGGGGGAGCAGGGTACGTGTATTTCAGAGGCTCGTGGGTGGTTTTACACGCGATCGGGCCTGGGGGAGCAGGGTACCACTCACCGTCTGCCTTGCGTGTAGAAGAACGCGTAGCCAACACCCACCCGCTGTGAAGTAATAGCGTGTGAACCCCAACGCCTGACAAAACACACGCACCGCACCCCACGAAAAGCAACGCCCGTGCGCGATATGTCACAGACACGCATATGCGCTAAGGGCCTTTGGTCCAATGGAATCGCGTATGCGTGCTGACGCGTTTATGCGCTAAGGGCCTTTCCTCGATTCACACGCTGACGTGCAGAATTTTCACGTGCCAAATCACTCCGTATCAAGCTGGCCACGCGTAAGCACACGGAAGACCACGCTCTTGCCCAAAAGGCCGAATTACTGCCCCCCAGAGCCCTGAGCAGCCTCCCACGAGCCATCTGCTGCTGCCTGCCTGCCTGCTGCCACCGTGCCCTGCCATTTGGTGCCTGCACATCAGCCATCTGCAGGGGTCCAGTTGCTGTGTCCACCCCTGCTGGAACAGAACACTCCCGACTGGGATACCATCGCTCCACAGCCCAGCCCCAGGACCCAGTTGCCCACCCACGCCTGCCTCGGGGGTCGCCATGTCGGGGCAAACACCATCCGAGACCACTGGCGACCCCCAGCCAGAGGGGCAGAGGGCCACCAGCTTCAGTCAGAAGGAAGTTGGTGTCCTGGTGGAGCTTGTCCTGGGGCATTATGATGCCCTCTTCGGATCACCACGCGCCGACAAGGAAGGACGGGACAGGGTCTGGGATGACTTTGTGGTTGCCATCAACGCGGAGGGGGTGGCAACCCGCAACATCAAGCAAGTCAAGAAGCGCTGGGAGGACTTCAGGTCCAGGACCCTCATTAAGGCCCGGCGCCTCGTGGAGGGGGGCCGGGGCAGCATGAGTACCATCCAGCTGAGGGTCCTGGAACGCGTACGCCCAGCGCTCCATGCCCAGATCCTTGAGAGGCAGACCCGTCTGGAGTCGAGCGGTAAGTGGCCAAGCATTGCTGTGTGAGACAGGGCATGTTGCAGCGTGCTGGTTGTCTGATACTTGCCTGTATGTGTGACATAGGCCATGTACGCGTGTGTGTGTGCAGGGACATCATGGTCATGCATGTGAGACCAGTAATGTGTGAAGCACACGGTTGGTGTATGTGTTTAAATGTAACATGGGGAGCCCTATGCGGAATGGACACATGAGAGCATGCCAGTCTCTGTTCCTGGACATGGGTGTGGGTGAGGGATGGGTGCTGATGCCATGTACATGTATGGTGTCCATGTCTGTGTTTCTGACCTGCGTGTCTGTGACTTGTGGATGCCATGGATGCATGACACATGTCTGTGACAATGTTCAGATTCACTGATGCAGCCTAGTTATCCTTGCATCCACTGTGTCTGGGGTGTACGAGTCCAGATGGATGAAAGTACGTTGAAGTGTGTGCATGTGATAGGCATGACCCATGATGCATGTGAGTCCAAAAACAACATTGTATGCTGTCCCTTGGACATGTTTGCTTATGTCCATAGCATGCGCCATGCCTGTTACTGCATGTGTTTTGCCTGCACTGAACCATGAGTTGTGGAGGGACATGATGGAAGTGATCTTTGACAGTGCCACTCATCTGCTATTGCTTCCTGTCTAGGGGACCATTGTACAGTACCCTGATGCTTGTGTTCTATGTCTCCCTCTACACAGCGCAAAGTGAAGAAGAGGGCGGAGACGGCGCTGTGGAGCTAAGCGGCAGGGATGCCCCCACGGCTGCATCGGAAGGGGTGGGTGAGCCCCCACAGGGGCTTGCAACGGCAGAAGACGGTGTGGAGCCATCCAGGTTGGTGGTTTCCACAGAGGAGGAGGAGGCCGCTACTGAGCCGCACATGGGGCCTGGTGGGGGCATCCCTGCTGGTGCAAGTGGTGCAGTCCAGGGGCAGGGGCAGGAGGCAGCACAGGTCGCCGTGGAGGTGCCTGTGCATGTCACTGTCCCTGACACTGTGACTGCACCACCATGCACCAGCAGGGATGCCCCATCCCAGGCCTGTCCGCAGGTAGGGGGGATGTCCATGTCATCTGACTCCCCTCCACCTGCGGACGAGGGGACCCCCTGGCCGTGTGGAGAAGGTCCTGATTGGTGTTGCGTTGCGCACGGCTGTCATTTGTGATGAGGTGCCTGCTTCTCAGAGGGAGCACGCACGTCATCACGAAGAGCACCGTGCCAACGTGGCCCAGTTGGGAGCGGTCATGGTCGGGGGTCTCGTACATGTGTCGGGCACTCTGGCAACCCTCTCCTCCTCTGTGGAGGCTATGCGCCAGTCGTACTCCATGCCGTCTTCCGGCCCAGATGCCACCAGGGCCCCCTGTGGATCTGCCCCGACCAATGCAGCCACCTCTGTGGGGATCCCATCCCTGCCACAGTCGGGAGTCGGAGGTCCAGCGGGGGTGGACACACCAGCAACTGGACCCCAGCAGATGGAGGATGTGACGGCATCATCGGGCAGGGCACGTGCACGACGGCGTCGGTGGTTTCCATCAGCCTGGATGCCGTCATGCTGGCACAGGCAGTTGCGATGGAGGCAGCGGCAGGCTTGACGTGGGAGGCATCATGGCTCGGGGCCATCATCATCAGGGGTGCAGGCATCAGCCGGAGGGCAGCTGAACCCTGGAATGGGAGTGGCTTCCGTGTGGGAGCAGTTGGGTCAGCAGATAGGTGCGGAGCGGCAGCGGGTCACAATGGTCAGGGCGGAGAACTCCATGCGGAGGGCGCTGAGGCGGGCTGAGTGCCTCGAGGGTCTTCGCAGGGAGTTGGAGCTGGACACTGCATTATCCCTGCGGGACCTCGGGGCCACGGAACATGGCCGCCTCCAAGCCATTGAACAGGAGTTCGATGATGCCCTGGCCCATGACAACAACCAGTGAGCCGTCGGACTAGCCCGCTGCCCTTGTAAATAGTTATGTAGTTAGTGTTAGGTTTCCTTTGCTTTTTTATTTATTTTGGAGCTTTTGGACAATGGGCCACATTTTTGTATATAGTTTTATTTTATTAGGTAGTATTTTTATGTAGGTTTCATTTCTTCAGTTGGGATCATGGACCCTGGTTTGTTTATCTGTATATAGTTGAGTGTTGGATTTTTTTATTTTCTTTTGGATTTACCCATGGAGCAATGGTTTTCCGTTTTGTTTTTACCTTGGATTTACTTTCTTGAACTGTGACTTTGGACACCTTTCCTTTGGATTATGATTTGTCGTTTTTCATTATTTTACGGACATGCTGCTTTTGGTTTTTGATTCCCATTGTCATTTGTTTATTTTTAATTCCATTTATGCTGTTTTTAATACATTTTTTTCATCAAACTTCAATGTGTAGTATCATCTCATTGGTATCATGCATATCATGATATGGGTTTTGAGATTCACTGACACCCATTGGGCGTATGTGAGGGCCATGTGTTCATTTCAAAACTTGCTATTGGGGTTCTATCATGTCATTGCCATTTCTAAGTGGCTGGATGCAATACTCGAGTGGGTGTTTTGCATTTGAAGGCTGACCATAAGGGCCAGGGATCTAGATTGTGATGACATGTTGGCTGGGGGACATGTGTGGGGGCCTGCTGGCAGGTGCCCCGCAATGCTGGGGGGTGGGGGTGCAGGGGGACATGAGTGGGACATGAGTGGGGGCCTGCTGGCAGGTGCCCCGCAATGCTGGGGGGTGGGGGTGCAGTGGGACATGAGTGGGACATGAGTGGGGGCCTGCTGGCAGGTGCCCCGCAATGCTGGGACGTCGGGGTGCAGGGGGACATGAGTGGGACATGAGTGGGGGCCTGCTGGCAGGTGCCCCGCAATGCTGGGGGGTGGGGGCCCAGGGGGACATGAGTGGGACATGAGTGGGGCCTGCTGGCAGGTGCCCCGCAATGCTGGGGGTTGGGGGTGCAGGGGGACATGAGTGGGACATGAGTGGGGGCCTGCTGGCAGGTGCCCCGCAATGCTGGGGGTGGGGGTGCAAGGGGACATGAGTTGGTGATCAGTAGTGCAAGGAGACATGTGCCTTTGCTGGGGGCATGCCCATGTTGGGTGGGCTGCCTGCAGGACATGACCAGGGATGCAGGGTAGCCCCCTGTGGTGTGGGCTGCCTGCAGGGGCCGTGGAGGGTGTACAGGGGACACCTGGGAGGACCCACACTGCCAAATCACATGTAGGACTCCCCGGAACCCCTGAAATACACGTGCCCTGCTGAAATCGCGTGTGAAAATTCTCGCGCACCCCTGAAATACACGTACCCTGCTGAAATCGCGTGTGAAAATTCTCGCGGACCCCTGAAATACACATACCCTGCTGAAATTGCGTGTGAAAATTCTCGCGCACCCCTGAAATACACATACCCTGCTGAAATCGCGTGTGGAAATTCTCGCGCACCCCTGAAATACACGTACCCTGCTGAAATCGCGTGTGAAAATTCTCACGCACCCCTGAAATACACGCACCCTGCTGAAATCGCGTGTGGAACTTCTCGCGCACCTCTGAAATACACGCGCCCAGGCCAATCGCGTGTGGAACTTCTTGCGCACCTCTGAAATACACGCGCCCAGGCCAATCACATGTGGAACTTCTCGCGCACCTCTGGAATACACGCACATGCTCCCCCAAGCCAGATCGCGTGTGGAACTTCTCGCGCACCTCTGAGATACACGCACACGCCCCCCCGGCCAATCGCGTGTGGAACTTCTCACGCACCTCGGAAATACACGCATCCAGGCCAATCGCGTGTGGAACTTCTCGCGCACCACTGAAATACACGCGCCCAGGCCAATCGCGTGTGGAACTTCTCGCGCACCTCTGAAATACACACGCCCAGGCCAATCCCGTGTGGAACTTCTCGTGCATCCCTGAAATACACGCGCCCAGGCCAATCGCGTGTGGAACTTCTCGCGCACCCCTGTAATACACGCACCTAGGCCATTTGCGTGTAGAACTTCTCGCGCACCCCTGAAATACACGCGCCCAGGCCATTCGCGTGTGGAACTTCTCGCGCACCCCTATAATACACGCGCCCAGGCCATTCACGTGTGGAACTTCTCGCGCACCCCTGAAATACACGCACCCAGGCCATTCGCTTGTAATACTTCTCCCGCACCCCTGAAATACACGCACACGCTCCCCCAGGCCAGATCGCGTGTGAAACTTCTCACGCACGCGTGTTCCCAACACCGTAATAAGCGTTCCCCGCTTTGCGTTTGCAGTTTGCCAGTCCGGTAAACTGGTGCAGGGTTGGCGCAGCCCTTTGCGATGGTTTTGCGATCTTGATGGCTTTTCCTTGCGCGAGGGCGTTCTTGGGGGCGTAACTGGCACTGTTGCAGGGTCGCTGCGCCATTCTGCGCCACGTCTGCTTTTGGAGGTGAGAATCCATGAATACGCTGTGCGCGGAAATTGATTGAACACTTTTGAGAGGAATTACATGAATCGGCCTGCTAGTGTTTTTCTAGAATTATACTGTTATTTCTCCCATCTTTTAATATTATCATTTTTTAGATAGTTGTGTGTGTAAAAAAAGAATTTAGATAGCAGACAGGTTTGGAAGTGAAAGTTGATTTTAGCAGATGGGAAAAATAATAGTACGTTCATTTTATAGGTTATACAGGTTAAGTGGCAGTTACTCTGTTTATATGCATTTATAAGAGCTGTACATGTACTCTGCATAAAATATGCATACCTGTAGTTTTTATTCATGTATGTGGATATGCATGCAGCTGCAAGTAGAAATCTTGGAGACTTGTACAGTAGTTTTTGTAGTAGGTGCTTTCCAATGATATGAGAATTGTACTCAGAGTGATCAACAGTGCATTTGAAGTGCTAAACTCTGATGATGGAGTTAGATGTAGAGGTCTTGGATGTGATTGGTGGATGGTTGTGTGACTGCTTGGCTGTATCCAATGAGGGAATGACACAGAGAGTGAAGTGGAAAGGGTAGAAGGGCTGTCTAAGAGTTATGCGGTCCGCAGCCAAGGTGGCTGTCCACGGACAGGGCGTGCCACATCCAGGGTTTTCCAGCAAATCCAGCATGGACAGGGGATTGTAGGGATTAGCCAATCAGGTATTGAGGTTGTGGATTTGTGTTGAAAGAGGCTGTGTGTAGTGAAGATTGCAGATGTGGGAGAAAGTCAGGGTGTTGGTGATTGGAGATATGTTTGTGCATGCTTTACAGCAGTATGCTCAAAGCAGGCATGTGGCAAACCATTTTGATGTTAAAGGAGTGGAGGTGGTGTGGAGCACTGTGCCTGATTGCATTGTACAGGGAATTGTACAAGTTTGTGAAGATATGGGCAGGATGAACAGTCCCCATGTGGTAGTTTTGCACTGTGGTTCTTTCCATTTGGGCTATATCAGTGCCCCTACTTTGTTGGCAGATTTGGAACACTTGGTTCAAGCTGTAATGAACATCCTTCCAAATGCCAAAGTTATTTTTTCTGGATTAGTACCTAGGGCAATATGGGACAATAGTTCTGGTTTTTGTCCTCAGCAAAACATTGCTAGGTGTGCAATCAACCGAGGCATGTGAGCTTTCATGCTTAGAGCTGGTATGTTCTTCTGTAATAATGAGAATATTGATTCCAGTAATGCTGTTTATTTTTTTTATTTTTTACCAACTTTATTTTCTTCTCATGGACTCAAGCTGTTTATTTGAAAGAAGATGGCATTTCGTTATCTTTTATGGGAAATGACATGCTGTTTTGGAATGTAAGGGTTGCTTTGGAGATGGTTATATGAAGATTTTAGTAGTAAAGTAAGGCCAAAAGCCATCCTCAAAGGGGAAATGGGGCACACTATTTAAATTTAAATTCACCATGCTCAGATTGTATTCACCATGCTCAGGACACCGCATATTACATACAGGGATTTTGGGGTAGAGAGGCATGCAAATGAGAATGAGTAGAGCAAGGGATTGGTCAATAACGTTTACTGGGTGTGTTGTGTAAGGAGAGAGTTTGTCAGAAAGTTTTTTTCCTGAGAGAAGAACAGATAGCTATGGCTGTGTGTTTCAGAAAACAGATTATTTGGATTTTGGGAGACCCATGGATACATTGGTTGGAGGTGCATGCAGAACGATGTGGAGTAGCTACACATCTTGAATTCCCACATGTGGAAGTGCACTGGCATGGAGCGCATGGAATGAATTGGCTGGACTTGGTACCTCTCTGTGCTACTTTGGAGACACAATATCATCCAGACAGAATTATAATTCATTGTGGAGGGAACAGTTTAGGACATGGGCCTGGAATTTCTTTGCAATTGGCAATGAAAGAAGGACTTGGGAAGGCCATGGACATGTTCCCAAATTCCCAAGTAATTTTTTCTTGTATTGCGCAGAGACAAATGTGGCTGCGTTCTTCTACATTTGGTCCACAAATGGAGAAAGCGAGGCACAATGTCAATAAGGCTGTTTGTGCCTTTTTAAGAGATGTTGGTATGTCCTCTTTTCACAATGAAAAAATTATGTTTCGTAGCACATACATTTTTCGCAGAGATGGAGTCCAACTTACTTATGCTGGCAATCAGATTTTTTTGATAAGTGTATTTGGCAAGTGGATTTGCCTGCTGTCTTGCTGCTGTGGTGAACCGTGCTGGATTGAGCTCCTGTGACGCTGCGACGTCGGAAAACAGAGCCGCGAGAGGAAGTTGCAGATTGGTTGGAATTAATGCCGCCTCCCAACCCAGAACAAACAAAAAAGCAAGGTGCTCACGCATTTGCGTGCGCGCATTTGATAAGTGCATTTGGCAAGTGGATTTGCTTGCTGTCTCGCTGCTGTGGTGAACCGTGCTGGATTGAGCTCCTGTGATGCTGTGACATCAGAAAACAGAGCCGAGAGCGGAAGCTGCAGATCGGTTGGGTACGAGTGAAAGCAGGCAAACTGCTATAGACTGCAATAAACTGCTATAGACTGCCATAGACTGCCAATAGTAGTGGAATATGGACTGTTATAACGGCTAAAACAGTCCTTTTTGCTTACTTGTTCTGTAGAATCAATCCCGCCTCCCAACCAGGAACAAACAAAAAAGCAAGGTGCTCGCGCATTTCCACTCGCGCATTTGATAAGTGCATTTGGCAAGTGGATTTGCCTGCTGTCTCGCTGTCTAGCGGGAGAGCCGGGAGACCCGGATTGGTATTTGCTTTTTCTTATTCCTCTATTTTTAATTTTTATTATTTTTATTTTGTTTCTCTTTATCAGTCCATATTTTTAAAAGCAACCAGTAAAAGCAACACGAGCGCTGTATATTTTAAGATCACATGTGTGGAGGGCTTGATTCTTAAATGAATGGTGTAATATAAATGTAAAACCCTGCATGCCCCTGATATAAGCTTCCTACAGTGCCGAAGTGCATGTTATTGGCACCAGGTTGGAGTTAACCGCATGCAGCAAATTATATGATATATTCTGAGATTTTCCTTGTGGTGTAACTGGCTGATGGCGGTTCAAAGTAAAGCGTAATGTTAACCGGAGCAGAAATTGTTGACGCATGTATTAGTGGTTAAAATGTGCAAAGCCTAGCCGTATAGTACATTTGGAAGTTGTTCATTGTGGTATAATTGAGTGCCTGTTGTTCATAGTGAAATGCACTTGTTGATCTGAGCAGAACTTTTTGACGGCATATATTCTCAGCTCAAACATGTTAAAGCGTAGTCATATATCACATTCTAAAACTACTCTCTGTGGTTTAATTGAGTATCTGCTGTTTTTAGTGGAACACATTACTTATTTGAGCAGAAATTGTTGACGACATATACTATTGGTTACAACTTAAAAAGTGTAAAACCACATTCTGCAAAATAGTATCTCCGAAAACTCAAGAAAATGGAGAAGGTGTTGTTTCCATTGAGAACTGGTATGCCTGCCATAAATGTGGCCCTGTTTAAAGAAGGAGTCACTATGGCTCCAAGAACTATGTTAGCGAACCCCAGCATGCCGATGCAGCAACAGAAAAAAAATGCATTGGCGAACTTAGGGGACAAGAGCATTTCAAATAAAAACAGAAATCATTTGACATACAAAGGATCTGATATTCACCTATACTATAATTATGGCAGGGGTTTGGAGAATGAGAAAACCAAAACTGAGCTGGCTAAAGATAGCAATAGCAAACAGGACAAATTCCTTGAACTGAATTCCCGACTTGATGTAGAAGTGGCTGCTATTAAGACCAATGTGCCAATTATGAGAAGTGCTAAAAATGGAAGTATGATATCGGACACAACCATGGAAAATGAAAGTAAATGTTGTGCTGATAACATACTAATAACACACAAAACACTTGAAAAAAATTAATGAAAGTCCACCAAAAATGTGCTCTGTGGAATCCCAACAGAGATTAAGAGAAGCCTATCAAAATATGCACATTATAGGGAAAGTGGATGAAGAGGCAATCAACTTTATGAACTTGAGCTCGGCCACAGTTTGTGAGGAAGAAGTTGTATTTGTTCATTCTAACACAGGGGACCTAATGCAGGTAGTTGGTTTGTCCCCAATTCAGAGGCAAAATCTAAGTAATCAGAGTTTGCCTGGGAGAATTGAAGAAGATAGGGAGAACCAAACATCAGCAAACAAAAGATCTAAAGGATCCCTAAACATATCGGTATGTTCAGATGAAGAAGCCTCTGTAAACTCACTGTCCTTTGTCCCTCCGACCCCAAGGCAACTGAGTATTCCCCGGGTTGGGCACAGATCTTTGCATTCCATTAACACTCACTCGGAGGAGACCCTATCACAAGCAGACATGAGCACAACTTTACCGTCCATAAATACAGCTCTACTATTTTTGGCTAAACTATATGAAGCCATGGACCAAAAAATCAACTACCAAACGATATTATTGACAAAGTTGACAAATCAAAATAACGAAGGAGGAGCCCCTCGAAAAACAAAAGATTGTGAACCTCAGTATGAGATCTTTAGACACTGTAGTGTAAGAGACTCAGAGACACAAACAGAAACCCTACAAGATGCTGGAAATAAGGGGATGGCACAGCTCAAACAATTCACGTTCTGTGGAACAACATGTACAAAAGAACCAATTAAAGATCTTGAACTTAAACTACAGAATCACTCATGTAGTAATGGTGGTGAGCAGCCTAAATCCTTTCCTAGTTCAGTGGAAAATGCTAAGGTGGTTAATAGGGACAAAACTCAACAAGAAATGCCCATTACATGTATAAATGTGAATTTAGGAAAGAAGGTCTCTAATAAAGGTGTATGGGCCAATGGAAATAAGTAAAGAAAAATGTCAGCTAAACAGCTAGCTAATAAAACATGTGTGAAACCAAGACGATTCTTGAAAATAACGAATGTGACTAAGGCCAGTGATGACAAAAATCAGGGCATCAGTGGAACTAATGGTCAATGGTCACAACGAGCTGAGCAGGACACAGAGAAAGCCACATCTAGCTTGTGTTATAAACCATTGTGGCAGAGGATGACATTATAAGGGAGAAAGAAAAAGTGCAACTTCAGTCATCTCCTGGTGAGGGAGTTCCACCTGATCAAATGGGGATGAGAGTGGGTGGGTTGATGGATGCCCAAATGAGGGAAGAAATAAATAAAACTATAGAACAATATATAGCAGATAGGCAAAAAGAGAATTCTCAAAGTGAAATAACACATGATGCTCAAAAAATCTGGAGGCCCAATCCTGAAGTGAGTGCCATGCAGCCCACTGCAATTAACCCAAGTAGAAAGTTGATAGGCAAGGGAAATTTGGCAAAGCCTGTACAATGGAAGACAAACACAAATCCAGATAAAGATCACATTCCTAAATCAAGAGCAGGAGTGCCAAACAACTTTCACTGCTTTACCTTGGAATGTCGAGATCATCCGTTTGTGCAATTTGATTTAAATCGATTCAGTGTCCTAAATATCTGCAAGGAAAAATCTGAATTGAGAAATATAACGTCATCTGACATTGATAGGGTCAAGTTTTTGAATGATCAGGATCTTTCGAGATCTCAAATGTCTATTCGATCGACTGTGCTGGCCGACATTGTGTGGTCTGTAAGAGACATTTTATTTCACATGGGCTTTAACTTACATAAGGAGAAAGTGCAGGGAACAGAAGGTGATGGGTTGGGCACTAGAAAGTGGTCCACATGCATCTATGGTATCAATAACAAGGGACCAAACAATGTGGAAAGACAACAGATAAGCCCGCATAACAATCCATAGCAAAAGAAAAGGTGGATTTTCAAATTTTACCAACACAAAAAATGTTGAGCTTAATGGATTCGATATAGTAGTATTGCAGGAAACATGGTTGGTGGATACCCCCATGTGGGATGGCTATGAAATAATCCTAGAGCCTGCCGTGTGCTTACCTAGGAGTAGACCTATGGCAGGCCTCATTATAGCAATAAGAAAATCCAAGGGGTTTAGAGTCCCCATGTTGGATTCCCATACACCGTTTATTCAGTGTGTCAGGTTGACTATTGAAACATACTCGATTATAATCGTTAATATCTACTGGGGCAGGGCGCATCTGTCCACAGATTGCTTTTTTGACTTTCTCGAAGACATTTTTAACAGAAGTACATCAGAAAAGCAAATAGATTATGTGCTAGTCATGGGTGATATTAATCTTCACCTTCTGGCAAAAGGCAAAAGTAAAACATCAGAAGAACGAAGATTGTGGGAAATCATGAAAAATATGCAACTACTTATGGTGAATGGATCGGTAGAGGGTGATACGCCAGCTGCCAACACATGGCACAATAATCTATCCAAAGCTACTATTGACAATATCTTTGTGAATACTGCAATGATGAATAAAATTCAATCGTTCAATGTAAGGCCCAGTGATAAAAGTGAGCACAGTCAGCTTTGTTTAGTATGGGATATGGAAGTTAGACAGCCCATGAAAAAATGCAATGAATACACAGGCACTTTAACTGCAAACAATATGAGAAATAGAATAAAATGGTCTAATACGTCATTGATCGATTTTAATAGACATATCTCCTTAAACTGAAGCCAGGATTATGTTTCATCCATGCAAAAATATATGTTGTTAAGGGAATCTGCACAAGGGCATAGTTATAAACACTTGTACATCTTTGACATGGATGTTAAAATTAAAAAACACCGAAACAAGGCAACAAATACGTATGCTAAAACATCTTCCAGTAGAAGAAAGAATGCTTAAAACAAAACAGCTTTGTACATCATACAGAAATTGGCAAAGAGGAAGGAAGGCACTTTGTTAGCAGAGGGACAGTGAGCATATGTTAAAAAAAAATCTCCACAAAATCATCAGCTGAAATCTGAATGAGGCAATGTATAAAGATCAAAATTCTGTGCAGATAAACTCGATTGCAGCAAAAACCTGGTGCGATTAATTTTTTCAAATATATCAGAATCCAATACCTAATTACCATTTAGCTATTGAGAGTGAAAATTGGAATCATCAATTACAATTTGATCAGGAAGATATACTATTCTATATAGCAAAACTTAGTAGCTCTCAAGCCCCAGGCCCTGATGGGCTTGATAATAGAATGCTCAAACAAAATCCAGAGATCTGGTCCAATATACTTATGAAAATATTTGAGGAAGTGATGCGCACTGGGAACTTGCCCGTGTCATGTAGAAATTCCATACTTATCCCTCTGTACAAGAAAGGAAATAGACGATACCCAGCATCCTATAGGACCATTGCACTCCTGGATTGCCCTGGGAAGATATTTGTTGCATATTGCTCCGTGAGTTCAATCAGTGGTTAGACAATACGAATCTAAGAGATCCCTGTCAGACTGGGTTCTTAAAAGGTTTAGGTACAGGCATTAACCTATTATGTATAAATACGATCATTGCTAAACAATCAAGGTTAAAATCGCCTTTATATGTCGCATTTCTCGATTTCAAAATAGCGTTCAACTCTATTTTAAGGGAACTCTTGGTTATGCAATTAATAACAAATGATTGTTCATGGAACATCCTAAAGTAGATTATCGATTTTCATGAACATATATCCTTGCAGGTAAGAATGGATAATGATGGCACTCTGTCAGATCCTATCGGTACATCCAGAGGCCTTAAACAAGGGTGCATACTTGCCTCAGCAATCTTTAACTTTTTCATTCTTGATATGGGCAAGGAGTTTGCTAATATCATAACTGACTCGCCGAAAATTAGTCAAGGGGAAGTTAAATGGTTGTTGTATGCTGATGACCTTGTTGTCTAAAACACCAGTGGGCCTACGTAACATGCTTTGGTCACTGGAGAAATATGCGAACTGTAATAAAATGACCATAGACATCAAAAAGACACAGATAATCCTGTTTGGAAATTGCAAGCAACGAAACAAGAAGCTTGAATGGCAATTAAAGAATCAAGAGGTGGAATCAGTACGTGAATATATGTATTTGGGTGTAAATATTAACAACAATCCTAGTGATTTTCCATATGAGGCGAATTTGATGTCAACATGGAAGAGCCTGATATCACAATCCAGAATCATCAGTGGCAAATATTGTAAATTCACCATTGCCTCTCTGATAACTTATTATAAACAAAAGGCCCTGCCAATACTTCTATACAGTGCAGAAACTAAAGCATATAAGTCTAGTAGCTAATGGAATAAAAAAGAAGGGACATATTGGAGAACAATATTAAAACTTCCCAAATCTACACCTGTAGCCTTGTTAAGGCATGAACTAGGGTTAATATCTATAAATGCCATATATAAATGGAAGGTCTGCATGCATTATAGGAAATGCAACTTGGAACAACATCAGAATGGGCTGGTTATACAGCTGGCAAATTATGTGAAAACATCAGAGGATACATGTATTAAGCAATGGAAAGTACAAGCGCAGGAGTTAATGCAAGAAGCAGACATATTTGCTCCTGCAAAACCCAGATAAGGCTAAGTGTAAAATGTGGGAAATGGATTGGATTGGCACTAGCGAGACATGCTTTAATTATAAATGTTTTAAACAACACAACCCTTATGCCTTGAAATCTTATGTATGTCCTGAGGCTTATTTATTTAGATCTCCCGATGTTGCGAATCGAGCAGGACTCCTGTGCTTGAGATTAAATCTGTGGAGAACTAGAGAAGTTACAGCGAAATGGACTAATGATAATAGAGGAAATAACATTTGTTGTTTCTGTAACAGCCAAATAGAAACTTTTGAACATATTACTACTGAATGTGAGGAATTAGACAGCATAATAAGCAAACATTTTAAAAACTTATTTGAACATATGTCACACATGGAGACATCAACCCTATGGAAATATGTATATCATGTGTACTCGAGGACAATGAGCTATGCCACAATGAATTTTTTGAACGAGTTGAAATTAGATGATGAGATAATTAACGCTGGAAACACTATTGAATAATTAAGATATGGTATCATATGTTTAATTTGTAGAATTTTATAATTTGAATTATCTAATCGTTGCAACGTTTTTTGGTACATTTGAAATGTTTGTTTGATGTAAAAAATCTCTTTCTTTTTTACTTCATTTATAAAACTATTTTATATTGAAAGATTGAATTTTTCAGCCAAACCAATAAAAAAAAAAGATTTTTCTGAGAAATGTACAAAATGCATTGCAACCTATTTTGGAATTACAGCAAAACACCACCAATAGGCTCTTTTCAGAGCCACAACTTCCTCCCAGAGAAAAGTGCAATGGTTTTGATAGGGAAGCACCCCAAAAAATAAATGTTGTGAACTGTCTGCGGACTTTTTATGGAGGGTAAGGAAGTGACACCAAACACGGGGATAAGAAAGAGCAAGTGGAGAGAGGAAGATGTAGGGGGGGCCTTATTTAGGTAAGTAGCAGACCTTCTCATGCTCCTTGACAGCAGTCTGGAAAGCACTCCGAAGGTTCTCCCCCCTGCAGAGTCCTGCGTTGCAGTACATACACAATATTGTGACCCTCGAAAGATAAGGGTCAACGGCATCATGAATGGCTTTTTAGAGCCACTTTTCTGTGAGCTCGCTATATCAAAAATACATTTTAAGACAAGCGGAAGGGCAAACAAATGTAACACAAAACAGAACTGGTGCCTACAAAAGTGGCTAAAGGGCCAGCAAAACAAAACAGAATCCTTTACAAGCTCTTGTAAACATTTGTGGTAAGGGTGCTGCCACTGGAAGTCTAATAAGTGACCTGTGCATTTCTTACACAACTTAGTCATCTGTACATAAAAAAGTCGATGCCTAACAGTTCTTCAAGCCAATTTAAAACCAAAGAGAGAGGTCCCTCTAATGTATTTATTTATTTGTATTTATTTGTTTATTTAAATAGCCCTCCTAACCCGGGGGTATCTGGGCGCAGGATTATAGGTTGCAAAGAGTTACAAGTTGTTTCATTTACAATTTACATTTGAAGATATATACAAAGGCAAGAAGACACATAAAAATACAACAAAGGGCACAGTTACAGTGCTGGTTTAAACAAATTCAGATGAAAGGCAAGGCACAGTTGTAATATACATACATTTCTCTACGTGTGTCGCCCAATATTTAAGGAATATTATTCTTGTGAGAATAGCCAAGTTTTAATTTTTTTCGAAAGGCCCAATAGCCTGTCTCAGTTCTCAGGTCTGATGGCAAGGCATTCCAGAGTTTGGAGGCTAAAACTGGAACACTCTTACCTCCTGTTTTTTCTCATTTGTACCTAGGTGTCATTAGTTGGTTGACCTGCAAGACTCTGGTAGTTCTGTTTGTTTATTTCTCGGGGAACATGCAGTTTAGGTATTTGGGGGCTTTGTTCGCGAGGAACTTGTGGGTTACTGATAGTGTTTTGAAGGCAATCCTATTCTTCACTGGAAGCCAGTGCACCTTTTGTCTGGTAGCAGAATTGTGATTAGATTTCAGTATGTTTAATGCAGCTCTTTAGGCATTATTCTGAAGTATTTGTAGTTTGTTTAGGTTAAGGCAACTAGTACCGATATATGGGGCATTGCAGTAATCCTATCTTGATAATACGAGGGCTCTGGCCAGGGTGATACAGCTGTTAGCGCATAGGAATGGCCTACAAGCTTTGATGAGTTTTCCGTATAGGCCAACGAAGAGGCTGTAGCATTCACTTGTTTGGTTAGAGTGAGTGTTGAGTCTAGATAAAGCCCTAAAGTTTTAACTTCTTTAGCTACTTTAATGGTCATATTATCAATAACAAAAGATTTGAATTGATCAGACACTTTGTTTAAGCGGTTTTGGGAGCCGATCGATAGTATCTCAGTTTTTGCATAATTCAGACAGAGGCCATGAATGGCCATCCATGCCTGTTCAACTTGGTAAATTTTATTCAGAAGTTTGGAATCAGTATCATAGGAGCTTGAGAGGGGTATGAGTATTTTGGTGTCATCTGCATAGTTAGTGTATGTGACACCTACACTGTCGAGGAGGTCAAATAACGGCTTTGTAAACATGTTGTTCAAAGTAGGGGAGACACACAAGCACTGGGGGACTCCGCACAGAACAGGTGCTGGGTCAGCCATAGCTGTTTGGTGAAAACTCTCATTGTCCTTTTAGAGAGGAAAGATTGAATCCATGAAGTGGCTTTGGCAGAGAAGTTTGCAGCTGAGGTCCGGTGTTTGCACAGGACGTTATGGTTGACCTGGTCAAAGGCGGCAGATAGGTCTAATATGATATGATATGATCATTCATTTACACTTGTGAAGCGCATGTGCTGTGAAAGATCTCACATTAATGAGAGCACATTTGATAAGAGATGGCTCAGGTTTGAATGTACCAATGTTACGGTGGGCATAAATAGGTGTATTGGGGAATTTAGAAGTGTGTTGTGTAGATGGAATAGGCTGTTTTGGTAGAAGGTCTAATCTGTGTTCTGGGCATTGATTAGTATGTACACGCTGCTTCCTAGCAGCACAGGTACTAGTTGCACTATTAGTAGGATCCGCGGGTGGTGGGCAGCTATCATCCTTAAGCGTTAAGCATTTGGTTTTAAAAATTTTATTTTTACATAAATAAACATGAACATGAATAATCCAATAAACACATAGCCAATCAATTCAATGTAAATAATCAACATATCACAACCAATTTAAAAGTAATCATCAATGTACTAAAAATAGAACCGGTTGAAGAAGACGAAAAAAAAAAAGAGAAAGAAAAAGAAAGGAAAGAGAAAGGAAAAAAGAGAGCAAGTGCAGGAAATAAGGACTAAGAATACTAATTGTATGAACCATACAACAAATTCAATAATAAAACAACCAATGCACATCGTATAGATGTCATACAACACAATAGTGTACAAGGATATGTATATATTGTCCTAGATCAAAGTTCTGCTTTACCCATAGGCATCAAGAAAGCAGCCCCAAATGTCCCAAAACTTGTCAATGTCATCAGTAAGTTTGTAAATAGCTCTTTCATATGTTGAAATTGTAAGAAGCTCCTCCACCGAATCATCAATGTTGAAAGAATTACTCGATTTCCAGGACCTCAAAATGAATTTCTTAACAACCATACATGCACGTAGCAGCCAAACTTTCTTTGCAAAGTCAATTTCCTCCAGAAGAGAATCATTGCCTAAAATCAATAATGAGGCATTCATGGGGATTACAATGTTTAAGACTAAGCTTAATCTCTCACATACCTTTTCCCAGAACTGCATTGTTTTAGGACAGGACCAAATCAAGTGACTCAGAGATCCTCTAGAACATTTACATTTCCAGCAAAGATTGTTGACTAAAAGTTGTCTCCTGAATAGTTTCTCCGGCGTCCAATAGGCCCTAAACAACAACTTTGTTTGAGAAGCTCTCGGGGACCAATCCAAACTCACCAAACGAGTGTTCTCACAGCACCTTCGCCAACATCTGAAGTTCACATCTTCCCCCAATTCCTCTGCCGGCAGAGCAGGTAATCTCGGATCACCTTTCCGAGTAGCTTTTATGATACTATACATGGTAGAAGCAGGGTGAGATGCACTGAGGCATACAGTTATAGCTGCTCAGGCTGGACTCTGAACAGTCACAGTCAATTGTGGCACCTCAATACAAGCCGAAATAATAATCTTCAACTTTCGATATTCGGCAAATGAGCATATCATACCTCTGGCCAAGCTGAGTGAACGTTAACCAGTTCTCCCCATCAAACAAATCTCCAATGTATTTGATACCAGCCACAAACCATTCCGTCCAAAACAGAGTTTTGCCCTGATACTTCAAGGCTGGATTATTCCATATGGAGGCATCTGGATGTAAATATGGATCTGCACTCACACGGATTGAGAGTTCACACCAGCAGTCTTGTAAGAATGAAGTAAGGGTGCTGATTTTTCTTGATTTATTCCTTCGAGTGGTTAGCAGAGCTCTCGGGTCTAATTGGGATACAGCACTGCATTCCCAAGATAAGAGGTCAAAATGCTCAGACTGTACATCTCCAGAGTCAATAACTTTGCACAAATGTCGAGTGGAAAAGGATAAATGGTAGTCTGAGAAATTAGGCAAATTCATTCCCCCCAATTTCAATGGGAATGAAGTTTCCAGATTGCAAGTCTCGGAGGCTTCCCATTCCAAATAAAGTTCTGCATAATCCTATTGACCCCCTTAAAGATGTTTCCTGGTATCTTAATGGGGAGCATGCTCAGGAAGTAATTTATCCGAGGAGCCAGGTTCATCTTCAAACAGTTGATTCTGCCCCATGTCGATAACTTCAAAAGACTCCACCTCATCAAATCTGATTTTAGAGTCGGAAGAATCCAAGCAAAGTTAATGGCAGGTAACTTCACTATGTCTGCTCCAATCCATATGCCAAGATATTTCAACTTTTCAGCACACCACCTGAATTGAAATTGAACACATGTATGTCGTTGACACAACCCATTGATTGGAAGGATCTCGGATTTACTCCAGTTAATCTTATATCCCGATATCACGGAGAAGGAATGAATGTTTTGCATCAAATAAGAATTACCAACAGCCGGGTCTTGAAGGGCAATCAACAAATCATCAGCATATAACCAAACCAAATTATTCCGACCATTTCCAATTACCGGTTGAAGGCGTACATCCGCCCTTAAGCTCACTGCTAGAGGTTCCATAGATATAATAAAAAGGAGAGGAGAAAGAGGGCAACCCTGCCTTGTACCACGATGAAGCTCAAACGGATCAGAAATAAGTCCATTCGTCAGCACACTTGCAGAAGGGTTGGTATATAACAACTTAACCCATCGCTGGAAATCTTGCCCAAAGTTCATCTTCCCCAAGCGTTAAGCATTTGATAGTGTTCTTGAGGGACCCGTAGGTATTTATGTTAGCAGTTATTTTTGTTTGGGAGCATAATCAGGGTTGGAGGCATGGTGCCTCGCGATCTTAGTCTAGCGTGTCTTATGTTAGGCGGACAGGGTACATTAGGAGTGGGCCTGTTGGCAAATATCAATATCATTGGGTAGATGTAACAAGTAAGTTCTCCATGGGACTTGTCTTAGATGAAGTTATAGTTACATTCTTCACTCATTGAAGGCATGGTAGGAAATAGGTAGGCTGTATCACTTGGGCAGGGGGAAGCGACCTAAACATGCTTAGGTTAATACACAGGCTGATGAGGGCATCCTGGGCTAGGCAGGACATAACTATACAGTTAGGGCTTCAGGTATCAATAGCTAATTAATTAATCTCTCAGTGACTAGTGTATCAATAGCAAAGTGTGGATATTTAATGAGATTTGGGAGATTTGGGAGAGTAGGACAGGAGTATACATGGTAGTAGTGTCTTAGTGTTTCTTGCACATCAACAGCTTAAACATGTATCCGGTAACAGATCTGTAATACAACATAGGGTCATAAGTGGATGTGCAAGACCCAAATATAGTGGTATTAACAATATGAGTACCGAGTACTGTAGGTACGCTGACTAAAAGTATGCATATAATTACGTGGCAAGGTAGCAGAATCTGTGATCATTTAAAACTCTCTGCCGTTATAGTATGTGGTATAAGACAGACACAAGTCTAAGGCAGTGGCTGGTATTGTCTTACCTTGAGTAAGGTGAGCACGTTATGTCTGGATCAGGCTAGTGTCAGAGACAGGAAAGTACTCACAGTTCAAGTGTCCATCGGCCAATATGTGGAGAATCAGTTGTAGAAAAGTAGCAATGTTCTTGAACTGATTTTATTTCAAGTAAAAAGACGTTCTGATGCACTTCCGGCATGGACAGTGACAGACAGGGGCCTTTTTCTGTCGGTCTTCATCGTGCAGGCCAGCTTCCGTCTGAGAGCACGATGTAGCATGGATCACACTTCGCTGCTCCACAGCTCCACATGTTTCAGGCAAAGTTATATTTACCATGCCATGCAGGCTAATGATGGTTGAGATGCAGGCATTAAATTTCAAATGCACTCGTAAATGTGAACGGTGCCGATGATGCTCCTTCTTGGTCTCCAGGTGAGCTGCGGACTTGAGCCGGGCTGGCAGATGCTGCTCCTACAGTGCATAGAAGGGAAAGAGAGGCCTCCTGCCCTCATTGTTTGTATGGGCTCACAGGGACAGACAAGGGCCTTTTTCTGTGGGCCTTCTTCATGGGGGCTGGCCTCTGCCTGCCAGCGGACTGGATTGGATTAAATAAAGCCTATTGCTAGGCAACGCAGATACACAATATGCAGGCTGCTGTAGCGCCGGCCAACTTAGAATGGTGGTGAGCGCACAATGTAGCAATAAACCACAAGTAAAGCTGTGGCCATTTCTGAGGCCATAACAGAGAGGGAGTGTGATAATGAATCTGGTCAGTCCTCAAATAAGTATGGAGGTGTCGGACTCAGATGTAGACACTGCAGATGCTGATACTGCAGAAAGCGTATGACAAAGAGAAAAAAATGCAGAGATTGCACACACAGGGAACATACTTCACTAGTACAATCAGATAAATGTAGAAATAGTGGACTCTACATGGCGATGTAATTAGCCAAAGACTTGTAGCATGTCAGTGCTGGTGCAAACCATGGTTTCAACGCCTTTATTCATTACTTTGCACCAAGCTACCACATGCCAACCGTTGAAGTTCAGCAATTGTAGAAGAAACATGCGAAAAAACATAAATTCTGCCCTGAGGTTCAGTGAAAGCCATACTGTCCATTTAACACCCAATATGTTGACCAGCTCCCAAGCAAACAGCATCACTGCAAATGGGGTGTTTTTCTAGGCTACAGATCAAGGAATCTCCTCTGTTGAATCTTGGCAGTAAAATGATCCCGCTCTCAGTATCCGTTCATTGGCAAACAACGCACTGTAAATAATATTTCAGAAGAGCTGCAAGATGTTTTATCTGAGTAGCTGCTTCCACTGAATATACTTGCCAATTTCCGTCATCTGATAATGGGGAAAGAAATTGTGTCTGCATGGTGAAAGAACAGATTTCACCATATGCCGCGCTTTGCCTATAGTCTGAAACTCCTGGTTCATAACTTACTGAAAGAGAACAGCAGAATTCATACCCTGGCGTGAGCAGCAAATATGTTCAGCGATTTTGTTTAATGATTGCAATCGAAAGCATTTCCCCCAAGCCTTGCTGTCCAAGGTGTCATGGATGCAGATTCAGCCTCTCCGGGACCATATAACCATGCACTGCCTATATTTGCCTATATTGGAGGAGAACGATGGTGACCATAATTAGCAAATTCCAATTTCTGATTAAAAGCTAGAAAGCATACTTGTGTCTAAAACCGATTGACAAAGATCAACTGAAGCCACCACAAATAAGTATAACATATTATTTTAACAATGTGTTTTGGGAGAGGTCTCTGTGTCGGAAGCGGCCTCTTTCCTTGTACGATAGAGGTGTGGCATGATACACGTACTACGCCGTGTAACGTGTGACGGTGACTGAGGATCCATTCCTCTGATCCTGATCCTGATTCTGGGATCCCCTGGTTTCGGCGAGCGTGCCAAGGGGCAGAGGTGGTGCCGGAGCAGCTGGAACGGCTTCGCGTTGCGGCGCCTCCGAGATAACTGCTGACCCGTTGCGGTGTTGCCGGTGGGACGCGGAGGCATTAGACTGCGTCCACCGTGGGGTGTTGTGCGAGCATGTCCGTGGGTGGAACTACGGCCCCGCAATTACTGACATCTACATCTGGCATATATTTGAATATGCAGTGAAGGTGAGCCACAATCTGTCTGCCTCTGATCTGACACAGGGCTGAGACTCTGCCTGGTGTATCAGTGTCAGACCACTCGGCTGGCATTTTGTAGTGCTATACTTATATTTCTGAATTTGCTCGGATTTATATCAGTACGGAAGTGAGCAGGAGACTGTGGGGAGAGTTGCCCTTTGATCCTGCTCACCTTAACTAGATACTGTTTACCAGGATACCTAGTAGCTCATAAGGAGTGGAGGGCTTGGGTCTCCCTCTGAGTGACATCCTTTAAACTGAGTTTACTTATTGGAGACACTGTGGTCAAAAAACGATTTGAAGGCTGCAGTGAGGTTGGTTGGCAGTGGCCCTAAATTTGTTTTTGGAATTGTGAATTGCCGATTATACTCTTATCTGCCTGAGTGTATCTCCATTGTGTAACTACCAGCTCCCGTGGTGCAGGGTACTTTAGAGCCAATTAGGGCACTAATATACATCAATTATAGCCCTCTACGAATTATAACCAATAGTATGGTGTTAAGTGCTCCATACTTATCTGCACTCTTAACTATATTTGAATTAAAATCACTTAAATTAAACCTTCTCCGAAATTCTGAACTGGGCAATACGAAATGCCATCAACGAAGAAGATTAGTCAGCCTAGATATAATCTTAGGAAAAAGAAAGTACAAGCTAAAGAACTCTCTGAGGAGGAACCTAAAGGAGAGAGAATTAATCCAAAAAAGAATTCTAAGAGGATTGTTCCTCCAGACCAGGTAGTGATCACAGTTTTTATTTCCTTAGTGTAAATTAATTCTACCGTCATGGAGGAAACCACTGCCCAAGAGGATAAAGCTCCAAGGATGGTAAATTTCATGAATTTTGATGACATTGACACTAATTCACTATTGGAATTATGTTTGAATATTTAGAGGGGCATGACACCACAAATGCCAGCGAGCCTGGGAACCATGAGTATCCTGCTGACTGAGAGTCGATCAAAAGATCCAGTAGTACCGATTAGTCCTGTGGGGGACAGGGGCAGATTATCGACCTCCCCCAATTTAGTTATAAACACAACTCTTGATACTGAAATGGAGAGAGCAGGGGATGCTTATCCTGGGGCGGTGGAAATTGCGGAGCTCCAATCATCAGAGGCATCCTGCCAATTTGTCCTTAAAATATTGCTTCAAATTTCTGGACGTATTCCTGGCAAATACAAAGCTATTGGCAACAGAAAAGGTACAAAGATGAAAAGCCAATGATGACAGAGACTGCAATCTGTCGGAAGCTATTCAGATTGTGGATGATATACAGAAGCTGCAGGATTTACCCCAGGAACCTGACCATTTAGAGGACACTGAGGTATTATTCTCACGTAAGCAGCGAAGAATGGCCAGGAGAGTGGCCATCATTAAGAGACCTAGCACTCTGGCGTCCCCATTGACAGTTTCCGGGGCAGGCCCCTCTCGCTCAAAAAAAGCCAAAAAAAGAGCAGCTAGAGCTAAGAAAAGGAAAGCACTGGGTGTGGGTCGACTGACCAGTTGGCTGATACCCAAACAAGAGAATATTCAGGAGTGGGCTGATATCTGGAGGCCTCGATTATAGAGTCTCATACAGATGATGAGCCTACTAATGCTCCCAGTCCTCATGAGGCATCACGGACAGATGATGATCTCACTCTCTTAAGAGTGTCTAATGTCCCTAGACCGCTTGAGCCATCGAAAGCCCGAGTAGCTGTGATAAAATCTTCAAGCGAAGATAAAGAAAAAGTCGGGGGTAATCGTATTTGTTTGATCAAAAATGTATACCAAAGCAGCGATCGTAAATGGCTCTCACGATCAGAATTTATGATAAGACTGTACTCAGTCCCTCAATTACGAGTATTTCAATCTGACGACTTCCAATTTGTGGAACCATTGAAAGGACCTAATCCGAAGGTCTCTGCTTTGCATTGTAAATTTCTGTCTACAGCTCAACTGTTGAGGACTTACAAAGATGATATTTTAGCAGTAGATGTGGAGATAGATGCTGAAACGGAAACCATGCCACCACCCATTAATACATCTTGTCCTTGCTTACCTACTGATAAGAAGGTGGAATTAACGGATGTACAACAGGTTTTAAAGTGGCTGACAGACTCATTGCCTACAATGATTTCAAAGCAATGATATTTCACCATTTTGTCATGGAACTGCCGAGGCTTTACCCATTTATTATCACCTGATGGATCAATGGCCCAACTAGCCATGTATAGCTGTATATGTCTACAAGAGACTTTGGCTATGGACAATTTGTTACTTGATGGATTTAAGGTGCATCAGACCTTTGCCAAGAGAGGAGAAAGAGGCTGACCTTATGGAGGCTTACTAATAGGGGTAAAAAATGCCTTAAGTTCCAGGCAAATTAATGTAATTCAGGGAGATAATATGATAGCAGTTGAAATACAGTATGTATGGAAGGGAAGCCATGAAAGATTGTTGTTAGTGAACCTCTACGGTATACACGCATTTCACTGCAGTATTTTCCATTGCGTGTTTTTTCATCGCTGTTTTAATTTCGAAAAAAACTCATAGTTTTTTTTCTTTTTTTGGGGGGGTTACAAAATGAAATATATGGTTGTGGGTGTAAGGGAATAAAAAAAAAATGATTTTTTCGAGAAAAAAAAACGCTGATGAAAAAACCTGCGATGAAAAATACCCCCCGAGGTGGTACTGAGAGAACTTATCAGGATGCCTTGCATGATCTATTGGCAAACTGGTGGATGTACCAAGAGAATGTAGCAGTATGCATTGTTGGCGATTTTAACTGCCATATGTTAGGGGGGGAGAGTAAACAATGCTAAATTAAAATCTAAATGTGTGATGGTACATGGAACGCATGATATTGAGGGACTAGAATGGTCTCACTTTTTTGAAAATTGGGAGCTTTAAATGATCAATGGAAGAACGAGCAGTGACCATCCGGGCAGACACACATGGAAAAATGGTGCAAAAGTTAGCACGCTGGATTACATGCTTGTCTGTCCTATAATGGTACAGCTTGTTGAAGATATTAGCATAACATTTAAAAAATGGAGTGACCATGCCACCTTAGTATGTACATTTGCTGTTCATGTTGGGAACAAGGAATCTAGAGGTATTGGAAACATAAAAGCGAATCATGCAGGTACAAGAATTTGTTGGTCGGACAAGAATGTAGAGTTAGCGAAGGAGGCCCTGTCACTGTATGAAATCCCTGACTTCATGGAATTCCATTTGATATCAATAAATGCAAATGAAAGTCCGAGCTTCGGCAGACCAAGAACTTTTGCATGCCATTAGGGCTCTATTTGATAACGATCAGGAAAATTAAGAATAGATATCGAGCAAAAATTAAGGGCAAGAGAAGGTATGAACAAATTCAATCTTGGCAAAAGCAAGTTCAGACCATCTGCTCCAGAAAGTCTCTGGAGATCTGGCCGCTCCTCAGTGAGGCAAGAGGGCCCAAGATAGGGCAGTTAGTGAACCCTATTGATAAGGCAGAATGGGTAAGGTTCCTTAAACATCGCAACGCCACTACTTCCCTACAGGAAACCATACTGATGGGGAAGGTTCCATTTAAGACCACTATTGATATATCATATGCTACAATCGAGATTAGATTATTGAAATCCTCTAGAGCGCCTGGGCCCAATGGGCTGGCTAATATTGTTATGAAGTGCAAGCCTGAATTTTGGGCGTCATTGCTTACCATCCTGTTCAAGAAGATCTTAGCTGAAGGCAAAGTCCCATATACTTGGCGAAGAGTGATTTTAATCCCAGTGTTTAAAAAGGGAAATCGCCTTGATCCAAATAACTATAGGCTTCTCTCTATGTTTGACACAACAGGAAAGTTATTTGCCTCTCTAATTCTTAAAGAAATGCAGGTATGGGTGGACCAGGCTAACATCCTCTCTATGTTCCAAAGTGGATTTAGAAAGGGTTATTCCACTCTACATAATCTTTTAGTTATGGATATCATGCAAAGTAGAGCACGGAAAAGCGGGCATCCCCCCTTGTACACATTGTACATTGATTTTAAGGCTGTATTTGATTCCATCCCAAGATCTAAACTGTGGTTGAAGCTTCAGAGGATGGGTTGTCCTGATGATCTTCTTTTCTATCTTAGATGTTTACATCCTAATACCACCGTGAGATTGAAGTTAGATCAGGAAGGTCAAATGACTGAAGAGATCCCGCAGACTAGAGGGGTCAAACAGGGGTGTGTTACCGCCCCACTTGGGTACAATGTATATATACACGACATACCTGCTGTAATATCTTTAGCTAACAACTGTCCTCCTATGATCGGCAAAACTCCCTGCTGGTTTTAGCTTATACAGACGATCTAGTTATATTAGATCATACCATTGGTGGGTTACGTAGATCTGCCCTTGCACTCTGGGAGTACTCCAAAAGAAATGGTCTTACTATTAACTTGGAGAAAACTCAAGTTATAAGATACACTAGTAAGAAAACAGCGTGTTTAAGCTATTTGTTGGGAATGTTGAAATCTTGTATGCGCGGCATTATAGATATCTCGGAATTGACTTTGAACCTAGCAGTAATTTTACCATATGTTCGCGAAATCGCGCCATCAAAGAAGCACAGTTCACTGCATTATTGAAAAGCTTTACTATAAAGCAGGAAGGCTATACACTGTGGAGAACCTGTCAACTGTATATTCAAGTATTTACCCCCATGATGACATGCGGCTTGGAAGCACTAAATCAAATTGACCTGAATGGGTTGCAGGTTATCAAGGGGAAATTATGGCGGAGGATGTTAGGCCTCCCCGCCTGCATCCCTATGGCCCTCAGAAGGCTTGAATTAGGATTTATTTCCCTTAAGGCACTTGTTATGAAAAGGAGGGCTGAGCTATATCGAAAAATGACTTGTGGATTAGATAATGCATTACTTACCGCAGTCCACCAACAATTGAGGAAAGCAAGTACCACCTGCCTATTGAGTAGTCATATGGAAAAATTCTTGAAAGATATAGATTGGAATCAACAATTGGGGTACTTCACAGAGATAATGCAGAATGCTTTAGGGAGAAGGGTAGATTTATGGGACAGGCTGGAGAATTTTGATTACCTCCATAGGCTAAAAAAGTACCAATTTATACAGTTCAGCCTTTATACATTTAAGAGGCCGCAGAAATATCTGAATGTATGTCCCTCTAAGAGATGAAGACGATTTATTCTTCTTTTAAGGTTGGAACAGCTCCCCACTAAATCAAACACGGGGGTGATAGATAAAATCCCATTGGAACAACGGTATTGCCGTCTTTGTAATATCAAAGAAATTCTTGAGACGGCTAAACATGAATGCCACATTATGGCGGATGTAATTAAAAGTCATGTTGGCAAATATGTGCATAACTGGGAAATGATTGAGGAGAGTTCCTTTTGGATGCACTGTACTAACACTGAGAGCATGCGTCTGTTAACTGCCGTCTACAACATCTGACTGAAGGTAGAAATAAAACTGGGTATACCATTGTAAAGATTTGGTGCATCTCCAATTTAAGTATAGACCACTTAGAGGTTCTTGAAGTTACACTTGCATTATTTATAATAATTCTGCGGGGTATTTAGACTCTATTGGTTTATATTGCCTGTTTGTTGTCCCCTTTCTATTTTTATTATGTATTGTACATTGTATAGTTTATATTTTTATTATATCTTTCTCTTTTATATATGATGTTATGTGAAACGTTTATTATGTAACCTAAACCACATTAAAGAATTTAATTTAATTATTTTAACAGGTGTGCAGATTTGGGCTCATGGCATATCCTTAAATGCATCATGGGATCGGGGCAAGTTGGAGAAGATGGTGGAGGACTTGAGGAATGTCTGATGGTCCAAATACTAATCATTGTTGTTCAGGACACTCTTCACTATGGCAGCTGTTTCAGATGGTGATTTTGTGTCCTACTTCTCTTTCAAAGTTACTCTTCTTTGTTCATCTATTGGTCCCCATTTTGTCTCCTCGCTGTCTCCCCCTTTTGTGTCCTCTTTTTTTCTCGTACTCTGACATCTCGTGTTTTCTCCTTGATGCTCATCCCACTGCTGCTCCCTCTGACCCTTGAAGGCACGCCCACAAACGCTCATGCCAGACAAAATACAACCCACTTGGGAAAAAAGGCCAAGAGATTCTTGCAAGGATAATAAGTTTTAATCACACCAAAAAATAAGTATGCCAGCAAAGACCTCTGCTGCTCAAGAACGTTCTGCTGAAAAATGATACAAGTAAAACGTTATACGGAATACCATTGTCATCACTGACTCACACATATACAGTACAAAACCCACGTGTCTGGTTGGTGAGACCCTATACATGGGGGACTGCTCCATAGTGGAAACCAGGCTGCTATTGGCCCAAGCCCTGACTGTCTGTCTTCCATCACGTGGGGTCTGCTGGGCTCATCATCTCCAGGGAACCAGGGTGGAGTTTGCAATTAGTTACTATGCAAGACATTGCTTCTCTATCGTTATGGCGTGCACCTGAGAGGCTCGGGAACTGGCACAAGGTGGGCTTAAGATCGCACTGACCCACACATTCCTTACTCATTCAGTTATCACACTCCCCATACCCAAGGCTTCTACCTCACTTTGGACTATAATTTATTCTACCCTGTACCTCATATTACAAAATTTGTCATTATGAAATAAGGTGAAATCTTTGCGTTCTTTTAGATCTTTAATGACCACTGGGTTTATGGTTGGTGGTATGGGGTCACATACTATCATAGAATTAAGGGGTTTTGTACAGAGACATTTGTGGGTGTCATAAATCATGGAGGGCTGTGTGGGGGTTGGATGTCTGCTTTCGGCCTGGCTGCGATAAACGTGCACTGTGAAGCACCTGGTACTGTCTCGCGGCCTTGCAGGGCACATTCCTTCTTGGGATAGCATGAATTAGCAACAGTTATGAAACAAAGAAAAGTTTCTATGGGAGCAAGCAGTGTTGTTCTCTCTATGATTAGCACTTGGGTCTAACTGGTTTCTACATTGCGTCTGTGTTTACTGCGCATCCATGCAGGGCTGAATGTTTCTACCATAGCTACAAATATGGTGCTTACTTATATGTGTGCTCTAAGTCTAAGCATCTATATTCTGTGTAATATTTTGTTCATGCAGGGTCTCTTAGCACAGCCCTCTTCCCCCTGGTACATCACAAGTGTAGTTATGGGATTTGCCTTACTCTAAAGTGCCCAGGGGGGTGGCAGAGGTTAATTTCCTTCCCAAGAGTCTCTCTTTCATAACTTTTACAGTAACTAATTCCTCTGCATACTTGCGCTCAGTTTATCTTCATACTGCGGCCTCATAAGGTGGAGTTCCTTTTATTGGTATCCAAGCTCTGCATACTGATCACAAACTTTCTCCTGCTTGTTCATACTCGCCCGGTGTGCACATCATATAGATACATCCCCCATGCCCAGCTAGATCTACCCAAACTTTATTATAATGTTCAGGGGGTGGGACAATGATGGTGTGGTATAGGCGATCTACTTCATCTCCATAGTAAATAGGGAGCATTTGGGGAATGGCATGATCAGTTTGGATTTCAGTTTCTTTTTTATTACAAGATACTTTTGAAACACCCATTGATCCCATAATCATTGCGCTATTAGGCACTGCTTTGGAACAAAATCGAAGTCCCATTTGGCATGTGCAGAAGATGACCAGGATGATCATGATAACGGGTACCAATGTCTTTACAATTGCTCCTAACCAGGACAGTGCCCACTCGAAGGCCATGTCAAACCAGTCCCCCCTTGTATTCCTCCTTCTTTTTCATGCAAACTCCTAGCCCATGTACTTCTGCGATGATATGAGTTAGTGACCCATTCTCTGTGTTTTATGGGGGCAAAAACGTGCAGCAAGAATCCCTGACTTTACGACAAACACCTCCTTCCATCGCCATAAACATGTCGAGCACATAGCAGTTCTGTATCGTCATTAGTCATAGTGCTTTCAGCTCAACCTTTATGATGTTGAATCCATGTTTAGTATCATTCACCAGCTGGACCAGTTCCCAGCGCACAATGTGCAACCACTTAGCGATGGTTGCTGTCTGTACACCGGGTGGCAGTAGTAAAGCAAAATATTTTTCAGCTGAACTGAAAAGTCAGTATTCACCTGGAATTTCGGCTAGAAGATGAGTCTTTGGATAAGTAATTCAACCTCTTTCTTCTTTTCAGTTTTTCATAGTGCCCCCTTCCGAGTAGGAGGTGGAATTCTGGTGATGGTAGTGGATTTTGTTGTTCGAATGTTGGAGGAACTGTTGGGGTGGTATCTGTGATCCGCCCCCCTTTCAAGTGTTCTTCTGGGACTAATAATAGCGCTGAGTGCAGTGTGGCTATCAAACAGTAGCCCCTCCATGATGGTGGGAGGTGCAAGTACGCTTGTTGGCCACAGACTCAGTAGAAATCCATCACTGGCGCTGTGCCTCTTTTCAAGTCTGGAATCAACAACGTTCTGTTACATCATTCATTCGAGACCGTAAAGACACTTCCTTCAATGTGGAAGCATAGTTCATAACTCTCCTCTCAGTGCACTTTCACTTGCTTTTACATTCCTGCAAGCAAGGTCAATTTTGTGATGTGCTCTGTCCATATTTGTGCACAGGTTCTGCCCACTAAAGCCACTACTTCTTCCTTGTATCCCAGATGTCCTTCTGCTAGGGAGTTGACTGTTGTTTACTTCCACTTACGGTTTCCATACCTTAGCCCATCAATCACTAAATATGGTTGCTGTAAGCAATAGAGGGTTTTTGGGTTGTTGTTGCATCTGGATCCACAATCTCTAGTTGCACTCTGTGTGCCTGGAAGGTGCCTTTTATCCTACATAGCGCAAGATGAACCAGGCATTGTGCCTTTATAATTGGAACTTCCTGTGGTACTAAAACCTTGGGATCCCCCGATGCTTGTGGTATTAATGAGCATACATTGCAGCTGTTGTTTGTTGTATGTCTGCCCACCGCACTCATGTTGCCTTCTAATTCTATCATGCCGTGATATATATCTCTTCATGAGTGTACTACTGCTAACATTGCTACTAATATTTGTGTTGCAACATATTTTTCTAAAAATTGTAGGAAATACGTTTGTGGTGGGAATCAGGAGAAGCCAGAACTTTGTATCTGAATTCTAAATAAACCTATTTGGTTCTTTTGGAGATCCCAAGTGTCTCATATTCTCCTCGATCAAAGCACACAACTGCTGTGCCCGTATGCCTGGTCAATTGTCACTTAACCGTCATCAAAGAATATTTCCCCTTCTTGTAATGGGCTGTTTTTTGCTTTGGGGATGTCATATTCCTCCCCTTCATATGTAGTACAGTCGTGCCATTGCAAGTCCTCATTTGTGCACACTTCTCTTAAGAACGCAGTGGGATTTACTGTTTTTCATCGCACAACATGAATGTTTGGCCTTGAGATGATATTCTCATATGTTCTCTGTGGGGTTAGGGTACACTTATACCTTTCTAAAATGGTGAAAATTGAATGCTCTATGTACAGAGTTACTGAGCACACCATGACAATTGTGTCCTTTTTTTCTATTGCAAAGGCAGCTGCAGCAAGTGCTTGTTTGCATGCGAGCCAAGCATACCGCTCTAATAGGCTTGTGGCCCATTGTGCTTTTCTGGGTCAGTACGGCGGTCATGAGTGTGCCGTTAGAATGTGAAAATATGTAAAATTATTGTGTATTGTCTGGGTTGGTGACAACTGGGGCTGTGGATATGAACTTATTTTAAATCATTGAAATGTTGTACCATGTCTGCTGTTCATTCAAGTTTGTGAGGTCCTTTCTGTTCTTCTCTGACACCCTAGAGAAGGGGCCTCAAGTACGCCGCATAATCTAGAATCCATGCTCTGCAGTAACTGCACAACCCTAGGAACCTTTGCATGTCCTTCACTGTCACAGGTCTGGGCGTGGCACACACAGATGTGCTCTGTCAGGGATTATACTTTTGCCATTCACTGATATCAAATGGCCCAAGTACAATACCTTGAGTTGCCAGTATTGGAGTTTGGCCTTGTAAGTCTTGTACCCCTTGCGGGCCATGAGTTGTAGAAGGGTAATTGAGTCTTTACAACAGTCTTGCTCACGACCACTGTAAATGAGCAAGTCGTCCACGTACTGAATGCGTGTAATATTCTCTTGAATATACTTGGGCTTTCGCAAGTACCCTTGGAGCAGACAAGTGTGTTTGTAATGCTTCCCGCCATGGCTGAAGGCAGTTAGGTATTGTGAGTTGGGATGCAAAGGAATGGAAAAGAAGGCGTTTTTTAAATCAACCACAATGAAGTGGGTCGCTTCTTTAGGGATGTTACATAAAATGGTGGCATAGTTCCGAACTAGAGGAAATTCTTTCTGTACCACATCATTTAGAGGGCATAGATCCTGGATTATTCTACAATTGCTCCCTGTGGCCTTTTTCACAGGGTAGAAGTCAGTATTGCACAGTGAGTTGGAGGGCACTGTTATCCTTTGGTGAAGCAGGGCCTGTATCGTGTCTTTTATTCCCTCGTCTGCTTCCCTTGATAATGGGTATTGTTGTACTTGGGGTAATACTGCTCCAACCTTTAGTGTTATCTGTACTGGGGTAATTTCTTTTAGGAGCCCTATGCAGCTCTTTCTTATTCTTCTTTTGCCCTGCTATTCACTCTGCCCTCAACTATTGTCTACTTGCTATCGAGTCTTGAGTGGCAGATCATTACCCCCTCCAACATTAAGGTCCTATTTCTTCCTGCTCCCACAGTCCCCCATCTCTTGCCCCCAGCATCGTTTTCTTTTCCTCCCACCCTTCTTAACATGTCTTTATTTGCTAGAAATCTTGGGGTCGCGTTTGACTCCTCTCTTACTTCTCTTACTTTCTCTTCATACATTTCTAGTATTTTCTGTTCCTGTCACTTTCAGCTATTCAGTGCTCGGAAGGCTAGGTCTCAAATTCTCTTGCCTATTCTACTGATTCTTATTCTTCTTAGTCTTCCTGCGACTCATCTGGCTCTCTAAGGTTCTTTCTATAATTCTTCTATTCGTGCCCTCCTTCCTTTGTCTTCCTGCAAATCTATCCTCCATGCTCTTTTCTTCCTTCAGTGGCTCTCCTTTGAATCATGCGAATCATACCTACTTGTTAATGTGCTTTGCCTTGTCTTTAAGTGACTCTGTGGTCTGGCTCCCCCTTATCTTTCCTCTCTTATGTCTTTCTATTCTCCCTCTTATTCTCTTCCGTCTCTTTCTTGTTTTCTTCTTTCAGTCCCTTGCTCCGCTTGTGCTCACTCGCATTGTCACTCTTTCTCTCTTCTGGCTCCAAAACATTGCAATGCTCTGCCGCTCCCCATTCGCTCATTGGGGGTCATTACCACCCTGGTGCTAAGGGGTTAAAGGCGCCGTAAAAGGCTACGGCACCATTAATCCATTAGCGTCTAATTACAAGGCCCCTTTGCGGGACCCGACCTGAACAGCTGGTCTGGACCAGCCGTTAAAGTAGGGACCCGCAAAGGGGCCTTCGAGGTAATTACGGTACCGCAATTTGTGGTACCGTAATTGCCGCCTTCCACAGTCCCATTGAGCCCTATGGGGCAAAAATGGGAATGGGGAAGGGCCAATGTTCAATGGGGAATTACCTCCCCGCCAACCTTGGAATGGGGTGGTAATACCCCATTGAACATTGGCGGACTCATTACAACACCGGCAGCAACCATGGTGCTAATAGCGCCATGGGTTACCGCCAGTGTTGTAATGAGGGCCATTGTCTTCTTTTTCTCTTTTCCACTCTCGTCTCAAATCCCATCTGCTTACTTAATCTTTTTGGTTATTTTACTCATGTTTACATTTAATATGTACTGAACTTTGGGCCTCATTCCGACCCAGGCGGTAAGTTACCGCCTGGGTCGTAGCTTTACCACCATGGCGTAAACTATGTTTACGCCATGGTGGTTGGCGGACTTACCGCCCCATTCCGAGGTTGGCGGGGCGGTAAGTCCCCAATCCCCATTTACCCTTCCCCATTCCCATTTTTGCCCCATAGGGCATAATGGGAGTGGGGAAGGCGTTAATTACGCCACCGTAAATTACGGTGGCGTAATTAACAACGAGGTCCCTTAGCGCCATGGATTTTAACACCTGCTAAAAGCAGGTGTTAAATCCTCCATGGCGCTAAGGGACCTCGGAATCAGGCGGTAAGGGTCGGCGCTGTTTACGCTGCCGTAAACCCCTTACCGCCTGGGTCGGAATGAGGCCCTTTGTCTGTTAAAGTGCTTTGGCGTATACTGCTACACAAATAAAAGACATTTTTTACCGTGTCCTCATGTTCCCCCAAATCCTCATGCATTTTCAAACCTTGAAATAATGCAAAATTCCATTTTTAACAGGGTCAAATTATTTTTGGCATAGGTAGGAATATCAACTACAATAACATGATCGACTCCTTCCTTGATTGATTATTTCATTCACTCACTCATTCACTATTGCACGACGTTTTTCAACATTTTACCCTTGTAGTGCCTAGAAACCATCTGTGACGACTGAGCAACCTACAAAACAAAACAAAAACAACATCATAATGTTGTCTGTTTTCTAGCCGTTCCATGTATCTGAGAGACACCAGTACAGTCCCTTCCGAAAAGCAGGAGAACAAGCCCACAGTGCCAGGCAGGGCCTACATGTTTACACGGATAATTGCCACTGCACTAAAGAGGTGACTGATGTACTATTAGCAACTGCAATTCAATGATTAGCCTGTGATTTGAAGCATGCAGAAAGAACCAAAAATGTAATTAGGAGAGATGATTAATACGTTCACACATCCCCTTTCCTCTGAGTACTTCAGTGTAAGACACCTACCAAGGGAAAAACATACCTCTGTGGATCCAGGCAGGAACACAATTAACATGACATTAAAGCTGCACAACTGAAAGACTCCCTGGGGATGAGTTCCTGAAAATAAAAAGAGCTGCACCTTCCATTTACTCAGGTAACGCAGACAGCTGTACCCAATTTAGCAGGCCTTTAAAATTGGCTTCATGCATTCGCTTGTGTATGCATGAATGAATTTTTGGAATGGAACCTGTTTACCAAGTTTGCCTGAAACCTTTGTCTCCAGAGATCCTATTCAAGACTGCTATATTCCGGCATGATTGCAGGAAATCGTGGCTAGGAAATGCATGGACTGGGGCTTTGTCATGAGTGAGGGACAATAGAACATCATTTGAAATCTACACAATTGTGGTCACATGTCGGATCCTTAACTGCAAATATATGTGTTTTGTGAATCGTGTCCATGTTGTGAGTGTCAAGTATTATTTCAAATTCAGTCTCCTTTCATTTATGCCATTGACAGGAATTTAGAGATCGGACAAGCCTAAGAGTAGAACAGGGGTATTCAAACATGTGTTATGCTGAGCCCCTCTTTCAGTAATATTATTGCTACCCCTTCCCACCCCCCAGGTGGCATATCTGTTTACATTTTCTATTAACAGCAGACGCCGTACTCCCTTTATGAAGAGCCTCACGACCCCCTGGATTTCTTTCAGATCCCCCCTATAGGGGGCTAGCCCCACAGTTTGAAGACCACTGGTGTAGAAGGAGGAATACACTATGATCATCATTTTCAAAGCCCTCAGTGTGGTAAAACAGGTGCAAGAAAATGCATGCAAAAGGTTTACACAAGTTTTATTACACGTTGTATTACACTGGAGAAAATGACAATTCTCTTCCAGAAATGATTTCCTACCCTTTTCACTTATGGGACTGTTTTATTTCCAGGCCCCATTCATGATGCCAAATCAGGGCCATCATTTGGCTATTCTGATTCCCTTTAATAATTGATTCAAACAATTCACAATGCACCCCACTACCCGGACATACCTTAAGGACTGCTTTCGGTTTGAATATGCTTATTCAATAAAGCCAACATCTCCAACCCATGGTGTGGGGGCTTCCGTTCAATACCCTTGTAAGATAAAATATTAGTGGCCCGATTCATGCGAATGTGTGCAGAAATCCTGCAAGGGCCACCCCCCGAGAAGGATACTATGCGAACCTGAGCGCAGAATAAAAAATGAGCGCCTGCATATTCATGGAATTCACTGCGGAAACCAACCGTATTCACAACTTGCGCCCGGAACACTCTCGACACGCTCAACATGCAAAGCACAAACAGCCAGAACAGTTACCCTTGCGTGCTCCCCCGGATGCAAACACATGCACCCTTCAAACAGTGTGTGGGGTCCGCGGGAAGCAGGCCTGCATCTCGGGGACCCTGCGCAGGGTCCCCTGTAACTGTTTCCGGCACCCCGACAACATGCATATGAAAAATATTAACTCAGTAAAAACTCTGAAAATCTGTGTGCGAACCCTCATAAACCGTTTGTGCACCCCGCTACACTGCGTACGTGCACCCCTAAGTTAGATCAGAACTACGGTTGTGTACACGCACCCCTATATCCGACATGCAAAACCACCTTTGCGCTGCGATTCCTACACCAAAGTGTACTTACACCTGCCTTCGGGTGACGGATACTATGAATGACTTGCATGGCCAATACCTTGCTGATAGGTTGCATGCTCAAATTCATGAATACATCTCATGCCGCGCAATTGTGGGTGTGTAATGTACTGCCTGCGGCCGTCCCTCGTAACGCCCACTTTTTAGCATGTTCTTCCCCATTTTCCGTGTTGCGCCCCTTACTCCGTCCCCTGTACAGGCCTCGCCCATGCTCTGCATGGTGACTGGCGCAAGGCGATCGACAGCTCGTAGAAACGTGCAGAGCCTTCATGAACTCAACACAAATCCTGGAGAAGTACTGCGCATTCGATTCCATGAATCAACGAACACGGACTTGCATGCGCTTTGGCGCGCAAGTACCCTATTTTCTGCACAACTAATTCCATGAATCAGGCCCTATATCTTTTTTCTTTAATGCAATTCTGGATCTAGCTGTACCGAATTCATTATCTGCATAATTAGTTGGTTTAGTGGATGTCTGTTGCAACATCGGGCATATGCCATTTGTGTAGGCATTTACAATTCAAAGGGCCATATGCCTCTCATTAAGCTGCTATTTTCATAAGTGCTGCACAATTTGCCATTTTGCAACGATCAAATTGTGCCTGTGTGTTGCCTTCCATGATGACGTTAAATCAACAACAATTTCATACGATGTTTCTGTATTTTTAGTAATATTTCTCGAAAAAGCATATTCCTGGAATAGTCATAGCTAGCCATTGAGTCAAAATGCAGTCTAGCAGCTACTGATATATATATTGTGGACAGAATCAAAAGGCATATTATTTTACAACCTATTGCCATGTGGTAAGAAATGGTTGGGAGGGTAGAAATAATAGAACAGAGGGTACTCAACATTGAAAGAGGAATCATGAGCATGCAGATGGAGGGCAGACATACTGTGTCTGCCTATTGCTTAGCACAGCCTCACATTCATATTAACTAACGCGATACATATCTGGGCATGCTCACTCTGACAGCATTTTCCTAACAGATTTGACCACTGTATGGAAATTCAGGGTAGAACCTGCATGGCAGCCTCGTAGCCCAATCAGTCAACCAGTAGAACCTGCATGGCAGCCTCGTAGCCCAATCAGTCAACCAGTAGAACCTGCATGGCAGCCTCGTAGCCCAATCAGTCAACCAGTAGAACCTGCATGGCAGCCTCGTAGCCCAATCAGTCAACCAGTAGAACCTGCATGGCAGCCTCGTATCCCAATCAGTCAACCACCAATGCATTTCCCAGTTTCATGGGCCTAGTGGCTGAGAAATGTTCAAGACAATATTCAGAAAAGAACATAATTGTGTACATGTCAAGGTCATATGCTTTATATGCACCTATGGATTTTTGGCATCTCTAAATTCTGGGGATTGAATATAAAGCCCAACTGACCCACTAATCATGCGTGATGGAGACCTTACAGAATTGCCACAGTAATGGAAATCCTTTATTGTCTTGCATGCAAAAAACGTATGTATGTATACAAAAGAGTGTTCCCAATAGGTTCATTCAATTCTAATTTTGAACTTGATCACATTGATTAGTTAAAGAGTATTTCGTCATACAGACATTTGCAAAAAAAGAAAAACACATCAACTCATTTTAACAAACGACCTCTTAAAACGACACAACTCTCCAAATGATGCAATGGCGTTTCAGCAGTTTATAGTTCAATGCCTTCATCAGGACCTACAAAAGGGTACTCGTGTTGAATCATACATTGTTAATGAAGTAAATTATTATCACCCGTATATACAATAATCTATTGATCTCTAACATATGAGATTGAAGCAAATCATATGTTTATAATCTCCTATTATTCCTCACTAGCTTTTCAACATCTGTTATCTGTCAAGGAAGATCATAAAATTCAATTAATGCTGTGATCAACTAAAGGTTGTCACCATAATCAATAAGCCAAGGTGAACACCCACCACTTTATCATGTTGAAGTCACAGAGTGCATCCACAGCCACAAAACAGCAGCTTTTGGGGGGGCATCCTGTCTCAGCATTCTGAAGTGACCATAAGAAACAAATAATGTTCTTTTATAGTGTACAACAACACAAACATATATCAAACTCTGTGATGGTGTGTGGGAGTGAGGGGCCAGTAGGGCCCCCATCCCTCCTTTCCTTAGTACAAACTTCGACCATGTGCCTCCAATGGTGGGGGGTGCCCCCGTCGCCTTTATGCAGTTTCAGCATTGGTTGACATTTGCATAGATGGGACCATCGTGCGGGACACAAGGCACCCATCTTTTTGCCCCCTTGATGCCATCTTGGTAACCAGGCCTCACTGCGATAATACGAAAAGGCTTCTCTCCCCTTTGAAGCGCCGCGCATGCAGGATACATGGTGTGGGATGTTTTTACCCATGCATCCGAGCCCTACCTCAAAAACTGTGCAGTACTGGCATTGAAAACATCATGATGGCCAGAGATTCCCAGAAAATGCCCAGGGAAGTGCATGAAGAATAGGCTGCCACCCATTTTGCCGATGTTATGGGCACAGAAGGGCACTGCCTAAAACCACCATTGGACTACCCACACAGTAGCCTGAAACCATTGGGAATGGCAATGCTGATTGCCAAAAGCAACCTAGAATTGTGGGGAATTCATTTTCTTAAATCCCAAAAATGGGTGCATTACCAGTACTCACCACTATCAGAAAGCCGGCGTTTTAAAACAACACCAGACTTTTTTTTTGTGTAAAACTGAATAAATGAACCCAAAGCAGGCCAAAGAAAGACTTACTGAGAGGTGGATACAATGTAAAGTTATATTCTGAAGTGACTTGAAGGTTCATAACAAGACTGGCTGAGCTGTGGATTTCAGCAGTTTAAGTAAATTTGGACTGAAAGACACTAAAAATCTAAATGTTTAAAAGAAATGAGTGACCTACTTTGAGTGTCACATAGGTTGCAATTGTTTAAATGTCATAGTTTTAAACTTAGAATCAGCATTCTAGCTGCATATGTAAAAATTGTTAGTTTTATTTGAATGCAGAAAACTAGGTAACTAAAAGTGACATTAGCTGGGGTCTGGCTTAAGGAACTGAATTCTGCCCACCAGCTACCCCCGACAGGAGTTGAGACTTGCACAACAGCTGTGTTCCCAGGCCTAGCTGCCTTTTGCTGTTCCCACCAAAAGGGATATGACACTTCTCTGATTGAATTACCAAGGGACTGCTTGAGACTAAACATAGGACCCAGGCAGAGGGTTTATTGGGGGGAGGCCATAAATGGCTTCCTCTTGAACAATGGGCCTTCCAGGACCCAGGCAGATGCTTTATTGGGGGGACCGTAAAACAGCTTCCTCTTGGCAGAAGCTGGGAGGGGCAGGGTCTCTGAGCTTGGCAGAACTGGAAAAACCAGAAATTCAACCTTGTGCTGGGGGGAAACCACACCCCTTTGGGGTCAGAACATAACTTTAAAAAGATGGATCATTCATAGAGCGGACTTGTGAAAATTGTATAAATGATACCATAATTCTTGTGATTTTTCTGCCCACATTTTAAGAGGTTTTTAGAACCGGTGGTATGATCTGGGGGCAAGCTAGCAGTTAAGAGGGTATTACTTAAAATTTATGCATGTTAAAAATCTGACACTTCATCAATTAATGTCCATACTCCTTGCGCACATGTGTGTAAATTTGGGTTAATGTCAGATATTGCAAAACCATTTAAAAAGTGCAAAATGTTGACATTTCTCAATGCAAGCTCTCAGGAAGAGCAGATTTGGACAGGGTATACCTCCTGTGATATGTGATGGGGGCATGTAATTTTAAACAAATGTGTACCTGTGCAAATATGTCTTTTTGATCAAATATAGATTGTGTGCAATTTGACAGGGGAGTGTCCTTTCTGAAAGCCATTAAATGACATCATTCTGACACACAATCCTGCTCTCCAGTGAGAACGCAAAGAATTCTACAACCTATCAGAACTCTGAAGGGGTTGGGCCTAGAAAGCTAGCCTCTCCACCCACTTTCAAAACACATAAAAGCAGACAGTCAGGACAGATAGGGACATTCTATTCCATCTGCTGCGGGACGCTCTGCCGGGAAAATCCATACTTTACCTCCATCAACCTCCAGAGAACCAACATAGAGACTTCAATCTATCCACCTTCAGAGACCAAGACTTTACTTCAGAATTTGTAGCAGAGAGATCAACTACAAGCTAAATCCCTCTTTAGCAGGCCTCAAATCATTGCCATTATCACAGCCAGGTGAGCTGTTTGAATTCTTTGCAAGAACTCTTGCCATTTGCCATAGAGCAGTGTTGTATCCAGAGAGAGACCAGCTGAACCGGAGACCGCTGTATCCGGACCCACAGACCTGATCAGAACCAGAGACCCAGACCAGACCAGCAGAGTAGAGCTGACCCCGACGCTGTGCGCAGAAACCGTCCGTGGCGAGGCCTATTTTAAAATATATTGTGAGTACCTAACAGAACTGTGCAGAACCAATCTCTTACTTAAAATAATATAAGTCAAACTATGAATAAGTGGGCTGAGGATCAAAAACAAAAATTACATCAAATTGTGTGTACAGAAGCAGAACTGAAAGACAACCCAACCAGGATAAAAACAAAACTGGAATGTTGGGACTGGATTAACACCATTGAGTCAGTATCCTCTTGCAAACTTCTTGAACACCTTCCCATGAACACCAACAAATTAAAAGAACCGATGCCGTATTGCAAGAAATATCCCGATAAATTACTGATGAGAACTTTTCTAAAAGCCCGTCTAAACGTCTTACCGACTGGAGAAATTTTAGCGATTAGAGCAGAGTCGGAGAAAACAAACTGTAGATTATGTACCAATCCCGAGGTCATTGAATCAATAAAACATCTGTTGATGTGTTGTCCTGCTCTTCATCAGGCGAGGATTGCATATTTCTCCGCCTTGACGGCAACCTCCTTTGCCGGGAAAGGAAGATACTTGGTGGAAACGCCTGATAACGGGCGAAAAGACTCAATGGCACACGGCTACCGCAAAACTTTTAAACTTGGCCTTGGAAAGAACAAAGGCGATTCCGGAGGTTGGCGCATGATTTCACCCACACTGAATCAAATTGCCAGGCATGCATTACTCACTACTTATCTAGCAAAACTAGGAGTGGACTCCCTTCAGTTGGACTGAAAAACGCTCTTGTAAAAATCTGTTTTCTTTATGATTAAATACAAGTAAATAAAAAAAAAAAATAAAAAAATAATTCAATCTATTTTAATCTAACCAGAACTGTCTCCTAGAAGTTGTACCTTGTCATTTTGCAAAACTGTCACCTGTCATTTCTAGCTGCTAGCTGTAACTTGTCACTTTGAACTTTTAAAATTTCAAATCTGAAAAACGACCTTTACCATATCGCTCATATCTCCGTGACCGGTTGTCTTAGAGACTTGCAGTAACTTTCCTCTGAAAGCAGGGAATCCTAGAACCGCATTCCTACTCCCTATACTTTTGACGCAATCGCGAAAAACGCACTCGCGAATTTGCCGCGATTTGCAAATTTCTCCACGTGTGAAAACAGCAGCTTCCTTGCTTTCATTTGCCAAAAATTCGTTTAACCTGCCAATCATTCCTAGAACATTGCTAAAGTAAGCCTGAACTTATTTAAACCAACTAATCCTCAACCTGAACCTCCAGAGGGAATTAAAATCATTTTAGCACATTTTCCAATATATTGCTATCACATTTTAAAGCATTTTGAGCCTGTGTAAAACTCATATCTATTCTCCTCTAAGCTTGCTGGGAAACTGGTACTCTGTATTACATTGTGATTGTATACCTGAACAGTGTGCTCTTCCTTCCATCTCCTTACATTGTATAGGGTGGGAGGGGGAATTGCCACAAAGGGAAAGTGATTACCTTGTCTTTTGTGAAACCATATCAGTTTATCTTCTATACTGCATTTCATTCATTCAACCTTGCATTTCCTTGAACCCTATAAAGCATTCTCTACCACATTATTCTTCTGTCCCTATTTACCTGTGTGCTACCTTATCCATTTCATGTCAACTCCTTAGTGATTATAAAGAAGTGTGCTAGTGCCAGATTCTCCGTTGTTATTCTTTATCATATCAGATTAAGTGTGTTATTCAATTATTAAGTTATTATAAAGTGTGATATATATATATATATATATATTGTTTAAATTCTCAAATAAACCTTTTAACTTGCAAAACAGAACTACTTCTTGTCTCAGTGGGGTCAGGGGGATTCCAAGAGAGGGGTGTTATATAGGGGTAGTCATCCAGAACGCATGAACTGGACATAAAGATATATCAATAAGGGCTTCCATTCAGTATCCCAGACTAGGCATTGACTTAGCTGTAGTGTTGAATTGAATCCTCTTACAATGGCTCCCAACCTTTTCTCTCACTGTGGGCCTCATTACGACCCAGGCGGTAAGTTACCGCCTGGGCCGTGACTTTACCACCATGGCGTAAACTACGTTTACGCCATGGTGGTTGGCGGACTTACTGCCCCATTCCGAGGTCGGCGGGGCGGTAAGTCCCCAATCCCCATTTACCCTTCCCCATTCCCATTTTTGCCCCATAGGGCATAATGGGAGTGGGGAAGGCGTTAATTACGCCACCGTAAATTACGGTGGCGTAATTAACTCCATGGTCCCTTAGCGCCATGGATTTTAACACCTGCTAAAAGCAGGTGTTAAAAGCGCCATGGCGCTAAGGGACCTCGTAATTGGCGGTAAGGGGTCGGCGCAGCTAACGCTGGCGTTAACCCCTTACCGCCAGGGTCGTAATGAGGCCCTGTGTCTAGAAAACTCTGCAGCTCCATTCTCACGCTGAAGCCGGAGGTAATTGCAACAAAGAACTAATGTGACAACCCGCTCTTCCTCTGAGATCACTGCCCTGCATGTGAACCAGCTTAAGCCAAGCATCCATCTCCACAAATCTGTCCATGCCCCCTCACTCTCGACATTGGAAAATTACTGCCAATTTAACCCTGTGTCCTTGCAATGTATTCACTTGATGTACGAAATATGTGACCCCACCATGATACCTGACAAGCAGACCCCAAACTAACATTACACCTCTGCCACTATATATTGCGTCCCAATACTAACACATGCCAACGTGCCTTAGATTCTTTATGAGTCCAGATCCAAGCTTCAACCAATGTTATCATGATGGTCAAAGCCATTTAACCTGATACTCCATATAAGTCACTGTTATTGACGATGTAAATAAATATAAGACGTTTATAGGTCCACAATGATTTGTATAACGAATGGCAAAGTAATTATTAAGAGCATGCGTCATAGAGATGTATTATGTTAGCTTAGTTAGCGATCTCCCCACCTCACAGCAACTTGAACTTCACCCCTCCTGGACACTGGCAACAGATCACGTGAAGTCCATCCTCTCGGCAAAGGAGCAAACAATCCAGATGGAACTGTATCGTCATTGCTATATGTGCCTATACTTATTGACCAATCCTGTACTGCTTTGACACTCTACACTAATTGCATCATGTATGACAAAATGTACTTTTTTAATATGATGTAACTGATTTTTGTTAGAGTGCTCTTGGGTAGCAGAGTTCTTCGGAAGCCAAATATATAAACTACTATTGAACTCACGCAACCTGTCCTCTTTGCCTTATTCTCCGTCTGGGGAGTGTCTCATTTATTATTTTGCACATCTAAAGACGGGGAGGGCGCCTACAATGGCAAGCAAGAGAGAAATCCATGGCCACATACTCATGGCTGATTCTTTAGGGGTATAGTCTGTTTAATGCGCTAATTGTATACAACCACATCAAGGGCATAGTCAGATAGACCTCCCAGTTGTGAAAACTACAACACTGCAATGTCTGACTAATCGAGTTCAAAGCTATACATTCTCAAAAACAAAACACTTGCATGGCACATTCAGACCATATCATCATAAATCTACGTGTTTACTATTTCTTTTGGGGTCTGCATGTGCGTTCATTAAGTCTGCACACTTCATGAAGGGCGCCCGCGACTGGGGTATTGAGTATGCATCAAGCTGTGCAGTGATATGAGCACTTTGTGTGCGTGCAATAATGACATAAGTAGGAAAAGACGTTACCTATTTGTAAACAGTGTGGGGCCCCTCAAGTTGCTATGCATCCCTTATTGATGTTTGTTAGCAATGTGTACCATCCCTATGTGAAAAAACAATTGCAAAGATCAAAGGCATATGCTATGCATTGTTGAACACTGACATACCTGTCCTCACAAAATGCCTTGTGTTACATTCTGTTAATGACTCTTGATTCTAAGTTAGTGATACACGCATACCAACAAAAGTGAGAAATACATGCCTGAATCAGAAAATAAATTAATTTGCATAGCCATGGAGCGGGAATACAGTTCAGAATGCATTAAATTATCCACTGGATGTGTGCACTTGAACTGTCAGGCCCTTGTTGAATCCAGCTGTTCAAGTTAATCTTTAATGCATTAGTTTCCAGTTCATATTCAAAGTGATCAGTGACAGGAATACATGATGCTCAGAAACAACTAATTTCTGTTGTTTTAACAAAGTCATTCATAGTGATGCAATTACATAGCCTAATGAGGGAGAAACATGAAGTCCCTGTGCGTAAATATACAGAGTACGCACTCAACACATAGGGCCTCATCACGAGTCTGGCAGCAACCCTTAAATGCAGTGGTAGCGCTATTACCGCCGCATTTAAGGGTCCGCCAGATCATGGCTTTAGCAGATTTCCCCCCAGCTGTGAGCTGGGGGGAAATCCGCGGCACAATTGCTGATTTTCGGCGCAATTACCGCCGGCAGGGTTTGGCGGTAGGGCTATTAGCCCCGGCGCTGATAGCGCCGGTGTGACCGCCCAACTCGTGATGAGGCCCATAGTCATTTAGCAGGTTAAGTAAACAAAGCCCAATCAAAATCCCCATGAAGACCATGCTTGTAGCTGTTAAGCCGATTAATCCACACATGTTCCTTGTACAGCAGATGTTTTGTTATTTTAGCTGTTTGAGGTATGCACTCTTTCCTTTCTTTTTTCCTTTCAAATTATCGAATGCATGGGCGGACCCACGCTGGCGCTTCCCCATCCAAAAGGATGATGTGCACCTACCTCACCAATCATACACACAGCCCTCACATTCTCATAACTCCTCCCACTGCCCCTTCTGCCCCACAAAATCTAGCAGCACACTGCTCCTCTCCCTGCCTCTCACCCTGACTCCTTCCAGCAAAGCCTTCCCACTCAGTTCAGCCACTTCCAGCGCAGACAACCGAACCCTCATCAACTCTTTCTCCTCAATATGCCTCTCACACGCAAGCAAAAAATGGCCCACAGTCTCAGGCACCCCAAACACCGCACAGTCCCTCGACTCACGCTTCCCCACTCGAAACAGACTGTCATTCAGCCACACATGCCCTATCCTCAACCGGTTCAGCATCACCTCCTCCCTCCTCCATTCCAGTTTCCCTGCATATGCCTTCACAGACACTTTCTCACGAACACCAAACATCAACCTGCCCTTCACCCCACTCTCCCACCTCTCCTGCCACTCATCCATAACCCGCTTCACCACCACAGCCTTCACCTCATCCACACTCAAAGGTATCCTCACATCAACCGCTCCTCTCCTCATACCCGCACCCGCCACCAAATCCGCCAACTCATTACCCAAAATGCCACTGTGACTGGGAACCCACGCCAACACCAGATCCCTCCCCCCATGCACACACCGATCAATATTCCTCCTGATGTCCAAAATCACATCCTTCCTATCACCATCCCCTGCCACAGTCGCCTGCAACCCACTCAATGAATCCGAAAACATCACCACCTTCTCAAACCCCAACTCGCACACCCTATCAATCGCCAATGCAATCGCCACCAACTCAGCCGTACAAATCGACACGTCATTCGTCAGTCGCCCCACTTTATACTCCCCAGTGCATTCCAGATAAAACGCCATACCCACTCTCCCAGACACAGGATCCTTCGAACCATCCGTGAACACCTTACACCCTTCCTTCCCTGCCACATACGCCTGACCCAAAGCCTTGATCTCACCCCGCACACCCCGCTTCTTCGACACCACACTCGCCAACTCCAAACACACCTTTGGAGACCCCATCATCCACATCGGCCATCTCACCAAATCCGTACCTATCACAGCCAACAACTCGCCCACACCCCACTGCACCCCCTTCTCCCACATGTGAAACCCCAAAGTGCCCCCCTTCCTCCTCCACCGGTCCCTATAATAGTCAAACCTCCAATTAGACAGCAAACATTCACGCACCGGATGAGCCACACTCTTTGCACTGCACTTCACCCACCACCTCATATTCAACGCATCCCTCCTCAACCCCAACGGCATCTCCCCCACAAGCACCTGAACCGCATTCACTGGAGAAGACCTCATCACACCCTCAATGCCCTTGCCTGCACCCTATCCAACCGCAGCTTCTGACTCGCCATGAAACCCACTGCCACCTGACATCCAAAATCCATCACACTCAAAATCAACCCCTTGTACAACATTCGTAAACACTTCTGCTGCACACCCCACTCTTTACCAGACACCGCCCGCAACAAATTCAACCTACATTTACACTTATCCACCACACCATCCACCTGCAAATTACAGTTCAACTTCCTATCCAAAATCACCCCCAAGTACCGAAACTCTTCCACGCTCTTCACCCTCACACCTTTCAAAACCAAGTCCAACTCCTGCTGCACTCTTCTCCTCGAGAAAACCATACTCACTCTTTTATCCACAGACACCGGAAAGCCCCATTTCCCATACCACTCCTCCATTCGCACTATCGCAGCTTGCAGCGGACTCTGCACCAACAATAAACTCCTCCCTCTTACCCATACCACACCATCATCTGCGAAGAAATCCACCTAACACCCGATACCCGCCATAGCCCGAATCAACCCATCCACCATCACATTAAACAACATCGCACCAAATCACATTCCCCTGCGGCTTCCCATTCTCCATCTTCCAAACCTCAGACATCACCCCCCTCACTCTCACCTGAAAGGTCCTATCAGCCAAAAATGCCCTAATCCACCGAAACATCCTCCCCTTCACACCCATCTCCAACAGTCTCACCAACAACCCACTCCTCCACACCATATCATGCGCCTTCACTCTACAATCTACCAAAAAGGTCACCAGGTGTGTCCTCCATCCACAAAGTGTCTTACTAATGAGCAATTCAGGTTTTGCGAACAAATGTAGTTACTATGTTCACCTATACGAATATTAGCAAGGCAGCACCTGCTATGACAAGACTTTCATAGATCGGACTTGTCTAGAAACATCTTCAGGAGTGAATAGGGGGGAAGGAGGAAAAAGTAACAGGCGAAACAGCCACAGAGGGGCCTGGAATGATAGATGGAGAGGAAGAGGAGGTAGAGGAAGAGAGAGTGGACAGGATGTCCTGAGTTTTAGTGGTGAAATGAGATGACAAAGCCAAGCAAAGGGCCTGGGAGGGAAGAGGAGAGGTTTACTATTGGCAAACTGCTGATAAGATCGGCCAACATGTACCAATAAGAGAACATACTCAATAATGGAGTAACTCCAAGTGCATGAGAAAACCCCACTTTATTCCAATACAAACGGCCGTTGGGACAGCGTAAAAAAGACAATTTCAAAATGGTGTTAGGAACACCATATTTTTGAAAGAACAAACTTCATAGCTGACGTCACAGTTAGTACAATCATTAAAAAAAGGCTGCTCTTCTGTTAATTGGTTGGTAGAGTATAGAACATATAGTTTCATATATGTGATACTGTTTACTATTGGTTCCTTCTACAACTAATAGCTCCTCCTATGTACATTTATCTACAAATTATACATTTCAGTCTAACATGCTGGCAGTTGGCATTCTAGTCTAGGAAATGTCTGCAAGTGTGCAGTCAAGCAGTCTGCAGATCAAGGTGAGATTTAAAATTCTTAACCCCTGTTCGACATTTTTCTTAGTGTGTTTCTCCCCTGGACTGTTTACGATAAATCATGCCTACTTAAACAAATGCTATGGCTGGCAGGTATAATTTATGTAAAACAACTGGACGGTGAACAATTTGCTAATACCAAATGATGGGTAGCCTCATGAAATAACCACCAGCAATCAGGAGCACTAGAGGGGTGAATCCCCAAGGGGAAAATCACGTCCTTTTTCCATGCAGAAGTGGAGTCACATTACGAGTCTGCCTGCCTGGGCCGCTTTGCCCAGCAGGTCTGAACCTGCCATGCGCAACAACCCCGGTAGGCATGACTCATCATGGAAGCACCGGCACTGTTACTTCCGTGAACCCATTCCCGTGGAGACCTATTGGACTCCACGGGAATGTGGACTTACATGTTCTTGCACCTAGATTCCTGGTCCGCCTGGACTTGTAATGTCGTGGTAGCACTGGGATGCTTGTTGCTGGAAACAGTGTTACAAGTTCAGCGGCAACGCGCCGGTAGCAACAACGGGTTACCCCCAACCTCGTAATGAGGCCCACTGTCTTTACATCAGAGTCATATATAGCCGTGATAGATGTCATTACCTTATCCCCTGAGGGAACATTGAACAGGATTCCTCAAATTTGGAGGACAACGATAATAATTCACTCTTGAAGCTATGCTACTCATTACACCAGATCATAGCAGTGGTTGGCGAACTACCGGTTCCATCTAGTATAGTTATTAATGCCGCTGTAGACTCGAGTGGTGCTGGGCCTGGAGTGCCAATAATGGACCAGAATAACAGACTTTCCACCTCCCCCAATCTCTTTCCTCAATCTGACTTGATGGATGGGTCTTTGGAAGGAGATTCAAGGGTGAAACCTTTCGTCAAGATCTTTTATGACCACTATTGAGTCTGCAATGACAATTCTACTAAACTATGCAGCAAAATGTATGAACATACATGAAAATGGAAATACAAAAATCTGTGTTGCTCCTATTTGGTTAATGTTGGCTAATGTCCTCTAGCATACCCAATTCCTAAAACGTCTCACATAATATTGAGAGGATAAGATCTGTAAATACACTTTTTACGTCAGCAGGAGCAATTGTTGACAATAATACTAGGGATAACCTGCTTATTTCCTTACTGGAAGATAATGACCTGGCTTTACCTGAATCGTCTGTAATCTTTATGTTGCACGAACAAAGAAGATTAGTGCAGCGACAATGGGTAAACCATAACAATGAGAAGCAAAGTCCATCCAGCCATCTAGCCATAAGCCAGCTGCTGGTAAAAATCACCAGATTTAACAGAAAAACTATCTGAGAAAACCAGAAAGAGAGAAGGTCACGGAAACCACCATCTAAGAATGCTGGGACTTTAACTGGCTTCTAAATGATAATACAGCTGAAGTTAGCATCAATCTAGAGTGAGAAACAGAGCTGGAGGTACTGAGTATTCTTCCACTCCTGAGGGTGCTGAATCAGGTGCGAAAACGATGCCAGAAGCAGGCCTTATGAACAAAAAGGGCAATATGGATATTAATGAGGTTAAAAAAGACAATAAGAGGTGTAACCTGAAGCAATTAAACCTACAAAATAGAGATACAAGTATACATTGGTCTGACCTATTATACTTGCTACAACAAATTCCCCCTCTCCGTGTTCTGAAGTCCGATGATTTTGGTTTGTGGAAACATTAGAATGTGCAAACCCGAATGTTACGTGTGTACACTGCAAAAATTGTGATACGGCTACGATGATCAAGGAGCATCATTCAAACTTGTGAGGGATGGGCTTTGAGTTGGATGTGGATGAGGATATGCCTGATCCTTTTGATCAAGATAGAGGCTCTAATCATGTAGGAAGCAGCCTAAATCTGACTAGTGGTAAAGACAAATAGCTGTGGGAGCTGCATTGCTCAAAGAGGTGCAGCAAGTATTAAAATGGGCCACCGACTCACTTCCTACCTTGTTGACTAAACGAACATCAGAATTATCTGTAAGGTCCTGGAACACTAGTGGTTTTAGTCATCTCCTAGGTTCCAATGACTCGTTAAATCTGTTACTTGGAAGCACCATTTTATGTTGCAGGAATGCTAGTTACTCTCAAAATTACATATAGAGGGTTATCATGGTTTTCAGATCTTGGCTAGGAAGGGGGATATGGTAGACCCTGTGGGGGAATGATGGTGTACGTAGGGCACCTACTCTCTGCCCACAAGGTAAATGTTACACAATGTGAGTATCTTAGCAATTTAGGTGTGTGGAGTCAACCTGGAGGAAGGGGGTTGACTGCTTGTGGTAAAAGTCTATGACCCTACGGGAGGTACGTTAACTGAGGCTATTTTGTACTCCCTATCCGAGATACTGGTGGGTTGGATTATGGGTGATAATGGGGACCCTGTGCTGCTTGGGGGGGGGCTTAAATGCTGATGTGTTTGCAATAGTGAATATGAGGAGACCTCGGAAGTACAAAGAAAAAGCTCCATGATGAAGAATACAGCTAATGAACAGTTGGGACGATATTTTACAGGCCCCTGACGATGGTGATCTGAGCATGTTGTCAGAAGGTGCGTTGACATGTTTTTCTTCATTTCAACAGCATAGGACTCAAGAAGTCAAACTTGGGGATTATTATTCTGATGACCTCCCCGTTCAATACCGAGTACCACAGGGATCATTGTTGTACCCAATATTATTTCATGTGTGTCTCCAACCTTTAATGGCCAATTTCTTAAAATGTGGCTTACAATATCATTCCTATGCTGACCACACACACATTTACGTTAGATTAAAATCTGCGCCTGAAGCAACTGACCAAATGATTGCATGTGCCAATGTGAGTCAAATCTGGATGACTGAAAACAAGCTTCAGCTAAATCCCCCCAAAAAAACGAGATAATGGTACTTGGCCCAAAACATCTTCTCAACAATGATCTAGCCTCTAATGTTTGTCTGAAAATGTTTGACAAAGACACCCCTTTTTCTAGTAAGGTGAAAACTCTTGGTTGCATATGGCAAGAATCATTGGATTATAAAGCACAGGTTTCGGAAGTAGTGAAAGGGATCTTTTATCAACTTAGACTTGTGAAACCCATTCTGCCATTTATACCTAGAACTGAACGCAATAGAGTTGTAGGGACAATGGTTAACTCCAGGCTTCACTATGGCAGCACTCTCCTTCTCGGAGCCCCGGAGAATCAAATACAATGTCTGCAGGTAGCCCAGAATGCGGCCGTCAATTTGATTTTTAATGTACCTATAAGAGCCCCCATTTCTGCCCATCGAAGTAGATTGCATTGCCTTCCGGTGAAGAGAAGGATTGAGTTTCGAACACTGTGTATGGTACATAAATGTTTCAGGGCTTAGCACCCAGGTATCTTGCATCAAGGATTCATCCCTGCCAGCCACCTCGAACCCTGCGATCATCTGGTAAAAATGTGTTGCTTGTCCCCATATCCCACTATGTTACTAGGGGGGCGCTGTTTTTGCATCAAGGGCCCTCGCTTATGGAATCTAATCCCAGCTGACTAGCATGTGTTAAGTCAAATATTAATTATTAGAAATGATTGGCTGCCAACCAGATTGGGAAGCAAATTACTATGGGTTACTATGGGTTTAAGAAAATGTTTCAATTGAAACTAGGAAAATGGGATTGTGGCCGCAATTTTGACCATTTGTCTAAATTGAAATTATATTTACATGTAGGAGACATGACATACTACGATTAAAAGCTTCAACCTTACTTATTACTATGTCCTTCCACATGGGTGCGTAGATTCATTCTTCTGGTGCAAATAAGCTGACTGCTTTTATTGAATGTGATTGGGCCTGCTTTGAACCTACTTCCAGACAAAAGAAGCTGTTGTATATTTGTCAGACGTGCAATGTGTCTGAGACATTTGCTGATGGAGTGCAGTTCACTGGGCTTGATGTGTCATCTGAGTGCTTTTGTCTATGCAATTGATTCCATCAACAAACTATTTCTGGACTTTCTGTCTAAACTCTAAAAGTAACAGATTGCACTTTGCAGTTTATATGGTTTGACTGAGTGTGACCCCAATATTGATTCAACATCCAATCTAATTTGATTCACTGTATTTAATATCATTTTCTATGGATTTTAGGCAGCGTAAAGAAAGTATTTATATAAGTATGTTTGTATTGAACTGTTTAAATGTTTAAGATATGAGTATTAGCAAAGTTTTAAATAATATTGCGATGTATTTGTACTGAGTATTTTCAATGTATGTGAATATATATAAAGTATATAAATATACTTAAGAATATAAAGTATATCACGTTAAATTGAATAAACAAGCTAGACTAGTCGATAAGAAGGACAGGGTTTGATTGGCCAGTTATGTGCTCATTGCCCTCTGCATTTTTATGCAGTGCCAAAATATGTGGTGTGGATACAGAGATTGGAGAACCTCTAAGATTCCTTTTGAGAAGTAACTCCCATTTCGTTCCCAGGCTTGAGGCCTTATCTACAAGTCTTCTTAGTGGCCTTTGCCTGCAGTCACTGTATCAAGATGGACTAAGGAAGTGGTAGGTGCACTATTTGATTTGGTCTGGAATTAATGATCATTGTTCGGATTAAGTGGTAGAGGACCACGGCTCAGAGCTCAAATTCATCTATTTGTTGGAATTTCTGCTATCCTAACATTTGTGTGCTTTCCTGCGGCAGTCACTCAGGGCACTGTGTATTCATTCATTATGAGATCACGTGTCACGTTAGCTACTAGCACCTGGCTTTCAAGGATATGTGTCTCACTGCTACCAACAAATACTAATTAGCCTTCCGAAATGCATGCTGTGTGCTCTGAGAAATGTTATCTGGTGTTGTTTCAGCTTCTAAGCAGACCTTCCTTCTGTGCACTGACCTTGGTGCTTGGGGCTTCTGTCTGAGCTTTGTGAAGTCTGTAAATTGTGTGTTATGCAATTTTATGCCAGGATGCAGTATTTCAGAATTGAAGCTTTGCTGGGTTTGGTTTGAATAATGTTGGTACTCCTGTTTATTCTCCACCATGTTAGGGTTCTTCATGTCTACATGTGTGTGTCACCATTTAATTATTCCCTGACCATATGTGCAGCAAAATGCAAACTACCTGTCACCCTACTTAAGTCACACGATGTATTCTACTCTTAAATGGAGCTACATGGCTCCTGTTGTTTTGCTAACAGTTTACTGAACTATTCTCAGCTGATAATTTTGTTTGTGATTGGGAACAGGTGGATTGGGAACATGTGGGGCTGTTGAGGGCATGGACAGTACTGGTGCAACTCTCATTTCCATTACCACACTCCCCCTCCTATATTTTCCTCCATACTATCATATCCATATTTACGTATTCATATGTTATACCCTCACCCCCACCCCACTTGCTGCCTACTTTTTCTACATACTCTTCTGGCCCAAATGTCATGAAGCAGCACTCCATATCGTCTTCACAATGGACCCATTGCTTGGTATAGTGTTCAGGGTCGAGCGTGGGCTCAGACACAGTGCCTGGGGATCCTATTTGTCTCTCTATGACTTGCTTTACATGTTGTTCATCTGTTTGGGTGTGGATGTATGCCACATTATCTCTACCCAATATTACTGTCATCATGTGCTGCTATACAACTTTTTTCCCAGTTTTCCTACATTGTGATAATCTCATTTGCAGGACACAGAATCCTGTTGGTACCAATACCAGAACTGCTATTCGTATTTTGAATGCATTACCCAGCCAGGTAGGCACCCATGAGAAAAGAGCCATGAACCAGTCCTCATCTTCAGCTTCAGTAGTTTCTTGGACCATTTGTGTGTGCACATTTTGCAGGGATATTATTCTACTGTCAATCACCCATTCTGCTCATCCTGTACAGGTAACAAATGTGCAGAAGCTTGAGTCCATTTTTGTACACATTCGTCCCACATGAGAGTGAGTAGGAAAAGGACATACCTGTTCTAGAGTGTCATCAATCTGATAGCTCTCAGCTCCTCCTTAATTGCATTCATCACCTTTTCTGTCACATCAATGGCCTGTAGTAACTCCCATCTTGTTATCTGCCACCATTTGGCATTTGCACCCAACGGGTGAGGAAATATCCAAAAAACATAGATTTTCTGATAAACAACCTGTGTTCAAATGGGCAACTGTCTAGTATGTCGATTGATTGCTTTGAAAAAAGTATGTCTTGTTTTGTGCGTTGCGATTTTTTCTCTTTCTGGTTACTGTTTACCATGGGGTAGTCTACTTTTTGACCCAAAACATTTTGAGGCACTACCAGTGCCAGTGCATGTAACACTGAAAGTGAGTTGATGCCACCCCAATTTGGTTGGAGCTGCATACAGGCACGTGGACCACAGGCCCAAAGGTGGTCAGTGTACTGCTGTGCCTACTTCTATGCCTAGCAAATCCATGATGCTTTTGCATCCTATATTGTTCTCTATCTGCACTGTGCCACAGTTTAAGATTCTGGGTATGTATGAGGAGTCAGGAGTGAAACTCAGACACAATCTGCTTTTGTAACAGATTTCATAGAAGCCAAACTCCCCCTAAATTTTGCCCCATGTTTTGCATAATGCAATGTGAGTTAAGCACTCTGCCCCGTTTACTGGTACTTCCTTGGCCACAAACAATCTGAAGACAACCAAAGGGTACGGAAGGAGTGAGCAAACAAAGCAGTTTTCATCGACTTTTTCTCCCTACCAACCATAGTCTATACCATGGGTTGTTTTTTTTACAGAGCATAACTTTGAAAATGTTGTCTTAAATGATATTCATCATTAACCGCTGGTAAATGATTTGTAGATGTTGCAGGCATGCACTTGTTCTCAGGGCGAAGAATTCCAAAGAGATATAATATTAACCTGACGCTTATCTAACAATCACTGCTCTTGTGTCTGCCCAAGAGTTAAGATAACATTGCTAAATTAACTGTGATTGCTGTTTGCTTCTAGCACCTGGGTAACAATGTTTGACAAGTCCCAATTTCTGTTTCCCAAAATATGCAGTATGCAAATCCAAGATTGAAATTAAGAAGAAAAAGTTCTTAAATTTTGATTGACAGAAATTATATTCCTGGTCATTCATACTTTCAAAATATAGTTCAATGCAGTCTTCAACACTTGTTTCACCACATATTTGTGGATCTTCAGGAGGATATACATTTCATATATTTGTTTCTGTTTTTGTTTACATGTTGTGGCATTACTTTTCCTACCTAAATTGTGAGGCGGTCATGATGTGCAGATTGATTCTCTCGGATCTTTAATATAATGTTGATGGGTAACCTTTGGATAGGATGGATGTGATTGTCCTCCTTCCCCGATGTGTGGGCGAAATATTCATTTGCATATAAGTCTATTTCCCACCAACAAGGGTAGTCCAGCACTAAAATGCTAGGCAATTCTCCTCTGAACCATAAGCAGCCCCAGGCACATGTTCGTGCCTTATTCGGCATCCTCAGTGAGGTGAACCTGAGCCTCTCTAAGGCAGAGTGAGCAAGGGGTCCTTGTCTGGATTACCCTTGGTTACTTAGGGTGAAACCTCAAGTTTAACAATATTGAAATGGGGTTGCTGTTGGTACTCTTGTTCTGAGGAGAATTGTCTAGCATTTCAGTGCTGGACTGGCCAAGTGGGTGGGAGCAGGCTAATATACAGGTGGATATTTCACCTCTGTGAAAGGTACAATGAGCTTAAACATCATTGTAGACCCACCCGAGTGGGTACCTTCCCAAAGAACTGGTTATTTGCCAGTCTTTGTTCTTGTTAGAGGGGCTCACAGACCTCTTTTGCTATGTTTAGGGACTTGGGGTTTCACCCTGAGTTACCCACTGTTATCCAGATGTGGACCCCTTGCTAACTGTGCTTAGAGAGGCACAACATCACCTCACTGATGACCCCTGACTATGGTGAAACATGTGTCTGTGGTTGCTGTTGGTACTCTTGTTCAGAGGAGAATTGTCAAATTGTCAAGCATTTCAGTGCTGGACTGCCCAAGAGGGTGGGACCAGACTGATATGCAAATGGGTATTTCTCCTCGGTGAACGGTACAGACCCTCCCGAGTGTGTACCTTCACAAATAACAAGTTATTTGACTGTGATTGTTCTTGGTATAGGGCACGCAGACCTCGTTTTCTAAGTTAAATAATCATTCATCTCATCAACTAGCACAGTTGCAGAACTCTCTGCATCCAATCAAGCATGCATGGGAGAAGGGGGGTGTGGCTACGAGGGCCATGTAGGAGGACGTGATCTGGAGGAGCTCCCGAGATCCTGAAATGATCCGGGCGTAAAAGTGCGCAACGATGGGCCGACGACTGCTGAAAATACACATGTCGGTGTGTGAATGATTGGGCCACGCTTGGTGAACTTTTGGAAGGTGTAGGTAGAACGGCGGCAGAGATCTGTGCAGAAAGGATAAGGAGCGCCGGAGACAAAAGACGACACAAAATGGCGGACCAATGTCCGGAACAAAGAAAGGAGCAGGCCGCACGGTGATCGAGCGAAAGAGGCGTACTGGGTGCGCAGTTGTCAGTTGTGCAGAACACAGGTCCTCTGGGTCATGTCGAATAGAACGGTGAGGCCGAAGGCGAAACAGCCCACCCTGGACGACTTTGCTAAGACGTCCCCTGGTCAAGACAATACCAAGAGGAAGGATAAGCCGCCTGCAGGTAGCATGACGACAACGGGCGCTAACCAAGAAGTCCTAGCTGCGATTGCAGACCTAAAGGCGGCCTGGGAATCTAAACTCGAATTGGCCGTCACTGAACTGAAAACGGCACTGGACCTTAAGGTCGGAGAGGTGCAGGAGGATGTTAATCTACTCCGACAGGACGTCAGGGTCTTGGCGGACCGCACTGAGTCCCTTGAGAAGGAAGTCAGCCCGAATACCGCGGATTGTGCCTCCCATAAGGCCGAGTTGCATGCCCTGATAAAGAGAGTGGGCAACTTGGAGAGCAGAGCGGAGGAGGCGGAAGGACGCGCCCGACGAAACAACATCTGCATCGTGGGCCTGCCGGAGGGATTGGAGGGTCACGATCCCACAGATTTTATTGAGTCCATGCTACTGCAAGAGATACCTGGAGGAGCCCTATCTCAAGGATTTGCGGTGGAAAGGGCACATAGAGCTCTAACAAGGAGGCCGCCGCCAGGAAACCCGCCTAGGCCGGTGATATCCAAAATTCTTAATTACCGGGACCGGGAGAGGATATTGGAACACTTCCGCAAGGGAGGAACGATTATACGAGGAGCGGCAAACATCACGGCCTACCCGGACTATACCCTGTCTGTGCACCGTAGCCGCATGAACTTTGGGACGGTAAAGCGGAGACTGAGAGAGGCGGGCCACAAATACATGTTACTGTATCCGGCAAAATTGAAAGTTATACATAAACACAAAACTTTGTTTTTTGAGACCCCGGAGGATGCCGTGGGATGGCTCGATTCGCAGGGATGTCCCCAGGAGTCGAAGTTCGGACGGAGAGAGAGCACGGAAGAGATAAGTAGTGCACAAGGAAGGTGCCACAAGATGGCACGGCACGGACCCGTGGGACTTGAATATAGTCATTTGCACAGCCTTCAGTAGAGAAGGTCAGACTATTGCACTAGATGTTATGAGTACTGCAATTATTATTGAAGTAATGGGAGCCTTACAGAGCGGATCTCTTTACCCCACAATAATCTTAGTTAAGTGGCCATTAGGGCGACTTCACCCTACTGAGCTCTGTGCATTGTTTGGTGCTTGCAGGGCTAGATGTGGGGGTGCCTGAGTTCAGAGAACGGAGCTGGGCAGCAGTTAGGGTGTGTGGTGTTGGGGAAGGGACGGGTGGAGGGAGGGGAGGGAAGTTGGGAATTTGTTGTGTACATAGTTATGGATAGTTTGAGTTGGTACGAGAAGCTACAAGTAAAGATGGAGAGCTGTATCTGTATCACGTGGGCAAGGGGGATTCGCTACACAGAAGGCAAGAAGACACTCATGAGCCATGGGGGACCTTAAGATCGTGACATGGAATGTCAGGGGACTCAATAGTTACTTAAAGAGAAACAAAGTCATGATGTACTTGAAAAGACAGAAGATTGATATTGCGTTGTTGCAGGAAACACATTTGACCTGGCAAAAACTGGAACTGGTGGGGACGAAGTGGAGAGGTACTGTAGTAGGCTCTCCGTATTCTGCCTATGCTAGGGGAGTGCTGTCCTAGTGGCACTGCACGTTCCGCTCCAATTTACACAAGAAGTGGTGGACACGGAGGGAAGGTTGGTCATGTTAAAGGCTTTGGTGGAGAATAGAGAGGTGTGCATTATATATATGTATGCCCCCAACCAAAATACTGCGGCATATTTTAGAACCCTGTGTACTCATCTGGGCGCGTGTATGGGAGGAGCGGTTATCTGGGGAGGGGATTTCAACTGTGTGCTCAACCCAAAGGCAGACAGATCTGATGATAAGATTGATAGGCCCACCCCAGCAGCCAGGGTATTGCAGACATTACTAGACGACTTCGGGTTGGCAGATGTTTGGAGGCTGAAACACCCTAATGACACACAGTACTCGCATTACTCAGCTCCGCAGCAACTGCATACGAGACTTGATTACTTTTTTGCCACGCCAGATGTGGTGATAGAGACCACCCAAATAGACTATAGAGCGAGGGTCCTGTCGGACCACTCGCCTCTGGTTCTGAGTTGGTAGTGCTGCCGCCCCAGGGCACAGATACCGACATGGCGCCTCCGGGCGAAGGCGCTCCGGGACCCAGTCTTCAGGGAAGATATCAGGGTTGCGATCACACAGTACTTTGAGGTAAACACAGGCAGCGTGGACTCAGCGTGCACGCTCTGGGAAGCCTTTAAGGTGGTATTGCGGGGTGCTGCTATTGCTAAATCAAAAGGCCTACAGGGTGGGGTCCTAACGGAGCTAGAGGAAGCGGAAGAGAAGCTGGAACGGGAAAGCAACAGGGCGGGAGGGGATGCAGAACTTGTACTCGAACTACAGCAGAGGTGTGCAGAGCTTTGGGAAAGGCTCTGCCACCTTAACTACAAGAAGTATTTTGAGAGGCAACATGCAGGTGGGGATAAAACTGGCCGCTTGTTGGCGTGGTTATATAAGAGCGAAACCCCCAGGCCCCCGATTAGGACAATAACTAGAGAAGACGGGGAGGTGGTTGACACCCAAGAGGGAGTCAACGAGGCATTCTTAGACTATTATAGGACATTATATGAGAACAGAAAAGGGGACAATCGAGAGGAGATTAGAGAAACTCTAAAAGACATGGAATTACCTAAGATTAGTGCTGAAGAAAGGGAGGAGCTGGACGCACCGATTACCTTAGAGGAATTGGAGGAGGTGGTGAAGCAGCTACCCACCTGTAAAACCCCAGGCGCGGACGGATTCCCTGGCGAGTTTTATAAAACATATAGAGAGGAAGTACTCCCCCCTATGCTAGAGATGCTCAATGAGTCTTTTGAGATGGGCCGGCTGCCGGAATCGCTCAGAGAAGCGTTAATTGTGCCGCTTCCTAAGGCCAACAAGCCAGGGCATAGCTGCGGCTCCTATAGGCCTTTGTCAATGTTGAACCAGGATAGCAAGATATTGACAGCGGTCCTGGCCAATAGGCTGCGTAGAGTTATTAGCAAACTGATACACCCGGACCAGACAGGTTATGTCCCCAGCAGAAATATAACCCACAACCATAGGCGACTCCACCGGGTGATTGAAGAGGGAAACAGGAGTGAGGGGGAAATGGCGGTGGTGTCCCTAGATGCAGTCAAAGATTTTGACTCAGTGAGGTGGCCATGGTTGCTGGAGGCCCTGAAAGAATACGGGATGGGGCCGGGTTATGTTAGGTGGGCAAAATTACTATACAGTGAACCACTGGCCAGGGTGCGCACAGGATCGGTGATATCTGAGAGATGGCAACTCAGTAGGGGCACCAGACAAGGGTGCCCCTGGTCCCCGATGTTGTACATTCTAGCCCTGGAGCCCCTGGCAGTGTACCTCAGACAACAATATGACATGGTTGGTATTGAGGTAAGGGGAGAGAAACATCTAATATCCTTGTATGCTGACGATTTACTACTATACTTGAAATATCCGGAGGAAAATCTTCAATATATTCTAGAGGTTATGGAAAGGTATGCAGAACTGTCCGGCATAGCGGTGAACCCCCAAAAGTCGAGCATGTTCCCATTGGGGAGCTACAGAGGAGCCCCTCTGGAGCGGTTGCCAGTGTTGTCCGTACCATGGGCGGTTGATTCCTTCCGCTACCTCGGAATAGATGTGTACCATACGGTGGAGGAAGAACACTTGCATAATACCGAGATGGCTGTGGGAAAAATCCGAACAAGTATGAAGTTTTGGGAGAAGTTGCCGCTGGCGATGATGGGACAGGGGGCGATGCTCAAAATGGTGGTCCTGCCCAGGCTGTTACATTTCTTCTGTAATATACCATACTTGATACCCAAAAAGTTTTTGTCAAACTGAATAGCATGTGCAGAGACTTCCTATGGCATGGCACTCGCAATAGAGTGGCGCTATGGAAGCTGCAGAACTTCCATGATAGAGGGGGAATTAAGCTGCCACATTTTGAGGCCTATTATGTAGCAGGTCAGTTGCAATATGTAACCAAATGGCTTTCTGATGAGGTAACTCCTGAACTTAGGCTGTTTGGACAGGACTGCACTCCGTTTTACCTAAAGGAGATTATCTGGGTGCCTAGACTTGAAATGAAAGAACACCCGGGTATGATGTTGCTTGGGTGGAAGATGTGGCGCAGAGTATGCCGATTGATGGAGAACCCATACCCGTGTTCCCCACAGGTGCCGCTAGTCGCCTTGGCTGGGGGAGACAACCAACTCAGAATGATAATCAGGACCTATTGGGAATCGGTAGGGCTGGTCACATTGGGAGATGTATGGCAAGAGGGGATCATTAAGGATTTCGAAGAACTGAGAGAAGAGGCAGGCTTGCACAGAGGCCAATATGTCACATATCTTAGGCTAGTGCAGATTATTCGTAAAACCTGGCCAGAGACTGTACTGGCGGAGGAGCCAGACGTCATAATGGGAACAATATATGACATATCAGAAGGAGGGCATGAGATCTCTAGATTGTATGAGATGGTGATGACCCGGGTGGGGAAGGATTTGACTCATTTGAGGCTGGACTGGGAAGCGGAGGTGGGGGCACAGATGACTGATGGGATGTGGGAGCGTGCTATGGGATACCACAAGAAGGTGTCCAGAAACGCCAGATTGCAGCAGATACAGTTATACATAACGCATAGAGCCTATATGACCCCGAAGAGAATATCTAAGTTTGTAAACGCAGGAAGACAAGCATGCCCAAAATGCGATGAAGAAGACGCTGATATGACACACATGTTCTGGTCTTGCCCAGTGATTGAAGGTTTTTGGGGGGAGGTGGCACAAAAGCTAGCAGATAAAGGGGTCACGCTCAACATAGATACGGCCTGGGCCTGCCTGTTGGGAGGGTTTCCCAGACCACGGAATACTAAACATGTTGGGAAACTGAGGGAGCTGGCATATGTGCTTGCAAAAAGAAGGATTGCCATGGGCTGGAAGCAGTGCCACAAGCCACGGGTTGAGGTATGGTGGCGGGATTTGCAAAAATGGGCGGAGGCTGAACCGGTAGTATGGCAGGAGGCATGTATCAAGTGCGGGGAAGAAGAAGTGGGTAACCTGATGGCATGGAGAGTGTTAATAACAGGACTGTTTGGCACAATAATAGATTCTGCAGCTTAGGAAGGAAGCGATACCCGGCCACACGCAGCAGGTACAGAATGAGAAACGCAAACAAGTTCTTGAGGGGGGAGGGATTTGGGGAGCAGTAATGTGCATTAATTGATGTTCACGTGTCTGTTGTAAATAATGCTGCAAGTTTGGTTGTATTGTTTATTTGTTTTCAAAATAATAAAAACTAACAAGAAAGCATGCATGGGAGAAGCAATGGGGATGTGCATCCTTCTACCCATCACTATTTCATGGGGTGTGAGGTGGTGGTCTGAGCCTGGGTGATTGCGTAGGACAGAAAGAGCCAGAACCAATTTTTCGGCAACACATCTTTCAATTTTGCAATGCATTTCTTTAAGAAGGCATTGAGGCGTTACACAACACCATTGACCTGTGGGTGCTAAGCAGAACAAAGCGTGTGCTTAATGCTAAGCTGTGATGTTACTTCAGAAAACAGCTTGCTCACAAAGTGTGGTTCATTTTATGACCGCAGCACTTTGCACACTCCCCACTATGGAAACACCTCACATATGAGGAATTTTACAGCTGATTTGGCATCTGCATGGGTACATGGTCCTGCTCCTGTGCAGCATGAAAAATGACACACCACCACGGTCATATATTGTTATCCATTACAACTTTGGAGCAACATAGTTGTTGTGCCAATGCTGAACTGGCCCTGTAGGGAGGGGTATTGCTCCTTTCATCATTTCAATGTATGCTCAGCAGTATATTACTGGCATGTAGGCACAATGACATGCTCATATAGGTTCAGAAGGAACCAGTGTTTTGAAACATCTGCTGCCACTTAATCTATCCTGGAGTGTGCTGGGTTGTGCAGCTGTTCTAACGCTACTGTAAGTAACTTAAGTGGCATTGCAGGCTTCTCTGTGCTATCCTGTCACCACATCAGGTCTGAGGGGATAATGAGCATACCACTTCATCAAAGGATCCTGCTCTCTGTGTGATCCGCATCCCTGTAACTCCACTATTTGTGTCAATGATAATGCTTTATAGTCCCCCTTTACTTCCATGTTAAGCATCATTCTGTGTGGGGAAATTGCTAACTATATTATGTGCGGGAAATATGCTGGTCTGTTTGCTTCTGCAAATGCACTTCCTTAACATGAGAAACAAAATCTGTGCCCCTTCTATGGGCTATGAAATTCACTGTGGCAGCCACCATAGGATATTCCAGTGCATCTAATAATCTACCTAATAGTGGGGCTTGCTGTAATGGGGTGTCGTCTTTGCTCTGTAAGCCCCTCCTTCTCCACTACACTGTGACAGTCCTGAGTGTTGCTAACTTGTTTTTTGTGCCACCTTCTTTTCCCTTTCCTTAATAATACCTCACGCCTCCAGGGGCATGTGTTGAGGATTACTATTACAATGGATATAATCCTGGCATGGTCAAGTACGGAGGGCATGGTTGAGGGGGCAGAGGGGTTATGGGCTGCACCCGCCCTTCATCATCTCTTCTACGTATACTTTCATTTTTGATCTGGTCCTCCTCTTAAACATCTTCCATAAATGAAGTATGCTTGGTATGCTCTCTAATTTATTTCCCTTGAATGTGGCATGTGCATATGTGTGCATATGTTGCAGCAGACACTTTGAGTGTGTCCCTTCTTGGGGCCATGGCTGGACCATTTTGTTAGCCGTCTTTGACCCATTGTACATGTTATTTTAAAATATTTGTTTAAATTGGGTAAAAGACTGACACAGCTGGACAATGCGGGTGTCTGTCATTATAATAATATAAAACTCCAATTACCAAAAAAAATCAGTAATTGCCATTTCAACTTACTCCCACCATTATTTCCCTTTTCTCACTTCCCTCCCTCATAATACCTCCCCATATCAACACAATTTCCCCCTTAACTCACATCAACAATACACAACCTCCAAACAATCTTAACTGTTACTCTACCAACACACAAAACACCTCTACCGTCGTATTCACTGGTGTAACGGGGGCCCCTGCAGCCACCGCAGTGCAGGGGGCCTGCTACCACATGTCCTGGGAGGGGGGACCCCGTGGACTTTTAAAAAATATATATCTTTTTGTAGTCACTCTGCCTTCATAAAGAAATAATTTCTTAATGATGGCAGAGTGACTACAAAAAGAAACAATGTATTGCTCGTCCCACCCCATGACATGGAAGCCGAGGCGCACCCAGGCAGCCACCCATACATTTAAGTATGCACCCTTTCACCATAAACTCGACACGCATTCCCAGCCACTCATACATTTCATTGTACACCCTTTCACCATATACTCACACAGGCAGATATCTATACATTTAAGTGTGCACCCTTTAACCATACACTCCCACATGCACACGACATGGGGTTGAGGGAAGACCTATTACTTCAAAAAGAAATCACTGTGTCTGCTTAAAGAAATTATTTCCATTATGCTTGGTTCCATAATGGAAATAATGTATTTATGAAGATACAGTGACAGCATCGAAGAACCAGCTGACAAGTGCAGAACATGACCAGGATTAACACAATGATGGGCATTAACATCTTCACGATCGCTCCTAGCCACGACGGGGCCCAGTTAAATGTCATCAATGTCTTGATTTCCTCCCTCCTCCTACATGTGAACGCTCGGGCCATTTCTGGATGCAATGATGGGGGATTATGATGCATTCTCTGCCTCTTCTAGAGTCACAAATGTACTACAGGAATTGGCAAAGTTTTTCCAAACCCCACCCTCCATTGCTGTTAACATGTTCAGCACATAGGGATTTTGCATGATTGTCATAAGTCTCAACGGCCACAGCTCGACCTTGATCACGTTGATCCCATTCTCTGAGTCGTTTGCGAGCTGGACAAGTTCCCACCTCACTATTTGCAGCCATTTGGCATTGGCTGCAGCCTACACTCCTGACAAGAGTAAAGAGGCAAAAATAGAGTCTGCTGAACTGAAAAGTCTATATTCTTCTTGTATTTCAGTGAGCAATGTGGAAGAATCTTTAGATGCAATTCAATCTTTTCATCCTCTGCAGTTGCTGGAACTGTCCTTTCCCTAGCCGGATGTGTGGCTCTTGCATGGGCCCCAAACTTTTATCTTAATTTTCCACTGTGGGGAACCTTGTTAATCCCTCTGCAGGAAGTACTCCCCCTTCAGGTGTTCTTCTGGGATTACTAATAGCGCTGAATGCAATATGGCTAGCAAACAACAGCCCCTCCATAATGCTGGGAGGTGCAAGTAAGCTTGTCAGCCACAGATCCAGTAGTAATCCATCAGTACCACCATTCCTTTCTTCATGTCTGTGATCAATAGAGTTTTATTTCAATGTTCGTGTGGGCTGACAAAGACTGTACCTTTGCTGCGGAAACAGAGTTTATATTCTTCTTTCTTGTGCACCCAAACTGGCTTGTCCATTGTTGCATTCCATGTCAGCTTTGTGATATGCTTTGTCCAGATTTGCGCACAGAAGTTGACCACTCATGCTATCCTTTCCTTGCTATATGTTACCAGTCCTTCTGCCAAGCAAAGTAGTGTGCTATTCTTCCAGTTATTATTGACATATTTCCACCCCTTCACCATCAGATAAGGTAACTCTACACACTTGATGTTTCTTGGGTCTTCAGTGCATTATGCAAAATCTGGGCCCACCATTTTCAGTTTCACACTGTGTGCCTGGAACGTTACTTTTATTCTGCATAGTACAAGATGAGCCAGGCATTGTGCCTCCATAATTGGGACTGCTTGTGGTACTAACACCTTGGGAGCCCCTGACGCATGTGGAATGCATGAACATACATAACAGCTCCCTTTCACAGCATTTCTCCCAACACCACTCATATCAGAGTACCATGAATTAGTGAACTTGGGGTGATGAATATCCTCAATCATATCAAAACCCAGCCCTTGATACGTATCATACTTTTGTCGTACTTCTCTTTTCATTCTTCTATACACATTCTCAAGGATGGCCACTTTAGAAGTACTGTCAGAAATAACATTATACTGTTTTATTGTGGTAGACAATCCCCTACTTGTTGTGAACAACCTATTCTCTGCTTTCTCCACTGACGTAACCTGTATATTGGAGTCATTCTACTAATTTCCATTATTCGTACCCGGCGAGGGCACAATCAGAATTAAAGGACCATTCTGATTGCCCTCACCAAGGCATTACCTGACCAATGAGGAGGCTCAAAGCGGGCCCATCCCCGCTCTGAGCGTTCACACGGCTGGAGGCCGCCTTCGTCCCCCGCCAGGGATTCATGTATGTTTTTTTTCCTGTCTCCCCATTCCCCGGTTATAAGACTGTACCCTATAATACCCTCCCCAATACACTCTCGGTAGTACTAGCACTATCACACACAATCTTTCAGCAATTGCTGACCCACAATAATAGATATATGTCCACAATCTCTGATTTGAGTCTCTACGTCTCGGGTCACGACTTTACAAACCATGTACATTAGTTGCATCCATTATCTTCTTTCCTGAAATAGAAGCACAGCCACACAAGACAACGAAAAAAGGGAAAAACTTACAAGATGTACTCCATACAAAAAGGAAGAAGACACAAAAGGGGGCAAGAGGGAGAGAGATAGAAAAGGAGAGAAAGAGGGAGCAAGAACAAGAGAGAAAGAGAAAGAGAAAGAGAGAGAGAGAGGGAGAAAGAGGGATAAATAGAAGGAGAGAGAGAGAATGAAAGCGAGAGAGAGAAAGAGAGAGAGAGACCGAGAGAGAGAGAGAGAGAGAGAGAGAGAGAGAAAGAACAATTGCCAAAAAGGAAAAATATGGAGCCAGCAGCTGAGTTTTGTACTGCCACTCGGACGTGCCACCACACCTGTATCCTCTATGGACATGCCGGTGAGATAATCGGGGTACGAGTACTGTTACCCCTTGTTTTATTATAACTGATGCACCACTGTGTTCCCTGGAGGTGCCCTACGAACATGAGGGAGGTGATGCCAGTAGCGTAATTCATTCACTTTAACTGCGAGGGGCGTACAAAACACCACCTTGTACGTGCCTTGGAACTGAAGGTTGTTCCACCTGCATACAAAATTGCAAACGTGAATAAGGTCCCCAGGCAGCAGTGATCGTGTGGTCATATGCTCAAGATCAGTCACAGTAGTAGTCTCAGTATCTGGCGTCTCTGTCGTCACAATCCTGGGAGCTGCAATCTTTCAGGAGACACATTTAATGGCCCGAGTTAGTGTAGTCACATATTCTTTGAACTCCTCACCCAGCACTGCTGCAGCCCTATTTGCATCAGAAGCCATGCTTACAGGAGATATGGAAGTATGCTTATGACAGTGGCCACCTCGTGAGATGACAGATGGTGATCTTTACTTTGCTGTGTGCCTAAACTGAAAAGGGTCAGGGGCAAACAATGCATCCAGTTTTTATTCAATGTGGTACACAATTTGGATCACTTGCTCTTAAGAAGGCCATTTATTCTCTTCACAATTCCTTTGGCCTTTAGGTGATAAATTGAACACATCTGATGCTTGATGCTAAGCAGTGCAGTAAAGTGTTGGAAAAACGCATTGAAAAAATGTGTGCCATTATATGACCTCAAAATCTCACACACACACCCTTCCACACTAGAAACCTCACAGCACACTTGGCATCCAAGTGTGTACATGGTCCAGCTTCCACCCACCTGGAGAAAGGACAGACCACCACAATGAGGTACCTGGACCCATTACAATGCTCATGTCAGCATAGTCTATGTGTAATTCACAGAATGGCCCACTAGGCTGGGACAAAGTGGCCAGTAACGTCCGTAGTGTCATCCCTGTATTAAAACTTTGATGTGAGGTGCAATGTATGACCATTTCTGTAATGCTTTCCTGGATGTTTGTTATAAACCAGTCCTCCTGTATGTCTGGGGCTATGTGTTGTTTCAAACTGTGTGATGAGTCGTGTAATTCTTCAAACACTACTGCTAGCAGCTCCTGGGGCATTCATGTTTTCTGAGAGCTTTCCTGAATCCATAACACATCTGTCAGAGATTGCTTACACCCTCTCCATTACCACAACTCCTTCTCCCTCTGAGGTTCCCTTCCTTGAAGTTCAATAATCTAGCAAGTGGGCGATGCTGTGTAAAGCACTGAATGCTCATTTGCCGGTGGGGCAGTCACAACTTACTCAATGGGTATTTCATTTGGCAGATACGCCACCATTTTGGCTGCCCCATTGGCGGCTGCGTCACCCCTCAACATTTTGTCTGTCCCATGAGTATGGGTGGCACACTGAATGACCACCACAATAGATGGCTGTGATAATGCTTCTATCAGTATTTATAACAGTGCCGCATGGTGTACTGGTGATCCATCCACCCTCCATCCCAGCAGGAGAGGCCAGTGTGTACCGTTGTTGTAACGTATGCTGAGTCAGAATATATAATAATAATTTAGCATTTATACAGCGCTACGAACCCTCAGGTATCTGAGCACTGCTTATTATTACCCACGGTGTGTGGTGCCCATTTATCGACCTCGGAAGGATGAAAGGCTGAGTTTGGCCCTGCCAGGATTCAAACCTGCGTCAGCAGGCTCTGCACATATGTTAAAGCGAGAGCTCTACTTGCTGTGCTATCAGACCGGTAGTAACATGGCACCCTTGCGACCCTCTCATTGCTTTGATGAATGCCACAAGTTCTGCTACTGGTGCAGAATAATGCATAGGCAACCTTTTCATGACCACTGTCTTGTACTCCCCTTCCTCAAGTTGCACCACTGCTGTCCCTGTCCATCTCTGCCCATCCTCCTGATCAATTGTGGATGACCCGTTAACAAATAGTACCTCACCTTCTGTCAATGCACAGTCCCTTGCTTTGGGAATGTCCTCCTCCTCCTTCTCTCATATGTGGCACAGTCATGTGCCGTCAGGTCCTGTGTAGTAGGCATGTCTGTTAAAAAGGTTGCTGCATTCACTGTCTTACACCTATATCGACAACCGTTGCGTAGTTAGGGTAGATTTTGACCTTTCTAGAATAGCAAACAATGAATGTTCCACATACAACGTTACTGAACACCCCATTATGACCGTAGAACTTTTCTCTGTTGCAAAGGCAGCAGCTGCTAAAGTTTGTTCGAACGCGAACTGCCCTTGCATCACTGCATCCAGGGTACCACTATAATAGACCAAAGGCTTATGGCACATAGTGTTTTTATCATCAACACTGCTGTCATAAGTTGACCATCAGAATGTGAAAACAAATAAAATTCCTGTGTATAATCCGGGGTAGCCAGTACTGGTGTCGAACTAATCACTTCTTTTAAGTCATCAAATTGTCTAACCATTTCAGCCGTCTACTGTAACTTGTGGTCCTTCATTTATTTTATTTGTTTACACTTGTATAGTGCACTAAACCCTGCGGCATCCAGGCACTGTTACAGTCATGTTACTTTCATTGCATAAGGTTACGGTTGCATACATGTTCTCTCAGTGCTTATGTTACTGTTAGATTCATGTTACTTAATTACTTAAGGTTACATTCAAGTTACATGTTACTCTCTTTGCATATGGCTATGGTAGCTGTTTTATACTTGTTACTTTCAGTACAAGGGTTTTGTGTAAGATCATTGCATACATTTTTTGCTTGCATACAAGGTACTCACAGTGCTTATGTTACTGTTACATTGATGTTACTCTATTGCTAAAGGTTACAATACAATTACATGTTATTCTTTATGCAAATGGTTGCGGCTGCTGTTTCATACTTGTTACTCTCAAAACTTGGGTAGGGGTTACATACAGGTTATTCTGATTGCATAAGGTTATGTTTGCATGCAGGTTACTCTCAGTGCTTAGGTTACAGTTACATTCATGTTACTCACATTGCTTGAGATTACATTGCAGTTGGATGTTTCTCTCTTTGCATATGTTACGGTTGCTGTTTCACATATGTTATGCTAGTGTTTGGGTTGTGGTTAAATACAAGTTACTCTCATTGCTTTCGGTTACATTATGGTTATAGTGTGTGATACCATAGGCAAATGGTGCAGCGCAGGACTACCTAGTCAGGTCAGGTAAGTTGCAGAACAATTAGATAGGTTACAGACATAGAAAGCGGGGTTGGTTTCACAGTATTATCCAGCTTTTTTACGATGGTTATCAGCATAGCTAAAGCATATACGTACACATTGTGGACTAGGTACTTGTAACATTATTCGCCTTACTTGTACAAGGTTGTTCAGCTTTGCCATGGGCATTAAATGATGGCAAATGATGTCCATGAATGCACTGACTGGATGAAAATCATATCAAAGCAGGAGTACAATAAAGGGAAACGTCACAATGGTGTTGCTCATTACCTTCCAATATGTCCTGGCAAGCTTTTCAGATTTTGCCTATCTTGTACTGAAGCCTTATTTCTTGCATTTTAATTTTCAATTCACATTTGACAAGAGTTAGTTTTGTGACCGTGCAAGTAGTTATGAACATTAGTGGATAGGGGCCTCCTCAGGCATGCATATTTCCTCACTTCAGGTAATCTCAGAGCCGTTGTGGCCCTCAGGGTCCCATGGAGCAATCACACTGAGCAGCATTGAGCCATGTGCGCTTATGAGTCAAAGGTGGTTAAGGGGGGGGGGTTGCACTGATCTGCTGTTGGGTTGACCTTGATTGTGGCAACAAAAACTCAAAAGACTCCTCCTTTGTCTTTTGTGCTTCCCTAAGGGCCCGTAGAAGTGGTCTTGTGTATGCTACATAGTCTAGAATACCGGTCCTACAGTAATTACGGTTCTACGTTATTTCGCCGCAGTATTTTTCATCGCGGGTTTTTTCATCGCCGTTTTTTTTTTAAAAACTCGTTTTTTTTTTTTTGGGGGGGCTGGGTTACTCCCCCAAGCCCCCCCTTTTTTTTATTCCCTTACACCCACAACCATATATTTAATTTTTTTCACCATCCCCAAAAAAATAAAATGAGTTTTAATTTGAAAAAAAACGGCGATGAAAAAACCTGCGATGAAAAATACTGCGGTGAAATGCGTGTATACCGTAATTACATAGGCCCAGAAACATGTGCATATCCTTAACTGATACGGGTCTTGGAGAGGTGCGTACCCTGTCGGGTAGTATCCTCTTCCTACTTGCCAATATGTACTGCCCAAATAAATCACTTCCTTCTGGCAATATCATATTTTGGCCTTATCGACCTCTACCCCTTACAGGCCAGCAATTGTAGGAGGGCAATGGAGTCCTTTCGGCAGTGCTATTCACTGTCACTACACACTAGCAGATTGTCCATGTAATGGATAATCGGGCTACGCACCTGAATATTCCCAAGACTGGCATACTGTTAAATATGCTCGGGCTCTCACAGTACCCCTGGGTAATCTAGTGTGTTTGAACCTCATCTGTCCCTGCATAAATGCTGTAGGGTACATTAACTCTGGATGGAGTGGAATCGAGACGAAAGCATTTTTCAAATCCACTACAGTAAAATATGTAGCTTCTTTGGGGATGCTGCATAAAATTGTCACAAGATTCTGAACTACTGGAAACTCTTTCTGCACCATATCATTTAGGGGCGCAAATCCTGGATCATTCCCCAATTGCCCTCCATTGATTTTTAAACAGGGTATATTGCTGTGTTACACGGGGACATGATAATCCCCTGGTCAAGTAGGGCCTATATTGTTTTCAAATGCCCTCCTCCACCTCTCTTGATAGTGGAAATTGTCTCATCCTGGGCAGCAGCGCACCTGGATTCAATGTTATACGCACTCGTGTTACATCTTTCAATAATCCTACGTCATGTGGATTATAGTCCACAATTGTGAAGGCACGTGCTGTAAATCTTCATCAAACAATGAAGATTGAGTTAATGCTGCCATTAAGGGACGCTGCACTCTTCGGTTCCTTTATCATTATGTCACATGGAATGCAAATCTCTAGTATTATTTCCCCCTCTATGTCGTTATTCCCAAACAGTTTGTCATTCGTCATCTTCTTTAGCTGCACTGTCGGGTCTACAAATAGCACTGTGTGCCACTCACAAATGTCTCTATCTATTCCCAACAGGACAGCCCTTTTGTCTGAAAGCAACAAACCATGTCGGTCCAGCAATAATTTTGTTTCTGACACCACCTCAGGTGACAAGGCAGGGCAAAAAAATAAAATCAGTGGGTACTCGCCAGCATTGCTTGGCAATCTGGGGTACTGCCTACACAAGTACTGTAATACGATAGATAAACATGTCCGGGTCTACAGGAATTGCACAAACTACCATCTCCTTTATCATTGTGTGTATTATCAACATCACCCTTACAGCACACATCCCAGGTGTGGAACAGAATACTCCATGATCTGTAAGGGATATGATCATGTTTAACCTATTGAGCAGGTCCATACTAAGTAAATTGACAGAGGAACTATTGGAATATAGTTAGGGGCCCCATACTACATTCCCACCCACCTTAACATCCAACTCCTCAGTGCATGGAATCTTGGAAATAGCCCCAGAGAATCCCTGTGTGTCAAGATATTTTCCTGATAGTGGAAAGTTTCCTTCCATTATACATGATTTAGTTGCACCAGAGTCCATCATGAATATGAATTTCTTATTTCCTATCTCCAACCCTACCAACGATTCCTCTTCAGGCAGGATAGTCATCGACAATACTGGACATACAAGTCCTCTCTGTGGGATGTCCTAATTGGGATACGTGCTTGTTTCGGGGAACAACAAGGGACTACCTCCTACTACTGCTGCTCCCCCAAAGCGAGCGGCAGACCCACCTTGCACCCTATTTAGTGAGTCAGCACCACCCTGCTGTTGTTGCAGCAGGTGCCACACTTGTGTGTCCGGTGCTTGAGGCTGCTGATTATAAGTTTGGTACTGCCCCTGTGGATACTCCTGATTCTGGTACCCTTAACCGTGTTTCTGGTGCCCTAGTCCTTGGGGAATTTAGGAACCTTGGCCCTGTTGTAGTGGCCCATAAGTATATCCTACTGTAGACCTGATCATGCATTCTCTTTTGAAATGCACCCACCTTAAACAATTCCAAAATTGAGACTGCCCGTACCCACCTCCCCTGAGTCCAAACTCTCCTCCTCTTGCTCCTCAAAATCCCCCTCTTCCTTGCTATGGCCCCCCTTTCTGCCACTGTGGGCTGGGGGTACTGTTGCCCCCTCCCCTGCTGTCCTTGTCCTCCTTCGGATCTGAGCACTGCAATCGTGGCACTCACAATTTGATGGTTACTCTCTGTGCCTTCTATCTGTACTGGCGTCGGCACAGGCACCTGAACTGCTACCTTTGCAAATTTTTCTCCACTAATTTTGCTTCATCCTCCTGACACTGTTGCACTGTTTCCCTCTCCCGGTCCTTAATCCTTTTACAAAGATGCACTATAATACTCTGTATTTCCAGCCATCCTTTGACCTCAATACCCACAATCTCATCCAGTGCCTTCTGCACTTCCTTGGGAAAACCCTTCTCTTAGATAAAATAGAAGAATGATATTGATTGATCACACGGCTCTCTGGTCTCAGCTCTCCACTTCTCTTGCATTTTGAGAATAGATATAGCTGGGACCTCATCATCACCCATGGTATACTGCATCAAAGACTGTAAATCGGGAGTATCCGAGAAGGCCCTCCGTAGTACATCCCATACCAATGCTCTAAATCCATTAAATGATGCTCCATCATGTGTGTCACCCCCCAGGGTTACTCCTGGGAATCCGGCCTTAACCCACACATCCCCAGCCTGATCCCCAATTATGGCAACCAACAGTCTCTTAAGATCCTCTACACAGCTGCCATTTCACAGCACACCATATCCAGTAACACTGATGTACGCAATTACACTCTCACCCTCTCCCTTCTCAAAACAAGATCACTGCTCAGGCAGACTACCTCTTAGAATATGGCCCCGATTTGCTTGCCTTAACGGAAACCTGGCTTAATCCCTCCATATCCAGTGATGCCACCTGATCCATTCCCTCTAATCATGTGATCTTTCTATCTAATCGACTCAATTATAAAGGGGTGGGGTAGCTCTGATGTGAAAAAATCACCTTGACTGCAACATCATTAGTCGTACTAGCCCAGATGACTGTGAATCATTATGGGCGAAGATCAAGACCTCGTGTTGGAATTGAAATAATATTATGTCTCCCATCGCAGTATTTGAATGTGTATTGGCCTACGCCAAGTTGTCTAAAATATCATGTAAATAGACTCCGCGGCAAGGTCTTGACCTTAACGAAGAAATTGTGTAAGTCGCCATCTTGGATTTAGCCGCCATTTTAGGTTCTCTTGTAATGTGGAAGTCACCCTGAACATCAAAATGGAGGCCGAATGACATTCTGAGTGAGATTCTGGCCGTTGTGACCTCCGCACACACATGAATAAGTAATATGCCTGCAGGCCACTTGTCGGGGTCGCGAACTAAGACTTTGTCCTATCCCTGACCTATGTGTAAATGAACAACTGTATCAGCGGAACTGATCAAAATGCATACATTATGAGATTGACCTGGCAAGGAACCCTAGGCCTGATCCCAAGAATGGTTAACCCGCGAGGGGGTTGGCCAGGGCTGGATAAAGAATATAAAAGCCCAAGTATTCCAATGTACGGTCTCTCTACTAATGCATCGAACCTTCGTTGAAGTTCGTTATGTTACTCTGAGAGCCGAATAGCTATCCATTTGTCAATTGACTTTTTTGGTAACTGTTGTAGCTTTTAAATAAAGCACTTGTATATCCTTTGTAACCTGTGTTGGTGTATTTCCTTTCGGCTTCCCAGCCTCATATCAATTTTTATGTTTTCACAGTTGGCGCCCGAATAGGGACCCTCAAGATTGATGCCGGATCATTGAAGGTTGACGCAGACTATCGAACCGGGATCAGACGGTGTGATTCTGTGGGCCCGACCGAACGAAACGCGATACCTCGGCAGCGCTGCACAATCCGATCCTTGGACGATAGTCGTGTGGTCTGACACGGCATCTTGACGAGGGTCCATTTTTGAGGCAGGCAGATTTGTCGAAACCACCAAACACAAGGTAAAATTTGTTAGGTAAGTTTTTTGATAAACCGTACGGTCCTCCTTAGGTTTGGTCAGGTGCAGTCGTGACCCGGCTCTTAATTTAACCCTGACAATTTGAATTTGGCATATTGTATCTGCAGACACAATATTGACCAGGTAACACCAATTTTTTGTGAAATGCCTGGGAAATTGTCTAGCTGCTTTAGGGCTCTGTTCCGCAGCGATCGACAATCTTTGGAATTTAGCCGCCCAGCACCACAGGAGGGGTCGCCGGCATGTACTATGTACTGTAAGTATGGCATTGGTAGTATAGTATTTAATGATATTTGGCACAGACAGACCAGACATGCCTCCGAATTTCAGTGGCCAATCAACGGCAGTTTTGCGATCCCCCGTATTGAATACTTAGAATCAGTCTTGCTAAAAAAGAAGGCTAGACCTGCAGCCTTTGATGTTTTACAGAATTGGAAAAAGGAAGCGTTACAGCAGCTTAAAAATAGGGACAAACATGCACGCCGTCATAAAACAAACGCTGAAAAAACGTTGTTGTATGATAAAGAAAAACATTCAGAATCAGTTAAAAATATGGATAGGGCTTTTTCACTTGGAATCCAGAAAATTTACCCCTTTAAAGATTTCCATGTTTCCGAAGAATTTATTGAGAAATTGTTAAAAGAACGCAGGCCTGGTGCCTCTGCGCCACCTCCGTATGTTCCTATTTTGGGCGCTCTGCCCATTCCTGCTGTTGTTCCTGCTGTTATTCCTGTTCCCCCTGTACAACCTATCGTTCCTAGTCCTCTAGTTGTTGTTCCTCCACCTATCGCACCGCCCCTTCCTTCTGCACCGATAGTTGCACCTTTATTAAATTTACCTGTGTTAGGGAGAATTCTCTGTTTAGGCTGAATTTCCTAACCTAGTGAGTCCCCCAGCAGCTTTGCTGGATTTCTGGAGTTTGTTTTTTTCCATCCTGCCAAGAGTGAGACTCTTTTCTCCCACTCTTGGACATGTATGTGTGTAATTCCTTCGAAATGTCAATGTGTTCGATGGGCTATGGGGTCTTTTACTCCATAGGGTCTCATATGTTTTTCTATGTGTGTTACACCGCACCCTACGTTCCATAACACTGGGGCATCCTAGCGGACCCCCACCATAGACTCCATACCCGGGGACTGACTACTGTCTCCCTGGGCATGTAAAGTCACCATTGGCTTTACTAGACCTAAATTTACTAACAGAACTAGTACAAACCATCTTATTGTGGACGTTCTAGTAGGGGTAATTCGATTACTTCTGGATCTGTTACTCGAGGGGGCACTGTCCCGTCCCCCCTCGTCGAGTTTTGGCTGGTGGCAGTGGAAACTACTTGTTATGTTCGACCCCGAACATAACCCTATGGGATTCGTTCCATTGTTGGAGATTGACCCTTTTTCTCGTTAATCTCTAACGTACCACCGGTCTCCTTATCTTAAATAAGTTTATCGGATGGTATTTTCTGCCAGAACTCGGTTTTTAAAATGGCGTCGGTGTTCGTCTCTGTGACTCCTAAACCAAAGGTTGAGCCCTTTGTTCCACTTTTGGCGGGCCTCTGGACAGAGACCCTCCAAAGTGGTGCCATTCTGTCTGGGTTACCACAGGGGTGTGGGAGGGGGTTTAGGCACCCTGGACCGAGTTGCCTTGCCAACTCCGGTCGCACTCTGGAGTGATTGGCCCAAGTGGTGAGCCTTCCCGCTCACCACTTAGCATGTGTTGATTGACAGCTAGGCTGAATGAATGGGGGTTTTCTGCATAAAAGCAGGGCTTTTGGGACTGGATCTTCAGAAGTCGCCACAGGACCTAAGAATCCGACGAGGGTAACGCTGAGCCGACCTGCACGACGACACCTCCGGTGGAGCCCTGCGGAACCGACTCACCACTTCCCGACGACAGAGGAGATCTCCCTGCCGGAGAGTCTCTTCCCCTGGCTGGTGGGAACAACTAGTCCCCTTTGTTTTTTATTCGCCTCAGGACGCAGTGATCAAATTGCCCGTGCAGAGCACCTCAGCAACCGGATAGCCACTACCCCTGTACCGCGACCAAAAGGTGGTGCCTTGTGACGGAGCACTCCGCGGCTGGTCTCTTCCCTGGTGGTGCACCGGACTTCACTTTTCTTCGACGACGAGATCATCTCTACTCTTGGCAAAGACCCGACGTGCATCCACCACCAGGAACAACTGCCCCCGCCGGAGCTGCCCTCCACAACAAGGTACCGTGTCCGCCTGGCTTCCCTTTCAATCGGTTCGAGTGAGGTGTCTTAATCCTCTCCTTTCCGTTGGGTCGCCTTCAAGCTTTTCTCATTTATTGTTCTGAACTGGTTCAATCTGCCGATAACAATTTGCTACAAAGACTTGAATGCATCTCCACTAGAGACTTTTTGGGACATCGCGCCTTGCCTCTCTCCGAGTGGGCCTGGCCTCTGAACTTGATGATCTATTGTGATTCTTGCCTTCCTGCCTTGCATTTTATCCGCGAAGGATTGAACTGTGTTGATTTCATAACCTGCTTATTTTTCTCTCCCATCCTAATATTTAGAGTGTCATCTAGGTTGAGGTATACACCTCTGTCTGAAAATAAGTGGTACCGGAGGAAACTTGAGTTGTCGAAATATTGCTAGGGGGATTGATCGTTTTCTTCTTCGTAGAGTAATTGTGTTTGATTTGTTTGCCGTGATAGCGCCATAGTGTTTTCCATAGATGTTTTGTTATAAATAAATACCTTAATATCTTTACACTAAGCCTCGTTGCGTGTTTGCTTGTCTTGCTGTGAAGAATTGCCCTATTTTGTATACTCCACATACTGCTCAACTTTTCTTGAGAGAAGTCTGGCTGCTCAGCCACAGCTACCAAGTGAATCTGTGTGGTGCAGACTGCTACCAAGTGGGTTCACCGCCAAACGCCTGTAGTCCTAAATCTTTTGCAGTGGTCCCAGAGGGAACTGCACAGGTTTCCGCCTAACAACCTGCACCTCCGCTCTCGAGTGGCCCGTATTGACTGAAGTTGATCCAGGTGCAGGATCAAAGATCGTCACTCGTAATACTGTTTCTGCAGATAAGAAACAGGAATTGTTTGCATGGGCTAAACATTGTATGGAGAAAGGTGATCAAGTTAATGTTTTTTCCACATTATCTAATTTGAATAGTTTTCCCGAGAAAAATGTTTTTATCGAAGGTTTGGGGACTCATTTATGTGTGATGTGGGGTAGATTACAAAATTCGGATCTTCCACAAGGAGTGAGAGATCTGAATGCTTTGGCACTTTCGAGGGACACAGAGCAGAAAGTATATGGGCATGTTGAAAAATTGTTTGAGTATAGGAAAGACTTTGAAAAGTCACGAGATGAGGATGACGAAGACGATAGTATGTATGTACAGAAACGGTTCATTCCGTATCGTAGATCGGCACCTGAGGAAGCACGAATTTGTACCAAAGATGCGATCCGATGGATCTCGGATTCATCGATTCCGCCAGATGAAGTATATGACACGTATAGTCAGTATACAGTAGAAATGCAAAGAAAGGTAATTCAGGTAATGGTACAGTACCTGCAAGAAGAATGTGTAAGAAGGAAGGTTAGTTGCCCCATAGAATTGTTGGGGATTTGTAAAAGGGCTTTCTCGCCCGACACTCCTTCGGCTGCCTTAGCGCTCGACCTGGCTCTGTTGCTTAGTAAGCGGCCGGAGGTACCTATATCTCAGTTGCCTATGAGAGAGGTTCCTCCGACCTTGGTCCCAAAAGTTGAGATCCCCGCCGACGCTGGGACTGGTGCCCCCGCTGTGGATATCCCTGCACATTATGTATCACAATTCGTTCACGTCCCGTTTTCACGACAGGAAGTGAACACTATTAGACAATCAGTTCCCGATATCAGGAAAAACCCGACGGGGTTTTACAAAGAAATAGAGTCCGTCTTGCAGTCCTCTGTGATCACCTTGAGTGATATTGACTTGCTATTTCCTGTACTCCTACCCGTAGATGTATGGAAACAGGTTCGGACAGTAGACGATGTGCCAGGGTTGGGAGATACGTGGGCTAATATGATTAGGATTGATGGGGAAAGACCAGCAGGTGAGAAACCACCACAGGTAATACTTACTTTGCCTGATAGAATTGTCGCAAAATTAAAAACTATAATTCCAGAGAAAAGAATCATTTGGGACAAGCTTACGGCCTGTGTTCAAGGAAAAACTGAAGGCGCCACCGAATTCTTTAACCGATTCGAGCAGGTATTTTCTGACTTCAGTGGACAGGATTTGGGTACAGAGTCTGGGAAAAGGTTGTTTGTGGACAAATTTGTACGTGGATTGTTGCCTGACATCCAGTCACAGATTATGTCCTCTGAGAGCGCTTGGCAGGCAAAATCTCAATCTGAGGTTTTGCACATGGCTCAGTATTATGAGAACCGTGTTAATAATGAGAAGGACAGAATTGAAAAGAGGAAAGGAGATTTGAAAACCAAAGTATTATTACAACAAATTGTTAGAAACCCCAGAGGAGGCAAGACACAGACCAGAGGTCAGTATGTCCCAAAAGGAAATGCTCCTTTGGGTCCTGTGAATATTAATCAATGTGCTTATTGCCGCCAGGAAGGTCATTGGCGAGCACAGTGCCCCGTCCTTCGACAAAGGTCAAACAGTGCGTTTGGGAATATGGGTAGACGACCTAGGGGCCGCCCTGGAGCAGGGGGCCCTGATAGAGGACAGTTTTTACAAGATCCTCAGCAACCTTTTTCACGGGAAAATCAGACCTCGAGGGTGGACTCGAGGAACATATTTTATCACCCTTCTGCTGCCTACCTTTCTGAAGAGTTTCCTTCTGACGAGGCTCTATTTCATTAGGATTGCTCGAAGCAGGGTTTGGAACCTTCACCTATTCCAGTTAATCAGAAAGGCCCCTACGTTGAATTATTAGTAGGGAATAGGAAACACCAGTTTTTGATAGACACTGGAGCACAGAAGTGCTCCATTGATCATTCCCGGGTTCCAAACATTCCACTGTCAGGGCAAACAAATGTTTCCATAGGGTTTTCTGGTATACCAATTGTCTGTCCGGTTTCTTCACCGGTGTCTGTTTCTTATGGTCCCTTTACGGACCATTGCCCTTTTCTTCTCACTTCGAACTGTGGATAGAATTTGCTGGGGTTGAATTTGTTAAAGAAATTGAACGCAGTAATTCATTGTTCTTCTGATGGAGTACGGCTGACGGTTTCACCACAGCAACTTACTAATTCTCAGTTCCTGATTCGACCTTTACCTCCTGAGTTTAGCATTGTCCCGGAATGTTTATGGGCGGTTGACGACAATGATGTCGGGGTATTACAGATTGAGCCTGTTAAAATAGTTTTGAAACATGGAGTGAAACTACCACGCATTCCACAGTATAAAATATCAGTTGAGGGCGAGCGTGCTTTGAAATGCATTGTCTCCGATTTTGTGCATCGTGGGGTGATCGAGGAGATTACAGGTAGTCTGTGTAACAGTCCGATCTTGCCTGTATATAAGAAAGGCGACAATGCAATTCCATACCGGTTCATAATTGATCTTCGTGCTATTAACAGAGTTGTCGCCCCACAATTTCCAATTGTGCCTGACGTGACGACGATATTGACAATGATCCCTGCTACGGCTACGCACTTCAGCGTTGTGGATTTAAAAAACGCTTTCTTTAGCATTCCTATACATAAGGAAAGTAGATATTTGTTTGCGTTCACCTTGGGGGACGCTCATTTACATTTACCAGGGCACCTCAAGGGTATACTGAAAGTCCAAGCATTGATAGTAGAGCTTTGAAATAGCAGCTCGACACCCTTGAATTGCCACCTACTTGTACGCTGCTTCAATATGTTGATGATTTGCTTTTGGCTGCAGACTCTGAGAAAGCTTGTAAAGAAGGCACTGTACTGTTGCTTGTTCATTTGGCTAAAAATGGTCATAAAGCTTCGCTCAAAAAATTTCAATATTGTTGTCAGGAGGTCGCCTATTTAGGCTACCTCCTGTCAAAGGAGGGGAGACAATTGACACCTGAAAGAATAAAACACATTTCTGGCATGTCTGTTCCAAATACACAGAAGGAAGTCAGAGCCTTAATAGGTATGGCTTCTTACTGTAGGTTGTGATTCCCAAACTTTTCGCTAGTGATAAAACCGATGTTGGCTTTGACGAAGAAGGGCATTTCTCTGCCACTGCCATGGAAATCGGAACATCAACGATCATTTGAGCTTCTCAAAACCGCGTTATGCTCTGCACCGGTTCTGGGTACTCCAAATTATGACAAGGCCTTTGTGTTGTTTGTGCATGAATGTGATGGATGTGCTTTGGCTGTATTAACACAGGAACACGGAGGGAAGAATAGGCCGTGCAGCTAAAACTCCTCCGCCCTTGATCCTGTTGCATGCGCTTTGCCAAGATGTTTGCGAGCTGTCGCTGCTGCTGCCGCGTCTGTAAACAGAGTGAGGTAATGGTCATAGGCCATGATTTGATTTTGATGGTACCTCACTCTGTAGATATCCTATTGAATGAAACCCAAACGCAACACCTCACCTCTGCGCGGTTAACAAGGTATGAATTAATTCTGTTTGCCCCTCACATTCAAATTAAGAGGTGTTGTGTTCTTAATCCGGCTGAACTTTTACCTTTCCCGCAAAACACTGTTTGCGGTGATGAAGAATTACATGACTGCCTGTATACCACTGAACAAGAAACGAAGGGCAGGATAGATCTTATAGATACTCCTTTGGACAATGCAGAAGGGGAGCTGTTTTGTGATGGCTCCTGCTTCAAACTTTCAGACGGTACATCTACAGCTGCTTATGCAGTTACTACATTCAGTAAAGTTGTTGAAACTAAGAGAATTTCGCATAACTCCGCGCAGGCCGCAGAGATTATAGCATTGACCCGAGCTTGTGAACTCTCCCAAGGGCGCATAGTAAATATATATACGGATAGCCAGTACGCCTTTGGGGTGGCTCACAACTTTGGAAGGCTCTGGTCGGAAAGAGGGTTCCTGACCTTACATGGGACCAAGATCCAGCATGGCCCCTAGATAGTGCAATTACTCTCGGCACTCTCACTCCCTAAACAGTTAGCCATCATGAAATGTGCTGCACATCGTAAGGTCATAGATGATGTGGGGAAAGGGAACGCTTTTGCGGACCTGATAGCCAGACAAATGGCCACAGACCTTAGCACGGACATGTATGCTTTGAGGGAAATAAGAGATGCTTATATAATGGATGAAGGTATTGGGTCTGTGCGAGATATTCAAACTGATGCCACAGTAGAAGAATCTAAAAGGTGGGCTGAAGGAATGGGGAAACTAGATGATGATGGGTGTTGGGTGGATACATCTGAAGGAAAATGGTTGCTCCCTGATTCATACGTACTGGCAATGGTTACGATGGCACACGGTCCTACACATGTGTGTGCTCAGCAGATCACGAAAATGTTAGAACAAGTTTGGGTGAATAACAAGATTCCGGAGACTGCCAGACATCATGTCCGAAATTGTATGATCTGCTTACAGCACAATGTGGGCAAGGGGACAGTAACTCCAAGGGGAAGCTTTGGGCCCCCTTCTGTTCCCTTCGAGGTCATTCACTTTGATTTTATTGAGATGGAATGGTGTAACAATTTGAAATATGTTCTTGTAATTATTTGTGCCTTCAGTAAATGGGTCGAGGCTTTCCCCGTTAAAGATGCTACTGCCATGACCACTGCAAAGATTATGGTAAAAGAATTCTTTCCTCGATTTGGGCTCCCAAGGGTAATTTGGTCGGATAATGGTCCTCATTTTGTTGCAGCAGTAATTTTGCAGATATGCACAGCCTTACGTATTGAGAAACAATTTCACTCAGCTAGACATCCTCAAAGTGCTGGGTTGGTGGAAAGACACAATGGTATCTTAAAGAATAAGCTTGCGAAAACATGTGCCGATACCAAACTGAAATGGCCAGATGCCTTACCTATTGAATTATTGGCTATGCGTACCACACCTCAAACTAAGACTGGGCTTTCTCCATTTGAGGTAGTGATGGGGAGACCTGCTAACATTTGGGGTCTCCCAAAACCTAAAGCCCTGAGAGAGGTGGAAAATGTATTGCTTGTAGACTACTGTAACCAGTTAACTAAAAACCTGTATTTCATTTATCACCAGGTGCACTCAGCTTTACCTGTACGGTTCATGGGCCCAGGACAAGATATACAGCCTGGAAGTTGGGTCCTAGTGGAGGCCTACGAAAGGTCTTCCTGTCTTGCGCCTCGCTGGCGGGGACCCTACCAGGTGCTGTTGGTCACCCTGACAGCAGTGCGGGTGGCTGGAAAGAAGCACTGGATCCACGCGACGCATGTCAAGAAACTTCCTCACCCAACGCCACACGTTACAGAAGAAGCAGAACCCCTCGCTGATGCTACAGTCTCTGATCCTGGAGTAGCAAACAGCGCTGTGAGTGCGTCGGAGAATTTCTCTGAGCCCGAGGAGCTTGGGGAACAGACCATTTCGTCTCTGCACTCTCTTGGAAAATCACTTCCGGAAAATACTGTTTCAAGCTCTGCGACTTCCGTCAACTCCGACACGTCGCTTCCCTCAGGAAGTGACAACACTTTATTTTCGGACCAAACAATCTTGGGTACCACCAGGTACAACCTTCGACGAAGAAAATAGAACTACCGCACAGGTTTTTTCGTGCATCTGGAAAAGGGAAGTGATTGGAAGTTTTCTTTTGTATAAGAAAGTTTCTGTTGAACAAAAGGGATTCTGCTGGCTAGGGTTGGGAAGGACTAAGAAATCGCGCGACTGTAGCGTCGCCAGCAACGAACATTGGGGTCGTCGATTGAGGAACTACAATGCCTGCCACCTCCACTGCTGCTCCCCGCACTGGACTTGTGAATAAGGGGGTGACCAACTTGGACAATGAACAATGCGCCTGGGCCCCGAAAATGAACTGCTGTGTTTTGATAATGATAATTGTTATTTTTGCAACTACTGCTGTAGGACTTTGGTACTTTGAAGAAATCTATCCTCTAAAACCTTTACTACCGACCGAGATTGTACCAACTGCTTTGACTCCCTCTGTACATCTTCACACTCTGTCCCCTAGAGACTCCCAACATGGATAGAAGTATCATAATAACACTCTAATGATAGTATCGAATGCAACTCATGCCATTTTTAATAAGAGTAACAGTTGGATTTGTACTCATTTACCGCAACATGGGAACAAGGGACTGGGATGGAATATTCATCCTTTACCTTTAACTACTGCTTGCTATGCCTCTCTTAGAGCACTATTCTTTGGCCGTTGGAATGATAGCATCTCAGGGAACTTTGATGGAACTAATTTGAATGATTTCGAGAAACGTGAATTAACTCCCCTGGGATGCTCGCTTTTTGCAAATAGAAGTAAACCCAATGTCGCTTTTATTAGGCCGTCTGATAAATTATCTCTTCCTTTTCAAACTCTAATTTCCTTTAAAATCGCTCCGATAGGCAATAAGGATGCCGTACCTCCTTCTTACTCTATAAATCATAGCCCTGACTCAGTCCCCTTTTGTGTACAAAGAAATGGCACTCGGCCAATGGGAGATTTTGAAGGTTGTAAGAACATTGTGAATTTGACTGGAGAAAACAGGCCTCTGTATATAGGGGGGCCTGTTTATTTTGTTTGTGGTAGTTTAGCATTTCCCTGGTTGCCCAAGGATTGGCAGGGAACCTGTTATTTAGGAATACTGTTACCCGGGGTATTTATAGCTAGTACATTGGAGGTTTCTTAGGCTCGCCCACGGTGGGACAAGAACAGAGATACCCCTGGGCAAGTATTGGGAGATATAGCGAAATCAGTTGTGCCCTTTTAGGGACAAATAACAAACTCTGAGAACATTAGGGGATTAGCAAGGGTACTGGAGAGAACGATCAACCGCACCACGGACACACTCTACAATATGACCTTAGAACAAAAAGCAATAAGATTGGTAGCACTCCAAAATCGGATGGCATTAGATGTCATTCTGGCAGAACGAGGTGGAGTATGCAAAATAGTGGGGTCCGCTTGCTGTGTTTTCGTACCAGATTCCTCGCCGACAATTTTTAAAGCAATACAGAACTTGCATACTCTTAGTTCTGAAGTACATATCCCTGTAGGAGATTGGAATCTTAGCACCAGGTTCTGGGATTCTTTACGATTGTGGGGTTGGAAGGTGCTTTCTGTTATTCTAGTTATTTTGGGGATCTTGCTATTCCTTTGTTGCTGTTTTCAATGTCTTCCGAGTATATGTGGAATGCTAGGGGGATGTTGTGCCCAAGCAGTGAGCACAATAGGGCGTAGAATATATGCCCCAGATACAGCATCTAAAGAGTTTGTGTTACAAGAGGTTCTGATGAACGACCTAATGGCTATAGATATTACAGACAATGATTCGGGATGTATGGATGACAACGCATGGAGTTATTTGCAAAAGAATTAGAAATGATATTAGCACTTGGCATAGGCCAAAAGGAGGGTCTGTTGGAATTGAAATAATATTATGTCTCCTATCGCAGTATTTGAATGTGTATTGGCCTCCGCCAAGTTGTCTAAAATATCATGTAAATAGACTCTGCGGCAAGGTCTTGACCTTAATGAAGAAATTGTGTAAGTTGCCATCTTGGATTTAGCCGCCCTTTTAGGTTCTCTTGTAATGTGGAAGTCACCCTGAACATCAAAATGGAGGCCGAATGACAATCTGAGTGAGATTCTGGCCGTTGTGACCTCCGCACACACATGAATAAGTAATATGCCTGCAGGCCACTTGTCGGGGTCGCGAACTAAGACTTTGTCCTATCCCTGACCTATGTGTAAATGAACAACTGTATTAGCGGAACTGATCAAAATGCATACATTATGGGATTGACCTGGCAAGGAACCCTAGGCCTGATCCCAAGAATGGTTAACCCGCGAGGGGGTTGGCCAGGGCTGGATAAAGAATATAAAAGCCCAAGTATTCCAATGTACAGTCTCTCTACTAATGCATCGAACCTTCGTTGAAGTTTGTTACGTTACTCTGAGAGCCGAATAGCTATCCGTTTGTCAATTGACTTTTTTGGTAACTGTTGTAGCTTTTAAATAAAGCACTTGTATATCCTTTGTAACCTGTGTTGGTATTTTTCCTTTGGGCTTCCCAGCCTCATATCAATTTTTATGTTTTCACACTCGGCCAACTCCTCCTTAATTATTCTGACTCTTTACAAGCCCCCCAGAGACATGCCACACTTTGAGGAGCAGCTCTTGGAGTTCCTTACTCATAATATCAAACCTAAAAATCTGTTGATCATCCTCAGTAACTTCAATCACTGGGCTGATGATCACTCAGACAAACAGGCATCCCAACTCATGGACTACCTTAACTCTATAGGCTAAGGTAACTCATAAGTTACACAATGGGTGAAGGAGGCCCCACACAGATGTGGTCACACGCTGCACTGGTTGACATCTCACCATTCACTCATGTCCTGCCTTGGGGTCATGCCTTGTGTGTGGTCTGATCACTCTTTGGTCCACACCAATGTGCATCTTCCTTCACCGGTAGCAAAACTGAACGCACTACCAAGAGTCAAGAAACTCTCACGCAACATCAAAAATGTCACTCTGGCCAAATTCACAGCTCTGCTCTCAGCCAGTCTAGAGCCTCTTCACAGTTTCTCTGAATCCTCTCAATTGGTGGAACATCTCATCACCTCAATAAAACAGGACCTCTCAGGTCTAGCACCACTAAAAAGCAAAATAATCAAACTCAAGGCCCAAAGAAATATGTGGCTTACCGACGACATCATCACAGGCAAACAGACAAAGAGCACATGTGAAAGATTCTGGTGTGAGAACTCTATCCCGCACTCACTAGCCAAATATAAACAGGCAGTGAAGCAATATAAAACAACCGTTATTACTTCCAAATCCACCTATTTTAACAATAGGATTAACAAAGAACAATGTGCCATTCACAAGGGAGGGCTTACCTTTCAAATGTTGGGGGGAGGGGCTAACTTCACGGGCGGTGTGGGAGGGGCAAACATATTAGTGTGGGGGAATCTAACTTCTTTATGCATTCTAATGAGACTATTCTACTACAGCTTCAATGTTACAAGCAGTTAACACTCTCATTTAAGTCTGAAAGCACCCACTTATGGACTGTTGTGAGAATGAGCAGTCTCCTGTTCCCTCTCTACCCTTCCAATCACTTCCCAGGCATGCATGTACTAAACCCTCATCAAGATTTAATTGCCTAAACAAATATGCATTAGAATGCAGGTTCTAACAGTTAAATGCTTTACGTTAGCAATTGCTAGGCCTTTGTTAACAGCGAAACCCAGGTGCTGTTTAACATCTGTGTCCTCTTCTGTCCGGCAACGGCTCTGTAGGCCAGCCAGTTCGAGTCAACATAGCCCAAAATTTCAGGGGAGTATGGGGGGAGAGAGGGCTGAATCCCGGTCAGCTCAATGGTGTTGCACCACTACTTGTGTTTAATCACTTGGTTACTTATTGGTAATCTTCATTTCTCTGATCCCTATTCTTCCTTATCATAGAGGTAATGCCTGGCTTAGTTACCTATAATCTTCATTACTCCTAGACCACTCTTCCTCATCCCAGTACTTGCATATGCGTCAGGGAGCTGCATATGTAAGCACTGGGACAAGGAAAGGGTATGTGGAGGTAATTTTGGTCCAAGAAGCTGATTTTGGGGATCGAGGCAGGGGGTGGGAGAGAAAGGGGATGTTTGGGGGGTGGCATGGGATGGGGATTGTTCGATAAATTGTAATGGTCATCCATCTCCAGGCTAAACAGGCATGATATGTGGTATTAGTGGCTAGAGAGGCATTTTGGTGCAGTCAGGATAATCATTTCCTAGTTTGGCTTGACTTTTTTTTAACTGGTGTTGGGGTGGAAATGAGTCTATCCCACCCTCCTAGGCGTTTTAAGGTGAGGTTAATCCTGAATGAAGTTGTGTAGTGTACAAGGGGGGAGGGGACAGTGCCATGACACTCGGCACAGATATAATATAGCGCAAATGATAGACGCGTAAACCCAGTGTGCCCATAGAAAGAAACAGCATTTTCTTATTATGGTAGAAGCATAGTCTGGCATGGTCATGCGGTACAACTTTAACTCCATGAAAGGAATCGACTAGGCCCAAGATCATTAAAACGAGGTGAGTCTGCATAGCCTGTTCTCATGGAAGCCTGCCCTTGTCCCTCCATTGTTACAATTACTCTGTATTACTGGGAGGAATGTGCTCAGCAAGGCCTTGAGACAACACCAGGCTCCTCGCAGTGCCCATTCATCACAGCCGAACTGCCAGCAGACCTCCAACCCCCACCCAGCATATCCAGAGCCATGGCCCACACCACTGCACAACACCCACACCCCTCCATTCTATGATAGTGAATGACCCCAGCCCAAATTGTAAACCAACTGACCATAAAAGATCTAAGTGTGTGTGACTGCTTCACCTTGTCACATAAATACATACTTTGTAACACGACATACAGGGAGGGATACATTATAGATCTAAACAAGGGTGTAAGCCATGGGGTGTGAGAGGTGCGGTATCATAAAAGCACGGAATGTGTGGATCAGCGTGACTGTATGTTTTCCTCCCTTCTCCCTGGCATCAGTCCCCGAACCTCCCAGGTGCATGGCACAGTGATGTAGAATTAGGCGTAGTGTATCATAGCAGTTTTTGATAAAGTAATTTATGAGAGACCAGACATTCACTCCATGGAAAGATGAGCAAGCTGACCCATGTGGGAACAGACAGACGGAGGAAAGGAGAACCAATCATAGCCTGGCATCCTTTATGGAGCAGGACCATGCATACTGTCTTACCAATCAACTGTGCGGGTCTAGACCCTATATGTGATTTCCTTAATGATGCTGTGACCGTTTATAATGTAATAACAACCAATTTGGAGTCAGAACGTTCTCGAGCAGCAGAGTCCTTTGCTGATACATTTGTATTCTGTACAATTAAATGTTGTTATCCTTGCAAGCCATCTCTTGGGCTTTTTTCCCTAGAGGGTTATATTCATTCTGGAGTGAGTGTGAACAGGGACTTTCCTTCACTGTACATCTCTGTTTAAGCAGTCCGGCTAAGTGTAATTACCTGGCAAGACTGGCATTTGAATGCTGCTAGTCTAGCCATTTATTACTGTGGCATTCTATATTTTTCTGGTCATCTGTGATGAAATAACCAAGATAAGTGTTATTGCTTTGACTGGCATTTTGATGTAACCAGTCTAGGTATATCTAAATGATTCTTGGCATGCTTTACTGTAATATGCTATTACGTGTCTACACTGGTCTACATTGTGCCGCCAGTTGGACATGTTTTCAATGTGGCGTGGCATTTTAATAGGAAAGCATTTTATTAATTAAAACATTAATGACTGTTGGTGACTTGCATGTATTGGATTTTTGGATTGGTGTTACCTTACCAAAAAAATTCAAACGCTCTGGCCTTTTAGCCATTTTTCCTCAGAAAGTATGGCGTATAATGCATTAAAACTCAATTTATATCTTTTCCCTAGTGCAGTGTGCAGCATGCCCCTGTCGCAGCACGTTTGTGCATATTGCAAAAGCATGGTAATCTAGACCGGCCCATGGTGTGGCGCTACCCGTGATTTGTTGCTGAGTTGGGAGGGCCGGGGGTCCTCAGCATGGCAATAGAGGATTGCATAGGGGCAACACGCTTGTCTTGGAAGCAAGATCACTCAAAGCAACAGAGGCACAAATTCTATATCTGCACTTAGAAACCAAACTCAGCTATGGTATTAGGCACGGCATACAAAAAACAATTAAATAAATAAATCACTTGCCTGCAAATTTTGTGTTGCGCCACTGGTCCTATTATATACCAAAACAAATAACACATCATCATCAATAAAATCTATTCTATACAGCTGTCTTCATTTTATACAGGGTATCTCCACTTCTTATCTTTTTACTGCCCCCCGAAGGAGGCTGTACCTTACGTCCTGCCGTGCGGCCTTCCCCAACTAGTGTCAGAAGTATCTGTTACACCCTCTTCAATACTTTTTCAACTTAAACAACACACCAACAAAACAATACCTTCCCCCGCAGGTATTTTCATCCACCTAGGTATTTACAACCTATGATCCCCCAGATGCCTTTCAGTGTCGAGCTTCCTCTATCTGCCTGCTTCAACTCGCTGCATGCAGCGTGCCACCTATGAGACTAGGCAGGACATTCATTGAAACTGGGCTACTACTAACCTCGTATTAGGTGCACACTCAAACCACTACCTGCAGAAGGACTCTGCTGGCCAACAGAGCCGTGGTGAGGAGTCCCCGAACCTTTGCCAGACACTGGGTATCTCAGCCGTGCCTCCAAATTTTAATATAGGCCGAAATGTACCAATAAGAGAAAACACTCAATAACGCAGTAACTCCAAGTGCACCAGTGTTATGACTGCCTCTCAGTCATTGGGTTCATATATAAAGGATACTCTGGATGCTGTCAGGTACTCTTCACCGTTACTTTAATTGGATATATTCAGTTACAATCAAATTACATCAGGTTATCAGGAGATCAAGAGGAATCAGGACAAGAGCCCACTGGCTCCCACCACCCAGGCTTACATCTTCCAACTGCCTGGGCTGGAACCTCTTCATACACAAACATTCCACACTCACCATTCCAAGCACACCACACACATTCCAACAAGAAGCCTCATACAATCAGGAAGAAGACCAATCCTAACACCTCCTTCTCTTGCTGCAAAAGACGTACCCACATACATACCAACCCTAACACCTCCTTCCCTTCTACAACAAGCACACCCACACTCAACAACAAGAAACCAATCCTCACTTACCACAGCATGACACCGACTCACCAATCAGAACACTACTCACACTCTACCACGTTCCAAACACCCAGAAAATTGTACCATCAAGAGTAACTAACATACACACAACAGGACCCGACCACCACAACTACACTCCTAACTAACATAGAACACATGCCTCCTTCCACTTCTCCCTGTCACCAGGGAACCTTGAAACTGCCACCTTCAAGCACCACCAGCTCCACCTTGGGCAAACAACCAAACACAATCATAACCCTCAAAACATTCTGACCTCCTTTTATCTACCTCTGCCACAGGTGAATCATGGGGCTGCCAACCCCAAGCACAAACTCCCCACATCGGGACTGGCACAAATCCTGCCGCAACTGAACGAGAGAACTAACTAACTACCCAACAATCTACCCAGGCAGATATGACCAGAACAACGGAAAATGCACACACACAACACACATACCAACTCTTCATTCCAAACCGGAATTCAACCACACAAAGTTAAATCAATCAATCACTCACACAAACACACCCATAATAAACGGCAACCAGCTGTCACTCCAGTCACCCACCACCAGCACCTAGCTGCAAACTTGAACACTTCAATACTACACCTATCACTACCAAGTGAATACAGCCACCAGATGACATGTTGCCATGCTCCTAGAATCAACCAAGGAGGAAATGTTCACAGGAAAAAACAAAATGCAAGCACACCTGCATCCTCAGGGTCTCTGCAGAACTCCCGAACCTACACGACTCTGCAGAGCCAACACCTAACTAACCTCCACTAGTTACATGACTCTGCAGAGCTGCAAAACAGCACACATCAAAGCTCAGCAAATTTTCAAGCAACTAGGCTCCCACTAGTCACTTCAAATCTGAGTCCACATAGCCATAGCACAAAACACCTCAAAACTCTGCAGTTTCCAAACAACTAGTCTCCTACCAGTTGCTCAAAAACTTCACTCCACAGAGCCGTAACTCAAAACAGATCCAAACTCCACAGAGTTTCATGACCACCAGACCAGACGCTCTGATCAATTCACACCACATATATGAGTCTCTCCAGAAATCCAAACTCTGCCGAGTTTCATGACCAAATCCCTGGACATGCACCAACCCATTCTCAAAACATGCACCCTGACACAAGACACACACAATCCCTACATAGAATGTCAATTGCTAATCAGTGCTGCAGTCGCTCCAGCAAAAATCTTGGGTTGAACACAAACAAAAAAACATCCAACATGCCAATCCCCCAACATTGAAAGATACATTAATACATTGCAATGTGCGGTTCATGTCGCCTGTAGAAGGCCAACTCTAAATACTGCAATGCCTCAAAAATTGTTATACTGTGGGATGTTTTCATCCACACATCCAAGCCCTACAACAGTACTGTGAATTGCTGGTAGCAGAAACATCAGAATGGCCACTGGAAAGCATGCTGCTCGCCAGCAATCTTCCAAAGGTGCGCAGTAAAAATCTGAAAGATAGGCTGCCATTTACTTTTGCCATGTCAGTGAGCACAGGAGATCACTGCCTAAAACCACCATTGGGATACCCACACAGTAGCCTGAAACCACTTGGAAAAAGCAATGCTGATTGCAAAGGAATACAGATCTGTTCAAAAATCCGTTTTATTTGGTGTCAAAAATTGCTAAAATCATGGCTCACAAAACCACCAAAAAGATCCAACCTTCTTGGGGGGTGTTCCACATGACTCTACTGCAAGAATCCACATCAGTACAATATTATCAAGACTCCTATGCCATCAAAGTAAAATCCCCTTTTAAAAAATAGACAACTGTCAAAAATGGGTGCAGTACCGTTGCTCGCCTCCGACAGGTGCTGGCGATCTAAATTCTGACAGGAGAGCTGTATTTCAGAAGCTAAATATGCCAAGCAAGAGAATTCCATCAAAATGCCATATAGAGTGCCACCCAGTGATTTCATGTTGAAAAAGACTTGGTTTAAGGAGATATTGCTTAGTTTAAAGTTATAATGTTATATTTATTTTTTTACAAGGAACTAATTTGCAATTGACTAGAGGCAGCCTGATGCAGTTCAGACTTCAAAAGGTTTGCTTTCCCATGAGAACCCTTCACACCTCAGGCCTATACACCAGAAGGCAGGATATTGCATGGTCATGTTAATCAGATGGAGGGTGGCACCCTGGTCTGCTGCCCTCAGGCAAGACAATGGCTTCTTTCAGCTGAATAGGATACACTGATTTGGGTGTGCCTGAACAACACTGCTCTGGGAGAAACAAGACATGTGACCTCTGAGTCAAGCCAGAGTCTGGGGGCGGGGACAAACCAATTGGTGTACTGAATTGAAGGCAAATATATGTTTTATAAGAATACTGATAACTAATTGTAACCAGCTGATGGAAATGTACAATTTTGAGATTCTTAAAATGTCACCTTCACTCACAGTTTGAGACTAAGCTGAAATCCGTACGATGTTCTGAGACCAAACCCTGGGATTTATTAATATTGTGGGTACAGTGTTTATGCTAGAAACATAACAACTTACAGTGATATGCTCAGAGAGGGTGTGTATGTCTGTGCAAGATTTGGTGCAAAACCAATATTGCGAAACCCACTAAAATCGCGAATAAGTTGTCATTTCTGAATTAAGCTCTTAGGAAAATCAGAGTTGGACAAGGATGTACCTTAATTAATCTGTGATGTGTACATGTATTCTCAACAACTTGTGTATCTGGGAAACCTGGTTGTTATGAAAAATTGATTTTCTATGGGAAACCAAAGGGGAGGGATTACAGCTAAGCCACAAACACAGCATCACTCTGACACACTAATCCTTTCTCCAGTCAGGTCACAGGGAATCCTCTAACCTATCAAATCCTTAGTGGGGTGGGCATGAAGAGTCAGCCTCCACACCCACTTTGAAAACACATAAAAAGAGACTGCTTTGGCCAGACACACTTCTCTTTCCACTACTCACTGATTCCGGCGAAGCGCTCTGCCAGACCAGACTCTAGAACTCAGCTCTAGAACCTTAAGCAGGGGCCTAACCCAAAAGCTGAACTCTTCTCAGCAGGCCTCAGAATCCAGCAACCTAACCAAACTATTCAACAGCCTTGCCACACTTTACGCTTCTAGCCCAGAACCATGTGCCAGAACCGAGACCCAGAGAAAGCAGAGCTGTATCCAGAACCCATCAGATCCAGTTCAAGAGACCAGACCGCCATGCAGTGCCGATAGGAGACCAGAGGCTGTGCTGTGAGCAGAACCCAGAAGGCCTGAGACCTGTCCGGCGGCGAGAGAACACAAACCTGACCAGATCTGTGACGAGGTCCATTCTATTCCAAAACTAGGAGTGAGTATCCAGTCTAGAACTGTACAGAACCAATCTCTTAGTCTAAAGTAATCTTATCCCATCCATTTGAACCTGTCCAGAACTGCATTCAGAATTTTGTGTCCATCCTGTGATTTCAAATCTGTAAAAGCGTCATCTGTCATTCTAAAATCTTGACTTTATCTTTGAAAATCTACCTCCACAAAAAACATCTGTATCTTTTGAACCGCACGTCCTAGAAGCAAAATTTAACTGTCATTCTAAAGCTAAGATCCTAAGCAAACCCAATACGACATTCCAACTCCTTATAGTTTTTCTGTAATTGCGATTTACACACGTGGAAAAAGTGCAGCGAATTGCAATTTAGCTCCATTTCATTTTCTGTCAAAATAGCTGTCTTTTGCTTACCTGATCTCTCTAAGCGTGCTGGGGGGAACTGGGATTGAACTGCATTATCTCTTCCTATTGCATAAGGGGGGAGTGAGTTGTCACAAGGGAAAAAGTGATCATATTATCTCTTGCTGAAACCATATCAAGTTTATTTCTGTGTTGCCTTCTTTCCCACTATTGCCTTTCCTTGAACCATAAAAGTATTCTCTGCTACCTTATCCTTTTTATACCAACTCCTAAGTGATTTAAGAGAGTGTGCTATATTACCCTTTGTTGACCACTATTATATTCATAAGTGTGCTATCAGATATTATTTTGTTCATAAATGTTTGATATATATATATATATATATATATTACATGGACGCGGTAGCGTCCATGTAGTTATGGTTAAGTTGATGTTTCTATAGGAAGAGCATTTTTTATGTGGCTTATAACTTCGCTCCCTCTGGACGAATCCTCACCAAACTTTACAAGAACAGTATGCGGCCCACTCTGAATCTTTTTGCAAAGTTTGGAGAGGTTTAGTCCAGCGGGGGCAAAGTTATAGGGGGGGTCCCAAAACTTTTGTTTTTTCCCATAGACATAATGGGAAAAAACTTTGCGCACGCCTACAGCCCAAACCTCTGGACGGATTTACACCAAATTTGCGGCAGGAGTGGGGGATTGGTCCCGAAAGTGTGCTTTTGCAAATTTGGTGTAAATCCGTCCAGTAGTTTTTTTTTTAAATGACCAAAATGTAAGGCAAAAAATTAGTGATATCTCCGTTCGCTTTGCGGACGGACTTCCCTGTTCGCTCCGCGGACAGTGCCCTGATTGGCCGAGCGGCTTGCGCAATGTCCACGGACATCCGACGTGTTCGCTGATTGGACGGCGTGGGGCGTAGAGCGCGCCAGATTTTTGGTGGCGCCCGCGGACAGCGAGGTGAAACTTGGTTTAAAAATTGTATTTAGTGGAGTGTGTTGGTGTGTAAGAGTGTTTGGGGAGGGCGGGGGAGTGCTAGATGCTTTTGTTGTGTTCGATTTGTCTGCGGACAACACGGCTGTTCTGAAATGTTCATAAATAAACAGAATCGATTCGGTGTCAAGTTGAAAGTGTTCTAAGAAGACGCGTGGGGTCCTGGAATGTTTGCGGGGGTGTCCTGAAGATATTGGGCCTCATTACGACCGTGGCGGTCCGGAAATAACGGTGGCGGTAAACCCGCCGCCACCGTTGTTTCCGGACCGCCTGATCCCGACCCCTGCAGGCGGGAGGTGATGTTCCCGCCAGGTCTGACCTGGCGGGTTTAACACCGCCCGCCTGCAGGCGGACGAGGAAACACCGGCAGCATTACAAGATGCTGCCGGTGTTTCCATGATCCCGATTCCCATTGAGTCCCATAGGCATTAAGGCCATACAATTGACATTTTTGTGGTCTATTTGTTCCATAATATCTGTAGCACATGCATTATCACCATAAAGTGCATGAATGTGCTGGGTTTTCAATAATGCTTCTGCTTATTTAGAAAGTATACCAACTCTGATACTTTTTAAGATGTTGGCATAAGTAAGATCTGCAGATTAGTGCATGTTTTCTGTTAATACTCTGTATTGGAAATGTTGCTAAAGTTTGACATTTCCAATGCTGCCATCAGTTTTACGGCAGAGTTTGTGTCCTAATGTTTCAAGAATAGGCTCACCTTTTACTGGTGTCAATTGAAGAAGATCTCCGAAAACAATAATGTGTTCTCCTGCAAAGAGCTCTTCATGGTTTGTTTTGAGTACTTCTTGTAATCTGAGGTGAATCAAAGCCAACATTAGGTTGGACACCATGCTGACTTCATCTATTAGTAGCATTTTCATTTGTTTCAATACTCTGCGTAGTTCCATTGCAGCTTCTGCAGAAAGTTTGTAATAATCTAAATTGTTTTGGTGTTCTACTGGCAGGAGTAGTAATTGGTGTAAAGTGACACCACCTATGTTGAAGGCAGCTAAACCTGTGTGGGCAGTGACAACAGCTGACAGTTTGTTGTTTGTCAATTGTTGAAGGAACTTACTGATGATTTTGATTAGGAATGTTTTGCCAGAACCAGCTTCACTACTGACATACAATAGTATAGGTTTGTAATTTTGACAGGTGCATTCTTTGTTTTCATGTTGTACACCATGTACAATTTCTTTTGTTACTTCTTGAAAAATGCTACGTTGCTCATTGTTTAGCTTTGATTGTAGTATAGTTAAGTCTTATTTTTCTTCATACTGACACATGGTGTTTTCTACTTCTATCATAGCTAATTCTGCCTCCTTTGTTATTAGTGGGTCTCCCAGTGGTTCTTGGCTTCCTGTGACAGAAGGTTGACTACTGTCAGGAGTGTCCTTATCTAGTTGGGCCTGGAGTTCTTCTTCGTGTTGCTGTTCATTGTGCAACATTGTTTTGTACTGTGCAAAGTTTACATCAGTTATACTGCTTTCATTTGCTTTGAAAGCGTCTTCATATTAGTCATAGTTATCTAGCATTTCTTCTTCTTTTCTCTATGGTTTAAAGAGTTGTAGCAGGGACATGTAATATACTTCTTCATGTTGAGTAGTCTTTAATGACAATTTGATATGATTCATTAAATTTGGTTTGGTGAGTTTTACTAAGCTGCCTTCACGGTTTGTCACTTTGTATTTACACATTCTCTATGGGACAGCATTTTTATGCCCAAGCTGTATAATTTCTGAGACACTGTTTTATCTGATGACAGGTCATTCCAGAGGTCTTCGAGCTCTGTCTTTTCTGATTTGGTTAAGTATGCTGTGACATATCGTGCAACTGCAGTAGAATTGTCTGCAATGTACTGCACATCTATGTTTGCATTCCATAAGTGGCCAATGATTGCATTGTAATCATTGATATATTTGTCTTCTTCTTTTCTTTTTATGCAATATGTATTTGTAGGTGACTTACCTTTAACACTATGTCTAACTGAAGACATGAGGTTGTTCACTTGACCTGTATTTGTAACTGGTCTAGGGAAACCAAATCGGCATTTGGTGTAGTATTTCCCTTTGTTTTTGTATTTGCGACGACAATATTTGCCACATTTGTGTCTTTGGAATTGTAAAATGTTTGCATGAAGATCACTATTTGCAGATTCTGATGGAATTTCACTAGTGACATATTTTTCAATAAACTGTAAAACAGTGGCATCACTGTCTTGACCAAATTTAGGAGCATCTTTAATTCATAAAAGCATGTGGACATGTGGTGCTCCCCTGGCTTGGTATTCTTTTCTCCAAAAGAAGTGTTGCACTTCTCCAAGGGGAGGAACAGTTTTGTTACAAATAAAATGTAGCATAGCAATGAAGCGATGGTGAAAATATCTTGAAACATTAACAGGATCCTGTGAACAAAGTTCTCCAGGTGTTAGTATATCTATGTTTGTTTTGTTTTCGTTTGATATGCGTAGGAAAGCATATAAATATTCCCATGCATATTCTGCACAACTTAATGTAACAAACCAAGTGGGTGGGCCAAGGTTTCTGATCATGCAACGTACATCTCCATGAGGTCGAAACCAGTACTCTTTAGTACCACGCATATTTGCTGATAGATTTGAAAGATTTGCTTGTAAAACCTCATCTTTTTGTTGAACTTTTTGAAATAATTGTGCAGCTGTCATATTTTGAAAGTGTGATCCTGATTTTAATATGTGTGCAACTCCGTAACATAAAGTTGCTAGTTCACTTTCAAAGAGGAAGGTGGAATATGTATTCCACTTTTGTCAAAATCTGTGATCTTCAGAATACATTCGTAATGAGCGATATTCTGATGCTGATATTTGAATAGGTCTATCATCGTATCTTCCTCCTTTGCCAGTAGGAAAGAGTAGAGGAAAAGCACGTGCTTCTATACGTTTTTCCCATTTGCTGATTGGTGATTCTTTTGTTTGACGCATTTGGTAAGTTTCCAGTGCATCTTCTATGGTGTCATTAGAGTGCAATGGATGAATTGTATAATGGTCTAAAGTGTTTGATATTGTTGCAGGATCTAGGAGCTCAAATTGACCAGCTTCTTGTGTCTCTTGAATTATTTCAGTTGTATCTTTCAAGTTTTCTTCAATATTAATTTCTTTGTAATATTCATTATTCTCTTTAAGATATTGCAGGGCTTCTCTAACTTTATGTAAATCTACCAGTTGTTGCCAAATTGTTTTGTCTTTTGTTGGTACTCCATTTACCAAGATAATTAAAGATTGCTGCATTGGACGTTGCACTCCTAGAGTGTGCACATTTTCTTTTAGATCTAATGGTAAATACACTACTTTTCCACGAATACCTTTTACTAATTCAGAGGGAGGTAATTTTGCAGTTTTTGGTTGAAGGCGTATTATTGCTTGAAATGGGTGCACTGTTTGAATTATGATGCTCTCATATAAATTAAGTTATTGAAGGGGTTTTGGTAGTGGATATAATTCCAAGTTATTTGTGATAGCACGTGAAGGAGTTTGGTTGTTGTCAAGTTTTGTAGTGCAGTAACTGCAAAGTATTATGGGGTCTGTTATTTCATATTTGTTTTCTGCTATAAGGTAGAGAGCTAATTCAAACCATTTAGAATCCTCATTGTCTTCTATTTTGTATGATAGGTCTACAGTTTTTGTGTTACTTTTATAAAAAGTTCTGCAGCATCATACACACACGTGGTTTGGTACTTCAGCTGAAGTACTTTCAAATTTTAGTATTTCTTTTTTGTATGTGTGTTGTGAAAGGTTGCCATGTGCAGATTTGTTTCGAAGTTGGTTTACAGCTAATTCATCTTGTAAGTGGGTTTCACTTCCAAAATATTTTGGGGTCGATTCATGGAGCAAACGTGCGCCGAAAATCCCAGCGCAAGCAGGAGCAAGGTAGTGCAAGCGCGAGAAACGCAGCGCATGCGCACGTGTGCGATTCAAGGAAGACGCTGCGCGTGTTTCCCGCTGTCCGTGCGCCCAATCCAGCCATGGCGCACGCAGGCATACACGGCGTGTGCTACGCGCACAGCAAAAGCGCACATAGCGCGGCGCACACAACCAAAGTGGGCGGAACAGTGGGCGGAACACGCGGAATGGGGAATAACGCGTGAAAAAGAAGGCGTAACTGGGGAAGTACTGCAGGGAACTACACGGAACGCCCACACGCATGCGAACAACCCATATTCATGGATTCGAATACGGGAAACCAGCGCACGGCAAAAGACGCACACAGACGTCAACGCGTCCGCCACGCGAAGGCAGGCGGAAGCGTCCCCGCGCACAGTATAAAAGTGCGCGCAAACCACAAACACGTATATACAGCTACGATGAAAGCCCCATTTGTCGCAGCACTGATCGTGGGACACCACAGGAGGAGGAGAATAGCCAGGGCACGCATTTTCGCACCACGGACAAGCCTTTTTGGGATGCCTGACGACCAGGTCTATGGCAGGTATAGGTTTCCACCCCACATCATCCTAGACCTGGTCAGGGAGTTGGAAGATGACCTTACATCCCCCACCCTTTGCTCCCAAGCATTGAGCCCCTTGGAGAAGCTGCTCAATGTCCTGCATTTTTTGGCCACTGGGTCATTTCAGCGGACTACTGCCATAGTGGGGGGGGTCTCACAGGCCACGCAGTCACGCTGCCTACACCAGGTACTGGCAATCATGACAGCACGCCCCTCAGTCCGCAAGCACATATACATGCCCAGAACACCCGCAGAAAGGCAGGCCGTTGTCCTGGATTTTTTCAGGGTGGCACACTTCCCCAAAGTGATCGGTGCCATAGATTGCACCCATGTGGCCCTACGTCCACCTAGGGCCACTGAGCACATCTACCGAAACCGCAAGCACTGGCATTCCATCAATGTACAGGTGGTATGCGATGCAAAGGGAATCATCACCTCTGTCTATGCAAACTACCCTTGCTCCACCCATGACAGTTTCATATACAGAATGTCCGCCCTGAGCCGGGCCCTGGAAGCTGGGCAGCATGGCGACACCTGGCTCCTAGGTGAGTACAAATGTCCTTGCACATGCATGCATGTCACACACACACACACAAATAAACAAACCGCAATAATCACAACCATTTACACCTCCCCAGGGGACAGTGCCTACCCTCTGAGCAACCACATGATGACGCCAATCCGGAACCCCACCACACCACCCCAGGTAAGATACAACGCCGCCCATATTGCAACCAGGGTCATAGTGGAGCGCACATTCGGAGTGCTCAAGTCATGTTTTCGCTCCCTTGACCGCACTGGCGGGCAGCTACTCTATGCACCACCAGTAGTGTGCAGGATCATTGTGGCAGCATGTGTCCTGCACAATGTTGCAACACGGCAGGGCGTCCCAGTGGACATGGTGGTGCCCCCACATCCCCAACCACAGGCACAGGCGCTGCCCATGGGAGGGGACAGGGCACGTGGCGAGGAAGCCCGGACCCAGCTTGTGGCCACATTTTTCACCTAAACTCCCACCCCTGCGGAGTGCACACAGGCCTGGCACATACCAGGTGACAATCGATGATGACAAAGAGACAGTCAACTGTCACAACCCTACCACCCTGAGATAGTTGCCATGGAAGTGCCACATTGTCTGCATCCCTAGCTACTTAAACACAAGCTATCCTGTGTGACCAAAAGGCACACATATGACATGACATGATATGGCCTATACACAAGTATTTCAAGGTGCAATGAGGCAGGGAGGGGGGAACAAGGGAAGACAGACAACGGTACTACTAGGCCAGGTGTCATTTAGATTGTGCAAGTGCAGGGGTAGGGGGAAGGGAAAAGTGCAAGTGCAGGGGTAGGGCGAAGGGAAAAGTGCAAGGGGAAGGGGAGGGGGGGAGTGCAGTACAGGGCAAGTAGACCAGAAAACAAATACATAGGCCAGCTGGTGGCAACTGCAAAGATAAGTGCAGACAAGTGCTGGGAAGGGGGGGCTGAAGGGATAGAGAGACAGTACCGCAGTGCAGGGGTTGCCAGGCAAGTGGAGAGTGGCTGGGCCAGGGACCGAGGTCGTTGAGAGTGGCCCGGTTGCAGATCCAGTGCAGTTCCAGTGAAGAATTCAGCAAGGGAGAGGCAGAGAGAAAGCATAAGCAAAGAGGAAGGTCTTGAGGTGCTTCCCGAACCGGAGATGGTTCTACTCAAGTTCCAGTGAGGCAGGAAGGCTGTTCCAGAGGGAGGGCCCTGCCGCGGAGAGAGATCTACCCCCAGCTAGTTGCTTTGAGAAGCGGATGACCCTGACATGCAAGGTGTGAATCACACACACCTGCAAAACAGGCCATGGCCATCACTGTTATGTCACTCAAACCCTCCCAAACCACAACATGGCATGGCAAGCAATACCCATACACCAACACAGTAACAATAAGGTACACATTGCCATGTCCAAAATGTACAGTGGCATCAGACAATGATGCCTGACCTGGAATCAGATGAAATGACTGACCAACAACCTCCCACCCAAAATAAGTCATTTCCAAATGCATTACAAGAGTTGTAGACGTAACATAACAATGAATGCCTGTCTACATGCACATTGAGCATTTCAAAATCAACACTGCAGCTTCTGAGTGCTGTGTCCTACTCCTGCAACACACTGCTCAGCGCACAGCACAGTGAACAGCCATTGTGTGTGATGCACACCCTGAGCATCACATCTAAGCGACAGACCACATCAAAAAGCCAATTAGGCATGTACAGGATCCATAATTGGTCACAGAACATGTGCTGCAGGGACACAGTGGGCACCAGAAGGCAAACAGTGTACACGTGGATATGCAAGGGTGGTTGTACATGTAGTGCATCAGGGTGCAAGTGTGTGGGTCAGCAAGGACATGCACTCAACATATGCATGTGCAATCAAGTGACCATCAGTGTTCTCTACACAACACATGTGAACATTCACCATGTGTACACCCCAGCATGTCAAACCACAACTATCCCCTCGCACCTGAAAGGTAAACACAACACATGAACAGGCATTGATCAGCAGAACACAACATGTATATAGGATACCACCATTACAATGTCAGGGTTCCCATCACACTGCAGGGCAAGGCAACTATCAACAACAACCCCCCCCTCCCTCACAAATGACCATGACCTACTGAACAACTGCACCTGGGTCATGGAGCCTTCAACCCTCAATTCCACCTGGCCACAGGATCACCTTTCCCCTTCGTCACCATCTCCCACCTTGTGTGTAAAAAGGTGCCTGCACCCTCAGAATCCACACTCATTTCCAAAATCACAAAATCCAAGCCAGAAAAACGAACCAGAACACCCTCCAGTAGATGACTTGACGTAGCAGTACCTCACAAAGGCCAAGTACTACCACAATGATGCAACAACCAAGGTAGCACAGTAAAACAATGTCACAACAAGATGTGAACCATGTGTGGTACATAACATAGAATGATGCACCATGAACGGATCTGTACTGTCACAGGTCCTGTGTACAGGCACGGGAGTGTCACGAAACAACCACCCCCACCGTGTCCCGGGTGCCTGCAAGGTCAAACTCACACAGGCCCCTGAGACCCTGGTGGGGAAGGAGGGTCAGGGATATGCAGTCGGGACAGGTGTTGGCACACTGGATAACTGGAATGAGTGGCAGGAGAGGGGAGGAGGAATGACACATGAAAGTTGGGAATGCACGAAAATGTACCACCTGCATGAACACATACACAATCCAAACAAACCTGGACATCATTGTCATGGCCTTCTGTAGTCCAGGCTTAGGAGTGGCACGAACGAACCACCCCCTCTAGGGTTTTGGCGCCTGCAAGTTTGGGTCTTACACAGGCATCCGCAACCCCAGCGGGGAAAGAGGGTTAGGGAACGTTGCTTGGATAGGTACGGGAAGCAGGAACACCGGGTAGAGGGTACAGGGTTCAAAATTGCATAGGATTCCGGGTGATTAGGGGGAAAAAACATACAAAATTGAATTACACATTCATCCATGCATTAGTGCACCCCCCAGCAAGCCTATGCAGAGCAGTTTGAAAGAAAAACAACAAGACACTTAGCTCTGGTTTTGAGTGCTGGCCTCCTGCCTGCGCACTCTCAGGTCCGGTTACAGGAGCACTGCAATGCTGCAAAGAGAGCCACAGTCAACAACCTGTACGTGCCAATTACACAAAAACACACCACCGAACATGCCCCATAGCAACAAACTACTCTACAAACAGACAATCTGGTGTAGATGCTTCGTACCCAAATATAACATTACCCCTGTGATGGGTCATACACAGTCAATGCAGTAAGTCAGCCGCCGGTGGGTGCGTGGCAAATGGAACACCAATGTTCCCTGGGTAAGCAGACATACCCATATAGCAAGCCATGACTTCAGAGCAAGTTGTGTACCACCATGACCGAAACAAAGTTGGCAGTGCATTAATCAAAATGTACATGGAAATGAAATGCACTGCACCTGAGTATGTCCCTTGCTGTATGTCCCTGTGAGCTGCCCCTTTCCATGTCTCGGAAGGCTACATGGTTGATACAAGTGCCTCAATGGACCTTGGTGTACCGGAGGGTATGTGCCACTGCCCCTGCAGGTGTCCCAGACAACCTTTTAATCAACAGCCATCCGTCCACCAACACATCTGAGCTGCATTGTGTGCTTCAACACCAATATTCGTCCAAGCTCACCCTCAGTGCTGTGACTAAGCCTGCATGTGCAACTCGCCTGGTGCAAGCTTTGCTGTGTTGTGGCCCCCCTGTGCTGCTCACCTTGCCTGGAGTTCCTTGGAACACGTCAGCAGTTCTAGGATGTAGGTCTGCAATCCCTGTGCCTCTGCTTGTGCACACATGTGCATGTGGGCACCAACAAAAGTGTCCAGAATTCCGACGTCCAATGGGCCATGTCCGCTGGCAAAGGTGCTCTGGAGGCTCATCCCCCTGCGGAAAGGGCATGAAACACATGATTAATGCTTCAAAGTCATCTGTGTCTGTCTCTTCAGGCATCTCATTACTTGACCATGTCAGAGAGTCACATCTGAAATCACACCATCAGTCCGTCTTTCACATCCAAAGTGTGGAACACTATCTTCGGCATGAATTACAACAAGCCCGTGTACAGTAAAGATAAGAAACATACTATACAATGCATAGCAATTAATGTACACATTAATCATGAAACACCCCATCTAGCAAAAGCTGACCAGTGGACAATAACACCAAAATCATCCCCACTAGGGGTGTAAACACAAGTCACACAGCAGCAGACATGCCACAGATATGACAGTCCAAAGCCCTTGTGTAAAAGGTTGTGACACCGAACCATCCTTGCGAGCCCATGGATAAGGGAGGCAGGAGTGGCATATGTGAGTCAAGGACCCCAAGGAGCAAACACATTCACAAGACAAGCCTGAAGGGCCCAGCTGGAACAGACAGTGGATGCCTTCAAAAGCCACAAAGCACCGCACCGTCACATGAAAGCACAATGGACAAGCAATTTTAAAGTATATTAACTAATTACACTAACTATGGAAAACCTACATTACCTAATTAAACTAACTATCAAACAGAAACTTAACTAACTAAACTAAAAGGAAAATCAAAAATGGCCACATACGACCTGGGGGGGAGGGGAGGCATCCAGGAGGGGGGGAGGTACAGGGTGCTGCTCAACATCCACATGCGATGATGCTGAGCCAAAAAAAAAACCTCCATGGGCTCAACGCCTGCACAGATAGAGATAGATGGTCGTCCGAGTCTGGCTCATCCTGGAAAGGAGGATGTGGCACAGTAGCCTGGCCACGCCTAGCCACAGCTTGCCCCTCGTCGGCAGCAAGTCTGCCGGATGGGTGAGCCTGGTTCTGTGTGGCGATGTGACGTAGGTCTGCATGCAGAACCTCACGTGATACACGTGCTTCCTCTTGCAAGGTAGCACGTGTAACATGGAGTTCCTCCTGCAAGGCCTGGCTGGACAACCGCTGCACCTCCCTGCAAGCCTGTAGCTCAGCCGAGATGGTATGCTCAAGCTGTGCAAACCTCTCCTCTGCCCGCTGCCTCTGGGACATCATAAGGACACCCAGAGTGGATTTGAGGGAAGCATACTCCTCCCACAGGGTATCCAGTGCGCCTCTGCGTGAGCAGCAATTGCTTGATGCAGAGACGACATTTCAGCCTGGCGTGCCCTGTCTGAGGCCACCATGCCCAGCCTGAGCGAGCGGGCCGTGGACCGTGCCGCCTGCTGCTGGAGAAGCACCTGCCTAGCAGGGGGGAGCACAGATCGGGCCACACGCTCCATGCTCTCAGCGATGTTCTCCATTGCTGCCCCCTGCCGTTCGGAATTGGCAGTCATGTCTTGCTCCCACTCAGTATACTGCGGTTGCACGCGGCGACCGCATTGCCGAGCTTGACCCCTGCGGGACCCAAGGACCAGGGGTCCTCGCTGTGTTGGCACTGCCCGCGGCTGCACGACTACATGCCCCCGTCGACGTGATGTCCCAGGCACATCAGTGACTGTTGTGGAGGGTGACCCTGCGTCCCGATCCACCACGGGCGGAGGAACCAAGACTGTCTGATCCCTCAGTGCAGATGTCGCAGACAGAGGAGTGTCCACATCAGAATCACTCACCCCTGACACATGGACTTGATGCTCATCCAACTCAACATGGACGTCAGAGTCGTCATCAAGGCTGGACTCATAGGCAGCCAGAGACACGATGGACTGTAGCACTTGGGGGTTTTCGTGGCCTACCACCTCACGACCCCCACTAGTGCCGGGTTGATGTAATGGTAACAACCCTGTGTCTGGCATGACAACACCATCCTCCGCCTCAATTGCGTCATCACCTGAAAAATAGAGAGAAAAAAGGTCACTACACATGTCAGAAGCACACAACACACACACACACACACCGACAGCAAACGCATCAGGCAGACATGTGACACACAACATATAACCTGGCATGCATGCTGGGTCAACTTTGAATTGCTTCTGTGATCAGATCTGTTGAAAGGTGGCAGTTTCCATGGAAGTGGGTCTATGCAGTGCAGAAAATGAATACGTCACTCACTACCTACATGTAAAAGGACTCCATGGTGTGTGCCAGAAAATGTGAAGGCAGTGCAATGTCAAATTCAGACATCATGTGCATTGTGCATTCAATGTGTACCATATCTAGAAGCCAAGCACCCCTCCACCCCAGTACCAAATCAGGGATGCCTAGCATGGTATCAAAAGGCTGACCATACACCTGTGTATTGACAGGCAGTGTTGACTGGCATCAACAGCTTAATGTGATTCAAGTGTCAACACTGCAAATGATGCTGGGACAGTAAGTAGGACACATGATGAAAACTCTGGATGCCGCCCATGTGTGAAGAATACACAACAACAGTTAGACAGAGTCATTGGACATTGAACAGGCTGAGGCCTGTGAGCCACACAGATTGTCAGACCCTAAACATGTGTGCAACGCAGGACTGAGCCACAGTTGACATGGGAAGGCTGATGAGATGCCAGGCAATGTATGTAAGGACTTGTATTACAGTGATCATCCAGTCAAGGACACATAGGGGCATGCGTGCAATGCACATGGAGCATGAATGGGCACTCATGTCCCTGCGGGACATCTGACCTATGCACAGTACAAGTGAGATACCCTGCATCAAGTACTAAGGCTGTACCACACGGCATATGTCTGGCAGATTCTACGCTGGAAGTTAGCATCTACACAGGACGCATGAACAAGAAAGTACACATTGGCAAGATTGAAGAAGACCTGTGCAAAGGTGGAACTGGGGTGCAGAGTGGCGGAGGAGGGGCAAGGGAGCATGCCTACATGGAGTCCCTGCATGCAGGCAGATGAGACATGCATCACGGAAGCATTGCATTACTTACACATCAGAACCATGTACACGTCACATGTAGTGGCAATCATGCACAATACATCCCACAAGTAAAACACACACGTCCTCAACAAACACGCATCAACACTCACTGGACTGGGCATCAAAGTCCAGCATCTCTCCCACTCCTTCGACCAATTCAGGTGGTATGAACTCTGCAACGAGTGCTTCATGCGGAGTGAGCACTTCCTCCTCTGGTGCAGGCCCACCGCCAGTCACCAGAGTCAAGTTGTAATTAGAGAAACGCTTAGCCTTAGTGCTGCGTTTGATGTCATTCCAATGCTTTTTGCACTCTTGCGCCGTGCGCACCTCATGGCCGAATGAACTGACATGTTCCGCAACATGCTTCCAGTGGGTGTCACGTTGGGCTGCCGTAGTCCGACTATTGGCACCCACTAGCATGTCACGGCTGTGGCCCCGCACGTAGTCCACGAGGAAGTCCAGTTCCTGCTTGCAGAAAGGCTTCTTCCTCGACGTGCAGGAGGTTGTGGCTGTGTGTGGGGTCCCAGCCTGTGCTGCAGGTGCAACCTTCCTCCTCTTGGACTGTGGCGCAGACCCTGGCTGGCTAATGCCGCCCTGACCAGTATGGCCAGTGGTTCGGTGGATTGAGCCAAGGGAGTGGCAGGTGGAGGGACGACCAAAGGCCTGACTTGTGTCAGTGGCAGCTGGGTGCCCTCTAATGGACCCTGCGCAGCAACATCAGCTGTGGCAGGGTCATTGACCGCAACAGTCCTGGTTGGCAGACTCACAACCGGGGTGTTGTTGGGTGCATCTGCCCCTGCACTTGCCAACACCCGGCTGTTCGGGGCAGCAGATGACATGACTGCCCCAGGGACACGTGTCTTGGTCTGAGCAGCCTGGCCTGCCCCTATGGTTTCCCTCCTGGCCTGTTGGAGATCTACCAAGGGCTCCTCAAGTGCCAACGCAGCCTGCGCAGGCAGACCCTGAGCCTGGGTGGCGGTGTCCACAGCTGCACCTGCAGCTACCACTACCCTTGGGCCCGTGGCAGTCGATGGAACAGACTGCCGGGTCACACGGGCGCCAGTGCCAGATGCAGAAGCTGCATCCCCCGGAACCACAGGAGGTGGTGGCATGACTGCACCGACACATGGCACAACATTGTGCTCAAGTGGTGCACCCCTGCCTCTTCCCCCTCTGTGGCCGCCCTGGACACCCTGGAGTCCCCCTACTCCCTGGTCACCACGGCCACGTCCCCGACCACGCCCGCCACGAGGAGTACGCCCAACTTCAGGCACCCCTCACCTTTGGTGGCCTCCCAACCATGGCACAGATGTAGTAGTGCCGGCACAGATGGAGTGGTGCCAATGGGAGGTGTACACCACAATTGACCTGGGCAATTGGGGTGAAGGGGGTGGGAAGCAAGATGTTAACAGCCCCCCTGCACCTGCAAGGCTGTATGTGACCCCGGTGATGTAGTGATGGGTCACGCAACGCTCAGGCACCCCAAAACTGCAGTAAAACCGTGCACGCAACCCTGCAGCCTACGTGCATGGATTCAACCTCCCGCAGTACGCGGTGGCACCCAGTAACACGAATAACGCGTACGCGTGGGACACGCAGGCTACTATGACATCGAAAATGGGTGAGATACACAGGGGCACCCGCAGTGGGAAAAAGAGCGCGTGCGACTCACCGTCTGACTAGCGCGATGCAGAAAAACACGCGTAGCCAATACCCTCGCCAAAAGAAGAGATACGTCCTTGATAGCTGTGAAGTTGTGATGGCGCGCAAAACAACAGGAAGCAGCAACACACGTCGGTCTCCACAAAAGGCACGTACAGCGAACTGCTGGGCCCGCTCACCTTTAACCCGTGCTGAGGGAAAAGGCCGCGCGCGTCACGTCACTTACGCGCATGGGCCCTTTCCTCGGATTACACGCGGACATGCAGTTTTTCACGCGCGCTGAAATGCCCATGCACGCCTGCGCGCGTCACGTCACAGGGGCGCTTGCGCTTGAGGGGCCTTCTGTCCAATGAAATTGCGTATGCGTGCAGACGCGCTTACGCGCTAAGGGCCTTTCCTCGAATTACACGCTGACGTGCAGAATTTTCACGTGCCAAATCACTCCGTATCAAGCTGGCCACGCGTAAGCACACGGAAGACCACGCTCCTGCCCAGAAGGCCGAATTACTTCCCCCGAGAGCCCCGAGCACGCTCCCACCTGCCATCTGCTGCTGCCTGACTGCCTGCTGCCCACGTGCCCTGCCATTTGCTGCCTGCACATCAGCCAGGGGTGCTGTTGCTGTGACCACCCCTGCTGGAAGCGAAGACTCCCGACTGGGATTCCATTGCTCCATAGCCCAGCCCCAGGACCCAGTTGCCCACCCACTCCTGCCTCTGGGGTTGTCATGTCGGGCACTGCAACATCTGGCACCACTGACAACCACCGGCCAGAGAGGCAGAGGGGCACCAGCTTCAGTGCCAGGGAAGTTGGTGTCCTGGTGGAGCAGTATGATGCCCTCTTCGGAAGTTCCCGCGCCGACAAGGAAAGACGGACTCGGATCTGGACGGACATTGTGACTGCCATCAACGCGGAGGGAGTGGCAGTCCGCGACTTCCAACATGTCAAGAAGCGCTGGGAGGACTTCAGGTCCAGGACCCTGAACAAGGCCCGGCGCCTCTTGAAGGCAGCGGATGCTAAGGGGCGCCGGGGCCACTTGTCGGAAGATCAGATGAGGGTCCTGGAACGCATATCCCCAGAGCTCCACATCCAGGTCCTTGAGAGGCAGACCCGTCTGGAGTCGAGCGGTAAGTGTACATGCATCCTGATTGTGAGCTGTGCGTGTGGTGATGTTTCAGTAGTGTGCAGGTTGCACATCTGTTTGTATGGGGTCGAGTATGGGTGGAGGTGTACAGGGCCGTGAGGCTAACACATGCGAGGGCTGTAATGTGTGAGACATGGATGGTGCTTGTGTGTGTAGGCTTGCATGCCAAATGCAGTTGTGTGGGCACACATGTTTGGATGAATGTGTATGTAAGTAGACATGTTCGTGATGTCACGCATGTATGTTGTTTTCAGCTGCATGTATCAGCACTGTGTACATGTGCATGTGTGTGTATTTGACAAGGGTGCAACAGTGATGCAACATGGATGCATGTGACAGCGGGATGTGGAAGCCTGATTGGCAGATGTGACATGGATGACCATCTGAACACTGCGACACTTGGCAGAGGTGTACACATGCATGCAAGTGTGGTGGTGTGTGTACATGTGTTCTGCACTTCCTGTGTTGCATGTGATGTCTGGCTCAGCTTTGCCTGCTCATGCTGTTGTATGTGTATGGATGGTGCTGGCAGTTGCGATATGGCTGTGGTATGGCTCATGTGTGCGAGTTGAAATGACATGTGTGTTGGGGATTGTGATGGCATGTCTGAGGTTTGCCAATGCCACTCATGTACAACTGTCATGTGTGTATGTGCCCTGATGCCTATGTTTTATTTCTCCCTGTCTGCAGCGTCAACTGATGAAGAGGGCGGAGAAGGTGCTGTGGAGCACAGCGGCGGGGATCCCACCGCCAGCCGGAGACGCAAGACCCAGCTCCCCTCCCAGGTTGTCATCTCGTCGGGGAGTGAGGAGTCCGGTGCCGCGTCCCAGGCCGCAGCTGCCGGGGGGAGGTCCAAGAGGCGGAGGGTGGAGTTGGACTCCACGGCAGCAGAAGGGGCAGCTGGGCCCCCACAGGGCCCAACAGGGGAAGATGGCACGGAGTCATCCAGGTTGGTGGGGGGTTTGGTGGAGGAGGAGGCCGTGCAAGCAACAGAGACAGGGTCTGGAGGTGGGGATTCCACTGGTGCTAGTGGTGCAGTGCAGGACCAGGGACAGGAGGCAGCACAGGCCGCCGCAGAGGTACCTGTGTGCAATCCTGTCCCTGATCCTGTCCCTGCATCATCTTGCACCAGCAGGGATGCCTACGTCCAGACCCGTTTTCAGGCAGGGGATGAGCTCACAACAACTGGCCTTCCTCTGCCTGCGGACGTGGCTATCCGGGTCCGGGTTGAGCCTGTCCTGACTGGTGTGGCGTTGTGTCAACGGGCCATGCGAGGTGACCTGCAGTCTTTTCATGAGGAGACTGCACGTCATCTCGAATGGTCACCCAGGCCGGATTCCTCCGTTTGATGTGGCTTGCTGCGACCCCCTCCTCAACTGAACCCCCTATGCGCCAGTCGTCCTCCGTGCCATCTTCCCACCAATCAGTCACCTGGGTGCTCTGTGGAGCTGCCTCTGACGGTGCGGCCAGGCTGGTGGAGGAGGCATCCCTGCCACATTCGGGAGTCGGACGTCCAGCAGGGATGGCCACATCAACAACTGCACCCCAGCCAGCGGAGGATGTGCAGGCAGCAGGAGGCAGTGCACGGGCAGAGGCACAGCAGCAGCAGCAACGTGGTGGGAGCCATGAAGGCTCGGGGCCTTCGACATCGGAGGGGCAGGCATCGGCCGGAGGGCAGGAGGACCCAGGACAGAAAGTGTCTTCCGTGTGACAGCGGTTGGGCCACGCCATAGATGCGGAGCGGCAGAGGCACGGCTCACGATGGTCAGGGCAGAGAACTCCATACGGAGGGCCCTGAGGCAGGTCGAGTGCCTCGAGGCAATCCGCAGGGGGTTGGAGGTGGACACGTCGACGGCCCTGCGGACCCTCGGGGCCATGGAGGAGTACCACTTCCGGGACATTGAGCAGGAGTTCGATGATGCCCTGGCCCGCGACATCCAAACGTTTTTTTTTTATTAGGTAGTGTTGTTAGATAGGTTTCATTTCTTTTGTCGGGATCATGGACCCTGGCTTGTTCATCTGTACATAGTTGACTGTTGGATTTTCTTTTTATTTTACAATTTACCCATGGAGCAATGGCTTTCAATTATAATTTTCCATTGGATTTTCTTTTGTGGACTGTGACTTTGGACACCATTCCTTTGGATTATGATTTTTGGTTTAGCATTTTAACATGGACATGCTTCTTTTTATTTTTTTACATTCCCATTTCTGTTTGTTTATTTTTGATTCAATTTATGTTTCCTTAAATACATATTTTTTGTTCAAAGTTCAATGGGCCTCATTACGACCCAGGCGATAAGTTACCGCCTGGGTCGTACCTTTACCAACATGGCGTAAACTACGTTTACGCCATGGTGGTTGGCGGACTTACCACCCCATTCCGAGGTTGGCGGGGCGGTAAGTCCCCAATCCCCATTTACCCTTCCCCATTCCCATTTTTGCCCCATAGGGCATAATGGGAGTGGGGAAGGCGTTAACTACGCCACCGTAAATTACGGTGGCGTAATTAACAACAAGGTCCCTTACGCTGCCGTAAACCCCTTACCGCCTGGGTCGTAATGAGGCCCAATGTGTAGTATCATCTCATTGGTTTCATGCATATCATGATATGAGTTTTGAGATTCACTGACACCCATTGGGTGTATGTGAGGGACATGTGTTCGTTTCCAAACTTGCAATTGGTGTTCTATCATGTTATTGCCATTTCTAAGTGGGTGGACGCAATACTCGGGTGGGTGTTTTGCATTTGGAGGCTGACCATAGGGACCAGGGATCTAGATTGTGATGACATGTTGGCTGGGGAACATGAGTTGGGGCCTGGTGGAGGGTGCACCACAGTGCTGGGGGGTGGGGGTGCAGGGGAACATGAGTTGGGGCCTGGTGGAGGGTGCACCACAGTGCTGGGGGGTGGGGGTGCAGGGGAACATGAGTTGGGGTCTGGTGGAGGGTGCACCACAGTGCTGGTGGGTGGGGGTGCAGGGGAACATGAGTTGGACATGTGTGGGGGCCTGCTGGCAGGTGCCCCACAGTGCTGGGGGGTGGGGGTGCAGGGGAACATGAGTTGGGGCCTGCTGGCAGGTGCCCCACAGTGCTGGGGGGTGGGGGTGCAGGGGAACATGAGTTGGGGCCTGGTGGAGGGTGCACCACAGTGCTGGGGGGTGGGGGTGCAGGGGAACATGAGTTGGGGCCTGGTGGAGGGTGCACCACAGTGTTGGGGGGTGGGGGTGATGGGAGACATGAGTGGGAGCCTGGTGGAGGGTGCACCACAGTGCTGGGGTGTGGGGGTGCAGGGGAACATGAGTTGGACATGAGTGGGGGCCTGCTGGCAGGTGCCCCACAGTGCTGGGGGGTGGGGGTGCAGGGGAACATGAGTTGGGGCCTGGTGGAGGGTGCACCACAGTGCTGGGGGGTGGGGGTGATGTGAGACATGAGTGGGAGCTGTCATGATCACTGTTTCCAAGGAGCCAGGACCAGCCCAACGTCCTTGGAAGCAGGCCCCTAACCCTAATCCTAGGCACCAGCCGGTCCCTACTTCGACCTTTTGGACCCTGTCCTGGCGACGGTGGCACCAGGCTCATCAAAACCATAGGTCCCGGCACTGGAAGCGCCGGGCTCATAATTGGTGTGAAAGTGCTTGGGTGGACTTACCTGCAACAGACCATGCTGCTTACTTACCAGCCACTTAGAAGCCCTCTGTGAAACAGGAACTACTTTCTTACCTGGGTGGGGCAGCTCCACTCCCTGGATACAGCACTGGAACTCTTCTGGAAACTGGAACTCTTTTCTTACCTAGGCGGGGCCGTGGAAGAAGACTCCTCATCACTCCAAGGCTATTTAAACCACACCCGATAGATGAAACGTGCTTCGCGTTATTCTGCATCTGCAGCAGAACGCTCACCGAGTCTGTTCCAGCCTTTCTTCTTTTGATCCTGAACCTGCAAGAATTATACTTACCATTCCTGTACCCAGTCAACATCAGCACCTGCAAAAGACCAGAAACAACAGGTTAGCAAGACGAACTTTACACGCAGTGCTTACTTACCTGATCCATCGGCAGCGGCCGTGTCTCACGCTGCACCTTCGCCTGCAAAGACAACAGCATTGTTATACTTACCGGCACGCTGTGCATTCCGGATTCTTCACCCTGCATCTTCGCCAGCAAAGACAAAAGCATTGTTACACTTACCGGCACGCTGTGAATTCCGGATTTCTTCATTCTGCATCGTCGCCTGTAAAGACAAAGAAAAAGACATTAAGCAGGTATTTACTCACGCCCATCACGCTCGTCGCAATCAAACGCCTGCGAATACTCCGGCGTCTCTTTAACACGAACTAAGCTGCAAGGGAAGAGACAGTTAGAGCGCTTGCCATACTTACGAATTTCCAGGCGCTTCACTCCATCGTCCATCTCAAGAATCCTGCAATACATAAGGGAAAAGCATTATACAGAGTCTTCAATATTAACGTGCCACGCATTTAAAGACTATAAAGACAAAAGGTGTCCAGAAACTTACCGCTCGTGCAGACAACGACGGTAACCATCCTCTGAAGTCAAGAGGTCAAGGTTTCACCAGTGAAGGAACTGGCAACGGCACCCTGCACAGACGCAGATGGAGAGCCCAGCATTCACCTATCTAAGGTGAGCACATTGACCTGGGAGGGGGGCTCTACAGACAAGCTGGGAAGAGAGAGAGAGAGAGATAGGGACATTCAACAACCCAGACCTTTAATCCCCATATTCTTTCACCTGCAGAAACCTCACCCTTCGAGTTCGACACACAGTGCGAAGAGGTTCGACCCCAGAAGCCAATCGAGTCCTGCACATCACTTTTCGAGTCACAGACACCTTCCTGCCAAGACCCGCGCCTCTGTGGGAATCAGGTGAGCGTTACAGAACGCGAAGCCCACCACAAAACTCCTACCCAGGCGCAATGGAAACCTCAGACACTGATCAACTAGCCCGGTTGCTCGGGGAATTAAGAGCTGAAGTACATGCAGCTCGTCAGGAAACAAAATCTCTCTAAGAAGAGAACTGATAATTTCCAAGGAGCGGACTGAGGACCTCGCTAGGCAGTTGCTACAAACACACGCAGGACAGACACCTTTGCCCGCTCCAGGAGGAAGTTATCCTTCTGCATCAAATCCAGTGCAAATCAATCTGCCCGGTAATGTGCCCTTGGCTCCGCCCGAACGCTTTTCTGGTGATCCAAAGAAATTCGCGGTGTTCATCAACCAGTGCCGCTTACACTTCTTATGTCGACCAGCTGCTTTCCCAACAGACCAGACCAAGGTGGCTTTCGTGCTTTCTTATCTCAGTGGCAGCGCCGCAGATTGGTCGATCCCTTTAGTCACCCAGGATGATCCGGTTTTACATGATTTTCATGCCTTCCAGTCCAGCATGGAGAAACTGTTTGCAAGACACGCACAAGGGCAGGCCTTGGACAATGAACTGCTTTCATTACGACAAGGTAATCAAGACCTCTTGACTTATATAGCCTCATTCAACAGACTTATAGTGGAATCTCAATGGCCCGAGGATAAGAGAATAACGCTTTTCTACAGAGGCCTGCGTGGAGAGCTCAAGGATGTGTTAGCTCAAGTTGTGAATCCTCCACAAGATTGCTCAGACTATATTGACTTAGTTGTCCAATTGGACCACAGACTACAGAACAGGAAGGCAGATCGTTCCAAATTTGATACCTGAGTGTTTTCTAAACCACCAACCTCTACTAGGGGAGCTGACACGGTGGAACCCATGCAAATAGGGGGCATGAAAGGACCTTTAACCCAGAAAGAGCGGGAAAGAAGAAGGCAGCTGCAACTATGCCTCTATTGCGGAAACCCAGGACACTTTCTTCGGGACTGTCCAGTGAAACCAGCTAAGAAGGCTGTAGGAGCCGCGGATACCTGTACCACAAATTCTGAGCAGGGAAACAACATAGCCCGACAAGAGTAGAGGTCCTCTTGCCGAGCGTTAAGATCTGTCCCGTGACCTCGCATTTCGTGGTACCCATGGTCCTCATTATTCCTGACCGTCCAGATCGTTTGCATGCAATTGAAGCTTACATCGATAGTGGAGCAATCGGTAATTATGTGGACCGTGAAATGGTATCAAGGATGAATCTACCCCTTGTCCCTAAGGCTGTAAAAGACGTCATTACTACTGTGGATGGTACGGAGATAGCCTCCGGACCAGTAACGCATGCCACCAAAGAAGTGACGCTAGTGAGTCAAGATGGACACCGGGAGAGAATCGTGTTTGATGTGATCAAGGCTCCTCAGTTCCAGATCATTCTGGGAATCCCTTGGTTAGAGAAACACAATCCTCAGATCGATTGGCGAGCAAAGACGGTTCAGTTTCCAGAATGTTTTACCACTTGTTATCCTAGGCCTGATGTTTCACTGGCGGCAATCTCTTCTGAGGAGGTTCCTAAATTACCTCCCGAATACCAGGAATTCCAAGACGTTTTCCGGAAGGATCAAGCGAACACCCTGCCTCCTCATAGGTCTTACGACTGTCAAATAGATTTGATACCCGGAACAACTCCTCCTTGCAGCAGGATTTATGCCCTCACCGAGCCAGAGAATCTTCACCTCAGACAATATTTAGATCAATATCTAGCTAATGTGTTTATTCGTCCTTCAAAATCTCCAGCTTCATCGGCTTTGTTCTTCGTTCCGAAAAAGGAAGGAGACCTTAGGACTTGCATCGATTATCGCGCCCTGAATCAGATCACCGTTAAAAACAGATACCCGTTACCTTTGATCCCTGAACTCCTGGACAAAGTCAAAGACGCATGTATATATACAAAATTGGATCTCAGAGGAGCCTACCACTTGGTACGGATAAAAGAGGGCGATGAATGGAAAACAGCCTTCCGCACCAAGTACGGGCTATTCGAATATCAAGTGATGCCCTTTGGACTTTGTAACGCTCCTGCTGCGTTCCAATATTTTATGAACGATGTCCTTAGAGAACTCATAGACGTGTGTGTTGTTGTCTATATTGATGACATCCTCGCCTATTCATCATCCGAAGAAGAACACCAGAGACACGTTAAAGAGGTTCTCGAGAGATTGAGTCAACATAATCTTTTTGCTAAGCTTGAAAAATGCGTTTTCAACGTAACAGAAGTCGAGTTCCTGGGATTCATATTGTCACCCAACGGAGTCCATATGGATTCAAAGAAAGTTGATGCAATCATCAAGTGGCTATCACCAACCTCAGTAAAAGGAGTTCAAAGCATGTTAGGCTTCCCTAACTTTTACCGCAGATTTATTCCTGCATTTTCTCGGATAGTCCAGCCCATCACCGCTCTGTTAAAAAAGAACAAACGTTTTGAGTGGTCTTCTGAAGCAGAACAAGCTTTTCAGGACTTAAAAGCTAAATTCATTTCTGCACCTGTTCTAAAACACCCTCGCCCAGAACTCCCCTACATCATGGAAACTGATGCTTCTAGTCTCGCTATGGGGGCAGTTTTATCACAAAGAGATCCGGTCACACACCAGTTACACCCTATAGCCTTTTGGTCCCGTAAGTTTTCGGCTCCCGAGATCAACTATTCAATTACCGACAAGGAACTTTTAGCTATCAGATCGGCCTTTAAAGCCTGGCGGCATTATCTTTTAGGAGCCAGACACACAGTCACCGTAATGACTGACCACCGCAATTTACAATATCTAAAGACGGCCAAAGCTCAGTCTTCCAGACAGCTTCTCTGGGCTCTGTTTCTGGCTGAATTTGACTTTATAATTACTTATCGTCCAGGCAGTAAGAACGGAAAAGCAGATGCCCTCTCCCGGATGGGAGTAGATGAACATTTGACCAATCCAGATCCAATACCCATAATCCCAGAACAAAGGATTTTGGGTTTGGTCAGCACTCAATCTTTTGAAGACATCAAGACCACGGTTAAATCACTCCTAACTCCGGCCGATTTGCAGGACTGGCAATTAAAGGGAAAAGAATTCTCAGTGGATCAAGACCTACCATATTTCCGAGGACGATTGCACTTGCCCTGTGAGAAAATACAAAAACAAGTAATCTCCTGTTATCACGATTCTCTAATGGAGGGGCACCCTGGCATTACCAAAACCATGGAAAAGATTAAAAGACATTTCTGGTGGCCATCGTGGAAAAAAGATATTAGAGACTTTGTAATCTCCTGCGGTGTGTGTGCCCAGAATAAAAGTCAGAAGCAGAAACAAGCCGGCCTATTACAGCCACTTGACATCCCTCCCTGTCCATGGCATACCCTGTCCATGGATTTTATCACGGACTTACCTCCATGCTTGGGGTATACTACCATCTTAGTAGTCGTGGATCTATTCTCCAAGATGGCTCACTTCATACCCCTGAAGGGTCTACCTTCAGCCTCAGTATTGGCCCGAGAATTCTTGGCAAACATCGTTCGCTTACACGGTTTTCCTTCGGTTTTAGTCTCCGATAGGGGAAGTCATTTCATCTCCCACTTCTGGCGCAGTTGCTGTCGTCTAGCCCAAGTTGATGTAAGACTTTCGACCAGTCACCATCCCCAAACTGACGGACAAACCGAAAGGACAAATCAGACACTAGAACAATATCTACGTTGCATGCTCCAACAAACAGAAAACCCCTGGAAGGATATTCTTTGGATCGCTGAATACGCTTACAACAATTCGACTCATTCTGGAACCGGGAAGACTCCTTTTTTCCTATTATACGGACACCATCCTAGAACCTCCAACCTGGATCCTCCCCAAGAATTTGAAGCACCTGCTGTGGATCACTTGCACTCGGAGATCACCTGTGCTTTTAAGGAAGCCACTGCCCATCTGCAAAGAGCTAAAGCTCAATTCAAAAAGGCAGCAGATCGGCACCGGAAAGAGGCCCCTCACTACGCTGTAGGAGATCAGGTCTGGTTATCCACTAAGCACCTGCCTTTAAAAGGACCCCGCACCTTCATCCCGAGATACCTTGGACCCTATCTCATATCTGCCATAATTAATCCGGTGGCTGTCAAATTGGAATTACCTACGCATATGAAAATACATCCAGTATTCCATGTCTCCTTATTAAAACCAGTACAACCAGAAACCCGATTGACTGAACTTCCAGAACCGGTTTTAGTAGATGGAAAACTTGAATTCGAAGTGAAGAACATCCTAGACTCCAAAATCTCCAAATCTAAGGTATATTATCTGGTTGATTGGAAGGGATACGGCCCTCAGGAGAGGTCTTGGGAACCCTCAGAATATGTCCACGCACCTCGTCTGGTCAAGAAATTCCATCTGAATCACCCCAACAAGCCAAAACCCCCGGAGAATACACGCTTAGGAGGGGCCTTGAGGGGGGGTGCTGTCATGATCACTGTTTCCAAGGAGCCAGGACCAGCCCAACGTCCTTGGAAGCAGGCCCCTAACCCTAATCCTAGGCACCAGCCGGTCCCTACTGGGACCTTCTGGACCCTGTCCTGGCGCCGGTGGCACCAGGCTCATCAAAACCATAGGTCCCGGCACTGGAAGCGCCGGGCTCATAATTGGTGTGAAAGTGCTTGGGTGGATTTACCTGCAACAGACCATGCTGCTTACTTACCAGCCACTTAGAAGCCCTCTGTGAAACAGGAACTACTTTCTTACCTGGGTGGGGCAGCTCCACTCCCTGGATACAGCACTGGAACTCTTCTGGAAACTGGAACTCTTTTCTTACCTAGGCGGGGCCGTGGAAGAAGACGCCTCATCACTCCAAGGCTATTTAAACCACACCCGATAGATGAAACGTGCTTCGCGTTATTCTGCATCTGCAGCAGAACGCTCACCGAGTCTGTTCCAGCCTTTCTTCTTTTGATCCTGAACCTGCAAGAATTATACTTACCATTCCTGTACCCAGTCAACATCAGCACCTGCAAAAGACCAGAAACAACAGGTTAGCAAGACGAAATTTACACGCAGTGCTTACTTACCTGATCCATCGGCAGCGGCCGTGTCTCACGCTGCACCTTCGCCTGCAAAGACAACAGCATTGTTATACTTACCGGCACGCTGTGCATTCCGGATTCTTCACGCTGCATCTTCGCCAGCAAAGACAAAAGCATTGTTACACTTACCGGCACGCTGTGAATTCCGATTTCTTCATTCTGCATCATCGCCTGTAAAGACAAAGAAAAAGACATTAAGCAGGTATTTACTCACGCCCATCACGCTCGTCGCAATCAAACGCCTGCGAATACTCCGGCGTCTCTTTAACACGAACTAAGCTGCAAGGAAAGAGACAGTTAGAGCGCTTGCCATATTTACGAATTTCCAGGCGCTTCACTCCATCTTCCATCTCAAGGGTCCTGCAATACATAAGGGAAAAGCATTATACAGAGTCTTCAATATTAACGTGCCACGCATTTAAAGACTATAAAGACAAAAGGTGTCCAGAAACTTACCGCTCGTGCAGACAACGACGGTAACCATCCTCTGAAGTCAAGAGGTCAAGGTTTCACCAGTGAAGGGTTAGGCAATGGCACCCTGCACAGACGCAGATGGAGAGCCCAGCATTCACCTATCTAAGGTGAGCACGTTGACCTGGGAGGGGGGCTCTACAGACAAGCTGGGAAGAAAGAGAGAGAGAGATAGGGACATTCAACAACCCAGACCTTTAATCCCCATATTCTTTCACCTGCAGAAACCTCACCCTTCGAGTTCGACACACAGTGCGAAGAGGTTCGACCCCAGAAGCCAATCGAGTCCTGCACATCACTTTTCGAGTCACAGACACCTTCCTGCCAAGACCCGCGCCTCGTGGGAATCAGGTGAGCGTTACAGAGCCTGGTGGAGGGTGCACCACAGTGCTGGGGGGTGGGGGTGATGGGAGACATGAGTGGGGGCCTGGTGGAGGGTGCACCACAGTGCTGGGGGGTGGGGGTGATGGGAGACATGAGTGGAAGCCTGGTGGAGGGTGCACCACAGTGCTGGGGGGTGGGGGTGATGGGAGACATGAGTGGGGGCCTGGTGGAGGGTGCACCACAGTGCTGGGGGGTGGGGGTGATGGGAGACATGAGTGGGAGCCTGGTGGAGGGTGCACCACAGTGCTGGGGGGTGGGGTTGCAGGGGAACATGAGTTGGGGCCTGGTGGAGGGTGCACCACAGTGCTGGGGGGTGGGGGTGCAGGAGAACATGAGTTGGGGCCTGGTGGAGGGTTCACCACAGTGCTGGGTGGTGGGGGTGAAGGGAGACATGAGTGGGAGCCTGGTGGAGGGTGCAACACAGTGCTGGGGGTGGGGGTGATGGGAGAATTGAGTGGGAGCCTGGTGGAGGGTGCACCACAGTGCTGAGGGGTGGGGGTGATGGGAGACATGAGTGGGAGCCTTGTGGAGGGTGCACCACAGTGCTGGGGGGTGGGGGTGATGGGAGACATGAGTGGGGGCCTGGTGGAGGGTGCACCACAGTGCTGGGGGGTGGGGGTGATGGGAGACATGAGTGGGAGCCAGGTGGAGGGTGCACCACAGTGCTGGGGTGTGGGGGTGCAGGGGAACATGAGTTGGACATGAGTGGGGGCCTGCTGGCAGGTGCCCCACGGTGCTGGGGGGGTGGGGGTGCAGGGGAACATGACTTGGGGCCTGGTGGAGGGTGCACCACAGTGCTGGGGGGTGGGGTTGATGGGAGACATGAGTGGAAGCCTGGTGGGGGGTGCACCACAGTGCTGGGGGGTGGGGGTGATGGGAGACATGAGTGGTGGCATGCTGGAGGGTGCACCACAGTGCTGGGGGGTTGGGGTGATGGGAGACACGAGTGGGAGCCTGGTGGAGGGTGCACCACAGTGCTGGTGGGTGGGGGTGATGGGAGACATGAGTGGGGGCCTGGTGGAGGGTGCACCACAGTGCTGGGGGGTGGGGGTGATGGGAGACATGAGTGGGAGCCTGGTGGAGTGTGCACCACAGTTCTGGGGGGTGGGGGTGCAGGGGAACATGAGTTGGGGCCTGGTGGAGGGTGCACCACAGTGCTGGGGGGTGGGGGTGATGGGAGACATGAGTGGGAGCCTGGTGGAGGGTGCACCACAGTGCTGGGGGGTGGGGGTGATGGGAGACATGAGTGGGGTCCTGGTGGAGGGTGCACCACAGTGCTGGGGGGTGGGGGTGATGAGAGACATGAGTGGGAGCCTGGTGGAGGGTGCACCACAGTGCTGGGGGGTGGGGGTGATGGGAGACATGAGTGGGGGCCTGGTGGAGGGTGCACCACAGTGCTGGGGGGTGGGGGTGATGGGAGACATGAGTGGGAGCCTGGTGGAGGGTGCACCACAGTCCTGTGGGTTGGGGGTGCAGGGGAACATGAGTTGGACATGAGTGGGGGCCTGCTGGCAGGTGCCCCACAGTGCTGTGGGGTGGGGGTGCAGGGGAACATGAGTTGGGGCCTGGTGGAGGGTGCACCACAGTGCTGGGTGGTGGGGGTGCAGGGGAACATGAGTTGGGGCCTGGTGGAGGGTGCACCATGTTAGGGAGAATTCTCTGTTTAGGCTGAATTTCCTAACCTAGTGAGTCCCACAGCAGGTTTGCTGGATTTCTGGAGTTTGTTTTTTCCATCCTGCCAAGAGTGGGACTCTTTTCTCCCGCTCTTGGACATGTATGTGCGTAATTCCTTTGAATGTCAATGTGTTCTATGGGCTATGGGGTCTTTTACTCCATAGGGTCTCATATGTTTTTCTATGTGTGTTACACCGCACCCTAGGTGCCGTAGCACTGGGGCGTCCTAGCGGACACCCACCATAGACTCCATACCCGGGGACTGACTACTGTCTCCCCGGGCATGTAAAGTCACCATTGGCTTTATTAGACCTAAATTTACTAACAGAACTAGTACAAACCATCTTATTGTGGACGTACTAGTAGGGGTAATTTGATTACTCCTGGATCTGTTACTCGAGGGGGCACTGTCCCGTCCCCGCTCGTCGAGTTTTGGCTGGTGGCAGTGGAAACTACTTGTTATGTTCGACCCCGAACATAACCCTATGGGATTCGTCCCATTGTTGGAGATTGATACTTTTCCTTGTTAATCTCTAATGTACCACCAGTCTACTTATCGTAAATAAGTTTATCGGATGGTATTTTCTGCCAAGAACACGGTTTTTAAAATGGCGTCTGTGTTCGTCTCTGTGACTCCTAAACCAAAGGTTGAGCCCTTTGTTCCATTTTTGGCAGGCTCTGTACAGAGACACTCCAAAGTGGTGCCATTCTGTCTGGGTTACCACAGGGGTGTTGGAGGGGGTTTAGGCACCCTGGACCGAGTTGCCTTGCCAACTCCGGTCGCACTCTGGAGTGATTGGCCCAAGTGGTGAGCCTCCCCGCTCACCACTTAGCATGTGTTGATTGACAGCTAGGCTGAATGAATGGGGGTTTTCTGTATAAAAGCAGGGCTTTTGGGACTGGATCTTGAGAAGTCGCCACAGGACCTAAGAATCCGACGAGGGTAACGCTGAGCCGACCTGCACGACGACACCTCCGGTGGAGCCCTGCGGATCCGACTCACCACTTCCCGACAACAGAGGAGATCTCCCTGCCGGAGAGTCTCTTCCCCTGATTGGTGGGAACAACCATTCCCCTTTGCTTTTTATTCACTTCAGGATGCAGTGGTCGAATTGCCCGTGCAGAGCACCTCGGCAACCGGATAGCCACTACCCCTGTACCGCGACCAAAAGGTGGTGCCTTGTGACGGAGCACTCCGCGGCTGGTCTCTTCCCTGGTGGTGCACCGGACTTCACTTTTCTTCGACGACGAGAACATCTCTACTCTTGGCAAAGACCCGACGTGCATCCACCACCAGGAACAACTGCCCCCGCCGGAGCTGCCCTCCACAACAAGGTACCGTGTCCGCCTGGCTTCCCTTTCGATCGGTTCGAGTGAGGTGTCTTAATCCTCTCCTTTCCGTTGGGTCGCCTCCAAGCTTTCTCACGTATTGTTCTGAACTGGTTCAATCTGCCGATAACAATTTGCTACAAAGACTCGAACGCATTTCCACAAGAGACTTTTGGGACATATCGCCTTGCCACTCTCCGAGTGGGCCTGGCCTCTGAACTTTATGATCTATTGTGATTCTTGCCTTCTTGCCTTGCATTTTTCCCGTGAAGTATTGAACTGTGTTGCTTTCGTAACCTGCCTATTTTTCTCTCCCGTCCTAACTAATATTAGAGTGCCATCTAGGTTGAGGCATACACCTCTGTCTGTAAATAAGTGGTGCCGGTAAAACCTAGACTTGTCAAAATATTGCTAGGGGGATTGATCGTTTCTTCTTCGTAGAGTAATTGTGTTTGATTTGTTTGCCGTGATAGTGCCATAGTGTTTTTGATAGATGTTTTGTTATAAATACATACCTTAATATCTTTACACTGAAGCCTTGTTGCATGTTTGCTTGTCTTACTGTGAAGAATTGTCCTATATTGTATACTCCACATACTGCTTAACTCTTCTTGAGAGAAGTCTGACTACTCAGCCACAGCTACCAACAGTGAATCTGTGTGGTGCAGACTGCTACGAAGTGGGTTTACTGCCAAACACCTGTAGTCCTAAATCTTTTGCAGTGGTCCCAGAGGGAACTGCACAGGTTTCCACCTAACACACCACAGTGCTGGGGGGTGGGGGTGATGGGAGATATGAGTGGGAGCCTGGTGGAGGGTGCACCACAGTGCTGGGGGGTGGGGGTGATGGGAGACATGAGTGGGGGCCTGGTGGAGGGTGCACCACAGTGCTGGGGGGTGGGGGTGATGGGAGACATGAGTGGGAGCCTGGGGGAGGGTGCACCACAGTGCTGGGGTGTGGGGGTGATGGGAGACATGAGTGGGGGCTTGGTGGAGGGTGCACCACAGTGCTGGGGGGTGGGGGTGATGGGAGACATGAGTGCGAGCCTGGTGGAGGGTGCACCACAGTGCTGGGGGGTGGGGGTGCAGGGGAACATGAGTTGGACATGAGTGGGGGCCTGCTGGCAGGTGCCCCACAGTGCTGGGCGGTGGGGGTGCAGGGGAACATGAGTTGGGGCCTGGTGGAGGGTGCTCCACAATGCTGGGGGGTGGGGGTGCAGGGGAACATGAGTTGGGGCCTGGTGGAGGGTGCACCACAGTGCTGGGGGGTGGGGGTGATGGGAGACATGAGTGGGAGCCTGGTGGAGGGTGCACCACAGTGCCGGGGGGTGGGGGTGATGGGAGACATGAGTGGGGGCCTGGTGGAGGGTGCACCACAGTGGTGTGGGGTGGGGTGATGGGAGACATGAGTGGGAGCCTGGTGGAGGGTGCACCACAGTGCTGGGGGGTGGGGGTGATGGGAGACATGAGTGGGGGCCTGGTGGAGGGTGCACCACAGTGCTGGGGGGTGGGGGTGATGGGAGACATGAGTGGGAGCCTGGTGGAGGGTGCACCACAGTGCAGGGGGGTGGGGGTGCAGGGGAAAATGAGTTGGGGCCTGGTGGAGGGTGCACCACAGTGCTGGGGGGTGGGGGTGCAGGTGAACATGATTTGGGGCCTGGTGGAGGGTGCACCACAGTGCTGGGGGGTGGGGGTGATGGGAGACATGAGTGGGAGCATGGTGGAAGGTGCACCACAGTGCTGGGGGGTGGTGGTGATGGGAGACATAAGTGGGGGCCTGGTGGAGGGTGCACCACAGTGCTGGGGGGTGGGGTGATGGGAGACATGAGTGGGAGCCTGGTGGAGGGTGCACCCCAGTGCTGGGGGGTGGGGGTGATGGGAGACATGAGTGGGGGCCTGGTGGAGGGTGCACCACAGTGCTGGGGGGTGGGGGTGATGGGAGACATGAGTGGGAGCCTGGTGGAGGGTGCACCACAGTGCTGGGGGGTGGGGGTGCAGGGGAACATGAGTTGGACATGAGTGGGGGCCTGCTGGCAGGTGCCCCACAGTGCTGGGGGGTGGGGATGCAGGGGAACATGAGTTGGGGCCTGGCGGAGGGTGCACCACAGTGCTGGGAGGTGGGGGTGCAGGGGAACATGAGTTGGGGCCTGGTGGAGCATGCACCACAGTGCTGGGGGGTGGGGGTGATGGGAGACATGAGTGGGAGCCTGATGGAGGGTGCACTACAGTGCTGGGGGGTGGGGGTGATGGGAGACATGAGTGGGGGGCCTGGTGGAGGGTGCACCACAGTGCTGGGGGTTGGGGGTGATGGGAGACATGAGTGGAAGCCTGGTGGAGGGTGCACCACAGTGCTGGGGGGTGGGGGTGCAGGGGAACATGAGTTGGACATGAGCGGGGGCCTGCTGGCAGGTGCCCCACAGTGCTGGGGGGTGGGGGTGCAGGGGAACATGAGTTGGGGCCTGGTGGAGGGTGCACCACAGTGCTGGGGGTGGGGGTGCAGGGGAACATGAGTTGGGGCTTGGTGGAGGGTGCACCAGAAGTGCTGGGGGGTGGGGGTGATGGGAGACATGAGTGGGAGCCTGGTGGAGGGTGCACCACAGTGCTGGGGGGTGGGGGTGATGGGAGACATGAGTGGGGGCCTGGTGGAGGGTGCACCACAGTGCTGGGGGTGGGGGTGATGGGAGACATGAGTGGGAGCCTGGTGGAGGGTGCACCACAGTGCTGGGGGGTGGGGGTGATGGGAGACATGAGTGGGAGCCTGGTGGAGGGGGGTGGGGGTGCAGGGGAACATGAGCTGGACATGAGTGGGGGCCTGCTGGCAGGTGCCCCACAGTGCTGGGGGGTGGGGGTGCAGGGGAACATGAGTTGGGGCCTGGTGGAGGGTGCACCACAGTGCTGGGTGGTGGGGATGATGGGAGACATGAGTGGGAGCCTAGTGGAGGGTGCACCACAGTGCTGGGGGTGGGGGTGATGGGAGACATGAGTGGGGGCCTGGTGGAGGGTGCACCACAGTGCTGGGGGGTGGGGGTGATGGGAGACATGAGTGGGAGCCTGGTGGAGGGTGCACCACAGTGCTGGTGGATGGGGGTGATGGGAGACATGAGTGGGAGCCTGGTGGAGGGTGCACCACAGTGCTGGGGGGTGAGGGTGCAGGGGGACATGAGTGGGGGTGCAGGCTAGTCCCCCATGGTGTTGGCTGCCTGCAGGAGCCATGGAGTTTGTAGAGCGAACACCTGGGAGGACCCACACGGCCAATTCACGTGTAGTACTCCACGGAACCCCTGAAATACACGTACCCTGCTGATGTTGCGTGTGAAACTTCCCGCGCACCCCAAGATACACGTACCCAGGACATTCGCGTGTGGAACTTCCAGCGCACCCCTGAAATACACGTACCCTGCTGATATCGCGTATGAAACTTCCCGCGCACCCCAAGATACATGTACCCAGGACATTCGCGTGTGGAACTTCCAGCGCACCCCGGAAATACACGTACCCTGCTGATATCGCGTGTGAAACCTCCCGCGCAACCCAAGATACACGTACCCAGGACATTTGCGTGTGGAACTTCCAGCGCACCCCTGGAATACACGTACCCTGCTGATATCACGTGTGAAACTTCCCGCGCACGCCAAGATACACGTAGCCAGCATATTCGCATGTGGAACTTCCAGCGCACCCCAGTAATACACGTACCCTGCTGATATCGCGTGTGAAACTTCCCGCGCACCCCAAGATACACATAGCCAGGACATTCGCGTGTGGATCTTCCAGCGCACCCCAGTAATACACATACCCTGCTGATATCGCGTGTGAAACTTCCCGCGCACCTCCGAAATACACGTACCCAGGACATTCGTGTGTGGAACTTCCCGCGCACCCCTGATATACACGTACCCTGCTGTATTCACGTGTGAAACTTCCCGTGCACCCCTGATGTACACGTACCCTGATGGAATCGCGTGTGGAACTTCCAGCGCACCCCTGAAATACACGTACCCAGCTGAAATGACGTGAGGTACTTCCTGCGCACCCCAGTGATACACGTAGACCGCTTGCCATGCTGGTACAGGGTTAGCGCAGCCCTTTGCGCTGGATTGGGGATTTCGATGGCTTTTCCTTGCGCAAGGGGCGTTCTTGGGGGCGTAACTGGCGCTGCTGCAGGGTCGCTGTGCCACTGTGCGCCACGGCTGGTTTTGGTAGCTGAAATCCATGAATACGCTGTGCGCGGAAATGTATTTTGGCGCACACGGATGGCGCAGGGATTCACACGCGCACACTGTGCGCCAGCCGCGTGCGCCACTTGTGCGCTGAATTCTATGGATTACCCCCTTTGTCTGGATATAGTCGATTTCTTCTAGTAGGTCTTTTGCTGTACCATGTAGAAGAATGTTATTTAAATTGGCTAGTGCTAAAGCAGGACTTTTAGCATAGTACAGTTTATAAACTAGATTTCTTATACTTGCATGATGTGTTGATATCCTTTTGATATTATGGAAGGGTGTTTTGCAAGTAGGTCCTGTAATGCAGGCCAATGAATGTCATTGTAGTCCTGTGTACTTGCGTACTGGACAAGCATCCATATTTTGCAGTAGTTTAATTTTGATTTTGTATTTGCTTTTCACATATTGATTGAGGAATTGGCGTAAAGACTTGAACATTTTTTTGGGAATGTTACACATTGACGTGCATGGCCATTTGTACACTAGATGTTCTGATTCAGTTCAATGGAGGGGTACATCTACATTTTCAGGGCATATTTTTGTAAGGAGTACTTCTTGTTCCATTATGGTATTATTAACTTTTTCATAACCTCGACCACTGCTATGTATGGCAATTGTATTTGTTTGCTTTTGTTTGTAGGCTTCTTCATTAAAGTATGGTTTTGTGCTTGTAGTGTGACTCCATTCACCTCCAAAGATATTTAAGAAGTTATTTATGTTGACATTTCGTTTATTGAGAAGTCTTTTTTGTAATTGAGTTATTAGTTTTGTTAGTGGTTTTATTCTGTTTAACACTAAAATAAATAACTTTCTTTTGAGAAGAAGTGCACTGTCTATCAACGCTTCTAAGATTACTTTCCTACGATAAGTTTGAAGTGTTGAACCTGGTTTCTCTCCTGTTTTTATAAGATTTTGAAGGACTCTGTGACGGAACATTTTGGCTAAAATACTTTTCTTGGTATGCTTACTTTGTACTATATCAAGATTTATAGAAGAAGTTTTATTTGTAGTGATAGTTGATTTTCTGTTAATTGTTTTTTGGGTTGTTTTACTTTTTGATAGAGGAGGCAAAGTTTTTGTACTAGAAACTTCTTCTGCTTCACTACATGACTGTATTAGCTGTTGTGTTTCAACTTGTTTTACAAATTCTGCTATATATGGATGTTTATGTTGGAGACTTTTCTTTTCATTTGCTCTACTTCTGCGTTCCTTTCTACTGAGTTGCTTTTTGGTAGGCATGCTTTAGGGTCTATTGAAAAAATACAGAAGGTATGGGTTGGGGTGTTCTGCAATGCATGTGTGTTGTGTGCATGAGTGTTTGAGTGAGATGATAAAGATGTATGTAATGGTGTGTGATTGTGCATTGGGAAGTACAACTACTAGGGATGGGTATTCTTGAATTAATGTGTTAATAAACTGGGGTTCAGATGACAGAAAAAAGTAAGCCAGTGGTGTGGAGAAGTACAAATAGTATATCTAAAGCTATACAATTAAAACAGTTGTTTCTTCTACAACATCTAAATTCTAGTGGCTGAGTTGGGTAATTTGTGTGGCGAAAAATAGGAATTTGTGGGCCATTCTGCCAATAAATCACTGTTTAAGACGGGAGGATTTTTGGTCAGAATGGTGCAGAATCTCTATTTTTAGGCACAGAAGTAGCATGGATTAACATTAGAGTGTGTTTGAGTAATAATTCAAATATTATGGTAACAATCTACTTATTTGTTTTCTAAAATTAGCAGTTTGCTTCTTAGTTGTTCTTTGTAATTCAAATTCGGCTGCTTATTTTCAGGAGAATGGTCTTCACTGCAATTGTAAAAGAAAGAAATTAGTAATTCGGTTTGTATATAGCACTGTTTTTAATTTAGACATAGATTTTTTAAATTGAAATGCTCAGCGCCTTCCTCAAAACCATTAAAACTATCTTATGACTAACTGTAGGAAAGAAAATATCTTTACTATGGCTTGTCAAAATCATAATGTACCACTGTATACCACTATTCCTGTAACTAAGCTTTTCCACGTAATAGTAAGTCCATGTAATAGCCTGCTTTTCCACGTAAGAGGGAGTCAATGTCATAGCCTGCTTGTCCTATATAAATGTAAGTAATTATATAAACTAAAAAAATTAAAACCAAGTATGTGATTGTACAAATATTATTCTTTGAGATTTGATGATAGAGTGTGCATGTAATTTGTTTGATCATATGTAGCCTATATATTTTATTTCAAAAATGTTAGTTTAATATTATTTGCGTGTGTGTGTACGAAGAAATTAAACGGCATAAAGGTTTGTAAGTCACAGTTCATTTTAGGAGAATTAAAAAATGATCGTAGATTCATTTTACAGATTATACAAGGTAAAAGTCGGTTAGAAAATGTGTTCATGTACTGTGTAGAAAATATGCATACCTGTAGTTTGTGTTCATGCATATGGATATGGATGAAGCTGCAAGTAGAAATCTTGGAGACTTGTCTAGTATTTCTCGTAGATCGTGATTGCCAATGGTATGAGACTTGTAGTCCGAGAGATTCACCGTACATTTGCAGTGCTGATCTATGATGATGCAGTTACATGTAGAGGTCTTGGATTTGATTGGTGGATGGTCATGTGATTTCTTAGCTACATCCAATGAGGGAATGGCACAGAGAGTGAAGTGGAAATGGTAGAAGGGCTGTCCATGTTACGATATGTTCGCGGACATGGCGGTAGTTCTAGGACACCGCGTATTACATCCGGGGAATTTGGGGTGGGGAGGCATGCAAATGAGATTGAGTGTAGCAAGGGATTGGTCAGTAAGGTTTAGTGAGTGTGTTGTGCTAGGAGAGGTTTTCTCAGATATTCTTTTTGCTGAGAGAAGAACAGATAGCTATGGCTGAGTGTTTTAAAAAACAGATTGTGTGGATTTTGGGAGACTCATGGATACATTGGTTGAAGGTGCATGCAGAAAGCTGTAGAGTATCTATAGATCTTGGATTCCCACATGTGGAAGTGCACTGGCATGGAGTGCGTGTAATGAAGTGGCTGGACTTGCTACCTCTCTGTGCAACTTTGAAGATAGAGGAACATCCACACATAATTGTAATTCATTGTGGAGGGAACAGTTTAGGACATGTGTCTGGAATTTCTTTGCAATTTGCAATGAAAGAAGGACTTCAGAAGATCATGGACATGTTTCCAAACTCCAAAGTAATTTTTTCACAGATTGCGCAGAGACAAATGTGGCTTCGTTCTTTCTCATGTGGTCCAAAATGGAGAAAGCAAGGCGTAATGTCAATAAGGCTGTTTGTGCCTTCCTAAGAGATTTTGGCATGTCCTCTTTTCACAATGAAAATATTATGTTTCGTAGTACATACATTTTTTGCAGAGATGGAGTCCATCTTACCTATGCTGGCAATCAGATTTTTCTGAGAAATGTACAAAATGCATTGCGACCTTTTTTAGAAATTCAGCATGCATTTCGAAGTAGGTGTTAAGTATTTATAATTTTTGACATACAAACACCTCCCAAAGGCTCTTTTCAGAGCCACCACTTCCTCCACAGAGAAAAATGCAATGGTTACAATAGGGTAGCATCCCAATTTTTTTTATGTTCGCGAACTGTCCGCGGACTTTCAAGAAATAGAAAGGGCCCTGCGTTATTTATCTTTACTTCTGTTTTTTAACTGTGAAAGGCGGCTCTGAAAAGAGCCTTATTTTTTTTTTTTTGTTATTTTGTATTTTTTTGGGTTTTTTACACACGACACACTAGGAGAGGAGGGGAAAGGAGGGTAAAGGGGGGGACACCAACCACAGGGATAAGAAAGGGAGAGCTGAGAGAGGAAGATGTAGAGTGGGTTTTATTTGGGTAGTGAGCAGGTCTTCTCGTGCTCTGAGACGATAGTCTCAAAAGCACTGCAAAGTCGCTCCCCCCTGCAGAGTACTGTGTCACAGTACATACATACAACTGTGACCCTCGAAAGGTAAGGGTCATCAGAATTCTGTATGGCCTGTGAGGCTGCTTGAGGAAGACGCTGTCCCAGAGAGGTGTTCCTTGTGGTGACAGGATCAGAAACGGAGGATGAAGTAGAGGCAATCAACCTACTACGCTCTTCGCAAGGTACAACCTTGCGAATGGCCCCAGTGTGGAATGAGTTCAGGTGTCGCTTCATGGTCGTAGTCCCAAAGCTATAGGAACCATGCCTCCCGCGACTGAGTACCATTTTGCACTCATTGTAGGTGACACGGTTCACACGAGCCTTAGGACCATTCCCATGAATGGTAAACAACAGCCACACCCAAGAATCACGCGGAAGGCGGGTAGTAGGGTTTACCTCTACTTCATTCTCGTCATCCTCTTCTTCCTCCTCTGTATCCTCACTCCTGGTCCCCTCTTCAGGCCCTTGGGAAGGTGGTGGTGGTGGAGGGGGTGGGGGTGGTGCTGAGGCAGATACAGCACCAGGTGGCAGCAGTGGAGCCACAGAAGCCATCAGGTTGACGATGGAAATCTGCAGGTTGCAGCAAAAATCTCTGTGCTCTGTAGAATAGCCAGAAACACAATGAGAATGAGCTCTAGGGCGTGGTCTTTTATAGGGGTGCTTGTGCGCGGTTCGCAGACATACGCGCTGTCCGCAAGACAGATCGAACACCAAAAAAGGTTCAAAAAGTCACAAAAACTATATGGAAACTTAGGATTAGTATGTGGGATTTGTGGTATGTTGAGTTTTTAATGAGAAATATTGTGGATTACTTGGATATGTACTTTTAAAGTGTTTGGGGAAACAAACAGTGCCCGCATTCAGAACACGCGATCAGCGTGGGAGCGGTCACATGATTGTTTCATGAGCATGTTCTCTAAGGTAGCAGCCGTCCGCAGGAAACCCAATGTACGGACATTGTTTTGCGCATGCGTGTTGATGTTCTACGGACAGTGTTCGGGTCCTGAACTAATTAAAAGTGCGTCGCACGTAAAACGAACAGTTACGGACAGCCGTTTGTTCTTAGCACAGTTTAATTTACTTGTGCACAATATGGACAGACATAGCGCCTCAAGCGCACCTCCATTTTCATTTATTTACGAACAATTCAGGACACCACGAGTGTTCTTAGAACAGTTTCAACTTGCTAGCGAACACTACGAACAGGCATAGTGTTCTTAAGGACACCTCCATTTTCGTTTATTTACGAACATTTCAGGACACTACGAGTGTTCTTAGAACATTTTCAACTTGCATGAGAACATAACGGACAGATATAGTGTCCTCAGGACACTTACATTTTCGTTTATTTACAAACATTTCTGAACAACCGCGCTGTCCGTGGACACCTAAATTGGTTTTACCACAAAGAACTGAAAGTAATTACAACACAATATAAAAAAGTAACTTTATTTAACATATATAAACAATTTATGACTGAGAAGGTGGGGCAGAAACGGAAACAAAAACAGGAGAATTAGGGTTTTCAATATAAGTGCGATCAGGTGAAGAAGGGATGGAAATCTCATCAAAACGTTGTGGTCCATGGAGAGAGTTTGGGGTTAAATGAATGGGATATGGTGAGGGGGGACAAGTACAGGTGGGACAATGGTATGTTGTTGGTGGTTTTAGGTGATCTTCCACAAAGTTCTTTAAATCCGTAAAATTTGCCATAAGTTGGTCCATTTAGTGGGTAATGTGTTCAGGAGTGTTATCCACCGCTTCTTATTCTTTGGAAGTTGCAATTTTTGTAGGGTCTGTAAAAAAAAATGTATATGTTGAATCTATACAAAATAATATTTATTAATTGGTTTATATAGTAAAGTGTGTACCATTAGGTGGACATCTTCTAATATTTTGTCTTGTGGGAAATGCTCCTCTAGCCAGTCCAGAGTACTACACATTTCTGTGAGAAAACAAAAAAGTAATATGTTTTTTTTTTCTAATATAGAAAGTTTATAAATATATGAGTAAAATTAAGTGCATTTAGTATTTCTGGTAAGGTATGTAATCAGTAGTCTATACGTCTGGTCTTGCTGTTAGTTGTGGAGTGTCTGTGAGGTAATTATGTTGGAAGCCACTTTATCTTCTTTTGGTATATTCCATTTTAGAACATATTGTATTCAAATGAATGTTTAGTGGGTTACATTTCTTAAGTATTACTACATATACTTTGTATGTGTGCTGCTTTGTGAATTTGTTAAATGTTCCTATGTTATGATATAACAATTACACATACCCCCTCCAGAGTTTTTAGGTGCTGGTACTGTTGTCCGAACATGTCCGCGGACCGTCAAATTCAGTAGAATGGGTTCAGTATGTTCCATATTACATGTACATAAAGTCAAAGTTATTATTGTTAAGTTGTGCTACTAAAAAACTATGAAATTCAGCAAAAAAACTTTGTTAAAGGGACGTTATGGTTAAGTTGCGCTACTAAAAACCTATGAAATTCAGTAAAAAAACTTTGTTAAAGGGACGTTATGGTTAAATTGCGCGACTAAAAACCTATGAAATTCAGTAAAAAAAACTTTGTTAAAAGAGATGTTATGGTTAAGTTGCGCTACTAAAAACCTATGAAATTCAGTGAAAAAACTTTGTTAAAAGGGACGTTATGGTTAAGCTGCTGAGAGAGGGCAGTCACTGGTAATTAAGGAGAAGCGTAGGTTGAGAACCTTGGCCATTGTAGTGTCATTGTTATAGACATTAATGATGCACCTAGAAGATGATAAGTATGCCAAGAGTCCTTCACATCTAGTGCTAACATTTATGGGTGAACAGGCAAAAGGGAAGAGGGTAGAGACCATGTAGGGAGTCCTAAGGTCCAGGTATGAGACAGAAAAGAGGATGTCAGTGATAGTCTGCCTGGAAGTGGCATTGACGTAGGAGTAAGCAATAGGTAGGCCTGGTGTAGAGATTAGGAGAGATATTTTAATCCTTTTTCTTCCAGAATTTGTGCTTCCTAGTGTGTGTTGACACTAGGAAGCGTCTTACATCTGTTCTGAGTTTCCCAATAAGAGGTTTTATTTAATTGCGCCGTTCGCCATGAGACAAAAAAAAGGAAAAATAAAATTGAGTTGCAGCTGCAAAAAAAGGAATACGTAGAATGCCATGTGCAACGGATTGAATGAAGCAGTCAGAGAATGTTTGGCAGGTACAATGTTTATCGTAGAAGCGGCGGGAGCACCATGAACTAAGGTGCAGATTAGATGTATTTCTTTCGGAGAACTGCCCTCCTGTTTATTTACTTTTTGTCTCTAAAAATTAAATCATGAGGGTATATTGAATACTGTCAGTAATACAATATTATTATTATTATTATTATTATTATTATTATTATTATTATTATTATTATTATTATTATTATTATTATTATTGTTATTTCCAGGAAAGATTGGGGTACAACCCTGTGGATGGAACAAAATTGTCCCGAAATGTGTAAGACTGGTTTTACTGTCACCCTCATTGTTTGTTAAATTGCTGTTGTAGGATTGACTAAACCAAAAGTTTAGTTTACTACATGGATTTTGTTTAGGACTAAACCTGTTATGAACATTGTTTTGCTATCAAAAAAATCAGTTTATTATATAATAAAATATAAACCAGTAATAATTCTAATACGGTACAGTGTAAGAGCACTTTATGGCAATTGAAAGCACCTAAAGTGTGCTGGGCCCTGGTGGGGTCTCCAATGCCACACTAAAAGGATACCCTGAGTGGAGAGCTTATATTTTAAGGACACATTTAAAAACAATAATTCAAGTTAATACATCTCTGACTTCAGGCAAGGGTGGTATTGTTCGACTACTTTCATTCTCTAAGGTTCAAACTCTTCTACTCCCTTATTTCCTGTTAATTTGCCCTCATTTGAATAGACTATCTCCACAATCACTGGCCCCTATGACATACATATTACCTCTCTCTACTGGCAACCAGGTTCAGTAGGTCAGTCCTTCCATCACATCTCCCAACTAATTGACTCTCTTCCTCACATTCACCACTGCATTGTGATTGGTGACTTCAACCTTCCCTCTCCTCTCTCTCTGCTGCTCTGTCCACTGACATTAACTCTCTTCTACTAAATCACTTATGCTCTCCTGTCCACTCTCTGCCCACCCATTAAAATGTAAACTCCCTTGGCCTTAGTTTCATCTCCACTCAATTTTCTGCCTCTAATATTCCACCACTAATATTTCCACCGCTCCTTCTCTGAATGATCACTGTCATCTTTGCCTCAAACTCCACTCCTGCTTCTTCTTCACTCCCTCATCTCCATCTGCAACAACTATTACTAATTGCATGTTTCCCTCCTCCAAACTCCCTGTCTGCCTCTCTGACCTCTCTCTCCTCTAACGCTGAACTCACCTTTTCATTCACTGAAGAAGCCTCACTAACTTTAACACTGTTCTTTATGCTCCCTCCCTTTTTCACTATCCCTTTGTACACTCACTCTTAAAGCCTCCCCTCCACACCTCTCATCTGCACCCTGAAAACAACAATATGGAAAAAGCAAAACACTGGAAAAAGGTAGCCCTCTGATCTCCCTTTCTATCTCACTCTTTTCAAAACCCCTCCCTACTCTTGACTCTGCCAAACATCACTTCTATCTCTCTTTATTCTATCTTTTTTTTTTAACTTCTGTTTTTTAGGTTTACAATTCATCAGTTCCACATAGGCTGAAACAAACAATAAAGCACTCAATTCAATTGAAAGCACGAACAAACCAATTAAACCAAATCTTGCAATAAAATCAACTATGCAAAACTCAGCTAAATAAACCTCACCAAATGTCTAGCCCTACAAACACAAAACACCACAAAGACAAAACACAACATCACAAGGAGAAGGGAAGTAAATGGAAAAAAAAACCTTATACCAATCTCCACCTGCCACCAAAATGTTCCATGAATGAGCAAATCAATCATAGAGAGCATCAAACGAACCCCAGAGCAACAAATACTCGTCCTCCTTACCTCTATTTTTCAACGAAACCTTGTCATACCTAGACAACACCCTCAGGTCTATCAACCAATCCTCAACAATTGGTTTCTTCCTGGTTTTCCAGCTCCTGAGGATTAATCTAATCGCAACCATCACAGCTCTATCAATCCAAAAATTATGTTACCTAATTTGAGGTCCCCTTTCAACATGCAAGAGCAAGATTATATCCGCCGCAGATCTAGGTAAACGTATTCCAAAAATGAAATCAATCCTATCTATAACCTCACACCAAAATGACAGTACTCTAGGGCATTCCCACAATAGATGTAAAAGAGTACCCCTATTCGTACCACAACTCCAACACAAATCATCCAAACTCAACCGCAACTTAAACATCCTCACAGGTGTCCATTACAACCTACCCACAATTTTCTGCCGAATTAAACGCAAGGTTAAATCTTTCCCTAGATTTACACCCACTCTCAAAATATCTTTCCATTCAACATCAGAAATGACCCTGCTAATATCATTCGACCAAGCAGTCCTCAACCCACCCCATGCCAACAGGTGTTTCGCATTCATGGGCATGAAATGTATGTAAGTTTGTGCACCATACTCTGGACCATCCAATAATGTACTAATCTCCGGTCTCCTCCCAAGCGAGCCACCCGCCATAGCAATTCTATGTTCAACCATCAGAGCCAATCTCAAATATCTAGCCATTTCTCTTTGACCCAGATTAAATCTATCCACCAACTCCACAAAACTCAACGTTCGAGTGCCATCCAAAACATCTCCCAGTTTCAAAATACCCCTTGAGACCCAACTCTTCCAATGAAGACATTTATTATCAATCTTTATTGCTTCATTATGCCAAATGGAGGCATCTGCACTGAAACCATAAGTCTATCCATTCTCATCAAACGAAGCACCCAAAACCTGTCTGGTAACCCCAATTGGCTTCAAAACCAATTTCTTATTAGACAACTTAATCCCTCCAACCTAGGCGACTCCAACAATCTTTGACCTCAATTATCTCACCTCCTAAATGCACATGTATCTCCTCTACTCTTTCTGAAAATGGTCTTGATCTCTACTTGACCTCCAAAATGTCTACAATTCACAATACACTCACTACTTACCTTCTATCACCTTTCCTGCTCCCTTTTCTCCACCATTCCTATTTTCCTATCCTGCTACTATGTCTTCCCTTGCGCCACCAATCCTGATGAGATTCGTATCTACTCCACAAGGCTACCCCAGCCTAGGCTCCCACTCCCCCACTGCCCCCCAACATTGTGAAGCACCTAGTACCAGCACTGCTCTACATATTGCTTAATTCTTCAACTCTCCTTTTGACAATGCCCTTTTTCATCATCCTATAAGGAAGCTACTGAGCTACTGGCATCCCTCTCTTAACAAACCTGATCTAGATCTGTATTGTCCTGTCAAATTTCACACTGTCCTCGATCTACCACATTATTCCAAAATAGCTGTTCCTTGATACTCATAACCTCCGGGGCCCTCTTCAATCTGGCTTCTGAACTCTGCATTCTATTGAGACAGCCCTCCTCAATTGCAGCAACTTAATCTCTTCTGCTCTTCATGCAAACCTTTCATCTATTCGTATTCTTTGAAACCTCTCTGATGCCTTTGATATGTTCTACCATTCTGAAATTCTCTATACATTATCTCTCCTTGAGATCACAGATAAGGCCATCACTTTGTTTCTTTCATACCTTTCTGACAGACACTTTTAGGGGTCCTGGAATAGCCTTAACTTCCCACTCCCCCCTGCTCCTTACTGTTGGAGCTCCCCAAGGGCCTGTCGTTGGTCCACATCTCTTCACTCTCTATATTTCAACTCTTAGCAAACTGATTTGCTCTGGCAGCTTCTCCTATTGGCTCTTTGCTGACAACACTCAGATCTTCTTATCCTGTCACTCCTTATTGGAAGAGCTGTTGCCACAAATGTAAAACTGTCTCTCCACCAACACATATTGGATGACATCTCACCTGCTCATGCTGAACTCCAGTAAGACTTACGTTCTGTACTTCACAGCCAAACAGGATGTGTTTTTCACTACCCCTCTTCTTCTGTTTTTTCCTGACTACCTTCCTTACTCTGCTGCTGCTCGTAACCTTGGTGTCATCTCCAAATCTGCCAAGGCAGCCACACTCAACTTCGTCTATATCAGAAAAAATCTGTCATCTTCTTCATTTCAATACTGCTACACCGGTTAATCTCCTCATTAGTCTTTTCTAGATCTGACTACTGTGCTAACTATGCTTTTTCACCTCTGGACACTTTCAACCTTTCCTCCCTTTACATCTTCCTCCTATATCCGTCGCCAGATTGACTCTCCATGAAACAAAGGGCTAAGTATAAACTTCTTCTCATCATCTTCAAAACTATTCCTGAACTCCCCCCGCCCTACCTATCTGCTCATCTCACTCCTTACTCTCCTCCTCAGTCGTTATGATCATCCTTAGCTCAACTCCTTGTCACCACGCAAGCCCCCTGTGCTCCATTTAGTTTCTGCTCTCTCTCCCTCCTTAATCCGATACTCTGTAATGCGTTTCATCTCCCTCTCCATACTACTACAACGCTACTCATATTTAAATCCAACCTCAAAGCTCTCCTTCTTTCAAAATAACCTGTTTCATAGCACTCTATGCTACAACATCAACCTGTTTCCTCTCTCTCCTCTTCAGGGACAACACTACAACACTTTTCCCTTACCCCTCTATCCTTAATTTATCATCCCGTTCCAATGTTATTCGGTCCTGTCCTCGCCCCTAGTTTATGTTTACAATGTCTCCTGCAACATCTCATCTTCAATTCACATTCTCTTACTCCATTGTAAAGGATTCATGCCCTCACTGCTCTGTTATCAATGGTACATTTTTTATGTGTTTTTATGTGAGAAATGTATTGCTTTCCCAGTGTTTTTTTATAAATAAAAATATAAATACATGTTCTTGGAAAGCCTGTAACCTTAACTGACTAAATGTTGACTCTATTACATAAAATGACTTACATCAACAACCCTTTTACATTGTTTTATAGATCTTTCTGTGGCATTTGAATAAGTGAAACATGACAAGCTATGGGCAAAACTATGCAAATGTGGCTGTCCCATTCACTTGAGCAAAACAAAAAGGGGATAGCTGGGAGGTTTTGAATGAATCATAACCACAGGCAAAGCTCTGGGCAACCTTCCAGACCATCGTTTGTCAGCCTACCAATCCATTACAGAAGGGGAAAGACCATATGCAAATCAGGCCTGGAACCCACATCAAAAGGGGATGATGTCCATATCGAATTACTAGGTCACATGTTTTACTATTATATACCAGTGCATCCACGGGCTAGCTCCTCTCAATCACGCATGTTACATTTCACAGTATATTACTCCTGGGCAGTCCAAATTCCTGCTCACCACTCCTGTTCTTCCTTGTGTTCCCTCTCATTTCTTTCTGATTTCTTGCACAAAAGCACTGGAACTATTTTCCCTTCTCTATCTGCTCTGCTACCTCCCTTCATGTATTCCATGCTAGTGCGAAATCTAATTTACTCTGTACTCTTTCAAACTAACCACTCTCATCTTTTGTACTGATTCATTTGTCTGCACTACCTAATTGTGTACTGCCTTTTAATAGTACAAGTGATGTGGTGGAAGCGCTTTATACATCTAAATAAATACAAATGCAATCGAGAGACTTGAGAAAAGAATTCATCCAACCAAAGATAGACTTTCAGGAATTCAAACATTTTTGGAGTGCCTTTGAAAGACCCAGATTGTTTTCTACTTCCTTTCTGGATTGTGTTTGACCCTCAAGTCAGGAGCAGACAGGACACATGTTGGATGAATTTTGGAACGTTTTTGGTGAGAGTAGGCTATTTTGCACAGTTTCAGAAGAGTGTTTAACATATTTGTGGTGACTGCACATTGTATCGGTCACTCTTTGAACCTTTTTTCTGTATGTTTGTTTGTTTATTATTTATAGCGCGCACCAAACCCGAGGGTAACCGGGCGCTGTGTTGCCTTTACATATTTCCTGATCTCTGCTTTATCACCATTTGTGTGTTAGTTTGTGATTCTTAGGTCCACATCATAATCCTACATGTTGCCCTTGTAATACATGTTTAAAAAGTTCCATTTATACTATCCCTGGGTCATTTGCCTTTTGCCACCACACAAATGAAAAAAGAAACTGTCCTCTTGACCATTACTCTGCTAATTTCTCATTGTTGTCACCCAATACATCACCCAATACAATTGAAAAAACAAAAATGATTGCTAGCACCTTTTTCACCTGTGTTTGTAGAAACATTTGTGCCAACAATTCTTCCTGTGTTGTGATTAAGTGCTTTAGCATTGTGTAAGTCTTGCATGAATACCTTTCTTTGTCTTTGTCACTTTTGATCATTGACACCTTAGACAACACATCCTTTCATGGGGAGAGAGTAACAGGGGCAGAGGGAGATGAGCAACTTGACTAGTCTTCAAACTCATGTCAGAGGTCAAAGTAGTTAGCCAGAGGTTGAAAAAGGACAGGCAGAGGTTCATCCGTAGCTTGAGAAGGAGAGACAGTAGCTGTAGACGGCTAGGTGAATATTTAGGAGTGGCTTGCAGAGGAGGTGGACGAGGCAGTTAGTTTGGTGGGGGCCATGCCAAGGCAGGGTGACCTTGTACAAAGCTCTGTGATTGAAGGAGCTGAGGAGGTGCAGGAGAGGATGTGTCTACCAATCAGGATGAGGGTGTGATAGCTACCTGGTCACTCAGTGAATTACTGTGGAAGGAGAATGTTTATATTGACCTTTGAGTTGGTGGGGAGGAGTTGGCACCCTAAGACCAGCAGGGAGAGAAAGCCAGAGAGGTGCGAGGGTAAAAAACGAGGTGGTGGTAGTGCAGTGGACCAAAACCACCAAGTGGATGGGGCAGAAATTGTCTAGTACTAGATGACTCTGCAGGATGAGACTATGGCCACTTCACCTTTGCCTACGATGGGGAGAGGACAAAGGAGGCTGAGGCTTTCCTTCCTAAGATAATGGTGGGTCAGACGTCATTCCCAACCATGAAGTCACTGCCTTTCTCACCAGGGTTGTGGGACTACTTCTGCTGGCCAGAGTATTTTTCTTCTTTTTATCATAGTGGACAATGGATAGATAAATCACCACCCATTGGCTTAAGCTAATGCTTGCCCCAAGAGCTCTCATTAAAATGGCATGCATTGTAGGACTGCGACGCTATGGTTTCCCTAGGGATCTCAGGTGCACTGGGTGAAGGCCACCTGAGCCTCCATCTTGGATTATGCCTGCCTAAACCGGCCAGGACAGTAGGTCCTTATTCTGGAGCTGAAGCGTGTCAAGGGACATTGGCCCCACACCCCTCACCTGATATCATTAGACTAGAGCGACTAACCACGCAGGATCACCTGATAATGGGAGACAAGATGGAAGTGGAAGACACACTGCAGCTATGCACAGTAGACATTATTATTATGTTTTAGGGGTGGGGAGGAAACACGGATGTGATGAGTATTGGGGACCAGACCATGAGGGAATATAAGGGAAAGGTGACTTGGATGTGGGTTGGGATAGTTTGGACTGAGGGCTGATATGGTGCTATTTGTATATATGGTCTGTAAAACAGCAATAAAGGTTGTCTTGCCTTGCCTATTTGCATTATAATTTCGAAGTCCTTTTGTTTGATTGTACGTTCAGAACATCAAGTCCAAAGTTATTTGTTTTTGCATTTATCTTGTCTACATGTACATTCTGTAATCTTTAGAGCAATTAACACAATGTTTTGAGCTATGCAGGAATCAACAGGAGTGACTCAATGTCAAGTAGTGGCCATAAAAATGCTCCCCCTCTATGTGGTTCAGTGCCATTCCCACTGCTTTCAGAACCTAGTAGTAGAAGGGTCGTTCTGAAGTATACATGAAGCAGGGCTGACTCAGATTTTCCCAGCTGGATCAACGTGCCATCTAACAGCAATGATTCTTCAGAGGAGTGTGTCAATAAATGTATTGTCAGCATTACAGCAAGAAAGTCATTGAAGAGACTAATTGTTTTGGGTATTCTGTGGTATTTTGAGGCATCCTCACAAGCACCAGAACCCCTGGTTTGGTGCATTGGGAGTGGTAGGGGAATAGAGTGTCTGCATGCCATGGAATCGGCTAGCAATGATGGTGTTCTTAGAGGGTTAGACAACATCTTGGAATCATCAACATTCTCTGGTGTAATGGCGCAGGATGGTGATACAAACATGTTCATTGTCTGCATTTGAGGGAAAGTTGGCTTTCCTCTTGCCTGCTTTCTCATGTGTGCCTATTGGGGCGACGTGCCCACATTGAATCCAGGCTTTCATTTAAAGATTTATTTTGCATTCATTGATGGTGGCAAAATGTGGTTGTTGCTTTACTGCTGTGAAACAACTTTGCAAACTGTATTGTTATTTTTGTGTCCAAGATGGGTCCTAAACTCTCCCCCTTCTTGGGTATCTTTAAAGGAATATACAGTAGATGCTGAGTGGATGCTAAGGACAGAGTTGTCTGTGGTGGTGTCTGTTAGTGCACATTTGTACAAAAACTAGCATGTTTTTACAGGCTATTTTTTGTAGAACATGCACACAGTGAGTGTCCAAAGCTTGCTTCCTGTGCACCCTGGTTGCACTTGTTAATTGCATGGGCTGGTCAGTGACTCCACCCTTCTGTTCTATGCTGTCTCCCTTGTTATGTGTGGCATCATCAAACACCAGATTTCTGAAACCCAATCTCGAACCGGCGGTGGAGAATAACCTTTGCTCATCATTGTCATATTCAAATCAATGGTGGAGAAGTTTCAGCAATTTGTGAGTTTTGTTGCTGAGGGGATGTCTTCTCTTCTCCCACTTGAGATTCAAATGGCAGGGGGCGGAATTACTACTCATTCTCCTGTTGAACTCCAAACCCTGTCTTCTGATGAAAGTGCAATGGTGGTGTTTGTATGATTGCATTTCTTCCCAATGCACCATGTTGACTTAAGACAGAAACCTATTGATAGGTGCTAAAACCAAATACTATCTGGGTTTTTCCAATGCACGCAGTTCTGTATACAGAAAAATAACCAAGGATGCATTCCACCCAAGGCTCTTACTCCATCCGCTACCACATTCGAGTTCTGCAGCAGAATCGGACATGTGCATTGTATTCACCTCCAATCTACAATAAGTAGGCTCTTCTGGTGCCTTTTGTTCCTCCACCATCTTCCTTTGCAGTAATGCTGGGTGGTCATAAACAGGCATTAAATCTTCTCGAGCTGCACATGCGCACTCAGCGCATTTACTACCCATTGTAGCTGTCAATGATATGTCCCTTCCCCATCTAGGAATACCCTGTTCCTGCTCCCATCATTCCCACAGCTAAGTGCACTCCCCAATTGAAAACACAGAATCAGCACCTTCACTGCACTACAAAAGATTCACAGGGGGGATCTGACTGCTTTGTCGCTATACTCCATGTACAAAATTCAAGTTTATCTAACACTTCATTGATATTCTTCTCTGCTTACAAAATGCAAGAGGGGTTATTTGTGCTTTAACATTCTTCCCTGCTTGCAAAATGCCTGTGAGGTTCTCAAAGCTTTTCTCTGTATCCTCCACTTACTGAAGGCACCTGGGGTTATCAATGCGTTGGCTGCCTCCTCAAACCACTACATTCATGTGGTGTTCTCAGTTATTTGGCTGTCACCCCCACCTGTTAAATGTGTGTGGGGTTCAAAAGTATTTTGGCATTCTCCCTCACTTAAGAAATGCATGTATGACCCGATCCCCGCGATCTACCCGCGCTCCGGGACCAAGTCTAAACTATTGACACACTGCCTTCTGGCGGGGAAAACGGTGTTGGCCAGGGCCTGGAAATCCCCAGAAGGACCTCACATAGCCCAATGGTGGTCTAAACTCTGGGACATCCTGATCGCGGAGAAGGTCACGGCAGCACAGGCGGGAACGCTCCATCGCTTTCAGAATGTTTGGAGCCCAGTGCTGGAATACGACCAGCGCTTCCCCGCCCAGACCTACAAACCGATCAGGGCCCGATGGTTCTTGAAACACCAAGAGAATCCTGAAGAAGACACATAGACGCTAAGGGACGAACTGGATAACCCAGAAGGGAAAATTCCGCCTCCGAACCTAAGGGGGGGAGAGGCCGAAGGGAGGTGGGAGGGAGGAAGCCTGATGGGGGAAATGAGGACTGGGGATCAAAGAACCTGAACAAGCATTGCTTGTGATATGTCATGATTTGTATATTTGCCATCCTGCCTTGATTTAAAATAAACAAAGTTAAAAAAAAGAAATGCATGTATGATTAACACTGGTTTGAGGTTCCCCTAAGACTACAAATAAATGCAGATAGGTTTCTCAGGGGGGTGCTTATCACTACTGTATCTTCACTTGGTTGTTACACTGCCAGTCTGCCCTCTAATCATAGCCCCCCAACCCACCTCCAACATTTTAGTTGAATTCCCTATGGCTACGTAGGCCCTATTACTCTAATTTTGTAACAATGTCTTTGTGTTTAGGACTGGGGATACACACAGCTTATCTTTCCCTGAGAGCCAGCCCCCCTCTTATAACATTCTGTAAGGCTCATGTGCCCCAATGGTGTGAACGATATTGGATCTGTTTTAACCACACATCCAAAACCCCAGGCTGTCTGAATGAACATATATATATGGTTCATGTATATGAATATTTTACTTGAGAGTGAGTGTTGTGAAAAATAAAATGAGTACCGAGATCAGTGTGCATTATGTACATAGTGAGTCAAAAGCACAACCTTTTTATCAGAGACATAGGGCCTCATTATAAGTGAGCCGGTCCGGAAAGAATGGTGGCGGTAAATCCGCCGTCACCGTTGTTTCCGGACCGGCTGATTCCGAGTTCTGCAGGTGGGAGGTGTCACTCCCGCCAGGTGTGACGTAGCGGGAGTAACACCACCCGCCTGTAGGCGGAAATGGAAACACTGGCTCTGTAAATGACGAACCTTTGTTTCCATTGTCTCCATCCCTATCGAGTCCTATATGGGACTCCATGGGATGGGGATTTATGGAATTCTGCCTCTGGAATTACCAGGTCATCAGGGTTGTATTGCCCCGGTGATTCCGGCAATCACGGCGCAGAATGGTATTTCAGGTCCGGCGGCAGCCTGACAGTTTTTCCGCCACAACTACCACCAGACTCGTAATGAGGCCCAATTTCTCAAAAACTAAGATCTGTAGTAATGATTATATTTGAAAATGCTTCTTAAATTGACGTTTCAAGGAACCCTGGTTGGTGCTATTTGTCACATTCCTCTTTCTGAAACTGGTACTTCAGTAACTAGTACTTCAAAAGAGTAAAATAGGAGTACACCAGTCTGTCCATGGTTTTGAAAATATGCTTCATAATATCTAATTTGGGTGACCAGTTGAAAGAACCATCATAAAATTGTGCATCATCATAGAAAATAGATCTATAATTTATTATCATTCTCATTCTTTCAGATTTATATAAACCTTATTTAATGTTCATTACTCTTAGCATTATTCTCATGGTCAGGAATTGTAATTTATTTTTCTCCATTAAGGACAAATAATCTTGGTCAACATACAGTGAAGTCAAGTATAGCTTTATTTTCGGCACACAACCATCAAAGCATACAGATTCAAAAGTACAACAAATACCATTAACAATGTAAGTAAAACACATGACACATCATTTTCAAGTGCATTCATTTCCAATAGGCCATGCTTATAAAACATGGAAGTAATATGTAAAGTGCTTTAGCCAAGATGTAGTTTCAACAGAGGCAATAGTTGTCCAATAAATGTCCATGTCAATAACTGTAAAGGCCCGGCCCGACTGAGGTGGCATTACTCAGCAAGAATTACAAAAACAATGATTATACTGTATAAAACTGAGGGCCAAATGCATGGAACCTTTAGCACAGTGCAAAGTGGTGTCTGCACTACAAATACCCGGATTCACAGAGCGGTGCAAAGTGTATTTTTGCATAATCTTAGATGAAAGAAAAAATATAAAATGGCGATACAACTGCAATAATATCAATAAAAAGAACATTGATGTATAACCATGTAGCATATGTATGCAGCAGCATTGAAAACATACTTTAAACCCATATTTAACATACATTTATCAAATTCAGCCTATAAAGATATCTAACAGCGGAAATTGAATGAGAAATAGATGTTCCTGTGAAGCACCTCAAACCTCCACATCATGGGCGATTTCAACATCCAATTGGAGGCCCCTATCACTGCACCCACTTTCTTCGCTGATCTCTGCATGTCACTATCCCTCTCCATTCTCCCTTCTGGCCCAACCAACTCGGCTGGACACATTCAGCATGCCCTCATCCATTCGACCTATCTCTCCCCCCTCTGGCCACTCCACTTTCTTGGTCAGACCATTCTCTCCTCCTCGCACCTGGGTCCCCTCAGTCCTTTGACCCCCCCTCCAAAAGCCCTGCCAACCTCATTGACGGACATCCAACCGATGAAAATAGTGTCAGCTGTCGCCTTCACATCCACCTTCACTCCCTCTCTCCCCCAGCCCCAGACTCTACCAGTGACTCTGCTCTCAGCAACCAACACTCTTGACATTCTCCTTCTTCCTCTCTCTCCTTCTTCTCCCGTCTCACCTGGAGAAGTCACTAGAGTTGTCCGCTCTATGAAGGTCTCCTTCAAACAGGGTTCCCCTTGCTCCTCCAGAACCATCAAGGACAACATTGGCTCTCTTGTCCCTGCACTTACTGAACCGCCTGGAACCTGCCTCTAAATGTATCATCTGGTACAACTCTGAACTTGCAGCCCTGAAATGCAAGTGCAGACCGGTGGAGCAAATTTCAGGCTCACCTTCTGACAGTGTGGCCTGCTGCCTGCTCCAAAGGCAATACAGACACTCCATCTGTGCTAAGAAGAGGGCTCCCATCCAGGCAGGGGTATTGGGTACATCCAACAACAAGGCTGAGCTCTTTAAAATATGCAGGGAACTAGCCAACCCTTCTGCAGTCTCCTCCTCCCCTCTTCCATCCCAGGCCCTCTGCAACTCACTGGCCACACACTTCACCACTAGATCTCAGGACATCCTGAGCACCCTTGCTACGCTCCCACCCAAACCCTCCTGCACTCCCTTGCCTCCTACAGCATCTCACCCTCCTTCTTCCTCTCTCTCCTTCTTCTCCCCTGTCCCACCTGGAGAATTCACCACAGTTGTCCGCTCCATGAAGGTCTCCTTCAAACAGGTTTCCCCTTGCTCCTCCAGAACCATCTAGGACAACATTGGCTCCCTTGTCCCTGCACTTACTGATCTCTGCAATCACTCTTTGGCTCTGGAACCTTCCCATCCTCCCTCAAGCACTCCCTTGTGCATCCCCTCCTAAAAGTAACTTCAGCAGGCACTACCTAACCGGCCAACTTATGCCCTATTTCTATCAAGCCCTTCCTTGGGAAACTGCTGGAGAAGCTGGCCTTACCACAATTTACCTCACACACTGAATTTGGTGGTCTCCATGACCATCAATCTGGATTCCAAGCATCCAGAGGCACGGAAACTGCCCCTGGACACCCCTGAAGAACTGCCCGCATCTCGGGACTCTAACTCTCCAGCTGTGCTCATCCTACTGCATCTCTCCTCTGCCTTTGATACGGTTAACCATTTCAACCTCGTAAAATGCCCTCATGATACCCTTGGTATCTTGGAGTGGGCACTGGTCTGGCTTACCTCCTTCCTAACTGACCATTTGTCCCAAGTAATTTTGGAGAGCCCTCCCCTCACCTACTTCCTTCTCCACCTTTGCTGTCCAACAAGGCTCAAACCTCTCCCCCTTGCTTCAACACTTACCTTGCTCAGCTAGCACTCCTCATTTCCTCCTTCTCCTCCAATATCCAGTGATAAGGATATAATATGCAACACTTTTTCATACTTCCTGCTGACCCTCCTGCATCTTCTATCATCCCTGACTGCCTATCTGGCATCCAGTCCTGGTGTACTTCCAACAATCTCTGCTTCATTGCCAGCAAGACAGAGATCATTCCCATTGGGAACCCTGCTCCCTATTTTTTTCCCTTACACCATTCATCCTCTATGAGCTCTCCCCTGTTCCTTCTTCTGAAGCCAGAAACTTTAGAGTCGTCTTCAACTCCTCTTTCTCTCCTTTCTCCCTCACACCGCGGACATTGCCAAGAAGTCCCACTTTCGACACTTCCCTCTCAAAGGAATTCTCCCTTTTCTCACTTTCCCCCAGAAGCTCAATGTTACCCAAGCCTTGGTTCTATCTAGGCTTGACTACTGCAATAGCCTTCTCCTGAATCTACCTTCTACCAATGTACGACCCCCTCCAGCTAATCCAGACTAGGGCAGTGAGACTTATCCTTGGCCTTAAACCTAGGGACCACATCTCTCCTGCCCTAAAAACTCTTCACTGGCTCCCGGTTGCATTACAGATTAAATCTAAATCCCTCTGCATCATCCACAAGGCTGTCTGGGGCTTGGCATCATGTTATATGGAACTTTCTCTTACTAAATACTCTCCTTCTAGACGTCTGCATTCCTCTGGCACCAACTCTCTATGTGTAAAGCATTTTGCTAAACAGAGGGCCGGATGCCGATCACTTTCTTAAGCTGGCTCCCTCCGATGAAACAGCCTCCCCCTCCTTCTTCATCTTGAGCAGGACCTCCTCAAATTGTGGAAGCTCCTCAAAACGTTCCTCTTCACCTCCTCCACCCCTTTGTCCCTCCTCTGCTAATCTCACAGTCGCTGTGATTGGTAGCCAGGGCCTTTATGTATCTCTTGGGGGCCTGACCTCCCATACCCAATCACCCTAGCCTCTGCCAACCTCTCAGCACTTGCCTTGGCACCCACTGGCCTCATTTCTGTAGGCTTGTACTTTCTACCCAATGGCACTTACCATGCTATGCACTTCATCTGCTGCTCACCCATGAGCATGGACAATCCAGCACTTACCCCCACCCCCCATTTCCCCTCTCCTCGCTGCACTTGCATGTTCTGAATACTGACAAGGCACAGTAGGTCCAACTTTATCTTCCACTGTATTCAGTGTTTTTATTTATTTGTTTATTTATTTATCTTTTTATTTAATTGACAAGCAATTTCTTTAAAAAAAAGAAACAAACAGTTCAATTGAGAATCCTCCTTCCTAATGGAGCAAAAATAAAGGCTTGTTGTTTTATACTTTCAATAGTCCGGGTTACTTTGCTTACGTTTGTGTATCTTTTAATTCTTAAGTTACTTCAGGTCCATGTATTTTCAAAATGATGCCACTCCAACCACGCATCGTTCGTCATTCCCACTTGTCAGAACAGCCCATAGTTCTTCGTCCAAAGTGGAGAAGTTTTTCAAAGCGTTAGCGAGAAACTGTGTTCTTGTAGTTTCGAGGTAGCTACATTCCAATAATATGTGTCTGGTGGTATCAACTTGGTCCGCTTTTTTACAAAAGCGCCATTTGTCCGAATTCGACTGCTTCCTTTGCGCCAAGATTTTGTTTGTTTTTATCTGGTTTAGGTGAAATCTTAGAAAGGTTCTACTCAGTTTTTTGTCTGGGCATCTCTTTAGGTATCCTCTTACTCCGTTAATTTTCAATGATATTGTCAAGAGGGTTGCTGTCGAGATGTAGCTGTTTGCCACAGCCAGAGTGTATTTCCAAACTGACTCCAACATTTTTTTAGTGGCTTTGTTTGAATTATTTATCAGTAGTTCTACGGAGGCGTCCAGGTTTTTCAATCATTGGATGTTCATCTGTTCCCAGGATTTTAGCATCTGGTTAGAGCCGCTCTCCAGCACTTTTTTAAGTAGGTCCAATATTTTCGGTCATGGGGAACACAACAGTTTTCTATACAGCATTAACGAGGATCTGGCCTTTGATGTTAAAAGTGAAGGCAAGCACAGTTCCCGTCTGATGAGGATCATGGGGGTTGTTCATGACAAACCCAAGACTGTTCTCCAAAAGTCACTTTCCATTTTTGGCCAGATTGTATCGGGTAAATGAGGCATCGCGTCCACCCCAGAAACTAGTGCATTGACTGCCTTCATTTTTAAAAAGTTCTGAGCCAGGATAAGGGATAAGGGAGAAGCGGCCATTTTTTCTATCGACAGACTTGGCTTGTGCTGTCAGAGATTTCAGTTTGGTCCATAAAGAGTCTTGGATAACTGTTTCCCTTATGTGGCTACTGATCATAACTCCCAAATATTTAAAACTACAAACCTTCTCCAGCCCTAAGCCATCGATGTTCCAAGTGGCGCTTGATAGTTTTTTGGTGCTCTTTCCCATGAGCATGATCTTGGTTTTTTTCTGTTCAGTTGAAGGTTGTTGTTTTTTAGGTATTTCTCTAAGTTGTCTATTTGGCGTTCAAGTCCAATTCGTGTTAAATCCAGAAGAATAATATCGTTGGCGTATAGACAACTAGATATTTTAGTTCCTCCTATTGTCGGGGGAAAGCTTCTGAGGTCCACCTCTGAGTCTTCATAATCTGCTATATATGCATTATTTAGCGAGGGTGCCAATGGGCACCCCTGCTTTACACCCCTGGACGTAGGAATTTCTTCCGACAAACAACCGTTACGGCTCATACACACTCTCATTGTTGTTTCCTCATATAGTGCTTTGATCGGTCCCAACACTGTTACTTGAGAGTTTTTAGCTCGATTATGACCGTAGACATGATGGTCATTAAGTCTGTTTTATTTCTGTGGAGTTTCTTTTACTACGTTTGACTGTAGCTCACTCAGTCTTCTTGTATGGAGTGGTGTGCTGGGTGGAACCAGTTGTTTGACTCTGGCACTTGATTCATTCCAGGCTGATCTATTTAATGTTGAGTCTGTGGCCTTCTCTTGGTCCTCGACCTGGGTTGCGACTGGCACATATTTTTCAAATGTGCTCTGCATGGGAGTACTGGGCTTGTGAGGAGAGGGTACCTGGATGGTTCCCCTCTCATTGTTATCTATGTCCCCCAAACATTGTTTTTTTTTTTTTTAGCAGGGGCATGTACTCGTGTTTGTGCCTCCTCTCTCTTGCTGTGAAATTGAGTTGGGGATAAGCATTGAGTGCTTTCTTGGGTCGACGTCTTGGTGGAATGAAGGCTTAGGTGCTCTCACGTAATGCCACCTGAGGGGTAAGACTGTTTTTCCCGCCAAGCTTCTAGATTTTATTTCATTCGAAAATGTCTTTATGTTTTCTGGTACCTCTAGGTTTTGATCACCCGTTAAGTTCAGGCTTTCCAGCATTTCCACATCAGATATTTCTGCAGCGATTTTGTCCGTGTCGTGGGAACGCTTCTTAGATTTGTTTTCCACTAAATCCATTTTTATTGGATTAGTCGTCAACTTCTTCGGTCCCACTTTTCTGGGAGCTTTATCTCTAATGGGATAGTTTCTTGCAGATTTGTCCACAGTAAATCGTCTCCCTTTCAAATGTGTGTTAAATTTCATTCTTGATGACAGGACTGGTTCTACGTTTTCCTGTAGTGATTTGGGGATGCCATGGCTAGATGTTGATAAGGACTCGTCATGTAGAGAAATATGTTTTGAATAGACTTTTCCCTGAGGGCCAAGCGGTACTTCTGCTTTCTTGACTAAATAACCGATGCTTGGTTTTAATAGATGAGGGGTAGTTTTCGTGTTCGAGCCCAAGGAGATTTCCATGCTAGCCTCTATAGAACTGTTTAACATGGAATCACCACAGCTGTAAGCTAGCACGGCCGGGGCGAGGTTCCACCCTCCACTGGACTTGACAAGTCGTCAAAATCCACTGTCGGGTGGATGTCAATGTTGCAGCTTATGACTGCCTTTGAGATATTCACGGCTTCGGGTGACTTAGGAATCCCGGAATGCTTGTTGGTGTGGTGTGAACATTCTGGTGATGGCTCTATGTGCTGCTCAATACTGTCCAGAATGTGGTTATCAAGTTTGGCTGTGTTAGGTGCAATAACCACTGCATGTGGTGACTTCTCCTCCCCAATGAGGGTGGGTTCCGCTGGCAAAGTGACTGGTATAAGAGTGTTCGTGTTAGAACATGCAGCCCTTAGAGGTAGATCATTTTTAATTAATGGTCACGAGTGGTCCTCGTCCTCGCCTAAAGCTTTAGACTCCCCTGCCCTCCACAACATAACCGGCGAGCAAACTCCCATAGTCTATTCTAATCGAGTGCCTTTACTGGCAAACGATTTTGTTGTGGTAGATTTTACCGCGCATGTTTTGTAGTTCGTTTTGGAGGAGGCAGTTTCTTTAGGGATGCGTAAACGCGCTTGTTCTGTTCTATGGGCGATTTAGGCTCTGTGGTAACAGTACTTGGGAGTGTCTCCAGCGATTGCACGGGAGATTGGAGGACTTTGGAGGTCTTCCGCACTGCCCCTCCCTCCGTCGAATTCGTAATCAGGTCTTTGGTCGATGTTGGAATGAAAGTATAATCTGCAGAGAATGTCTTGCTAATCGGTAAATGATTTGTGTCCGGCCAACAGTTCTTCTTTACCGCATTCACAGAGAGGGCCCCGGCTGATTCTGTTAATGTCTCTGAAGAAGTCTGATACGGCTCGCTGTCACCCGCCCCTTCAGCATGTCTCTCGGATCTCGGGCGGCCATCTGATGTTTCGTTGTACTGGATTATGCAGGGTCCTGCCTTTCCCAGTCTGCCAACATCTGCAGACTCAGCGACTGCACTCTGCGGCCTGCTCTGTGGCCGCCTGGGATATTTGTAAGAAAACAGGAAACTGAATACAGTCCACCTCTCAATAGGACCAGAATACAGACTCTGCAAAATGTACGGTCTGCCAACATATGCAGCACTCAGCAGTGTTTTTTTCAATCCTATGTTCCCTCCCTGCTGCCCTGTGGGCTCTTTGAAACATAATTGACTGCTAATTATGTTTCAACAAATGCACAATAAATAACATAAAATAAAACGTATTCCCATCATCATCGTCAGCTATTGATGGAACCAATAAAGTATAATTGTTAGATATCCAAACAGAGTCATAGGTCATGGTCCACTCCATAGGGACTGCGGCATTATCTTCATCTTGGATAGAAACACAAGCATTACCAGGAGCAATAGAGGGATAGACCTCTGCATGGAATCAAGTCATCTTCCCTCCCACTCAAGGGCCTTCCCTAGGTTGTTTATATGTAGCTTTTTTGTTTACATGCTCCTTCAATCAATTGTGCCTGGTCTGAGTGCTGTTCAATTGGTGTGGGATCTGGTAGATTTAGCCCATCATTAGCGCCCATGCAAGTAGCCAAATGGTTTACTTCTAGCAGGCCTAAGAGTGCAACCTTTTCCAGTCCTCAGTGCAATTAATTTGTTTTCCTCTTGGATTAGGAGTGTGATAAGACATGCATTCTTAGGGAGGGGAGTAGGGAAAGTCAAGATCTCGCTTTTCTTTTAGTCATGTCCCACTCGGTTTGGTAGACAGGTTAGTAATTGAAATATGAAAAACGTCATTCAGTCAACAAGTAGCGTTGTGTAAACTTATTAAAGTACTTAATGCATCCCAATAAAGCAACTCTTAAAATGTCTACCAATCTTCTGGACCCCACACAGATCAAACTAAAAAGAATCCTTCAAAATATTCAGAAAGCTAATCAAAAAGCTTAATATACAAAAGAGACTTTCCAGACATTACGGTCCTTCAAGTAGTTCGATTAAAACGCTTCCAATGTAAAATATTACTAAAAATCACACTCGATCGTACAATTACACAATTAATTATACAGAGTCTTTTAAAATCGGTGTGTCTCTTGGCTTCTTCATTCTCTAGTTCTCTAGTGCTGGGCTGACTTATTTGTTGAAGCAAATACAGTCAAAGATCAAAAGTGAAACACAGCTGTATAACCAGTGGCTATTTTGGGTAATTTTTGTGACTGAACTGAACTCATGAGAGGGACTGCCCGACTGCCTGGAGTCCATCTTCCCTTCATCCTGCACCAAACTCAAATAATAGTCACTAGTTTAAAGGAGGAGACAGAGTTTGGGCACCAGGTATCAGTGATCAACACTGATCAATGTCCCAAAGATTAGGTGGTTCTAACAAGAGACTAATTGACGTTCTAGTCCTTTTTTTATAGGATTTTTATACTCCACTGTCAGAAAAATGTTCTCTACTCTACTAATTGCACCTAAAAGCCATGGAGTCGTTCTTCTTACTCAGATGCAAAGATGAAAGATGAAAGAGCATATTCAACTCGGTTCTGAAGAGGCTCCAGCACTGGGGACTCCAGATTCCACGTCAAGCAGTAGAAAGACATTCACCACAGAAAAGCTCACTCAAAGGGTACAACTGCCCCTACAAAGACAACTGTAGCACAGTCACATTGGAGCCACATAGGAACTCCAGTCCCACCCCCCAAGAATTGCACAAACTCTGCCAGGAAACAGCAGGAAACTTCCTGGCTCTCCTAAATTGTTTTTGTAAAGGCAGGAGCTCATGAGCATGAGAGTGTGATGCATATGGGCGAGGGAACCTTAGAGTGCTGAAGCAGAAAACATGATGGCATTATGGCAGGAGCAGAGAGAACCGCTCCACTCATTGTGGTTTGTAAACACAGGAGCCTATGAGCGGGAGAGCGGGATGCATATGGGTGATTGAGCACTAGAGGGCTGAAGCAGGAAATGTGATGGCACTGTGGCAGGAGCACAGCAGGAAACAGCCCACCCCACAAACCACCAGGACCTTTAACACATGCACCTTTAACAATTACAATCCTGGTACACCATGCCAATACATTGATTGTTGCCATTCGCACCTTGGGCCAAGGTCCACGGTAGTAAGGACATTTTTGGGGGAAACACGTTTGCACAATTTCCAACAATATTAATCCACTTAAAACATGCAACTAATATTTTTGTTGAGGAAATTGCATTGAGGTGTTCAAAGGGAGACCACCAATTGTTTCCATGGTGGCCAGAGGAATACTCAGAGAAGGTGAAGGTGATGTCTGGCCACTGCATCCTCTGACTTATTTATTTTATTTTATTTTATTTTATTAGAATTTTGGTTCAGTGCTAACCCTACCCAGAGGGCCTTAGAGTGTCTTACAAGGTTGACACATTCAAAAAAGTCAGAGTTGAAATAGAAGTTACTCATCACTTTTAGGATTGGACAGAAAGTCTGGGAGAATAGTGTAAAGGCTCACTCCCGACCTATCAATGCAAACTTTTAAAATATAACACATACCAGTAGGGAATGAGACTAGGAGAACAGGTTGCAAGATTAATACGTTTTCATATAAAGTTGACTTCCAGAAAACTCTGCTGACTCGAGAGCGCTCTGACAAACAATACATTTACATGTAAATATAAAGCAAAAAAGCATCATCGATGGCGTCATTAACATAGAGTATTACATTAGTACAGGATTGGTTGGAGAGTGATGTTACATATGTTGCTTTAGGTGCTGCTTTCTCCGGATAGGCTCCCCAGTTGGCGGGAGGGTGAGGGTCACAAGGTCCAGCTGCCTGTGTCTAGGAGGGGTTAGGGTTAGGTCAAGGCGAGGTAGAGTTGACACTAACTAAGCTGGCATGAGAAACTACCACTAGACATATAATAAACAACAATCATTAGTATACCTTTGAGTAAATCTTAAAAACCTATAAATTGCAGGCATGTGATTACATCATCTTTCATTGGGACTTTTTTGGTGTACAGGGCTTAGGGGGTTTGTCCTCTGGGATAACCTGGGTGACTGGCTGGGTTTTAGCACATCAAGGCGAGTGGGGAGTATAATGACATATGTTCATTTTTGTCATGACCCCTGTGAAGGGGCACACGTTGTGCAACAAGCAGGCTCCCACCAGAACCCTGAGGGCCTTAAAACCACTGCAAAAGGGCTCCTGGAGCCAGTTCTGGCGCCTTTGGCGCTAGGCTCATATGTAGGAAGGAAGGGCTGTTCAAACTAGGTCCCATTTATGTACATGGGCCTTTAAATCCAACATGGAAGCACCCACACAGTCTAGTTCTAAGAACCAAGCCGTGCTGTCTAGTGTTTTGGGTGTGGTAGGCCTGGAACTTCTTTCCCTGGTACTACTTTACCTGGGCTATATAAACCACACCCTGACTGCAGAACATGCTTCGTGTTATTCTGCAACCAGCAGCGTGATGCTCACTGTGTCCAGCTCCTGGTATTCAGCATCTTACTGTAGTTCTGCAAGAACAAGAACAAGATTATTCAGTTTTACCTGAGAAAACATCATCCAGCACTCAGCAACTTGACCAGGCTGCAATCTGTGTAAACCAAGAGTAGAAGAAACATCACTCACCTGTGAGTACTAGCTTAAGGACTTCCTGCGAACTGCTACCACAGCTGCTGCTCGAACATCACGACCTGCAATAACCAGAAAAGAAAAAACAATATTAGAATGCGCACGCTTCCAAAAACATCAAATTCCAACAGTCTTACCTGAATTATATCGCGCTATGGTGTGCTTCCATCTGGAGCACCACAGCAACATCTGCAAAGGAAAAGAGACATATTCAGGTTCGCTTTAAATATTAAAAAACCGCACAGCGCCGTACTTACCTTAATAGATTCCGGGGCCTGTTTTTCATCACGCTCTCATCCACTCGCAGCACCATAGCGGCCTGTGAGGAGAAGAAGAAGAAAACACAGGTTAGCTTAAAGACAATAAAGGCACTGAGCTTCGCGCTTTCTCTTACTTAGAAACGTGCCTCTCCATCCAGCATGCCAGGATCAAGACCTTCGCACCTGAAAAGAAGGAGATAAAGACATTAACAGATTCCCACCATAAACAGAACAAAGACTTACAATTAACAAACCTACCTGCCTAGCAGCAGATTCGGGGTCACAGCAGGCCTGGGCCCAAGGAAGGCATACTGCACTAGTGAAGCAACTCGGGCAGCTTGCCTACAAATGTCAAGCGCCCCTGCACAAGAAACGCAGGACGGATAGCTCACCCTACAAATAACTAAGATTCATTATTCAGCACTGGGCAACTATGCATCCAGGGTTCCAGATCTCAGAGCCTTCCAAACACCCCCGGGGAGATCAGGTGAGCATAACTGTTTTAGGGTACAATATACTGTGACAGAAGTCTGGATTTAGTGGGGGCACTCTGGAGTGGGCTACACAGCAGGGTCACACTTCTGGTACATCAAGAGAATACCCTAGGAGGGCACAGGGTTACATTGGCAGTAATTTTCCAACAGCAGGGGCAAGGGAGTAGGAGCAGGTTTGTGAAGATGGATGAGCTACAAGGCATGGTTCGAGCCGGTACACACTCAGGACAGTGATCACAGAGGAAGAGTGAGATGATACATTTTATTATTTGTTTCAATTATCCCCAACACATCTGTGAGAAAGGGATTTGCGAGGCTTTCAGACGGTGGAGAAAAAGGTGGGGGCCATGAGTGCGCTGTGCGTGGCGCTGCAGAGGGGAGAGAAGTGTTTTCGTATTATCGGAGTGATGACTGTCCAAAGATGGAGTCGAGGGCACACAAAATGTAAGCCAAGTGTATCCCGCAATAGCCCCAATTATGCTAATGATAGCATAAGGGCAATGGAGGCATCCCCCGCTAATGCATGAGCAAGTGGTCCATATCGTTCAGAATGTACGCGGGGCGCCCCAAACGACCTGTCACTCCAACACAGCTCAGGCGAAATGTAATTTTACTTGTAAGCCAGACATTGTAGAGCAACACAGGCACAAATCCTTGTCCCGTCCTTAGAGACAGGTCTCCGGTGTTAAGCTTGCTATCAAAGATGAATTACTAAATTAATAAAGTATGTTTGGGGAAGCTGCTATATTTTGAGGCTATTTCGAAAAGTGGTAGTGGAGGGGGCAGTGTGGTTGTGACGTGGTAGGTTGTTACATGCTCTAGTTGTCCACAGGGAAAATGCTTATTTTAGATTGTCTGTTATTTTGCAGAGTGCATTGTGTAGACAATGCTGGCTAGCTGATGGGGTGGGTTTCATGTTATCATCAAGGTAAGATGGGGTTTTCAGTGGATGGCTCTGAAAACAATTGACACAATTCTCTGTGGCACAGGGAACCAGTGGAGCAGGGCGAGTGCTGGGGTTATGTGTGAGTGTTTGGGTAGGAGCAGAACAAGTCTCGCTACTGCATTTTGTATATCTTGCAGGGGGCCATGGGTGCGGTTGTGCAGGCATATAAGGAGAGAGTACCATAGTCCAGCTTGGACAGAACAAGTGGCTGGACTGTGGTGTAGTTGTCGTCAGTGGGAAGGATGTGTTTAATCTTGTATAGGCAGTGTAGTAGAAGATTTCATGTTTTGGTGACAGTGGCTATGTGGTGCATGAAGTAAAGGTGGGGCTTGATGGAGAAGCCAAAGGATTTGATAGGTATTTAGAAATATTTGTTTGGGTTGCGTTGTCTTTGGCGATTTCTTTTATCTAAGTGGTAATGTAGTGTTTTTCCAAAGGGACACATGAAGAGGTATTCTGTTTTGGAAGTGTTGAGTTTGAGGATGCGGTCAGGATTCCAAATAGTGATGGTTGATAGACAGCTCTTGAGGGTGTGGAGTTGTGATGGGTATGAGATTGGAAAGTATATTTCCTTGTCATCTGTAAAAATTGACATTTTGTTTGGTACAGGTCTGTCTGAGGGATTCTACATAAAGATTGAAGAGGAGTGGAGAGAGGTTGGAACCTTGCGGGTACCTGTCTTTGACTGAGGTGGTGTCAGATCGATAAGGGGGCATTGATATAAATTGCTTTCAGTCAGTGAGGAAGGAGAAACACTAGTAAAGGCTGGTGCCTGAGAGTTTCATATGGTGGGATATGATGTTGAGGAGAATGGTGTGTCAATCGTGCTGAGGGCTACAGCGAGGTCAAGGAGTAAGAGGAGAACTGGGTGCCATTTGTAAATTACGTTGTGAAGGCCATGGAGGGTGTGAAGTGTAATAGTCTCACTGCTGTATCCTGTCCAAAGGTCAGATTGGAAGGAGTTGAGTATGTTGTGTGTGGTAATGTGCTGTTGCAGTTAGGTTGTTACAAAGAGTTCCATGGTACTATGTATCTATGGCAGGATAGGAAAGTTGCAGTGGTTTTTAGGGATTGTTGAGGGATGTTTTTTTAGGAGGGAGGAGATTTGTCAATGTTTGAGTGTGGAGAATATAGTACCATTTGAGTGACAAGAGTGGGTGGCTTGAGCCTTGTGGTGCAAAAGTGGTGATGAAACTGGATGTGGCTTGAGGTGGGGATACTTCACCTAGGAAGTGTAGGTTTTGCTTTGGTTGTCAGGATGATGGGGGTGTCTCCGTTGATGGGATGGAAGGTGTCCCACATGTGGAATGTTTGGTTTTGTGCTATGGTAATGAGAGAGTAGAGGGGAGGGCTTGTCTGATTTTGTTTATTTTAGAGTTGAAATATTCCATGAGGGAGTACCATACAGTGTATGTGGATTTGGGAGATGTGGAAGGTGTTTTGGAGAGGGGGTTTAAAATGTTGAAAGTTCTCTGTGTATGAGTGGTGGTAGATTGGAGTTCTTGGGGGTAGTTTGTGGTGTTGCATTGCCTATGGCGGTTTTGTATTTGTTGTAGCATTCTTTGAGCATGTCCTGATGGTGGGGACCAAGTTGTTTCTAGGTGTCCGGCTTCCTGCTGACAGGAGGAGACTGTTGAACCATAATTTAGGGTGGCAGTTGCAGGTTTTTTTTTGTGATGTGAGAGGGTATTTTGGTGCGTGCCTCTGTGAGGATTGTGTTGTAATTGCTGAGGAGAAAGGAGGGGTGTGTTTTTTGGGCAGGAGGAGGGCATTAGAAACGCTAAAGCTGTGCCTAAAATGTATTTTGTTTCTCTGGCTGGGGGCAGAGGGATTTGTGGCAGTTGGGGTGATCTTGTGTGGTAGAGTGAGCATGAAGGACATTTCAAAGTGGTCAGACCACAAAACCCAGATTTGATTTTTCAGAGATACATGTTTTTGCCTGAAATCAAAGGGTCACAGATGTAGATAGCTATGTGTGTGGGGTAGGTGATGAGTTGTGTGAGATTATAGAGGGTAAGTAGAGTGATTATACTGTTTAGGAAGGGGTTGCTTTTTGGATAGCAAATAATGGGACTGAAATCAGAAAGGTAGATATTGGTGAAGGGGGGAGCTGTGGTTGTTACTAATGAAGTCAGTCCAATCAGTGCGGAAGTTGGAATTGTTTTATTGAGGGTGGTTCATGAGATTAATGGATGTGGGTTGTGGGTGTGATGGAGGGAGCTGTTGAGAGAGTAAGGTTCATAGAAAGTGTATGGGGTAGCTACTGAATGAGAGTTTGACTTTCATAAGAATGGCAATGCCACCACCTTGTGTGGGAGATTGCTGTGGTGCATGAGATGGTGCGGGGGAAGAGTGGCATGGATATCAGGTGTTATGTGGGGTTTTAGCCGAGTCTCTATTAGAAAAAGGAAATCTGCAGTGCTAATTATCTCACTGACTTCATGTGTGTGTGCAAGTGCAGAGTGGCAGTTGAGCAGAATGCAGGTGTGAGTAGTTGATTGAGTGGAGAGCCCTGTTGGAGGTTAATGGGAATGCGGCTTGTGTGTTTTGTTGGAGGCATGCTTTTGGCACTTCTCTGCACTTGCCCACTCTTTGGCAACATCTGTATCTGCCTCTGTCCATCAATGAGCATCATTAGTTTGTGCATATGCGCGTGTTGGAACATTTGGTGCCTCTATTGTGACCATTTTCAATTGATGGGCTGCACGTGTGCCTGATGGGTGCTCACGTGCAGCTATTCATCTTCACCTTTTCGATTGGGTTATCTTTTGGAAGCATTTTTGGAAGGGTTTATGCGGTTTTAGATATCATAATGAAGAAGTACACAGTGCATCTTATACATAATCTTATTAGTGCTTTCTGCCATATCCTTTCCATAATGAAATGTTCATAAAAAACAAGGAGTATTCTGAATAATTCCTGTTTTACTGCTACCGCTGAGCTCATAATGAGGCCCACAGGCACAATGTTTCTCGTAGTAAGTCATATTTAGAAGTCTGCAAATATAAGGTAACAGTTATTGGTTTTACCTTTCCTGCATTGAAAATCTGTGTTATGCTCACCAAACAGACATGTAGAATTACACATTGAAACAACAACAAGAACAAAAAAATATATATAGAGAGAAATTGTTCAGGGAAGGGCTGGTTTATATATTGTAATGATTGCAGTGTATCTAAAAATAGTCAAATACAGCACTTATAAAGGAATTAAAACGTCAAATAAAAGGCAGTGATTTAGAAGGATGCTTCATCGCTGAGCCTGAATAGCAAACAGTCTGCATTGGCGAAAGTTCATGGCCAAAGCACAGCATCCATAATGAATGAGCCCATTTCATGTGCACATTGTCCAGGACTCAGGAGAGATTAGGCAGTGCAATGGAGTTTAAGTCAAGCTAATTTGTTTGTAAGGTTATTGGCAAGTGGAGAACTGTTTTACAGCTTTGTACTGAAGTGGAAAAAAGGTCAAGGCATTAGGCATTCACGAAATCAATGCAACCTTGTTTCTAGTGGCACTCTCATCCACGCGCAGGAGCAGAACAAGCAGCGTGAACAAGACGAAGGCCTCTGATGCGTCAATCGAGAGTGAAAGGGGGCACAGGCGCGGGGTGATTGATCAAGGGAATGCTGAGGAGTGTTTCAGGTGAAATGAGGCATGAATCTGGCATAGAAAAAGGCATTTGAAAAGACTAAGACACAATGTGCTATGTACAGTTAGAGAACATATGGTTAAACTGCACCATTTTTAGAAATGTGAGTTTGTTCAAAAAAGCGTGAAGCAACCAGTCGACGCGCTCCTGAGAAACCCCAACGGGGCCACCCAATCACCATTAACACTAGCAGATACATAGTTCAGCAAATGTAATGATCCGTGATCAGATTTGATATTTTTTTATTTAGGAGTTACTGTTATATTTTTTTTTAAATGTATTTTTTTTTTTTTTTTGCCAGCCTATTGTGACTGGGAGCAGGGTTTTGCTTGTAGAGGTTTGCGTTTACAAGGCAGAGATTCCATCCCGGGTGGTGGTGATAGGTTTGTATCAGCGGTGGAAATGGAAAACATGTGAAGGGGGATTCCACAAAGGCTGGGGTGGGGTCGGAGGTTGAAGGAGGGGCGGAGTTCGGAGGAGGCAGAGTTCAGAGGGGGTAGGGAGAGCTGGCAGTTAAACTTTGATGAAAGGATGTTCGAAATAGTTTAAAAATGGAGCAATTTCTTTCATGGCTTGAAAAGTATACAAACCATAGTAAGAAATGCACACACATATATACATATATCTTACTATAATATGTGCACTTTTCAAGCCATCTTCTCAAGACTAAAACTACCAGTATCTATTTGGAAAAGGCTTTGCGGGCTCCATAATGTAATGCTATGTGTGCACAGTGTGCTTGCAAAGAGCAGTTTACATTACCGAGCCTGCAAAGCTGGGATCTCAGTGATCATTGAGTTTTCCAAATGGATTCTGCTCTGTCGCAGGGTCTTTGGCCTTCAGTGAATCTGGGGCTATCCTCGGCAGTGGAGTATCCAGCATTGCAAGAGTGTGGGGGGCGGGAGGGTGAGCCACAAAAAAAGACATGTTCATTTTCCCCCAAAATGCAGTGTGCACAGTTCCATATGGTCTCGTTCGTGCCCCCAAATCGGCCACTCCCGCCCCAAACTACTTTTTTAGTAACATTAGTGGCAGATGGCATGTTAACACATAATAACACAAACAAATAAAACGGGATGATCATTACAGATGCAGGAAACTCATCTGCATTGTCAGAGGTGGCCGTGCTAGGCGGTGCGGTCTGACATGGCTCTGCCCTCCTGTAGGGTTCCTTCCTCTAGTCCCTGTGGTGGTGGAGCAGAGAGCTCGGCAGAGAGGACTGCTGCCACGTTCACAGTTTTTGCAGCGTTTTTGCAACACTCCATATCCTCGCAGTCTCCAGTCTTTACCCATATCCCCCCAGTTTCCCAGCCCTACAGTCCTGCAGCGTAATTTCCATAAGCGTCGTAATCGCCTTCAGATTGGAGAAAGCACTTTTTGAGCACCTCACCTGCTATTTGTTCAATGCTTCATCCGGCATTGGGCTGCATTTGCCGGTAAGCGGCTAAACGCTGGTTATCTTTTCTCGGTGTTTAATTGTGCCTTTTGTCTTGGCGTATAGTGGTTTTTTGTTAGCTTTCCCTAGCACTATGCCAGTCACAACGTTGCATACTTTGGCAGGCAGGAACAAGTGCACAGATCTGACCATGGAAGCAGAAACTGCTTCTTCCAAGGGGTCAGGACCACGTAGTATTCAGTCTGATTCCACAAGTAGGGTGGAACCCCTTCCACATTCACCATCCTTGGCCCTTCATAGAAGTGGCAACCGCATATTGGAAGTCCTAGCACTTAGTGACAAAAGGAGACAGAAGCTCCAGCAAGAACATCTCTTATGTTCCAAAGTTGTGTCTATCAGCAAAGATCTCAAGAATGACTTTAAGAATGATGACAAAGTTGCATGTTCCCCTCCATAAACTTCTTTGCCATCGCAGTTAATGGTAGCTAACCCCCCTGACGATGAAGGTGCATAAAATGTGATTTTTCTTAAGAATAAGGAACCGGATAAATCAGAAGGCCACATTTCGAATGGTTTACAGTCTGTGCTGACTCCATACTCAAAAGGGTGCAGCTTGGAGAAAAGTCAGCAATAAGTACTGATAGGGGGTTGGCTGACCCCAAGACATCAGAGTCTTGGCAAATTTGTAATGAGCAGATGCTGTGGGACCTTGCAGCCTGTTCAAACCTTGAGGACTTTCAGAGATGGGTGGGTTTTTTTTAGGTGCTAACATGCTCATTTCACCTATGTCGAACCCTCAGAAGACGAATCAAAAGAATCCAAAGGAATGGAAAAATCCACACAAGCCTCCCTTGTCCAGAATGCTCTTCATCAGGGTTGCCAAACAGCCCTCATAGAGTCTCCTTGTGCAGGTCTGCCCTTGCAGGTGAAGACTGTTTTCCCTGCTCCCAGTCTGGTGGGTGATCTACGATGGGAGGTTACCATGCCGCACATTAATCTAGCTACTCTACCGCCACCTTCAGTTCCCAAGGACATCCGACAAAGAAAATCAAAAATGGTGAACATTGCGGATTCTGGCTTAATGAGCTTTGTTATGGATCCTAGAAATGTTATCATCACCAACGTTGACAAGCCGAGCCAATTCGAATCAAGGGAGGCATTGAAGAATAACATTTTGACTTGGCTCAACCTTAAATTGGCTCGCAAATGTGTTAGAACCCAAGATCTAAGCGTCCTTCGCAGAGTTCAGATTGACAACTGGTGCCTGACTGATAATACTGAAAGTATCATTGTGGGATGTGGGTCCGGTAGCCTACCCTTGTACCTGAACAGAATTTCGAACTTGCAGCTCATGTCCTCGTCTACTAACCTTAGAATTGTTCTGAATTGATCTGCTTATATTTTAGTCTTTTTACAATAGTTTCGTCCTTTTCTTGCTTTGACGCTGCATATTTGCTTATGTCCTGTAGTTTTTCTGTTCTACTTAATAGTTGTGGTCTGTATGTTGTTCTTTTGATGCTGTTCGTGTATTCTGTCTGGTTGCTATGTGCTCAGTTTCTGGGCCTGTGTTTCTCGATGTATTTGCTTGTTTGTCTGCGCCCCTATACCTCAGTGTCCATGGCGCATGGTATAAATAAAAAAATCTAATCAAATCTATAGAGGGGTCTGTCCAGGCGCTCGGGGGCAAACCACATTGAAACCTTCTAATTTCCATATGGATTGCGCCAACAGAAGTGACTTCACAGAGAAGGACATTGCAAGGAGCATTTCTTTGACACTTGGAAGCACCATGGAAATGACTCTAGAATAAATTGCCATAAGTAAACCAAGAGGAAAATAACTTTGTGGTGCAACATATCTCAATTGTGCCATTATTATATATGCAGCTACCCTATAGTTACTGGGATTTATTTTATAATTGCATGATATATTAACATAAGCCAGAAAGTGAAACAGAATCACTTACAGAGCTGCAGATATGACAAAGAGTGATTAAATGATTTGCCCAGGAACACACATTTTGGTTAAATGCTGAAACCGGGATGTGTACAATTTAAGAAACTGAACACATCTTCCCAGGTTTAGCTGATATACGTATGTATTAAGGTTTTGCTTCACATTTCATGTGCTTAAATAATACTTTATGTATAGTAATGCCTTGGAAGAAAACCACATTACATAATAATCTAGCCTTTCATAGTAAACACAATACATAATTGTCATAGAATTAAGTTGAGCAATAGCGTATGGCTTTAGTTGCATTCCCCCCATTAAGCATTCAACAAATACCCTTGGGTTTTAAAGCCATAGTCATTGTTTCATACAGCATGCCACATTATGCACACTTATCATTCACTCCCATTCACACTTCGAAAGTGACAAAAGTCCCTGCTAATAACCCCCCTCTTTCCCATCAGTGCCTAATGGCTCACATTGAAATGCTGTTTACACAGAACAACATGATCACCTCTCTAATGTCTGAAGATCCTTGGGGCATTGTCCTGGCAGCAGGACCCTCTCCCGTTCAGAAAAGGTAAGGGGTCCTGCTGCCAAGACAATGCATGTGCATTGTCCTCCCAGCGAGACACCTTTCCTGCTGGGCGACCTCACTGAGGGGCCGAATGGGAGAGGTGTCCCACTGACAAATGTCCCGCAGCTGCTCCGCCCCCTTCGATATGCCACTAGCCCTCTGTGATATAATGTGCTATGTGCGAGCGCACTATGCACACAGTTTTGTGTGAAAAGTGAGCTTGGATAGAGCACATTAGATCACGTGCGAGTGCACTGTGTATGGTTCTTTGATGAGGCTGGGGCTGAGGCAAAACTGATCCTGAGATCCAGCCAGAGAACTGATGTCGGATCTCGGCCCATTAGCCAGGGATGGTTTGTATAAGACCCGGGGCTATGCTAATGTCGGGACTGTCAGGACTGGGGGCTAGCCAGCCTTCTGTGTCACTATATAACTGTACACAGTTGTGACATTAGACCTAAGCAGACACATTGCATTAAATCTATGCACCATGTTGCACATAATGAAAAAACATAGACATATGCATAGACCTGAGTGTTATTTGTGCATGTCTAACGGTACGCAGCATTCGCATTTATAAAGCACGTGGTGCCATATCACACTGACATTAGATATAACATAAGCAAAGTCAGAGAGCAGAGGAAGTCCTAGGGTACATGGTCATCGCATGACAGCATTGTGTTAGGGTGGACCCCCAGGCAAGCAGAGCCTTTTGCTAGGAGTCCACGGGTGCAGAACTCATGGAAGGCCTAACTCCTTCCCAGACCAAAAGAACATAAGGTCCAGACATGTAGCAAGGTATACTGGGGTTTATTACAGCCAACAACCCACAGGGATCTCATGCACGGCAGCAATTCCGGGCACCTTCAGGGAATCCTGGCTCGCAGGCCAGTTTTGATAACGAGTGGCATCACAACGTAGGTCACATTCCAGGACCTTCTCCAAAAATCTAACTCCACTCTGGATAGGCTGCTGAGTGGTAGATCCCCTACAGGATCCCATATAGAGGTTAATTCATTGGACCAGGCCACATCAGTTATCAGGCTTGGACTATCCCCCGAAATTGCTACTAGTAATTGTTACAGTGATCACATCTACCCACCCCTTGGGCCATGAATTGTGACTGGTGAACTGCGGGCCCTCTAGCCTTGGACAAACTCAGTTCTCAGACTTCAGGACATCTGTTCACAGTGCATGTTCAACTATGTGCATATGAGGTGCAACTAGGGGTCAGCGTCATAACCGTGTGTGGACCATCATTGCCATGAGTGCACTCCGTTCCCAGCACAGAACTGCAGCTCATGTGTAACAACTTTGTTGTGACCGTTGTCTAGCCCGTGAAACGGTTGGCTCTTCCCAGCCACCAAATCTTGTCTCCTGATCTGCTCAACCAGATCACATGCTCGGAGACCAAGTTTGTGAGCTCAGGGGCTCTGAATTATTCTGTATTTTATGGGGAATGGGATCCCTTGAAGCTTGTGTTACGTTGGTTCAGGGTGTGGAATGTCACTTGCAACATTATGACCTTGGCAGTGGCTTCTTTCTCCCTGCAGTATTTCTGCTTGCACAGTATTCTGTGGCTTCAGGTTTTCCTGAGATGGTTATGGCCTACTACGATTTCCTGAGCCATGGTTTGGCTTCTACTGTATGTGACTTCCATAGTGTCCATAGATTAGTGTGTTTTGGCTGTCAGGTCCCTTGAGTGTTCCTGTCATTCCATAGGGTTACTTGCATATAGGCATCTGCAAGCATTTACATGTGCCCTTCTTGCTTCTTGCGTTTTTGCGTTGCTGCAAGCTAAGGGCAAAAATAATAAATGTGCAGGCAGTATGTACATGTCACTGTCCTCTAACTCATAGAACTGTACAAATAGGTTCTTTATTTAGTTGGGTGTGTGAGTGTCCCGAACATGTGGATGGCAAGTTTGCTTCATGTCTGATGTAACTATGTTGTCATGGTGCAAACAAACGGGGGTCTGGGAATCTCTCTACCAGCACGAACACAGCCCAATGACCTGTTCTTGGGTGAATAACCCCTGGGAGAGACTCTACCAAGTCTTTAGCTCACTGTCCTTTTCACAGAGAAGAAATTTCCCCGCATATCAGCCTTTGTCCTGCCCAGGGGCAGTCCAGCGCCGAAATGCTAGGCAATTCTCCTCTGAACAAGAGTACCATCAGTAACCCCATACACGTGTTTCAGCCTTGTTGGGCATCATCAGTGAGGTGAAACTGTTGCCTCTCTAAGAACAGTGAGCAAGGGGTCCACGTCTGGATTGCCCTGTTAACTTAGGGTGAAACCCAAAGTTAATGTATGCAAACAAAGGGGGGTCTGGGAATCTCTCTACCAGCACGAACACAGCCCAATGACCGGTTCTTGGGTGAATAACCCCTGGGAGAGACTCTACCAAGTCTTTAGCTCACTGTCCTTTTCACAGAGAAGAAATTTCCCCTCATATCAGCCTTTGTCCTGCCCAGGGGCAGTCCAGCACCGAAATGCTAGGCAATTCTCCTCTGAACAAGAGTACCATCAGTAACCCCATACACGTGTTTCAGCCTTGTTGGGCATCATCAGTGAGGTGAAACTGTTGCCTCTCTAAGAACAGTGAGCAAGGGGTCCACGTCTGGATTGCCCTGTTAACTTAGGGTGAAACCCAAAGTTAATGTATGCAAACAAAGGGGGTCTGGGAATCTCTCTACCAGCACGAACACAGCCCAATGACCTGTTCTTGGGAGAATAACCCCTGGGAGAGACTCTACCAAGTCTTTAGCTCACTGTCCTTTTCACATGTTGTCATGGTGTCTCTAACAACTTGAGTCATGGCTTCTCAGTGGCTTAATCGATTCTGTCCGTGTAGCTGTCTCCAGCGACTTCTTGGGCGTCTTTGTTCACTCTGGGTTGTGTTCTCACAGCTCTTGTGTTGTAGGGTTTGGTGAGAGGGTATCTCTTGTGGTAGTTGTCCATTGGGGTAGCAAAGGGGATTGGTGTGAGCTAGTATGATCGTCGGACATATTGTCTTCGGTGCTTCTTCCTGTTCAAGGGTGTTCTGGTGATGGAAGGCGTTTTCTGACCTTCCCTCTTCAGTACCCTCTCTGGACGACTTGTCGACCACACCTCCACAATCTTTTTCATTGTCTATCAAATGCCATACCTTTGTTATTCCTGCAAGGTGTACATAATAGTTCACATGATCTTTGAAAATCCAGTAGATGTAGATGCATCCACCTTCTGGTTTGCACCATACCCACTTCTCTACGTACTTCTTTGGGTTGCATGGATTTTCTTCCTTCATCCCAGGTGGGAATATGTCAGATACTGCTATCTTTTGTCTCAGTCTCTCTCTCTCCTTCAAAATTACATCCATTGCTTCCTCTTTCTCCAACTCCATTAGTACTTGCATCCCTAGTACCTCTTCTGCCATTTTCTGGCACCTTCTAATACAGATTTTGATGCCATGAGGATGCTGCTTCCAGTACTAGCCAACCAACGATCAATTTCAGTTCATTAGCCAGCCAGGAGGGCATCCTGACCAGAAATAGGCGTACCAGCTCTTGTCCTTCCCTGTTCCCTTTGCCTCCTCTTCTATTTTTTCGTGCTATCTGGGTTAGTTGAGCAACTGCTTCTGAGAGTGTTCCGTTATCTTCGTCGTTGGCAGGTATGAATGTGCAACAGTAACTCCCTATTCTTGCGCAAACTCCTCCTTCGATAGCTGTGACGAGATCCAGAACATATCTATTCTGGAGTGCCACCAACCTTATTGCTTTGCGCTCTTCTTTGATTGCGTTGAACCTGTTCACCGTTGAGTTTATGGTTACATCAGCTCCCAGTGGCCAATCTGCAACTACTTGTCATTTGCATATGTTTGCATTCTAGGTATTAGTGATGCAAAAAATATGTGTATTCTGCTGAATAATCTGTGAGATGCTGGTACTTCATCCAGTGCTGCTTCCTATCTTCCCCATAAGTCATTTCCCTTTCTCTACACTCTGCTTAGTTGTGTTTGTTGATTGTCATCATTCAGTTGGACAGCTGCTGCAGTATTCAGCGATCTTTTCTTCATCTTGTTGGGTTGCATTTTTGGGAACTCATCGAGCTTGACATCCTTCCTCGGTACCACTAAAGAGGGCATGTTGACGTTTGCTAGAGAGCATACCCCTCCCCACTTTGGTGGTAGCTTGTCATATGCCTTTGTTCCACAAGCCCAATCATTGTCCATTAGTACTGTTGTTCCTGCTCCGATTTCTTGAATGGTTTCTATTCTCTTTCATCCAATGTTTCGTTTTCTCCTACTGCCTCTTCTCCATTGTGCTGATAACACAGTGTTGGTGTAGTAACGGGAATTATTGGCATGGGTCCAGCTTCGTTGTCCACCCATGTCACCAACTGTGCGCTTCTGTCCCATTCCATAAGACACTTGTAATTTTCTTCTTGCACCTTATTCACTGCTGCCTTTGCTAATGTTAATGCTTTAATTCCTATCACTCCCAGCCATCATTTGTGTATACTTGTCCATAGATCAGTATCTGTGGCCTTTCCCAACACTGCTGCTCCCCTCCTACTTCCCTTGCTATCCATTTGCATGGCAGGTACTGTAGTGTGATTGTCTTTGTTTCTCCATTCTCAGGTCCTTCTGTTATGTATTGCACTCCCTCACTTAGTTGCTTTTAATTGTTAATCAATCTTAATAAAATTGTCTTTGTATGGAAAGGTCGCCTTGGACATCCATCTTAATGTGGCTGTTCTCCCTTGGAATCTTCCTTGAGTTTGGAACATTGCTAGATACATCAGACATTGTGATATTACTGCAGGTATTTCTGTTGCTACAAAGGTTCTGGATGCTCTCACGGCATAGAGGATTAATGAGCAGACACAACTGCTCTCCCCGGTGGTGTCCCTACCAATTTTGAACATGTGCTTGTACCACATGTTGTTTGTTATGTGTGATGTGTCCATGAGATTTGTGTCTCTTGAAAACTGCGCTTCCATGCCCACACATTTCTTGAGCTGCTTCTGTACTGCTTCTGGCAGCCCATGGCATAAAAATTATGAAATACAGGAAAAGATTTCCCCCAAGCCTCACGGGTCCACTGCTCATGGAAATTCTGAATGTAAACAAGCAGATCTTCCCCTTCTTGCATCTTTTTCTTCATTATGGCTCCCATATCTGACGTATCCGGATCTGCAATCTCAATCTGAGCGCTTTCCAAACTGCTGCCCTGCAATTATTGAACGGTGCTCCATCATGAGCAGTATTTACCATAGTAACACCAGAATATCCTGCTCGTGCATAAACGTCATCAGCCCTTCCCTGAAGGATTGCAATCAGGAAACCCTTAATGTCCCCTATAGCCAATGTATTTCTTCCAATCATTTTCTCTTGCTCATGTATCCATTTCCCAGCACCAGAAGTTAAACTCGGGAGTTTACACCTTAAATGATCCTTGTCCATCTGTGGCCAAGGTAAATACTGCCATCTGGCTCCTCACTTCTCTAACAAAAGAAACTGTGAGACCCCAAATTGTCTTCATCTCTCATAGTTTGCCTATCCATAGTATGGACATGGGTTCCGCACCGCCTTCTTCCTGGCAGCGACCATAAACTGCTCACATAAGGTGGCAAGTCCCCCCTCTGACCATTGGACTCCCCTTTATATCGTGGATTTAGCTGCATCAGTGACTTTGATGCCAGCGAATTAGGTACATTCAAATCTGACCATCAAACTTCCTTATCCATTGAAAAACATCCCCAGGTCCACATGCATTGTCTCTTTCCTCCCCACGGAAGGTTTCTCCTGTGCCCAACTTGTGTGATCTCCCTCCTCCTCATCTCTCTCCAAAGTCAGTCTATCTAAAGATAGCTATCTGGGCTCGAAACTACATGAGGCTCCTTCCTTGTCGTACAGCTGCATACTCTTAAGTCTGTCATTTATACCCTTCCCCTGCACCGCATTCTGAGTCTTCATACCATGATAAACCTTATCGATGGCATCTCCAATGCTTCTGGAATGGAACTAATCTTCTAGATGTATTCAAGACGGACCCGCTACTGGCTCCTGTTCTGGGAAGAACTCTTTTAAATCTTCCCATAAAACTACTGGATCAGGATTCCTTACCTCTTTTTCCATGTGATTAAGATTGCATGCTCTCTGTCTTCTCTTTCATTCTAATAAATCGTCAAACTCCCTTCACTTTCTTGCTCCTTTTTCTTCTTCATGTCTCTTCTTTCGTTTGCCCTTCGTATTTCTTCATTTCTATGCCTTTGCATTCTTTTATCCCTTAACTTTTGTTCCGTTTCTTCCACTCTTTTCATTTCTAATCTTTCTGACTTTTAGTTTGCTCTCTGTCTATTGTCATATTTTCTTTGTTCTTCTGCTCTTTCCTGATTCTTCAATTATTCATCTTGATACAATTGTTCCCATTTTGACTAGCCTTTCTTTTTGCACCTTTGGCTTTCGATCTTTCGATCTTTCTTCATCTCTTTGTCCTGCTCGTCTCGATCTTCCCTTTGCCTTACATCCTCGATGCCTTTACCATCGAGTTTGAGCAAAATATGACCACCCATCCATTCGTTCTGTATAAGTGTTAACTCATCAGCCTTATCTCTTTCTCCTTTCCATTTTTTTATTTTTCATCCTATATCTAATGATGTGCTTGATCATTCACCTCTCTCTTTATCGCATCTCTCACTGTCCTTTGGGACCTGAGAGATTGCCTCTCTTTCAGCATTTTTCTCTGGGCCCTCGTCGCTGCTTTGAAGTGGTGACTCATATACCAGGGTTCAATACCCTGCTGCTGCCTTAAACTCCTTTAATGGGCACAGCCCATCATCTTTCTTACTATTGCCTTTTATCACAGGTGCGGCGGGTGGAGCGGAAGGCTCCTCACCACCCTCTCTGCATACATTAAGTATCCAGTCTATAGGAGGCAGCTCTTCTCTCTCCTCCTGGTGCATTTTCCAGAGTGCTAAGCTCGCTAATCATTTATCTAACTTTTTTCCCATATATGCAGCATGCAAATATCTCATCGTATGTTGCAAGACTACCCTCGATAATGATCCTCCTTCCGGCCTTGGCATGATCATTTTGTCTGCAGTTCCCTTAACCCATTCTGCACTGTACTCCCTGAGCTTGGGTGCATGTTTCAGCAGCTGTTGACACAAGTGTATAATCGGAGTAATATCTTCCATTTTTGATGCATCACTTTTTGATTGTCAATACTCACCTTTATCTCGTTACAATTTTCAATAATACTTTTCAAGAAAAACAAAATAATGGGAGTGTGCACCAATCGTTGCAGGCTCCAAAGCCTCTATATCACATTTTTTACTTTATTCTGCTAAAAATATCATCAATCCAAGTTCTTCAAAAAGACACGCTTAATTCTTTAACTCTCACATTTCTCCTTTTCACATTTATCAATCTTGTTTATTATTTCGTCATTGTTACACAACCACATCAAACAAAACAGAAAGACAAACACACTTGGCCGGCCACATACATTTCTCATAGTCTTCTCATTAAGACCTATCTTGCCTTTTCAAAAATATTCCCACAGAGTGTAAACTGCTCTCTTTAGAACCGTCTTTAACTGGGACCATTTTTTTAAGTCTTCCACTATGGGGACTTTAGGTGATGTTTCTTCTTCTGACAGTTCTTTAAAACGCAGGTATCTAGGCGTATACTTCCTCATGAACTCTTCTCACAGTATCTCTCTATTGCTTGGCATTTACTCCTCAAATTGCTTAATATTCAACCCCCATTATTCTTCAAGTTACTTTACTCCAACCTCTCTCCGTTACTTGTTTTTCCCTTTATCACTTTTCTCATTAATTGCCCATACACAATTTTGCCACCTCGATCAGTTCTACTCACCATTTGGATATTTGTCTTCCGACTCTCAGGATCGCCCTCCTCATTAAATCGGCAAAGCTCACAACCAGAACCAATGAAGAAAGAAACGATAAAGGAGCTAGACTCCCCAGTCTTTCTAACATTGGCTAATAGACGTCGAAAGCTGAACAAGATGAGAAATGAGACATAGCGAATTCCACATGACAGGCCTTTAAACCATACCGATCCTAAATTTCTACAAGGCAAAGGTTCTTCCATCACTGTCTTACCAAGTAGAAGTAATGCCATGTATTCCTGGGAAAATTTGGCAAAAGCTGGGGGCTACTTTTGCCGATGAGTTCTGGGCCTCCAAATATCTACTCCAGTAGCCTCCATCTGACGGTAATTGAGCTTGGTGTCACTGAAAGCGATGATTGACCGGAATGGCCTGATACTATTTAGGAAGACTTTGCTTCCCTCCCACCCAAAAATTCCTGAAATCATCCATCGAGAAATTACAGGAGGAAAAAACAGAACGCTGAAAAACTGATCAATCAGAAATAAAGGCCTTCTTGAAGCAATTGGCAGCACGGAAGAAGAACAAAATCCAACCAAAGTCAAGAAGAAAATGGACATATGGGATTGGATAAAGACACTGGAAACAATGTCTACAAACAAACTGACTACTAGCCTCCCGACTAACACATAAAAACTAAACCAACTACCTGGATATATGAAAAAGTTTCCCAATAGAGCCCTTTGGAATATCTTTTTGAGGCAACAAGATTTTTGCAATCAGAGGCAAATCACGCTCAAATAAGTGATGATACTGTAAAGAAAAACAGATCAGGTGGAAACAGTGAGTCACCTGCTGTTATCCTGACACTTTTTTTTCCAGAACATTGGCTTGGAAAAGGAAACATGGAAGGGATGATGTAACTTGGTGGAAAAAAGAAGAAGAGTACAACGGTGACAATGGACAAAGAAAATAGAACAAAGAGAAGATGAAGGAAGTGAGGCAAATTTAAAAATGGACTGAAATACTTCCTTTCCATATCAGTTCTCTACTCGCCCGTTTTTTTACTTTTCTTCCATCTACCTTTTGTTGTTCTTCTTCTTTTCTTCATTATTTCCCCTGTAACCAATCATTTCTACTTTTTTTTAATAATTTGGAAACTGATTGGGGGACGTTCCCCAAAAGAAACAGACTTGTAAAAATTGTAAATCAATTGAATCAAGTAAATCAAAAAATAAAAAATAAAAATATTGCTAAGACTAAAAATAAATGTGCTTTGGGAAGGCTTATGGATATAAGATGGGATGTTAGCTCGGGATGGAGATGTTAGAGATTGTTATCAAATACACATCATATTTGGTGCTATAATAACTCATAAAGAAAATGAGGATAATACAGTGAGAGATAACGAAACCATCAAAGCTATCACTTTATTGGGCGTTAGTAATGCATTGTCCACTCCCCGGCAGGCTTTAGCCTAAAAGGCATTATTTGAGCTTATAAACAAAGTTTTACCCTCACAATGTTGCATGGATTATAAACTCGCTTCAGAGATCATAACACATGGTTGAATTTAATGGAGGGAAACATCTGCCACAGTGTCCCTCTGTTCAAGTGATCCACCTAGAGTTGGATCTAACATCTCAATTTACATCACCAGCTATTCAAAGAGGAATACTATTTCTCAAGACTTGTAAAAACCAACAATTATTGCCCACTATCAAAGCTGATTGGGGATATTATGACATAGGGTATTTGTAAAGCAGCTGTGTAATTTTCCCAGCTGAATATTAAATGTTTTAGTACCCATTGACTGGACAGTTGACGAGAATCAGGATTTTTCCATTTTGAGAGCTAAAGGTATCACCAAAGCCAAGGAGTGGAATTGGCAATGAAATTACAAACATATCAGAACAAATTAATCTTTCAAAAATCCTAAAATGATGTGCTTTTCACGCACCCGTAAGTGGATGGCAAGTGGCTTTTGGGCTGTTGCTCTGGTCTTCCCAGCTCCCATGAGTCAGCAAGAAGAAGGACTGTTGCCTTATCATCACTCGTAACATAGATGCAAGGTGACTTCTCTGCTAGCACCTTATTGTTGGGACTCGATTGTTGGGACTCATTGCACGCTGCTGCATGCTAATAGTTTCTTTCTTTTACCCGCACCATCATTTTTTCATTCAAATTCCTGACACGCCTATTTTACTGACCCCACCCACTCTGCCACAGCAAGGCCGCCTACTAATACCACTGGGGCGGCGCACCCGCCCACGCACCAATAAGTGGATCACAAGTGGCTGTTGGGCTGTTAATGGGGGGCTGTTAATCAGTGTGGTCGTGGCAGCTATGAAAGTGCGCATTAATCAATATTGCAAGTAATCCTTTAACAAAAGACTATATTGTTTTGCATCTTGCATATGGATGGGGGTGATATTGTGTCTTTTTTCTCCTGTACTGCGCTCCTTTTCAAATGGTTTCCAAACTGCGTAGAGGCCGTCCGCTTCGCAGGCCTGTGGTGAAAAATACGCACCCAAACAAATTGGACAAAGCTGTAAGCGCCCCTTTGCCTAGGATTACTGAAAGTTCCGCCATGGGATCTGCAGGCTGTGTTTGAAGCCTGCCGGCAAGGCCAATGGCAGTGCCCTCGAACAACTTAATTTGCCACGAAGTGGCGTTCTCTTTCGCTCGTGCCCAAAGCGAAGCAGCTTTGATAGCAACAACAGCTCCTGCTGTTCTTTTGCCCATTGTATCAAACGGTCACATGCCCTCTGTACGCAAAAGTTTTCTTAGCATGAGGATGGATGAACTATTCATTGTTGAGGATGGAAATAGTGACGGGCTTAGCTCCTCTCCCTCTGATAAGTCCATTCTTGCTCCAGTTGTACCAGCATCCTTGGAAAAATGTGTTCGCCTTTCTGTTGGCCCATCAACTCCGGTTACCATGCCTAGTAGCAGGAGGGCTGATGTCCACCTGCATTGCAAAGAGGACGTTATGTCAAATGATTCTAATATCGCACCTGTATTTGAGGCTTGTAAAAAGCAGTTGTTAGACTCTCCACCCCCTAATTCCTCCCCGCTCTTACTCCCGATTATTGATAAAGCTCTTCTAGCCCCGGTGGTAGGTCCTTCTTCCTCTCCCACTAAAAAGGCATCTACTCCCCCTTTAGGATTTGACCTTCTTGATCCTTCCGAGGATATGCAGTCTCTGGAAGCCGCCTACCCTGTCTTATCAAGGATCCTCAATTTATTAGATAGAGCTCATGACTATACACATTATGAAATAAGGGGCTGCAAGTCCTCGCCTACCCAAATTCTGCTCAAAATTAACAAGTTGGAAGGTTGTATTTTTGCGGATACCTTTAGATGTGAAGGTGGCTGTCAATCCCCCTTGAAGGGGGATACATCTGGTACTGCTTCTGCCGCCACTCAAACTGACTCTTTAGAGGTTATGGTGCAGCCACCCCCATGCCGAGAGGCTCTTCCAACATCTTATTCTTTTGCACAATCTTTTGTCCAAACAGTAGCTGCTCCCCAAGATGTCACTTCCAAGCAAATCTTCACTCATTCCCAATTGTGTCAGAAGGTCAACCTCAACACTTAACAAATAGAGCAACTGTTATTTTTTCTCCAGGCAAATCCTGACGAGCAGGATGGGGAGCATCCTGCCCTGGCTGAGGAAACAGACGTGTGCAAAATGTCCCATCCGGATAGTCCCTCTGCTCTCACAAAGCTGTTTGATACAGAAGTACAAAGTGCCACTGTCACCCTAGAGGGAAATGTTGGCATCAGTGAGGCTTACTCATCTGGCGCAGGCCAGCTTTTCACATCTCGGAAGGAGAAACGGCTCTTTTTTAGTGCCTTAAAAAGAAAAGCTGACAGGCAAGCGGTTTTATTGCCGTCGAGTGAAGCTGTGCCAAACAACAAAAACAAAAAAATGAAAAAATCCCCCAAAAATTGCTCAAGTCATCCTATAGCCAACATCGCTCCTACTGGGCAGCCCGGCTCTGATGGTGAACAGGGCATCAATCTCGAGGAACTATCTGCAGAGAGTAAAAATGCTTTGCAACATCCCAGCCATGTTGAGGGCATCTGTCTCCTCCCGCAGGGAAATAAAGGGACAGAACCATCTGCATGCTTGTGCCATCTTGGGGTAGGCGAAAATCCTGCGGGTTCCCCATCCACCGCTCAATAGAATTTAGCTGCCAAAGTTCCAAGTACCTTGCAAACTCACTTATCAGCCTTTCGCATACCATTATACAACAAAGTGGTACAAGTAGGGAAGGGTACCAGCGTGGCACCCCAAGCTGGGGGGCCTATTCAATCTGATATGCTAGATAATCTTGGTCCCCCAATAGCGGTAAGGCAGGTTAATGTGCACAATGTGGCTGTTCACTCTGAATCCACTACTAATCCAAGCACAGAGGAAAGGTTGAAAATGCCCAGGTCTTTAAAGCCTGGACAATTTACACTGCGCCCGCAAAGCTCGTCGTCTGATGGCCTGGTGACAATTGATAAGCCTTTAGGTAAATCCTCCACCATTATTGGATGGGTGACTAACCCTGATTTATATGAGGCCAAACGCCATAACCGCTCTGTCCTCCTACAAGCATTCAGTAAAATTCCTGCATTGCGAACCTTGAACTCTGCAGACATAGAATCGGTTACCCTTCCACCATTCGTAACCATTGAATGGTGTGCAAAGTCCAATCAGTTATTATTACCGATTTGGTGTGCCAGTATACACGTGAATTACAATTGATTGGATTGTCTCCCCTCCACTTTGACTCCATCAATGATTCAATCTGTTTCAATGAAACGCCCTTACCAGCTGCCAATACGCCTTCACCAAAGAGATCCGGCTTGGATGCTCAGGGAGAGATGAAAACCGCAGTAATTGCACAGCTTGTTTCCATGTCAAATATTAGCAAAGATTGGTCTTGGCTGTCATCACTGGCCATCACTCTAAATCCTGCCATGGATAACGTAGCCAAGCAGTAAAGCCACTTCCTTGATGAGATTTTGTCTTGGAATTAATGTGGGTTTACGAATTTACACGTGTGGTTAAAAAATGCTTCCTCTATAGTAAAAAGTATCATTCTATTATGCCAAGAAACCATGTGCGAACAAAAGCTTCTGTGGCCGGGATTTATTGTGCATCAAGTGATGGCTAAGCGTGGTCTGAGGGGGCGGCCGTATGGTGGACTGGCCATATGTGTGAAAACCAATCTAAACACTAGCACACAGGCTGTCTATAAATATACAGCATTTTTAGCTCTGCTAGTCTTTTTCACTGAGGCATTCCTCGATCACTATCTTATCATCTCTTTGTACTCCAACCTTGTGCAAATAAAGATAGCAATTGCATTTAAGGAGCTTGATGAGCTGTTCGATGACGTATTGTCCAAGCACTAGCTTGTCGAATAGTGTTGGGCGGTGACTTCAAAGCCCTGTGCTCTAAATCGAATGATCGAAGTTTAGTTGATGTGTCCTCCCCTCCAGCATTACTCAGAGGCCAGTTATGGCAAGACTATTTGGCGTTATGGGACATCACATTTATCTCCTTTGATTCTATGGCTTCTACCTATACATGGAGGAGGGGTTACAATTCCTTGTGCATAAATCATTATGCTACCTCAGCAAACTTACAGGATAACTATAGTACAATCTGGACAATTGAGTCTGGCCTAGGTGACCATTTTATAATCCAACTGCTTCTAGATGTCACTGCTAGGAGATTAAAAAAGTGATCCAAACCAGTTATTTCTGGAATGTGATTGCCCCAGCATTTCCATCTATTGGAGCAATAAGCTCTGCGACAAGATCAATGCCACAATTGATGCTCAGCTTGAATATTACAATGGCATTTTCAATCCTTGTTCATATGTTCAAATGGAAGCCAATTGGTACTCGAGTGTTATTGCAAGTGTGATGGCCAACTTGCGCAGTGTGAACAAGGATTCTACGAATTGCAATCACAATTTTGGTTGCAAGACAATGCAATTAGCTAAATGTCTCAAAAATGCTGCAGTACGCAAACTCAAGACTGCTTGCCTCCCTATGGAGGAGTTTTTCAAGGGAAAACGTTATTTGTAATGCTTATCGTAATAAGTTTTACATAACTTGACCGTCAGAAGATGTTTGTTATTCTATGTCACAATGATAGACTTTCAACATGGGCTTTGCTTAGGGCAGACTCCAATACTCTGAGTACTGATCAGGCATCTATGATATCTGCCGATACCTGGTTGGAGTTCTTTAGGCTTAGATTTTCCTTGCCTCCTATGTTTGATAATGTCAATATAAAGAACTTGAGCATTCCCAATTTATTATTACCACAATGGTCCCTTCAGGACATTGAATGTGCAATTCACACTTTGAAATATTCCAAAACTGCTGGGCCGGATGGCATCCCCCCATGTGTAATTAAGCGAAATCCTTTGCTTTGGGCCAGGATATTAAAGTGTCAATTTGATAACATCATGTTAACACTTACCATCCCCCTCCTGCTTATGCTCTATAATTGTTCTGTTGCATAAAAAGGGTTCAAGAACTGTACCATCTAATTTTCGGTCCGTCGCCCTCATAGACGCAGCGGCCAAAGTCTTTGCAATTCTACTTCTTCGGGACCTACAAGCCTTTCTGAAGCAACGCAACATTCTTTCCCATTTTCAAATTGGTTTTCGGGCTCAGATGGGTAAAGCATTAAATGCCACATTAATGCCTCATCTGCTCGCCAAAGCAAAGGTTCCCGATTCTGGGCCCTTATATATGACATCCATTGACCTCACAGCCACGTTTGACTGTGTGGTTCGGGGATTGCTTTGGGAAAAATGACTCTGATGGGAATTCCTTCTCACATCATATTCCTAATCACTAAATTACATGAAAATACTGCATATTATGTCAGGGTCAACCATATGGGCGCAACAGCAAATGCTATCCCTATTGGGTTGGGGTTAAGCAGGGATGTAATTTCGCAGCCACTTTATTTAGTTTGTATCTATGTGGAATTAATGAAATCTGGGCAAAGCAAGTTAGTTATCCCGCAAGTCTAGCTCATTTGAAAATACATTGGCTTGCCTTTGTGGACGATATTGTGATCTTTGATCGTAACCTGTTCGGCCTGCAAGCCAAACCGTCCCTGTTTGCCTCCTATTGCAATGCGCATAACCTCCTCTTCAAAGCGGAAAAAACCCATATCTTTATATTCAAGAACCTAAAGAGGACTCCTTGCACTTGGAAATGGACCATTGAAAAATTCCTATTGCAAAAGCCTCCACCATTAGGTATCTAGGGTATTCAATTTCCAGCTCCTCTTCAGTCACTATGTGGAAGGAAGCACTAAATGTAAAGACAAAAGTTCTTGCTACACAAATGCGCATGGTTTACACCAAATATTGCACATTTTCTTTAGTTCCACTATTTGAATTCTATACCCTTAAAGTTGAGTCAATTTTATTGTCTGCTTTGGATATGTGCCTTGCAGATATCGATACATTTCTTGACCAACTCCAAGAGGGTTTATCGAAGGGTGTTTTGCGCCTAGCTAAGTCCATTCCCAATGTTGTATTGAGACAGGAGTTGGGTCTGACTTCACTGTCAGCATGTTACAATTGCCGTTTATTGTCAAATTTAGCAAAAATGCTATTCCCCCCAAAAAACTCATTATATGAGGTTTTGGGTCTAATGAGAGCAGCTGCTAACACCCCGTCCATTGTAAAATATTATGCCAAGATGGTGTCGTTATTAGCTGAAATCGCTCTCACTCCTTCAGACTTGCAATTTAGTTTGGCACATGTAAAACACTGTCTTTTTACTCATGATTGGTATAAAACCTTGAATAAGATTGAGGCATTGGATTCTTATAAAGAAGTTGCAAATATTTGTACTGGGAGATTACTGCATACATTATATTTAGTGCAATTTCCATGTAATAAAGCAAGAGACATCTACTTAAGGTTTAAACTAAACCAAATGTTAACATTGGAAAGAATCAAGAGTTGGTCGCTGAACACATCGCCAAATTGGCTGTGGTTGTAGATTCTGCAATGATGTTAGTCAGCTTGAATCCACAAAACATTTAGTTGTTTATTGTGCACACTTCGAAAAAGTCTGCGTTGCAGTAATTGGAATTGATAGAGTGGGCTCTACGGCATCTAAAAGGAAATGGTTTTGGCTTTCATGCATGTGTGGTAATGCACAAAAACTATATTATTGCTTACCAGGTTTCTCACAATCAAAAATCTGGAATTGGAAAACAAGTTCTAAATAGGGCTTGAAGTTGACTCTCTTTTGAATGGCAAGCCCAACACGCCGACATTGCTACTCCATATGGGTCCCACTGTGCCCTATTTAGAACTAGTGCATTTTGTAGCTGTTGATCTTGCTAAGTAACATTCGGAAAATGTGCCATGCATCTTGTTTGATATATATTGTAGTAGATCAGTTTTTGCTTCATAATTAGGCAAATTATGACATGGGTCGTTTTGTTATGTGATGTTTCTTGGTTCAAAAATTTGATATTATTATATGTAAACGGCTTACATTAATGGAATGGTGATATCCATAAGGTTGCTTTCTTTTAAGTAATTTGGATCTATGTTTTTAATCGGAGAATGATGAATGAAAATGTAATGTTGTAAAAGTTTGTTGATCAAACTAAAAACAACGGTTTGAAATGAAAAAAAAATAATAAATAAAAAATCCTGAAATGATGTGCTTTAAATGCTTGATTCCGGCGCATATTTCCTGTTATTTCCCTCTGTAAAATTAAGAAGCACTCATACGAAACCTCTTACCTACGTTATATGATGTCAGCAATAGATACTGTACAATTTCTGTCAAGAGCTACGAATTAGAACACTTTTTATCAGCGCAATGCTGAGAACTCTAACCCTAATAACTTGTGTTCCAACGTAGCGTTACCGGGATTTTATTATCATCCCATTCGTACAGCCACGCAATGCACTGGTTTCTGAAGGACAGAAGGCTGAGTCTGTACTTCTGTGGAAATAGAGCCTTGGAATTATAGGCCAACCTCGCGTGAGATGTAAGCACTTTACATGTGATCGCTTCCTCCGGATTCCTCTCAGTGCTCATTCCCTGAACCTCTGCCCATTACAGGTAAAGGGCCTTTGCCATTGCTAATGTTAGGAATAGCCCACATCACCATACAGAAGATTGGGAATGTGGCTGTGTGCCACCATAAATGCCAGAGGGACTGTCATATGACAATGCCGTTGTTTGTGTTCAGCATTTCTGGGTGTGGCACTGCACGCCTTAACAATGCTCAATCTCTGGAGTCGATATGTTCCGCTTCCAAGTGATAGCAACAACTTGGATGCATTAACATTTCTCAAGAATGGACATTGGCAATCGTTTTATTGGTTTTCCTTTTGTGTGCTTCCTTTTTTATCTGGTTCACCTGTGTCTTGGCTATGTCTTTGTTTTGTGTTAAGCGCCCGTTTGCCTGTGGGAATAAGGCACTTAACTAATGTCTAAATAAATAAATAAAATAAAGAAAGAAAGAGCAAACATCCTATTAATCCTAAGCACCATAGGAGGAACAAGTGTGGGCACAATCACGTATCAAATTCCTCTAACTATAAATGAATGCCTTACAGTTTAGCTACAATTTGCTGTATGTGTTCCCAGACAGTAATATCTGCCTCTGTCTCTCATTACCAATGGCTTTGTATGGTGTTAGGGAGAATTGTCACAAATTTGCTAATTCCCTTCACCTTAGAGAAATCCAGCAACTTTGCTGGATGTTGAGGACTTGATTTTTTTACCTGAAGAGAGTGTGAGCCTTTTTTCCCAATCTCATGTATTTTGATGTGTGTTTTATTACATGAGTGTCACGGAGCACCCTTGGTGCAGTGACACAGGGAGGTCTTTTAGGCTGTCCCAAGGTTTAAATACCTTCTCTGGGATAAACTACTGTTTCCCAGACAATTTAAAGCTAGATTGACTTTACTAGTCTATTTAAATTCCTAGACCCAACACACACTATCTTACAATAGAGTGCTGGAGGGGTTATCTAGTATCCCCTGTGTCTAGAAACTCATGTAGCAGTCAAATGCTATCCTTTCCTATCGAAATGGCTGGTGGCAGTGGTTTTACAACAAACTACCATGATTTTTCCCGACCGCAAACAACGGTAGCGTTAAATCGCGGGAGCCATGTTTTTCAAGATGGCGTGTGAGCCCCCTCTGTAAAAACAGGTCCTGGTCTTCTTTTGTCGCTGTTTCTTTTTGGATAGGTCCTTGTAGAGTTTGTCTCTGTGCACCAAACTAGGTTTGGTCTCTTTGTTCCTATGCCTTTGACGGGCTTCAGGACTGAAGACCACCTCTGGTGCCCGATTATCAGGGGTGAGCAGGAAGTGAGGGAGGTGCCCGAAACTCCCTGTGCTCAGTCTCCTAGGAGACCCAAATGCACTCTGGCTTGATTGACTGGCTGACTGTCCGGCAAGGACAGCCACCCAGCTGGGTGAGTGGCAGCCAGGCTGTAATGAATGGGAGAAAACTGTTTAAAAGGTGAGTCTCTTGGCTTGGAATGCAGAATCGACCACTGGAACGAAAGAACCAAAGTCGAGCTGGAAGAGGACACTGCTGCAACTCCTGGACTGTTGGTTTGCCCGGTGAAACCCTGCTGCAGGTCCAAATCGCCAAGTTTATCTCGACAGAGAAGCCCTTCAAGGACAACTTCTCCCTTTCAGTTGGAGGGACCAATCAACTCTTAAGCCACCTGGACACCATTCTCGGAGCTGGTTGTATGTTCCTCAGAGTGCTGCAGGAAACCAAATAACCAGGGAAAAGGACAAGAGTTTGCGTGCTTCAAGACAACTACCGTAATCGAAGAATTGCCAGTTTGCCAGCTTTGTGACCAATCCCCGTGCAGTGCAGGACTCTCTCAATGTCCTCCCTCTTGTCCCCATGACTGAGGCTCAGGAACAGTGAGATCTGCAGGAACTGCCAGGATCAGAAGTCTTCAGCTGCATCTTTTTATTCAATATAAGGTACTGTGAAAAACCCAACCTAGAGAACTTACCTCTCACTGTGAAAGTGCATGAAACTTTGGCAACTTGCAGCCCTAGTCAGCTTGTGACCCGACATATGAATCTTTCTTCTATGAACTACTTTTGAGAACTGTGGCAAACACTTTTCCGTTTAACTACCAGGACTGTTTTTACCTATACATGACTGTAGCCCATTTACTTTGGCCTACCTATTGCATTGGACCAACACGTCTGGTGAACTCAAACTATATGCACTGTTTAAAAGTAACTACTATTCATTTTATAAACTTATGCCTTTTTGCTCCTACTTCAAATGCTCCGAATGCCATTTTTCACCTCCTTCAGTAGTTTAAATGGCTCAGAACCGGTTAGTGTGAAGTATTGTAGAATATTTTTGTATGATATTGATTGCCTCCTTTTAGCAAATGTTTTCTAACTGACTGTTTAATAAATTAATAAGTGTTTTACCAAGAAACCTTGAGTGTAAGAGTCTATTTGAATACTTGTAATTGTAGACCTCTGTGTATCCTCATCACAAGCTCACATTCCCTCTTGAGATAAGCCTGGCTGCTCAGCCTGCAACAAAAACTGTGTGGTACAGACTAATACCAAAGGTTGGTTTTGCTTACACCTGTATTCCTAGATGGGTGTAGTGGTCCCAGAGGGTACTGCATGCAAAGGTTGCCTATCATATGGTCCGCAAGCTGTAGTTGAGAAATCCCATTCATGGCACACTGCAGGCACGTCATGACCACACAGCGCCTCCAATCAAGTCTATCAAGTCTAATTGTAAGGGTTGAGCAGTCCACCGCTGGGCTTGATCACTTTGCCTTACCCAAATGCAGGCCTGGGTAGAGCCATCAGACATAATCCATGTGTCCCAGCAATCCTTACACATTTTCCTAACTAGATCCGAAGAGATATAAATATACTCATGAGGGACACAGGTTATCTTATGTTATCTTGGATTTGAATAGTGTCTTCTGCCATAGTTTACAGCTACACAGCACTTTACCAGGTAGATTGTCAGAGAGGCAAAGGAGGAGTATGATAGAACATTCAATAGGGTTGGGTAGATTGTAGGAAAGAGGGTGAGGGATAGATAAGATGCACGAGAAGGAACAGGTAGAGGAGCGATGTGTGTATGACCGTAAAGAAGGAAACCCAAAAGACACTATATTAGCACCTGCTATTAGTGTCCGTTCTATCTTTTCTGGGAAAGATAAAGTATTAAATATGGGGAAATAGAACTTAAAAGGACAGGTCAGTGCGTAAATATTTTCACAAAAGTAGTTTAATATTACAAAAACATTCATAAAACCCAAATGTAATACGATAGAATTTTCTAACGTCTAACCATTGTCTGGCCAGATCTCAATTAGGAGCATAGAAAAAAGGCAAAAGATGATGAATCATTTTTCACAATCATTAATACATTGACAAATGATGTCCCTGTGGTCACTCTGTTCTTTTACAGAGATAAACGATCTCTCGACATGTTTCAGTTCACAATGTCTTTTTACGGAACTTTCATCAGGAGGAAATAGTGTGCATCAAATTCCCATTCTGAATCTATCATGAGTGTAGATAAAACCAATAATTCACGACCTCTGGGAGGTTCTTGCGGGGGCGTGCAATCCTTCAATGGAAATTGCGGTAGGGGGCCAAAATTGCCCCACTTATTGGCTGTGGCTGTAACTATAGATGGCCTGTCAGGTGAATGTAGGGAGGTCGCTGTTGTGAACTTCAATAGTCAGGCCCACAAGAAGTAGCAAGTACTCCTCGAGTCTGCTTGTACATGCAGCCTTTATTTCCCTAAACGTCTCGTCTCTTCGCTGCCCCGTGTCTACTGTGCAACCAGAGGTGCGATGTGTACCTTTGGACCAAGCTTATCATGGGAACTGTATTCAATAGGGTGCAGCGCCAAGTGGAGAAATAGCTGGAGAGGAGATGTTCTCTGCGCAAGGGAGGGTATGTCTGGAAATTACTCAATGCATGGTGAGCATGAGCATGTTGAAGCCATGCCCAAGAAAACACAATGGCAAAGCCCTTATGCATACTTCCCTAGGCCCCAACAACATTTAGGAGGGAGTTGTATGTCAAAAATTCGAATTTTTCAAAGCGCCCTGAAAAGCATACAAAACACCTAAAATGTTTTGGTTTCATCATTTATATCATGGTTATCAAAGTCCTATGCTTGTGTGAATGGTGCTTGTGGACAGACTTCCACAGTATGATGGTGAGCCTAGACAAGTGAAACCATACCCAGGAAAACCCATTGAGCAAAGCTCTTCTACTTACTACAGAAACACCCACAAATTGCCAGGTTCTGTATATGGGAAAGCTGGAAGAAAATATGGGTACATATAACTTGGGGTCGGTTTTCAATTACAGCTTCCTTGGGAGCAGAAGCCCAGTCCAACCTTCCAGGAGTGTCTTAGGCTGAGTGATTATGAGATTAAATTTGCATATTCCTACCTTTCACTAGCCTTCTCATCTGAGCTGCAGCCACTGTGTCCTATGAATAGAATGCATTGGCAAATGCTAGGGCAAACAGGTTTGTATGGTCTAGTTAACAGGCTAGATGTCCAAGTCTACCTCCATTGTTTTATATGTGTATGTTTAGGGGTTTCTACCTGGTATCTTATGGCTGCTCCAAAAGCGATTGAATATTAGACATTAAAGCAAAACATTATATTGAAACCTTAACATAATTTAATATGACCAAACCAGATATTATGAAACGAAACTGGCATCATATTCTCCCCCATCCCCAAAATGATTGATTTAACACATATAGAAGCAGACAGTTCGATTCTAGATAACATGCATTTAGCTTTGAGAAAAAAACACTTTGTTCTGGGCAGATCAAAACATTACAAACATGTTTCTGCAACTTAAAACATCACAAGGCCTAGCATAACATAGTGTAGTATACCAAACTTAAGGCAGTGTAGCACTTCAAAATAGGAGTGGGCAAAGATAGTATAGCTTAGTACAGGCACATAGCAAAACATAAAAAACTCACACTTGCACACACATATACACACTCTGCTCCAGACTCACTGTCTGCTTCTCTTGAGTTGACTGCTTGTTAGGCAGAAACCTGTGCAGTTCCCTTTGGGACCACCGCAAAAGATTTAGGACTACAGGTGTTAGCAGTAAACCCACTTGGTACCAGTCTGTACCACCCAGATTTACCTGGTAGCTGTGGCTGAGCAGTCAGACTTCCCTCAAGAAGAGTTAGGCCATATGCAAAGTATACACAATAGACACTCTGACACAATAGCACAAGCAAACACTGACCAGAGCTTTGGTATCAAAGTATATAATTATTTATTTAAAAACACACTGTTTGAAACACTCCAGCACTCTTATTGTAAAACACTCTAAACACAGTTACTAGTATGATATATACAACCCTTATTCCTTATCAGACAAGTCTTAGTTAACACCACTTATTTCCAGACAGAGGTGAGCGCTTAACTATAGATGGCACTCCAATAAGTTCATGAAGAAGGGAGGGAAAAAGACAGAATATGTGAAGATACACCACTCTAAGATTTAGGAACACTTTTAGCAAGGCAGAAGAGCAAAAGTCACTTGTGAGCCAAAGTCCATAGGCTGGGCCCACTCTTAGAGAGAGCAGAGCACAAATGCGCCCAAGATCACACAGTTACACTAGGCTTTGAAAGTCTTGCAGAGAGTTTGAAAAGAGTTTAGAGAGGCTCAGAAAAGTTTAGCCAGGGTGTCCCAGGCTAACCCAGGTTCGAAAGCCGGGGGCTAAATCTACCCCGTACAGTCGGTGGCAAGGGAAGCTAGGCGGAACACGGTACCTTAAGTGGGAAGGATCCTCCAGCGGTGGAAGTTGTTCCTGGCAGCGGGTGCAAGTCTCGGCGTTGTCCAGAGGAAGTGAAGATCTCGACTTGGAGGAAAGATGAAGGTTGTTGCACTGCCAGGGAAGAAACCAACCGCAGAGTTTTCCGGTTAAAGGTATTACCCTTTATTTCGCGGTCGTGGTAAAACGTGGTATTCCTGTTGCCGGGGTGCTTGGCACAGGCAAGGCGACCACGAGATGCGGCAGGAAGGCGAAAAGACGGTGAAACTGGTTATCCCCACCAGTCAAAGGAAGAAGACTCTCCGGCGTGAGATCTCCTCTGTTTTTGGGAAAAGTGGTGAGACGGTTTAGCAGGGCTCCACTGGTGGTGTCGTCGTAGCAGGTCGGCTCAGCTTCTCCCTCCTCGGATTGTTAGGTCCTGTGGCGACTTCTAAAGTTCCAGTCCCCAAAGCCCTGCTTTTATGCAGAAAACCCCCATTCACTCAGCCTAGCTGTCACTCAAACGTGCTAAGTGGTGAGCCGGCCGGCTCACCACTTGGGCCATTCAGAACAGAGTGCGACTTGAGTTGCCTAGGCAACTCAGTCCAGGGTGCCTAAATCTCCCCTCCACCCCTCCTAAGTACCCCAGATAGAGTGGCACCACTTTGGAGGGCTTCTGTGGAGAAGCGCGCCAAAAAAATGAAACAAAGGGCTCGACTTGGGTTGGAGTCACTGAAGAGAACACAAACGCCATTTTAGAACCGAGTTTTGGCAAAAAATACCAACCGGAGAATTAATAATAAATAAATAAACCAGCAGTATGTTCGAGGATATCGTAATTAAATAAATAAAGATAGTAGCCTCGAACAATGGGAAAATCCCATAGAGAAATATTTGCGGTTGAATATAAAAAGTAGTATCCACTGCCACCAGCCAAAACTCGATCACGGGGGACGGAGACGTGCCCCCTCGACTAACAGACCCCGGGGCAATCGAGTTGCCCCAGCCAGTGCGTCCACAATATGATGGTTTGTACTGGTTCTGTTCAGAATTCAAGACTAGTAAAGCCAATGGTGACTTTACATGCCCTGGGAGACAGTAGTCAGTCCCAGGGTATGGAGTCTATACTGGGGGGTCACTATGACACCCCTGTGTTACTGCACTGAGGGTGCTGTGTAACACACATCACAAAAACACATGAAGCCCTATGGAGTAAAAGACCCCATAGCCCATAAAACACATCTAGAGTCAAAGGAACACACTCAAATCATGTCCAAGAGTGAGGGTAAAAAGAGTCTCACTCTTGGCAGGAGAACAAAATAAACCCCAAAAATCCAGCAAAGCTTCTGGGGGACTCACTAGGTTAGGAAATTCAGCCTAAACAGAGAAATCTCCCTAACACTGCTTTAAAATGAAGTGGCTGCTGTTTTGTAGGCCATGGCCCTGGGTCTTCAAAGGCAAGGGACTCCATCCTTCACACCTTCCTCACCTTCCTTCAATCTGTCCTGGGCAAAATTGTTTCCTTTCATTAAGAGTTGCCATTCCTCCTTTGATTAAGAAGTGGAATCACTCTTGGCCCAAGTGTACCAGGGGACCCCCATCAAAAGTAACCCAAAGGAAGGAAAGTAATCTAAAAAGAAGTTATACCAAGCAAGAAGTAACACAAATGCATTGGACCCAAACAGCTGGAAAGCATGTTACAGACAGCTCAATGGAACTGAATAAAGTGAGCTGTCAATGCCGCTCACTGTGGCAAAAGCTTTTATATGAAATTTGTCAACATATCACATTTTGGTTCCATTTTTAAGGCAGGTCACAGGCGCTGATTGGTGGGACTACGTCAGTCCCCTGTGTCCAAATACATGCAGAATGATCCTAATTGGATGATAGCATTTTTGGCCACAGTTACATTTTTACCCCTCATGACATTACAACCTTTCCCACAATGACCCTTAATTACGTGATTGTGCTGAACAGTCAAAAACATTTGTTTTGCCATTGGTAGGTACTGTTAAATATACAAAATAGCTTGAGATGGCAAAGGGCGAGACAGTGACACTGAGTCTAACCAATGGTGTGTACTGTGGGCATCAGCGAGGACGCTGTAAAATGTTGCACCCTATGGACACTGAAACCTCTCTCTGCTGATTGGCTCCCCATCCCACACCCCAGAGCCCCAACCTCAATGCTCTGCCCCCCCCACCCCCAGCTCCCTTGTCACAGCTTCTTGCCAAGTGTGGTCTGACACAACTATACCACACTGTGGCTGGAGTATAATTAACAGTATTTAATTTATATTTCTCTGCCAATTCTCCTCGTGCGCCCAGGTACCAAGCTTGTTGGCCTCAACACTATCTTTCAGACTAATTTAGCTGTAGCTGCATTCTCCTGGGAACCAATAGCCATGCAACATTTCAGCACACAGTTACTGCTGAATGCTCAAAAATACATACTGCTTGTCACAGAGGGCCTGCAGCTCTTTTCATATGGAGTGTCTGCGAGAAATACTTTCTTAACATGGGCCGACGACAAAAATTACTTCTCTACTGTTCACATATTACTCACCCTAGAATCACTGTACACAACCACTTGGTGCCCACTATCTAAAACTACCCCATACTGCCCCCAAAGCACCCACCCTTCTTTGAGTTCCACCCTGGGGCTTTCTGCGCTACGCCTGCTTCTGTTTAATTTTATGCAAGCAACACCATGTTCAATGATGTCCTCACTCCTGATGTCACCCACCACGTTACTTGTGATGTTACCATGTAACTTACGCAATTGGTACGTGCACCCCACTTTGGCAGTATTGGGTATGTACCTTTACAACATTTCCCCCTTCGATCGATGTACCAATCAGCACATTTCTGGCTAGCATTTGTTTGCTCATCTCCTTATCAACACCATTGTCACCCTCTATAAACGTTCCCCTGTGCCTTGTACGCCTCCGCTGAGCAACCCATTATGACACACACTTCCTCATCAGCTGAACAATCCACTCAAAAGGCTTCATATTTGCCTATATCCAGCAGTGGCATTGTAAACATTCCCAGTGAACCATATTCAGGCCTTTTGGTTTGTGTTTGGTGTATGCAGTGCATACTTTTTCCAGTCCTGTCAACATTTAGGGAAATCATATATTTCCCCCTGCCCCTTTACCCTTCCAACACCTTAATCCAAACAGACATGCACAAAAGGTGATGAGCATCAGAACCAGTATTTGGGACAGTTACTTTGAAAATGTTCGCCAACCACATGGGAACCCAAGAAAATAGATTACCAAGCCAGTTATCTGATGTTACTGTGCTTGTGTCACTTGTCATAGTCTTGTGGCCCATATGTAGCTCCTAAATGACCACCTAAAATGTCCATTTGCTGTTCATTTGCAAGTGTGAAAGTAGAGCAGGTGCTTTGGATCTTATTGCATATGCCCCCCTACATTACTGTTGATAGGTCCAAGATATACCTATTCTGGAGGGAGAGCAATTAATCTGACGACTCTCAGTTCTTCCCTCACCGCATTCAGAACTTTTTTTCCGTCAAATTAGCCAATTGTAGTACTTCATATCGGGTGATTTGCAGCCACTTTGCATTGGCTATTTTTTTGACACCTGGAAGCAATCGGGATGCAAACAAAGTGTATGCCCCCTGCTCAATGCTTTACTAGTGTGTACATCTTTATTCAATAGTGTGGGATGACTGGTGGATGGTATCAGTTTTGAGTGGGGCACAACCAGGGCAGGACTATGCAGGGTGATGATGGAACATGTGCTTCGCCAATCTTGAGGGAGCTGGGCATATGCCTTTGCTCAGGAGGCCCAATGTGTGTCCATAATAACTGCAGTCCAGCGCCTCAGCATGGGGATGCTCATCACCTTTGTGCATCCAGTATAAGTCCCCAAATAAACTAAATCAATGGATCTAAAACATAAAGAAAAACGTGCAAAGGTCCATTTTAAAGCATACATATTTTTATACCAAACTGTGAGACAGCTGGTATTCATTTCTCTTACTACATCTTCTTCGAACCCTACCAATCCTTCCGCCCTACATTAGCAGTGCCTCCACAAGGAACCAGGGGACCTCCATCTAAAGTAATCCAAAGGAAGGAAGGAAGGAAATGTAATCCAAATAGGAGCATACACCAAGCAAGTATTAACACAAATGTATTGGACCAAAACAGCTGAGAAGCACAGTTCAGACTGTCATGTGGTACTGAACTGAATGAGGTGAGCTGCCAATGCCGCCACTTTAATTATTATTTGTATGTCGATGGCACCCAGATCATTATGCACCTGGATGAGACTGCATCCAGATTTAAGGCCTGTCTGGCAGCCATGGGGGAGTGGATGAGCAATAACTGGTTCAAGCTGAATGGTGACAATCCCGAGGTTTTAGTGATAGGCCCCACTTCTGCTGCAGTTCTCTGGCCTACCCTTCTCTGGACATCCTCACTTTGCCCTTTTCCTACTCCTGTGCCAGTCGGGAAGGATCTGGGAGTACAAATCTCTGCCACTTTTCAGCTGGAAAGCAGATCAGTGCTGTGTGTCAGAAATGCCACTTTCAGCTCAGAATTCTCTGTAAAGTCCTTCCTTTTATATCTGATCTTTGGCTTAGAGCTGCAGTAGTTGCCTCTCGTGTTCTATCTGCATTGGCCTATTGAAATGCTCTTTTCTTGGGGCAGCTGGCCTACCTCATACATTGGCTTCAGGTTCTACAGAACTCAGTTGCCATATTGGCTATTTTGGCTTCCCCTGTACTCCACCATCTACGCTGGCTTCCTGTGGCCAAGCGAATCCATTTTAAGTCCCTTTGTTTGGTGCATCGTGCTTTCTATGGCTTAGGTGCTGAATATTTACAGCTGAAATTCTTCCCTTATATCCTGGCTTGGGTGATGTGCTCAGCGCATGATTCTTTTGTTCTGGTTCTGCGTGCCAAGTGTGCGTGTTTAGGTGGCTGGGCATTTTCCATTGCAGATGCTATGCTCTGGAACTTCGCTTCCTCTGCTGCTTCGTTCCACAAGGGCACAACCTTGCTAGGGAGGGGACATAGAGGGAGGACAGGACAGACAAACCTGCTAGGCTTAGTACATTGAGGGACGTGCAAGTCCATAGACAGGAAGTGTGTAAGGGAGGGGGACAAGTGCGCCCATTCCAGCAGGGGCCTGGGTTAAGGGCAGAGTGGTTGCCAATCTCATGGAATGTATTCCGAGTACAGTAGTTCAAAGCAGAATGCAGCGGCCCCCACAGGACTGGCAGGAGAACCTGAGACCTGTGAGGATCTGGAGGTGCACCAGGCGATCGATCAGCAAACTGAGCAGGTTGGGGGAGAGAAAATGGAGGGAAGCAGAAGGGAAGAGAAAGGAGATTAGCAAGGGAGAGAGAGAGAGAGAGAGAGAGAGAACGAGGAAGGGAGAAGGAAGGTCTTGAGGAGTTTCCAGAATTTAAGGAGGTCCGGATCATGACTGAGAGAGGTAGGGAGGCTGTTCCAGAGGGAGGCACCTGCAGAGGATGAGGATCTACATTATGACATTATGAGTCAAATTAGGTGTGTGTTGTATTTTCCACAAAGGAAAATAATTTGCAAAGCGCTTCTAAGAAATTGTTGTTCCACATCAAAGGTATGATGGGATCATAGAGAGCAGGCCATGCCCACAGCATGTTACTGATTGTTTACTGCTTCCTGATTTACTATGTGGGTCATTGTTGCGGAGTATTCCACAAGGACAGAAGCAGTCATCTTCTCGCCTTTGATTGTGGTTTGTATGTGTTCCACGTCATTGATTCCTCCTCCTATCTTGGTGAATGTGTGTCTGTCTGCTATAACTGCACCAAAAACACCAAGACAATCAACAAATCAACGAAATATGCTGTTTTTTTTATTTTAGTTTTTGTTTTTGTTAACAGTTACTACTTTTGGGAAGTCCATGGGTGTGGTGTGAGCAGCCCAACTACACTTAGATTGGTTTTGATTTGATTTTTAGGATGTTGGGCCACAGCACAAGAGAAAGAGAGCTGTTGGGGAATTCTTGGACAGGTCAATTGTGAGAGGCATGTGCAAACAGTTAATTCCGATTAGGTACATACGCTGTTGTTTGGATACCTTTTGCTTTTTGTGATCTTTTCTTGTGCCTCAGAAAGTCCAGCAAGTCTACAAGACAGTGTCACTACATGTTTTCTTTTTCATGTTTGCACTACACTCGATAGGTGATTCATGTTAATGCTTTATAGTCTGATCTTGAAACTGCTTTATATTTGCCATTCCATGTATACATTGCATTGATGATGAATGCCTGCATAAGTCAGGCAAGTCCACCAGAGCCCTGACCTGTGTCTGGTGCTCTTCCTACACACAGCAATGGGGCATCTGTGTGGTAGAGTTTGACACTTAAAGAAGGATATCTGTTGTGGTGTTTCCTTATTTGTAATGCATGAGGTGGTGCCACCGATAAAGCCCAAAAGTATGCACTGTAGTGCAAGAGCAAACCCTTAATGTAATTAATTGTAAAGTTGAGTTTAGTAAAAATTCTATTTGTGAGTGCGAAATGGTGAAAGGAGTGAGAATACACCACTACTGATATGCAGCAGGCCCAAAGTGCTTGCTGGGTGCATTCTATTTATATATTCTTCAGACAACACTTTTGTGAATAGCGAATACCAACACCAATCGTGACAGCAATGTGTAGTTAGCTTCCAGACGTGTCAAGTGTGAGTCATTGCATCATGACAGTTGTGATGTTTGACAATCTCCACGTTACACCGAGGAAAATAAGAGGTTTTTTGTGAAACTCTAACATGGCTCCGACAAAAACTGATATTCCCAAAAAAGCAGCATGAAAACCAATTGCATCAATGGTGGTAGCAGAACCCCCTAGTCTGCAAGGGGGTCCTTCAGCACGACCAATTTCCGACCAAACTCCGTCAGCAAAGAGGGTTGAATTAAGAGGCCAGCATAGTTGTAGTGCTTCTGATTTTGTTGCCACAAGGTTTAGGGCAGTGGGGGTGCCACAACATATGTGGAAACAGGAGAAAACATTGAAGACACAGCTTCACTAATAGAAGAACGCTCCGACAAAGATGTGGTTCAGAAAAGCAGCAGGCATACTTTTTTAGCATATTCCCTTGAAGGTGCTAATTATATGGTTATTTATTAGAACCTATAGACCAGAAAAAAACAGGATTTAATAGGCAGGAATTAGTCATCTTTCAGAATGACGGTGAGGAAGATGTTCTGGCTTGATGTGGGATCACTGTGCCTGTAGAGGAGGATGGTGAAATGGTGATGGTGACCGGGCCAGTACTATGGACACTGTTTTATATCTACATGTTATATTCAAGCAAGGTACTGATGTGTCACCGCCTCCAAGCAGAAACTAGAATGTTTGATATTAATGATACAGGGACAACATCAGTAAGTGTTATGGTGAGTAGAAAAGATGCTGCGAGCAGAGGGGGCTGTGTGGTGCTTTTCTTCATACATTATCATAATTGCAATGTGGTGGTTGTGACAACAACATAACACAAAGGCATGTTCAATGTTTCACGTTTTGAAGAAGAAAACAAACAGTCAAGTCTTAAAACAACTGCATCATGAGTCACTGAATCAGCCATCATGAGCATCACTCAAATTACAAGTGACATTGCATCTCATTGTGGCACCAACACCACTGCAACAGCATGTATAGCAACATCATATGGAAGTGTTTGGAAGGTGTCACCCTGGCTAAGGCTTCATCCCTGGCTATGGATGTGTTCCCTATTAACAAGAACTATCCCAATATTGCGATTTCTACAATCCGCAATAAACATGTGTTGACATAAACATCATTCTAATCTGCGGCTAAAGGTCACAAGTAACTCCTCTGGGAACACCAATCAGGAAGAAATCACCTCTTCCCAGCAACACCAGGGACAATATCAGAGAGACCAACCACTGATTGGGTACGCAACGAGTTGATGAGAGCGTATGACATCACTTCCGGTTTCTGACTTCACCTCCTGTCCGTCCATCTCTTCCTGTGGCCATCTTGGTTCAGTGACATCTCTTCTTGTGACCATCTTGAGTCGGCCCAATCTCCAGCTAACGGCAACAAGAGACTCTGGCAATACTAAAAAGGAAAACATGACCTTATCCCAGCAACACCGGGGACTACAACAGAATGAACAACCACTGATTGAGTAGGGGATCAGGTGACAAAAGTGATAGACACCTTATCTGAAGTCCCTAGTGGTGTCCCAGTTAAGGGCAGAAAAGTAAAGGGCAAAGACCAGTCATTGAACATCATCTTTGCCTCTTTGGTTATGAGCCTTTGCTTTTGCCTTCCTACCTGCTGCTCCTGTGAGTACCCCTAGCTTGCTAATTTCTGTGCTGTCTCTCCATGCTGCAGTACTCATCTATAATGCATTCAGTGCTTCTGCTCCTCCTACTCACCTCTCCCTACACGTTCTCCAATCACACTACACTTTCTCCTCTCCATCATAACACTCTCATCTCAAAACTATGTCATAATCTGTGTGGCATGAGTGCTGGAATGCTGGCTCGATCCGTGGATTCAGGATTCTAGTCGCGCTGCCATTAGGACGGTTGGGCTGTGCTTAGTGGCGGTGCGCCACGGGGTTCTGTGAAAAATACTTGGTGTTGATACTTCCTACATGGTGTCTTGCCTTATGTCATTGGCGATGAGGAAGCAGACCCCGTGAAGTGACCCACGCAAACATACGCAGGACGTGGTGTTGGGCTGAGGTTTGGTCCAGTTGGATTTCCCCCTGTTTCCTGTGCGGATCGGAGCGGGGACCAAGCATTCCGATTGCTCGGGGCGCACTGCGGCGCAGTGGAGAATCAGTTGCTCACACCCCCATTGACGGGCGCTGGGCGGTGCAACATTGAGAATTGGCTCGAGGGAGGCATCGAGCTCGCGGAAAGACACCGTGGTTGCTGGGCAACTGAAAGAATGTGACGGTTTGGAAGGCCTTCGAGCTCGAGAAAGGACACTGTGGTTGCTGGGCAACCTAATAAACATTTACTTCTCAGACGTAGGAGGAGCCACGTTGAAACGAATGATGCATCAGAGGAGAGACAACTCGGCACGCCAAGTGGAGTGTCACCACTGGATTGTGATTGCATCTGCATTAGCACTACTGAGACCTTGACGGTGCCTGCGAGACATTAGGCACGGCGTCACTGTACTGGCGACGCCCCACAGAGGTCACCTGACGCAAGCTACCACATGTACTGTGTGCGCATCAACTGTTAATACTGGGCTGGTGCCAGCGCTTGGGCAGACATTGGGGAAATGGCTACTAACCTGTTGTGCGCAGGCGTGTGCAACTGAGGCAGCACATAATTGCTTCTGGTGGCCGTGGTGGGAAGGGAGGTTACACCAGATCCCCAAGGCGCGCAGCACACGAGCAGTGTGTGAGGTGGCCAGCCCAAAGTCACCACCTTCATGCAGCACACCAATGCCCAGCCTCCACCGGCCTTTTTGGCTACTCCAGGTGAACCTCCTGTTGCATGGGACTTGTGGGTGGAAGCCTTCAGGTTGTACATGAGGGTGGCAGGCGGATCAAGGTACATCGAGAAAGAGGCGGTGCTGCTGAACTGCATCGGCACGGAAGGCTCTGATCTTCAGGCACCTGCCAAGTGAAGAGGAGTGTGTGCCAGGTGTCAGAGAGGGGGAGAGAGTGGTGAGCCCCTATGAGACCGCTCTTAAGAAGCTGGAAGGGCGGTTTGGCAAGAGAATAAATGCTGTGCTTGAACGCTATCACTTCTTCTCTAGGGCACAAGATGCTTGGGAGAGTATCGACTCCTATGGCACAGCACTCTGAACACTCTTGGCCACCTGTAAGTTCACCGGCTCACACGACAAGTACATCAGGGATCAAATTATGATGTGGACCAGCATCTTCAAGGTCAGGGAGAGACTATGGATTGAAAGTGATCCCCCACTGGAAAAGGTGATAGAAATGGCCAGATCGATAGAAGAGTCACGGGCTAGTGTAGAACCAGTAACTGAGAAAGGGGAGAGGCATGTCCATACCGAGTCAGTACAGGCCATCCTACCATCTTACAAAAAGCGTGCCGCCGACTTTAGGAAGAGGGTGGAAAAGCCTGAGGGGCAATCGGGCAAGATTGGCAAAGGGGGCTATGTGGGCAGGGTGAAGGAGGCATGCAAGAAGTGTGGTTGGTCCAGCCATCCCACGGGGTCCAAGGACTGCCCTGCAGGGGCTGTTGAATGAAGGCATTGCAAGGTCAAGGGGCACTATGCTAGAATGTGCAGAGCCCTTACTAAGGAAAGTGTTCCACAAGGAGGACAATCGGTCAGCGTGATTGAACCTGAAGGCGGCCCAGGTGGTCTGGAAGGGTGTCAGGATGAGTGAGGATGTGATTTTACATGTGGAGGTAGGGACCAGAAAAGGGCAATGGGACATGTTAACTGTGAATGGTGTACCCATTGAAATTTTGGTGGATTATGGTTCACCATATAAGATCATTTCACCCGAGGTATATAACGAAAAGTTTGGAAAGGGAGTAGCGGATCTTGAACCCCCTGATATAAACGAGTGCGTATGGTCAGGTGCCCATAAAGGTGATCAGAAATGAGTGGGTGCAGATTGAGTTTAAGGGGCTGCGCACGTGGAGCAACCTTTATGTAGCACACAAGGGGGCCAGCCTGCTGGGATGGCACGAGCAGGCTGCCCTGGACATTGAAATATGTCCCGGGAAGAGAGTACCAGTGTTTAGCATTGAGGAGGGGCCAGAGGAGACCATGCCCTTGTAGTATTTGCGGAACAGGTACCCTGATGTGTTTGCTGAGTGACTGGGGAGGTTACGGGGATTCTCGTACTACATGGTGTTTAAGAGAGGGGTGGTGCCCAAGCTGCTCAAAGTTAGGAGCATACCAGTGCTGGCCAGGGTAAGTTTGGAAGCTGAGTTGAAATCGGCAGGCATCATAGAAGATATCGAGAGCTCATAGTTGTTATTCCCCATAGTGCTGGCCCGTAAACAGGATGGGGGTTAAGGATGTGTGTTGACCATAGGGAACTCAACTCGAGCATCTGTGTGGATCACCATCCCCTCCCTAACATCAATAAGTTGCTTTTGACCATGAGGCATGCCGAGTTGTTTTCCACTTTCGACTTGTCGTCAGCATATCACCAGATTGATTTGCACGTTGACTCACGGCCGTTGACTTCTTTTGTAACACCCTTTGGTGCTTACAGGTTTTGCCGCATGCTGTTTGGGTTGGCTTTGGCTTCAGCCATTTTTCAACAAATCATACAGAAGTTGTTTGGGGATGTCCCCTGTGTCAGTTATTTTCAAGATGATATTTTGGTCTAGGGCAAGAGCAAGGAGGAACACGATCACAGGGTGCATCAGTTAATGCGCATTTTGCAGCGGAGTGGCTTGACCGTTAAGTTGACCAAATGTCGGGTGGGAGTGTCTAGTGTGTCTTATTTGGGGCATACGCTGGCTGCTGATGGCATAAGGCCAAATGAGAAGCTTGTGAAGGTCATGAGGGAGGCCCCCAACCCCACCAACAAGGATCAACTCAGGTCCTTCCTCGGCATGACCGAGAATTATGTGAAATGTATACCCTCGTATGCCGCAAAAACTATCTGCATGCGGGCGCTGTTGAAAAAGAACGTTAGGTTTCTGTGGACCCAGGAGTGCCAGGATGAATTTGAGAGGTTGAAAAGGGAGGTGGATGAGGCCCCGTGTTTAATATCTTTTGCCCCCAAAACAGGACAATGTTTACTGTCGATGCCAGTGAGGTTGGTGTAGGAGCGGTGTTGAAACAGTGGCAGGAAGGGGAGTGGAAGCCCATTGCCTTTTCATCTAGAGTTCTGATAGAAGCCGAGAGGAGGTAAGCGGCCATTGAGCGGGAGGCTTTTGCTGCTGTGTAGGCCTCAAAACACTTTAGGACATTTCTGTCAGGGATACCCTATGTGATGAGGACTGATCACAAGCATTTGGTGTATGTGCTTACGACCAGAGGGACATCATCTGTTTCTCCAAGGATAGCAAAGTGGGTGGGGGAATTGCAAGAATTTTACTTCAGGGCAGAGTATCTCCCGGGGAAGAGGAACATGGTGGCAGACTGTTTGGCGCCTTTACCTGTAGAGGTGCACGGTGACGGGAGGAGTGTGATCCAGTCGCACAGGTTGCTTGTGTACTCCCCGCGGTGGTTAAGAGTGAGTGGGATGTGGAGTCGGCAAAGGATGCTGAACTTACTTGCATTAGAGAAGGCCTTCAGAGAGGTTGGGAGGCCATTAAGGACAAGGCGGAATATACGGGCTACATGCACGTCCTCAGTGAGTTGGCAGAGGGACCGTGGGGTGTCACGAGAGGGAGAGATTCAGATTAATTCCCCCTGTGAGTTTGCGATCTAGGTTGGTGGGGTGGGCCCATGAGGGGCACCTAGATAGGTCCCTGATGAAGGGAAGGTTGCAGGAAGGCTATTGATGGCTGGCCATGGATGAGGAGGTGGAGGCGGCTGTCAAGGAGTGTACGGCGTGTGCACTTAGCTATAAGAGCAGGGTGTTCTGGCCTCAGATTCTCTATCCTGTAGTTGTCCCTGATAAAGTGTGGTAGAAGTTGGCCCTGGATATCATGGGGCCTATGGATTGTCTGGGTGAAAGATTCTTGGTTGGGCTCGCGGATTACACGTCGCGGTGGGTGGAGGCTGCAGCTGTCGAGAGGGTCACGACCGATACTGTCATCAGTTTTCTCAAGAAGATTTTCGACAGGGAAGGGGGGCCCGTGAGTGTAGTGACCGACAATGGCATCTAGTTTGTATCCCAGTAGATGCAGGATTTCTTAGTGTATTATGGTTTCAGACACCCGCGCAACCCTCTGTACAATCTTGGCGCTAACGGATTGGTGGAGAGGGTGAATGGTTTAATTAAAAGGGCTATTCAGTTGGCTGTAGCAAATGGCTTGGCGTGGCAGGATGTATTTTCGAAGGCAATGTCGGCATATAGGAGGACGCCCCCTCTGTTTTGACAGGTAAAACTCCCTTTGAGCTAATGAGGGGCAGGAAGCTGGGATCCAAGTTAAGGACGGTGGCGTTGAGTGGTGGTGTCGTGACCGAGGTGAACATGGATGAGGTGTTGCAGAGAGTGCAGTCCCATGAGGACCGGGTGAGGCCTCAGCAGGTTGGCATAAAAGCCATGGAAGTTGAGATTGATGACCAGGTGTGTCCCCAAAGAGAGCAGTGTTTTTATGCCTCCTCGTCTGGTGACCCGATTGGGAACGGGTTATGTGGACCTTGATGATGGTACGAGATGGAGCAAGAGGGGAATTGTGCTGGTACAGAAGGGTGCCTCATCATTGTTACACCGACAGGAGGGCAAGTTGGGGGGGGGGGCTGTGTGTGATTTTCCTGTGGGACTAATTAACCAAGCTACTCGTGTTTGTGGGAACGGGGAAGGGACGTATGATCAGGAGGCTGGTGACACCATGGCACCGAGCGTGGAGGCAACACAGTCTGCTGGTGCCAGCGTTGTGCATCATGTCAGGGTGTGCAGGCCTCCCGTTAGAATGAGGGATTATGTGTGGTAGCAAGCGGGGCGCATGTGCTGGTTCTTTGGGATGTGTTTGGGGTTTGTTTCGGTGTGCATCAAGTTGTGTGTGTTGCTGTTGCACATGTGTGTATGTTCTTCTACATTTTGGGGAGCTCTTCTCCTTCCATAGTCGTAAGCATTTTTTTCCTCCCAGTTTTCCTTGTTATTTTTAACTCTAAGGGGGGAAGATGTCATAATCTGTGTGGCATGAGTGCCGGAATGCTGGCTCGCTCTGTGGAGTCATGATTCCAGTTGCGTTGCCATTAGGATAGTTGGGTTGTGCTTAGTGGTGCTGCGCCACTGGGTTCTGTGAAATAAACATGGTGTTGATACTTCCTACATGGTGTCTTGCCTTATGTCAAACTCCCACTACTCCATCTCTCTTTCATCTAACTTCAACAAAAAAAGTCAACAAGCAAACCATACCTCCTCTAACACCTATCCATCTCTTCTCTCTTCCTCTGATACTCAACTTCTCTACTCTTCCTTAGAGCATCAACATAACGTTGCACTCTGCAGCAAACTTTCCTTTATTGCTGCCTACTTTATTGCCACCTCTCCTCCCCTCAATCTCTTTGCGATCACTGAAACCTGGATATCCCCTGTAACACGGCTGCCTTGACTCCAAACTATCCTTCATTCACTCAAAGCAGAGGTGGAGGTATCGGACACCTACTCTCTTGCCGCCTCAATGTCTGACAAATCTCCAATGCCATGTACTCTCTTACCTCTCTTGATTTCACCATTTCTATTATTGCTCCTCCTTGCTCGGTTCACATTATCCCCATCTATCGTCCTCCTGTCTCACTGGACCATTCTTTGATGAACTTGGGACACTCCTTGATTCTCTTTCCACTAAACATCAGCTTGTTATCATAGGTGACTTTAACCTTCCCTCTCCAACCACTTCTTAGAAATCTGAACTTCAGTCTTTTCTTAATGGCCACACTCTCCACTCTATCCATAACCTACCAATCAACACCAGGGTAAACACCTTTGATCTCTTATTCATCTCCACCTCTCTATCAGACACTAATACTATTTTCACACTATCCCTATCTGATCCCTCCATTGTTTCCACCACCATTTCCTTTCTTCCATCTGACCTCTACTTACCACTTGCTTCACCTATTACTAAAAGGAAATGCAACCTTCTGCCATTCCTCCCTCTCTCTCTGACCTATAGTTGCCTCTCTCCTCCTTCACACATTATGCCTCTTCAACTAACATTGCCTTCTCCAGCTTCCAGTCCCCACTATATGACTCATTCTTCTCTCACTTTCCATTGTTTACCCCATTCATATGCTCACTCTGCAAAAACATGTGTCATATGCTGCACACATGGGGGAATACCCACTAGCATGAGGACCTACAACTCTACCTCTTTGACATGAACTATCTCAATTCCTATATTGATAGAGTGAAAAGGGAATTCTACTTCTGCCTCATTAAGTCTCACTTCAACAATCCTCACTGGCTACAGTGCACCCAAAACTCACTTGTCACTCCTCCTAAACCTATGACTTTCAAATCCACTCTCACAGCTAATGACCTAGCAGAACAGTTTGCTGCAAACATTTCCAAAATTAGAGACTCTTTTCTGACCTTCCTCACACTCCAACATTCTACACTCTGCCTCCTCTACCATCATCCTCTGACTTTAGTTCACACTTTTCCACACTAATACTGAAGATGTTCTATCTCTACTGATGAAGACTAACCCCTTGTGTGCCACAACAGACCTTCATGTTCCTCAGCTGGTCAATCCTATTTTCCCTACAGTGAGCTCTCACCTCACTGTGCTCGAAAGGGTTGATGTTCATACATCTTACAGGTTTTTAGACATCTGCAAAATTTGAGACCCTACAAGCAGGTTCTGCTCCTGTCAGAAAACACCTCATATGAACTTGTCCATCTTGATCACCTCTGCTAAGCACTCCACCCTATCCTCTATCCTAATTCTTGGGGACCTTTCTGCTGTCTTTTATACTGTCAATCAGTCTGCTCTCCTTCATACTCTCTCTCTTCTTGCGATTTGCAATCATGCCCTTCCCTGGATTTAATCCTACCTGGCACCTCACTAGTTCTCTATCTCCTGGTACATCAACAACTCTCAACTCTCTCCTCTAACTGCTGTTGTTCAACAATGCTCAGTGTTGTGCTTGACACCTCTGCTCTTGGGACAATTACTGTTTCATTTGGATTGGACAGCCACATTTTCTTTTCTTTTCCCGAACTCTCCTCTAATCGCTTAAAATCTCTTAACATTTCAAACTGTCTCTCTGCCATTAAATATTGGATGGCTTTGCACACTCTGATGACCCTTCTCATACCGGCCCTACTTTCATCTCCAAAATTGCAAGAGAGGGGGTTGCAGCAACCTCCTAAATATTAGGACAATCAGGCCCCTCCTTCCTTTTAACATTGCCACACATTGCTTAACCACTCTTGCCTTCTCTAAAATTGATTACTTTGCATGCATCCTCTTTGGCCTCCCCAACTACGCTTTTTGTTCTCTTGACAAGATCATTAACTTCACATCCAGGACTCTCTTTGAACTCCCTCACTTCACGGCTACTTACTCTTTCTGTCTCCAAGCTGGATGGCTGAGGATGCAAACCAGGGCCAAATTTAAATTTGTTCTGCTGGTTCACATATCTATCCACATTAAGGTGGCACCATATCTATCCTCCTCTATCCAACTCTGCAAGCCTTCTCGTCCTCTTCCTCCTTGGCTACCTTTGTGGCACCTCACCTTCTCTGTGCTTCCTCTCACTCCTGTACTTTCTATCGTCTTGCTCCACTTGCATGGAATTATATTTCCCCGGACATTTGAGAAACAGTTAACACCAATTTGTTCAAAACCAAATTGAAAGCCTACCTCCTTACCTCTGATTTACGATCTTAACCTATCTCTTGTCTGCCTCTGGACCTCATATGCTCTGCCTCCAATCTAGCACTTCATCCATCATGGCCACATACCTAATACAGCTGACGGTACGGCCTAACTGCACTCAACAATATCTAATGTTGATTGTCCCTAATCTATGTATATCCACCTATGTATTGTGCATGTTTGCTGGTCCATTTACCCCCTTCCAAAACCTGGTCTGAATGTCACTCAAACTCCCCCACTGCTTCCTATCAAATCTTATTTCTTATCTATTAAGCATTCCTTTGTGATCAAAGAGCATTGTTCTTCCCATACATAAATATAAATGAATATGAATATAAATAAAAGTGAGGCAACCCAGATAGTCATTTGGAAACTGGGAGGAAAGGAGTCATATGTTGTAACTCCATTGATCAAAATGCCATGCTTAGGAGATTATCAAAACAATCTCAAAGCTGCTAGTTCTTTCGAAACCATAAGTGGTCATTTGAAAGGTGATGGTGATGATGCTGCAGAAGATATCAGTCAAAGTCATTTTGAGTGGGAAGTCTCCACAGCACCAACCCCTAATTTCATCCTCCATTTCAAGAATGAATAGGAGCATACCCCTACTTTTGATGGACCAAGTCCATAATTTCTCCTTCACTTAGTAGTTCACCATCACTCACACTGCCGGCGGAACTGGAGAAGCAACATTTCAAAGAGGATACCAAAGGTAGCCAGAACCACTATAAAACACATTTGTTAAATTAGTTTATGTTATGTTTTGATTTTGTAGAGTGCATAACCTAAACTATTGGCTTCTTAGCATTAAGCAAAACCAAACAAACAAGTGGTAATACATATGAATTTTGAAGTCTGCTTACACAAAAGAAGAGGTGATCTATTTGGACTAGCAAAACATGCAGAGAAGAGACATTCTTAAATTGGTATTTAACTTCCCTAGATCTTCACACATCTCGAACAATGGGCAAAGCCTTCATTGGCTTTCGGTCACCCAAAGAATATCACTCAAAATGCTTGCTCTCACACGTAAATGTGTAAACAATCAAGCCCCCACTTACTTGGTTAACGGCTTTGTTCACTATTCCTCGACACGCCCACAGAGATCTGGCCAAGCTTACAGTCTCATCGTACCCAGATGCAAACTTCAAAAAGCAGGCAGTGTGAGTTTCCCTCTCCTCGCTGCTAAATTATGGAACTCTCTGCCCATCCCCATCAGGAACAAACCATCTTTCATGGCTGGCGACCCAAGATGCCTAAGAGGGTACACACTATATTAACTCTATATGTACATTATTGATTATTTTTGGTCCCCCTGATCTGTACTAATTTACTATGTGCTTGCCTCCCCTATGTACAGTCGTCTATATTTTTGCATACTGCTTTTTTGATTGCTTACCCTTTGCTCATGCTTCTTGTAAATATGTGTAATTGTACACTGCTTTAATTTGTACATTATTGACCATATGTAACTGTAACAAAAGATATGCGCCCAGATGCCTTTGGGCCAGGCACGCTCTACAAATAAAACAAATACAAATATAAATTAAAAAAGTTCAAAAATAATCTACTCGTTTGAGTGTTGGAGGGAAGGCATTCTACTAATGTGGAGTAAGATCTAAGAATGTTCTTCCACAGTGTGTCCTTTTGTGCTGTGGGAGCAGACTAATAATTGATAAGCCAACCATAGGTGAGGAGTACACAGAGAATGTGCCCTGTGCACACTTTGTCGTTGTTGATTGACATGAAATATAGAGTGACGTGAATTGCACTCTTTTTGAAACAGATAGCTTCTGTATTTCACACAGTGTAGGGTGACATTCTCATTACACTTAGATTGCCTGGGCCTTCCTTTTACAGGCGTAGCAAAACTGTCATTATACAATCAGGCAGGCCCAGAAAGAATGCATTCACATAGTGCAAACTAGATGCTAGTGCTACTATAACCTGTGTCCTATGTGTGCATCGTATTGATGCGTTCCAGGTAAGAAAAGATATGCTTTCGTTTGTAAGCTAGTCTTTAAAAGTCAGGCCCTGTTAAAGAACTAGATTGTGTACATTCTAGACAATGGGACACGATCACCATTCCTCTGGTTTATTAGTGTATGTGACAAAGATGTACTCTGGGCGCACCACTAGAATGTGCTTAGTTGATGGATTAAGCATTATGATGCATTCATTGACTGATTGCTGTCAAGCAAGAGTGTAAATTAGAAATTAAAGGTTTTGAATCAGACAGCCAAAAACAGTTGCCTATATTCAGCATGATTGTAACTATACATTGTATTAATGGCAGAAGGTGGAGCATATACACAAGGAATGAGTGATGCCCCCTGTGGGAAGCCACCATTTTGCACCAAGAGAGAGGGCATACAAGAGGGCAGCGATATGGCACTGGTATGGCTCATGTTATTCCTACTAGCACAATGCCCCTATCATTTCAGTCCCATCAAGATGGTGCAGTTCACTCTGTTGAAGTGACGAAAAAACTTCCAGTTGAAAACACTTTGCAGAATAGCTTCTAGATGTTCAGTTGAAATACTGTTGAGAATATACTCTTAATTATTACTTGTCTTTTCCAATGTATGGAAATCTTCCTCCATATTTAATCCAAATGTCATACTGTTTAAATACTGTCATATTTGACAATGCTTACTTGATCCGTTGTAGATCCAAGTGAATGAATCCAATCACAACTGTGTTGCATCTCTGAGGAAAACATTGTGCCATCTTGTCACACAGAACTTGGGATGGGGCGTAAATAGTTGTTAGAGCTGCTGAAGGATTAAAATCTTGAATTACTTGAAATAATTAATTCTTTTTATATTTATTTTGTATTGTTTTTTAGTTTATTACAAAACCTTTTTTACACATAAAATAATCACTACACACGCCATTTATCTGTCCAAGATTCCAAGCAAAAGAACAACTTCATGTGTCTAATTCCTGCTTGTGTATCAAGCTATTGCCTACATTCCTTGCTTCCGTCTTGCAAAGGTATGTAAATCGCAAATCAAAGCCCCATGTCGGGCATACCTAATATGTCACCCAAAAAATGTACAGTTTCACATGCGCGCAGTGTTTTCGCGCCATGTTACAGCAGAGTCCACCAGTCATCCATGGTTAAAGGGCTTGCATTTGTAAAGTACATTCCTAGATGTAGTTGTCTCTGCGTCCTCACAGCCGGACAAGTGAATATCAGATGTTTGATTGTTTCAGCTTGCCCTGCCAAGTTGAAGAATCGGCAGCTTTTAGATAACAAATTCATTTGTTTCCACCTATAAAGTACTTCCTTTGTATAGTACGGTTTTAGTCTTAACCATATGAACTGATTGCAGTGATATCTACTTGGGAATTTCAGTAGATATCGTGGCAACGTTTTTAGTCTACGTGGTTCATTGGGAAAGTCACTTAGCATTTTGTTGTTAGATATTTGTTCAACTGTTTCAATTCAGTATCTTTTTTGACAGAGTCTGGATTCAATATCAGTGTGTCTTCATTGGTGTTTAGGTCCACGAGATGATTCTGCCATGTCTAGTTCCATTCATTTAGAGGCTAGGCTCCAGGGCTGTTCAAGGTGCTATTTAAGATGCAATAAGGAGCAGCTGCATCAGTTAATTTAAGCTTTCTATATAGTGACAATCCTTTCCATAACGTTGTTGCATATACTGATAGCAATCCAAGTTTGTTTCTTATGAGGAGACTCATTGCAACACTTTCAGTAAGTGCAACATGCTTTTCCAGAATGCTCTTCTAACAGTGTCGAAGTTGACCATGTTATGCCTAGTGCTGCTTCTGCACTGTAGGTAATTGTTGGTGTCAGATTTTGTATGTAAAACATATTTAGTGGGAAGATAGAACGTCCACTTTTTATTTATTATTGTTATTATACCTTTTAGTTCATAAAACCTTTTACATATTTGTGTTTACAAATACATTACATACTTTATCACACAAACACTTAACAAACATAAGATATCACATCAGACATATAGAACCACTTCTCTAAAATTTAGCATATTGCAAAACCTCCAACATCAGCTACTTTAAAAAAAAACCCACTAAAAACATGTTTACACATGTTTGAAAACTACTTCATTAGCAAATTTAATTTTCCATAATGCTCACAGATATCTGGGAACCAATTAGACAATTTACATTTTGTATAAAGTTTAAAACGTGTTTGCTTCTAAGTGCATCAGTTTACTTTTCAGACCTATTTACGTAGTCTATGATTACAAGGTCATATGCGTATACTATCCAGGTGATGTGCTGGCCATTGATTTTAGGTGGAAAATCTGCAACGTTTCTTAAGGCTATGGCAAGTTGGCTAGATATAAATTAAACAATGTAGCCACAAGCAGGCATTCTCTTTTAACGCCCTTATTCATTTGTATCTCCAACGACAAGTCGGCTTCTTAGTTCAAGTGTATTCTGACGGATGTGTTGGTGTTTGGACCTATTCACTGTGTCAAATGCTTGTTGAAGGTTGATGAAAGCAAGTAATAAGTGGGCTTTGTTTCTGGTGGTTTGTAATTTCAATGTAAATTATAAATATAGGTTACGGTCTGTACCTGTTCCCTTGATAAACCCTGTTTGCCATATGTCCATTATTTGGTAATTAGTAGTCCAGCATACATGTTGTTTTTTAATGTGAGCAGCAAGTAGTTTTCCTATAACTTCTAACAGGGTAATGGGCCTATAATTGTTTGGGTCCAATCTATTGCCTTGATTGTACATGGGAACTTTGATACCAGTTGTCCATGTTGGAGGCAAGTTCCCAGTTGTTGATATTCTGTGAAATAGTTCATTTTGTCAATGTTGCCCATTCTTTCAGGAATTTTTTTAAAGATGTTTTTCATCAACCTTTCAGGCTCTGGGAAATTTGATCATCTTAATTTCTTGATGCATTCGGTTATTTCGGATCGGTTGCAGGTGATCTCCCGTGGAAGATGCTTTGCCAGCAATGTCATGTCCTTCTTCTTGTTTTTATCTGTGAATACACTTGCGTAAAGAGTTATGCACTCCTTTTCATTTACGCTTTTAATCAGAATAGCCTGTTGGTTGGCAGTCTGCAGTTCATCTTGAAGATAGCTCAAAGCATTTCCTCCCCTTGTTCTTGATCTCTGAGCTTTTTAAATGACCCTATCCAATTTCAATATTGTTGCTTCCTTTGCTTTGTCAGCCCTGATCTAAGAGGTTCCATCATCTTCATTTGCTTTTTTGAGGTCCATCCTCAAAAGTTCTTTTTGGTGAGCTACTTGCGTGCTATAGGCATACTTTGGCTTCTAGACCGGGTACTTAAATACCATTTGTGTGGCCTCGTAGACTGTCAATAAAGGTACATATGTCTTTTTTGTGTTTCCACTTTGATCTAGACTTAGACATTTTGCTGTTAGTCTAATGTCTATAGTCAAAACGTTTAATCAGTTTCTTCCTTGATTTATAGAAGGAATGGACATATTGAATTTGGCAAGTCTAGTTTTCCTCAATCTCCAAGTCAGTCGAAGTGGATCATGGTCACTCAGGCTTGTATGTAGAATGTCCAGTCTTTCTATGCTGTGAATAAAATTTCCAAACTCCACATATAGTTGATGGTGTATGCAGTTCTTCTTCCCTTCCATCTGGTTTTATCGGGAATGTCACCATTGGTATGGCAGTTTATCATCGCATTGCTAGCTCATGGTGCCAAATATCATTCTTTTATTTTATCCAAGGACTCAATTGTAGACTTGTGGTCTTTCGGTCTGCCTTCAGTATCTAGATTGTTGATATTCAATTTGCCACACATTAGTATGTGACAATTTTCCAGCTTTAGGTAGGAGTCATTGATTATTGCATTCATGCTATCAATTAATTTTTCCTTTGAGATAAGCCTGGGATTCCAGAACACATTGAAAAGCACTGTGTCAAATGGTGATTTCTCGTCGATGTTCTCATGATGCATAATCGTCCTCTGGACAAATGGATTATTGTTGTCACACTTCTCAATTGTGAGTCCTAAATTGTTTTTGATCATTGTTAAGATGCCTCCATGAGGTCTTTTATGTGCTTCTTTTTGTGCTGGATTTATTAGTGTGATGTATCTGTCACAAATTGTAGTGTCACACATCCTACTATGGAAGACAAATTCATATCGTGATGTTCCAGTTGTAGTTCATGGTTACCAATCAAATGTTTGAACCCTCTGATGTTCCATGAGATGAGGGTTCCAGTGTCCATGTTCCATTTTTCGTATTGCTAGTTGTGATGTTAATTTGCAAGAACTCTTTGGAGCCAGGTCCAATTTGTTGGATTTTCATCCATATGTCTCAATGTTTTTGCCACATACGTTTGCTACAAATTGGCCTAGTTTCGAAGGTTGCTGTCAGGCATTTCTTCTCATAGTCCATTTTTGGCATATATTGTCGCTGTTGATCTCCCATCCCGCTTTTCTGGTGGTGGATTAGTTCTTTTTCTCCGTTTCATGAACCATTGTGATTCCTTAGCTGATTAGGATCACGTATTTCAAACCCAAATGAAAGAATGGTAGCATTGCTGTTAGAAGTAGATCTTTTGCCAAACGCAATTTCATGTGTAGTATCACCCAGTCAACTCTAGATTCTATTATCGCCTGAGCTGGCAGTTCTCAGGGTAGGCACACAATGTAGTATTTTCATCACATTCTCTCTATTCATATTTACCTCATTTTGTGTTGTTAATATATTTTCAAGTAGTACTTTGGTGTTATCTCTCTGTTTGAATCACAATGGGTCTTTGTGTTGTGTACCCTTTGTCTGTTACGTTTGTCCTTGAATGGCTAGGTTTTACAGGCTGTCTTCTAGTAATCACAGGGACACTTAGTCATTTTCCCAATCAGGCTGGGCATATGTCATATCTCTAATCGTATTCCTTTTTTGTGCCAAGGTCAAGAATCCCGAAAGGTTACTTCCATCTAGGTCCACTTACCAGAGCTCTTCATAGTTTGTAAAGTTGGCACTCAAACTTTTATACCGGGTTCTTGAGGCAGAACTCAATGGTTTTTCTTTCTCACTGCTGTTGATAGTACTACTTTCATCACTAGATCACGCCACTTCATTCTCTTCTAGAAGCTGTGACAGTTATTCAAGGGGATCGTTCTCTTCCTCTCTGCTTACATTGTGGGTGGCCATAGGGATCTCCTCCATTGATAGGAAAGGTGACATTATGGTAGCATAGTGTGAGAAAAAGATAAGGAGAGACAATGGGATCTCCCCAGTTGTGGGGGAAAGGCAGCGCTGCTAGCAAATTAGAAATCCAGTAAATGAAGGACCTGGGAACCTTCCACTTGGAAAAAGGGGGTCTAAGGAGGGGGTTCTAACAGTTCTGTGTCTTTCTTGGCCCACAGCAATCCTGTTAGTTAAACAATGTTCACTTTCTTAAGTTTTTCTTTAACAAAAGATCCTTCTTTGAAGCACACGTTCCTTATTTCCTTAACAAACACTGTTTCTACATAACACTCCTTCTAGTTTTGCAATAGCTCTGATACACTCTCCTGCTATGAATCATTATGCAGTTTCAGCTGCCTGGTATACTCTCCAGCCAGGATTTCACTCTCACCTTCACAATTGCCTACTATATTCCCCTGCCAGGTCTTATCTTGTATTCACAATTGCCTGCTATACTTGCCAGGGCTACTCTGATATTCACAGCTGCCCTGCCCTGCCAGGATTTCCCTTGTATCTTATTGTTCCTTTTCTTTTCAAGTAGCATATTTCTTTCTTGTTGGCTGTATATATCTAAATGACAAATAATGTTCTTACTGTTTTACTTTTAGAAATGTCACAATGTTTGAAACCTTCTACTCTTTTGGTTCATAAACAATTCTCTTGTCGTTTCACTTTCTGTAACTTTGCAATGTTCTGTTTCTCTGTGACGCAGCGGCCGTAATACCCCGTAGCACCCACACTGCTTTTGCAGACTCACTGGTTCTTTGTAGTATTTTCAGGCTTGCTTGCACTTACGTGGTGTACCTTTGCCGTCTGCTTCACACTCTGTGTGACTTTGACTTCTCTCCAGGCTTCGTCACCGTTTTTGCTTCACGGCTTTCCTGGTAAGGTTAAGGCTGCTCCTCTTGGCTACCAGATGCCCAGGTACCCTCTTGCAGCCTCCATCCGCCTTCACTGAAGCAGTCACATCTTCTCTTGAGCTATTATTTACCGTTCGGGTTCACAATATTAAAGGTCCTGCGAACAGATGCTTTTCTCCAACAACTAGCACTCTCCACACTCTTGTTGCTCTTTGTCAATTCCTTTATCCTCTTCATCTCAATACTCAGGTGGTTGTAACAATTGAAGTCCATGGACATAAACCAATGATTTGGATGGTTGTGGGAAATGAAAATTGTAGATGATTTCTGATGCATAATAGTTGGAGGTTCTTTGGCCAAGATATCACAAGGAAGATCAGTTCTGCTTGCTGGAGAATGAGAGCTGAAAAAAGGTTTATTAGCGTTTTAGTAAAAGGCATTCTTAGGGTTTTTAAACAAGGTTATTTTGGGGCTGTTAGTTTTTATACTGAGACTAAGGGTTTGATTTATAGGGTGTTGGTAAAATGTTCCTTAAAAGGGGAAATAGACACATGGCAATAAGCTTTTAGGGTATGGGGTAACAAGGGGTCTTCCTCATGGTAAAATGGGGGATACCGCACCTCATCCAACAAAGCCATGATACTCTCCCGGTAGTTGTCTCCTCCCATGTGAACCTCCCACGTGTAACTGCCCTCGGGGTCAGCATCAGGTAGCAGCTGCCATCACCTGGATACATGGGAGGAGGTCACTGCCGGGGAATCCATGATGGCTCTATTGGAGTCATCACAGTAGGTCCATTATATGGAGGGCCTGAGATCCCTTTGCCTGGCACGCAGTTTTACGTAAGAGGAAGTTTTTGAAAATGGTATTTGTTTATTTTTTGTTATGTATGATGTTGTGTGAAGTTAACACAAATTAACTAACTCCTATACAATTATTGTTTTGTGTGTTGAAGTGTTAAAGTATGATGTTTAAATTCATTTTGTTTTTTGAAAAGCAGAGCTTGTGGAGCTGTTAGGCTGCAGGCAGACACACATTCTTGGGAAGAAGGGAGGGGCGAGGAGACACAGCAGCAACTCATTCACAGAACAGTATTCCAGAGAGAAAAGGTGTGGGGGGGGACCTCGGAGAGCGAGAGCTAAGATAGCTCAAGGAAGACTTTTGCTAACTAAGGTTTCGTATTTTTTGAAGCACTGTGTATTTTTGAGGTAGAGTCAAATTAAAACAGTGATTCAGGTCTTTTGGGATGGTTACTGTTTCAATGAATATATCTGTCATATTCAAAATTATTACAAACTGTTGTTATAGGTTCACTAAAAGAATACATGAGAATAGGTTGTCATGAAGACAGGCCCGTTGCCCTAATGATTACGCATGGGGGTTTATGAAGACACACACACAGAAATAGTTATAACAGCACACACATGCCAGCACACTGTAAAGCATGTCATTAGTGTTGTAGGAGCACGGATAATTTATTTTTATGTATAGTATGTTAGTGTTGAGGGGATCAGCAGTAGCTTTTCATTTATTTTGAGTTAAAGAGAAGAGTTCCCATCTAATGCATACATCTATGAACCCTGAAATAGCATGGCGAGTGGGTTAAGGAAACACTGAGAGCATGCAGGCAAGGGTAAAATTTGCATTTTACAGGTTTTGCTCAAACATTTGTAAAACACTCAGAAAGAGAGCAGTTCCTGTCATGTAAAAGAGATGTATTATGTTTTATGTGGAAGGTGTTGGTTGTTAAGATGGATGCAGAGGAAGTAGGGCACTATCCAAGATTGCAGTTGAATTGGTTTGGAGTATTTCAATATTTGCATGTCTAAACCGCATGTAGGGGAGCATTTCAAATGAAGGAAAGTGGATAATTAATTAGATAGCAGCCGACGTAGGTATAATTGTTTTAGAACATGCACATAATGGGTGTTTGAAAGAAGCAACATCAGTTGATAGACTAATTTTAGAACGTGGTGAGAACATTTATGTTTATTTGTTTGGTATAGGGATAAAATGATAACAGAAAATTTGACATTTATCGAAGTTAGAAAAAAAGAGAGTTAGTTTAGTGACCCAGGGAAAGAGGACTAGGGTGATATTTGATTTAAAAAAGTGGGTCCATTTTTATTATTGGTGTCATCCTGGGCACAAGGGATGTTCATGGGAGGGAAGCATGTGGGAGACAGGGTTTAGAATGAAAGTAATATCCTTGGTACCTTTGGCAGTTGGATAACAGGTCTGATAGCCTGGGTACTTAGCTTTGTTAAGGGGGTGCAGTATAGATGCACCCAGGGAAAGTTGAAGTTTGTAAGAGATTGGTTAAGCCTTGCGAGGCAGGTTTGGAGTCGGTGTTTGGGAGTGGCAGTGATGTAGAGGTAGGGGTTTGTCGCTATATGTGCAAACCTCCTTTGTGAGAACACAGAAGCTGAATTGAGGAGTTAGTTAAGTAACGCCATAAGCAATGAGTATGAGTATGGCATACATTTAGTTAGTGTAGAACTCTAGAACTATATATTTAAGAATATTTAAAAATGTAAAAATGTTTTAATAGTGATAAGAATTTAAAGGAGTTCATTTGGATGACCTTATTTGTATTATGTCTGTAAGGCTTTAATTTTCTGAGGTTTTGTGCAGTTTAGAAAATTATATTAAAGTCCAATGATATGGTCATATGCAAAACAGGCAATTTATGTAAGGTTTATGGTATGTTTTAAGAACATAGGTTTATATTAAATATTCACTTAATTCTTTCCTGTGTGAATATCACTTTGATATAATATTATATTTTCCTAGTTTGAAAGCATTATTACAGATTGACCAATTTGTGGGTTCCCACCTTACAGGCATTTGTTTTTCCAGAGTTTGTGCAGCAACTGAAACACATTGTGGGAAGGCAAAATAAGGAGGCTCATTCCTTCACTTAGATGTTTTTCTTTATTGATTGACATTTTTTATGAAACAAGTGACTAGCAATGCAAATAAAATATTGTCCAGTACAGCAGAACACCTTTTTAGAATGACCAGTAGACAGAGCAGTAGGGTTGATTATAATGGTACACATTGAAGTAGTAATTACCAAAGTAGATAAGGTATACTTATTAGCAACAGGTGAAGACCACATTGAATGGTACACTGTATCGCACCTCGAGACTTCATACAGATGGAAAAACATTTGAGGAGAAGCAGGAAAAATAGTTGTTGAAGTTCAAATACATCACCAGACCACATTATGTGCCTTGGACCCATATAGATTGTGGCAATTTAAAGAAGACATTACATTACCCTTACTCATAGCGAGACCAGGGAAGTGGATATTTGCCCTAGAAAAGGAGACTGCAGGACACATACCCAGATATGCATGACATTAATTACAATTTGGTCTGTAAAATGAAAGCAGAGGAAGACCCTGCACCGTGCATTCGTCATATTAAGGAGATGTGGTGTGCAGAGACTGGGGAATAATGGGTCAAGAACAAAGCTATATTTTATCATATGCTCTGATATGGCTCATTAAAAAGGCACAGAAAGATTTAGAAAAGGGGGTCGGCAATGAGGCAAAGGGTTGGGACGTAATATAGATAAATATAGTCCATCATTGTGAGAGGATACAAGAAAAGGAAAAAAGTAGCCGAACAGGCACAGAAGGCAGTAGCAAAGTTGGTGCAGAGGAAGATAGATTAATGGAGCATGGAAGGAACAATGATTGCTGCTACCGCAGAGGGCCAGCCTGCTCAGAAACAGATCCAGGGCTGGACAAATGGGTATCAAGATGATAGCAGGAATATGAGAAGGTTTTGAAAGGGGAAGAGGAGATTTTCAAAGAGAAAGAGGGACAGGAAATGGAGGAATGATGCCCAGGTTTAGAGGACAGTCTTGAAATTGTGGAAAGGTGGGACAGTTTTTGTGACAATATAGAAGCAGACAGTTTAGTTTTGATCACACTATTGCCTGCAGTCACACATGTAGCATCCAGCAATGTCAATGCTCCACGACGCTCACAAGCATGTGCCCCAAACCCCATGAAATTGTCACAGACAGAGCATATTCAGTATCCAGCACCAGAGCACATGCAGACCTATGCACAGCGAAATCATAGACTACACAAGCCACTACACAGCACTGGGATAAAAATACAATTTCATAAGGAACAGTGACACACTACACATGAGTGAGCATTGTAGGGAGTAATGCATTCTCTATCCCAGGAAGAAACACGTTACTTTTGGAATGTTTTCACTGATACATGTTTCAGCTTCAGTAACAGGCACATAAATATTTGCCACAAATATGCTTGAGCAGCCGAGCATAGCGAGGGAGCCTAAACCAAACAAGCAGGTTTTGGAGTGGTTTATCCCCACAAGAAAATATTTTGAATAATGCGCCAAAATTAGGCATTATAAAGTAGACTTTCTGCGAAAGAATTTGAAAAAGAAAAACAGTTTACAATTGGTGTCCATCTCTAACTTTGCACAGGAGTATTTTTCTATGCATTTTGATGATGCCTTTTCCCACAATATATTCCAGTATAAAAAAAAAAAATGTTCATGTTGGCTGCACACTGTGCATGCTAGTATTCTCATATAAGAAGATACTCATGTTTTCCTTGTACATAATGCCAGTAGTGATGCTGTGAGAAAACATGTCCAAACTGCTTTGCCAATATATGCCAGAACCTGCACATTACAACATACTCCTGTCGGCTTTCTCTTTATAAATATCACCCCACAATAAGGAAATGTGTTCAACATGTAATAACATGTATGTCTGCTTTGTCATAGAAGCCTAGTAAAAAGGCATGAAAAAGTAAGTAATGGCTAGACTGGCTGCATCAAAATGCCAGTCCACCCACTCTTATCATGCTCATTGTATCATAGATGGGCAGTTAAAAATGTGATGCCAGAAGGGAATAGCTATACTGGTTGTACCAAAATGCCAGTTTAGCCATGTAATAACACTTAACTTGCATGATGTATCATAAATGTACAATAGAAAATGTCATGCCACAGTAAATAAAATAAATGGGTAGACTGTCACAATAAAATGCCAGTCTAGCCACCTAATAGCACATAACATGCTTGCTTTATCATAAATGCCCCGTACAAAGGTCATGTTGGAGGCAGACAATTTAACCAGACTGGCATCAGAAATGCAGTCCAGTCTAGCCACATATTACCACGCATCATGCAAGCATTTGAGGAGACAAGGAACAAGAACTAAAATTAACCTTGACTCCCTGAACTGGGACTCACAGCAATCTGAGAGAGCCAAGGCACACAGGATGCCTTTGTTTTTGCTATTGAACCAATTATGACCAATTAGAACCATGATTCAAGCGGATTTGACTGAATTGAAGTATTGGGACCCTCCAGAAGTTCCTTGGGACATATCTACTCTGAACTTCTGAACTGCACATTAGATACTGTTTTCCACCGAAAAACACTAGCTGAGCATGTCGTTGCCTCAGTTGGAACTGCAACTGCTTGTTGCATCTGCCATCTTAAAACTACCAAACACTATGCCAGCATCTCCTCTGCCAAACTTCATCTCGAGTCGAACCAACTATGGTGGACCATCAAGCACCGACCATCAGATACTGCATCAAAAGACTCCAACCTAACTGCTCATCTCGTCTCTTCACCATCAAATCAATCATTGAAACTGGCGCTAGTGGCCCCATGATCTGCACTTCTTCAAGCATCACCTTCGAACCACACAATCTCCTGTTTGACACTGCTCAACACTGTTCCCTTTTCTCATGCCATTTTTCATCAATACCATTTGAGCAATTCAGAACAAGCCAGATGGATTTTTAAACATTGATGTTTTGTAAATATTACTTAAAAACATAGAAGAGACACAGGACCTTGTTTCGAGTTTAGCGGTGCATGGAAAAGTGGCAGTAAGTAACTGGTGGAAATATGATTAAGGTCCTGTGGACTCCATTATGTATATTAAAACTACATTTAAACCATTATTAATCAGGTAGGTTTACCAACATTATGACCGGTGGAAAAAGCAAATTAGTTACTCCTCCTTGTTGCGATAGAGCGAGTGAGAAAATCAATAGTAAATACAGTTGAAACAATTTAAGAATAGTTTACACTTTGGTCAAAATTAAATTAGTCACATTTAATTTAACAAACTTGTAACCACATTTTTTATGCAAATAAGCAGATGGTGGGTTGGGGTTAGGTGTATATAAAATGTGGAGTGGCATAGTATTTAAGGGGGTGCATTGGGTCACCACCACTGCTTTTTGTGGAGAAAAAAAAAAAGAACTATTCAACCATTTTACTTTCAACCAAAATATTTGGTGATCTAACATAGAACCTACATTAAGTGTGCAGGATAAAGCCACCAATTGATAACAATTTGCTGAATAAATATTGCTGTTAAGACACATGACCACACCGTCAGATGGGCAGAACTGCGACTCCCAGATCCTGAGATCTAAAGGAACCGAGGATCCTTTTGTTTTTGCCATTGACCCAATCAGAACCAATTAGAATCATTATCCGAGCACATAATAATCAAACAATAATTCTGATCACTAAATTTCATTTAATTCCAGCTTACATTAGCTGCATTTTATGCTGGAGGGATAGAAGTAGATAATTTGACTTGTTATTGTGATTAATTCACTGTGGAAAAAATATACTGTTTTTATTTTTCTGAAAATTGTATATTGGTCCGCATAACAAATATTTGTTACCCTTATTTTATAACATGAACTTTAGAGAATGTAGACCAGCATTATTATTCAATATGCAAGCTGTTGATCCTTGGGTTTGCTAATTATTAGAATGTTTTTAATGGATGTTATTTGTAATAGACAGAGAGTGGCTTAACAAGATTATTGAAATTCAACTGGTGAATGACTGATGCTTGATTTTATTCTGTAGTTTAAATATGCTGTTTTATTTATTAATTGTTATATGCTGTGATTGCTTACTTATGTACTTTGTTATTGTTCATTTTTGTCTTTAATGGATAGATTGCCCTTAATAGAGTTATCAAATTGATATTAAATTAATATCTGCTCAATACATTAGTTCATCATATTTCTCACTGACTGCCATGCCATGTTTTTCAGAGTAATCTCAGCTTTCCAACTTAAGAATGATATATGGGTGAGTGACCTTGACATGGATTGGACAGATGTGGGGAGGAGGAATGGCAGCAACTTTATTATATATTATCAAATGACAGATGTGTGCAAATAATAAAAACATGCATTAACTTACTTATTTACGTCTGAAGAATACACAAACTATAGGCACAAAAGCCCATGCTATATAGCGAATGTTATGCAGGTGTTTTATGAGGTCCAGTCTCAGGTAGAATCTCAAATCTGAGGATGATTTGTCAAGTTTGTTCAGACAAAATCGAATCTCCGAATGGGCATTTAATGATCTATTAATGCCCATGTCCTTCATGGTTTTGTTTTGTTGTGAATGGACTGACACAGGGCAGACTCCAATTGGGGGATATGATCTGCAATTTTAAAAGTATTACCATATGTGGTGGTACTTTTTGTGTACTTTATGTATGTATTGAACATTTGTATGGCGCCTATACAGCAGGTGCCACAAGGCAAAAGAGGAGGGTGGGGGGCAGAGGAGAAAAGCAACAATAACAGTTCTACTAGGCCGTGTGATATTCGATCATGCACGTGTAGTTTCAAGAAGTGCAGGGGGAGGGGAAGATTGGACGAGGGGATGGGATAAGGAGGTGGTGGGGAGGGAGAAGTGCAAGAGTGAGGTGACCCCTGGGGGCTGGCAAGTGCTGAGGGGAGCCCGGGACGGCAAGTGCGAGGAAGGGGGAGGGCAACCTCAGTAGGCTAGTCAGGGAAGGGTACCCGAGAGTCAGTGCTGGTAAGTAGTGTTGCCGGGGGAAGACTGGTCGAAGGATGGCTCAAACACAATAAGACTCATAAGGGAGCAGGTAAACAGCCGCAATGTCAGGAGGAGACTAGCAGGGGAGGGTGTGAGGGAAGGATGAGGAGAAAAGGAAGGTCTTGAGATGCTTTCAGAACATAAGGAGATCCAGCTAAAGTCAGAAAGGGGCAGGGAGGCCGTTCCAGAGGGAGGCTCCTGCTGAATAAAGAGATCTACTCCCCACTCTCTGCTTGGAGAAACGCCTGACCTCTACAGTTTGAAATAGAGGACCAAAGGAATCGAGCAGGGAGGTATTTAGGGAGAGAGTTGGGTGCAACACGGTCCCTGGCTATCATAGTTGGAAGTTGTTTGCAGATTGTTTGTTGTTCGCTTGGTGTCTTGGGATGTTAGCTATACTCCTTTATTTGTTTTGTGCTTGTTCAGTATTTTGTTTGTTTACCCCCGATACAAAAAGATGTTTACCCGTTCCTAGTTTTCCCACTCTGTTCTTGCTGGTGACAGATCCCCCCACGTTTTTGTGTTGGTTTGTCATTCTTGTTGTGTGAACTTGTAGTTTGGGTATACTGCAGTGTTGTTGTGTGTTGTGTCTATTTCTCTGGTGTTTCATTGGTTCTGAGGGTGCTCCATGGTTTTCACACTAGCTGCCCGCAGATAATTTCTCTTACATTTCCCTTGTAGTGTGACACATAAGCCAGTTATGTGTGTTTTACAGTCTTTTAAAGACACTGAGGGTAGTTGTTACAATGAAAACACTATTTCTGATATTTTGCTATGATCCTTCCGATTTTCCTGCATTTATTAGGCTGATTTAGGGAGCGGGCTAAAGTGCCAGGTTCTCTTCCATTTCCATTAATGAACAGCTCTTTATCATTATTTGTATTAATATTATTATTATTATTATTATTATTATTATTATTAAGCGCATATCTAGCTATGAGAAGCAACGGAACACTGTACTGAGATATACAACAATACAGATACACAACTGAGCAATTTACAGAGGTATACAACAGTACAGATGCATAACAGAAAGCACTTCATAGGTAATAATAGAACAGATATACAGCGGGGGTAGGATACAAAGGAGCACAGCGGAGGGGTACAGCTGTACAGGATGGTGGGCAGGAGAGGTGCAGAGGGCATCTAGCAAGTCAAGTGGTGCAGGGGAAACTTGATGGCCTAGGTGTTGAGGAGAAGAGACTCCTTGAAGAGGTTGGTCTTGAGTTCTTTTCAGAATTGTAGGAGCACGTGGGTGAGTCTGATGCTGACAGGGAGGAGGTTCTATAGTCTTGGTATTGGCAAAGAAGCCTTGTTTTCTGGTCCTTTCCTTTTTTCAGCGGCGCGGTTCAAGTATGCATGTTTCCTGGTTTCTGGTGGAGCACTGTTTTCAGGAGATGCTGAGCTTCTCTGAGAGGTAACAGCTCACTTCCTGTTTATTTGTAAGTTGCAAGCTGAAATAGGACTGATTCTTATGTTTTAGTTGTGCTCCTGAACTTATGTGAGTTCTGGAATTGCTGGTGGTTGGCGAAGAGAACTTTGTTGCCTGTGGTTGCGGTACCTGCTGCTCTCCACATTTACTTAATAAATAATTTGAGGAGTTCACCTACCTGCCTCGTAGTGTGCATCATTGGGCCCCAAACTGGTGATGACTGGGAGACCGCTCTAGGGGTGGAAAGTGATCAGTGAGGCCACTCCCAGCAGAAGCACTTGTGCCTGGTGGCCCGCCGTGGACATGTATTTGTATTTGTATTTTGTTTATTTGTATGACATGCTGTTGAACAGGTGAGGCGGAGAAGCATTGCCCCAAGGTCGCCTGCCCTGTGTGTGAGAGCAGAGAAATTGGGAACTAAGCGAAGGGGTGAAGTAAGCGTAGCTCGCTCTCGAGCATTTGAAGAGTGGACCTACTAACATTCAATGCCGTGTCATTCAGGGCCTCCACCTGGATTACGGCGATCATGACAAAAGCATTGCCAAAGCGATATACAATGCTGTGTGAATGGTGACAGCTTGGAAGGAAGCAGGATTTAGAGACTGCCTGCTTGATTTTAATGCAGACGAATTCCTGCCATTAAGGAACATATATAACCATGGCCACAGCAGCAATACCTCCTCAACCCCCATTTTTGGCTAAACCTGGAACACCTCCAATAAGATGGGAGAGGTGGACATTTTTTTTTTCAAACATACATAGTTCAATTGGCGGGGACACATTTGTCACTTCCAGAAAACAAGCATTATTATTACATCATTTGGGACCATAAGTGTATACAATGGCCTGCCAGAGCCCCAAGGTGAAGGGGCGGGTGATCTAGATGACTTCACCCTAGCAATCAGGAAGATCCAGGACCATTTTGAACAAAAGAAAAATGTGACTTTAGAGAGACACACATTTTTTCAAACAGTACAAAAACCAACGGAACATTGTGGAAAGGTTGCTCTCGTAAGGACACTAAGCCACACCTGTGAAATTGGGACATTGACCAACTCCTTGATCAGATATCAATTAGTAAGATGCACTAACAATACCAGGGTACAAGAAAAATTATTGGCAAAAGATGTAACATTGGAACAGGCTGTGGAACTTAATAGGAGTACTGAACAGAAGGCACAATACTTGAGAATAGAAAAACCCAACTTCGAGGTGTATGCCTTGAATCAAAGAAAGAACAGTGAGGGAATAAGGGAGCTGAAATGCTTCAGATGTGGAAACCCAAGACATGGAGCGTCCAGCTTATTTTGCCCAGCCAGGAATGCAGATTGCATCTAGTGCAGGCACAGAGAACTCTTTGCACGCATGTGCAAGAAAAACACCATCAATGTGATGGAACATAAACATTCTCAGCCAGAGCAGGAGATAGCACAAATATCTTAGCATAGTGAAGGAAAACCTCACTATGTGTTTGAATGTTCTGCATTCTCTGGAGGAAAAGGAGGGCGTGAAGTTGTATTTTGCATAAGTGGCTCGGACCTCGCGATGAAAGTAGATAGTGCATCCCCTTTGACTATTATTTCAAAATATATGTTCACAAGATCTTTGTCAGGGGAAGAGCAGAAGTTGGAACATCTCCACATTCAGCCCTGTGGGTATGGTGAGACAGAGATTGAACTCCTGGGGAAGTTCCAAGCACACATTGGCTAAAATGGCAGATAGTGCATATCAGATATTATTGTGGCAAAGAAAGGATCATCCTTGCTGGGATGGGAGGAAGAAAGGAACCTAGGAATTTACATCCAGGTAAGGGCTTCTGACCCAGTGACAATAGCAGAAATAGAAGATAGATGGGCCGTGGAGTTCCCTGTAGGGTTCTCAGAGGAACTTGGGAGGTTAAGAGACTATGAGCATTGCATTCAAATGAAGGCAAATGCTCAACCAGTAGTATACAAAGTGTGGCCCATGCCTCACCACATGAGGCAGCATTGACATAGAGAACTTGATGGACTACTACAAAGGGGAATAATAGAACGCGTAGAAGGGACAGATTGGCTATTCCCAGTGGTCTTAGTAGCATAGAGCAGCAGAAAGATGTGCTTGTGTGTTGATTTGAGAGACCTGAACAGGAACATTTTATTAGAGAAACACCCTTTACCTGTCATATCAGATGTACTGACTGGGAATTGAGCTGGTTCACTGTAATTGATCTATCTTCTGCATACCACCAAGTGCTGTTGTCGTAAGAGTTTCAGGAAGTAACATCATTCATCACCACGGAAGGAAAATTTGCCTTTTGGATTAGCTTCAGCAGTAGCTCTTTCTCAACGTATAATGTAGAAAGTTTTGGAGGGTGTCAGGAATGTGATTGTATTTCAAGATGACATCCTTATTTATGTAAATTGTATTGAGCTACATGACAGGGTGCTGAGAAGTGTGCTAGAGAGATTGAGTGAGGCTGCTTTAATGGTGTAGCACAGCAAATGCATGCTTGGTGTGCTCAATGTAGAGTATCTTGGGCACAAGATTTCAGAAAATGGGATATCTCTGAAAAACAGTTTTGTCGAAGCCAACAGTAAATCCCTGGCACCACATGATAGACATCAGTTGAGGTAATTGATGGACATGCAGAGTTGTACCACAAATGTGTACATAGCTTTGCTCTCATCTCATCTCCCTTGAGAGCATTACTTAAGAAAGAGGTTATGTTTATGTGGTCGGAAGAGTGAATGAAGGCATTTCAAGAGATAAAAAAGTGGATTTCCAATGCACCTTCTTTAGGGAGATTTGTGAGTGGGCGGTAAACATTACTTACAGTGGATGCCAGTTTATTTGGTCTGGGAGCATCATTGTCGCAACAAGATAGTGGGAAGGAGGAACATGTGGTAGCGTTTGTGTCTAGGCCACTAAGAGGGGCTGAGAGGAACTGTTCATTAGTTGAAAGAGAAGCTTTGGCTGTTTTTTGGGCGATTACGCATTTTAAATTCTTCCTGTGAGCTCAACAGTTCATAGTAAGAACTGATCACAGACCTCTGGTGCAAATGCTACATTGTGGCAATTGGTCTAAGGGCTCACCCAGGGTGTCCAAATGGATATTGGGGCTGCAAAATTATGGTTTTCCTGTTTGTTATGTAACTGGGAAAAATAAAGTGGTTGCAAATTGTATTTCTCGACTCTCATTGGAGTGTAGCAACAATGGAGGTAAGGGAGAAGTTAAGGAAGAAGACATGATTGTTACCAGCATTGACCAAGGTTCCTTGAGTGAAGAAGAATGGAGAGTAGCAGAGTTGGATGCTGACATTATTAGCAAAGTGGCAGAATGGAGACTTGTAGGGTGGCCCAACAGAAACAATGTAGAAAAAAAGTGAACAGTTTTATTAAATGAAAGATGAGCTAGTGCTAGTCGGAGGAAAACTCAGAAGAGGGCACACAATGATACACCCATGAGAGCATCAGAGGGAAGCTGATAGAAATTGCCTTTCAAGAGCATCATGGTGCTAATGCCACCAAGAGGATGCTGAGGTAAAGTTACTGGTGGCCTGCATTGGATTGTGGTGTAGACAAATAAGTCAGGTATTGCAAGGAGTGCCTGGCAAGTGACAAGAGTAAAGTAGTGCATGAAACTCCACTTCTCCCAATGCAGGTTCCCAGGGAGCCTTGGATAAAAATAGCAGAGGATATAATGGGACCCATCCAAGGTTTGCGCAATGGGTTCAAGTTCATTTTTGTCATGGTTGATTACCATTCGAAATGGATAGAGTGGAAAGTGGTGAGGTAAGCAACCACAGCAGAGGTAGTGTTCATTTTTTAGGATGTTTTTTTTATTGTGAGGGATTTCCCACTGAAATAGTAACAGATAATGGTGTTCAGTTTTGCTCAGAAGTTATGAGGACATTTCTGCTACAATATTGGTTTAAGCACACGTGGACAGCCCTGTACCACCCTAGGGCAAATGGTCTGGTGGACAGTGTTAATAGATTCCTCAAAGGAGGAATCCAGTTAGCCATGTGTTCATAGTTGTTGTGGAGTATAGTTTTAAATCAAATGTTTTGCATCACACTTCTCCAGGTCAAGTATCTCTTTTTGTCTCGTTGAAGGGACACCAACTGGGCACGAAATTATGCCCAGGGTGAATGGGGTTGTCATGCACTGTGAATGTGGATCATGAAGAGGTGTTGAAACTGGTAGAAGATACACAACTTCACTATAAGAGTGTGTTTGATGAGAATGCCAATGTTAAATAACGTCAGTGGGTTGTTGGAGATTGTGTTTTAATAATAAAACCCAGGTATGGGCTCAAATGTTTAAAGAGCAAATTTTGGGGACCCAAAAGAATTGCAGCAGTAAGGAACAGTGTTGTGGTGGTGGATGGAGGAGAGGTGTGGTCGAAGGGTAGCCTGGCCTCATGCAAAGAGAAGTCTGTTTCTTCCAGGGATTGTGACAATGGAGCTGTTGATGTTGGTAGGATTAAGGCCAGTGAAGGTAATGGTGGAAGAGTGGTTGTGTTATAGGTTGATTGAGGCAACCATTGGTGGGTGTCAAGTGAGTGAGAGGACAAAACAGTTCCCCACAAAACTCAAGGTTTTTGTGTGTGATTAATAATCTTTTCATAATTCATTGGGCTTCATTACGACCATGGCGGCTGTGGTGTGAACGTTGCCGGTAAGGTGCTGCACCGTTCATAACGGGGTGCCACATTACGAGTTTGCTCGTGGGTGGCGGTATGCACGTCTGGTCTAGCCAGACGTGCATACCGGCACCCGCGAGCAGACCAGGATGCTAACAAGGGACCTGTCATTAACGAGCCCATTGTTAGCATCCTCCCCATTCCCATTGAGCCCTATCGGGGCTCAATTGGAAATGGGGACGTATCGGGTCCGGGTCCCTAAAATGGGAATTACCGGGCCCGCAAAAGTCAGAATGGCCCAGTAATTCCCTTTTTTTCGGGACCCAGACCTGGACCCAGGCATGAGTTTGGAGGTAGCCATGCTGGTAATGACGGCATGGCTACCTCCAAACTCGTAATGAGGCCCATTTTGTCATTCCCAATTTATGTTCTTTTTTTCCTCCATCCCCTGATGTTGTTTTCAGTTCCTTTTTGCGGGGGAAGATGGTTTATGTTTTAGTTGTGTTCCAGAACTTATGCGAGTTTTGGAATGGCTGGTGGTTAGTGGAGAGATCTCGGTTGCCTGCGGTTGTGGTATCTGCGGCTCTCCATGCTTACTTAATAAATAACTTGAGCAGTTCACATACCTGCCTCGTAGTTTGCATTATTGGACCCCACACTGATCTAGACAAGGAAAAGGCAGGAACACTTTTGCTTTAGTCATTTCATACATGCAATTACCTATTTGTCACTTTGTTTTCATTGTGTGAGTTTTTTGAAGTTCGATAAATACGTACTGCCCCTTTGAGAAACTCTTTGAGATACCCATTGTGACAGATACTTTATCCTCCTTTACCCTTAGGTTTCCTCGTAACGGCACTAAAAAAAATAAACACATTGTGAAACCCTGACTAAAACACTTAGTGAGAACCTTTGTGACACCTTGCATGATTGCTTTTTTCTTTTTTTCTTTTTTTTAAACTTTTGTTATTAAAGCACTTGACGTTACACAACACAGTACAGTAGAGTCCCATTTACCGTGTCATTGAAGGTGAGAGGACAGCAGTCTACAGAGACAAGTGCTACACAGTTCAGCAGGGCAAACATGAGTATGCAGAGAGGGTGGTTCAACATGATTCCTATATCTGGGGAATAGTTTCAAGGGGGCAGTTCAAGCCAATTACAGTGACGGAGCACTGCCTGCATTTCTCGCTGATTGAAAGAGGTACAGTCTAAGGGGGTTCCAAATGTCTCTCGGTCTTGATTCAGGTGGCTGGATATGTGCCCATTGCTCTTCCATGTCATTAGCCCATGTTACATCTTTCAACCAATGATCTGTGTTAGGAGCATGAGCACCTGTCCAATGCAAAAGAATGCAGTGCTTGTCCGGAAGGAGAGAGAGCCGTACATGTTTACTGACAGTGTCATATGGTGAATTCGGGATGCAAAATAGACAGAGCAATGGGGCAGGGGGACATCTGTATCAGTCATTTCAGACAGTGTTGCGCACAGATCTCAGCAAAAGGTCACACGTCTTGGGCAGTCCAACAGCATATGGAAGTATCCAGCATGAGCAAGATTACAGCGTGGGCATTTCACAGCACCTTCATTTGAAAACATGCAAATTCTATTCAGAGTATAGTGGTACCGGTGTAACACTTTAAGCTGTATCAGTCAAAAGCAGGCATTGGATGATACCTGTTGGTTCTGTGCGCAAATATCAGCCCAGAGATCATTGGTTATGTCCAGTTGGAGATCCCCACACATTTAGTACATGCGTTGTGATGTACTGCCACTGAACATGTTTGAATTAAGTGGTATAGGGACGACACTCGGCTTCAACTGTTGCCTGCCGTCAGTGCAAACCCCAGTAGTGCGCAGTTCTCAGGTTTAGCTGGGAAGCAGCTCCACAGTTTCCTACATGATATATGCAGGCCAGCATATTTTAAACATTGGGAGGACATGCCCCGTATCCGCTCTGGGATGTCAAAGGTTTGAATGAAGTTATCTTCTGGGTATAATCCCATCCCAGCCCCCGGCCCAACTAGCATTAGCAAAGAATGGTGCACTAGCATCCAAGATGCTCTCTCCTCCAAAATCCAACTGCTACAAAAGAACATAATCACCAAAAGAACAATACTAGCTAGCAAAAACCATGCACCTACTACACTTCAAGCACATAATGAACCAACCACACCTCTGTTATACTTCACACCAGTAACCCAAGAACAAGTGAGCACCACTATCGCCAAGTTGAAAGACTCCAACTGTAAAGGCGACAACCTTCCCGCGCATATAGCCTCCCTCACCCCCATCATCACCAACTTTGTCAATGCCTCCTTCAGCACCAAACTAGTCCCAGCCAGCATCAAAGAAGCCTGGGTCACCCCCCTGCTAAAAAAAAACTCCCTCAACCCCACTATACCCACGAATTAGCTCACAATAACTACCATCCCATTTTTTCTCAAGATCATTGATAAAATAGCATATTCACAAATTCAAACACATATCGAACATCAACAGCTCTTGGGAGCTCGCCAATCAGGTTTCAGACCTAAGCATAGCATGGAACCGGCACTCATAGACTTGAAATCTCAGATGGACACTATTAGGGATTCAGGGAAACTCTGCATGCTACTACTACTTGATTTATCAGCTGCGTTTGATCTTGTAGATCACTACAAACTCTGCACCACACTAGCTAACAACTTCAATTTCTCAAACGATGCTACCCTATGGGTCAAATCATTCCTCTCTGAACGCACATCCAGAGTCTCCATAGGCAAAGTAGCTGCGGATCCCATAGCAGTCGCAATAGGGGTACCGCAAGGCTATTGCCTCTCGCCAACGCTATATAATGCCTAACCAAACTACTTTTCGCAGAGCTAGATGATATGGGTGTCATCTACACCAATTTTGCAGATGACACCCAGATAGATCCTTGTTCCCATCACTGGGATCTACGCCCAAGACACCCTATTAATAGAGTCTACTCCGTCATTCAAAACTGGATGACCCTTAACAGTCTTTGACTTAACGATGAGAAGACTGCAATTCTCCTCGTGGGCTCTCAATCAAAAGTAGCTTCCCTCCTGGCAGATTACTCAGCAATCAATATTGATGGTACCATGATCTCAGTACTCAAACAAGTCAAAGTGCTAGGAGTCTATCTGAATACTAACCTCTCTATTACCAAACATATCTCTGTACTATCCTCATCCACCTCTTACACCGCTAAACTCATTGCGTTAAGTCCAATTTCTTACATCAACAAACTGCATTACCCTAGCTAGAGCACTAATACTCTCTAAGTTGGATTACTGCAACACACTACTACTACTAGGAACCTCTAATGCCAATCTCATCCAACTTCATCTCATGCAGAATAAAGCACTACGTGCTGCCTTGGGCATACAGAAAGCTGGCCACATCTCCAACATTAGGAGAGAAGCACACTGGCTGCCCATCAAGGCAAGAATCCTATTCAAAATACTATGTGTTACTCACAAATGCTTTTCTAACAAAGCCCCCATCTATCTTAACAATGCCATTAAGAAAAGAAGATCCAATAACTCCTAGAGACCCCCCGTTTCAAATACGTTAGAGCAGGAGGGAGTAGTTTTCAAGTCCTTGCCCCAAAACACTGGAACTCACTCCCTATCTACATCACAAAGGCAGACTCATTTCTCAAATTTAAAAAGAAAAAGCTTAAAAACTTGCCTCTTTAACAAATTTTAGCCATCCCTACCTATCTACACCTCCAGTCCTCACCTGCCTCCCACCATACCAGAGATACACACCCCTGGGAGCTAGACCTGTCCCAGTGTAAATACTTCTCTCTCCACTGTTATTATTTCTAAGATGCCTTTCCTTGTATGACTATATTCAATTATCACCATGCCAAGATGTTCTGAATATCTATGTAAATGTAACCATGTAACTATGTAAATATAACTATGTAACTTCCTGTACTAATGTAACTATGCCGTGATAGCCTAAGGTCTGGGCGTGTACCAAGTGTAATAGAAATAAATAACATAAAATAAATAATGACCCCAGTGTGTGAAATTCCTGTCTTGTCCATGTCACCCGCGCACCATGGTCAGCATGGGGCAGGGATGGGACACATTCCATAAAGGAAAATCCACATGAAATGGGGCACATACATCAATTAGCTCCAAATTTTGCACCAGGCCAGCACTGTGATGCTTACAGGGTTGAAACAGCAATTGTCCACAAACACTTTGGGGACGACCAATGAACACAGGCCTCTGCTTCCCACTGAATGTCTCTCTAGCAGTATATGAGGGGGAGGTGGGTTATCACTAAACCAAAGAGCCGCATACTGTGCCTGTGCTGCCATCCAGTATACGTCCAAATCGGGAGCACCAAACCCACCCCTTTCAAATGGTTGTGTTAGTTTGCCCCATTTCAGTCGCACCGCCCCACAGTGCCATATGAATTTGCTGATCTCGCTCTCCAGCTTCTGAAAGAAGGGTTGCCTGGACAACAAAGGTTTATTAAGTGAAAGATATAGTACTTTAGGAAGGACTGTCATGTTAAGAAGGGCAATCTTACCTGCTATTATGATGGGGAGGGGGACCCAGCCCGCAAACTTAGCTCGCAAGTGGATCATATACGTGTTACAGTTGTAGTCATGTAGCGTGGGGCTGTTTCTGGTTACCGTCACGCCCAGGTAGTGTACAGTCGCAGGAGCCGATTAGAACCCCAGTAAGTCTGTTGGAGGGGACTGATATCTGTTAGCAGAAAGAATTTGGATTTACTACAGTTTCCTCGAGTACCCGACACCTCTCCTAATTTTAGGATTTCTTGCATAATAGGCTTTAATTGTTGCTGTGGATTCTGAATGCATATTAGTGCATCACCTGCATAAAGGGAGATGATTTGCGATTCAGCTCTCAATCTGACCACGCAGTGTTCATGTTTGAGTCTTATTAAGTCTGGCAAGGGTAAAATTATAATTACAATTATTAGGGGCAATAGGGGGCAGCTTTGACGGGCTGCACGGTCTGGTCTTTTTATAGGAAATTGGTGACAAAGGCGCCAGTCGGATGTGAAAAAAAAAAGGAAAAGTAAAAGTAGAAATTGTTTTCTTCCTTTTCTCCACAACTGAATTCTAGGACAGTATATAACACTAGAAGAGACATAACGTTTCCAATGTTTAAAATCAGGCTGCAGACATGTGGGATTTCAAAAGAATCTTGCAGAAAGTTAAATTTCCCCCCAGCATACCGTTCAAACAAGTATCTAGGAGCAGAGTATTCACTGCGTAACTGCACTCACTGCTGCACTCTGCAATGCATGTGCGCAAATGCGTGTGCCCAGGTATTTTCATAGGAAGTATGTGACAAAGGGGCAGAGCCAACCGGGTTTGAGGGAAAAAAAAGTAAAAGTAGAAAATATGTTTTTCCTTTTCTCCACAATTGAATTCTAGTCCAGTATATTATACGTTCAAACAAGCATCTAGGAGCAGAGTATCCACTGTGTAACTGCACTCCCAGCTCAACTTCTTGATGCACGTCATATATAGTTGAAATTGTGGATATCCACATGCATCCCATCTAGATAGTGAGGCCACTAACCAAACCTACTAATAAAAAACTCACCCTACTGCGTAGTCCTCTCAAACTCTGATCTAAACACAAACATGCCTCTAATACACACCAAACTGCACATTCTTCAATACACCGCAACTACAAAACAAACCACACATGGCCTCACACAACAACACAGGAAGGCTACTAACCGTAAAGCACACCTAAGCTCAGTGAACGGTGTAAACCGAACATGAAACTGCCAACAGCACATCACAGCTCTCTTGCTTTCTTCTCCCGCTCAGTCCTACTAACTTACTGTTCCCTCTTGCTTTCAGATCCATCAGAGCGCCAGGGGACCACTCCAGTGGTGACAGTGCATGGTATAAATATCCTTTAACATAACATATCTTCCCTATTAGTCTGCCCCTTTGCTGTTCTCCTCCTCCCTTCTGGGATTTCTGCTGGGATTTCAGTGTAATTTCCTTGAGTGGTGGATGAAAGAATCACCCATACTGGGACCTTTTGGGTGTTTTATCTTTGAACTAGATATTGCCTACAGCTTCGCTCGTGTGGATTTTGGCATTTGGTAAATCACATGAGTTTTTTGTTCAAACTGAATGAGATATAATTTACAGTTTGATGACTCAATATAATAAGCAATGTTTATTGAAGGCGATAGTCAGAGAATAATTGCTGCAAAACAAAGATAGTTGTTCCATTGAGGTGCGTCCAGGCATTTTCTCGTGTTGTGATTACAAACAGACAATGAGACAGACAAAAAAATGAAAAGTGTTCATTTGGCACCTGCAACCTACCAAAAAACGATTTGAGTAATTATTTGTAAACTACATTAGTGGTTCTCCCTTCAGGGTCTAGGCTTACCAGAGAGTTAGGTGAGTACACTCTGGAACAGGCCATCTAAAACTGCCCATGTGAGAAGCAGTCCTCCATTAGGTCAATCCCTGCTACCTTTAAAGTCTGACCCTGAGATTTGTCGACGGTAATGGTGAAACAAACCTTTAAGGGGAACTGAAGTCTTTTGAATTCAAACAGATATTCTGAAGGTATAACAGGTATTTGTGGTATTACACGGACTCCCCCAAGCCAAAACCAGTTAGCAACGTAGCCTCAATCACATTTCTGTGGAGAGCTTTCACTCGCAGTCTGGAGCCATTATAGCGCTTAGATGGGTTGAGGTTCGGCAATAATATCACAGGTGCTCCTACTTTGAAAAGATGTTTGTGGTCTGGAACTCCAGGAGGATTTAAGGTATTCAAGAACTCAACATGGTAGTGGGCTGCATCATCACTTTGAACCACTGAGTTTACAGCTTGTACTCCATTTGGACTCCTCCAAAAGAATTAATAAGTATCTTGTTGATTACAGCAGCCATGTTCATTATGGCAGCCATGTTGTTCTTTGGCATTAAAATGGCACACTCACATAACCATTCTGTAGATTTCTCCATTAGATTTGTTATGTCAGGGTACATTTTGGATGTGAGGTCTGCTAGGGAATCGACAACACTTTTGCTCTCGAACACTGGATACTCTCCATTACCAATTTTAAGAAGCAGAACAGAGAACTGATGTGCAGACACATCATATCACAAATTCCGACTCCCTTAACTGGATTTTCGGATTTAATAATAATGCCGGTATGCACGTCTGGCTAGACCAGACGTGCATACCGCCACCCACGAGCAAACTCGTAATGTGGCACCCCGTTATGAACGGTGCAGTACCTTACCGGCAACGTTCACACCACAGCCGCCATGGTCGTAATGAAGCCCAATGAATTATGAAAAGATTATTAATCACACACAAAAACCTTGAGTTTTGTGGGGAACTGTTTTGTCCTCTCACTCACTTGACACCCACCAATGGTTGCCTCAATCAACCTATAATACAACCACTCTTCCACCATTACCTTCACTGGCCTTAATCCTACCAACATCAACAGCTCCATTGTCACAATCCCTGGAAGAAACAGACTTCTCTTTGCATGAGGCCAGGCTACCCTTCGACCACACCTCTCCTCCATCCACCACCACAACACTGTTCCTTACTGCTGCAATTCTTTTGGGTCCCCAAAATTTGCTTTAAACATTTGAGCCCATACCCGGGTTTTATTATTATTAAAACTGGATGGCCCTTAACAGTCTTTGACTTAACGATGAGAAGACTGCAATTCTCCTCGTGGGCTCTCAATCAAAAGTAGCTTCCCTCCTGGCAGATTACTCAGCAATCAATATTGATGGTACCATGATCTCAGTACTCAAACAAGTCAAAGTGCTAGGAGTCTATCTGAATACTAACCTCTCTATTACCAAACATATCTCTGTACTATCCTCATCCACCTCTTACACCGCTAAACTCATTGCGTTAAGTCCAATTTCTTACATCAACAAACTGCATTACCCTAGCTAGAGCACTAATACTCTCTAAGTTGGATTACTGCAACACACTACTACTACTAGGAACCTCTAATGCCAATCTCATCCAACTTCATCTCATGCAGAATAAAGCACTACGTGCTGCCTTGGGCATACAGATAGCTGGCCACATCTCCAACATTAGGAGAGAAGCACACTGGCTGCCCATCAAGGCAAGAATCCTATTCAAAATACTATGTGTTACTCACAAATGCTTTTCTAACAAAGCCCCCATCTATCTTAACAATGCCATTAAGAAAAGAAGATCCAATAACTCCTAGAGACCCCCCGTTTCAAATACGTTAGAGCAGGAGGGAGTAGTTTTCAAGTCCTTGCCCCAAAACACTGGAACTCACTCCCTATCTACATCACAAAGGCAGACTCATTTCTCAAATTTAAAAAGAAAAAGCTTAAAAACTTGCCTCTTTTACAAATTTTAGCCATCCCTACCTATCTACACCTCCAGTCCTCATCTGCCTCCCACCATACCAGAGATACACACCCCTGGGAGCTAGACCTGTCCCAGTGTAAATACTTCTCTCTCCACTGTTATTATTTCTAAGATGCCTTTCCCTGTATGACTATATTCAATTATCACCATGCCAAGATGTTCTGAATATCTATGTAAATGTAACCATGTAACTATGTAAATATAACTATGTAACTTCCTGTACTAATGTAACTATGCCGTGATACCCCAAGGTCTGGGCGTGTACCAAGTGTAATAGAAATAAATAACATAAAAATAAATAATGACCGCAGTGTGTGAAATTCCTGTCTTGTCCATGTCGCCCGCGCACCATGGTCAGCATGGGGCAGGGATGGGACAAATTCCATAAAGGAAAATCCACATGAAATGGGGCACGTACATCAATTAGCTCCAAATTTTGCACCAGGCCAGCACTGTGATGCTTACAGGGTTGAAACAGCAATTGTCCACAAACACTTTGGGGACGACCAATGAACACAGGCCTCTGCTTCCCACTGAATGTCTCTCTAGCAGTATATGAGGGGGAGGTGGGTTATCACTAAACCAAAGAGCCGCATACTGTGCCTGTGCTGCCATCCAGTATACGTTCAAATCGGGAGCACCAAACCCACCCCTTTCAAATGGTTGTGTTAGTTTGCCCGATTTCAGTCGCACCGCCCCACAGTGCCATATGAATTTGCTGATCTCGCTCTCTAGCTTCTGAAAGAAGGGTTGCCTGGACAACAAAGGTTTATTAAGGAAAAGATATAGTACTTTAGGAAGGATTGTCATGTTAAGAAGTGCAATCTTACCTGCTATTATGATGGGGAGGGGGACCCAGCCCGCAAACTTAGCTCGCAAGTGGATCATATACGTGTTACAGTTGTAGTCATGTAGCGTGGGGCTGTTTCTGGTTACCGTCACGCCCAGGTAGTGTACAGACGCAGGAGCCGATTAGAACCCCAGTAAGTCTGTTGGAGGGGACTGATATCTGTTAGCAGAAAGAATTTGGATTTACTACAGTTTCCTTGAGTACCCTACACCTCTCCTAATTTTAGGATTTCTTGCATAATAGGCTTTAATTGTTGCTGTGGATTCTGAATGCATATTAGTGCATCACCTGCATAAAGGGAGATGATTTGCGATTCAGCTCTGAATCTGACCACGCAGTGTTCATGTTTGAGTCTTATTAAGTCTGGCAAGGGTAAAATTATAATTACAATTATTAGGGGCAATAGGGGGCAGCTTTGACGGGCTGTGCGGTCTGGTCTTTTTATAGGAAATTGGTGACAAAGGCGCCAGTCGGATGTGAAAAAAAAAAGGAAAAGTAAAAGTAGAAATTGTTTTCTTCCTTTTCTCCACAACTGAATTCTAGGACAGTATATAACACTAGAAGAGACATAACGTTTCCAATGTTTAAAATCAGGCTGTAGACATGTGGGATTTCAAAAGAATCTTGCAGAAAGTTAAATTTCCCCCCAGCATACCGTTCAAACAAGTATCTAGGAGCAGAGTATTCACTGCGTAACTGCACTCACTGCTGCACTCTGCAATGCATGTGCGCAAATGCGTGTGCCCAGGTATTTTCATAGGAAGTATGTGACAAAGGGGCAGAGCCAACCGGGTTTGAGGGAAAAAAAAGTAAAAGTAGAAAATATGTTTTTCCTTTTCTCCACAATTGAATTCTAGTCCAGTATATTATACGTTCAAACAAGCATCTAGGAGCAGAGTATCCACTGTGTAACTGCACTCCCAGCTCAACTTCTTGATGCACGTCATATATAGTTGAAATTGTGGATATCCACATGCATCCCATCTAGATAGTGAGGCCACTAACCAAACCTACTAATAAAAAACTCACCCTACTGCGTAGTCCTCTCAAACTCTGATCTAAACACAAACATGCCTCTAATACACACCAAACTGCACATTCTTCAATACACCGCAACTACAAACCACACATGGCCTCACACAACAACACAGGAAGGCTACTAACCGTAAAGCACACCTAAGCTCAGTGAACGGTGTAAACCGAACATGAAACTGCCAACAGCACATCACAGCTCTCTTGCTTTCTTCTCCCGCTCAGTCCTACTAACTTACTGTTCCCTCTTGCTTTCAGATCCATCAGAGCGCCAGGGGACCACTCCAGTGGTGACAGTGCATGGTATAAATATCCTTTAACATAACATATCTTCCCTATTAGTCTGCCCCTTTGCTGTTCTCCTCCTCCCTTCTGGGATTTCTGCTGGGATTTCAGTGTAATTTCCTTGAGTGGTGGATGAAAGAATCACCCATACTGGGACCTTTTGGGTGTTTTATCTTTGAACTAGATATTGCCTACAGCTTCGCTCGTGTGGATTTTGGCATTTGGTAAAACACTTGAGATTTTTGTTCAAACTCAATGAGATATAATTTACAGTTTGATGTCTCAATATAATAAGCAATGTTTATTGAAGGCGATAGTCAGAGAATATTTGCTGCAAAACAAAGATAGTTGTTCCATTGAGGTGCGTCCAGGCATTTTTTCGTGTTGTGATTACAAACAGACAATGAGACAGACAAAAAAATGAAAAGTGTTCATTTGGCACCTGCAACCTACCAAAAAAACGATTTGAGTAATTATTTGTAAACTACATTAGTGGTTCTCCCTTCAGGGTCTAGGCTTACCAGAGAGTTAGGTGAGTACACTCTGGAACAGGCCATCTAAAACTGCCCATGTGAGAAGCAGTCCTCCATTAGGTCAATCCCTGCTACCTTTAAAGTCTGACCCTGAGATTTGTCGAGGGTCATGGTGAAACAAACCTTTAAGGGGAACTGAAGTCTTTTGAATTCAAACAGATATTCTGAAGGTATAACAGGTATTTGTGGTATTACACGGACTCCCCCAGGCCAAAACCAGTTAGCAACGTAGCCTCAATCACATTTCTGTGGAGAGCTTTCACTCGCAGTCTGGAGCCATTATAGCGCTTAGATGGGTTGAGGTTCGCAATAATATCACAGGTGCTCCTACTTTGAAAAGATGTTTGTGGTCTGGAACTCCAGGAGGATTTAAGGTATTCAAGAACTCAACATGGTAGTGGGCTGCATCATCACTTTGAACCACTGAGTTTACAGCTTGTACTCCATTTGGACTCCTCCAAAAGAATGAATAAGTATCTTATTGATTACAGCAGCCATGTTGATTATGGCAGCCATGTTGTTCTTTGGCATTAAAATGGCACACTCACATAACCATTCTGTAGATTTCTCCATTAGATTTGTTATGTCAGGGTACATTTTGGATGTGAGGTCTGCTAGGGAATCGACAACACTTTTGCTCTCGAACACTGGGTACTCTCCATTACCAATTTTAAGAAGCAGAACAGAGAACTGATGTGCAGACACATCATATCACAAATTCCGACTCCCTTAACTGGATTTTCGGATAATGGTAAAACATGTGTTTTTCTATTTTTGAAAAATAATATAAATATCTATTTCCACGTCTGTAACATCTTTGGTTTTTGAGATGTAGGTATCCTCATGAAAACATTCATACCCCCTTTAGGCCCACTTAGGGATGGAATTTCCAAAAATCCTTCCTTAGAGGGAGCCTACGTTATGAAAACAATGTACCTTCCAAATGTCACGTTTCTAGGTTAAACGGTTTGAACTAGGGCGTTGATGTGTCAGTCAGTCAGGACGACTTTTATATATATAGATGAGGAGGACCGGGCAGATGTTGGGGTGGATATGGTCAGGAGTATGCACAGACTGTTGAGGGTGAGACTGACATCTCTTCTCAGCATGTGGATATACTATACTTGGGGGTTGATTAAGGTAGAGAGAGACTGTGCTGCAAAGAAAAGCTTTACAGGGTGCAGAAATAGAGAACATTGAGTCATTGGTGTGAATGCATCTTGGGCCCATCACACAACCATGCACTATTTAGTTCTTGTACCTACATAGATACTGCCTTCACATACAATTGCTTATTTTCCTGGGTTGGATATATCTCCTTCCTTCAGATCAGCATTTCTCCTTTGCCCCATTACTAACTACTAAAAGAGGTGCCCAAATAGTCCTAAACATGTCTTGAAAAATGTCATATCAAAACTGGCGGTGCGTATTTGCGTATCATATTTTAAAACTTAGGTAGCTGTGGGGCAGGAGGAGGTGGCAGCAGTAAATGGTGGGCTGTTTCAGCATGAGCTTGATGCTAAGGAACAACAGGGGAAGGATGCAATGATACAGGACAGGAAAAGGGGGGAGAAAGGTATAGGAGATTAATCATGAGGAGACATAGACAGAGGGGCCTCAGCATGTGGCACATGAAGAGGGAGTTGTGGGCATGGGGTGGAGCATAAGGGGGCAGATGTGGGGCTGCAAGAGGAACATAAGGAGACACATAGAGACACATACAGGGTAGTAGGAGGAGGGCAGAATTTGGAAACAGGAAGAGGTGGGTGAGGGGTATAAAAAGGGGCAACGTGAGGTAGAGCAGACGATGGAGTGGCTAGAAGACAAACGTGGTTGTTGGGCAGGGGGAACAGGGCAGGAGGAATAGTAGCAATGAGAGGGAGAATATGAGGACACTGGCATTGCATCCTTTGGAGGGGTGTACAGGAGGGCGGAGCGACCTATGACGGGCCCATGGGATCAGAGCTCGCCCTCAAGTACTTTGAAGACGAGATAGCTGCACCTTGAGGAGGATGGGGTGCAGGATTCTTTTACTCCAACACCAGTCAATAAGGACAACTCAGTAGTTTGGCAAAGGGAATTCAGTTTAATGACAAGTACAAAAAACGGGGAAACAAATGGAAATCAACAGTGATGCGATCACCTGTCTCGCTTCAACCACCAAATTCTTCATTCAACCAGCAATTCTTATACGCAAAATTCGTCGTTGACGTGTAAAACTCAAAGTTTGTCAGGCAATTCTATTGGTCAGAAAAGGTAACTTAAGTATAGGTGCTATATCTGTATATGGTAACAGAATGTGAGGATTGGATAACTCTTATCGGGTGGGCGTCTACGCCTATCCCTCTACATCACTTGTGATAGACGTCATTACAAGTACGACATCTCATTGGTTCTACTAGCTATAGGACCCTAGATTATTTGGTCCATTGTGATTGGGTAGGTTACACCCCTAAACATAAATCTCCACTTTAATTAGCAGCATGCAGAATGGACACCCAGATGCGCTGTGCCCCAAGATTCACCCTGCCTCCCTTCCATCAATCAGTACTTTAGGGCTATGTGTCAATTAGTTGGCTGAGGTTGGCCTAAAAAATGTAGCTTCTTATCAGGAAAAGTTATGGCATCCTCGGGTTCTGGGAGACATCAGACGTTGGTAGCTCTTCACGCTTGGCTGGTCACGTGTCTGTTCACCGTGAATCTGCTTCATTTTCCTTCTTTTCGTGTATTTGATTCTTCCTTAGCCTTGCCACCTGCCTGGGTCTCCTTATCTCGACCTTCACTGGCTGGCTGCTATGCTCTTAAGTTTCGTTTCTTCGAAGTTGCTGCTCTCCTCCCTTCCTGGAGTTGACCTTGAATTCCCAGGCATGAGCTGCTTTGTGCTCAGTTTCGATTCCGCTCTTTCCTTCTGGCTTTAGCTGGAATATGAATCTCAGCCTGGTTGGCCCCTTGCAGCCTGGGCTTAATTCTGCTTTTGTAAAATGGAGTCGCACTTGTATAATGTGCTTTTGAGGTAGATATATAGTTGGCGCTTGCCACTCTATTCTTCTACTAAGCATAGCAAGCAGTACCGTTTCCTTAGCTTCTTGCAGTCCAAGCCTAGTTACAGGCGTTAGTTAGTTGCATATTTTCATCTCACTTCATGGTTACGTTTCTTTATATATTAACATTGTTTCTTCTTACAAGTCCATTACATCATTATTCTTTACATTTCGTCCTTGTGTGTCATCTTTCGATTGTCGTTTATGTTCATCTGTAGGTCTGCTCAGGCTCAAGTGTCGTCACCATTCACCTTCCATTAAGGCTCTTTGGATCTCTTCGGGCACAGTTTGCAAGTAGTCTTCATTTCGTGTTAACTGCTGGTACGGTTGTCTCATTGGGTACCATGCTGCCCATGGTTGTCTGGTTATAGGCACTTCAACAGGTATTGCTCTTCACATGTGCACTGGGCAGAGTCCTAGTGCTGCTCTCTGTTGGTTTATTTGTTCCTCATATGTCACATATCTAGGCGAGTATGTTCCTGGTACCTCAAAATGGGGGGGTGGAGTGCAGGCCGTATCTGGGACCTCCTCTACAGGGCCAAAGGTGGGTTAACAGATAGAACAAAGGTCAGAACACTGACTGATCATTGCCTACAGTGGGCAATCATGAGCGTAACCGTACTTTACCTTGATCATGGAAAGAAATGCAGACAGAAGAGTTCACAGTTCAGTGAAATCTATGCAACAATAATGTGCAACCCCATTAAAACATGTCATTAAATGACCTTTAGGAACCATGTGGTACATTATGTTGGCTTGCAGAAAGCATCCACCAGCACATCTGGAGATTCCAGTCTTTCACAATATCGATGTTGAGAGTGCAGCATAGAAGCAGTCCCAACTAAATAGAATGACAGAGGCCACAACAGCCTTGTCACATCTCCTGGCCTTTGCTAACTGGCCAGACCTCTTGTGAAGGCAACTATGATGCTATGATCTAGAAATTGTGCATGATCATCTGTTCCAGCAGGCAGACACACATTACAACTATTGTGAGGTTGTGATCAGGAAGGTTACCTAGAGGACAGCACAATCCAAGATGCTGTGGAGGAACATCTGTGTGATTATCATCCAAAAACAACAAGTACATTTAGCAAAATGTGGGAAATAGCAATGGAAACAAGACAAGGGAGCAGCTGTCATTTATTAGAGCGATCCAGAGAAACATGTGTAATTGATAGCACTGTACAACAGAGAGACTCACATGAAAATTGGCCTGTTTAAGGTTTGCAGTTACATATCTTAAATAGCAAGGAGCATACAATAAATATGTTAATTTCACCCCGAAGTCCCCAAGTGACCTCACTGAGAAACTCAACTTCTCTAGGGGTTCTCCAGAAGTAAGGACATGTGCAGACATGATCTCCACCGGTGCAGGAAGGAACACATCAGAAGCCAGACATTCTCTGTCTGGAACATCCTCTGCATCAACATACACTTCAGCCCCTCTATTCTACAGTTCAGGAAGGAGCTCAAGACCCTTCTTTTCAAGGAATGGCTGCTCAATATCACCTATGTCCATACGCCATCCGTTCCCCACCATACCAGAGACTAGGTGATCAGAACCCCACTGTTTCCTCCCCTTGTTACTTGTAGACCCCATTGCTGACCACTTCACTCTCTCCCCTGTTGTTAGATCCCCACTCCCTTGTGTATGTACTGCCTAACCTTGTTCTTCACCCCATGATTGTAAAGCACTCTGTTGCTTCCAGAAAGCTAGGTATGCCCTGAATAAAAACCCTAATAATAATAATTATCATGATTATGTTTTCAGCTATTCTCATCTTTGCGGCACTCATTCTGCAGAGCGCGCTGAAAATGTTCATGCTATCAGCTCTCATGCAGCAGGGATATTTAGAAAATGCTCTTTTTTTATGTAAAATCAGTTATGCACCCTTAATGTTGTGCCCTGCCTTCAAAGAACTCTTGAATTCCTTCTTCCTAATATCCTCACTTACCGTGTCTAAAAGGATTGCATACTTAGTAACAGTCAGTGAATGGTAATCACCTGCCTGTCTCTAAACATCTGTGAGATTTCCTCTGCCAGACTCCCTACTAAGACATTTCACTTAAATGTATATTGTGAAATGTAGTCACTAGGATTCTCTTCTCCTTAGATCTAGTCACAAGAACATGGCAACTGTGTGGAAAAGTCATTAGCCCCTTATTTTATTTTCTGACCTCTCATGATTTTCTCTGCATTCATATTCTTTTCTAAGTACTCATAAAAGGATGGGATACTCTGCTACAGTAACAGAGTGCCAACTGACTCAGTGGCAAGAAATGCCACATGCAGACATACCATAACAGTCACTGGGATTCAGCACCCCTAACAGTCACAACAATTTGGTGCTTCACCCTTACGTTTTCAAGCTACCTTGCTGAGATCCAGAGGCCTACATTCCACTCGCAGCAAGGACGTGTGCAACCATGAACTCCACCAGTGCAGGAAGGAAAGAATCAGAAGACAAACCTGGACCAAGACTCTGGAACCTGTTACTCATCACGACCAAATTTACCACCTCACTCCTGAATTTTGGGAAGGCACTGAAGACTCTTCTCTTAAAGGAATGACTTCTCTCTAACATCTAGTCCACACATCCTCCGTTCCCCACCTAATCCAAAACTGGATGATCTACTCCTCTGTCTTTCCTCCCTGGTCGGTCACCCTCCCCATTTGTTAGCTTCCAGCTCCTGTATATTTATCCTTTGGAATCTGCTTCCCTCACTGTCTACTTTCTCCTATGACTTGTAAAGGACACTTTTGAAGAAGAAGAAGAAGAAGAAGAAGAAGAAGAAGAAGAAGAAGAAGAAGAAGAAGAAGAAGAAGAAGAAGAAGAAGAAGAAGAAGAAGAAGAAGAAGAAGAAGAAGAAGAAGAAGACTCACAGTGACTGAATGTGCTTGTGTGACCTCTGGGATTTTCTTCCATCTAGCTGTCACTGTCCTGAACAATATTCACTGGGATTCTCCTCTTCCTAGTAATCACAAAAATATTCTAAACACAATTGCAGTCACTGAAAGTGCATCTCCTGCCTGATATTGTTTCCATTTTTAATGTTCCTCACTCACCTAAACTATTCTAAATTCCAAATGTTCTACCTCCCCGACTACTGTGGTGGAAATCTCCTACCTTCAGCTACAAACTTGATCACTAACTCCAACCGAGCGTGCCTTACATAACTCAGAAATCCAACGTCACCCGCCCCACCCACCAGAAACTCTAAGGAAGTTAGAGAATCGTAGGACTTGCTGAATTGCTGGAAATGTGGGAGATTCAGTGGTTTTTCACCCTGACTGATCCCCAAGCACACAAGTCTGCTCTGATACTCGAAGAAACTGGTGCGACTTGAACTCTGCATGGAAAAACACTGGCTTGAAGCTACAATTTGGAGGATCAATACTGGAAAATTGTAATTTCATTAAAAAAATGAGCATACATTATTGATTAGTGCCTGAAAATTAGCACTACTTGAGAGGCTGAACTGAGATTAAAAGCCCTGGGCCGTAATAAATAGTCACACACATTCCAAATCACACATCACAGGTTTTCACAACATATGTGTATTTTCTGATTAGTAGCAGGGGGTACATCTTGTGGGCGTTATAAGGAAAATTATACATTGTAAAGTACATTGGCCAGCAACACTGCTTGGCAAAACTAACAACTGCACAGTACACACAGTCTTCAGAGTGACCAACACTGGTACAGAAAACAGAGCCACACTAGCATATTGAATTGCTCTTTCAGTCAGTGCCCTAATGTCCTCTGGGACAGTCTGAGCCTGGTAGAGTGTAAAACTGTCAAATAAGCATACGTAAATACAGCCCAAATTCAAAATAAGACATTGCCATCAGCCTCTGCACAGCTTTTCTGTCCAATTCAAAGTGTGACTAGTGCTCCTCTAACATCAACATGTCTCATTTTTGAACCTCTTAATGACATGCATTGACGTGTCACGCTTGGAAAGGAGACATGTTTCTCATGGTCCCATTGTTCTTCAAATGCGCAGGCTTGAAGGTTTGGAAACCTACTAAAGACTAGTTTGTGGGAGCCTCCCATGAAAATATATCACATAGATTGCGATAAATTGCTTACTTGTTGGTAATATTACCATTATTTGCAAACTGATATCTCACCTACACTTGATCAGCTTACACTTTGCTGAACAAGTTTCTTATAAACCAAAGAGTTCATGGGGTTGGTGCAATGAAGCACATCAATCGTGAAATTGGAGAACTATAGTGTGAGTTTAGTTCAACACTGTTATGTATGGACCTTTAAGAAATTGATGATGCAGGATGTCGTCACATTCTGGGAATAAAAGGGGCAGCCCGCGCCATGATCCTATGTTGTGAGCATCAGAGCCCGAGACGATAAGTGGTCGTGAGCATCAGAGCCCGAGACAAGAACAAAGTCTCTGCGCCTTTATTTGTACAACAGGTAGGATGCACCAAGGCACGGCCAGCCCAACGTAACACTGGTGACGAGAGGGTTGCTGCATCAGTAAGCTGTCTGAGGGCCGACACCCCACTCCTTCTCCTGCAGCGCTCGCTGTGCGGCCCACCACCGTCCCGGCCTACAGCCTGAAGTCGCAGGCTGACGTTGCTGTGTAATGGTACGTGGTGGAGGGAGCTGTGTGGAGGCCTGCGCTGCACACCAGCTGCCAGCATTTATTTTTAACTTGGTCTGCTGTGATTATGCCACCCCCCAGTGATTACCTGGGCTGCTGGCGGTGAAAAGATAAATATGCGCTTTGCGGAGCCCTGATCACTAACTTTATTGATCCTAGCACACTCGAGGAATCTCATGAGAAAAAAGGAAAAATCATTTGACAACACACCTGAACGTGCACCATAGAAAGACTCATTAAAAGAATAAAGGTTTCTTCCATGCCTGCGTGTGGCACATACTGAGGTGCTGAAAGATGGCGCATCACAGGTGGCCCTGCCCTGGAGCACCCTACGTGTGAGACTTGTGCACTACAGAAAATCGCTCAACACACAGGTTAAAGGATCATTGCAGCTCCTAATAGGTGTGCTTGTGCGCCCTCCACTGAGAACATATTGGCACAGCAGCCACTGTGGACATGCAACATGGTGGATGATGCCGCAGGCACCCCCGATAGTGGCATAATACCAAGTCAACAAGGTTCCTTTGCTCCGCTGCAGGAGATTGATGTTACCTGGACCCCATCATTCCTAGGACCACAATGGTTCATGTGGGTGATGCACCTCAAGATGTTCCTAGCAGACACAGGTGACAGCAATGACATTACAAAAAAAGTCTATCATGCTATATTCAGCTGGCCCGCCGTGCACAACATCTTCGAGACCCTGCGACGTGCTGATAGCATCTTTGATGCAGCGAAATATGCAATTTACTAGTATGGCAAACATTGATTATGAAAGATTTCTCATGAGATCAACCACACAAAAGGAAGGGAAGTCGCTCGATGCCTTCCACAGCAGACTGTGACGCATGACACCCACGTGAGCCTGGTCCAATGAGAATGAGGTGCAACAATCGCTCATCCTAAGTTGCACATCGATAAAAAATGAGGAGACAGATCCTACACGTGTCCGGTATAACCCTGGCCCGCATCCTGGAGTTAGCACGCTGGCACGAGCTGGCTGATGTCAGGGCCATCAAGATGTGCACAGCGCTGAAGTCAGTCAAGCTAGAGGATGCCTGTCCACTTGGGAGACAGCAGACCCAAAGGACATTCTGGAACAAGAAAGAGGTCCTAGGAAACCATGCCACCCCATGTCCCCAATGCGGCTATGACTTCCCCCACTCTAAAGACTGTCCAGCAAAAGGCCATGTCTGTGGCAGATGTGGAATCTCAAATCACTTTGCATGTGTCTGTCGAGCATCAGCTCCATCCACACACTTGAGAGGGTAAGCCTCCCCAAGATAAGCATTTCAAACGCTGGCATGCAAAGTTTGCCCAGTCGAACAGCCTCCTCATGAACTGGACGAACCAGAAGAAGTAGAGGACGAAGAGAATGTGATCTTCATCTGCACCATGACAGAACTACAGGTGTCCAGGAGGCGCCAGCCCAAGTGCATTGTCCAAATCTGTGAATCATCGATCCCCATACTGATTGACACAGGGTTAGCGGTGAGCATCATGGCAGATGATTTCTACTGACAACCGAGAGAGGCCCCGCCCCTGAAGGACACATGCGTCCCCATCTACACCTTTGGAGGGAAGCACGCACTACCCCGTGAAAGCATTTTCGCGGCTTCTGTCCAGCATGATGATGCAACCATAAATGCAAGATTTTTCCTCAATAATGTACGTGAAGTGGCTCTACTAGGCAGTACTGCTGCTGAGGAGCTCCATATCATCAACTTTTCTTTTGGCATTTACCTGGAAGGCTTTCAGTCCTTGCTGGCCCCTTTCTCAGGTATTTTCACAGGTATTGGGAATATGACTGGAGATCCCATTTGCCTCCACATTGACTCCACCATCCAGCCAATAGTGCCAAAACACTGGCGGGTTCCCTTCCACCTGCGGGAAAATGTGGAGCGAGAGTTGGACAACCTGGTGAGAATGGACATAACAGAAGAAGTGGAAGGACCTACTGTGTGGGTATCTCCTATAGTCATTGGAAGGAAGCTCAAGCAGCCAAAGTCAATCCGCATCTGCGTGGACATGTGACTCCCGAATCATGCCATCAGAAGGGAGAGACGCATCATATATCTCTCCTGACCCAGCAAATTTGAAAGATGTCTAGGAGACAGGCACTCCCAGCAACATTCAGAGGTATGCAGATTGTTTTGGATGGTTACGTGCTTCATCTGTTACCTAGCCACCCTGTCCAAGCCCCCCATAAACCTGACCAAGTAGGGCAGTGCATGGAGGTTGAACGCAGACAAACAGAGCACATTTGAAAACATCAGGAGGGCCATTTCCGACGAGGACACCATGGCTGTCTTTGACCCAGGGAAGAGAGCAGAAATTGTCATGGATGCCAGCCCTTTTGGCCTGGGGGCGGTGTTGATGCAGCCGGATGGGAAAATCACCCAGTGTCATTCACGAGCAGAGTCCTGTCTGCAACAAAGCAAAGGTACTCACAGATAGAGAGAGAGGGCGTTGCCGTACTCTGGGGCAGCAAACAGTTTCATCTATATGTGTTCATCAAGGCTGTGACAAGCGTCACAGACCACAAGTCCTTGATCCCAATAACGGCTGGATCCTCCTCCAAACTGCTGGCTTGCATCAAAAAATATATACTCCCTCCCAAAGAGTATGATATTGAGTTGGTATTTCGACCAGGGAACGACAATACTGCCAACTATTTGTCTCGACACCCCACACTGTTGGGGCAGCATGATCGCAGTCAGGAAGAGGGCGAGACAGAAGAGTTTCTACACACACTCGTGACCGCAGCAACACCCGTCTCCATGCCCATAGATGACAGCAAAGAAGTGTCAGCAGGAGATGAATGATACTGCAAATGGCAGGAAACAGCAGGGAACAGTGGCAAGTAAAAAAGGGTGCTTAAAAAACTAGAATGATGCACGTGTGCAGCCCATCAAGCATTTGAACAAATTTGAGCATATGTGATAAACTGACATTCATGAAGGGCTGTTTGGTCCTAAGCGTGTCAAAAAGGTCATCCCGGCGAGCTTGGTTTCACACGTACTGAAGCTAGCCCACAAAGGTCATCAAGGGGTGGCCAAAACCAAGGCGTGTCTCAGTCTGAAAGTCTGGTTTCCAGCACTCAAGAGAAAGTAGCAGAATGTGTCCAAAGCTGAGTGTGGTGCCAAGCAGCTATGCCCCACCAGAAGGAACTACACATAGAGACCAGCAATCAGAGCTCCATACCGGAGGAGGTGGTGCACATTGACTTCAAATCCACCTGCTGCAACACTCACTTCTTAGTTCTTGTAGATCAATGGTCACGCTAACTGGAAGTAGAATTTGTGGAGTTGACATCCCGGGAAGACGTGGTCCCTATGCTGGAGCAAACATTTGCCACCCATGGGCTTCCTGTTGTGCTCTGCACCGACAATGGACCACCATTTCAAAGTGAGGGGTTCTCTCAGTATGTGCCTGCCCACGGGGTGCGACACCGGAAGGTGACACCAGTCTGGCCAATGGCAAACGAGAAAGCAGAGAGGTTGATGCGCACCCTCAACAAGGAATTTTGGATTGCACGTTGGAAAGGGGTATGTGATATCAATTCCTATCCGAATAACACACCACTCCCACTACTCGACCAGCGTACTGCCTGCAGAAGCATTGTTTCAACAATGTCCAAGAGGGTTGATACTGGACCACATTCTTCACAGCCCCGGGATGATCGACGACAATGGAGTGTTTAATAAGAGGAGGAGCGCTAATGAGAGGGAGAACGAAAGGAGAAGTCTACCACATCGGCCTCTGGAAGTAGGGGATCAGGTTTTGATCTGCTCCAGGCACCCAAGAAGGAAGCTGTCTCTCCCACATGAACTGTACTCATTCAACGTCGTGAACGTGAAAGGGTTCATGATCACTGTATCAGATGGCTAGGCCACGGTAACAAGGAACTCCAGTTTTTTCAAAAAGTTGGCGAGGTCAACTACACTTAGTGGGACCAGCGAAACCAGTTCAGAGTCACCGCCTAGATGGCCAGGGCATGACACTGAGGAGTCAGATCAGCGATGATGAAGATAGCGCCGCTGGTCAAGGAGGAGTAGCCGTGATTGACGAATGTAGTCCGGTGGAGGAAGGAGAAAGGCATTATCCTGTGCGGGACTACCACCGGCAGCCGACCTACCTGCAGGACTTTGAAGTAGGTCTCTCATGACCAGAATAACATGCAAGTTGACACTGTTGTCACATCCACACGTTGTGTTGTTAGTTATGTGAAGTGTTTGTTTGATTATGAAAAAGGGGGAGCATTAGGTATGGTCCTTTAAGGAGTTGATGATGCAGGAGTTCGTCACATTCTGGGAATAAAAGGCACAGCCTGCGCCACGATCCTGTGTCGTGAGCGGCGGAGCCCGAAACAAGAACAGAGTCACTGCATCTCTATCTGTTCAATGGGTAGGCCGCTCCAGGGCGCGTCCCGCCTGAGGTAACAAACACCACTCCTTTTCTAACCATTAATATGTAAGTGATTGAATTAATTTTGAAAGCTGTTTCTGATGATTCATCAAGCAGCAAAGATGAAAATGGGCAACAGGCACATTTCCTATATTTGACCTACATCAATGGGAAAGTAGCACATCGCCTAGTAACTCTGATTGCTAACTATTTAGTAAGGTTAATCTTCATGTTTATGTTCCACCCAGTCCATATTAAATGCAGCTCAACATAGCTTCACTTTTTTTTTAACGAAATAGATGAATAAAAAAGAAAATAAAAACTAAGAAAAAGAGAGGGGCGCAAGTGAGGAGAAGGGAAAAACAAACCTGGAAGGCGCAGACAGAGTGTGGAGATCTTAGATATCCAAACCATCGCCGCATGGACGGTTGAGTTCCGGGCAATTCCACTCCTTCGATGATCTGTTGTGTTGCAACCTGCTCTTGCAGCCATGCATGTGATGGACAGGCATCGCGGGCAAGCCTGTCAACCCGGCAAGCAAAAACACGTGTTCTCTTTGAAGTGGCAACATCAGTAGACACGCGTCAGAATGATGGGGGAGCCAGGGCTCCATTAACTTGAATGGGAGCTGCGTTGCCATTCCTCTTCCGGCTGCACAACAGCCCTGACGGGAAGCAGCGGCCCCCTCCAACGCTCGCGCCAGCGTTTATTGGCTCGAATCGAAGGCACTAATTCTAGTGTGAAGCGCTAGCCTTTGATCCTTACTTCAGAGATAAGTGTTGTAGAGTACACCAAAAATCCATTAAAATCAAGACCTGACCGTTGAACCATAAATGCGCGTTGTGCTGGCCATGCCGCAGTACCAATACGCATTTAAGGCTCCATTTCACCTCAACCCGGATAAATAGCTGGATGGCTAAATCCCTCGTCTTCCTTAGATATTCATCTTTTATTGCATTTGATTTCCGTTTACTTGATTTTCAAACATGCATTTTTGCTGAATTCATTGCATTGCTGCGGTGAATTACACTGTTTTCTGTTAATGTTCTTTTAGATGACGCAATGAATATCAGGTGCTCTGATAAACTGCACCGGAGTTATCATGAGGCATGCTGGCACATATTGATGGTATCAGCTTACAACAGCTGACCACAAAGTTCATTCATATCCATGCTGTCCTCTGGGAGGACGTCAGCACTCAGCAGTCTGCATACACCTGGCTCCTAGGAGAAGCTCGCAAAAGTAGCGAGGTGGCTTATTTTCCTGCAAGCTAGCTGGCCGATGGACAACAAAGGTGGGGGAGCGGCAGCTGCTGAGTACGGGATTAGGCTCCTTGGCGTGCGCTGCGACTAAAAACTACCGGCACAACTACTGAAATGTTTTCTTTCTTTCTCTATAGTCAGTGGGCCTCATTACGCATTTGGCGTGTATAGATAGAATTTAAACAGAGGTGGCAACATGGTGGTAACTGATGTACTGCCACTTTACTGCCAGTTCCCTGCACAGCCGAGCTACGACTTTGGAGGTAGAGTGGTAGTAGTAAATCAGTTACCGCCAGATGCCTGCGGTAAAGTGGTGGACTTGCCTTCAGCGTAATAGAGTATTTATTCTGGCAAAATTTCTACTTGTGGGAAATGTGCCAAAAACCCCCATGCTGTCATTCTATAGACACTAAAATGGGGACTAGTTCTGTGGTTGCCCCTCTTGTAATCGGGCGGTAATGCAACCAGACTGAGTGGTGGTAATAGTACACAAATTAGATGGTAATTACCAACACACTCGTAATGAGGCCCTAGAATGTACTGACTGGAGATTGCCCGGTATATGGGTATGATTTTAAATAAACCTGTGCATAGAAAACATTCATATCATGCTCCAGGGAGAGGGTGATTTTCTTTCCATCCCAATTGGTGGCTGAGGAGAAATGTTCCAATGGGTGCATTAGCCTGGTCTAAAGTGCATTGCTGCGCCGGGTCAGTTCATAACCGAGGGAGAGATTGAGTTTTGCTCATTGAGGTATACATGACTAGAATGCAGAAACAAACATGTTCCTACATGCAGCATTTACACATTTAATTATTTGCATAAGGTCATTATTAGCGGTGAATCATTTTTAACTTGAAATATGCTCTTGATAAAAGAGACAATGTTACATAATGTTCTCCCCAATGTCTGCATTTTACATTGTAATTTGCGGCAACACCCAGCCTCCTAACCAGCATACTACTGAGGGTGACATGGGTGCCTGTGGTCCTCATATTTCAAGCAGCCCTTTTCCCCAACCAAAACCTTAGTTTGGAGTTTATGGCTTTCCCTCATCTGACGATTGACAGATGCTTCTTTGTTGCACATGTGATATAATGTATCTGAGAGCGACAAAGAAGGAGAGGGAGAGGAAGGAAGGAAGGAAGGAAGGAAGGAAGGAAGGAAGGAAGGAAGGAAGGAAGGAAGGAAGGAAGGAAGGAAGGAAGGAAGGAAGGAAGGAAGGAAGGAAGGAAGGAAGGAAGGAAGGAAGGAAGGAAGGAAGGAAGGAAGGAAGGAAGGAAGGAAGGAAGGAAGGAAGGAAGGAAGGAAGGAAGGAAGGAAGGAAGGAAGGAAGGAAGGAAGGAAGGAAGGAAGGAAGGAAGGAAGGAAGGAGAGAATGTGTGATAGTGAAAGGGACCTCACTGGAGGGGCCCAGGGATAGGAGTGCAGGGTTTCAGGCTATTTCATCTTGTACGGCTTACTTTCCACTTCCACCAAATAGCTGACTCCCAGCTAAGATATCTTAGTCATTAGTAAATGAAAACTATTAGAGTGATGACTAAGATCTCATCTTTAGTCCTTTCACACACCTCCCACATCAACGGATAACCAGACCCAAAGTACTGCATCCTATACAATCATGAACCCATCCCTATGTATAACATACTCCCACGTCTCTCTGCCAACCCTATTGGGAGCAGATTGTCGCACAGGAAACAGCTACTTCTGAAAAGGTTAGACAGGAATCACTCATCTGATATGTCTTCCAAGGGTGTAGATTGGGTACCAGGCACTTTTCAAGAGTTTAAGACAAGATTCCATATAAGTGGGGTGACGCAGACAGTATTTAGGTAACATTATTTACGTGCCAAAGGGAGGAGGGGGAAAAAACAGATCTGTGAAGGCCGATCCCTTTGCCAAGTTGAGTATACCTTTTTACTCCCGGTTACTTCCTAATACGTTACCCACATCCGAGAGGACTGGTAGCCCACATCTCCTTCATTTACCTCTTACATGGCCATCTCTTGGCTTTGGCCAACTAGATTTTTGGCTTGATAGTACCACAATAATTTCCCTCTGATTTGTCAGGTTATTGTTGGTATGTTACCTGTCAAATAAGGCTCTATGCTTCTAGGGAACACTTGAGCCCATCCGCAACCATGCACTGTTTAATTCCTGTACCTCCCAAAAACTCCAGCATACTATCTTTGCATAAAATTGCTTGCTATCCTGCTCGGGATATGTCACCTTCCTTCTGATCAACAGTTCTCCTTGAATAATGAACATTAGAGGTGGCCACACAGTCACATAAGTGACTCGCACACTGTTATTGGTCCCTGAGGCAAATGTTCAATTAGTAAACCATTCTGAAGGTATCTTTTGGCTGGCGTGCATAAAACCCTGACTCCTTCACTGCAGCAAAGGCATATCTGCTCCACACATCAGTACCACAGAGTGCTTGCTAGAAATAGAAACAATTTTAACAAGGCCAAACACTTTACAGAGACCTGTCAGCCCACGATAGAGCACCAGGGCCTTCCCTCCCTCCCCTTTTTTGCAACCTGTGGGTGAACTAAAATTACCCGGAATGAACCTCTGTGAAAGGTTTTACATTTGGTGGAATTCATACAACCCAATATAAGGGTGGTTTGAGTTTTTAAAGACAGTCTTCCCTCCACAAAAGACTGTGTATGCACTTTTAAAAACACACTGAGCCAACCTATGCAAAAAGTGGCCCTTACAGCTAGTTTTGCTTGATCCAACTCCCTCTTCACCCCTCTTCCTTTTACCCTTTTTCTATTCCCCCACCGGCTGATTACATTCTGATTACGCCTCTGGCAGGTCCACAATGCTCCTTTCTACAGACAAGCCTTAGTGATGTCCTCTCATTTAACAAGCATGGCCCTGCTATGTGACCAAAAGCTAGGACGTGGGGACAAGTGCCTGCAGTGTCGGTTCTAATTTAATGGGCAGTTTGGAGGTGGAATGGTCAATATAATGTAGTCCTTAGGCGGCTGAGCAAGTGCACATGGAGAAAATCACCTGTTGAATGATACATTACTATGTATGAATGTTACATGCATATTACATCATGATGCAATACAATGTATGCACTCGGTGCCACAGCAATGTATACAATATGTGATAACATGTTAACTTTTTCCATTATGGGGGCTTGGGGGGGTTACTGACAGGGCACCTCAGGAGAAGACAACCGCAGCAATCACACATAATTATAGGCCAATCAATTATTAGCAAAGGCGACAAGAAAAGTAACCTCACATCAAAACCGTTATGTGTTAGGTACTGTGTGGTATGCCACAACTGGAAAAAAGTGGAAACCGGACCAAACGTAGTGCAATATTCATCGGCCCAACATTGACGTGGTGCCAAACGTGGAGTGAATGTGGTTTACATTGATTGAATGAGTGTAATTTGTTTGGGTTTGATTGAATAGCTATGTTTAGCTAGCGTTTAACAATTGTTTTGTAGTGTTAAAACTACCACTTTACTAGTTTAACTATTGTTGAAAAGCTGTAGACTGCTTGTTAACAATAGGAATAATAGTGATGGATGTAGCTGTCAATGAGGCAACACTACTAGAGGTAAGTATATATCTGTAGCTAGAAATGAGAAAGTAAAACAATGTTGGTTGCTTATGAACTGTATTAAGTCGAATAATATATTTGGACCAATACATTGTGATGTTTTGAGATTGGTGTATCATACACTTTGTTTTGTGTGATATGTCACCTATTCTGATACAACTAGACCCATTTTGCTTGTGTGTAATTTTGAGGATAGTCTCCTGCAGAGGGCTGGACCAATAGGGTCTCAAAACAACCCTCATGTCTCCTGGTGTTGTGAGGCCAAATGTGGAGTGGCACACTCATCCATCAGTCCACAGAGCAGCTTTCTGCAGGTGAGGTGTTCCTGCCATACTTATTGTGCACATTACATGAACGCTAAGTGTGCATTGTGGTGTGTCGCGAGTCGCGTGAATTGTCTGCAAAGTGTTGCAGTCTGACAGTGTTTACTGGCTATGCATTCCATTGGATTTGCCTGGTCTTTCTACCCTTTCACCTGGGAGGCATACAGTTGGACCCAGAGCACGTAGCGTGTGCATGTCGTGTGATGTGTCTGCTAAGTGTTGAAGTCTGGCAGTGGAGACTTGTGCGTTTACTTGCTCTGCACTCCATTGGATCTGCCTGGTATGGCAGTCTCTGAAGACTGTTTGCACCTTTGATTGACCTGGTTGAAGGTTGCCATTGTTTATCACTGTGAACTGATCAGTGACCTGATGATAGTTTCGCATTGACTGCCACTGACTGGCGAATCTGCAAGTATCCATCTGCCGGGACTACGTGCTCTTGACATGACCATGTGTGACTACAAAGTCTGTGGAGCACAAGTCTTTGTAAATTTGCAGCAGGTTCATACATCCTCTCTACTCTGTTCGCAATGTGTGCACTGACCGCAACCTGTCTGTGTTTGTGGCTGCTAGAACTAATATGATCTGTTCCATTCTTTGGTGACGTCTATTGTTTATCTTTGTGATCTGATCAGCAACCTGACTGTAGTTTCTGCATTGATTGGCGGATTCACAAGGATCCAACAGTGGGGACTGTTTGCATTTATTCCGACCATGCTTTACTGCAAAGTCCAGTAGAGACTATGAATCTTCGCAGCGGGTCAAAAGTCCTCAGTGTTCTGTTATCAACGTGTTCACTGATCATAATGTGCCTGTGATTTGGGCCATTAAAACTACCACAGACACTGTTGATAGTATCCTACAGCTCTGGCCCTTTGAGCCGCTAGTAGAATATAATAGGTTCTGTAGGACACTGGTATTTGCAGCCACTCAACTGAAGTTGCACAAGTCCTTCTGGTCAGCTGCATTGTTACGATCACCTATATGGTGGAGTTTGCGAGACTGTAGCTCAAAGCTTATAGCTGACAGCAGTGACTGTGGAGCGTTAGCCCTTTGAGCTACTAGCAGTAACTTAAATCTGTTCCCTAGAAAGGTGGCACTCCTGCATTTGGACTCCTACATGGTGGACACTCGGAGCTTCTAGACTGCGGTGGTAACTGTGGGGCTTTTGCTGTTTAAGCCACTAGCAGATAGTAATACCTGTCATTTTGGAATTGCTGATGTTTTTGATCTATTAAGCCAAAAAGATCCAGCTGTAATGGCTGAGGGCCCAAGCTGTTACATAATGTGTCCTTCCAAATACTGGAGAACGAGGGATGTCGACGAATGGCTGGCGAGATAGCAGATGAAGATATATTGCTAGCTGTGGTAAATGAGGAGAGTCCCAGTTGTATTTATCCTCTGCGCCATCTAAGAACCTGCCCTCCAAACACTATATGTTCTCCCAGTAGTAACAGCAAACTCATGAAAGTGACTCAAATTAAGAGTTTTTCCTCAAAAGAGATGGGTTGGATGTGATAGAGGAAGAAACTATTATAAAAGAATTTCCGTCTGAATTGAATTCCTTGGTGCACTCGTTGGGTTCCAAACCACTTGAGAGGGTCATGTCCCCAAAACAAACGTGCATGTATGAGAGTGAAATGCTGAATTGTAATAATGATGTGCAGGAACCCGTCCAAACTCTGCACGTTGTGGTAGATGGGTCACATAGTATGGGGCCTGAATTACTAGATATGGGAGAGGATGACTTTCTGTTGAACATTGGGTAAGGGGGCGATACAAATCTCACATTATTCAAAGTTAACATAACTAGTCCGCATAAGACAGTGGCCACATCTACAGAGGGACAACTCTTGCCTTTCGAGGTACATGATTTTGCTTCTACCCTAATATTGTTTGAATCTAATTGTGAATCACATCTGGTAGTGTGGGATTTAAACACGTATACCACCAGGATTCAGTATTAACACGATTGCTCTCTGTACTGAACTGTGTAAAACAGTCCGATGAGAGTGAGTTAAATGTTGACAATTCCCATGACTCAGCATCTCCTCTACGGCTATGTTTGCCATATTTGCTGTATCTTTTAACTACCTTGGTGCAAAATAGTGAACATATGGACAATCTTCAATAACTATTACTACATAAATGTTTAAACAGGGGAAGGAAGACATTAAAAGGCCAAGGAACCAACACTGATGCACCACAAGTGAGTGAGCTGAGCTTCATTGATGCTGTTGAGAGTGGGAGTAACCTGTGCACACAATATGATATGAGTTAGTATGCAGGAGGGGGATATACACACTGAAGTAAATGGGGTTAAGGCTATAGAAGTAACTACCAATAATAAAAGCAAGGAATACGCTCAGACAAAATAGGACAGAAGGTGAGGAAAAGAAGGATAATCTCGCAAGCAGCAATGTATGCTAAGCTAAAGAATCTAATAGATAGTAATGCGTGCATTAGGTCCGAATAAAATATAATAAACATAATTGAACAGGATTTGGAGGTGACTAGCACATGACAAAACTGTGATATGGCTGGGAATATAATAAACTTTTGAGGAATAAGGAGTTCCAATTGTTTATATAGGGGTTTTGACACTGATAGGGCTATTGAGATTCATAATTTAGAACCATCTGCAAATCCCCCCAACTAGTGGGAGTGAAAACTAATAGCGACATACATACATATATGCGACAGCAACAAAACGACATATGCTCAATGTGGTGGGGCCAAGCGAAGAACACGCAAAAAGAAGAAACAGAGGGTGAGATTTCGTATACAAGAAGCAATGGTTTATTTGTATATAGGCAGTGAGGAGTCTGTTGATATGCAGTAGAAGGAGGGGAACACCCCAAACCAGAAAGCAGTCTCCAGTACACCTGACTTGGGAATGATGGTAGCTGCCCTGCCTAGAGATGCCACCTCACTAACTTATGGAGTTGTACTATTCAACTTAAATCAACAACGCATAGAGTGAAAGGTGACACAGTAAGGAGGAGTGTGGGTAGAGCTGATGGCGATATTATGGAAGAGACTAGAGCATCACAATTAAAGGTAGTCTCTTCCACTGACCAACACCCACCCCTTACTAGTGCAGCAGTTCTCTGTATCTTTCATAGTGTAGTACGGCTCTGGCTAATCTCTTCATAAAATATCAGACTATTAGATCAATTAGAAGATGTGGCAATGACCACATCAAATACCTTTGTCAGGTCTGAGGCAATATTGGACTACATTCTGCAGTATGAAGATTACATATTTAAGCGTTGTTTTTGATGCTCCTTGGTACATATTTTGGAAAACAAATACAATGTACATTTAACACAACATTAAAGTGATGGTCGAGAAATGCCTGCGTCCCTAGTGCCAATGGAATCCCATGCTCTAAGAGATCAGAACAGGTCCCTACAAACACAAGGCCAACAAAATATGTAACCAAACAAAGTAAATATTGTAAATGAAAGAGCTTAGGGGTATTGGCAATGGCTGCCAAAGGTCTTTCAGGCCCACTTTCAAACCTCTCCTGATGACAACAGATCGATATGCTCATGGAATACTAGGGGGTTTGCTCATCTCTCAGTCGATAATGGCCTATTGGAAAACAAAGATCTGTTTTGTATAGTTCTGATGCAAGAGACATGGATGACTGAGGCTATTGAAATTGATGGAAATACCCTACAGTCATTGGCAATGAAAGGCCCCAAAGGGAGAACTAACAGGGGTCTCCTTGCCTCAGTACATCACCTCTGGACTATTAAGGAAAGCAAGGGGGCTACTCCAACAGTGCTTGTAGGTAGATTCACGCGTGATTTAGAGAAATCCAAGGAGATAATACGCATGAACATTTATGATCTCCCAAACAGCCTGATGTATAAGCAAAACATCAGAACAGTTAAAAGAAAAGTGAGCACTATTAATCCTTGTATTCCTCTATTCATAGCTGAGGACTTTAAAGCAAACAATGACCTCTTCCCGAAGGCTTCTCGGACCCTAAAAAGTCTACATCTATTAATTTGAAGGACTGTAATTGACAGGGCAAAGCATGGGCTGAAATTGTGTATCTGCATCAACTAATGATGCTAAATGGCAGTGCGTAAGGGATGCTCATAAAGCATTTACATGTGTATTGATAAATATCAATATCAATAAGTGGGAAGAGTGCCAGCACAATTTATTATATCTTTGTAAATTATGCTGCGCTTCGTCTAGTCAAAGATATGGCTGCATTAAATTGTGAAGAAATCAATCATCTGCCCGTCTCTGTTTTATTAAAATCTAAGGAGCATTCTGGTCAATATGACATGAATGGGAACATCTTTATTAATAATGAAGCTAATCACATACAGTGGAACCCTAGGAAGCTAGATAAGGTACAGATGGTGGTTGAAAAGGAATTTCTGGTGTATGTTGATAGATAGTTGACCAGTAAGGTTAGGGATAAAGCTACCCTTATCCATGATTTCACCACTATTATTAATCATATTGAAGAAGATTGTTATGATAAAAAGAAACCATAAGAATCCTACAAAAAGATGTGATAGGGATAGCCATAAATGTAGACGTTTTGACAGCAGAATACAAGATGCGAAAGGGAACTGTATCATGACATTGCATACACACTCAATCATACACAATCAAGTTGGTCCCTGTGTCGAACGGGAAAAATATTGTGCCTCCTATACTGTATGAATATATGTATATTGGCCTACGCCAAGCTGCTTATAAGACACTTGTGAAGAAATCCACGTTGCAAGGTCTTGACCTTAGATCAGTGTAAGCCGCCATTTTAGATATATCCGCCATTTTAGATTCTCCCTCTAAGGTCACCCTGTGTTCTAAGATGGATGACAATGTCATTTCGAATACAACATGGCCGTCTTGACCTCTGTGTATAAACACAGTATAACTTGCCTGTAGGCTACATGTTGGGATCATGAACTGATACCTTGTCCTTCGCTGACCTGTGTGTAAAGGATTACAATCCATGAGCATATGTAAAACACAATGTATTCAAATACTGAAATGTGAACACTTGCTTGACTACATTGCATAAAACTGTTTAGAAGGCTTAACATGAAATCCTAAGATATACTGTTGCCAGTAAGGCTTGTTAGTGAATACATTGAAGGTAAACTCTAAGTGCACAGATGCGTGAACTCGGCACAAATCCTAGATCTGTAATGCATTAACTAATTTTAACTGGGAAATGGGTTGAACATCATGTTTTCGAAGGTAGATAAAGTGCGACTATTCTAATGTACAGTCACACTCACTGAGCATACCGAACCACGCTGGAGTTCGCTGTGTTGTACTGAGGGCCAATAGCTATCTGTTGCTTTGTCCTTTGAAACTGTTCAGTATAAAATAAAGATCTTTGTATGTTCCTTTGTAACCCGTGTTCGGTGTATTTCCTTTTGGGGTACTCAGCCTCGATAGCTTCTTTTTGTTTTCACAGTTGGCGCCCGAATAGGGACCCTCAAGATTGATGCTGGATCATCGAAGGTTGACACAAGCTATCGGACTGGGATCGGACGGTGTGACAAAATAAAGGAGCCCCTTTCTGAAAGAGACGCGGCACCTCAGCAGCGCTGCACGACCCGATCCCTGGACGATGAGCTTGTGGTCTGAGACAGAATCTTGACGAGGGTCCACTTATCGGGGCGGGCAGATTTGCCGAAATCACCAAACACGAGGTAAGATTAGTTAGAAAAGCATCTTTGTAAACCGATCGGACTTCCTTAAGATTGATCAGGTGAATCGTGACCCAATTCTTAAGTATCCTGATAATTTGTTTTGGCGCCTTGTATCTGCAAATACAATTATTGACCTGTTAACACCAATATTTTGATCTGCCTGGGAAATTATCTACTTGCTTCAGGGCGTTATTCGGCAGTGATAGTCAACCTTTGGAATTTAGCCGTCCGGCACTGCAGGAGGGGTCGCCAGCTTGTACTATGTACTGTAAGCATGGCATTGGTAGTATAGTGTTTAATGATATTTGGCACAGACAAACCAGACATGCTTCCGAACTTCAGTGGCCAATTAATGGTAGTTTTGAAATCTCTCGCTTTGAATATTTAGAATCCATTTTATTAAGGAAAAAGGCTAGACATGCAGCATTCAATGTTTTACAGAATTGGAAGAAAGAAGCTTTGTTACAGCTTAAGAGTAGAGAAAAACATGCACGCCGTCATAAGACGAACGCCGAAAAAGCGATGTTATATGACCAAGATAAACAGTCTGAGTCAGCTAGGAATATGGATAGGGTTTTCTCACTTGGCATTCAGAAAATCTATCCTTCTAAAGACTTTCATGTTTCTGAAGAATTTATGAACAAATTGTTAAATGAACAAAGGCCTGGTGCCTCTGCGCCACCTCCGTATGTTCCTCTTCCTGCCACTTTGCCTCTTCCTGCTGTTATCCCTGCTCTTCCTGCTATTGTTCCTGTTGTTCCTGCTCCTACTAATGTTCCTCTTCCTCCAGTCGTTTTTCCTCCGCCTCTTCCTATTGCACTAGTAATAGTACCTCCGCTGAACTTACCTGCTCCCCCTCTTCCAAGTGGTCCTGCACCGCTTGTAATTGATCAGGGTGCGGGGTCAAGGGTTGTCACTCGCAATACTGTAACTCCAGAGAAGAAACATGATTTGATTGCATGGGCTTAGCATTGTATGGAGAGAGATTATCGAGCTAATGTTTTTGCCACACTTTCTAATATGGACAATTTTCCTGAGAAAAATGTTTTTATTGAAGGATTAGGGATTCACTTATGTGTAATGTGGGACAGACTAAATAATACAGATCCCCCACAAGGGTTGAGGGATCTGAACGCCTTAGCGCTTTCTAGAGACACCGTGGAGAAAGTACAAGAGCATGTTGAGAGGATATTTGAGTATAGAAAGGAGTTGGAAAGGTTACAGAATGAGGATGACGATGAGTATAGTATGTATCTACAAAAACGGTTTCTTCCTTGTCGCAAATCGATATCCGAAGAAATACGAATTTGTACGAAAGATGCGATTAGATGGATTTCAGACATATCGATAACTCCAGTTGAAGTATATGATACGTATAGTCAGTATATGCTAGAAATGCAGAGGAAAGTGATACAGGTAATGGTAGAGTACCTGCAGGATGAATGTGTGAAAAGAAAGATTTGTTGTCCCACAGAATTATTGAGTATTTATAAGAGAGCTTTTTCACTTGACACTTCTTTGACTGCTTTAGCGCTCGATTTGGCTCTGTTGCTTAGTAAGCGTTCGGAGTTGCCTACTTCTCCGTTGCCTATGAGAGAGGTTCCTCTGACATATTTCCTGAAAACTGAGATTGCGGCTGATGCTGTAGCAGGTACACCTGCTCGAGAAGTTCCTGCACATTATGTGTCGCAGTTTGTTCACGTCCCGTTCTCAAGACAGGAAGTGAACACCGTTAGACAATCTATTCCTGACATTAGGAACAATCTGACAGGATTCTATAAAGAATTTGAGTCTCTCTTGCAATCCTCGGTATTCACCTTGGGTGATATTGATCTGTTATTTCCTGTACTCCTGCCCGTAGATTTGTGGAAACAAGTTAGGACTATAGACGACGCACCAGGGTTGGGAGATACATGTTCTAACATAATTAGACTCGATGGAAAAAGGCCATCTAGCGAGCGACCGCCTCAGGTGATACTAACTTTACCTGACAGAATCATTGCGAAATTGAAAACCATAATTCCCGAAAAGAGAATTATTTGGGACAAGCTTACGGCCTGTGTCCAAGGGAAGTCTGGGGGTGCTACCGAGTTCTTTAATCGGTTCGAACAGGTATTCTCGGATTTCAGTGGATAAGACTTAGTCTGGGAAAAGATTATTTGTAGACAAATGTGTGCGTCGATAGTTCCCCGACATCCAGTCGCAAATTATGTCTTCTGAGAGCACTTGGCAAGCGAAGTCTCAATTAGAAGTACTGCACATGGCTCAGTACTATGAGAATCGTGTCAATAATGAAAAAGAGAGAGTCGAGAAGAGAAAAGGTTATTTAAAGACTGTTTTATTACAGCAAATTGTTAGAGGCCCTAGAGGGGGTAGTTTGCAGATTAGAGTTCAGTATGTTCCACAAGGAAATATGCCTTTGGGACCTGTAAACATTAACCTGTGTGCCTATTGTAGGCAAGAGGGTCATTGGCATGCACAATGCCCGATCCTTCAACAAAGGTCAAATAACGCATTCGGAAACATGGGTAGACGATCCAGAGGTCGCCCGGGTGTGGGGGGCCCTGGTAGAGGTTAGTTTACACAGGATCCACAGCAACCTTTTTCGCAGGATAATCAGGTACCACGTGTGGATACATTTGACCATCCTTCTACTGCTTATCTCTCTGAAGAACTTCCTTTTGATGTCATTATGTTTCGTTAGGATTGTCCAAAGCAGGGTTTGGAACCGACGCCTAATCTGTTAATCAGAAAGGTCTGTACTTTGAGATGATAGTGGGAAATAGGAAACATCTATTCTTGATAGATACAGGGGCACAGAAGTGTTCCATGGATCATTCTCGGGCTCCAAACATTCCACTGTCAGGGCAAACCAATGTTTCTGTAGGGTTTTCTGGCACACCAATCGTTTGTCCAGTTTCTTCACCGGTACCTATTTCTTTGGGTCCCTTTACGGTCCACTGTCCATTCCTTTTGACTTTGAATCGTGGAGAGAATTTGCTGGGGTTGAATCTGTTGAAAGAATTAAATGCGGTAATTCATTGTTCTTCTGACGGAGTGCGTTTGACAATTTCACCACAGCAACTTTCTGTCTCTCAATTCTTGACTAGACCTTTTCTGCCAGAATTCAGTGATGTACCAGAGAGTTTATGGGCAATTGGCGACAACGATGTCAGTGTTTTACAGATCGAGCTGTTAAAATAGTCTTGAAACATGGAGTACAGCTGCCGTGTATTCCACAATATAAGATTTCAGTTGAGGGTGAACAAGCTTTGAAATGCATTGTTTCTGATTTTGTGCATCGAGGGGTGATTGAAGAAATTGCAGGTAGTTTGTGCAATAGTCCAATTTTGCCCGTGTACAAAAAAGGCGATAATGCAATTCCATTTTGTTTCATACTTGATCTACGTGCCATCAATAAGGTCGTCGCACCACAATTTCCAATTGTGCCTGATGTGACGACAATATTAACTATGATTCCAGCTTCAGCTACTTACTTCAGTGTTGTGGATCTGAAGAATGCTTTCTTTAGTATTCCTATACACAAGGACAGTAGATATTTGTTCGCGTTCACCTTAGTGGGGCACTCGTTCACCTTTACCCGTGCACCGCAAGGTTACACGGAAAGTCCTAGCATCTACAGTAGGGCTTTGAAAGAACAGCTTGATACCCTTGAATTGCCCTCTGCTTGTACATTTCTTCAGTATGTTGATGACTTGCTTTTAGCTGCAGACTCTGAGAGTGCTTGTAAGGAGGGCACTGTGCTATTGCTTATTCATCTTGCTAAACATGGACACAAAGCTTCGCTTAAAAAATTCCAATATTGTTGTCAGGAGGTCGCCTATTTAGGCTACCTCCTGTCAAAGGAGGGAAGAAGATTGACACCTGAACAAATAATACACATTTCTGGCATGTCTGTCTCAAATACGCAGAAAGAAGTTAGAGCCTTGATAGGAATGGCTTCTTACTGTAGGTTATGGATCCCAAACTTCTCACTAGTGATTACGCCAATGTTGGCTTTGACAAAGAAGGGCATTGTGGGATGTTTTTATCCATGCATCCAAGCCCTACCTCAAAACTGTGCAGTACTGACATGGAAAACATCATGATGGCCAGAGCTTCCCAGAAAATGCCCAGGGAAGTGCATGAAGAATAGGCTGCCACCCATTTTGCCGATGTTATGGGCACAGAAGGGCACTGCCTAACTCGTTAACAACAGCATATAAAGACCTAACTTCGCAAAACCAGCTGCCGCCGACTGATTACACTCCTCTGTTGACAGCTTTTAGAATTCCACGTGGAAAGAACAGAGTAAACCGTCCTCAGCGAACGCACACATTTGACAAACTAGTCCAAGAAAAAAAGAGAGAGCTAAGAAGATCCAAAAGACTCGCTTTGACACTCGAACAACCCTTTGCAGCAGCCGCCATTCGAACAGCTGTTAAAACCTACAAAAATTGGCTGAGAAGCTATCGATATAATCTTCTCCAACAAGACGCGGAAAACATCCTTAGGGCAATAAATGGCAATCACGCCAGAGACTTCTGGACGCTTATCCATTCCACCACCCCAGGAGCCCTACCCGACCAATTAAATGGAATCGCGGCCGCTACATGGGAGACACACTTCGAAGCCTTATTCAAAGAACCAAAGTCCATCGAGGTTAAACCACCCGAATCCACCTCAGAGTGGATCAACATCAGTGATCAGGACGAAATTCAAAACCAGATAAGAAAACTAAAACCGTCCCGTGCACCAGGACCGGACGGGATTACAAACGTCGACCTGAAAACTTACCCGGAGGTGTGGTCCCAACTCCTGAGCACTATCTTTGCTCGCTGCACAGCCTCCAGATCAATACCTCCGTCATGGACCCGGGCGAACATAGTTCCTATCTACAAAAAGGGCAATAGAGCTGACCCTACAAACTTTCGCCCGATAGCCCTTCTGGACTCCATAGGCAAACTGTTCGGATCCCTCCTCTTGCAACACTTCCTTAGGTGGGCAACTAATGCCCCCTGTCAAGATCACCTCCAAACTGGATTTAAGAAGAACTTAGGAACCAACGCAAACATCCTGATATTGAACACGTTGAAAAATAAGATCCTCGAAGGTAAACCCAACCTATACATCGTGTTCGTCGATCTAACACAGGCCTTCGACAAAGTGGATCGCTCCAGACTATGGCAGAAACTAACAAACTGGAAATGTCCAGCCGAGCTCCTGAACCCGATTAAAGCCCTCTATTCAGGTACGTCAATGAGAGTGAGGCTAAACCAGCAAGGGTCCCTCTCGGGCAAGATAAAAACATTTAGAGGCGTCAAGCAAGGCTGTCCTCTTGCTCCGGCGCTGTTTTGGACTTATCTAGGTGACTTTCAAGTCTCCGAAAAACAAATTCGCTCTTTCCCTCCGAAGCTGGGTGGAACCCAGATCAGCCGCCTCCTGTACGCCGATGACTTGATCCTGCTTGACCATACTCCCATAGGACTCCAAAGACAACTAAGCAACCTACAAAGGTATATGACGGAAAACAACTTAGAAATTAACGAGTCCAAAACGAAAATGATGAGCCTCCAAAAACCATCTAAGAGAGTGCAAAAGATCAATCTTTGTCTCGGCAAAACTCAAATCGAAACGGTTAACAGCTTCAAATACCTGGGAGTCATGCTAGACAGCTCTGCGAAAGATAAAGCAATGCAAGAATCTCTCTTTGATAAAGTTAAAAACTTAACCAACCAGGGTAAGGCAATCGACCTCAAATTTGGTCGTTACTCCATAATTCCAGTTAGAGACTTCTATAAAAAGAAGGTGATCCCCTCGATCACTTACGGATCTGATGCCATGCCCAACCTTCCCGCAGAGCTTTGGCCAAAACTGGAAGCAAAATTCTGGAGGAAAATCCTGTGCCTCCCGAAATCCACACCGATTGCACCACTCAGGAGAGAACTTGGCCTCCTATCTCTGGGAACCCTGGTCGCGTTGAACAGCATCCTACTCTATAGAAAATGCATTATGCCAGGTGCACCATACGCTTACTGTTTGATAAACCAAGAACTCGAATCTAAATCTTGTAACCTCCTTTCAAAATGGGAATCAAACATGCTTACCCTTCTACACTCAGCAGATAGCAGCACGGAAGAGCTGAAATCCAACCCAGTAAAAGCTTCAAAAAAAATCAAAGAGTGGGACTGGATCCAAACCGTAGAAACAGCAAACAAATACAAACTCACCAACCACCTTCCTCCTTTCTTTAAGAAACAGGATACACTACAAACCTACCTTAAACTCTTCCCAAGCAGAACAGCCCGTCTCTTCTTTTTGAAAATTCGACTAAATCTTTTAGAGACAAACGAAATCCTGGCAATCAGAGGATTATCGAACACTAATCGTTGTCGTCATTGCAAATCCACCACAGAAAAAGAAACAATTCGCCATCTTCTGCTGAACTGCCCCAAGACACGAGAAATCCGCAGTACTTACCTGAAGAATAACATCTCAGACTTTGCATCACTGGACGAGGAAAATTGTTGGAACAAACTGATTGCAGGCGATAAGCCAGGCTGGGCCCTAGCCACGGTAAACATTATGCAACACATTATAAACTTGACGCGTCCCTTAGATGCATAGACGATCGCTGTTCTTTTGCCGCCCTTGTCGCCAAAGACCTGATTTAATTCAAGCTTCACTCCTGCCTCTTTTGTGGCCCTTGTGCCCTTCGTTACTACGTTAACGGATCAGCAGATTTTTTCTTTTTTTTTTTTTCTCTTCTTCTACTTTTTTTCTAGGTTTCCTCCAATTTGTAAAAAATCTGAAGAGATTAAATTACAATAAAAAATAAAAAAAAAAAAAAAAAAAAAACTCATAGAGCGGACTTGTGAAAATTATTTAAATGATACCATAATTCTTGTGATTTTTCTGCCCACATTTTAAGAGGTTTTTAGAACCGGTGGCATGATCTGGGGGCAAACTAGCAGTTAAGAGGGTATTACTTAAAATGTATGCATGTTAAAAGTCTTATACTTCATCAAGTAATGTCCATACTCCTTGCGCACATGTGTATAAATTTGGGGTAATGTCCGATATTACGAAACCAGTTAAAAAGTGCAAATGTTGCCATTTCTGAATGCAAGCTCCCAGGAAGAGCAGATTTGGACAGGGTATACCTCCTGTGATATGTGAAGGGTGCATGTAATTTTAAACAAATGTGTACCTGTGCAAATATGTCTTTTGGGTCAAAATATAGATTGTGTGTAATTTGACAGGGGTGGGTTCTCTGCACCATAAACAGACCTCATCATGATGACACTTCATTTCATTCCCCCAATCAAGGGGAAGCGGATGAAGTGGCCAATGACAAGTGGAGAGGGGTAGAGCTTAGTGATGCTGCACACACACCCATTTTCAAAACACATAAAAGCAGACAGTCAGGACAGAGATCAGGGTCCCTTACATGTGGCCCTGAGTGAACTATACATGGCTCCTAAAGCTAAGGATGAACAAGACAAGATGGTTAGGATAGCGGCATACCTGTACCTATATATGGGAGACATGCAGGATAAATGTACTGAAAGCCAAGATCTGGCGAATAAGCGACAGATGGCGTTAGAGAAGGTCCAATCTGACCTGGTCTCTTCTGAGCAGAGGCTGCAGGGGAGCCAGGAGTCAGAAAATGAGAGTAGACAGCACATCATTAAAATAAAGAGGGATATGGACATCCTGCAACAGGAAAAGGCTGACCAGGATACCAGATTTCTGGCCTTGCAGAAGGAGTACCAAGAAGGTTTGGACTCCCTACTGCAGAGCCAGAAAAAGCTGGAGCAACAGTTAGACTTCAATAGGGCATGTGCTGGGCAGGTAGTCACCCTGCAAAGCCACCTAGATAGGGAGAAGGCAGAGCGCAATAAACTGATGTTGAAAGACCTGGATACCCAGGCAGAGTTTGACCAGGAGCGCCAGAAAGCTGGTGCCTTCCAAAGGCAAAGGGACGACCTGGCGGCACAGATGCAGGCTCTTAGTCAGGAAAGGGATACCTTAGGCCAGGAAGTCTGCCACTTAAAAAGGAAAATGGAAGAAAATCACCTGGCCCTCCAGGGACTGGGTGACCTCCAAAAAGAACACCAGAACTTGTTAGAGCACACCAGGAAGGTGGAGGATGCTCTGGCAAGAAAGGAGCAGGCCAATAGGGACACAGCTCAGGAGGTAACCCTCCTGCAGCAAAGACTGGCCCAGTGCTCCAGGACCAATCAGGAAACGCAGAGAGAGAATGAGGCTCTCTGCCAGCACAATGATAGGCTCCAACAACAGGTAGCGATGCAGGAGAGACTGATAGAGTCTAGTAAGGCCTTAACTGAGGAACTGAAGGCGCAGGCTCTTGCATTGCAACAGGGAGCAGGGGCGGATAGAGATGAGGTTCGCTGGGAAAGAGAAACTCCTGAGCATAACCCCAGGAGCCCTAGTACCAGAGGCCTTTATTTCTCTCAGTCCCTGGACTCTGCCACCCCCCATGTCCCCTGGCGCATATGAGCACAGGGCCACATGGATGGCAGATTACTATCCAGCCAGAAGCATGGGGCTCATAGGCCAGTACCACCCAGGAATGGAGGGGCGGGCATCCGGGTATGGGCACCCAAGCACAGTGCAATTTGATGGGGAACCCCAGGAGAGTAGGCCCATTAAGGGCATCCTGAAAACCTCTGCCCAGTTAGGTCAGTGGGGGGGTACCCATCAAATCCTGGCAGCAAGGAGGGATCTGAAGACTCCTCTGAGCGGTACAGGACACAAGAGACCAGGTCCCCACATTCTGCCAGCCATTCCCAGGCTCGCAGAATCCGGGAAAACCTGGAAGAACAGACGGGAACCTCTGGGAGCAGTGCCTCTGAGTCAGAAGATGAATGGACAAGGGTTACCCGAACCAAAAAGGCCAATAAGGCAAAAAGGGCCTTGATTAAGGACCCATTGAAACAGATTAAGGCAATCAGGAGTGTCATCACGCCTTATCATAAGAACGCCAAGTACTCTGTTTGGGAACACTTGAAGCTCTATGAGCAAATGATGGAGACTTTTCATTTGAAGGACAGCCAAAGCTGTATCCAATACGTAAAGTGGACATTCTCCCCAGAGTACTCCAGTTTCTTTGCAGGGCTGGAGGACCAAAATCATTCCAGGTGGTCCACCTATAGGGCGGCCATATTAAAACATTTTTCTGTTCACAGAAATCCCCAAGAGGCTCGCAAGGCAGCCTACAATTTGCAGTGTGGGGAGGATCAGGCCCCACAAGAGTTTGTGCAAGAACTGAAACGTGCCTTTGCGCAGACCACCAGAAGGGTGCGCACAGACAGCAGAGAATTTATTAATACGCTTTTCCATGCCTTGCCCAAATACATAATGACCCAGCTCGTGAGGGATTTTCACGAGAAAAGATCTTTAGACTGGGTCATTGAACAGGCGACCCGGATCTATGAGGTGCAGAAGCCCATAGAAAATAAAAATAATGCGCCCAAAAACCCCAAAGCCAACAACACCCCTGCTGCTGCCAAGGTGGCAGAGGTAAAGGTCACCCCCGTTTTGGATTTGGAGATGGGGGGGCCTAAAAACCTACCTGCACCTAATAATGCTAGGCCCAGAAGATCCTCGGGCCAGTCACAGACAGGGAGCCAAGGAGGCAGTCCCACAAATGGAGTCTCTCGCTCTCCTGACTATGTATGTCCCCGTTACAAGGGAAGTCGACCCATCCTGGGTTATGTGTGGACTCCTCCAGCCCAGGGGGGGGGGATCCAGCCAAGCACCTAACTCAGGGAACATCCCTCCTAACTTCCCACCGGAGGGCAGAAATTCTCCAAATCCTGGGCAGAACTTTTTCCCCAGGTATCCACCCAATTTCCAACCCCAAAATCATCCATCATTCTTTCCCCAATTCCCTGAGCCCAGACAATCAAATCCCGGAGAGGGGAGGCCAAGGGCGGAGGGGTATCCAAATCTTCCCAACCAGGGGTACTACCAAAGAAGGGATAGCTACCCTTCCCGGGATCAGCCCAGGGGAGAAAACAGGGCCCCGTATCAGCCTGAGCGGGTTTCCCAGTTAGAGCGCCAGGTTCAAAACATGGCGCGGGATCTGGGTCACATACTGAGGGCTCAGCAGAACCCTCAGATCGGTATGCCGGCGCAGAACGCACCCAACTCTGGACCTGGTGCTCCAGAACAATGACGGGGGCAGCACCCTGATAACTCACCGGTTCCCAGGGAGGAGGCACAAAGGGAAGGGGGGTGTAAAGCCTTGGAGGAAGATTCCTTCCTCACTTGTAAACAGCCCCGGGAAAACCAGGAACCGGAAACAAAATCTCTTGCCCCTGAAAGTCTGCCTCCTAAGGAGCAGAGGGGGGGGGTAGGAGAAACAAAAGACCCAAACAGACTCAGTTTGAGGAGGAGGTACAGATCTTCCAATTTGAGGGAGAGGGATCCTCAGAGGATCCTGGGAAAAGGATCTTCTCCTTCAGAGAGGGGGGAACTCCTCCCAAAGAAAAATGGGTCCCTAGGGATGCAAATCCAGACTGGGGAGATGTGGAGACTGAGCTACCGCCGCCCACCATCTCATCCCAGAACCAACCGCAAGAAAATCCCCTGGTTCAAACCCATCCTGATGACTGCCTCCAAAAAGGGGTGGGCGGCCCAGAACCGGAGCCAAGGGAACCCACAATGGCTCTGATCTCCAGTTGCCAATTTTTTCTTTCAGATTCCCAAGGCTCTCCACAGAATTCTGCCCAAATCTCTTCGCTAGCGATGTCCAAAACTAGAAAGTTAGCCCACCAGTTGTCCAAAAATGTGCATTATCTGTGCCCCCTTGAGGAGAAGGAGGGAAGATATTATGCCCCAGTACAAGTACAGGGGCAGGGTACAATTTTAGCGCTGGTGGACACGGGATCTCAAGCTACCCTTCTGTCCAGAAGGGCCTTTGATGAACTGAATGCAGGAAGGGGAGAGAATTACCAAATTCCTCTCACCTCTCTTCCTGGACAACTGCAGAACTTTGACGGGAAGGAAATTCCCGTCGAGGGGACGGCAGATTTGGACATTAAAATTGGGCGACACAAGTTGAAACACCCGGTCATAGTTGTGACTCCAGAGGGCACCCCTTGTTTACTAGGGAATGACCTCCTGAGAAGGTTGTCACCCCTAATAGATTGTGTAAACAAGGTCCTCTGGACCCAGACTAGCCGACCAATAAAATAAAACAGAGTGTCAACCATGTTAGTTTAAACGGCACCTGCCACATGGTTGAACAAAAATCTGACCAAGTAGAATTCCACTTCCAGAATCGCCAAATTCCAGACGTGACAGTAATAGCAGTAGGACAACAGACTGGTGATGGAAGGTCCTCTCAATTTCTGAAAATCAACCTCCCTTCCAGTTTAAAGTGGTATTCCACGCTGGAAGGAAACACTCTGAAATTCTATACTAATCCACAATCAGAAACTCCCACTCCTATAGTCCAGAAAGATGTGAAATCAGCTCAGAGCCTGGCTGATATTCAGCAAATTGGAGAGCAGTTGTTCATCCCTGTTCAGTTAAATGATGGGAAGGACTCTGTTCTCGCTCGAGTGTGTGTGAACAACGGTAAGAGCTTCATCAGCGAAGCCATGTTCCGCCAACTCCCAAAAGATCCAGCCATTCCCACCTTCAAACTGATCGACAAATGGGGAATGGACCTGGAAGCACCTAATTCCAAACATCTCCTGCCAAGCAGGTGTATGCTCAAAATCTCCATTGGCAACAAGAGCATAGTCCACAATTGTTGGGTCGTGCGAGACATCCCTGCCGCCTGTTACTTAGGCAGTGACATTCTCAATCGCTTTGCCATTAGTTTGGACCTAATAAACTTCAAAGCTTGGTCCCGATTAGCGGATAATCCCATGGGCTTTGATGATCCAGAAAAAGCATTTAGGTCAGCTCAATTGCTACCTTATGCAGTTGAAATTCAGATTAAAGAGGAAGTCACCATCCCAGAAAGGACCCGACAATTCTCCCTGGAAGTGAAAGCTAAAAGAGGACAACATTTGAAAAACCCTGATGCTTACATACATCTAAATGCTTCTCTGCAACTGCAAGGGTTAGGGGTAAACCCAACTCAATTAGTCAACATAGAACATGACACCATTCCAATAGAGGTGGATAACAGCGACTTAAAAAGTATTACTCTAGCCGCAGGCACCATTATTGGAATGGCGGTTGATGACCGACATTTTTCCATAGATTTAGGTAATGAACTGTTAGGGCCAATCCCCAAGGACTGCTTTGACAGTGACAGTGATGACAATACAACACCAGACAGGATTTTTACCCGGCATGGGGGGAACTTCCTGGTGTACACTTCTTGCCCTTATGGTAAGGAAGATGTGACTTGTGACTTCAGGAGGGATGAGGTGATTTTCCAGGTCCATGAGGGCTGCCTTTCCCACCTGAATCCTCCGGTCCAAATCAGCACTCTGACCAGGGACTTCTCCACCCAGCTGGAGGAGGCCGCTGAAATAGCCAAACCAGAAGTCTTTCCAGGCTTCAGGCAGATGGTGGAAGAGAGAGTTAACCTAGCTGATGCCTGTGTGACTCTGGAACAAAAGCAAAAGTTGAAACAAGTTTTCTTGGATTTCCAAGATCTCTTTGCGGTAGACTCATATGACTGTGGTCGCACTGACATCCACACAACAACAATCCCCACGGACCCTGGCATGACTCCTGTGTTTGTGAAGCAATATCGCTTGCCTCTCGCATCCATGGAGTCCCTTACTGAAATAATTAAGAACCTGGAGTCCCGGGGAATAATCCGCCCAGTCCACAGCACCTTCAATAATCCGGTGCTGGGAATATTGAAGCCAAACGGCCAGTGGAGACTCTGCGCCGACCTCAGGGAGCTCAACAAACGGGTCCATACCTCCCGATGGCCTCTGCCCTACATTGACCAAGGGCTGGCCCAGATCCAGGGGTCACAGGTATTCACTGCAATAGACCTGACCAATGGATACTGGACTGTGCCTGTCAGTAGGGAGGACCAATACAAGCTGGCTTTTACCTTTGGGGGCCAGCAATACACATGGACCCGGACTCCCTTCGGATACCTTAACTCCGGCAATAAATTCAACATTTTCCTACATAAGGCCATGCCCGACCTGGGTGCGAGGGGTAACCTGGCTTATGTAGATGATGTCCTCATCAAAAGTTCATCTGTGGGGGAACACATAGCGGAGATCCGTTATGTTCTGACGCAGTTGAGGGCCGCCGGAGCAAAACTTTCCTTTCAGAAAGCACAGTGGTGTAGAACCTGTGTTAATTTCTTGGGGCATGAGATTACTCCTCAGGGTCTTTGTCCCCAGGAAAAGAAAGCGGAAGCACTTCAGAAACGAAAAGACCCCACAACTCTGCGGGAACTAAGGAGCCTCCTTGGACTGACTAATTACAGCAGAAAGTTCATTGAGGGCTACGCAGAGATCACCAGACCACTGATTCATCTCCTGAAGGGGGGGTCAAGTGGGAATGGGGTCCAGAACAAGCCGAGGCAGTAAAACAACTCAAAAGAAGCCTCTCAAAAGCGCCTTGCATAGCTTACCCTGTCAGAAACAAGGAGTTCTTCCTGGAGACGGGGTTCTCTAATACGTGCTTGACGCCAGTATTATACCAAAAGCATGACAAGGTCAATAAAGTAATCTCCTATGCGAGCAAAACTTTATCCTTTGTGGAGGAAAAATTCAACGATTGTGAGAAGGCACTCATGGCAACGGTGTGGGCATTGAAGAATTACCGCCCGTTTATCCAGGGGGAACACATCATAGTGGAGACTCCACACCAGCCTCTGCAATATCTCCAAAGTGACAGAATCCGGCCCGGAAATGTGAGTAATTCCCGAATTACTTCCTGGATTCTGTCAATGCAAGGCTTTCCTGTGGAGGTCAGATATGGCCAAAACAAGAAGAGTCCCCTCGCGCAAGGTCTGGCTGACTTGCATGATTGTGCCAGAGAAAACTGTCTTGAGGACGAAAGTCTAAAAATCAAGGACAACACGGAGGCATACCTTAATTCCCCACACAAAGTCTTTGAAGAGGACAAGTGTGAGGGAATGCCCACTGTCTATGTGGATGGATGCTCTTACCATGTTGAAAACGACGGGGAGAAAGAACTGGTGGCCGGCGTAGGGAATGCATGGGTGAATGAGTCCCCAGAACCCTCCGCTGGATACAAAATTGGTCCCTGAAGTAGTCAGGTGGCAGAATTGATGGCTGTGCATCAGGCCATCCTCACTGCTGTCCAGCATCAACTCCACGAACTGGTCATAATCACAGATTCTGATTATGTACGGAACGGGTTCGTGGAGCACCTGGTTAATTGGAAAACCAGAGGCATGTTATGTGCTAACAACAAACCCTTGAAACATGGGAAGTTGATCCAAAACATTGATGATCTGGTCACCTCGAATGAGATGACCATCTATTGGAAAAAGATCAAGGGTCATTCCAAAGTAGAGGGGCCAGACAAAACTGGAAATGACTTAGCTGATCAGCTGGCCAAAACCGGGGCCATCCTAGGGGATCTAATTGAGATTGAGTCCCTGTTGGGGGAAATCCAGGTCACTGATATCACTAGGTCCCAGACCAATGCTCACAACGACATTTCAATTGCACAATGTAAGGAGACCCCTGATGCTGATTTGATTACCGCTCAGAAGGGGGATCCAATAATTGGTAAATTTTACCAGCACATTGAGGACCCTGAGAACTTTCCCCTGACGGATACCGATTACATTGGGAAAGAGGACCTAAGAGTGTTGATGAAATGTCCAAAAATGTTCCGGATCCAAGACGGTTTGCTGGTAAGGAAATCCAAAGCTGGCCACGATCAGTGGGTGGTTCCTACCTCATTCCGAAGCATGATGTTAAGTCACGCCCATGATGCGGCCACCGCCGGTCATAGGGGGTTTCACACAACATTGGAAATCTTAAGAGAGGTTGCATACTGGCCACACATGGGGCAGGACCTCGACCAATACTTGAAGGGGTGTCTTGTGTGTGCACAATTTCAGCCATCATCCCTCACGCACCGTTCACCCCTCCAAAAGAGGGGGATGACCCTGCCGTGGTCAGATTTACAAATCGACTTTGTAGGCCCTGTGATTCGCTCTGCTAGGGGGAATAAGTACATGTTGACTGTGACATGCTTGTTTACCAAGTGGGTGGAATGTCTCCCAGCCCCAAATTGCAAGGCAGAAACCGCAGCTGCCCTGATGATTAACCACATCTTTTCCCGTTTCGGTCTACCTCAAAGGATTGAGTCAGACAGGGGTAGCCACTTCACCAGTGAAGTAATGACAAAGATGTGGGAGATACTGGGGGTCAAGAGAAAGCTACACATTGCTTACTGGCCAGCTTCTTCTGGGGCAGTAGAGAGATATAACCGAACCATTGTGAGCATATTAAAGAAGTTTGTGGCAGATTCTGGGCCAAGTTGGGATATCCGATTACCTCTGGTCCTAATGGCCATCAGATCTACCCCTTCATCTGCAACCAAAATGTCACCATTTGAGTTGATGACTGGACGCAAGATGGTGCTTCCTCAGCATTTGCTCTACAGGACCCAAGAGCAGACACTGATAAATGCCTCCACAACTCATGAGTATGTGGAGAATTTAAGGAAACACCTTCAACATGCTTTTGCTTATGCTCAGCGGAATCTAGAAAGGTCAGCTGATAGCATGAAGACCCACTATGACCTGAAGACTTCCAGGAAGGAATATCAGGTGGGGGACCGGGTCTATCTATACAATTTCCAAAGGAACCAGGCCAAACAGCGAAAATGTTTGCCTACATGGAAGGGACCCTTTGAGATTATAGACAAAATCTCCCCTGTGGCCTACAAGATCCGCATCCCCAAAGGCGGTTTGGCAGAGGGGGAAGACAAGTGGGTCCACATTAACCAGTTGAAGTGTTGCCATCCCAGGCACACTCTGCAACAACTGGAGGAATCCTCTGGAATCCTAGAGGGTACTGTCTCAGATTAATTCAGTTCTAACTTAAAATATCCTATATATCGCCTATCTAATTCTGAGTTTCTCAATGTGGGTGTTTTGGTTTTTGAATGCAAAAAGAAATGTGCATGTTCATATGTTTTGACTATAAATTTATATGCCACCCCACTATATCAAGGTGGGGGAAAAATGTCTATGAATAGGTATTGCCGCTCTTCCTTTGTCGTCCTAGGAGAAAAGAAAACCTGTAGACTGGCCAAGGAGGATGATCCGGAGACTGGGAGCAGAAACGCAAGGGGCCCAGTGTAACGCCCAATATTCCCATCAGGACCGGCGAGGAGAACCGATCGATTAGTACCGGATGGAGGAAAAGATGCTGAACTGTGCCATCTATTGGAAGAAGATGAGGAAACATCCCAGATCTTGCGAGTCCCATCAGTGAAACAGAATGGCCATCGCAAGAGGGGGGCTTGTGGGATGTTTTCATCCATGCATCCAAGCCCTACCTCAAAACTGTGCAGTACTGACATGGAAAACATTATGATGACCAGAGCTTCCCAGAAAATGCACAGGGAAATGCATGAAGAATAGGCTGCCACTCATTTTTGCCGATGTTATGGGCACAGAAGGGCACTGCCTAAAACCACCATTGGACTACCCACACAGTAGTCTGAAACCATTGGGAATGGCAATGCTGACTGCCAAAAGCAACCTAGAATTGTGGGGAATTCATTTTCTTAAATCCCAAAAAGGGGTGCAGTACCAGTACTCACCACTATCAGAAAGCCAGCGTTTTAAAACCACCAGATTTTGTTTAAAACTGAATAAATGAACCCAAGGCAAGCCAAAGAAAGACTTACTGAGAGGTGGATACAATCTAAAGTTATGTTCTGAAGTGACTTGAAGGTTTATAACAAGACTGGCTGAGCTGTGGATTTCAGCAGTTTAAGTAAATTTGGACTGAAAGACACTAAAAATCTAAATGTTTAAAAGAAATGAGTGACCTACTTTTGAGTGTCACATAGGTTGCAATTGTTTAAATGTCATAGTTTTAAACTTAGAATCAGCATTCTAGCTGCATATGTAAAATGGTTAGTTTTATTTGAATGCAGAAAACTGGGTAACTAAAAGTGACATTAGCTGTGGCCTGGCTTAAGGAACTGAATTCTGCCCACCAGCTACCCCCGACAGGAGTTGAGACTTGCACAACAGCTGTGTTCCCAGGCCTAGCTGCCTTTTTGCTGCTCCCACCAAAAGGGATCTGACACTTCTCTGATTGGATTATCAAGGGACTGCTAGAGGCTAAACATAGGACCCAGGCAGAGGGTTTATTGAAGTGGCCATAAATGTGGCTTCCTCTTGAACAATGAGCCTTCCAGGGCCCAGGCAGATGGTTTATTGCAGGGGTAATAAAAGTGGCTTCCTCCTGGAAGTAAAGGGGAGGAGCACTGCCTGTGAGAGCAAGCTGGCTTGGCAGAACTGGAAAAACCAGAAATTCAACCTTATGCTGGGGGAAAACCACACCCCTGTAGCCAGAATATGGTTTTAGAAAAAGATGAATAACTCATAGAGCGGACTTGTGAAGATTATTTAAATGATACCATAATTCTTGTGATTTTTCTGCCCACATTTTAAGAGGTTTTTAGAACCGGTGGCATGATCTGGGGGCAAACTAGCAGTTAAGAGGGTATTACTTAAAAGGTATGCATGTTAAAAATCTGACACTTCATCAAGTAATGTCCATACTCCTTGCGCACATGTGTATAAATTTGGGGTAATGTCCGATATTACGAAAACCAGTTAAAAAGTGCAAATGTTGCCATTTCTGAATGCAAGCTCCCAGGAAGAGCAGATTTGGACAGGGTACACCTCCTGTGATATGTGAAGGGTGCATGTAATTTTAAACAAATGTGTACCTGCGCAAATATGTCTTTTAGGTCAGAATATAGATTGTGTGTAATTTGACAGGGGTGAGTTCTCTGTACCATAAACAGACCTCATCATGATGACACTTCATTTCATTCCCCCAATCAAGGGGAAGAGGATGAAGTGGCCAATGACAAGTGGAGAGGGGTAGAGCCTAGTGATGCTGCACACACACCCATTTTCAAAACACATAAAAGCAGACAGTCAGGACAGATAGAGACTTTCAAATCCATTTGCTGCGGGACGCTCTGCCGGGAAAATCCATACTTTACCTCCATCAATCTCTAGAGAAAGATGTGCAGACAGATCCAGACTTCAAATCCATCAATCTCCAGAATCCAGAGAGAGACAGAGCTGACCCAGATCACTGTGAAGTGCAGAGACCAGACCAGAGTCCAGTCTAAAACCTGACCAGATCCGTGGCGAGGCCCATTCAATTCAAGAATATAGTGTGAGTACCTAGCAGAACTGTGCAGAACCAATCTCTTAGTTAAAATAATCTAATCCAAGCTATTTAATCTAAGTAGAACTGCCTCCTTACTGTCACCTGTCATTTGCAAAGCTGTCACCTGTCATTTTCTAGTTGCTAGTTGTCACTTGTCTTTTTGAACTTTAAAATTTCAAATCCGAAAAACTACCTTTATTTAATCGTTCATAACTCCGTGACCGTTTGTCCTAGAGACTTGCAGTAACTTTCCTCTGAAAGCTGGGAATCGTGGCTTTTCTACGAACCTAGAACTGCATTCCTACCCTTGATACTTTTGCCGCAATCGCGAAAAACGCACTCGCGAATTTGCCACGATTCGCAAATTTCTCAACGTGTGAAAACAGCAGTTTTCTTGCTTTCAGTTGCCAAAAATTCGTTTAACCTGCTAGTTACTCCTAGATCCTTGCTAAAGTGAGCCTGAACTCATCCCAAGTATATTTCACTCACCCTGAACCTCTAGAGGGAATTAAAAGCATTTTAGCATATTTTTCACTTCATTGCCAGCACATATAAAAGCATTTTGGGCCTGTGTTTCCAACTTCTGTAGTCTAAGCTTGCTGGGGTGAACTGAATTACAGTTGATTGCATTTCTGAGAACTGTGTGCTTTCCTTCCATTTCAAAACACATAAAAGCAGACAGTCAGGACAGATAGGGACCTTCAAATCCATTTGCTGCGGGATGCTCTGCCGGGAAAATCCATACTTTACCTCCATCAATCTCTAGAGAAAGCTGTGCAGAAAGATCCAGACTTCAAATCTATCAATATCCAGAACCAGAGGCAGAGAGAGCTGACCCAGATCACTGTGAAGTGCAGAGACCAGACCAGAGTCCAGTCTAAAACCTGACCAGATTCGTGGCGAGGCCCATTTAATTCAAGAATATAGTGTGAGTACCTAACAGACTGTGCAGAACCAATCTCTTAGTTAAAATAATATAATTCAAGCTATTTTAATCTAAGTAGAACTGCCTCCTAACTGTCACCTGTCATTTGTAAAGCTGTCACCTGTCATTTTCTAGTTGCAAGCTGCACTTGTCACTTTGAATTTTAACATTCCAAATCCGAAAAACTACCTTTATTTAATCGCTCATATCTCCGTAACCTTTTGTGCTAGAGACTTGCAGTAACTTTTCTTTGAAAGCTTAGAATCTCAGCTTTCCTATGAACCTAGAACCGCATTACTACCCCCGATACTTTTGCCGCAATCGTGAAAAACGCACTCGCGAATTTGCCGCGATTTGCAAATTTCTCAACGTGTGAAAACAGCAGTTTTCTTGCTTTCAGTTGCCGAAAATTCGTTTAACCTGCTAGTTACTCCTAGATCCTTGCTAAAGTGAGCCTGGACTAATATTAACTAGATACCACTCACCCTGAACCTATAGAGGGAATTAAAAGCATTTTAGCATATTTTTCACTTCATTGCCAGCACATATAAAAGCATCTTGGGCCTGTGTTGTAAACTTCTGTAGTCTAAGCTTGCTGGGGTGAACTGAATTACAGTTGATTGCATTTCTGAGAACTGTGTGCTTTCCGTCCATTTCCTTGAATTGCATAAAAGGGGGGAGGGGATTGCCAGAGAAAAGTGATTACATTGTTTTGTTGAACGCATATTGAGTATTTTCTGTACTGCATTTTCATTCCACCTTGCATCCATTTGAAACCATACGGTATTGTTGCTATCTTATCCATCCTATAACCACTCATCATTGATTATAAAGAAGTGTGCTAGTGCCAGACTATCCATTATTGATTACTGCTCAGATTCAGTGTGATATTCAATTATTAATTTATTATAAAGTGTGATATATATATCTATTGTTTAAATTATCAAATAAACCTTTTAACTTGCAAAACAGAACTACTTCTTGGCTCAGTGGGGTCAGGGGGATTCAAAGAGAGGGGTGTTATATAGGAGTAGTCATCCAGAACGCATGAACTGGACATAAAGATATATCAATAAGGGTTTCCATTCAGTATCCCAGACTAGGCATTGACTTAGCTGTAGTGTTGAATTGAATCCTCTTACAGCATTTCTCTGCCATTGCCGTGGAACACGGAACACCAGCAATCATTTGATCTGCTCAAGACTGCATTGTGCTCGGCACCAGTTTTGGGCACACCAAACTATGAAAAGGCATTTGTGTTGTTTGTGCATGAATGTGATGGATGTGCTTTGGCTGTATTAACGCAGGAACATGGAGGGAAGAATAGGCCATGCGGTTACTTTTCTTCCTCCCTTGATCCTTTAGCATGTGCTTTGCCAAGATGTTTGCGAGCTGTCACTGCTGCTACTGCGTCTGTAAAACAGAGTGAGGGAATGGTCCTAGGCCATGACCTAACCCTGATGGTGCCTCACTGTGTGGATGTTCTATTGAACAGAACTCAAACGCAACACCTCACTTCCGCACGGTTGACGAGATATGAATTGATCTTGTTTGCTCCCCACATACAAATCAAGAGGTGTTGTGTTCTTAATCCGGCTGAATTCTTACCTTTCCCGCAAGGTACTGCTTGCAGTGACGAAGAGTCACATGACTGACTGTACACTACCGAACAAGAGACAAAGGGTAGAATCGATCTAAAGGACACTCCTTTGAATAATCCACAAGGGGAGCTGTTTTGCGATGGCTCCTGCTTCAAACCTCCGGATGGTACATCCACAGCTGCTTATGCAATCACCACATTAAGCAAAGTCGTGGAAACCAAGAGAATCACGCATAACTCTGTGCAGGCCGCAGAGATTATAGCATTGACCCGTGCTTGTGAACCTTCCGAAGGGCTTACAGTAAACATATATACTGATAGCCAGTATGCCTTTGGGGTGGTCCACAACTTTGGTAGACTTTGGTCAGAAAGAAGGTTCTTAACCTCACATGGTACAAAGATTCAGCATGGCTCCCTAATAGTACAACTGCTCTCAGCGCGTGCGCTCTCTACTCAGTTAGCTGTCGTGAAATGTGCAGCACATCGAAAGGTTATACATGATATAGAAAAATGGAATACTTTCGCTGATCAGATAGCTAAACAGACCGCCACCAATCTTTCCACAGAGATTTATATTTCAAGGGAGACCGTAAATGCCTATGTAATGGATGAGGGTATCGACTCCGTGAAGGATATCCAAGCCGATGCCACACAAGAGGTATCTAAGAGATGGGTAGAAGGCTTGGGGAATCTTGATGATGATGGGTGTTGGGTGGATGTGGCTGAAGAGAAATGGCTACTTCCTGACGCATATGTAATGATGATGGTCGTCATGGCTCATGGCCCTACACATATATGTGCCCAGAAGGTTACACAAATGTTGGAGAAAGTTTGGGCGAATGACAAAATCTCTAAAATAGCTCAGCGCTATGTTCAAGACTGCATGATCTGCTTACAGCATAATGTGGGAATGGAAACATCAACTCCAAGGGGAAGTTTTGGTCCACCTCTGTCCCCTTTGAGGTTATCCACCTTGATTTTATCGGAATGGAATGATGTAATAATCTGAAATATGTGTTAGTTGTTATCTGTGCTTTTTAGCAAATGGGTTGAGGCTTTCCCTGTTAAAGATGCTACAGCCATGACTACTGCAAAAACTATGTTAAAAGAATATTTTCCCAGGTTCGGACTACCAAGAGTCATCTTGTCAGACAATGGTCCACATTTTGTCGCTGCTTTAATCCTGCAGATATGTGCGGCATTGCAGATCGACAAACGGTTCCATTCGGCCAGACATGCTCAGAGTGCCGGATTAGTAGAAAGACACAATGGCATCATCAAGAACAAGCTCGCTAAGACGTATGCCGGCACCAAACTAAAAAGGCCGGACGCCTTACCGATCGTGTTACTAGCCATGCGTTCAACCCGTCAAACTAAGACTGGGGTCTCTCCATTTGAGGTGATCATGGGGAGACCTGCGAATATCTGGAACCTTCCGAAATGTCGATCTTTAAAGAATGTTGAAAATGTACTTCTTTCAGATTACTGTAGCCAGTTGACTAAAAACCTGTATTTGATTTATCACCAGGTGCGAGAGGCTTTACCTGTACACAACGAGGCCCCAGGTCATAGCATCCGGCCTGGAGATTGGGTGTTAACGAAGGCCTTTGAGCGTTCTTCTTGCCTTGCACCTCGGTGGCGGGGCCCGTTCCATGTCCTGCTGGTCACACAGACTGCGGTGCGTGTCGCAGGCAGGAAACATTGGATCCACGCGAGGCATGTCAAGAGACTTCCTCACCCAGTGCCATACGATACAGAAGAAACAGAACCCCTCGCTAACGCTGCAACCAACAATCCCGAAGCAGTAAATAGCGTTGAGAGTGTATCAGAGATTCTCTCTGAGCCCGTGGGGCCTGGGGAACCAGCCATCTTGTCTCCACACTCTCCAAAAGTTTCGCTTCCGGAAACTGTTGTTCTGGATCTTGCATCTTCACTTGCTCTTGATACGTCGCTTCTGACGGGAAGTGATGACACATTGTTCTCAGATCAATCAGTACCGGGGACAACTAGAACAATTTGCGTCCAAGAAAATAGACTAGGGTTGTGGAAGGACTAAGAAGTTGCTCGGCCCGGGGGGTCACCAGCAAATAACATTGGGGTTTGTCGTTTGAAGACTGCAATGCCTGCAACTGCTACCGCTCGTGCAGGACTGATAAATGATCGTGTGACCAGCAGTGAGAATGGACTAATTGTTTGGGCCCCGAAAACGTACTGCTGTCTTTTTATAATATCAATCGGTGTTATAATAGTAACTGTGGTACGTTTCTGGTACCTGGAAGACGTGCATCCTTTCGAAACCTTGTTACCAACTGAAAATGTACCCACTGTCCCTACTCCTTTTGTGCATTTGCATACTCTGTCTCTTAGAGACTCCCAGCATAGACAAAGGTATTACAACATTACCTTGTTACTTATCATGAATTCTACACATGCCATTTTTAATAAATCCAACTGCTGGGTCTGCTCGCATTTACCGCCACACAGGGATAAGGGGCTAGGCTGGTGTATTCATCCTTTACCTTTTGAAAACTACTTTTTATGCTTCTCTTAAAGCACTATTCTTTGGCTGTTGGAACAATAGCATCTCAGGGAACTTTGATGGTACTAATTTGAATAATTTTGAGAAACGTGTTCTTACGCCTTTGGGATGCTCGCTTTTCGCAAATAGGAGCAAACTCAACGTTGCTTCTATTAGGCCTTCTGATAGACTGTCTCGTCCTTTTCAATCTTTGATTTCTTTTAAGATGGCTCCTATAGGCAATAAGGATGCCATGCCTCCATCGTACACTGTTAATCATAGCCCCGATTCAGTTTCTTTCTGCATACAGAGGAATGGTACTCAGTCAATGGGAAATTTTAAAGGTTGTGCCAATGTTGCGAATTTGACTGGGGAAGACAGACCTTTGTATGTAGGTGAACATGTCTACTTTGTTTGCGGTAATGTAGCATTTCCATGGTTACCCAGGGATTGGCAGGGAACTTGTTATTTAGGCATCTTGTTACCCGGGGTATTCATAGCCAGTACTGTAGAGATTTCAAAGGCTCATCCACGGCGGGACGAGAATGGTGACACTCCAGCACAGGTTCTAGGGGACGTAGCGAAATCCCTTGTGCCATTTTGGGGACAAATACCAAACTCTGAAGACATCAGGAGACTAGCGAGAGTACTGGAGAAAACCATCAACCAGACCACAGACATACTCTATAATATGACATTAGAACAGAAAGCAATAAGATTTGTAGCACTACAGAACCGGATGGCATTAGATGTCATTCTGGCTGAACGTGGTGGAGTGTGTAAATTAGTGGGGTCCGCTTGCTGTGTTTTTTCGGCCAGATTCCTCCCCAAATATCTTGAAGGCAATACAGAATCTGCACGTCCTAAGTTCAAAAGTGCATGTTCCCGAGGGAAATTGGGATCTTAGCGCTTGGTTCTGGGACTTCTTGTGATCTTGGGGTTGGAAGGTGCTTTCGGTCTTGCTGATCATTTTGGGAATTCTGTTGTTTCTTTGCTGTTGTATCCAGTGTTTACCTAGTATATGTTCGATGCTAGGCAGATGTTGCGCACTGGCGATAGGTACAATAGGACACAAGGTATACACCCCAGATAAGAGTTCCAAACAGTATGTGCTGGAAGAGATTTTGATAGACGATCTAATGGCAATAGATATTTCTGACAGTGATTCAGGGTGTATGGATGTTGAGACGTGGAGTTGTTCGTAAAGTGACCAGAAGTAGTTTGCACTTGGCATAGGCCAAAAGGAGGGTTTGTCAAATGGGAAATCATATCGTGCCTCCTATACTGTATGAATATGTATATATATATATATATATACATATATATATATATATATATATATATATATATATATATATATATATATATATATATATATTGGCCTACGCCAAGCTGCTTATAAGCCACTTGTGAGGAAATCCGCGTTGCCAGGTCTTGACCTTAGATCAGTGTAAGCCGCCATTTTAGATCTATCCGCCATTTTAGATTCTCCCTCTAAAGTCACCCTGTGTTCTAAGATGGTGGACAATGTCACTTCGAATACAACATGGCCGTCTTGACCTCTATGTATAACTTGCCCGTAGGCTACATGTTGGGGTCATGAACTGAGACCTTGTCCTTCGCTGACCTGTGTGTAGAGGATTACTTGAACCAACAAAGCCAATCCATGAGCATATGTAAAACACAATGTATTCAAATACTGAAATGTGAACACTTGCTTGACTACATTGTATCAAACTGTTTAGAAGGCTTAACATGAAATCCTAAGATATACTGTTGCCAGTAAGGCTTGTTAGGGTAAACTCTAAGTGCACAGATGCATGAACTCGGCACAAACCCATGATCTGTAATGCATTAACTAATATTAACTGGGAAATGGGTTGAACATCATGTTTTCGAAGGTATATAAAGTGCGACTATTCTAATGTACAGTCACACTCACTGAGCATACCGAACCACGCTGGAGTTCGCTGTGTTGTATTGAAGGCCGGTAGCTATCTGTTGCTTTGTCCTTTGAAACTGTTCAGTATAAAATAAAGATCTTTGTATGTTCCTTTGTAACCCGTGTTTGGTGTATTTCCCTTTGGGGTACTCAGCCTCGATATCTTCTTTTTGTTTTCACACCTGGATGGAATTACAGAGAAAATTAAAAGACTGAAAGCTAGCTATAGGAGTTTGGATGCAGTTGGCCAACTATTCAAGGGTTAATAATAACACTGGGATATAGTGGGTTATTAAGGGAGAGAGAAGAAGACCTTACTCAATAGTGTCTGAGATGAGAACTGGTGTACCCACGTAGGGAACATGGTAGGGGCTGATCAACCAGCAAATTTAGAAAAGCTGAATATTGTAGCCACCTGGACTTGAAAAATATCAGTGGCAGACCTTAATACATTAATTGGAAAATGTAATTAATTGCATGCTGCCAGCCCTGATTAAACAGTCACGGTGGTCCTGGGCCCTTGTGCTACACATACTTTTTGTGGGTATTGGAAGCAGGAGAGTGTTCCTCCCACATCAGGGGGTGGGGCGTCTTGCATTAAATTTATAAAAGAGGATGTTGGAAGAACCCTGCTAATTTTTGTCTGTTAGCAATGTTAGACATACCGGCCAAACTATTTGGAGAGTGCTGTTGGATTTGTTTACCCAATGGATTGATCATAGGAAAATCCTCTCGCCTAATCAGATGGGATTTGGAGGTCAATCTAGTACCATACACAATTTGCTTACCTTGGTGTTGATAGAGGAATATGGCTGGCATCGAAGCCATATACCAGTTTACGCTGCTTTTATTTACTTCAGTGCAGCATTTGAATTTTGAATTTATAATGTATATAAGAACAATTGTTTGTATGTTTTCTGTGTATCTTTTGTCATGTTCAGCGATGGAAAACAATCTGGATGGGAATGATTTACATTTATCCAGTCTCATGAAATTTGAGGACATATTATTGAGGCCAAAAATTAATATTGATGTTGATTTCTTGAACAATGAGGATAATGAAGACGTGGAACCAATTGTAGATTCACATGGTTTTGCAGAAGATAATGTAGGGAGGGTTGGAAGAGAGGGATCTGTAGGATGTTGCTACGTCTGCTTGCTCTTCCCCAATGCTTCTGGTGTTCCGAGGGTGTTTATCCTGAATGAAATAGAGTAAGTTGATGCACTGTATCTAGTGCACCTAGCTTTGTGCAGGGGAGGAGGGCAGTTAAAAGGGCAATCATTGACAGCATCAATTTGAACTATTGACAGGTAGTAAAGAGAAGAAGCATGTTCGGTGTATGCAAAGAGTCCCATTAAGTTTAAAAGGGGCTATCAATATCAATAACCGATGGGAGCAATCGGTGAAGGGAGCTGGAGGAATGAGGGGATTGTCAGAAGAAGGGGTGGTACAGCTAAACCAAGAATGTGGACATTTGTGGCAAAGATATTTACAAAATCTGACATGGCTCTGGGAGCCAGAAAAAACTGTTAAGATACAGACTCATATCCATTTTTCTCTGTGTTTTAAGGACCGTACCAAGGTGCCTGTTGGCACAAATTGGAGCCGCAGCTGCATGATTCAGATCGCCCACCAGGCTGGAGGTACCGCTGCTCTTCTGGACATAATGTGAACGTGTGGATTGTACGCATACATGCAGTTGCCACCAGACTGGTGAGGTGTGTTTGGTTTTTATCACGTTACATGTCCCTGTTTTTGTCATTCTGTAGGAACATTTGATTGTGGGCCACCCAATGCCCAAAGTCAGATCTGTGCCCCCTTTGTCTCCTGTGCCACTTGCATCCCCTGTATCACCAGTCTCTAGAGGCCAAGAGGAGAAACAACACCCTGCATAATTAGATCAAACAGCAGTAAATAGAAGACTGAAATAGATAAATATGTGGGTGTTAGGCAGTGTAAGGCAGAAACTTGTGCAGTTCCCGTTGGGAACACTGCAAAAGATTTAGGACTACAGGTGTTAGCAGTAAACCACTTGGTAGCAGTCTGTACCACCCATATTTACCTGGTAGCTGTGGCTGAGCAGTCAGACTTCCCTCAAGAAGAGTTAGGCAGTATGCAAAGTATACACAATAGGCACTCAGATACAATAGCACAAGCAAACGCTGACCAGAGCTTTGGTATCAAAGTATATAATTATTTATTTAAAAACACACTGTTTGAAACACTCCAGCACTCTTAAAACACTCTAAACACAGTTACTATTATAATATATGCAACCCTTATTCCTTATCAGACAAGTCTTAGTTAACACCACTTATTTCCAGACAGAGGTGAGCACTTAACTATAGATGGCACTCCAATAAGTTAATGAAGAAGGGAGGGAAAAAGACAGAATATGTGAAGATACACCACTCTAAGATTTAGGAACACTTTTAGCAAGGTAGAAGAGCAAAAGTCACTTGTGAGCCAAAATCCATAGGCTGGGCCCACTCTTAGAGAGAGCAGAGCACAAATGCGCCCAAGATCACACAGTTACACTAGGCTTTGAAAGTCTTGCAGAGAGTTTGAAAAGAGTGTAGAGAGGCTCAGCAAAGTTTAGCCAGGGTGTCCCAGGCTAACCCAGGTTCGAAAGCCGGGGGCTAAATCTACCCCGTACAGTCGGTGGCAAGGGATGCCAAGCAGAACACGGTACCTTAAGTGGGAAGGATCCTCCAGCGGTGGCAGTTGTTCCTGGCAGCGGCTGCAAGTCTTGGCGTCGTCCAGGGGAAGAGAAGATCTCGACTTGGAGGAAAGATGAAGGTCGTTGCACTGCCAGGGAAGAAACCAGCCGCTGAGTTTTCCAGTTAAAGGTATTACCCTTTATTTTGCTGTCGTGGTAAAACGTGGTATTCCGGTTGCCGGGGTGCTTGGCACAGGCAAGGCGGCCACGAGATGCGTCGGGAAGGCGAAAAGACGGTGAAACTGGTTATCCCCACCAGTCAAAGGAAGAAGACTCTCCGGCGGGAGATCTCCTCTGTTGTTGGGAAAAGTGGTGAGACGGTCCAGCAGGGCTCCACCGGTGGTGTTGTCGTGATAGGTCGGCTCCGCTTCTCCCTCATCGGATTCTTAGGTCCTGTGGCGACTTCTGAAGTTCCAGTCCCCAAAACCCTGCTTTTATGCAGAAAACCCCCATTCACTCAGCCTAGCTGTCACTCAAACATGCTAAGTGGTGAGCCGGCCGGCTCACCACTTAGGACAATCAGGACGGAGTGCGACTTGAGTTGCCTAGGCAACTCAGTCCAGGGTGCCTAAATCCCCCTCCACCCCCCCTAAGTACCCCAGACAGAGTGGCACCACTTTGGAGGGCTTCTGTGGAGAAGCCCGCCAAAAAGTGGAAGAAAGGGCTCAACTTGGGTTGGAGTCACAGAAGAGAACACAAACGCCATTTTAGAACCGAGTTTTGTCAAAAAATACCAACCGGAGTATTAAAAATAATTTAATAAACCGGCGGTATGTTTGAGGCTTTCGTATTTAAATAAATAAAGATAGTAGCCTCAAACAATGGGAAAATCCCATAGAGAAATATTTGCGGTTGAATATAAAAAGTAGTATCCACTGCCACCAGCCAAAACTCGATCAGGGGGGACGGAGACATGCCCCCTCGACTAACAGACCCCGGGGCAATCAAATTGCCCCAGCCAGTACGTCCACAATATGATGGTTTGTACTGGTTCTGTTCAGGATTCAAGACTAGTAAAGTCAATGGTGACTTTACATGCCCTGGGAGACAGTAGTCAGTCCCAGGGTATGGAGTCTATACTTGGGGGTCACTATGACACCCCTGTGTTACTGCACTGATGGTGCTGTGTAACACACATCACAAAAACACATGAAGCCCTATGGAGTAAAAGACCCCATAGCCCATTAAACACATCTAGAGTCAAAGGAACACACTCAAATCATGTCCAAGAGTGAGGGTAAAAGAGTCTCACTCTTGGCAGGAGAAAAAAATAAACCCCAAAAATCCAGCAAAGCTGCTGTGGGACTCACTAGGTTAGGAAATTCAGCCTAAACAGAGAATTCTCCCTAACAGTTATAAACCGTTTTGTGAGAGGTAGGCGATGTTGGCCATTTTTGCCAATTGGACATGCATGGACGGAATGGAAGAAAAGGGTAGGAAAGCCAAATTGGAGGACAGAAAGAAATATATTTCTGTAAAGAAGTAAAAATTCCAAGTTTGTCATGATCTCTGCTTCCAAAAGATCAGGACTTGCCCGACTCCCTTGGAAGCAGACCCATAACCCCGGTTCCGAGTGCCAGCCAGTCCCAATTGGGACCTTTTGGACCCTGTCCTGGCGCCAGTGGCACCAGGCTCATAAAGATGCCCAGTCCCAGCGCTGGAAGCGCCGGGCTCATAATGCTTGGGTGGACTTACCTGCAGCAGACCATGCTGCTTACTTACCTGCCAGTTGAGCCCCTGATCCTCTTCTGTTTGGGACTACTTTTCCTGTTGGGTGGGGCAGGAGCCACTCCCTAGGTTCAGAACACTGGAACTCTTCTGGAAAGCAGGAACTCTTTTCTCATCTAGGCGAGGCTGTGGAAGGAGACACCTAAGCACTACAGGAGGCTATTTAAACCACACCCGATGGATGAATCTTGCTTTGCGTTATTCTGCATTCTCTGCAGCAGAACGCTCATCATGTCTTCTGCTTCTGATCCTGGGCCTAAGGGAACAAAGGCTTACCATCCTGGAATCCAGTCTTCAGCAGCACCTGTAAAGACAAAGAAAGAACAGGTTAGCACTACGGTCTTCAGTGGCAGCGCATCTCTTACCTGGTCCATCGGCTGTCACCAACGCCTCGCGCTGCATTCCGGCATCTGAAAGACAATGGCTTACCTACTCTTCGCATGCTCCGGAGGTCTTCACACTGCATTCCGGCATCTGAAAGACAAAAGCTTACCAGCTCTTCGCACGCTCCGGAGGCCTTCGGCGCTGCATCCCGCATCTGAAAGACAAAAGAAGGTGCGTTTAAAGACATTGGGCAACTTTATTACTCACGTGCCATTACTCCTTCCCACGCCGAATCCAGTGGGTATTCCAGCACCCTTCAGCTTCTCTAAAGCTCCGAACTTGTACCTGCAAGATAAAAGGGACAGTTAGTGCGCATCGTGAAGCAGGCTACAAGCGCTTACTTACGTGCTTCCAGGCGCTTCTATTCCTCACGCGGGTTCGATCCTCAACTCTCATCAGCCCGCCATCCGCCATCGCCGGAACCCTGCAAAACAAGAGATATCATTACAAAAGACTTTTAAGACATTTGAAGTGCCCAGAACTTACCGTTCGTGCAGTTAACGACGGACAGCAGTCCTCTGAGGTCAAGAGGCCTGCATTCTTATCCAGTGAAGAAACTGGTTACGGCACCCTGCCCCGAGGCAGATGGAGAGCTCGGCGTTCACTTACCTAAGGTGAGGGCGTTAACCTTTGGGGTTCTACAGGAGAAGAGAAAGGGAAGAGGAGAGAGGCAACCCCAGTTCATTAATCCCATATTTTCTATCTGCAGACATCTTACTCTTCGAGTCAGACACACAGTGCACAGAGGTCCAGCCCAAAGAGCCAACCGTGTGTTACACATCACCTTTGAAGATACGGCATTCACCCAGTCAAGACCGGCGCCTCTGCGGGAATCAGGTGAGCGTTACAGAACGCAAAGCCAACCGCAAAACTCCAACCCAGGCGCTATGGAAACCTCGGATACCAACCAGCTAGCCCAGTTACTTGGGGAACTAAGAGCAGAAGTGCATGCAGCCCGTCAGGAAACGAATGCTCTAAGAAGGGAACTGATTATTTCCAAGGAGCAAACAGACGATCTCGCTAGACAATTGCTACAGTCACAAGCCGGACAAACTCCGTTACCCGCATCAGGGGCAAATCTTCCTTCAACATCCTCTACGAACCCAGTGCAGATCAACCTACCTGGAAATGTACCTCTGGCTCCGCCTGAACGATTTTCTGGTGACCCAAAGAGGTTTGCAGTATTTATTAATCAGTGCCGGTTGCACTTCTTATGCCGGCCAGCAGCCTTTCCAACTGATCAAGCTAAGGTAGCTTTCGTGCTTTCGTACCTTAGTGGCAATGCGGCAGACTGGTCGATCCCTCTAGTTAATCAAGATGATCCGGTTCTCCATGATTTTCAAGCTTTTCAGCTCAGTATGGAAAAACTGTTTGCAAGAAATTCACAGGGGCAGGCCTTGGACAATGAGCTCCTTTCATTGCGACAGGGTAATCAAGACCTTTTGGCTTATATTGCGTCTTTCAACAGACTGATAGTGGAAACTCGATGGCCTGAGGACAAAAGGATTACGCTGTTTTATAGAGGTCTACGTGGAGAGCTCAAAGATGTGTTAGCCCAAGTAGTGAATCCCCCGCAAGACTGTTCGGACTATATTGACTTAGTCGTTCAAATTGACCACAGACTGCAGAACAGGAAGGCCGATCGTTCCAAGTTTGATGCTCGAGTATTTTCCAAACCACCAACTCCTACCAAAGGAGTAGACTCCGGGGAACCCATGCAAATAGGGGGCCTGAAAGGACCACTAACACAAAAGGAGCGGGAAAGGAGAAAACAGCTGCAATTATGCCTCTATTGCGGAAACACGGGGCACTTTCTTCGAGACTGTCCGGTGAAACCAGCCAAGAAGGCAGTAGGAGCTGCAGTTACCAGGGTCACAAACTCTGAGCAGGGAAACGACCTCGCCCGACAAGAATAGAGGTCCTCTTGCCGAGCGTTAAAACCAGTTCCGTGACCTCGCATTTCGTAATACCTATGGTCCTCATTAGCCCTGAACATCCGGATCGATTACATGCGATTGAAGCTTACGTCGACAGCGGTGCCATCGGCAATTATGTGGATCATGAAATGGTTTTGAGGATGAATCTGACTCTTTGTCCAAAGGCTGTAAAGGACGTCATTACTACGGTGGATGGTACGGAGATAGCCTCTGGACCAGTAACGCATACCACCCAAGAAGTGACGCTAGTAAGTCAAGATGGACACCATGAGAAGATCGTGTTCGATGTGATCAAGGCCCCTCAGTTCCAGATTATTCTAGGAATTCCTTGGTTAGAGAAGCACAATCCTCAGATCGATTGGGGAGCAAGAACGGTTCAGTTTCCAGAATGTGTCTCTACTTGTCACCCTCGACCTGGTGTTGCACTGGCAGCAATTTCCTCAGAGGCTCCCCAGTTACCTCCTGAATACTTAGAATTCCAAGATGTTTTCCGGAAGGATCAGGCTAACTCTCTACCTCCTCATAGGTCTTATGACTGCCAGATAGACCTGATACCTGGATCTACTCCTCCTTGTAGTAGAATTTATGCCCTCACCGAGCCTGAGAATCTTCACCTCCGACAATACCTGGATCAATACCTAGCGAATGGGTTTATTCGTCCTTCCAAGTCCCCTGCTTCCTCAGCTTTGTTCTTCGTTCCAAAAAAAGAAGGGGACCTTAGAACTTGTATAGATTATCGCGCCCTGAACCAGATCACCGTTAAGAATAGATATCCGTTACCTTTGATCCCTGAACTCCTGGACCAAGTCAGAAAAGCATGCATATATACAAAGCTGGATCTTAGAGGAGCCTACCACTTGATACGAGTAAAAGAGGGCGATAAATGGAAGACGGCCTTCCGCACCAAGTATGGGCTATTTGAATATCAGGTCATGCCCTTCGGACTTTGCAATGCCCCGGCCGCCTTTCAATATTTTATGAACGATGTCCTCAGAGAGCTCATAGATGTGTGTGTTGTTGTTTACATTGACGACATCCTCGTTTATTCTTCATCGGAAACTGAACATCGGAAACACGTGAAAATGGTCCTCGAGAGATTGCGTCAACACAAAGTTTTCGCTAAGTTGGAAAAATGTGTTTTCAACGTGACTGAAGTTGAATTCTTGGGATTCATATTATCACCTAGCGGAGTGCGTATGGATTCAAAGAAGGTCGATGCAATTCTCAAATGGCCATCGCCATCCTCCGTAAAAGGTGTTCAAAGCATGTTAGGCTTCGCTAACTTTTACCGCAGGTTTATCCCCGAATTCTCTCGAATAGTCCAGCCCATCACCGCCTTGTTAAAGAAAAACAAACGTTTTGAATGGTCTACCGAGGCGGAACAAGCTTTCCAGAATTTGAAGACTAGATTTATCTCTGCACCGATCTTAAAGCATCCTCGCCCAGAACTCCCCTACATCGTTGAAACTGATGCTTCGAGCCTTGCCATGGGGGCAGTTCTATCACAAAAGGACCCAGTAACCAATCAGTTGCATCCCGTGGCATTTTGGTCCCGCAAATTCTCGCCTCCTGAAATCAATTACACTATTACTGATAAGGAACTTCTAGCTATCAAGTCCGCCTTTAAGGCTTGGCGGCATTATCTTCTGGGGGCCCGACACACCGTTACTGTGATTACAGATCACCGAAACCTGCAATATTTGAAAACCGCAAAAGCTCAATCCTCTAGGCAACTCCGTTGGGCACTATTCTTTGCCGAGTTTGACTTCATAATTACCTATCGACCTGGTACAAAAAACGGTAAAGCTGATGCCCTTTCCCGGATGGGAGTGGAAGAACATTTGATCAATCCTAAACCTGTACCTATCATTCCCGAACAAAGAATTCTAGGTGTAATCACCACACAATCCATAGAGGAAGTTACGGATAAAGCCAGGCTACTGGTAACTCCAGCAGACATACAGAATTGGCATCTGCAGGGAAAGGACTTTACGGTGAAGGACAACCTATTATATTTCCAAGAACAGTTATACCTGCCCAGCACAGATTTACAGAAAAAGGTAATCTCTTGTTATCACGATTCTTTAATGGAAGGACATCCCGGTATGACCAAGACCTCGGAAAAGATCAAGCGCTACTTCTGGTGGCCGTCTTGGAAAAAAGATATCAGAGACTTTATAATGTCCTGTGGAGTATGCGCCCAAAACAAGAGTCAAAAGGAAAAACCAGACGGCCTCTTACGCCCTATTGACATCCCACCTCGCCCTTGGCATACGCTTTCTATGGACTTCATCACCGATCTACCTCCATGCTCCGTAAACAATACGATCCTAGTAATCGTGGACCTATTCTCCAAGCTGGCGCATTTCATTCCACTCAAAGGCTTACCAACAGCAGCAACTCTGGCCCGAGAATTTCTCGAAAACATCGTCCGACTGCACGGTTTTCCTTCAGTTCTAATTTCGGATCGAGGTAGTCAATTTATTTCTCATTTTTGGCGAAGTTGCTGTCGGTCGGCTCAAATTGATGTGAGACTTTCGACCAGCCACCACCCTCAAACCGACAGACAAACCGAGAGGACCAATCAAACTCTGGAACAATATTTCCGAAAAGAAGACATCCGTGGGAATCCGCAGAGGTATGATTTGCGCAAATCGGCCCAGAATATATTACCCAGACACCCCTGCAAAGTCCGAAATATGGGGGAAAAAACACATTTTCCGCACATTTCGCTCAGCTCACCCATCGAAACATGCCCCCAACAACACATGGCCTTCTGTCCCACGTTCCCATAGGTGTCCCAATGAAAACGGTACCTCACATGTGTGGGTGCACCTACCTGGGCGCCAAGGGGAAAGCCTAAAACACAGGTAACTCCAAGTCTGTTTCGACACCTGAATTTGAAACTTTCTCCAGACAAGCACAACATACAGATATGGGCCTCGGATGTCCAAGCCACCAAGGAAAACAGGGAACCCCATGCATTTCCTAAAAGAGGACACCCGTGGGAATCCACAGAGGTATGATTTGCGCAAATCGGCCCAGAATTTATTACTCAGACACCCCCACAAAGTCCGAAAAGTGGGGAAAAAACCCATTTTCCGCAAATTTTGCTCGGCTCACCCATCGAAACACGCCCCCAACAACACATGGCCTACCGTCCCGCGTTCCCACAGGTGTCCCGATGAAAACGGTACCTCACATGTGTGGGTGCACCCACCTGGGCGCCAAGGGGAAAGCCTAAAACACAAGTAATCCCAAGTCTGTTTTGACACCTGAATTTCAGACTCTCTGCCGACCGGCACACCATACAGATATGGGCCCCGAGTGTCCAAGCTACCAAGGAAAACAGGGTACCCCATGCATTTCCGAAAAGAGGACACCCGTGGGAATCCGCAGAGGTATGGTTTGCGCAAATCGGCCCAGAATTTATTACCCAGACTCCCCCGCAAAGTCCAAAATGTGGGAAAAAAACGCACTTAACACACATTTCACTTGGCTCACCCATTGAAAGACGCCCCCAACAACACATGGCCTACGGTCCCCTGTTTCCACAGGTGTTCCGATGAAATCGGTACCTCACATTTGTGGGTGCACCTACCTGGGCGCCAAAGAGAAAGCCTAAAACACAGGTAATCCCAAGTCTGTTTCGACACCTGAATTTGACTCTTTCTCCAGACAAGCACAACATACAGATATGGGCCTCGGGTGTCCAACCCACCAAGGAAAACACAGAACCCATGCATTTCCGAAAAAAGGACACCCGTGGGAATCCGCAGAGTTATGATTTGCCAAATCGACTCGGAATGTATTACCCAGACACACCTGCAAAGTCCGAAATGTGGGGAAAAAACATATTTTCAGCACATTTCGCTCATCCATCGAAACACACCCCCAACAACACATGGCCTACCGTCCCGCGTTCCCACCGATGTCCCAATGAAAACGGTACCTCACATGTGTGGGTGCACCCATCTGGGCGCCAAGGGGAAGCCTAAAACACAAGTAACCCCAAGTCTGTTTTGACACCTGAATTTCAGACTCTCTGCCGACCGGCGCACCATACAGATATGGGCCTCGGGTGTCCAAGCCACCAATGAAAGCAGGGAACCCCATGCATTTCCGAAAAGAGGACACCCGTGGGAATCCGCAGAAGTATGATTTGCGCAAATTGGCCCAGAATGTATTACCCAGACACCCCCGCAAAGACTGAAATGTGGGGGAAAAACGCAGTTTTCTGCATTTTTCACTCGGCTCACCCATCGAAACACAACCCCAACAACACATGGCCTATCGTCGCGCATTGCCACAGGTGTCCGGATGAAAATGGTACCTCATCTGTGTGGGTGCACCCACCTGGGCGACAAGCAGGGTCGGACTGGGACAAGAAATAGGCCCGGACACCCAAAGAAAAGTGGCCCACCCCTCACCTCAAAAAAGTGGCCCACAAACCATCATCCGTGAATCGCGTCAATTCACGACTTTACAGAAAATTCTACTTATTGAGGGTTCATGTGTCTGTTGCATGTTATGTTTTGTGTAAATGATTGAGAAAGTGATAACATAGCTTAATACTTATTTTGCAGAACCAGACTTAAGTCATGTCTTCTCGTTGCCACCAGTATTGAATATAGAGTTGCATTTAATAAGCAGTGCAGCCAAATGATGACCCCGGAAAGTAATAGTTGCCAGTTAGATTTATGCTCAAATTAACAACACAACTCATAAAATAGTATAACTTTGCTTACACTTCTGTGACAGGGTTCACAGCTCCGAGGTGCAGGAGTTTCTGATAACTTGTTTTGATACATCTTAATTTATGGTAGGTAACGGCCTTGAGGCCTATACAGACAACACTTTATCCAGGTCCCCGTCCCCCCACTGCTGCTGCTGATCCTGCCAGGTGTTGTCATTACTCACCTTAGGGACAACTAGAATTATCCCAGTGCCCATTTCCTTCAACTAAATTCCCACATTTCCTTTTCCCACACCACCTCATATGAAAGTCTGTGCCAAGCTTGAACAAAGTATTTCACCAGTGAAATAAATGTGTGGAACTTTTTGGAATGCAAAGTGCAACCATTCAGAGAAGTGTATAATCACCCCCCAGCTGAGCTGTTTGCTTGGCAGGCACCACCATTTTCTTTGTCAGTTAAACTCGCAGCTGGGAGAAAACATAGGCAACAGCAGAATTGAAGGTAAGCTGCATGCCCTGTTGACATGTCACATGCCTAGGAAAGCCTTAAAAGGGTATTTCTAAAGAAAAATGCATTACGCTTGGTATGACATCTTTTATAAATATATATATATATTTGATAATTCTGTTGGGGATTGCGGTCCGGAGCATTCATCAAAATGCCTGTTATTAAAACCGCCTTTCACTTGCAATTGGCAAGAGGGGTTCGCTGACTTGCCATGACTCATCTGCGCTGTCAGCAGCGGCGTATCCTTCTGTGTCAAAAAATAATGGGCCTCATTACGACCCAGGCGCTAATGGGTTAACGGCGCCGTAAAAGGCTGCGGCGCTGTTAATCTATTAGCACCTAATTACGAGGTCCCTTTGCGGGACCCGACCTTAACGGCTGGTTTTACCAGCCGTTAAAGTAGGGACCCGCAAAGGGACCTTGGTGCTAAGTACGGTGCCGCAATTTGCGGCACCGTACTTAGTGCCTTCCCCATTCCCATTGAGCCCTATGGGGCAAAAATGGGAATGGGGAAGGGCCATGGAGGAAGGGGGAATTACCGCCCCGCCAACCTTGTAATGGGGTGGTAATTCCCCCTTTCTCCATGGCGGAGTCGGTAACTTACCGGCATGGACCATGGTTCTAATAGCACCAGGGTCTTCCGCCAGGGTCGTAATGAGGCCCAATGTCTTAATTTTGACTTCCCTTCACAGCCCTGCTCCTTCTCTGAAGCGAGAGGAGGTGGCTGATTTGTATTGTGTGCTGGGTGGACGGGGGCGCTGATGGGGCTGCATGCAGATTAGTTACTGTAATGTGTGTGTGACCACCAGTCCACAGCTGTAAAGTGAATTGTCTCTGGTCATTCAGTGCTCATTTGTGTGTGCATCAACACAATGATTCACACTCCACTAGTGACATCAACAGACACGTGTCAACAATGCAATCGCATGACACTCGTCTCGGCTGCATCAGCCTTGGGTACTACGAGGTCCTTACCATTTGAGACCAACTACATTATATTTTTTTCTAAGAATCTTTCGGTTATTCCTCTCCTTCGGGGTGGGGGAACACAATCGTCCCCATCATAGAGAGTCGCATCATCTCCCTGTTTAACTTTATGAAGTTGGACCTGAGCACGAGAATAAAGTGGCAGGTGACAAAAGGCTGAAAACACAAAGTAAAGAACGGGAAAAACAGGTGCTCTCTGGAGACCGGTTCAGTGTGCCCCCACACTACACAGAGCTGGTTTTCGGAACAGGTGCTCAGCCATCCCCTGCTGCTATGTACACTTATCTATGTGTGGCGACTTAGATGCCAACTCATTCATATTGGGGGATGAGGTTGGGTTTGAACATATAAGATGCCATATATATTCACAGCGGGCCGGGACCCTGGAAGGTTTACATGTGAGAGTGCCAAAAATAATCTGAGATAAAATTGAAATACTGACTTTTCAAATGCCCCTCCACACCTCCTGAAAAAACTTTCTTGGTCAGCAGCTGCTCCTGCTAGGTGGCACTGGCAGCTGGTGACGGGCACGTGCGCCGTCCGTGCTGCTGGTCCTCTGCTCAAGATGGCAGCCAGGTGAGGTCACTCACAGCGGTGCAGTGCCAGTGCGTGTCCCACTGCCCGGGCCCCCAACTTAGCAAGAACTTTGGGGTGGCGGGGGGCTGGGAGGATTAGCCCTGTTTATTTGTCCTGTGCACTTTCGTCAAGTTGAATGAAATGTACATATTTCACTCACCATATGTTCACTTCTTGTGATGTCACTTTCCAATGCGTAAATCAGAGTCCATGCCACTTTTTTTTTAGGACTCGAGCCCTGACCCGCCCAATCCAACCACCAGCCCCCACTAAAAATCGAGAGCCACAGGTGCAAGCTTGCAGTGTCACCCCGAGTGTCAGTGTCACCCATCCTCGTGAAACGTGTGCACAAGTCTGCACTCTCCGGCACTGGACTTTGCAGATCTGTCCCAGCTGAGTCCATCCAACAATGAGCGGCCAGGGGGTATTTACTGGGCGCCAGTGCCACGAGCACAGGTTTGCAGATCTCCTGTCATCACCACAGAAAAACAGTGGCATAACGTGTCCATTCTCGGGGTTACCCATCGGGTGAGTCGCGTGATCTTTGTCACCTTGTGGCTGCATTGGGGGGCAGCCTGGCACATGCCTGCACCAGGTTGCCGAGCAGTGTGTGCTGCTGGGAAGTGGAATAGCTCTGACCAGTCAGGTGTGGGACTGAGGCAGGGTCTTTACCCCCCACTGCTCTCCCATTGTCAACACCGACTCGAGCACTGCAGCGTCTGGTGCCTTTGGCTGATTGTGCGTTAATAAAATTCCCTCCCAGGATCAAGCGATTTTAACAGCGTCATACTGATGCTACTATCAAGTGTGAAACAATGATGTAACTATTGTGTGGATCTGCCCTCCTCCTGAACCCCGGAATATGTGGGATAAACTAAGATCTCCGACTTGTCCCAAATCTATGAAAGATGCCAACACAGAAGAACTAGTGTCGCAAGCGAGCATTTCATGTCTTCACTTCTAGCTGTTTGAGTCCCTGGTATTTTATACTCCACAATTTACAGCCACTGTTTTCTACAAGGGAGCAGATGTAAAGACACCTGCCGTGTTTAAAACTCTCACCTCTGCTTCCTCTGTGGCCAATCCCGGTTCAGGTTAGTTCTTCTGCCGGGGCCGGGCAGGCCGGGCCCTTTTACTGCACGTGGTCTCTTCGAGTCTCGACCCTCTCTCAAGTCTCGATGTCTGCTGCTGCCTGCTGCACCATGGTCCATGGTGCACATGAGACTGCCGTCTGCTGCTGGTAGCCAGTCGCCCTCCGTGCGCGGGTGTCTGTGGCTGGCTGACTGTGTGCAACTGTGCTAAGTGTGCACCCAAATAATTGATGCCGGAATTGACCCCTCTCTGGCGGCGCAGAGTCTTTGTGCAGGGCTGCAGGCTGAATTTTCATTGGCCCGCGGCCCCGCCCACGCTCCCCGGCGGCCTTCCAGGCACAAGTTTCTTTTGAAAGCAACTTCAATGGAGAATGTGTGTGCCGTGGGCGTGGCTTGTGCGGTGGCCCAGCCCAGACTGCCTGACGACTGCAGCCCATAGAGCCCAGCCCAGAGCTCAGTGTTACAATTACTACTTTTTTGCTCATCTCGCACAGCCAGGAGCAGGACTGGGCCTGGCTGACTGGCGCCATGCCAGCGCCATCACCGGATGCCCATTGCCCAGGCAGGCCACTACCGCACGCTGGCCAGGCTGGCTGCCCCTCTCCCTCTATGCATAAAAAAATCATCAAAGCAAGGTAACAACGTATGTGTGTTACCTTGCTTTGACAAATGCTTTGTCAGCCCAGCCATGACGCTGCTGTGAGCTGTTCGGGACGCGGCTCATCATTCAGTTACAAAAAAAAAATAATAATTTGAAAAATCACCTGCAAAAAACCGGCCCAGGTGTGGCTTGTTCAAAATCCGGCCCCCAGGACCTCAAGTTTTATCGGCCAGTGGCCTATCGGCCGATGGTGCCAGTCCAACCCTGGCGACAAGGGGAAAGCCTAAAACACAAGTAACTCCAAGTCTGTTTCGACACCTGAATTTCAGACTCTCTGCCGACCGGCACACCATACGATATGTTCCTCGGGCGTCCAAGCCGCCAAGGAAAACAGGGAACTCCATGCATTTCCTAAAAGAGGACACCCGTGGTAATCGGCAGAGGTATGATTTGTGCAAATCGGCCCAGAATTTATTACCCAGAAGCCCTCGCAAAGTCCGAAATGTGCAGAAAAAACCCACATTTTTCTGTGGATTCGTACTGGTGCCCTCCTTTCAGAAATGCATGGGGTTCCCAGTTTTCCTTGGTGGCTTGGACACCCTATGCCCAAATCTGTAGGTTATCTCCCCAAACCGTTTTGTGGTTATCAGTGGGTTAGCCTTTTCCCTTTGCGGCTAGATTGGTGAACCCACACATGTGAGGTACCATTTTTGTTGGGACACCTGTGGGAATGCGGGAAGGTATGACATCTGTTGTTGGCAGCGTGTTTCATATGTATCCAGTAACGCTTCTTCTTTTCTCCATGATTTAAAAATGTGTAGCAGGGACATATAATATAGTTATTTATGTTGAGGAGTTTTTAATGACAATTTGATATGATTAATTAAGCTGCATTTGGTAAGTTTCACAAAGCTGCCTTCACAATTTACCACTCTGTATCTACCTGCTTTTTTTTTTTTTTTACACAGTTGGGTCTTTGCAGCGGTATCATGTGCTCATGCACTTCACGATGTGTGCATGGATATGAAAGAAACACGTGACTTTCCCTCATGGTTCCACTTGCTGACACCTATCACTGCAGACGGCTCCCCCATTGTCTGCAGTTGCTAGAGAGACCATGGTACAATAGGCAAGCAACATATTGAACTGGATTCGTTTGGAGTTGTAATTTTTAATTTGCAATAAGAAGGAAGCAAGTCAGTTCTAGTCCCCGTGGGGGTGTCTCTGTTTTCATTGAAATACTGTATTCTGTTGCAGTGCGATTTACAGAATGCATCCATCCACTCTCTTTAATGAAACAGACGAAGCAGTGCTACTTTCCTAACACTGTAAATTGCCTCCACGATGTTGTGGCGAGCAGTACACAAAGTAACCGCATTTGGGAGAGCTCTGAATATTGTTTTTGCGATTGAGATAATTAGAATGCTTTGTTTGCTGCCCCTTTTCATGAACTGTAATCCACACGATAGAAAAATGCCACAACGTTTTGATGAATGTATTTCCTTGCAAAAGGCTATATTAATTACTGCTTTCTTTCTGAGCCCTGCACAACGACTACACGCAGAGGACTTTCGCTGTTTTTTTTATTATTATTATTATTATTATTATTATTATTATTATTATTATTATATTTATTGAGCACAGACCTAGCTTTGAGAAGCAATGGAACTCTTTACAGAGGTATACAACAATACAAATACACAACTGAGTGCTTTACAGTCTTAACAACAGAACAGATATACAGGGGAGTAAGATACAGATGGACTTTCTTTCTTTCTTTCTTTCTTTCTTTCTTTCTTTCTTTCTTTCTTTCTTTCTTTCTTTCTTTCTTTCTCTTTCTTTCTTTCTTTCTTTCTTTCTTTTCTTTCTTTCTTCCTCTCTTTCTTTCCTCTTCTCCCCCCTTCCTTCCTTCTATCATCCCCCCTCCCTTTCCTAGTTCCTTCATTCTATCTATCCTATGCTATTAAAAGGGCCCTTCAAAGAAAAATGAGCAAATGTTGATTGGACAAAAATGGTTCTCTCTCCGTTTGCCTTGAAGCTGCTGTTTGTATCAAACTTTCCCAGAACGATTTAACAAATTATCCACCGAGGTGGAAAAGGTGTTGCTCTCAATAAAAAAGGAAGCTATAATTTGCAGCTTTTTCCTACGGCAAACGACCAAAAGTGCGTCTCTTGAAATGGTCCATTCCTTACTGCTGTTTCATAGCCTAATCACAATTTTTATTCACATGCCCCCATTTTATACCTTTGAACACTTGCGAGTATATGATTAAATGTGTTTTTTTTATTTTGTTATTATGCAGGTTGGATACATTGATAGTCCTAAGGCAAAACTGTGTAATATATGTTATGGTCTTCGTAGAATATTGCGAATCAATGGTGAAAGCTAGAGCAAGTGCAAAAGACCTTCCTAAACCACAGCACTAGATTTGCTTAGTTCTACAGCATTCTATTGGAACTTTGGGCCTTATCATAGCCATGGCGGTATCCCGGTGGTAACTGTGCCGGGATACCGCCAATGCTATTAGTATTACGACTACTCTGTCCGGTGCTATTAGCGCCTGATCCTGAGTAGTGGTAAAGCAGTATTTACCCATGATTTGGAGAGTCGATAGGACTCTATGGGGATTTTCAGCACTATTACCAGCGGTGGTTATACCGCTGGTGGTAATTGCACTGAAAACAGGCGGAAAGCTGGAGATTTACCTCCAGCTGACAGCTGGAGGTAAATCTCCAGCTTTCCGACCCAAACTCGAGATTGGGCGGGGCGGTAATGCGGCGGTAATACCATTACCTGCCCATTTATACCACTCCACCCAACCACTGATGAGGCCCTTTATCTTTAAGTCAGGTGCTGTCTTACACAGCCGATATTCCAATTGGCAACTCGACCTCTCTTTTTGTCAACTTTGGTGCAGATGTTTTCGTACCCATTTATTCAAAGCCAAAATGTGCCTTCCTGTGTTACCAGAATATTGACAGATGCCGTTTCAACAACATGAAAGTTAAAGGGATATGTCCTTCTGCTAAGCCAATTATTACATACCTTGTGCTTGCCTAGATACGATACACATGTATGGGCGAAGCGACAGGCACATCTTTTTTCAAGCACTCACCCTGACCTTTGTGAAGAGCCTAAAAAGTCTTACCTGTTGTTCGTTGAAAGCGGTGCATCGCGATGCATCTAGGTAATGCACTGCTTGAACAGGTAGGATGATACACATCTTGGACATGGACAATTAATTTTATACATACTTGGTTTTAAAACGGGCCATTTAAGTCCAATAGCCCCTCATTTTGTAACTGGAAGCTTTTTTGTCAACCATCTATTAATAACAGCTGATGCCAATAGCAGTCTATCTGGGAAGTCGTGGAGAAAAGAAAGTGGTTTCACCACATGTAGTAGATTGGTGCCACAAAATCTGGCTGTCCACTCGCTGCTTGCCCTGCAATAAGAGTGAAACAATTCCCTGTAGAGTTCATAGCCAGCTTCTTTTAACTATTGAACACCTTGTGAATCGCAGAACTTCCTTTGTCCTTTAAATCCATTCCGATCCTGCTTTTCAAAGAAACCCGCTCTTAATTCTGCCACTGCAGCTAAGTGTACACCTATTCCACTACATCCCACAGCAGCTAAAATGATGGAGGCTCTTATAACAGTCCATCATCAGCAGTTTGTGGAGGACAGACTACTACTTCATTCACTGCAACCTGGTTCCTGCCTTGACCACAGTACCAGGACTCTGCTGGTGGTGGAGACCGATGATCTGTGCAAAGTAATGTATCTAAGTGGTTTTGGAGGCCTGTTGGTCTATCAGCCGCTGAAAACATTATTCTCATAAACTGCATCCACTTCTAAAGTATCTTGGGCTGGCAGGGAGTTGGCAACCTATATCATGTCTTTCAAATAGGACACATGCCAGCTTCCTCTCCTTTTATTTGCAATGTTCATCCTGTCCTTTATGTAGTCCTCGAGGTGTGAGCCTCTCCTTTAATCTGTGTCTTCTGTGTTCTTTAGAACACATTGAATCCTTTTTGTTTTTTCTTTAATACATATGCTGATGAAACACAGATGTTAGTCTGATTGAATATACATTCCAGCAGTAATGAAGACAAAGTCTAACAATGTATGAATGATAGTACACACTGGATAACCAACAAACAGCCTAAGTCTGAAAGGTGAAAAGACCAGGGTCATGCTCAAGAGGGCTTGAGCTCATCTATGTGGTCTAGAGCTGTCACCTCATGTTGTTAGGCCCTGTCAAACACCATGGCCCTCATTACGACCCTGGCGGAAATCGCGGTGCAAAATGCACCATGGAGCACGGCGGAAAGCTGCCGATAGCGCCATGGGGGTTGGCGGATTTTCCGCCCCATTCCGACCTTGGCAGGGCGGTAAATCCCCATTCCCCATTTTACCCTTCCCCATTCCCATTTTTGCCCCATAGGGTATAATGGGAGTGGGGAAGGCGTTAATTACGCCACCGTAAAATACGGTGGCGTAATTAACAACAAGGTCCCGTAGCGCCATGGATTTCTCCGCCCGGAAAAACCAGGCGGAAAACGCTCCATGGCGCTACGGGAACTCGTAGTAGGGCGGACGGGTCCGCCGCGAATAACGCTGGCGTAAACCCACTCCGCCAGGGTCGTAATGAGGCCCCATATCTCTTATCTGATCTGAAAATTAAACAAATATGTTTCTCTTGAAATTTCCACATGTGCACACAGTCTATGCTACAGTTAGCTTCATCAGAATTGTGGACATTTTGGATCAGGAACACACTGTTATTGATTCAGAAGACATAGAATTTCAGTTCATGCACTCACCTTAGAAGAATAGTTGTAGAATATTCTAATAAATGTATGAGTGTCTCAACCCTTTTATTTCACATATTGAGTCCCACAGGCATGAACCTCTTTTTCTCTACTATGTAATGAAAGGTGTCAGGGGTTGCATGGGATTTACTTTCACATACTTCTTATGTAAGTAGAAATGAAACAATTAAGTTGCTATCATTCAGGCATTCAGTTTATACCATTAGCCTTCACAGAGTATGCATTATCAGCTAAATCTTCATCAGGCTATGGTACATTTTCAATTCATAGCCCAGCATTAACTATACCTGTGAAAACACTTTGGGCACAATGTAGTGATATTATTTAGAAAGAGCTGCATTCAGGCTACACAGAAGTGCTAGTGGTTTCACACTGTTGGGTTGAAATAACCTCTCAATTCATTTTGAAAGCACTGGGAATGTACTGTTTATTTTCCCATTGCAAAATAAATGCATTTGAGTAACACTCTTTACAGACCACTCCCTTCTGGGACTTAGCACAAAAAATGAACATGTATGATTTCTTTGGTGAATTCTGATACACACTTGGAAAATAATGTTTTCCTTTTTTGGATAAGCATGGACCCTTTCAGATTGGGAATCTCCCAGTCAACAAGGCCACTTTTGATCGTCCTTCATGAATTTAGAATTGCCTCAAGTTTTCTTCTCTGCAGGTTCCCTTGTGGACAAGGATCATCCCCTTGGAGCAGGAATCCTTCCCTATATAGCCCTCAAATGTTCTCTCTGATTAATCTTCCATCTCCTTTGGGACGGGTGCCTTCCACCCCTTAAGCTTTTTATTCCAGAGGCAGAGAGCCCTATTCCCAGTGTGATGCTGATTTTAAAAATGTGCCCTTTTCCTACATTTAATTCACACATTTTGATTGGTCAAGTTCTTCCATTGGCTTATCTAACAGTCATCACTCCCAGTTTATCACACCCCTGAATGTCCATTGAATGATAATATGATGAAATATGAAAAACCTGGGGTCCGATTTGCTTGGAGTAATATTGATTTTTAAATCAGTTTTTCTTTTATATATTTCTGCAGGAACATGCTCGATGTTTACAACATGAATGTATGTAATCCCCGTGTCGGTGCATATATGGCATAACTGTGTCAGATACATATTCAGACATTTATGTACATTAATAATGTTATTAACTATTTCACATCATAAACAATTTGAATGTAGTATCCTATTCAAGATAGGATTGCCAGCTTTCAAACACACTTATGGACGTATGTGTAACTGATTGGGTTTAGGATACATATCAAACACCATTTTCAAAGTGTAATGTTAATATTGATGGGCCATGAATTCCTAAGAAAAGTTCTAACCTTAGTTCAATTTCTGTGGATAATGAAACCTTGCTAACATTACCAACGGTAGTAATAAATTGCCACACCAAGGACTTACTCTGAGTACTGGTGGAAAGGGTTTCCTTCACCTCATTATCTTCTTCCTCTTGATCCTCATCTGTATCACTGCACCTGTTCCCCTGTGCAGACCCTCCAGGTTTTTGAAGTGGTGGTGATGGTGGGCGGGGGCAGTGGCTAGGAAAATGTGATGGCCATAACAACAACTTCTGCCAAACAGATCAGCAAACCAGATGCTCTCTCCTGCATAGCCAGATTTAGAATGAGAAAAAGTAATGGGTGGGTCCCTTTAGAGGAACCATCCGCAGACAGTTGAACTGTCCATGGACTATCGAATTGCAAAAAGTTGCAAAAAGGACTTGAAAAGTTGTAAAAAGTTGCCCGATCAACCAAGAATGGGTCTGTAATCTGTGAAACGGTAACATTTCTGCTTGAAATGCCCTAGATTGACTGGAATTAAACTGCCAGCGGCCACAGACACCGTCTGCAGACACTCCTGAGATGCCAAACAAGAGCCATCAAAAGATGATATCCACGGTCGTCTGCGGCCCTGATGGCCATCAACTCGGTCTCTGTAAAACACCAAGCAATCATAACTCGCACCACCTCCTTGCACTACTAAGACTAAGACCTAGGACATAAAAGATGACATCACAAATATCATTATTGACATCCAGGATAACATCACATATCTGATGTGATATGATAAGATATGATATGGCATTTATAATGCGCCTATACACAAGTGTTTCAAGGCGCGATAAGGCAAGGGAGGGGAACCGAGGGAGGACAGACAGCGATCCCACTAGGCCAGGTGTCATTCAGATCACACAAGTGCATGGGAAGGGGATGGAGGAGAAGAGCGAGGGAGACAGGGGAGAGGACAGTGCAGTACATGGGGTAAGAAAAAAACAAAATTAAACAGTAAGTAAAAGTACGGCCAGCAGGTGGCAAGTGCAAGGATAAGTGCCGACACCAGGTGTCACGAGCTGGTAGTGGGGCTGTAGGGATACAGAACCAGTCCCCAAGAGTGGGGGTTGCCAGGAGGGCAATGCAGGAGTGTGACTGGCAGGGGAGAGGACCAGGGCCCGACATCAAGGGGTGACCAGGTAACCAGTGCAAATTCAGTGTCAGCCAGGAAGTCAGCAAGGGAGAGGAGGAGAAAAAGCAGAAGCAAAGAGAAAGGTTTTGAGGTGCTTCTGGAACCAAAGATGATTCTCCTCAAGTTTTAGGGAGGCAGGAAGTCTGTTCCAGGGGGAGACCCCAGCTGAAGAAAGAGATCTACCACCAACTTGATGCTTGGAGAAGCAACTGACCCTGAGGGAGTTTGAGGTAGATGAGCGAAGAGCTCGAGAAGGAAGGTATTTGGGGAGAGGGAGTTGAAGATATTGAGCCCCTGGCCTCAGAAGGCCTTGTGGACGATGCAGAGGGTTTTGAACATAATCCTCGCAGCCACTGGGAGCCAGTGCAGAGATTTCAATCCTGGGGATATACGATCCCTGAGCTTGAGGCCAAGGACAAGACTTGCGGTCTTGTTCTGGATAAGTTGCAGTGGGGCGGAGAGTGGAAGCAGGCAGATTTAGAAAGAGGCTATTGCAATAGTCCACCCTAGAGAGAAGCAGAGCTCTGGAGACCGGGAGTTTCTGGGGGAAGGAGAGGAAAGGGAGAATAGCTCTGAGGAGGTCAAACTGGTAGTGTGACTTCTCAGAGATGTGAGGAGAGAAGAAGAGTGTTGAGTCGAAGATGACCCCAAGGTTTTTTCCTTACAGGTGGGAACAGAAAGAGGGCCAAGGGAGGCCGGCCAGAGAGCTACAAGTAAGGAGGGAGCGGGTGTGCCGATGAGGAGAATCTCAGTCTTACTGGCATTAAGGCAGAGGTCGCTGGTGGCACACCACTCCTGGATAGCAGACAGAAAGTCAGAGATGAGGGAAGTGGAGGAGGAGGCCGAGGGTAGCCTGAAGATGCGCTGGGTGGCATCCGCATAGCACTGAAAGTTGGGGCAGAGAGTGGTGATGCGGTGGGCCAGGATTGCCAGTCATTGGTCGAACAGCCAGGGAGAGAGGTTAGACCCATGGGGGAAACCACAGGAAGAGAAACAGATAGCAGAGAGTTTGGGATATATTGACCCACTAGGCTCTGCCCTGCAACATCACTGTGCGCTGCTTTCACCAGAACCAACAGAATGGCCGCAAAAAGCCCTGTGCGAGGGAAACCGGAAACATTGGTGCCAACCTACTTTGCCTGTGTCAGTGGGGAACAGGAGGACACACTGCCAAAACCTGTCATTGGGCTGCCCGCAGAGGGAAATGGAACTACCTGAAAAGGCAGTGCTTAATTGCCAGGAAAACCAGTGCTCTAAAATCCGTTTTTCCTTGGCTGTTGGAATTGCAAAATAATGGTTCCCAAACATCAGAAAAGATCCAACATCCTTGATGGGTGTTAACCATCACCTTATTTAAGGAATCCACATAAGTGCACTATGTCAGGAAAAGCAGAAACTATCAGTGAATATCCACATTAAAAAGTGTGCTTCTTTGTGGAAATCTGTCACAATATGGGCGCAGTATCGCTGGCCGCCTGTATCAAAGCTGTCAGTTAAGTGCATTAGGAGTTTAAAACATATGCATTAAAATCAAACTGTTGAAAAGAAGTGACTTGCCATCAAAAGCAATATAGGTTGGCAGTATTCAATCTCTATGTTTTAAAAAGACTGTAATTAGAGATCTGTTTGCCTATTTTGAAATGTAAGTTTAATTTATCAAAGGCAAATTTAAACAAGTTGGGTTTTAAAGTGAACTGATACCAGCCAGATGTCTTCAAAGTACATTCCACAGTTTGCTCCAACAAAGCAGCTCTCCTGCTTCTCAGTAAAGCCAGGAACTCTCAGTTGGATGTTAATGGGGAGAGGAGGAGAGTTTCTCTGCTGCTCTGAGGAGAGACAATAGACTTCCTGAACTGAAAGGGTATGCAAATTCAAGTGTCAACAGAACCCCTGCCAGCAGGAAGAGAGGCCTGGATTGCTCTTGGCCCAGCAAAACCTTGGGGGCAGGACCAGACAGATATGTGTATCTGTAAACCACAAGAAAAATATCTTTTTGAAAAAGACTCACAGAGAACTGTGCAAAATTTGTAAAAATCTGTAAAATATAGGGTTGTTAACATGAAAATTCTGGTCACATTGTGAAAATACTCTGAACTCTGTGCTATTTTCAGAGACAGGACTACAGAAATTGTGATTTTTTTAGAAATTGTGATGATGCTAGAAATATGAAACTTCACATGATTATGCCCAGATGTCATGCGCATATATGTAGAAAAATGTGGACAAATCTGACATTGGGTACCCAACCAAAAGCACGAAAAAGTGTCAAATCTGAACTAAAGCACTCATTGAGATGGGACTCAGACAAATACTTGATCTACTAAATCTGTGATGTAAATATGTATTCTTAGAAAGTTGGTTATATTGTAAATATGCTTTATGTGAAAAATAGATTTACTGTACAGAAACAAAGGGGAGGTACTCCCTGGATTGTAAAATACAGCATCATCATGGCACCAGAGTTCCTTCTCAAATCAGGAGAGAGGACAGACCCTAACCAATAGGATTACTTGAGGGTGTGCCTACTATAATTCAGCATACCCACCCCTTAGGGAAATACATAAATAGAGACAGCTTAGGACCTACACAGACACACAGCTTCACCCATCAACTGATTGCTGGCAAAGCACTTTGCAGGATAAACCCATATCCAAGGCTCCAGAACCTTTGAAACCAGAGAGGCCCAATTCCAAAGCTGAACCCTTCTCAGCTTGGCCTTTCAAAATCCTGAAACCAGATTTTACCACGGACCTCCAAGGGGCACCAAAAGAGCAGCCTGGCTGTGCTGTTTCTGCTTTCTTGCTAAGAATTCTTGCTAGAATCCAGAGGTCCAAACCAGTAGAGCAGAGCTGTAACCAGATAGCTGTGAATCAGAAGCAACCCATCAGATCCAGTCCAGAGTGCCGTGCAGTGTCCAGAGTGCCGTGCTGAGTGAACTATATATGGCCCCTAAGGTAAAGGAAGAGCAAATCAAGATTGCCAAAATAGCGGCATATCTATACCTACATATTGGAGCAATATAGGACAAATATGCTGAGGGCCAAGATCTGGCAAACAAGCAACTGCAGACGTTAGAAAAGGCCCAAACTGATCTGGACTCTGCTGAGCAGAGGCTACAGATGAGCCAGGAATCAGAAAATGAAAGTAGGCAGTACCTAACCAAAATAAAAGAAGACATGGGTATCCTGCAGCAAGAGAAGGTAGAACAGGATACCAGAATGCTGGCCTTGCAGAAGGAGTACCAAGAAAGTTTGGACTCTCTACTTCAGAGACAGAAAAAGCTGGAACAACAAATAAATTTCAACAGGGCATGCGCAGAGCAGTTAGTCACCCTGCAAAGCCACCTAGACAGAGAGAAAAATAGAGAGTAATAAATTAATCCTGAAAGACCTGAATACCCAGGCAGAATTTGATGAAGAGTGCCAGAAAGCTGGTGCGCTCCAAAGACAGAGGGGTGACCTGGATGCACAGAGGCAGGCTCTTGCTCAGGAAAGGGACACCTTAGGCCAGGAAGTCTGTTATTTAAAAGAGAAGATAGAAGAAAATCACCTGGCCCTGCAGGGACTGGGTGACCTCCAGAAAGATCATGAAAAATTGTTAGAGCATACCAGGAGGGTGGAAGATGCTCTGGCAAGGAAGGACCAGGCCAGTCTGGACAGGACTCAGGAGGTAACCCTCCTGCAGCAAAGACTGGCTCAGTACACTAAAACAACACAGGAAACATAGAGAGAAAATGAGGCTCTCTGTGAGAACAATGACAGGCTCCACAGACAGGTAGCCAAGCAAGAGCAATTGATAGAAACCAGCAAGACCTTGATAGAGGAACAGAAAGCTCAGATTCTTGCATGGCAACAGGAGCAGGGGCTGAGCGAGATGAGGTTCCCTGGGAAAGGGAAACACCTGAGCATAACCTCAGGAACCCTAGTATCAAAGGCCTTCATCACTTCCAATCCCTGGACTCTGCCACCCCCATGTCCACTGGCACACATGAGCCAAGGGCCATGGGGATGGCAGACTGCAATCCAATAAGGAGTATGGGGCACATGGACCAGCACCTCCCAGGAATGGAAGGGCGGGCATCTGCGTATGGGTTCCCAAGTACTGTCAAATTTAGTGGGGAACTCCATGAGAGTAGGCCCACTAAGGGCATCCTGAAAACCTCTTCCCAGCTAGGACAGTGGAGGGGTACTCATCAAATCCTGGGAGCAAGTAGGAATCACAAGACTCCTCTGAGTGCCCCAGGACACAGGAGACTAGGTCTCCACATTCTGCGAGCCATTCCCAGGCTCGCAGAATCCGGGAGAGCCTAGAAGACCAGACGGGCACCTCTGGAAGCAGTGCCTCTGAGACAGAAGAGGAGTGGACCATGGTCACCCAAACCAAAAAGGCCAATAAGGTGAAAAGGGCCTTGCTCAAGGACCCCCTAAAGCAAATCAAAGCGATAAGGAGCATCATCACGCCCTATCATACGAACGTGAAATATTCTGTTTGGGAGCACTTAGAGCTCTTTGAACAGATGATGGAAACTTTCCATTTGAAGGACAGCCAAAGCTGTATTCAATATGTGAAATGGACCTTTCCCCCAGAATACTCCAGCTTCTTTGCGGGGCTGGAGGACCAAAATCATTCTAGATGGTCCATCTATAGGGCGGCCATCTTGAAACATTTTTATGTGCACAGAAATCCTCAGGAGGCTCGCAAGGCAGCCTACAACTTGCAATGTGGGGATGATCAGGCCCCACAAGAATTTGTTCAGGAATTAAAGCATGCCTTTGTGCAGACCACCAGAAGGGTGTGCACTGACAGCAGAGAGTTTGTGAATACTTTTTTCCACTCACTCCGCAAGTACATCATGACCCAGCTAGTGAGGGATTTTCACGAGAAAAGATCACTAGACTGGGTCATTGAACAGGCCACACAAATTGATGAGGTGCAAAAAGCCCCTAGAAAACAAGAATATTCCAAAAAGCCCCAAACCAACCAACACCCTTGCTGCTGCTAAAGTGGCAGAGGTGAAGGTTGACCCCATTTTAGATTTGGAGATGGGGGGCATAAAGACCTGCCTGCACAGAATCAGAATAATCCCAATTGTGTGGACTCATCCAGCCCAAGGGGGGGGGGGTCCAACCAAACAGCAGCTAACCCAGGGAACTTCCCGCCTCACTTCCCTCAGGAGGGCAGTAATTCCCCAAATCCTGGACAGAACTTCTTCCCCAGGTACACGCAAAACTTTCAACCCCAGAACAATCCATCCTTCTTTGCCCAATTTCCTGAGACCAGACAACCTAATCCGGGAGAGGGGAGGCCAAGGATGGAGAAGTACCCAAATTTTCCAAACCCGGGGTATTTTCAGAGAAGGGATAGCTACCCTTCCCGGAATCAGCCCAGGGGAGAAATGAGAACCCTGTATCAGCCTGAGCGGGTGTCACAAAAAGAGCACCAGGTCCAAAACATGGCACAGGATCTGGGTCGCATGCTGAGGGCTCAACAGAACCCTCAGATGAGCATGCCAGCGCAGAATGTCTCAAACACAGGACCTGGTGCTCCAGAGCAATGACGGGGGAAGAACCCCGACAACCCACTGGTTCCCAGTGAGGAGGCACAAGGGGAAGGGGAGTGTAAATCCTTGGTGGAAGCTTCCTTCCCCACTTGTAAACAGCCCCTGGAAACTCAGGAACCGGAACCAAAATCTCCTGCCCCTGAAAGTCTGCCACCCAAGGAGCAGAGGGGGGTAGGAGAAACAAAGAACCCAAACAGACCCATTTTGAGGAGGAAGTACAAATCTTCCAATTTGAAGGAGAGGGATCCTCAGAGGATTCTGGGGAAAGGATCTTCTCCTTCAGAGATGAGGGCACTCCTCCCAAAGAAAGATGGGTCCCAAAGGATCCAAATCCAGACTGGGTAGAGGTGAGGACTGAGCTAGCGTCGCCCATCATCCAACCCCAGAATCATCAGCAGGAAAATCCCCTTGTTAAAACCCAGCCTGGCGACTGCCTCCAAAAAGGGGGAGGCAGCCCAGCACCAGAACCAGGCGAACCCAAAACTTCTCCCATATCTAGCTGTCACCTTTTCTTTTTAGATTCCCTAGACTCCAAACAGAATTCTGCCCAAATTTCTTCTCTATCAATGTCCAAAACCAAGAAATTAACCCACCAGTTGTGCAAAAATGCACATTATCTGTTCCCCCTTGAGCAGAAGGAGGGAAGATTCTATGCCCCGGTCCAGATACAGGGGCAGTGTACAATTTTGGCACTGGTGGACACTGGATTCCAAGCTACCCTTCTGTCAAAAAGCGCCTTTGATAAACTGAATTCGGGAAGGGGGGAGAATTACCAAATTCCTCTCACCCCGTTTCCTGGACAACTTCAGAACTTCGACGGGAAGGAAATTCCAGTCGAGGAGACTGCGGATTTGTATATTAAAATTAGGCGACACAAGGTGAAGCACCCGGTCATAGTTGTAACTCTAGAGGTCACCCCTTGTTTACTAGGGAATGACCTCCTGCGAAGGTTGTCACCCCTAATAGATTGTCTAAACAAGGTCCTCTGGACCCAGACTAGCCGACCAATCAAACTGAAACACAGTGTCAACCATGCTAGCTTAAACGGCACCTGCCACATGGTTGAATAAAAATCTGACCAAGTAGAATTTCACTTCCAGAACAACCAAATCCCAGACGTGACAGTAATAGCAGTAAGACAACAAACTGGTGATGGGGGGTCCTCTCTATTTCTGAAAATCTACCTTCCTTCTAGTTTAAGGTGCCATTCAAAACTGGAAGGAAACACTCTGAAATACTTTACAAATTCACAATCAGAAATTCCCACTCCTATAGTCCAGAAAGATGAAAAATCAGCTCAGAGTAGGGCTGATATTCAGCAAATTGGAAAGCAGTTGTTCATCCCTATTCAGTTAAATGAAGGGAAGGACTCTGTTCTCGCCCGGGTCTTTGTGAACAATGGTAAGAGCTTCGCTGAAGCCATGTTCCGCAAACTCCCAAAAGATCCAGCCATTCCCAAATTTAAACTCAAAGTCAAATGGGAAATGGATCTGGAAACACCCAATTCCAAACATCTCCTGCCAAGCAGGTGTATGCTCAAAATCTCCATAGACAAGAAGAGCATAGTCCATAATTGTTGGGTCGTGCGAGATGTCACTGCCGCCTTTTACTTAGGCAGTGACATTCTCAATCCCTTTGCCATTAGTTTGGACCTAATAAACTTCAAAGCTTGGTCCCGATTAGCAGATAATCCCATGGGCTTTGATGACCCAGAGAAAGCATTTAGGTCAGCTCAACTGCTGCCTTATGCAGTTGAAATTCAGATAGGAGAGGAAGTCACCATCCCAGAAAGGACCCGACAATTCTCCCTGGAAGTGAAAGTTAAAAGAGGACAGAAATTGAAAAACCCTGACGCCTATATTAATCTAAATGCTTATTTCCTGCAGCAAGGGTTGGGGGTAAACCCAACACCACTAGACAATATAGAACATGACACCATTCCAATAGAGGTGGATAACAGCGACTTAAAGAGTATCACTCTAGCCGCAGGCACCATTATTGGAATGGCGGTTGATGACCGACATTTTTCCATAGATTTAGGCAATGATCTTTTAGGACCAATCCCCAAGGACGATTTTGACAGTGATAGTGATGACAACACAACACCCGACAGGATCTTTACCCGGCATGGGTGGAACTTTCTGGTGTACACTTCCTGCCCTTATGCTAAGGAAGATGTGACCTGTGACTTCAGGAGGGATTAGGTGATTTTCCAAGTCCGCGAGGACTGCCTTCCCCACCCGAAGCCACCAGTCCAAATCAGCACTCTGACCAGGGACTTCTCCACCCAGCTTGAGGAGGCCGCTGAGATAGCAAAACCGGAAGTCTTTCCAGGCTTCAGGCAGATGGTTGAAGAGAGAGTCAACCTAGCTGATGTCTGTGAGACTCTGGAGCATAAGCAAACAATGAAACAAGTTTTCTTGGATTTTCAAGATCTCTTTGTAGTGGACTCATATGACTGTGGTCACACCGACATCCACACAACCAGAATTCCCACGGACCCTGGCATGACTCCAGTGTTTGTGAAGCAATATCACTTGCCTCTCGCATCAATGGAGTCCCTTACTGAAATAATTAAGAACCTTGAGTCCCGTGGGATAATCTGTCCAGTCCACAGCACCTTCAATAATCCGGTGCTGGGGATTTTGAAGCCAAACGGCCAGTGGAGACTCTGTGCCGACCTTAGGGAGCTCAACAAACGGGTCCATACTTCCCGATGGCCTCCTCCCTACATTGACTAAGGGCTGGCCCAGATCCAGAGGTCTAAGGTATTCACTGCAATAGACCTGACCAATGGGTACTGGACTGTACCTGTCAGTAGGGAGGACCAATACAAGCTGGCCTTCACCTTTGGGGGACAGCAGTACACATCGACCCGGACTCCTTTCGGATACATCAACTCCGGCAATGAATTCAACATTTTTCTACATAAGGCCATGCCCAACCTGAGTGAAAGGGGTAACCTGGCCTGTGTAGATGATGTTCTCATCAAAAGCTTGACTGTGGAGGGACACATAGCGGAGATCCGTCATGTCCTGACACAGTTGAGGGCTGCCGGAGCAAAACATTCCTTTCAAAAAGCACAGTGGTGCAGAACCCGTGTCAATTTCTTGGGGCATGCGATTACTCCTCAGGGCCTCTGTCCCCAGAAAAAGTAAGTGGAAGCACTCCAGAAATTGAAAGACCCCACAACACTGCGGGAATTTAGGAGCCTCCTTGGAATGACTAATTACAGCAGAAAGTTCATTGAGGACTACGCACAGATCACAAGACCCCTGATCCATCTTTTGAAGGGGGGGTCAAGTGGGAGTGAGTTCCAGAACAAGCCAAGAAGTAAGACAACTCAAAAGAAGCCTCTCACAAGCTCCTTGCCTAGCTTACCCTGTCAAAAACAAGGAGTTCTTCTTGGAGACAGGGTTCTCAAATACATGCTTGACTGCAGTATTATACCAAAAGCATGACAAGGTCAATAAAGTAATCTCCTATGCGAGTAAAACTTTATCTTCTGTGGAGGAAAAATTCAATGATTGTGAGAAGGCACTCCTGGCAACGGTGTGGGCATTGAAGAATTACTGCCCGTTTATCCAGGGGAAACACACCATAGTGGAGACTCCACACCAGCCTCTGCAATATCTCCAGAATCTGGGCCAGAAATGTGAGTAATTCCCGAATTACTTCCTGGATTTTGTCAATGCAAGGCTTTCCTGTGGAGGTCAGATATGGCCAAAACAAGAAGAGTCCCCTCGCGCAAGTTCTGGCTGACTTGCATGATTGTGCCAGAGAAAACTGTCTCGAGGACGAAAGTCTTAAAATCAAGGACTACCTGGAGGCATACCTCAATTCCCCACACAAAATGTGAGGGAATGCCCACTGTCTTTGTGGATGGATGCTCCTACCATGTTGACAACAACAGGGAAAAAGAACTTGTGGCCGGCGTAGAGAATGCCTGGGTGAATGACGCCCCAGAACCTTCCGCTGGGTACAAGATTGGTCCCCGAATGGAGTCAAGTGGCAGAGTTGATGGCTGCGCATCAAGCCATCCTCACTGCTGTCCAACATCAACTCCACGAATTGGTCACAATCACAGATTCGGATTATGTACGGAACGGGTTCGTGGAACACCTGGTTAACTGGAAAACCAGAGGCATGCTATGTGCTAATAATAAACCGTTGAAAGATGGAAAATTAATTCAAAATATTGATGATCTGGTCAACTCGAATGGGATGACCATCTACTGGAAAAATGTCAAGGGTAATTCTAAAGTAGAGGGACCAGACAAAACTGGAAATTACTTAGCTGATCAGCTGGCCAAAACCAGAGCCATCCAAGGGGATCTACTTGAGATCGAGTCCCTGTTGGGGGAAATCCAGGTCACTGCTATCACTAGGTCCCAGACAAATGCTCACAATGAACTCTCAACTGCACAATGGAGTAAGGAGACCTGAGATGCTGATTTGATTATGGCTCAAAAGGGGGATCCAATAATTGGTAAGTTTTATCAACACATTGAGGACCCTGAGAACTTTCCCCTGACGGATACCTATTACATTGCGAAAGAGAACCTCAGAGTGTTGATGAAATGTCCAAAAATGTTCCAAATCCAAGACGGTTTGTTGGGAAGGGATCCCTAGCCAGCCATGATCAGTGGGTGGTCCCTACCTCATTCCGAAGCCTGATGTTAAGTCACGCCCATGATGCGGCCACTGCCGGTCATAGGGGGTTTCATACAACACTTGAAATCTTAAGAGAGGTTGCATACTGGCCACATATGGGGCAGGACCTCGACCAATATTTGAAGGGGTGTCTTGTGTGTGCACAATTTCAGCAACATCCCTCACACACCGTGTGCCTCTCCAAAAGAGGGGGTGCCACTGCCAGGGTCAGTTTTGCAAGTCGATTTTATCGGGCGCGTGATTCGCTCCTCCAGGGGGAATAATTACATGTTGATCGTGACATGCTTGTTTACTAAATGGGTGGAATATCTAGTGGCCCCAAATTGCAAGGCAGAAACAGCATCTGCCCTGATGATCAACCACATCTTTTCGCGTTTTGGACTACCCCAAAGGATCGAGTCAGACCGAGGTAGCCACTTCTCTAACGAAGTAATGACAAAGATGTGGGAGATACTTGGGGTCAAAAGGAAATTCCACGTTGCCTACCGGCTAGCCTCTAGTGGTGCAGTGAAGAGATTCAACAAGACAATTGTGAGCATATTAAAAAGGTTTGTGGCAGATTCTGGGCCAATTTGGGATATTCGATTACCTCTTCTCCTGATGGCCATCAGATCTACCCCTTCATCTGCAACTAAAATGTCACAGTGTGAGCTGATGACTGGACGCAGGATGGTGCTTCCCCAGCATCTGCTCTACAGAACACAAGAGCAAACATTGATCAATGCCTCCACAACTCATAAGTATGTTGAAAATCTGAGAAAACACCTTCAACATGCTTTTGCCTATGCTCAGCAAAATCTTGAAATATCTGCAGACAGCATGAAGACCCACTATGACTTAAAGACTACTAAAAAAGAATACCATTTAGGAGACCAGGTCTACTTATACAATTTCCAAAGGAACAAGGCCAACCAGAGCACATTTTTGCCTAGCTGGAGTGGACCTTTTGAAATTGTAGACAAAATCTCACCAGTCACCTACAAAATCTGCATCCCCAAAGGCAGTTTGGCAGAGGGGGAAGATAAGTGGGTCCATATCAACCACTGAAGTGTTGCCATCCTAGGCACACTCTGCAGCAACTGGAGGATTCTTCTGGAACCCCAGAGGGGGTCACTCCAGCTCCCTAGAATTCCAACTATAAAATATTCCATCTATATAGTCAACAAATTGCCAATAGAAAAATGTGTCCTGATTTGTCAAAATGTATGTGTCTGTCCCACTACATAAATAGTGGTGGGGAAATGTCTACAAATATGCTTTTTGCTTTGTCATCCTAGAATTGGAAACCATGGAGACTAAAACCAAGGAGGACCACCCAGGGACCGGAAGGAAAGATCCAAGGGGCCCGGGGTATCGCTCCATACTCACATCACGACTGGGCGACGAGAACTGGTCGATCCACCTCTGATGGAAGTAGCTGATGAATTTTGACATTTGAACCAGAAAGAAAAGAAATTAATCATCCCAATCTCGCGACTTCCCATTGATGGACGATCAACACCAAATCGAGAGGGGAGGCTTGTGGGATGCATTGACCCACTAGGCTCTGCCCTGCAACATCACTGTGCGCTGCTTTCACCAGAACCAACAGAATGGCCACAAAAAGCCCTGTGCGCAGGGAAACCGGAAACATTGATGCCAACCTACTTTGCCTGTGTCAGTGGGAAACAGGAGGCCACACTGCCAAAACCTGTCATTGGTCTGCCCACAGAGGTAAATGGATCTACCTGAAAAGGCAGTGCTTAATTGTCAGGAAAACCAGATGTGCTCTAAAATCCATTTTTCATTGGCTGTTGAAATTACAAAATAATGGTTCCTAAACATCAGAAAAGATCCAACATCCTGGATGGGTGTTAACCATCACCTTATTTAAGGAACCCACATAAGCGCACTATGTCAGGAAAAGCAGAATATATCAGAGAATATCCACATTAATAAGTGTGCTTGTTTGTGGAAATCTGTCAGAATATGGGCGCAGTACCGCTGGCCGCCTGTATCAAATCTGTCAGTTAAGTGGATAAGGAGTTTAAAACTTGTGCATTAAAATCAAACTGTTGAAAAGAAGTGACTTGCCATCAAAAGCAATATAGGTTGCCACTATTTAATCTCTATGTTTTAAAAAGACTTTAATTAGAGATCTGTTTGCCTATTTTGAAATGTAAGTTTATTTTATCAAATACAATTTTAAACAAGTTGGGTTTTAAAGTGAACTGATACCAGCCAGAGGACTTCAAAGCACATTCCACAGTTTGCTTCAACAAAGGCAGCTCTTCTGCTTCTCAGCAAAGCCAGAAACTCTCAGTTGGATGTTAATGTAGAGGGGAGGAGAGTTGCTCTGCTGCTCTGAAGAGAGACAATAGACTTCATGGACTGAAAGGGTATGCAAATTCAAGTGTCAACAGAAACCCCTGCCAGCAGGAAGAGAGGCCTGGATTGCTCTTGGCCCAGCAAAACCTTGGGGGCGGGACCAGACAGATATGTGTATCTGTAAACAAGAAAAATATCTTTTTGAAAAAGACTCACAGAGAACTGTGCAAGATTTGTAAATCTGATGATGCTAGAAATATGAAACTTCACAGGATTATGCCCAGATGTCATGCGCATATATTTAGAAAAATGTAGACAAATCTGACATTGGGTACCCAACCAAAAGCGCGAAAAACTATCAAATCTGAACTAAAGCTCTCACTGAGATGGGACTCGGACAGATACTTGCTCTACTAAATCTGTGATGTAAATATGTATTATTAGCAAGTTGGTTATATTGTAAATATGCTTTATGTGTAAAATAGATTTACTGCACAGAAACAAAGGGGAAGTACTCCCTGGATTGTAAAATACAGCATCATCATGGCACCAGAGTTCCTTCTCAAATCAGGAGAGAGGACAGACCCTAACCAATAGGATTCCTAGAGGGTGTGCCTAGTATAATTCAGCCTACCCACCCCTTAGGGAAATACATAAATAGAGACAGTTTAGGATCTACACAGACACACAGCTTCACCCATCAACTGATTGCTGGCAAAGCACTTTGCAGGAGAAACCCATATCCAAGGCTCCAGAACCTTTGAAACCAGAGAGGCCCAATTCCAAAGCTGAACCCTTCTCAGCTTGGCCTTTTAAAATCCTGAAACCAGATTTTACCACGGACCTCCAAGGGCCACCAAAAGAGCAGCCTGGCTGTGCTGTTTCTGCTTTCTTGCTAAGAATTCTTGCTAGAATCCAGAGGTCCAAACCAGTAGAGCAGAGCTGTAACCAGATAGCTGTGAATCAGAAGCAACCCATCAGATCCAGTCCAGAGTGCCGTGCAGTGTCCAGAGTGCCGTGCTGAGTGCAGGATCCTAGCGCCCTGAATCCTGTCCAGTGGGCTAGCAGAATTCCAGTCCAGAAATCTTTGACAAGATCCCTGACGGACCCATTCCAAACAGTAGTAGTGATTATCTATAGCATAGAATTGTCACTAGCAAGTATATTATCCTTAAGTAATCCTATCCAAACCCATTCTATCATATCCAGAACTGCATTGTAGAAAATCTTTTGTCTTTCCTGAGTCTTTCTCTCATTCCTATAGTCCTTTGTTAATGGTATTGACAGAGGCGTCACTGATCTGGTGGCTGTACCGTTGGGTATCTTGTATCTTCATAGCCTCCCTAGTGTAAAGAAATCTTGTTTGTAATTTCAAAAGCGCATCTTTCATTTTAAAATGTTCACTCTTTCTGAGAAAAACTGACCTCTACTAAAACCTTCATGAATTTAAGTGTCAATTTGAAGGTAACATCCTCAGCTTTCCCACAAATCCAAAACCGCATCCCAACTCCGTATAGTTTTTCCGCAATGCGATTTTCACGTGCGGAAAGGTTTTCTGCAAATTTGTTGTTTGGCTCCATTTCATCCCGTGTAAAACAGCTGTTCTTTGCATCCGACCTCAGAATTAAGTGGTCAATCTGCTAGTGACTCACTAATCATTGCTAGTGTTTATCTGAAACTATACAAAGCGGCTCCCACTAGTTTTGAATCCAATTTAGTGAATTAAATCCATTTTTTTGTGTTTTTACCCATTCATTCAAAGCCCCATTCAAAAGCATTTGACCCATTGGCAATCATTCCTGTCCAGTCGAGTTTGCTGGGGGAAATTGGGATTAATACTGTATTTGTTGAATTCTATATTTCCTGAAACCTGTGTTCTCCCCTTCCATCTCTTTATACTACATATTGGGGGGATTGAGTAGTGTGCAGGGGGAAAGAGTGACATTGCATTTGACTGAACCCACACAAATTATTATTCTATGCTGCATTATTTTTCCTATCCATACTCATTCTGATTAAAGAGAATTTTGATTGTGACATCACCCCATTGGTGATCATTGTATAAATATTAAATAGTGTGATATATATTGTGCAAAATCATAAAAGAAATCTTTTAACTTTGCAAAACAGCCTGCTTCCTGGTTCAGTGAGAGCGGGGGGTATTCAAAGAGAGGGGCGTGATATAAGGGTACATCATTCAGAAATAAAAGAACTTATAGACAAAAATATATAATTAAGGGTTTCACTTGTGCATCCCATGCTAGGCATTGACTTAGGTGAAGTGCTGGGTTGAAATCACTTACAAGAGGAAGGACCCAAGTTTGACCGGGGAGGGTCGGTCGGATAAGAAAGAAGCCAGCCACACCAGAGCCTGACCAGTCATACCCAGGTTACCACGGAGACGGTTGAGCATGATGGCATGGTTGACAGTGTCAAAGGCAGAAGAGAGATCAAGCAGGATGAGGACGCAAGGGGTGTTAGAGTCAAGGATGGAGAGCAGGTCTTCACGGATGTTCAGGAGAGCAGTTTCTGTGCTTCTGGCAGCTCTGAAGCAAGACTGATTGTCATGAAGACAGCCAACAGATTCAGTGTGGAGATTAAGCTGGGAGATTAAGCCAGTTTCTCCAGGAGCTTGCCCAGGAAGGGAGTGATGGAGATTGGGTGGTAGTTGGCCAGGCAGGAGGGGTCAGCAGTGGGTTTCTTAAGAAGGGGGTCGCAAGGGAGTGCTTAAGGGGGGATGGGAAGACTCCAGTGGCGAAGGAGTGATTGCAGAAATCAGCCAGGGCAGGAGCCAGGGAGTCTATGTGGTCCTTGATAGTTTTGGAGGAACAGGGGTGAACCTGTTGCGACGAGACTATCATAGATCAGACTTGTCTTGCAACCTCGTCTGCAGAGAACAGGGGAAAGGCAGAGAAGGAGGGAGGAGAGGTGGCTGCAGAGAGGCTAGAGGAAGAGCAGGGAGTGGGGGGAAGGAGGGGAAAAGAGGAGAGAGAGGACAGGATGTCCTGAGTTTTAGAGATGAAGTGAGAAGCCAGTGCCGTATACAGGGCCTGAGAGGGGACAGGGAAGGTAGAGACTGTGGCAGATTGGCCAGTTTTGTACAGATTTTAAAGAGTGTGCCTGAGTTTTTAGATGCTACAGAGACGCGGTCTTGGATATGCGCTCTCTTCTTCGCTAGGGCAGAGAGCCGGTATTGCCTTTGCAGCAGGAGGCAGGCCAGTTTGTCAGAAGATGTACATGAAGCACACCATTTCCTCTCGGCCATCCTACACTTGCGTTTTAGGGTGATGAGGTCGGAGTCATACCAGGAGTTGCACTTGGCTTTGGGCTTCAGGTGGATTCTCATGACCGGGGCAAGGATATCAAGAGTATCAGATATAGCAGAGTCGAGCGTGGAAAGGGCTGTGTCAGGATCAGAGTCAGCCAAAGGGGGAGAGGTGGGTGAGAAGGTGGCAGCGAAAGCCTCAGCTGACACACGCTTCATGGGTCGAATGACCGAGAAGGTGGGTGGCAGTGATGGAAGTGGTTTGGCCTGAGGGGTGTGGAGGGTGAGGTGGGAGTAGAGGAGAAAGTGATCACTCCAGGAGAGAGGAGTGGTGAAAGGGACAGAGAGGGGAAGGTCTTAGGAGATCAGAACATCAGGAGTGTGCCCTGAAGAATGAGTCGGGCCAGAGAGGAGAAGTCACAAAAGAGTCCAGAGGGAGGAGAGGAGGTATCCAGGTTGAAGTCTCCAAGAGGGAGGAGTTGAGTGGTCGAGACCAGGAGAGAAGAGGAGACGTCCGCCCACTCAGAGAGGAAGGAGGAAATCTGACCAGGTGGGTGATAGATAGTAGCCACAAGAAGGGAATGGCTGGGGGAGAGAGAGAGCCTGCAGATGAGGCATTCAAAAGGGGAGTAGGCCTGCGTAGGAGTGACAATGGCAGGAATCCATTTGGGTAAGATCAGGGCTACACCACCCCCAGCACGGTTGGGTCTGGGGACGGAGAGGATCTTGTAGCCATCAGGTAGGAGCGTATCAAAGCTTGTGACGGAGCTGGCCGTGAACCATATCTCAGTGAGACTGAGGACATCAAGGTCACATTCTTCCAGAAGACGGCAGATGTCAGAGGAGTGTTTGACAGCATAGCAAGGGTTTATAGTGGCAATGGGGAGAAGGCTGCCATCCTTGAAGGACTTCCGGGTAGGGGTACATATCAGAGGTACGCCCTCCCTCTGGAGGTGTAGAAGGAGAGGGAAGGGGAAGGGGGAAGCAAGGAAGGGGGAGGCAAGGAAGCCAAGGAGGATGCAGAAGGGGGAGGCGAGGCAGTCAAGAAAAGGGGTGAGGGGCACCAGGAGAAGAAAGGAAGTTGGTGAGGCGCGGAAAGCATCTATCAAAGAGGTGAAGATTGGCCTGGGTGCCTTGGACCAGGACGGTTCCATTGGAGTAGACATTAATGATGACTTTAGAGGAATGGAAGGATGCCAGGAGGGCGTCCCAGTGGGTGCCACCATTAATGGGAGAGGAGGAGAAAGGAGAGAGCCCAGAGACCAAGAAGAGTCCATAGGTCTGGCGAAGATACGACAAAGAGGATGTTGGTGAGAGTTTCCTTGGAGGAGGCACTGGTAGGTATCGGCGATAGGGAGGCCTGAGTTGGAGACCAGGATGTCCTTTTTAAACTTCTTCCTACCAGATTTAGTGAGGAGAGCAAGATAGTCAATAGAGAAGCCGTTAGAAAAGATAGGAGAGACAGAGAGCACCATAGAATAGGTGGAAGGGAGACGGGAAGCCATAAGTGAAGGTCACTGGAGTGGCAGAAAAGACAGCGAGAGGCAGGCAAGTTGAGCAATAGGACAGAACAACACTCAGGATAAGAGTTTACAAAATGTGCCGGTTTCAGACAGGTAGGAGGACACACCTAAGTTTGAGAATCCTAGATAGGGGAGAAAAGGCCTAGGTTTCACAATGCAATTATTATTTTTTTTTTAAATACTGAGACAGTGCATATTAAACAAGGAAAAAGACACCTAAGAGTTTGAGAATCCTAGATAGGGGAGAAAAGGCCTAGGTTTCATAATGCAATTATTATTTTTCTGAAATACTGAGACAGTGCATATTAAACAAGAAGGGGGAGGAATCGATCGGTAGGCGGACAGGGGTATCTGGGCCACTTCTTTTTGTTCACTGACAGATCTAGGCAAAACCAATAGATTCCATACTGCTATGAATTCAAGTAAGAAAGCTTATATAAATTATTTAATAGGTGTACCAAAAAAGGTATCACTGAACCATTCAAATTAGGCTACTGTAGACTCAGAAAGCAATCGAGGTAGTCTCTAGCTAAAACCAGTAAACATGTTTATTTTACAGTGAAACAACATAAACAAAGAAATTATTACAAAGACATTTTACATGAAAAACCTAAAAATAATGAATAACTGATCTAAATAAAAGCAAAGATAGAAATAGTCATTTTATTGCAGAAAATCAGACCAAAAATCATGCAGACTAAGTGGTGGCCTAAAACTGTGCCAGCACACTCGCAAATGGCTTGTATTCAGCCATAACATAGATTTTAAGATTTTACAAAATGTATTTAATCAATATTCTTCATTTATTAATTTAACTGACAGGTCTGCCTACGTGTATGTGTCAAAAATAGATTGGTAATGATAAAACAACAAATTAACTAGACATCTTGAACACGTTTCGGCAAAGAAGTCTCCTGTCTGGCAAGTAATTTCAATACATGATTAAAGTTGCCTTCCTCAGGGCGAAATATCACACAACAGCTGGACCCTGTGGGGAAGCAGACATAGACAAAGAGAAACATTTTTTTTAAGTGTAAGAGATAATTGTCATGATCTCTGCTTCCAAAAGATCAGGACTTGCCCGACTCCCTTGGAAGCAGACCCATAACCCCGGTTCCGAGTGCCAGCCAGTCCCAATTGGGACCTTTTGGACCCTGTCCTGGCGCCAGTGGCTCCAGGCTCATAAAGATGCCAAGTCCCAGCGCTGGAAGCGCCGGGCTCATAATGCTTGGGTGGACTTACCTGCAGCAGACCATGCTGCTTACTTACCTGCCAGTTGAACCCCTGATCCTCTTCTGTTTGGGACTACTTTTCCTGTTGGGTGGGGCAGGAGCCACTCTCTAGGTTCAGAACACTGGAACTCTTCTGGAAAGCAGGAACTCTTTTCTTACCTAGGCGTGGCTGTGGAAGGAGACACCTAAACACTACAGGAGGCTATTTAAACCACACCCGATGGATGAATCTTGCTTTGTGTTATTCTGCATTCTCTGCAGCAGAACGCTCATCGTGTCTTCTGCTTCTGATCCTGGGCATAAGGGAACAAAGGCTTACCATCCTGGAATCCAGTCTTCAGCAGCACCTGTAAAGACAAAGAAAGAACAGGTTAGCACTACGGTCTTCAGTGGCAGCGCATCTCTTACCTGGTCCATCGGCTGTCACCAACGCCTCGCGCTGCATTCCGACATCTGAAAGACAAAGGCTTACCTACTCTTCGCACGCTCCGGAGGCCTTCGGCGCTGCATCCCGCATCTGAAAGACAAAAGAAGGTGCGTTTAAAGACATTGGGCAACTTTATTACTCACGTGCCATTACTCCTTCCCACGCCGAATCCAGTGGGTATTCCAGCACCCTTCAGCTTCTCTAAAGCTCCGAACTTGTACCTGCAAGATAAAAGGGACAGTTAGTGCGCATCGTGAAGCAGGCTACAAGCGCTTACTTACGTGCTTCCAGGCGCTTCTATTCCTCACGCGGGTTCGATCCTCAACTCTCATCAGCTCGCCATCCGCCATCACCGGAACCCTGCAAAACAAGAGATATCATTACAAAAGACTTTTAAGACATTTGAAGTGCCCAGAACTTACCATTCGAGCAGTTAACGACGGACAGCAGTCCTCTGAGGTCAAGAGGCCTGCACCCTTATCCAGTGAAGAAACTGGTTACGGCACCCTGCCCCGAGGCAGATGGAGAGCTTGGCGTTCACTTACCTAAGGTGAGGGCGTTAACCTTTGGGGTTCTACAGGAGAAGAGAAAGGGAAGAGGAGAGAGGCACCCAATAACCCCAGTTCATTAATCCCATATTTTCTATCTGCAGACATCTTACTCTTCAAGTCAGACATACAGTGCACAGAGGTCCAGCCCAAAGAGCCAACCGTGTGTTACACATCACCTTTGAAGATACGGCATTCACCCAGTCAAGACCGGCGCCTCTGCGGGAATCAGGTGAGCGTTACAGAACACAAAGCCTACCGCAAAACTCCCACCCAGGCGCTATGGAAACCTCGGATACCGACCAGCTAGCCCAGTTACTTGGGGAACTAAGAGCAGAAGTGCATGCAGCCCGTCAGGAAACGAATGCTCTAAGAAGGGAACTGATTATTTCCAAGGAGCGAACAGACGATCTCGCTAGACAATTGCTACAGTCACAAGCCGGACAAACTCCGTTACCCGCATCAGGGGCAAATCTTCCTTCAACATCCTCTACGAACCCAGTGCAGATCAACCTACCTGGGAATGTACCTCTGGCTCCGCCCGAACGATTTTCTGGTGACCCAAAGAGGTTTGCAGTATTTATTAATCAGTGCCGGTTGCACTTCTTATGCCGGCCAGCAGCCTTTCCAACTGATCAAGCTAAGGTAGCTTTCGTGCTTTCGTACCTTAGAGGCAATGCGGCAGACTGGTCGATCCCTCTAGTTAATCAAGATGATCCGGTTCTCCATGATTTTCAAGCTTTTCAGCTCAGTATGGAAAAACTGTTTGCAAGACATTCACAGGGGCAGGCCTTGGACAATGAGCTCCTTTCATTGCGACAGGGAAATCAAGACCTTTTGGCTTATATTGCGTCTTTCAACAGACTGATAGTGGAAACTCGATGGCCTGAGGACAAAAGGATTACGCTGTTTTATAGAGGTCTTTGTGGAGAGCTCAAAGATGTGTTAGCCCAAGTAGTGAATCCCCCGCAAGACTGTTCGGACTATATTGACTTAGTCGTTCAAATTGACCACAGACTGCAGAACAGGAAGGCCGATCGTTCCAAGTTTGATGCTCGAGTATTTTCCAAACCACCAACTCCTACCAAAGGAGTAGACTCCGGGAAACCCATGCAAATAGGGGGCCTGAAAGGACCACTAACACAAAAGGAGCGGGAAAGGAGAAAACAGCTGCAATTATGCCTCTATTGCGGAAACTCGGGGCACTTTCTTCGAGACTGTCCGGTGAAACCAGCCAAGAAGGCAGTAGGAGCTGCAGTTACCAGGGTCACAAACTCTGAGCAGGGAAACGACCTCGCCCGACAAGAATAGAGGTCCTCTTGCCGAGCGTTAAAACCAGTTCAGTGACCTCGCATTTCGTGATACCTATGGTCCTCATTAGCCCTGATCATCCGGATCGATTACATGCGATTGAAGCTTGCGTCGACAGCGGTGCCATCGGCAATTATGTGGATCATGAAATGGTTTTGAGGATGAATCTGACTCTTTGTCCAAAGGCTGTAAAGGACGTCATTACTACGGTGGATGGTACGGAGATAGCCTCCGGACCAGTAACGCATACCACCCAAGAAGTGACGCTAGTAAGTCAAGATGGACACCATGAGAAGATCGTGTTCGATGTGATCAAGGCCCCTCAGTTCCAGATTATTCTAGGAATTCCTTGGTTAGAGAAGCACAATCCTCAGATCGATTGGCGAGCAAGAACGGTTCAGTTTCCAGAATGTGTCTCTACTTGTCACCCTCGACCTGGTGTTGCACTGGCAGCAATTTCCTCGGAGGCTCCCCAGTTACCTCCTGAATACCTAGAATTCCAAGATGTTTTCCGGAAGGATCAGGCTAACTCTCTACCTCCTCATAGGTCTTATGACTGCCAGATAGACTTGATACCTGGATCTACTCCTCCTTGTAGTAGAATTTATGCCCTCACCGAGCCTGAGAATCTTCACCTCCGACAATACCTGGATCAATACCTAGCGAATGGGTTTATTCGTCCTTCCAAGTCCCCTGCTTCCTCAGCTTTGTTCTTCGTTCCAAAAAAAGAAGGGGACCTTAGAACCTGTATAGATTATCGCGCCCTGAACCAGATCACCGTTAAGAATAGATATCCGTTACCTTTGATCCCTGAACTCCTGGACCAAGTCAGAAAAGCATGCATATATACAAAGCTGGATCTTAGAGGAGCCTACCACTTGGTACGAGTAAAAGAGGGCGATGAATGGAAGACGGCCTTCCGCACCAAGTATGGGCTATTTGAATATCAGGTCATGCCCTTCAGACTTTGCAATGCCCCGGCCGCCTTTCAATATTTTATGAACGATGTCCTCAGAGAGCTCATAGATGTGTGTGTTGTTGTTTACATTGACGACATCCTCGTTTATTCTTCATCGGAAACTGAACATCGGAAACACGTGAAAATGGTCCTCGAGAGATTGCGTCAACACAAACTTTTCGCTAAGTTGGAAAAATGTGTTTTCAACGTGACTGAAGTTGAATTCTTGGGATTCATATTATCACCTAGCGGAGTGCGTATGGATTCAAAGAAGGTCGATGCAATTCTCAAATGGCCATCGCCATCCTCCGTAAAAGGTGTTCAAAGCATGTTAGGCTTCGCTAACTTTTACCGCAGGTTTATCCCCGAATTCTCTCGAATAGTCCAGCCCATCACCGCCTTGTTAAAGAAAAACAAACGTTTTGCATGGTCTACCGAGGCGGAACAAGCTTTCCAGAATTTGAAGACTAGATTTATCTCTGCACCGATCTTAAAACATCCTCGCCCAGAACTCCCCTACATCGTTGAAACTGATGCTTCGAGCCTTGCCATGGGGGCAGTTCTATCACAAAAGGACCCAGTAACCAATCAGTTGCATCCCGTGGCATTTTGGTCCCGCAAATTCTCGTCTCCTGAAATCAATTACACTATTACTGATAAGGAACCACTAGCTATCAAGTCCACCTTTAAGGCTTGGCGGCATTATCTTCTGGGGGCCCGACACACCGTTACTGTGATTACAGATCACCGAAACCTGCAATATTTGAAAACCGCAAAAGCTCAATCCTCTAGGCAACTCCGTTGGGCACTATTCTTTGCCGAGTTTGACTTCATAATTACCTATCGACCTGGTACAAAAAACGGTAAAGCTGATGCCCTTTCTCGGATGGGAGTGGAAGAACATTTGATCAATCCTAAACCTGTACCTATCATTCCCGAACAAAGAATTCTAGGTGTAATCGCCACACAATCCATAGAGGAAGTTAAGGATAAAGCCAGGCTACTGGTAACTCCAACAGACATACAGAATTGGCATCTGCAGGGAAAGGACTTTACGGTGAAGGACAACCTATTATATTTCCAAGAACGGTTATACCTGCCCAGCACAGATTTATAGAAAAAGGTAATCTCTTGTTATCACGATTCTTTAATGGAAGGACATCCCGGTATGACCAAGACCTCGGAAAAGATCAAGCTCTACTTCTGGTGGCCGTCTTGGAAAAAAGATATCAGAGACTTTATAATGTCCTGTGGAGTATGCGCCCAAAACAAGAGTCAAAAGGAAAAACCAGCCGGCCTCTTACGTCCTATTAACATCCCGCCTCGCCCTTGGCATACGCTTTCTATGGACTTCATCACTGATCTACCTCCGTGCTCTGGATACAATACGATCCTAGTAATCGTGGACCTATTCTCCAAGATGGCGCATTTCATTCCACTCAAAGGCTTACCAACAGCAGCAACTCTGGCCCGAGAATTTCTCAAAAACATCGTCCGACTGCACGGTTTTCCTTCAGTTCTCATTTCGGATCGAGGTAGTCAATTTATTTCTCATTTTTGGCGAAGTTGCTGTCGGTCGGCTCAAATTGATGTGAGACTTTCGACCAGCCACCACCCTCAAACCGACGGACAAACCGAGAGGACCAATCAAACTCTGGAACAGTATTTGCGCTGCATGCTACAACAAACTGAAAAAACTTGGAAAGATATCCTTTGGATAGCCGAATATGCCTCCAATAACTCTGTCCACTCGGGAACTGGGAAGACCCCGTTTTTTCTTTTATACGGTAGTCACCCTCGAACCTCGGAGTTGGATCCACTCCAAGATCTTGGAACACCAGCAGTAGACCACCTGCATTCTACAATCACCCAAGCCTTTAAGGAAGCCGTTTCTCACCTTCAAAGGGCTAAAGAACAATCCAAGAAAGGAGCAGACCAACATCGGAAGGAAGCCCCCCAATATCAAGTAGGAGATCAAGTCTGGTTATCCACCAAATATCTACCTCTAAAAGGACCACGCACATTCAACCCAAGATACCTTGGTCCCTATTCCATCACTACTATAGTAAATCCAGTAGCGGTCAAGTTGGACTTGCCCCCTCACATTAAGATACATCCGGTCTTCCACGTCTCTCTATTAAAACCCGTGCAACCTCAAACCCGACTAACTACATCTCTTAAACCTATTCTAGTTGATGGAGAACTCGAGTTTGAAGTCAAAAGCATCCTGGATTCCAAGATCTCCAAATCTAAACTATTTTACCTGATTGACTGGAAAGGCTACGGTCCCCAAGAAAGATCCTGGGAACATGCAGAATATGTCCATGCGCCTCGTCTAATCAAAAGATTTCATCGAACATTTCCTAACAAGCCCAAACCCCCGGAGAAGCCCGGTTTGGGAGGGGCCTTGAGGGGGGGTGCTGTCATGATCTCTGCTTTCAAAAGATCAGGACTTGCCCGACTCCCTTGGAAGCAGACCCATAACCCCGGTTCCGAGTGCCAGCCAGTCCCAATTGGGACCTTTTGGACCCTGTCCTGGCGCCAGTGGCTCCAGGCTCATAAAGATGCCCAGTCCCAGCGCTGGAAGCGCCGGGCTCATAATGCTTGGGTGGACTTACCTGCAGCAGACCATGCTGCTTACTTACCTGCCAGTTGAACCCCTGATCCTCTTCTGTTTGGGACTACTTTTCCTGTTGGGTGGGGCAGGAGCCACTCCCTAGGTTCAGAACACTGGAACTCTTCTGGAAAGCAGGAACTCTTTTCTTACCTAGGCGTGGCTGTGGAAGGAGACACCTAAGCACTACAGGAGGCTATTTAAACCACACCCGATGGATGAATCTTGCTTTGTGTTATTCTGCATTCACTGCAGCAGAACGCTCATCGTGTCTTCTGCTTCTGATCCTGGGCCTAAGGGAACAAAGGCTTACCATCCTGGAATCCAGTCTTCAGCAGCACCTGTAAAGACAAAGAAAGAACAGGTTAGCACTACGGTCTTCAGTGGCAGCGCATCTCTTACCTGGTCCATCATCTGTCACCAACGCCTCGCGCTGCATTCCGGCATCTGAAAGACAAAGGCTTACCTACTCTTCGCACGCTCCGGAGGCCTTCGGCGCTGCAACCCGCATCTGAAAGACAAAAGAAGGTGCGTTTAAAGACATTGGGCAACTTTATTACTCACGTGCCATTACTCCTTCCCACGCCGAATCCAGTGGGTATTCCAGCACCCTTCAGCTTCTCTAAAGCTCCGAACTTGTACCTGCAAGATAAAAGGGACAGTTAGTGCGCATCGTGAAGCAGGCTACAAGCGCTTACTTACGTGCTTCCAGGCGCTTCTATTCCTCACGCGGGTTCGATCCTCAACTCTCATCAGCCCGCCATCCGCCATCGCCGGAACCCTGCAAAACAAGAGATACCATTACAAAAGACTTTTAAGACATTTGAAGTGCCCAGAACTTACCGTTCGTGCAGTTAACGACGGACAGCAGTCCTCTGAGGTCAAGAGGCCTGCACCCTTATCCAGTGAAGAAACTGGTTACGGCACCCTGCCCCGAGGCAGATGGAGAGCTCGGCGTTCACTTACCTAAGGTGAGGGCGTTAACCTTTGGGGTTCTACAGGAGAAGAGAAAGGGAAGAGGAGAGAGGCACCCAATAACCCCAGTTCATCTTACTCTTCAAGTCAGACATACAGTGCACAGAGGTCCAGCCCAAAGAGCCAACCGTGTGTTACACATCACCTTTGAAGATACGGCATTCACCCAGTCAAGACCGGCGCCTCTGCGGGAATCAGGTGAGCGTTACAATAATCTCTTAGTGAGAAACTACCAAAATTGCTTAGAGGTACAGTTGAAAGCCAAAGGGCATGAAAATTACCAATGCGAGAGACTGTGGATAAGTAGAGATATTTTTTAGGAGCTCTCACTCATTAATTAATCCTTTTTAAAAAACCATCTTTTCTTTGTTGTGACAGCACACCTTTAGATCTATTTTTAACAATAGGAGCTTTCACGCAGCAACCGATCACTTTAAGACTAACCGCTCCCGAACATTTCGAGTGAATGTTTGTTGAGTATAGCCTTCGCATCGGATGACGCATCCGCCAGCCCTTCCGAGGCTTGTCAACCTCCTCCAATCATATTTCAATGCCGGAGACGCGCGGATCGCACACTTCACAGATATTGGGCAGCTAACACCCATGAAGAATATTGATTAAATTAATTTAGTAAAATCTAGAAATCTGTGTTTTGGCTGTATACAAGCATTATAGCAGTATGGAATCTATTGGTTTTGCTTAGGTAACTGTCCCTTTCCACTACTACTTCTTGGGACACTTCCCCCTCTCTTCTGTGTTAAAAACACTGACATATCTAGGCCATGTGATTTTGTTCATTGATTGAGACAATTTTACACATTAAAAGGTGATACATATGTGCACATTAACCTTGTTGTATATTGTTAAGGCACTTTCCTTAGGATCTGACCTCAGTTAATTGTACACCTACATGGGGAAATAAGCAAATGCACAATTAATTTGAGTACTTGATGATGAAGTCTGATGTTACTGTCATTTTTTGGTGGTGTTGTTTCTTTAACCCTTACGGAAGTTTTTCTATATGTACCTCAAATGTGTATGTTATGTTATGTTATTTTGCATTTATATAGGGCCTTATGTACCATTGGTATGATCTCAAGGCGCTGGTAGGTTGAACGCCCTCGGGAACCGAAGTTCAAGTCAGTAGAGAGAGAGAGAGAGTCATAAGGTGCGTGTGAGCACCGGATATGTGTCCAGCAGGTGTTGCATTCTTGTGATAGCTGCTTCTTAGCGGTAGGTGAGGTGGTTGGGAGATCAAGAGTATGTGTTTGTTCTGGCAGGTTGTTATCCTGTCCGATTCTGGCCGCATTAGGCCTGAGGAGAACGCCTTGGCTGGAGGGTGTGTAACCAGCTGTGTTTAGTTAGGATGATGTGGAGTATGAGGCAAGTGATGGTATGAGAACAGCTATACCGAATGGTGTCATAGTATCGCTGTGTTCTAGTTGAATGGTGGTGGGAAGAAGAGAGTAAGCGTGGAGATGTGATATGGTGGTTTACCTTAGGTGCTTGAGATCGAGCACCTCCAATAGTTCCATGCACTCCAACCATTCCATGCACTCCGACCGTTCCATGCACTCCGACCGTTCCATGCACTCCAAACCGCTCCATGCACTCCAAACCGTTTCATGCACTCCAAACCGTTCCATGCACTCCGTTTTATGCACTCCAACCATTTTATGCATTCCAACCATTTTAGGCACTCCAACCATTTTATGCACTCCAACCGTTCTATGCCCTCCAACCATTCTATGCACTCCAACCATTCTATGCACTCCAGCCATTTTATGTACTTCGGTTGTTTTATGCACTTCAGATCACTCTATCCTCTCGAATTATTTTTGTAAGTGTCCATTCCATGCCCTCTATCTGTTCCGTGCATTCCATCCGATGTATGCACTCACTCAGTTCTATGCACACTATCAGTTTGATCAGTTCTATGTATTCTTTCTAATCAATGCACTTTGTCCGATCTATACATGTTAACCCTTCATCATCCGGTCTGCTCATTTCCACGTTATCCATTCTCTATGCATCATCTATCCACATCCTTGACCCGTTTCATACACCCAGTTTCACCCGTTCCATCGACATACGTCATCTGTTCATCCACATACATCATCCTTTCATCCACCTACTTCGGTTTCACACACTTCACACGTTCCACCCACTTCACACATTCAACCCACTTCACATGTTCCACCCACTTCACTGTTTCCACCCATTTTACCCTTTCCATCCACATACTTCATCCGTTCATCGACCTACTTCATCCGTTCTACCCACTTCACCATTTCGTCCACATACTTCTTTTGTTTCATCCACTTCACCTGTTCCACCCACTCCACCCCTTCCACCCACATGCTTCCCCGTTCCATCCGTATACTTCACCTGTTCCATCCACATACTTGACCCGTTCATCCACATAATTCACCCGTTCCATCCGTATACTTCACCCATTCCATCCGTATACTTCACTCATTCGATCCACATACTTCACCTGTTTCATCTGTATACTTCACCCATTCCATATGTATACTTTACCCGTTCCATCCACATACTTCACGCGTTCCATCCATATAGTTCACCCGTTCCATCCACATACTTCACCCATTCCATCCACATACTTCACCCGTTCTATCCATATACTTCACCCGTTTCATCCATCCATTTCCCCCGATTCACCCACATATTTCACCCGTCCTTCCACATACTTCATCAGTTCCATCCACGTGTTTGACCCGTTCCATCCACATACGTGACCCGTTCCATCCACATACTTGACCCGTTCCATCCACATACTTGACCCGTTCCATCCACATACTTCACCCTTTCCATCCATATACTTCACCTGTTTAATCCATCCATTTCCCCTGATTCATCCACATATTTCACACATCCTTCCACATACTTCACCCATTCCATCCATCCACTTCACCCGTTCCATCCACGTACTTGACCTGTTCCATCCACATACTTGACCTGTTCCTTTTACATACTTGACCAGTTCCATCCACATACTTGACCCGTTCCATCCACATACTTGACCCGTTCCATCATTCCATTTTCTCCGTTCCTTCCACATGTTTCACCCGTTCCTTCCACATACTTCATCCATTCCATCCATCTACATATTTCACCCATTCCATTTCCATCCACATACTTCACCTGTTCCATCCATATACTTCACCCATTGCATACACCCACTTTCTTCGTTTCTTCCACATATTTCACCCGTTCCTTTGACATACTTCATCTGTTCCATCCATCTACAAACTTCACCCGTTCCATCCACCTACTTCACCCATTCCATCCATATACTTCACCCGTTCCATACACCCACTTTCTCTTTTCCATCTATCTACTTCACCCGTTCCTTCCACACACTTCACTATTCCTTTCACCCACTTCCCCGATTCCATCCACCCATTTTGCCCAATCCATCCACATACTTCATCCTTTCCATCCACATACTTCATCCGTTTCACCCGCTTCATCCGTTCCACCCAGTTCATCCGTTCCACCCAGTTCATCCATTCCACCCAGTTCATCTTCATCCTTCCCATCCACACACTTCATCCGTTCCACCCGCTTCATCCGTTCCTCCCAGCTAATCCGTTCCACCCAGTTCATCCGTTCCACCCAGTTCATCCGTTCCACCCAGTTCATCTGTTCCACTCACATACTTCACCCGTTCCAACCCCATACTTCGTTTGTTTCAGTGACATACTTCACTTGATCCATCCACTTCACCCGTTCCATTTAACATACTTCACCCGTTGCGTCACATGCATCACCCGTTCTGTCACATACATCACCCGTTCCGTCACATACAACACTCGTTCCAACACATACATCACCCGTTCGCTCAACACTCTACCCATTCACTCCACACTCTACACCCGCTCCAAACTCTATGCCCGCTCCACACTCTACGTCCGCTCCACGCTCTACACCCGCTCCACACTCTTCACCCCTCCACACCCGATCCACACTCTACACCTGCTCCAGCCCTACCTTTGCTGCACACCTTACATCCATTCCACACCTTATGTCCATTCAACTGTCAATATCTGCTCAAAACACCCCCACACCCTATATCTGTTAAACACCCTACATCGGCTCCACGCTATCATCCACTCCACACCCTACATCCCCTCCTAACTCTCATCTGCTCCAGCCTTTCATCCACTCTACGCTCTAATCCGCTCTACGCACTTCATCCGCTCTACGCACTTCATCCGCTCCACCGACATTAATCCGCTCCACCGACTTCATATGCTTCACCGACTTCATCTGCTCCACTCACTTCATCCATTCATTATGCATCATCGGTTCAACTCATGTCACTTTTCGTACACGCTCGATCCGTCCCATGCATTACACCCGTCACATGCACTTGAATCGTCTATTCTATTCGTTCCATTTATACCATGCACTCTTACATTGCATTGTAGGTCTTGATATGTTTTGTTTGTACTAACACAAGTATGTTATAAGTCTTCAATTATTAACTATTAGCTATTTATTCCATGTTTATCATTACTGAAAATTCACTAGGCCAGGTGGGTTTGTTCTCTACCTGTCAGAATATTAAAATTCAAAAAGTACTATATATCTAGATGTTAACCATGTTGAATGTTTCTAAAGTACTTTCCTTACGGTTTGTTCTCAGCTCATGGTGCACATACATGGGGCAAAAAGCAGGCCTCAAACACAATTCATTTGTATACATGAAGATAAACTTTAATGTTATTAATATTTTCTTGTGATGCTGTTTCTTTCTTCCTTACTTTAGTTTCCCTGTATGTTCCTCAGATTTGTGCTCATTGTGGTTCTTCAAATGTACTGTTTGTACTAGCACAAGTGTGTAGTATGTCTTGAATTGTTCACTATTTATTTCATGTTTAACATTACTCAAAGCTCTGATCAGGGAGCATTCATTAGTTTACTATAAAAAAAAATACAAGATAAAACAGAGTGTACTTCTAAGCCATTGCCTATGTTTATGAACGATTAGGTTCCTGTATTAATTGGAGTCACCAAACTAAATGTTTTCATTGAATATATATATTTTAAAAGCTATGTACACATTACCATTTTAAGATATATTGTTCTATTTTTATTATGTGTATGAAGCTAAACATTATAAATACATCTTTTGACTTTTCACTGATCTTATGTTTTCGGAGTATCACTTTTTTCAATATAAATTGTTGGTTTTGTCATTTGGCATTCACATATTTATTCATTTCATAATTATGTATTTGCAATTCTAATCTCATATACATTGGTTAGCACCTCAAGCCGCCCAAAACTAACTGAGGTTTTAGAAGTTTGTTGACATTTGAGGCAATTAGAAGGCATGGTGAATGGCCACCAGGACGCCTCAAACTTACAGAACATTTATCTAAAACATTCGATAGGCAGACAGAACAGTTCTTCGGAAGCTCGCTTACCCTTGGAAAGAGGCCTATCTATCTTTAGGAAGTAATACTGAATTCCGAATCCATTGCCTGCTTAAATATGATGCTATGTGGTTTATACTAAAAGTTAAACCTACCTTTGCAATACACAATGACATTGCTGGAATCATACAGTATTTCTTCAATCATCTGTGTGAGCACATAAGAACTTCATTTCGGAAAACCCTTAATTGAAGAAATCCAGACACAGAGAGCCTGATTAACAAACATGTTTTCAATGGGACTTTCCTAATTACAAAAACTTTTTTTTTTTATAAACCATGCCCAGAGAGTCTGATTAGATAAGTTCCCTAAATGTTTTGGGAAACGTATATTTATTCTGAAGTCTACCACATCCTTCTGCTGGTCCATTATCCCCTCCCCCTCTACTCCTCTCTGACTACAGGGCCTCTCTCTTCAGACCCTCCACCCCAATTATCGTGTGGAAAATTCACTGTGAACTATAATCTGCACCATGTGTGACAAAAAAAAACTAGATGTATAGGTGAAGTATGACAATGTAACACATAATAGAAATAATTGAGCAGGCATGATATTTCAGAGATTCGCATAGCAGTTTTTTTTTATAACATCGATCTAAAAATAAAAATAGGCAATTGACTTGTGTGGTGTATTACAAGTTGAATTGGCAAGCCATGTGTTATTCTGATTCACAATTATTTGTATATATTTACCATTTTGTTGCATGGCATTCACACCAACGAGATTGTTCAAGAGTAAACAATACCACCGAATTTACCCGTGCGATAATGTGGTTTCGTGTTTGTATTTTACCAGTCTACTGAAGCTATTTTGTGATAATACATGGAGCCACACATATGCCCTGTGGCTGGTCATTATTGTCTTGATATCTTATGATATGATATTGATTTTATATCTTGGAGACTTTCTTATCATGTAACCACCCATGCCATGCAATAAGGACCATGAAATGTAAATCCGATGAAAATGAATACTTCAGAGGCCTGTGGTTAATGGCTCGTGCAAACACTCTCATGCCTTCATTTTGTGTCAGCGCTAAATTAAAGATTCATAAACTGATTAAGAGAGACCAATTAACGCAATGTTGATTTTAGATGCGATCTTCATAAACACACATGAGCGCAGGTGCTCTAGACTGAGTAATTGCTAAATGCAATCACTCTTGTCTGCCTGGAGAAAACAATATAGCAATCGATTTTTAATTCAATTCTTAAAATGTGTGTTAAGCGTATCAAAGAGTGAATCTCATTGATGTAAATAAAAAATAAATTAAAAAAAACAAGGATATTGTTAAAACATGTTTAGACCGTCGAAAAGCAAGTAAGAGAGTTCGTAAAAAAAATGACATTGAAACTGTTTGCAAATCGCTGGAAGACTCTTTACTTTGACATATGAAAGTGGCAAAGCCACTATAAAGCACCAAATATGTTCATGATTAAATTGTATATGTTCTATGTTTTTTGTAGGTGTAAAATAACCTAGCTAGCAAACCATTACGAGTTTACATTATGCATTGTTAGAACACCATTGCGGGTTCCCAGAAAACACACTTAGCACATCATGTCCAGTTCACATTGTACCCAGTTTCTAAATGAACCTATGCCCATTTACTAGATCTTTGGGCAGTTTCCATAATGCCACTTTTAGAATCATGGGCGATTTTAAGGACACCCATTAGCACACCATTGCTAGACTACATTATGCCCACTTTGCAATTAACTTACCATAGCCTTTAGGCCCCACTTTGTTGCCCATCTTCTTTGCATCACCCATCGTTGCCTGACCTCAGCATCACACTCCCAGCAGGTCTTACCTTCTAATATTATAATAAGGGAGGCAAGGTGCCCCTTGATGGCTTAGGTCTCCACAGGCAGTGACAGAGGCCGGCTGCCTGCATTTAGCTTCTATTCTGGCTTGTGTGGGATGAACAGTCAGGCCCATCTCACCCCAGCCAGCCTGCAACCAGACAGGCCATGATCAAATCTCTGACAGCACCACCCTCTGGGAGCTCAAGGTATATGTGGCACACATATACGTATTACGTTTTCATCATCAAGACAAGGGCCAACTTTTCATTAGTCCTAGTGCTGTAGCACTGTCCGGGTGTATGCTGGTTGTAGTTGCAGTGAAATCTTTTCATATGGCTGTGTGTTGCACTGGCACACCGTTTTTGTTGGAAACAAAAGCACGATGCCTGCATTCAAGCCAATTATGAGATATCAGAAATCGGATCATTGCACTTGCAGAGCAAATTTCAAACCGAGCCCTAATAACGCAGCTTAATTTTGGCATTGCGTAAGAGATGTCCCTGGACCACTGGACCACTGCACTTCATCTTATGATGTGGAAGCACAGGGACGAATTGAGAGTGGAGATTTAAGACCATCTCGATGAGTATTGAGCAGCACGGAAGACATGGCGCCAGAAATGACTCAACTGATCGGATGAACACTGACTGTGTGTCCCTTTGCCAGGTTCTCAAAGATGTAAATAAAGACTAGATGCAGACACAACAGACAAAGCGTGCAGGGCACTCGCCCAAATGTAAGATCAGAATGGGCCAAACAACATGGGCCCCATTTCCAAGTTTCTGGTAAATGTGAAGCTAGATTGGTTTGGGACAATAGTTTTTTGGGCAAGACATTTTCATATTATTTTATGGAAACATTTTATTGGGAAACCTTTTGTTGTGTATATTTTTTATATGATTAACATTGCAAGTGGGAGACCAAGGATGCAGTTCTGTCAATCAGCGATCTTCATACAGGGAGATCAATCAATACCATCCTACTGTGCCGGATTGGATTGTGCTTGCACACTTCTACAAACCAAAAGCACAACACAATCATAAAGATAAACTAGGGACAGTTAAGAGAAGTACGCTCTTAAGAGGGTTTTGAAGATGAACCAGTAGTGACCCACACAGCACAGTATCACAGTCCAAAAAAAATAAGGAATATTCAATCAAGGTTCTACTAAAATATATATATATATATATACTTTAATCAAACACAACATCTGTCATGACCACTGGGATTCATTCTCACACCACACACTCCCACTTCACACTGAGGGCCAGTAGGGCGAAGGAAAAAGAAGGCTGGACTAAATTATGGCGTGCCTGGTGCTCATCAAGCTATCCAGTTGGCATGGTAAATGCTTGCAGGTAAATTCCCCCAATATGGCTGACTGTCTGGCCAGCACATTCCATTCAATTCAGTCTAGCATGCGTAGGTGGGCTGCTATTTAAGCTGCACCCATGCGTGTTTCAGCGCTTTTTGTTAATTCTGCCTAAGCAGCATAATGCTTACTGCAATTCTCTGGCCACTCCAGAACCTGCAAAGGAAAAGACACAAGGTTAATGCAGGAAACCTCAGGAACCATCCCAAAGACATTGAACCACTCAACAGCATGCAGCCTGTCTTCTACAGCAGAATCCAAACTCTGGCGCTCTTCTAACCCACCAACTCAGCAGCTCTGCCTCCGGTCCGGCCCTGCAGCTTCCTCTGATCCGCCGGCGCAGCGGCTCTCCCTCTGGTCCAGCCAAGTAACGATCTCCTGATCTGCCGGTTCAGCAGCACTCCCCCTGTCCGCAATTGGCACCTGCAGAAAAAACAATCGGGAAGGCAATTAGGGCATGCTGAGCACGGCTAAAACACCAGGCAGCACGTGTATATTACAGGTGATAAATAACTGTGACTTTAACAGTTTGGATACTGAAAGGAACATGGAACTTCAGAAAAATAACAACATTAAAAACATTTCTTTCTTAACCCTTTAAGTGCCATGGGTATTTAACCCCAGTGTTAGGGCCTTTTTTGGTGATTTCGGTATGTGGCCATTCAATGGCTTGTAACTTTTTTGTTACATGAGATATCTCGGCCAAATTTGGCTCCTTTTTCCCCACATGTAGGTGGTCGTAACGCCACCCAGGAATCCTAGGTTGTTGTAGGTGGGTGAGAGAAAATAACCAAAAAGTGGGAAAATTTGGTTTTTTTTCAAAAAATGCCAATAAAATGATATACAAAGCAGTGTTTTTTTCCTTGTAAGAGCTAGGAAAAAATGGTTTGCTGTGCTGAGTTCCCCAATTTCCTGGCTTTCAAGAACAGGTTGAGTGGAAACGAAAATAAAATATTTTTATGTGGTTATCAACTGTTTTGTGAGAGGTAGGCAATTTTGGCCATTTTTGCCAATTGGACATGCATGGACGGAATGGGAGTAAAGGGTAGGAAAGCCGAATTGGAGGACAGAAAAGCATATATTTCTGAAAAGTAGACAAAATTCCAAGTTTTGGGATGGGTGATTTGCGTAGGTCAGGCAAACACTATGTAGGGGAAAATGCCATAGATTGGTGGAAAAGCGGGAAAATGACCGAAAAAAGGTATGTATTGGACATGGTTGGCTTGGTACGGCAATGGCTTCTATGAATTTTGAGAAAAACAATGCTCTGCTACATTACCCCGACTCTTGCAGTTAGGAAAGCACACATTTTTTGTAGTGTTTAACAAAACAAGCAAAACCACAAGCCAAACACTGAGCCATGGTGCACAGGAGTTTTACGCTCACGGCCTGACGAAACGCACTTAGCATGTGTAAATTGGGAAAACCAATGTGGTGAGGAACGGCAAGCACACATTTTTTGAAAGAGCACAGGCAGACCTTTTCAAGGGTAGGTGACTTGGGCAGGTTACAAAAGTGTATGGTGCCTAAAGCAGCGAATAAATGTAGATCACATTTGGGAAATGAAAGGGTTGTGTCACAAAGGGCACCAGCAAATGGGTCAACACGTTATGAAAACCACACAAACACAACACATGTTATACGTTCCCGCATTTCCACAGGTGTGCCGATGAAAACGGTACCTCACATGTGTGGGTGCACCTACCTGGGCGCCAAGGGGAAAGCCTAAAACACAAGTAACCCGAAGTCTGCTTTCACACCTGAATTTCACACTTTCTCCAGACAAGCGCAACATACAGATATGGGCCTCGGGTGTCCAAGCCACCAAGGAAAACAGGGACCCCATGCATTTCCTAAAAGAGGACACCCGTGGGAATCCGCAGAGGTATGATTTGCGCAAATTGGCCCATAATTTATTACCTAGACACCCCCGCAAAGTCCAAAATGTGGGAAAAAAACACATTTTCCGAAAGTTTCACTCGGCTCACCCATTGAAACATGCCACTAACAATACATGGCCTACCGTCCGGCGTTCCCAGAGGTATCCCGATGAAAACGATACCTCACATGTGTGGGTGCACCTACCTGGGCGCCAAGGGAAAGCCTAAAACACAGGTAACCCCAAGTCTGTTTCGACACCTGAATTTGACACTTTATCCAGACAAGCACAACATACAGATATGGGCCTCGGGTGTCCAAGCCACCAAGGAAAACAGGGAACCCCATGCATTTCCAAAAAGAGGACACCCGTGGGAATCCGTAGAGGTATGAGTTGCGCACATCGGCCCAGAATTTATTACCCAAACACCGGTGCAAAGTCGGAAATGTGGGAAAAAGAAAACATTTTCTGCACATTTCACTCGGCTCACCCATCTAAACACGCCGCCAACAACACATGGCCTACTGTCCCGCGTTCCCACAGGTGTCCCGATGAAAACGGTACCTCACATGTGTGGGTGCACCTACCTAGGCGCCAATGGGAAAGCCTAAAACAAAAGTAACCCCAAGTCTGTTTTCACACCTGAATTTCACACTTTCTCCAGACAAGCGCAACATACAAAAATGGGCCTCGGGTGTCTAAGCCACCAAGGAAAACAGAGAACCCCATGCATTTACGAAAAGAGGATACCCCTGGGAATCCGCTGAGGTATGATTTGCGCAAATCGGCCCAGAATTTATTACCCAGACACCCCCGCAAATTCCAAAATGTGGGGAAAAAAAATGCATTTTTCGCACATTTCACTCGGCTCACCCATCGACACACGCCGCCAACAACACATGGCCTACCATCCCGTGTTCCCACTGGTATCCCGATCAAATGGTACCTCACCAGTGTGGGTGCACCTACCTGGGCACCAAGGGGAAAGCCTAAAACACAGGTAATCCCAAGTCTGTTTGGACACCTGAATTTGACACTTTCTCCAGACAAGCGCAACATACAGATATGAGCCTCGGGTGTCCAAGCCACCAAGGAAAACAGGGAACCCCATGCATTTCCAAAAAGAGGACACACATGGGAATCAGCAGAAGTATGATTTGCGCCAATCGGCCCAGAATTTATTGCCCAGACACCCCCGCAAAGTCTGAAATGTGGAAAAAAAAACACATTTTCTGCACATTTCACTCGGCTCACCCATCGAAACACGCTGCCAACAACACATGGCCTACTGTCCCGCATTCCCACCGGTTTCCCGATCAAAACTGTACCTCACATGTGTGGGTGCACCTACCTGGGCGCCAAGGGGAAAGCCTAAAACACATGTAACCCCAAGTCTGTTTCGACACCTGAATTTGACACTTTATCCAGACAAGCGCAACATACAGATATGAGCCTCTGGTGTCCAGGCCACCAAGGAAAACAGGAAACCCCATGCATTTCCAAAAAGAGGACACCCGTGGGAATCCGTAGAGGTATGATTTGCGCACATCGGCCCAGAATTTATTACCCAAACACCGCCGCAAAGTCCGAAATGTGGGAAAAAAACACATTTTCCGAAAGTTTCACTCGGCTCACCCATTAAAACATGCCACTAACAATACATGGCCTACCGTCCGGCGTTCCCAGAGGTATCCCGATGAAAACGATACCTCACATGTGTGGGTGCACCTACCTGGGCGCCAAGGGAAAGCCTAAAACACAGGTAACCCCAAGTCTGTTTCGACACCTGAATTTGACACTTTATCCAGACAAGCACAACATACAGATATGGGCCTCGGGTGTCCAAGCCACCAAGGAAAACAGGGAACCCCATGCATTTCCAAAAAGAGGACACCCGTGGGAATCCGTAGAGGTATGAGTTGCGCACATCGGCCCAGAATTTATTACCCAAACACCGGTGCAAAGTCGGAAATGTGGGAAAAAGAAAACATTTTCTGCACATTTCACTCGGCTCACCCATCTAAACACGCCGCCAACAACACATGGCCTACTGTCCCGCGTTCCCACAGGTGTCCCGATGAAAACGGTACCTCACATGTGTGGGTGCACCTACCTAGGCGCCAATGGGAAAGCCTAAAACAAAAGTAACCCCAAGTCTGTTTTCACACCTGAATTTCACACTTTCTCCAGACAAGCGCAACATACAAAAATGGGCCTCGGGTGTCTAAGCCACCAAGGAAAACAGAGAACCCCATGCATTTACGAAAAGAGGATACCCCTGGGAATCCGCTGAGGTATGATTTGCGCAAATCGGCCCAGAATTTATTACCCAGACACCCCCGCAAATTCCAAAATGTGGGGAAAAAAAATGCATTTTTCGCACATTTCACTCGGCTCACCCATCGACACACGCCGCCAACAACACATGGCCTACCATCCCGTGTTCCCACTGGTATCCCGATCAAATGGTACCTCACCAGTGTGGGTGCACCTACCTGGGCACCAAGGGGAAAGCCTAAAACACAGGTAATCCCAAGTCTGTTTGGACACCTGAATTTGACACTTTCTCCAGACAAGCGCAACATACAGATATGAGCCTCGGGTGTCCAAGCCACCAAGGAAAACAGGGAACCCCATGCATTTCCAAAAAGACGACACACATGGGAATCAGCAGAGGTATGATTTGCGCCAATCGGCCCAGAATTTATTGCCCAGACACCCCCGCAAAGTCTGAAATGTGGAAAAAAAAACACATTTTCTGCACATTTCACTCGGCTCACCCATCGAAACACGCTGCCAACAACACATGGCCTACTGTCCCGCATTCCCACCGGTTTCCCGATCAAAACTGTACCTCACATGTGTGGGTGCACCTACCTGGGCGCCAAGGGGAAAGCCTAAAACACATGTAACCCCAAGTCTGTTTCGACACCTGAATTTGACACTTTATCCAGACAAGCGCAACATACAGATATGAGCCTCTGGTGTCCAAGCCACCAAGGAAAACAGGAAACCCCATGCATTTCCAAAAAGAGGACACCCGTGGGAATCCGTAGAGGTATGATTTGCGCACATCGGCCCAGAATTTATTACCCAAACACCGCCGCAAAGTCCGAAATGTGGGAAAAAGAACACATTTTCTGCATATTTCACTCGGCTCACCCATATAAACACGCCGCCAACAACACATGGCCTACCGTCCCGCGTTCCCACAGGTGTCCCGATGAAAACGGTACCTCACATGTGTGGGTGCACCTACCTGGGCGCCAATGGGAAAGCCTAAAACACAAGTAACCCCAAGTCTGTTTCGACACCTGAATTTGACACTTTCTCCAGACAAGCGCAACATACAAAAAAGGGCCTCGGGTGTCCAAGCCACCAAGGAAAACAGGGAACCCCATGCATTTCCAAAAAGAGGACACCCGTGGGAATCCGCAGAGGTATGATTTGCGCCAATCGGCCCAGAATTTATTACCAAGACACCCGCGCAAATTCCGAAAGGTGGGAAAAAAAACACATTTTCTGCACATTTCACTCGGCTCACCCATCGAAAAACGGCGCCAACAAAACATGGCCTACCGTCCCGCGTTCCCACAGGTGTCCCGATGAAAACGGTACCTCACCCCATGCATTTCCGAAAAGAGGACATCCGTGGGAATCCGCAGAGGTATGATTTGTGCAAATCGCCCCAGAATGTATTACCTAGACACCCCTGCAAATTACGAAATGTGGGGAAAAAAACACATTTTCCGCACATTTTACTCGGCTCACCCATCGAAACACGCTGCCAACAACACATGGCCTACCGTCCGCATTCCCACAGGTGTCCCGATGAAAACGGTACCTCACCTGTGTGGGTCCACCTACCTGGGCACCAACGGGAAAGCCTAAAACACAGGTAACCCCATGCATTTCCGAAAATATGACACCAGTGGGAATCCGCAGAGGTAAGATTTGCGCACATCGGCCCAGAATTTATTACCCAGACACCCCCGCAAAGTCTGAAATGTGGGAAAAAAAAACATTTTCTGCATATTTCACTCGGCTCACCCATCGAAACACGCTGCCAACAACACATGTCCTACTGTCCCGTGTTCCCACTGGTGTCCCGATGAAAATAGTACCTCACATGTGTGTGTGCACCTACCTGGGCGCCAATGGGAAAGCCTAAAACACAGGTAACCCCAAGTCTGTTTCGACACCTGAATTTGACACTTTCTCCAGACAAGCACAACATACAGATATGGGCCTCCGGTGTCCAAGCCATCAAGGAAAACAGGGAACCCCAGGCATTTCCGAAAAGAGGACCCCCGTGGGAATCCGCAGAGTTATGAATTGAGCATATCGGCCCAGAATTTAATACCCAGACACCGCTGCAAATTCCGAAATGTGGGGAAAAAAAGGCATTTTCCGCACATTTCACTCGGCTCACCCATTGAAACATGCCTCCAACAACACATGTCCTACCGTCCCGCGTTCCCACAGGTGTCATGATGAAAATGGTACCTCACAGTTGTGGGTGCACCTACCTGGGCGCGAAGGGGAAAGCCTAAAACACAGGTAACCCAAAGTCTGTTTAGACACCTGAATTTGACACGTTCTCCAGACAAGCGCAACATACAGATATGGGCCTCGGGTGTCCAAGCCACCAAGGAAAACAGTGAACCCCATGCATTTCCGAAAAGAGGACACGCGTGGGAATCCGCAGAGGTATGTTTTGCGCACATCAGCCCAGAATGTATTACCCAGACACCCCCTCAAAATCCAAAATGTGGGGAAAAAAATGCATTTTCCACACATTTCATTCGGCTCACCCATTGAAACACGCCGCCAACAACTCATGGCCTACCGTCCCGCATTCCCACAGGTGTCACGATGAAAACGGTACCTCATATGTGTGGGTGAACCTACCTGGGCGCCAGGGGGAAAACCTAAAACACAGGTAACCCCAAGTCTGTTTCGACACCTGAATTTGACACTTTCTCCAGACATGCGCAACATACAGATATGGGCCTCGGGTAACCAAGCCACCAAGGAAAACAGGGAACCCCATGCATTTCCGAAAAGAGGACACCCGTGGGAATGCGCAGAGGTATGATTTGCGCACATCGGCCCAGAATATTTTACCCAGGCACCCCCGCAAAGTCTGAAATGTGGGAAAAAAATGCATTTTCTGCACATTTCACTCGGCTCACCCATCAAAACACACCGCCAACAACACATGGCTTACCGTCCTGCGTTCCCACAGGTGTCCCGATGAAACCAGTACCTCACATGTGTGGGTGCACCTACCTGGGCGCCAAGGGGAAAGTCTAAAACACAGGCAACCCCAAGTCAGTTTCCACACCTGAATTTGACACTTTCTCCAGACATGCGCAACATACATGTATGGGCCTCGGGTGTCCAAGCCACCAAGGAAAACAGAGAACCCCATGCATTTCCCAAAAGTGGACACCAATGGGAATCCACAGAGGAATGAGTTGCGCACATCTGCCAAGAATATATTACCCAGACACCCCCGCAAAGTCCGAAATGTGAGAGAAAAAACGCATTTTCCGCACATTTCATTGGGCTCACACATCGAACCACGCCAACAACAACACATGGCCTACCGTTCCGCGTTCCCACAGGTGTCCCGATAAAAACGGTACCTCACATGTGTGGGTGCACCTACCTGGGCGCCAAGGGGAAAGCCTAAAACACAGGTAACCCCAAGTCTGTTTCGACACCTGAATTTGACACTTTCTCCAGACAAGCGCAACATACAGATATGGGCCACGGGTGTCCAAGCCACCAACGAAAACAGGGAACTCCTTGCATTTCCGAAAAGGGAAAACCCGTGGGAATCCACAGAGGTATGATTTGTGCACAACATCACAGAATTTATTACCCAGACACCCCCGCAAAATCCGAAATGTGGGGAAAAAACTCATTTTCCGCACATTTCACACGGCTCACCCATCGAAACACACCGCGAACAACACTTTGCCTACCGTCCCGCATTCTCACAGGTGTCCCGATGAAAACGGTACCTCACATGTGTGGGTGCACCTACCTGGACTCCAAGGGGAAAGCCTAAAACACAGGTAACCCCAAGTCTGTTTCCACACCTGAATTTGACGCTTTCTCCAGACAAGCGCAACATACAGATATGGGGCTCGGGTGTCCAAGCCACAAAGGAAAACAGGGAACCCCATGCATTTACGAAAATAGGACACCCGTGGGAATCCACAGAGGTATGAGTTGCACACATCGGCCCAGAATGTATTACCCAGACACCCCCGCAAAGTCCGAAATGTGGGAAAAAAACGCATTTTCCGCACATTTTACTCGGCTCACCAATTGAAACACGCCGCCAACAACACATGGCCTACTGTCCCGCGTTCCCACAGGTGTCCCAATGAAAACAGTACCTCACATGTTTGTGTGCACCTACCTGGGCCCCAAGGGGAAAGCCTAAAACACAGGTAACCCCAAGTCTGTTTCGACACTAGAATTTGACACTTTCTCCAGACATGCGCAACATACAGATATGGGCCTCGGGTGTCCAAGCCATCAAGGAAAACAGGGAACCCCATGCATATCCGAAAAGAGGACATGCGTGGGAATGCGCAGAGGTATGATTTGCGCACATCAGCCCAGAATGTATTACCCAGACACCCCTGCAAAATCAGAAATGTGGGGAAAAAAACGCATTTTCTGCACTTTTAAATCGGCTCACCCATCGAAACACACCGCCAACAACTCATGGCCTACCGTCCCGTGTTCCCACAGGTGTCACGATGAAAACGGCACCTCACATGTGTGGGTGCACCTACCTGGGCGCCAAGGGGAAAGCATAAAACACAGGTAACTCCAAGTCTGTTTCGACACCTGAATTTGACACTTTCTCCAGACAAGCTCAACATACAAAAATGGGCAACGGGTGTCCAAGCCACCAACGAAAACAGGGAACCCCATGCATTTCCGAAAAGAGGAAACCCGTGGAAATCCGCAGAGGTATGATTTGCGCACAACATCCCAGAATTTATTACCCAGACACCTCTGCAAAATCCGAAATGTGGAAAAAAAACACATTTTCCGCACATTTCACTCGGCTCACCCCTCGAAACACGCCACCAACAACTCATGGCCTACTGTCCCGCGTTCCCACACGTGTCATGATGAAAACGGTACCTCACATGTATGGGTGCACCTACCGGGGCGCCAAGGGGAAAACCTAAAACACAGGTAACCCCAAGTCTGTTTCGACACCTGAATTTGACACTTTCTCAAGACATGCGCAATATACAGATATGGACCTCGGGTAACCAAGCCACCAAGGAAAACAGTGTACTCCATGCATTTCCGAAAAGAGAAAACCCGTGGGAATCCGCAGAGGTATGATTTGCGCACATCGACCCAGAATTTATTACCCAGACACCCCCTCAAAGTCCGAAATGTGGGGAAAAAAACCCACATTTTCTGCATATTTCACTCGGCTCCCCCATTGAAACACGCCGCCAACAACACATGGCCTACTGTCCCGCGTTCCCACAGGTGTCCCGATGAAATCAGTGCCTCACATGTGTGGGTGCACCTACCTGGGCACCAAGGGGAAATCCTAAAACACAGGTAACCCCAAGTCTGTTTCCACACCTGAATTTGACACTTTCTCCAGACATGCGCAACATACATATATGGGCCTCGGGTGTCCAAGCCACCAACGAAAACAGGGAACCCCATGCATTTTCGAAAAGGGGAAACCCGTGAGAATCCGCAGAGGTATGATCTGCGCACAACATCCCAGAATTTATTACCCAGACACCCCCGCAAAATCCAAAATGTGGGAAAAAACGCGTTTTCCGCACATTTCACTCGGCTAACCCATCGAAACACACCGCGAACAAGACTTGTCCTACCGTCCCGCGTTCCCACAGGTGTTCCGATGAAAACGGTACCTCACATGTGTGGGTGCACCTACCTGGACTCCAAGGGGAAAGCCTAAAACACAGGTAACCGCAAGTCTGTTTCCACACCTGAATTTGACACTTTCTCCAGACAAGCGAAACATACAGATATGGGCCTCGGGTGTCCAAGCCACAAAGGAAAACCGGGAACCCCATGCATTTACGAAAATAGGACACCCGTTGGAATCCGCAGAGGTATGAGTTGCGCATATCGGCCCAGAATGTATTACCCAGACACCCCCGCAAATTCCGAAATGTGGGGAAAAAAATGCATTTTCCGCACATTTCACTCGACTCACCCATCGATACACTCCGCCAACAACACATGGCCTACTGTCCCGCGTTCCCACCGGTGTCCCGATGAAAACGGTACCTCACATGTGTGGGTGCACATACCTGGACTCCAAGGCGAAAGCCTAAAACACAGGTAACCCCAAGTCTGTTTCCACACCTGAATTTGACACTTTCTACAGTCAAGCGCAACATACAGATATGGGCCTCGGGTGTCCAAGCCACAAAGGAAAACAGGGAATCCCATGCATTTACGGAAATAGGACACCCGTGGGAATCCGCAGAGGTATGAGTTGCGCACATCGGCCCAGAATGTATTACCCAGACACCCCCGCTAACTCCGAAATGTAAGAAAAAAAATGCATTTTCCGCACATTTCATTGGGCTCACCTATCGAAACACATCACCAACAACACATGGCCTACCGTTCCACATTCCCACAGGTGTCCCGATAAAAACGGTACCTCACAGGTGTGGGTGCACCTACCTGGGCGCCAAGGGGAAAGCCTAAAACACAGGTAACCCCAAGTCTGTTTCGACACCTGAATTTGACACTTTCTCCAGACAAGCACAACATACATTTATGGAGCTCGGGTGTCCAAGCCACCAAGGAAAACAGGGAACCCCATGCATTTCCGAAAAGAGGACACCCGTGGGAATCCGCAGAGGTATGATTTGCGCACATCGGCCCAGACTATTTTACCCAGACAACCCCGCAAAGTCTGAAATGTGGGAAAAAAACGCATTTTCCGCACATTTCACTCGACTCACCCATCGATACACTCCGCCAACAACACATGGACTACCGTCCCGCGTTCCCACAGGTGTCCCAATGAAAACAGTACCTCACATGTGTGGGTGCACATACCTGGACTCCAAGGCGAAAGCCTAAAACACAGGTAACCCTAAGTCTGTTTCCACACCTGAATTTGACACTTTCTACAGTCAAGCGCAACATACAGATATGGGCCTCGGGTGTCCAAGCCACAAAGGAAAACAGGGAATCCCATGCATTTACGGAAATAGGACACCTGTGGGAATCCGCAGAGGTATGAGTTGCGCACATCGGCCCAGAATGTATTACCCAGACACCCCCGCAAAGTCCAAAATGTGGGAAAAAAATGCATTTTCCGCACATTTCACTCGACTCACCCATCGATACACTCCGCCAACAACACATGGCCTACTGTCCCGCGTTCCCACCGGTGTCCCGATGAAAACGGTACCTCACATGTGTGGGTGCACATACCTGGACTCCAAGGCGAAAGCCTAAAACACAGGTAACCCCAAGTCTGTTTCCACACCTGAATTTGACACTTTCTACAGTCAAGCGCAACATACAGATATGGGCCTCGGGTGTCCAAGCCACAAAGGAAAACAGGGAATCCCATGCATTTACGGAAATAGGACACCCGTGGGAATCCGCAGAGGTATGAGTTGCGCACATCGGCCCAGAATGTATTACCCAGACACCCCCGCTAACTCCGAAATGTAAGAAAAAAAATGCATTTTCCGCACATTTCATTGGGCTCACCTATCGAAACACATCACCAACAACACATGGCCTACAGTTCCACATTCCCACAGGTGTCCCGATAAAAACGGTACCTCACAGGTGTGGGTGCACCTACCTGGGCACCAAGGGGAAAGCCTAAAACACAGGTAACCCCAAGTCTGTTTCGACACCTGAATTTGACACTTTCTCCAGACAAGCACAACATACATATATGGAGCTCGGGTGTCCAAGCCACCAAGGAAAACAGGGAACCCCATGCATTTCCGAAAAGAGGACACCCGTGGGAATCCGCAGAGGTATGATTTGCGCACATCGGCCCAGACTATTTTACCCAGACAACCCCGCAAAGTCTGAAATGTGGGAAAAAAACGCATTTTCCGCACATTTCACTCGACTCACCCATCGATACACTCCGCCAACAACACATGGACTACCGTCCCGCGTTCCCACAGGTGTCCCAATGAAAACAGTACCTCACATGTGTGGGTGCACATACCTGGACTCCAAGGCGAAAGCCTAAAACACAGGTAACCCTAAGTCTGTTTCCACACCTGAATTTGACACTTTCTACAGTCAAGCGCAACATACAGATATGGGCCTCGGGTGTCCAAGCCACAAAGGAAAACAGGGAATCCCATGCATTTACGGAAATAGGACACCTGTGGGAATCCGCAGAGGTATGAGTTGCGCACATCGGCCCAGAATGTATTACCCAGACACCCCCGCAAAGTCCAAAATGTGGGAAAAAAATGCATTTTCCGCACATTTCACTCGGGTCACCCATTGAAACACGCCGCCAACAACACATGGCCTACTGTCCCGCATTCCCACAGGTGTCCCGATGAAACCGGTACCTCACATGTGTGGGTGCACCTACCTGGGCGCAAATGGGAAAGCCTAAAACACAAGTAACCCCAAGTCTGTTTCGACACCAGAATTTGACACTTTCTCCAGACATGTGCAACATACAGATATGGGCCTCGGGTGTCCAAGCCATCAAGGAAAACAATGAACCCCATGCATTTCCGAAAAGAGGACACCCGTGGGAATCCGCAGAGGTATGATTTGCGCATATCGGCCCAGAATTTGTTACCCAGATACCCCCGCAAATTCCGAAATGTGGGGAAAAAAATGCATTTTCCGCACATTTCACTCAGCTCACCCATCGAAACACGGCGCCAACAACACATGGCCTACAGTCCCGCGTTCCCACAGGTGTCACGATGAAAATGGTACCTCACATTTGTGGGTGCACTTTCTTGGGCGCCAAGGGGAAAGCCTAAAACATAGGTAACCCAAAGTCTGTTTCGACACCTGAATTTGACACTTTCTCCAGACAAACGCAACATACAGATATGGGCCTCGGGTGTCCAAGCCACCAAGGAAAACAGGGAACCCCATACATTTCCGAAAAGAGGACACCTGTGGGAATCCGCAGAGGTATGATTTGCGCACATCGGCCCAGAATATTTTACCCAGACACCCCCGCAAAATCTGAAATGTGGGAAAAAAAATGCATTTTCTGCACATTTCACTCGGCTCACCCATCAAAACACGCCGCCAACAACACATGGCCTACCGCCCTGCGTTCCCACAGGTGTCCCGATGAAACCGGTACCTCACATGTGTGGGTGCACCTACCTGGGCACCAAGGGGAAAGTCTAAAACACAGGTAACCCCAAGTCTGTTTCCACACCTGAATTGGACACTTTCTCGAGACAAGCGCAACATACAGATATGGGCCTCGGGTATCCAAGCCACCAAGGAAAACAGGGAACCCCATGTATTTCCCAAAAGAGGACACCCGTGGGAATCCACAGAGTTATGAGTTGCGCACATCTGCCGAGAATATATTACCCAGACACCCCCGCAAAGTCCGAAATGTAAGAAAAAAAATGCATTTTCCGCACATTTCATTGGGCTCACCCATCAAAACACGGCACCAACAACACATAGCCTACCCTCCTGCGTTCCCAGAGGTGTCCCGATGAAACCGGTACCTCACATGTGTGGAGGCACCTACCTGGGCGCCAAGGGGAAAGTCTAAAACACAGGTAACCCCAAGTCTGTTTCCACACCTGAATTTGACACTTTCTCCAGAAAAGCGCAACATACAGATATGGGCCTCGGGTGTCCAAGCCACCAAGGAAAACAGGGAACCCCATGTATTTCCCAAAAGAGGACACCCGTGGGAATCCACAGAGTTATGAGTTGCGCACATCGGCCCAGAATGTATTACCCAGACACCCCCGCAAAGTCCGAAATGTGGGAAAAAAATGCATTTTCCGCACATTTCACTCGGCTCACCCATTGAAACACGCCGCCAACAACACATGGCCTACTGTCCCGCGTTCCCACAGGTGTCCCGATGAAACCGGTACCTCACATGTGTGGGTGCACCTACCTGGGCGCAAAGGGGAAAGCCTAAAACACAGGTAACCCCAAGTCTGTTTCGACACCAGAATTTGACACTTTCTCCAGACATGTGCAAAATACAGATATGGGCCTCGGGTTTCCAAGCCATCAAGGAAAACAGGGAACCCCATGCATTTCCGAAAAGAGGACACCCGTGGGAATCCACAGAGGTATGATTTGCGCATATCGGCCCAGAATTTATTACCCAGACACCCCCGCAAATTCCGAAATGTGGGGAAAAAAATGCATTTTCCACACATTTCACTCGGCTCACCCATCGAAACACGGCGCCAACAACACATGGCCTTCTGTCCCGCGTTCCCACAGGTGTCACGATGAAAACGGTACCTCACATGTGTGGATGCACCTACCTGTGCGCCAATGGGAAAGCCTAAAACACAGGTAACCCCAAGTCTGTTTCGACACCTGAATTTGACACTTTCTCCAGACAAACGCAACATACAGATATGGGCCTCGGGTGTCCAAGCCACCAAGGAAAACAGGGAACCCCATGCATTTCCGAAAAGAGGACACCTGTGGGAATCCGCAGAGGTATGATTTGCGCACATCGGCCCAGAATGTTTACCCAGACACCCCCGCAAAATCTGAAATGTGGGAAAAAAAATGCATTTTCTGCACATTTCACTCGGCTCACCCATCAAAACACGCCGCCAACAACACATGGCCTACCGCCCTGCGTTCCCACAGGTGTCCCGATGAAACCGGTACCTCACATGTGTGGGTGCACCTACCTGGGCACCAAGGGGAAAGTCTAAAACACAGGTAACCCCAAGTCTGTTTCCACACCTGAATTGGACAATTTCTCGAGACAAGCGCAACATACAGATATGGGCCTCGGGTGTCCAAGCCACCAAGGAAAACAGGGAACCCCATGTATTTCCCAAAAGAGGACACCCGTGGGAATCCACAGAGTTATGAGTTGCGCACATCTGCCGAGAATATATTACCCAGACACCCCCGCAAAGTCCGAAATGTAAGAAAAAAAATGCATTTTCCGCACATTTCATTGGGCTCACCGATCAAAACACGGCACCAACAACACATAGCCTACCCTCCTGCGTTCCCAGAGGTGTCCCGATGAAACCGGTACCTCACATGTGTGGGGGCACCTATCTGGGCGCCAAGGGGAAAGTCTAAAACACAGGTAACCCCAAGTCTGTTTCCACACCTGAATTTGACACTTTCTCCAGACAAGCGCAACATACAGATATGGGCCTCGGGTGTCCAAGCCACAAAGGAAAACAGGGAATCCCATGCATTTACGGAAATAGGACACCCGTGGGAATCCGCAGAGGTATGAGTTGCGCACATCGGCCCAGAATGTATTACCCAGACACCCCCGCAAAGTCCGAAATGTGGGAAAAAAATGCATTTTCCGCACATTTCACTCGGCTCACCCATTGAAACACGCCGCCAACAACACATGGCCTACTGTCTCGCGTTCCCACAGGTGTCCCGATGAAACCGGTACCTCACATGTGTGGGTGCACCTACCTGGGCGCAAAGGGGAAAGCCTAAAACACAGGTAACCCCAAGTCTGTTTCGACACCAGAATTTGACACTTTCTCCAGACATGTGCAACATACAGATATGGGCCTCGGGTGTCCAAGCCATCAAGGAAAACAGGGAACCCCATGCATTTCCGAAAAGAGGACACCCGTGGGAATCCCAGAGGTATGATTTGCGCATATCGGCCCAGAATTTATTACCCAGACACCCCCGCAAATTCCGAAATGTGGGTAAAAAAAATACATTTTCCACACATTTCACTCGGCTCACCCATCGAAACACGGCGCCAACAACACATGGCCTACTGTCCCACGTTCCCACAGGTGTCACGATGAAAACGGTACCTCACATTTGTGGGTGCACCTTCTTGGGCGCCAAGGGGAAAGCCTAAAACACAGGTAACCCAAAGTCTGTTTCGTCACCTGAATTTGACACTTTCTCCAGACAAGCGCAACATACAGATATGGGCCTCGGGTGACCAAGCCACTAAAGAAAACAGGGAACCCCATACATATCCGAAAAGAGGACACGCGTGGGAATCCGCAGAGCTATGATTTCTGCACATCAGCCCAGAATGTATTACCCAGACACCCCCGCAAAATCAGAAATGTGGGGAAAAAAACGCATTTTCTGCACTTTTAACTCGGCTCACCCATCGAAACACGCTGCCAACAACTCATGGCCTACCGTCCCGCGTTCCCACAGGTGTCACGATGAAAACGGTACCTCACATGTGTGGGTGCACCTACCTGGGTGCCAATGGGAAAGCCTAAAACACAGGTAACCCCAAGTCTGTTTCGACACCTGAATTTGACACTTTCTCCAGACAAGCGCAACATACACATATGGGCCTCGGGTGTCCAAGCCACCAAGGAAAACAGGGAACCCCATGCATTTCCGAAAAGAGGACACCTGTGGGAATCCGCAGAGGTATGATTTGCGCACATCGGCCCAGAATATTTTACCCAGACACCCCCGCAAAATCTGAAATGTGGGAAAAAAAATGCATTTTCTGCACATTTCACTCGGCTCACCCATCAAAACACGCCGCCAACAACACATGGCCTACCGTTGTGCGTTCCCACAGGTGTCCCGATGAAACCGGTACCTCACATGTGTGGGTGCACCTACCTGGGCGCCAAGGGGAAAGTCTAAAACACAGGTAACCCCAAGTCTGTTTCCACACCTGAATTGGACACTTTCTCCAGACAAGCGCAACATACAGATATGGGCCTCGGGTGTCCAAGCCACCAATGAAAAAAGGGAACCCCATGTATTTCCCAAAAGAGGACACCGTGGGAATCCACAGAGGTATGAGTTGCGCACATCTGCCGAGAATATATTACCCAGACATCCCTGCAAAGTCTGAAATGTAAGAAAGAAAATGCATTTTCCGCACATTTCATTGGGCTCACCCATCGAAACACGCCACCAACAACACATGGCCTACTGTTTCGCGTCCCACAGGTGTTCTGATAAAAATGGTTCCTCACATGTGTGGGTGCACCTACCTGGGCGCCAAGGGGAAAGCCTAAAACACAGGTAACCCCAAGTCTGTTTCGACACCTGAATTTGACACTTTCTCTGGACAAGCTCAATATACAAAAATGGGCCACGGGTGTCCAAGCCACCAACGAAAACAGGGAACCCCATGCTTTTCCGAAAAGAGGAAACCCGTTGGAATCCGCAGAGGTATGATTTGCGCACAACATCCCAGAATGTATTACCCAGACACCCCAGCAAAATCCGAAATGTTTAAAAAAAAAACCATTTTCCGCACATTTCACTCGGCTCACCCATCGAAACACGCCGCCAACAACTCATGGCCTACCGTCCCACGTTCCCACAGGTGTCATGATAAAATTGGTACCTCACATGTGTGGGTGCACCTACCTGGGCGCCAAGGTGAAAACCTAAAACACAGGTAACCCCAAGTCTGTTTCAATACCTGAATTTGACACTTTCTCCAGACATGAGCAATATACAGATATGGACCTCGGGTAACCAAGCCACCAAGGAAAACAGGAAACCCCATGCATTTCCGAAAAGAGGACACCTGTGGGAATCCGCAGAGGTATGATTTGTGCACATCGGCCCAGAATATTTTACCCAGACACCCCTGCAAAATCTGAAATGTGGGAAAAAAATGCATTTTCCGCACATTTCACTCGGCTCACCCATCGAAACACCGCGAACAACACTTGGCCTACTGTCCCGCATTCCCACAGGTGTCCCGATTAAAACGGTACGTCACATGTGTGGGTGCACCTACCTGGACGCCAAGGGGAAAGCCTAAAACACAGGTAACCCCAAGTCTGTTTCGACACCTGAATTTGACACTTTCTCCAGACAAGCGCAACATACAGATATGGGCCTCGGGTGTCCAAGCCACCAAGGAAAACATGGAACCCCATGCATTTTCGAAAAGAGGACCCCCGTGGGAATCCGCAGAGGTATGATTTGCGCACATCGATCCAGAATTTATTACCCAGACACCCCCGCAAAGTCCGAAATGTGGGGAAAAAAAACACATTTTCTGCATATTTTACTCGGCTCCCCCATTGAAACACACTGCCAACAACACATGGCCTACTGTCCCGCGTTCCCACAGTTGTCCCGATTAAATCAGTACACCACATGTGTGGGTGCACCTACCTGGGCACCAAGGGGAAATCCTAAAACACAGGTAACCCCAAGTCTGTTTCCACACCTGAATTTGACACTTTCTCCAGACAAGCGCAACATACAGATATGGGCCTAGGGTGTCCAAGCCACCAAGGAAAACAGGAAACCCCATGCATTTCCGAAAAGAGGACACCTGTGGGAATCCGCAGAGGTATGATTTGCGCACATCGGCCCAGAATATTTTACCCAGACACCCCCGCAAAATCTGAAATGTGGGAAAAAAAATGCATTTTCTGCACATTTCACTCGGCTCACCCATCAAAACACCCCGCCAACAACACATGGCCTACCGTCGTGCGTTCCCACAGGTGTCCCGATGAAACCGGTACCTCACATGTGTGGGTGCACCTACCTGGGCGCCAAGGGGAAAGTCTAAAACACAGGTAACCCCAAGTCTGTTTCCACACCTGAATTGGACACTTTCTCCAGACAAGCGCAACATACAGATATGGGCCTCGGGTGTCCAAGCCACCAATGAAAACAGGGAACCCCATGTATTTCCCAAAAGAGGACACCGTGGGAATCCACAGAGGTATGAGTTGCGCACATCTGCCGAGAATATATTACCCAGACATCCCTGCAAAGTCTGAAATGTAAGAAAGAAAATGCATTTTCCGCACATTTCATTGGGCTCACCCATCGAAACACGCCACCAACAACACATAGCCTACTGTTTCGCGTCCCACAGGTGTTCTGATAAAAATGGTTCCTCACATGTGTGGGTGCACCTACCTGGGCGCCAAGGTGAAAGCCTAAAACACAGGTAACCCCAAGTCTGTTTCGACACCTGAATTTGACACTTTCTCTGGACAAGCTCAATATACAAAAATGGGCCACGGGTGTCCAAGCCACCAACGAAAACAGGGAACCCCATGCATTTCCGAAAAGAGGAAACCCGTTGGAATCCGCAGAGGTATGATTTGCGCACAACATCCCAGAATGTATTACCCAGACACCCCCGCAAAATCCGAAATGTTTAAAAAAAAAAACATTTTCCGCACATTTCACTCGGCTTACCCATCGAAACACGCCGCCAACAACTCATGGCCTACCGTCCCGCGTTCCCACAGGTGTCATGATAAAATTGGTACCTCACATGTGTGGGTGCACCTACCTGGGCGCCAAGGGGAAAACCTAAAACACAGGTAACCCCAAGTCTGTTTCAACACCTGAATTTGACACTTTCTCCAGACATGAGCAATATACAGATATGGACCTCGGGTAACCAAGCCACCAAGGAAAACAGGAAACCCCATGCATTTCCGAAAAGAGGACACCTGTGGGAATCCGCAGAGGTATGATTTGTGCACATCGGCCCAGAATATTTTACCCAGACACCCCTGCAAAATCTGAAATGTGGGAAAAAAATGCATTTTCCGCACATTTCACTCGGCTCACCCATCGAAACACCGCGAACAACACTTGGCCTACTGTCCCGCATTCCCACAGGTGTCCCGATGAAAACGGTACATCACATGTGTGGGTGCACCTACCTGGACGCCAAGGGGAAAGCCTAAAACACAGGTAACCCCAAGTCTGTTTCGACACCTGAATTTGACACTTTCTCCAGACAAGCGCAACATACAGATATGGGCCTCGGGTGTCCAAGCCACCAAGGAAAACATGGAACCCCATGCATTTTCGAAAAGAGGACCCCCGTGGGAATCCGCAGAGGTATGATTTGCGCACATCGATCCAGAATTTATTACCCAGACACCCCCGCAAAGTCCGAAATGTGGGGAAAAAAAACACATTTTCTGCATATTTTACTCGGCTCCCCCATTGAAACACACCGCCAACAACACATGGCCTACTGTCCCGCGTTCCCACAGTTGTCCCGATTAAATCAGTACACCACATGTGTGGGTGCACCTACCTGGGCACCAAGGGGAAATCCTAAAACACAGGTAACCCCAAGTCTGTTTCCACACCTGAATTTGACACTTTCTCCAGACAAGCGCAACATACAGATATGGGCCTCGGGTGTCCAAGCCACAAAGGAAAACAGGGAACCCCATGAATTTACGAAAATAGGACAACCGTGGGAATCCACAGAGGAATGAGTTGCGCACATCGGCCCAGAATGTATTACCCAGACACCCCCGCAAAGTCCGAAATGTGGGAAAAAAACACAATTTCCGCACATTTTGCTCGGCTCACCCATTGAAACACGCCGCCAACAACACATGGCCTACTGTCCCGCATTCCCACAGGTGTCCCGATGAAATCAGTACCTCACATGTGTGGGTGCACCTACCTGGGCACCAAGGGGAAAGCCTAAAACACAGGCAACCCCAAGTCTGTTTCCACACCTGAATTTGACACTTTCTCCAGACAAGCGCAACTTACAGATATGGGCCTCGGGTGTCCAAGCCACCAAGGAAAACAAGGAACCCCATACATTTACGGAAAGAGGACCCCTGTGGGAATCCGCAGAGGTATGATTTGCGCATATCGGCCCAGAATTTATTACCCAGACACCCCCGCAAATTCCAAAATGTGGGTAAAAAAATACATTTTCTGCACATTTCACTTGGCTCACCCATCGAAACACGGCGCCAACAACTCATGGCCTACTGTCCCGCGTTCCAACAGGCGTCACGATGAAAACTGTACTTCACATTTGTGGGTGCACCTACCTGAGCGCCAAGGAGAAAGCCTAAAACACAGGTAACCCAAAGTCTGTTTCGACACATGAATTTGACACTTTCTCCAGACAAGCGCAACAAACAGATATGGGCCTCGGGTGACCAAGCCACCAAGGAAAACAGGAAACCCCATGCATTTCCGAAAAGAGGACACGCATGGGAATCCGCAGAGGTATGAGTTGCGCACATCAGCCCAGAATGTATTACCCAGACACCCCTGCAAAATCAGAAATGTGGGGGAAAAAACGCATTTTCTGCACTTTTAACTCGGCTCACCCATCGAAACACGCCGCCAACAACTCATGGCCTACCGTTCCGCGTTCCTACAGGTGTCCCGATAAAAACGGTACCTCACGTGTGTGGGTGCACCTACCTGGGCGCCAAGGGGAAAGCCTAAAACACAGGTAACCCCAAGTCTGTTTCGACACCTGAATTTGACACTTTCTCCAGACAAGCGCAACATACAGATATGGGCCACGGGTGTCCAAGCCACCAACGAAAACAGGGAACCCCTTGCATTTCCGAAAAGAGAAAACCCGTGGGAATCCACAGAGGTATGATTTGTGCACAACATCCCAGAATTTATTACCCAGACACCCCCGCAAAATCCGAAATGTGGGGAAAAAACTCATTCTCCGCACATTTCACACGGCTCACCCATCGAAACACACCGCGAACAACACTTTGCCTACCGTTTCGCATTCCCACAGGTGTCCCGATGAAAACGGTACCTCACATTTGTGGGTGCACCTACCTGGACTCCGAGGGGAAAGCCTAAAACACAGGTAACCCCAAGTCTGTTTCCACACCTGAATTTGACACTTTCTCCAGACAAGCGCAACATACAGATATGGGGCTCGGGTGTCCAAGCCACAAAGAAAAACAGGGAACCCCATGCATTTACGAAAAGAGGACACCCGTGGGAATCCACAGAGGTATGATTTGCGCATATCGGCCCAGAATTTATTACCCAGACACCCCCGCAAATTCCGAAATGTGGGGGAAAAAATGCATTTTCCACACATTTCACTCGGCTCACCCATCGAAACACGGCGCCAACAACACGTGGCCTACAGTCCCGCGTTCCCACTGGTGTCACGATGAAAACGGTACCTCACATTTGTGGGTGCACCTTCTTGGGCGCCAAGGGGAAAGCCTAAAACACAGGTAACCCAAAGTCTGTTTTGACACCTGAATTTGACACTTTCTCCAGACAAGCGCAATATACAGATATGGGCCTCGGGTGACCAAGCCACCAAAGAAAATAGGGAACCCCATGCATATCCGAAAAGAGGACACGCGTGGGAATCCGCAGAGGTATGATTTCTGCACATCAGCCCAGAATGTATTACCCAGACACCCCCGCAAATTCAGAAATGTGGGGAAAAAACGCATTTTCTGCACTTTTAACTCGGCTCACCCATCAAAACACACCGCCAACAACTCATGGCCTACCGTCCCGCGTTCCCACAGGTGTCACGATGAAAACGGTACCTCACATGTGTGGATGCACCTACCTGTGCGCCAATGGGAAAGCCTAAAACACAGGTAACCCCAAGTCTGTTTCGACACCTGAATTTGACACTTTATCCAGACAAACGCAACATACAGATATGGGCCTCGGGTGTCCAAGCCACCAAGGAAAACAGGGAACCCCATGCATTTCCGAAAAGAGGACACCTGTGGGAATCCGCAGAGGTATGATTTTCGCACATCGGCCCAGAATATTTTACCCAGACACCCCCGCAAAATCTGAAATGTGGGAAAAAAATGCATTTTCTGCACATTTCACTCGGCTCACCCATCGAAACACGCCGCCAACAACTCATGGCCTACCGTCCCGCGTTCCCACAGGTGTCATGATAAAAACGGTACCTCACATGTGTGGGTGCACCTACCTGGGCGCCAAGGGGAAAACCTAAAACACAGGTAACCCCAAGTCTGTTTCCACACATGAATTGGACACTTTCTCGAGACAAGCGCAACATACAGATATGGGCCTCGGGTGTCCAAGCCACCAAGGAAAACAGGGAACCCCATGTATTTCCCAAAAGAGGACACCCGTGGGAATCCACAGAGTTATGAGTTGCGCACATCTGCCGAGAATATATTACCCAGACACCACCGCAAAGTCCGAAATGTACGAAAAAAAATGCATTTTCCGCACATTTCATTGGGCTCACCCATCAAAACACGGCACCAACAACACATAGCCTACCCTCGTGCGTTCCCAGAGGTGTCCCGATGAAACCGGTACCTCACATGTGTGGGGGCACCTACCTGGGCGCCAAGGGGAAAGTCTAAAACACAGGTAACCCCAAGTCTGTTTCCACACCTGAATTTGACACTTTCTCCAGACAAGCGCAACATACAGATATGGGCCTCGGGTGTCCAAGCCACCAATGAAAACAGGGAACCCCATGTATTTCCCAAAAGAGGACACCGTGGGAATCCACAGAGGTATGAGTTGCGCACATCTGCCGAGAATATATTACCCAGACATCCCTGCAAAGTCTGAAATGTAAGAAAGAAAATGCATTTTCCGCACATTTCATTGGGCTCACCCATCGAAACACGCCACCAACAACACATGGCCTACTGTTTCGCGTCCCACAGGTGTTCTGATAAAAATGGTTCCTCACATGTGTGGGTGCACCTACCTGGGCGTTAAGGGGAAAGCCTAAAACACAGGTAACCCCAAGTCTGTTTCGACACCTGAATTTGACACTTTCTCTGGACAAGCTCAATATACAAAAATGGGCCACGGGTGTCCAAGCCACCAACGAAAACAGGGAACCCCATGCATTTCCGAAAAGAGGAAACCCGTTGGAATCCGCAGAGGTATGATTTGCGCACATCATCCCAGAATGTATTACCCAGACACCCCCGCAAAATCCGAAATGTTTAAAAAAAAAACCATTTTCCGCACATTTCACTCGGCTCACCCATCGAAACACGCCGCCAACAACTCATGGCCTACCGTCCCGCGTTCCCACAGGTGTCATGATAAAATTGGTACCTCACATGTGTGGGTGCACCTACCTGGGCGCCAAGGGGAAAACCTAAAACACAGGTAACCCCAAGTCTGTTTCAACACCTGAATTTGACACTTTCTCCAGACATGAGCAATATACAGATATGGACCTCGGGTAACCAAGCCACCAAGGAAAACAGGAAACCCCATGCATTTCCGAAAAGAGGACACCTGTGGGAATCCGCAGAGGTATGATTTGTGCACATCGGCCCAGAATATTTTACCCAGACACCCCTGCAAAATCTGAAATGTGGGAAAGAAATGCATTTTCCGCACATTTCACTCGGCTCACCCATCGAAACACCGCGAACAACACTTGGCCTACTGTCCCGCATTCCCACAGGTGTCCCGATGAAAACGGTACGTCACATGTGTGGGTGCACCTACCTGGACGCCAAGGGGAAAGCCTAAAACACAGGTAACCCCAAGTCTGTTTCGACACCTGAATTTGACACTTTCTCCAGACAAGCGCAACATACAGATATGGGCCTCGGGTGTCCAAGCCACCAAGGAAAACATGGAACCCCATGCATTTTCGAAAAGAGGACCCCCGTGGGAATCCGCAGAGGTATGATTTGCGCACATCGATCCAGAATGTATTACCCAGACACCCCCGCAAAGTCCGAAATGTGGGGAAAAAAAACACATTTTCTGCATATTTTACTCGGCTCCCCCATTGAAACACACCGCCAACAACACATGGCCTACTGTCCCGTGTTCCCACAGTTGTCCCGATTAAATCAGTACACCACATGTGTGGGTGCACCTACCTGGGCACCAAGGGGAAATTCTAAAACACAGGTAACCCCAAGTCTGTTTCCACACCTGAATTTGACACTTTCTCCAGACAAGCGCAACATACAGATATGGGCCTCGGGTGTCCAAGCCACAAAGGAAAACAGGGAACCCCATGAATTTACGAAAATAGGACAACCGTGGGAATCCACAGAGGAATGAGTTGCACACATCGGCCCAGAATGTATTACCCAGACACCCCCGCAAAGTCCGAAATGTGGGAAAAAAACACATTTTCCGCACATTTCGCTCGGCTCACCCATTGAAACACGCCGCCAACAACACATGGCCTACTGTCCCGCATTCCCACAGGTGTCCCGATGAAATCAGTACCTCACATGTGTGGGTGCACCTACCTGGGCACCAAGGGGAAAGCCTAAAACACAGGCAACCCCAAGTCTGTTTCCACACCTGAATTTGACACTTTCTCCAGACAAGCGCGACTTACAGATATGTGCCTCGGGTGTCCAAGCCACCAAGGAAAACAAGGAACCCCATGCATTTACGGAAAGAGGACCCCTGTGGGAATCCGCAGAGGTATGATTTGCGCATATCGGCCCAGAATTTATTACCCAGACACCCCCGCAAATTCCAAAATGTGGGTAAAAAAATACATTTTCTGCACATTTCACTCGGCTCACCCATCGAAACACGGCGCCAATAACTCATGGCCTACTGTCCCGCGTTCCAACAGGCGTCACGATGAAAACTGTACTTCACATTTGTGGGTGCACCTACCTGGACTCCGAGGGGAAAGCCTAAAACACAGGTAACCCCAAGTCTGTTTCCACACCTGAATTTGACACTTTCTCCAGACAAGCGCAACATACAGATATGGGGCTCGGGTGTCCAAGCCACAAAGAAAAACAGGGAACCCCATGCATTTACGAAAAGAGGACACCCGTGGGAATCCACAGAGGTATGATTTGCGCATATCGGCCCAGAATTTATTTCCCAGACACCCCCGCAAATTCCGAAATGTGGGGGAAAAAATGCATTTTCCACACATTTCACTCGGCTCACCCATCGAAACACGGCGCCAACAACACATGGCCTACAGTCCCGCGTTCCCAGTGGTGTCACGATGAAAACGGTACCTCACATTTGTGGGTGCACCTTCTTGGGCGCCAAGGGGAAAGCCTAAAACACAGGTAACCCAAAGTCTGTTTCGACACCTGAATTTGACACTTTCTCCAGACAAGCGCAATATACAGATATGGGCCTCGGGTGACCAAGCCACCAAAGAAAATAGGGAACCCCATGCATATCCGAAAAGAGGACACGCGTGGGAATCCGCAGAGGTATGATTTCTGCACATCAGCCCAGAATGTATTACCCAGACACCCCCGCAAATTCAGAAATGTGGGGAAAAAAACGCATTTTCTGCACTTTTAACTCGGCTCACCCATCAAAACACACCGCCAACAACTCATGGCCTACCGTCCCGCGTTCCCACAGGTGTCACAATGAAAACGGTACCTCACATGTGTGGATGCACCTACCTGTGCGCCAATGGGAAAGCCTAAAACACAGGTAACCCCAAGTCTGTTTCGACACCTGAATTTGACACTTTATCCAGAAAAACGCAACATACAGATATGGGCCTCGGGTGTCCAAGCCACCAAGGAAAACAGGGAACCCCATGCATTTCCGAAAAGAGGACACCTGTGGGAATCCGCAGAGGTATGATTTTCGCACATCGGCCCAGAATATTTTACCCAGACACCCCCGCAAAATCTGAAATGTGGGAAAAAAATGCATTTTCTGCACATTTCACTCGGCTCACCCATCGAAACACGCCGCCAACAACTCATGGCCTACCGTCCCGCGTTCCCACAGGTGTCATGATAAAAACGGTACCTCACATGTGTGGGTGCACCAACCTGGGCGCCAAGGGGAAAACCTAAAACACAGGTAACCCCAAGTCTGTTTCCACACCTGAATTGGACACTTTCTCGAGACAAGCGCAACATACAGATATGGGCCTCGGGTGTCCAAGCCACCAAGGAAAACAGGGAACCCCATGTATTTCCCAAAAGAGGACACCCGTGGGAATCCACAGAGTTATGAGTTGCGCACATCTGCCGAGAATATATTACCCAGACACCCCCGCAAAGTCCAAAATGTACGAAAAAAAATGCATTTTCCGCACATTTCATTGGGCTCACCCATCAAAACAAGGCACCAACAACACATAGCCTACCCTCGTGCGTTCCCAGAGGTGTCCCGATGAAACCGGTACCTCACATGTGTGGGGGCACCTACCTGGGCGCCAAGGGGAAAGTCTAAAACACAGGTAACCCCAAGTCTGTTTCCACACCTGAATTTGACACTTTCTCCAGACAAGCGCAACATACAGATATGGGCCTCGAGTGTCCAAGCCACAAAGGAAAACAGGGAATCCCATGCATTTACCGAAATAGGACACCCGTGGGAATCCGGAGAGGTATGAGTTGCGCACATCGGCCCAGAATGTATTACCCAGACACCCCCGCAAAGTCCAAAATGTGGGAAAAAATGCATTTTACGCACATTTCACTCGGCTCACCCATTGAAACACGCCGCCAACAACACATGGCCTACTGTCCCGCGTTCCCACAGGTGTCCCGATGAAACCGGTACCTCACATGTGTGGGTGCACCTACCTGGGCGCAAAGGGGAAAGCCTAAAACACAGGTAACCCCAAGTCTGTTTCGACACCAGAATTTGACACTTTCTCCAGACATGTGCAACATACAGATATGGGCCTCGGGTGTCCAAGCCATCAAGGAAAACAGGGAACCCCATGCATTTCCGAAAAGAGGACACCCGTGGAAATCCACAGAGGTATGATTTCTGCACATCAGCCCAGAATATATTACCCAGACACCCCCGCAAAATCAGAAATGTGGGGAAAAAAACGCATTTTCTGCACTTTTAACTCGGCTCACCCATCGAAACACGCCGCCAACAACTCATGGCCTACCGTCCCGCGTTCCCACAGGTGTCTCGATGAAAACGGTACCTCACATTTGTGGGTGCACCTACCTGCGCGCCAATGGGAAAGCCTAAAACACAGGTAACCCCAAGTCTGTTTCGACACCTGAATTTGACACTTTATCCAGACAAACGCAACATACAGATATGGGCCTCGGGTGTCCAAGCCACCAAGGAAAACAGGGAACCCCATGCATTTCCGAAAAGAGGACACCTGTGGGAATCCGCAGAGGTATGATTTTCGCACATCGGCCCAGAATATTTTACCCAGACACCCCCGCAAAATCTGAAATGTGGGAAAAAAATGCATTTTCTGCACATTTCACTCGGCTCACCCATCGAAACACGCCGCCAACAACTCATGGCCTACCGTCCCGCGTTCCCACAGGTGTCATGATAAAAACGGTACCTCACATGTGTGGGTGCACCTACCTGGGCGCCAAGGGGAAAACCTAAAACACAGGTAACCCCAAGTCTGTTTCCACACCTGAATTGGACACTTTCTCGAGACAAGCGCAACATACAGATATGGGCCTCGGGTGTCCAAGCCACCAAGGAAAACAGGGAACCCCATGTATTTCCCAAAAGAGGACACCCGTGGGAATCCACAGAGTTATGAGTTGCGCACATCTGCCGAGAATATATTACCCAGACACCCCCGCAAAGTCCAAAATGTACGAAAAAAAATGCATTTTCCGCACATTTCATTGGGCTCACCCATCAAAACAAGGCACCAACAACACATAGCCTACCCTCGTGCGTTCCCAGAGGTGTCCCGATGAAACCGGTACCTCACATGTGTGGGGGCACCTACCTGGGCGCCAAGGGGAAAGTCTAAAACACAGGTAACCCCAAGTCTGTTTCCACACCTGAATTTGACACTTTCTCCAGACAAGCGCAACATACAGATATGGGCCTCGAGTGTCCAAGCCACAAAGGAAAACAGGGAATCCCATGCATTTACCGAAATAGGACACCCGTGGGAATCCGGAGAGGTATGAGTTGCGCACATCGGCCCAGAATGTATTACCCAGACACCCCCGCAAAGTCCAAAATGTGGGAAAAAAATGCATTTTCCGCACATTTCACTCGGCTCACCCATTGAAACACGCCGCCAACAACACATGGCCTACTGTCCCGCGTTCCCACAGGTGTCCCGATGAAACCGGTACCTCACATGTGTGGGTGCACCTACCTGGGCGCAAAGGGGAAAGCCTAAAACACAGGTAACCCCAAGTCTGTTTCGACACCAGAATTTGACACTTTCTCCAGACATGTGCAACATACAGATATGGGCCTCGGGTGTCCAAGCCATCAAGGAAAACAGGGAACCCCATGCATTTCCGAAAAGAGGACACCCGTGGAAATCCACAGAGGTATGATTTCTGCACATCAGCCCAGAATATATTACCCAGACACCCCCGCAAAATCAGAAATGTGGGGAAAAAAACGCATTTTCTGCACTTTTAACTCGGCTCACCCATCGAAACACGCCGCCAACAACTCATGGCCTACCGTCCCGCGTTCCCACAGGTGTCTCGATGAAAACGGTACCTCACATTTGTGGGTGCACCTACCTGCGCGCCAATGGGAAAGCCTAAAACACAGGTAACCCCAAGTCTGTTTCCACACCTGAATTGGACACTTTCTCGAGACAAGCGCAACATACAGATATGGGCCTCGGGTGTCCAAGCCACCAAGGAAAACAGGGAACCCCATGTATTTCCCAAAAGAGGACACCCGTGGGAATCCACAGAGTTATGAGTTGCGCACATCTGCCGAGAATATATTACCCAGACACCCCCGCAAAGTCTGAAATGTAAGAAAAAAAATGCATTTTCCGCACATTTCATTGGGCTCACCCATCAAAACACGGCACCAACAACACATAGCCTACCCTCCTGCTTTTCCAGAGGTGTCCCGATGAAACCGGTACCTCACATGTGTGGAGGCACCTACCTGGGCGCCAAGGGGAAAGTCTAAAACACAGGTAACCCCAAGTCTGTTTCCACACCTGAATTTGACACTTTCTCCAGACAAGCGCAACATACAGATATGGGCATCGGGTGTCCAAGCCACCAAGGAAAACAGGGAACCCCATGTATTTCCCAAAAGAGGACACCCGTGGGAATCCACAGAGTTATGAGTTGCGCACATCGGCCCAGAATGTATTACCCAGACACCCCCGCAAAGTCCGAAATGTGGGAAAAAAATGCATTTTAAGCACATTTCACTCGGCTCACCCATTGAAACACGCCGCCAACAACACATGGCCTACTGTCCCGCGTTCCCACAGGTGTCCCGATGAAACCGGTACCTCACATGTGTGGGTGCACCTACCTGGGCGCAAAGGGGAAAGCCTAAAACACAGGTAACCCCAAGTCTGTTTCGACACCAGAATTTGACACTTTCTCCAGACATGTGCAACATACAGATATGGGCCTCGGGTGTCCAAGCCACCAAGGAAAACAGGGAACCCCATGCATTTCCGAAAAGAGGACACCTGTGGGAATCCGCAGAGGTATGATTTGCGCACATCGGCCCAGAATATTTTACCCAGACACCCTAGCAAAATCTGAAATGTGGGAAAAAAAATGCATTTTCTGCACATGTCACTCGGCTCACCCATCAAAACACGCCGCCAACAACACATGGCCTACCGCCCTGCGTTCCCACAGGTGTCCCGATGAAACCGGTACCTCACATGTGTGGGTGCACCTACCTGGGCACCAAGGGGAAAGTCTAAAACACAGGTAACCCCAAGTCTGTTTCCACACCTGAATTGGACACTTTCTCGAGACAAGCGCAACATACAGATATGGGCCTCGGGTGTCCAAGCCACCAAGGAAAACAGGGAACCCCATGTATTTCCCAAAAGAGGACACCCGTGGGAATCCACAGAGTTATGAGTTGCGCACATCTGCCGAGAATATATTACCCAGACACCCCCGCAAAGTCTGAAATGTAAGAAAAAAAATGCATTTTCCGCACATTTCATTGGGCTCACCCATCAAAACACGGCACCAACAACACATAGCCTACCCTCCTGCATTCCCAGAGGTGTCCCGATGAAACCGGTACCTCACATGTGTGGAGGCACCTACCTGGGCGCCAAGGGGAAAGTCTAAAACACAGGTAACCCCAAGTCTGTTTCCACACCTGAATTTGACACTTTCTCCAGACAAGCGCAACATACAGATATGGGCCTCGGGTGTCCAAGCCACCAAGGAAAACAGGGAACCCCATGTATTTCCCAAAAGAGGACACCCGTGGGAATCCACAGAGTTATGAGTTGCGCACATCGGCCCAGAATGTATTACCCAGACACCCCCGCAAAGTCCGAAATGTGGGAAAAAAATGCATTTTCCGCACATTTCACTCGGCTCACCCATTGAAACACGCCGCCAACAACACATGGCCTACTGTCCCGCGTTCCCACAGGTGTCCCGATGAAACCGGTACCTCACATGTGTGGGTGCACCTACCTGGGCGCAAAGGGGAAAGCCTAAAACACAGGTAACCCCAAGTCTGTTTCGACACCAGAATTTGACACTTTCTCCAGACATGTGCAACATACAGATATGGGCCTCGGGTGTCCAAGCCACCAAGGAAAACAGGGAACCCCATGCATTTCCGAAAAGAGGACACCTGTGGGAATCCGCAGAGGTATGATTTGCGCACATCGGCCCAGAATATTTTACCCAGACACCCTAGCAAAATCTGAAATGTGGGAAAAAAAATGCATTTTCTGCACATGTCACTCGGCTCACCCATCAAAACACGCCGCCAACAACACATGGCCTACCGCCCTGCGTTCCCACAGGTGTCCCGATGAAACCGGTACCTCACATGTGTGGGTGCACCTACCTGGGCACCAAGGGGAAAGTCTAAAACACAGGTAACCCCAAGTCTGTTTCCACACCTGAATTGGACACTTTCTCGAGACAAGCGCAACATACAGATATGGGCCTCGGGTGTCCAAGCCACCAAGGAAAACAGGGAACCCCATGTATTTCCCAAAAGAGGACACCCGTGGGAATCCACAGAGTTATGAGTTGCGCACATCTGCCGAGAATATATTACCCAGACACCCCCGCAAAGTCCGAAATGTAAGAAAAAAAATGCATTTTCCGCACATTTCATTGGGCTCACCCATCAAAACACGGCACCAACAACACATAGCCTACCCTCCTGCATTCCCAGAGGTGTCCCGATGAAACCGGTACCTCACATGTGTGGAGGCACCTACCTGGGCGCCAAGGGGAAAGTCTAAAACACAGGTAACCCCAAGTCTGTTTCCACACCTGAATTTGACACTTTCTCCAGACAAGCGCAACATACAGATATGGGCCTCGGGTGTCCAAGCCACCAAGGAAAACAGGGAACCCCATGTATTTCCCAAAAGAGGACACCCGTGGGAATCCACAGAGTTATGAGTTGCGCACATCGGCCCAGAATGTATTACCCAGACACCCCCGCAAAGTCCGAAATGTGGGAAAAAAATGCATTTTCCGCACATTTCACTCGGCTCACCCATTGAAACACGCCGCCAACAACACATGGCCTACTGTCCCGCGTTCCCACAGGTGTCCCGATGAAACCGGTACCTCACATGTGTGGGTGCACCTACCTGGGCGCAAAGGGGAAAGCCTAAAACACAGGTAACCCCAAGTCTGTTTCGACACCAGAATTTGACACTTTCTCCAGACATGTGCAACATACAGATATGGGCCTCGGGTTTCCAAGCCATCAAGGAAAACAGGGAACCCCATGCATTTCCGAAAAGAGGACACCCGTGGGAATCCACAGAGGTATGATTTGCGCATATCGGCCCAGAATTTATTACCCAGACACCCCCGCAAATTCCGAAATGTGGGGAAAAAAATGCATTTTCCACACATTTCACTCGGCTCACCCATCGAAACATGGCGCCAACAACACATGGCCTTCTGTCCCGCGTTCCCACAGGTGTCACGATGAAAACGGTACCTCACATGTGTGGATGCACCTACCTGTGCGCCAATGGGAAAGCCTAAAACAGAGGTAACCCCAAGTCTGTTTCGACACCTGAATTTGACACTTTCTCCAGACAAACGCAACATACAGATATGGGCCTCGGGTGTCCAAGCCACCAAGGAAAACAGGGAACCCCATGAATTTCCGAAAAGAGGACACCTGTGGGAATCCGCAGAGGTATGATTTGCGCACATCGGCCCAGAATATTTTACCCAGACACCACCGCAAAATCTGAAATGTGGGAAAAAAAATGCATTTGCTGCACATTTCACTCGGCTCACCCATCAAAACACGCCGCCAACAACACATGGCCTACCGCCCTGCGTTCCCACAGGTGTCCCGATGAAACCGGTACCTCACATGTGTGGGTGCACCTACCTGGGCACCAAGGGGAAAGTCTAAAACACAGGTAACCCCAAGTCTGTTTCCACACCTGAATTGGACACTTTCTCGAGACAAGCGCAACATACAGATATGGGCCTCGGGTGTCCAAGCCACCAAGGAAAACAGGGAACCCCATGTATTTCCCAAAAGAGGACACCCGTGGGAATCCACAGAGTTATGAGTTGCGCACATCTGCCGAGAATATATTACCCAGACACCCCCGCAAAGTCCGAAATGTAAGAAAAAAAATGCATTTTCCGCACATTTCATTGGGCTCACCAATCAAAACACGGCACCAACAACACATAGCCTACCCTCCTGCGTTCCCAGAGGTGTCCCGATGAAACTGGTACCTCACATGTGTGGGGGCACCTACCTGGGCGCCAAGGGGAAAGTCTAAAACACAGGTAACCCCAAGTCTGTTTCCACACCTGAATTTGACACTTTCTCCAGACAAGCGCAACATACAGATATGGGCCTCGGGTGTCCAAGCCACAAAGGAAAACAGGGAATCCCATGCATTACGGAAATAGGACACCCGTGGGAATCCGCAGAGGTATGAGTTGCGCACATCGGCCCAGAATGTATTACCCAGACACCCCCGCAAAGTCCGAAATGTGGGAAAAAAATGCATTTTCCGCACATTTCACTCGGCTCACCCATTGAAACACGCCGCCAACAACACATGGCCTACTGTCCCGCGTTCCCACAGGTGTCCCGATGAAACCGGTACCTCACATGTGTGGGTGCACCTACCTGGGCGCAAAGGGGAAAGCCTAAAACACAGGTAACCCCAAGTCTGTTTCGACACCAGAATTTGACACTTTCTCCAGACATGTGCAACATACAGATATGGGCCTCGGGTGTCCAAGCCATCAAGGAAAACAGGGAACCCCATGCATTTCCGAAAAGAGGACACCCGTGGGAATCCACAGAGGTATGATTTGCGCATATCGGCCCAGAATTTATTACCCAGACACCCCCGCAAATTCCGAAATGTGGGGAAAAAAATGCATTTTCCACACATTTCACTCGGCTCACCCATCGAAACACGGCGCCAACAACACATGGCCTACTGTCCCACGTTCCCACAGGTGTCACGATGAAAACGGTACCTCACATTTTTGGGTGCACCTTCTTGGGCGCCAAGGGGAAAGCCTAAAACACAGGTAACCCAAAGTCTGTTTCGTCACCTGAATTTGACACTTTCTCCAGACAAGCGCAACATACAGATATGGGCCTCGGGTGACCAAGCCACCAAAGAAAACAGGGAACCCCATACATATCCGAAAAGAGGACACGCGTGGGAATCCGCAGAGCTATGATTTCTGCACATCAGCCCAGAATGTATTACCCAGACACCACCGCAAAATCAGAAATGTGGGGAAAAAAACACATTTTCTGCACTTTTAACTCGGCTCACCCATCCAAACACGCTGCCAACAACTCATGGCCTACCGTCCCGCGTTCCCACAGGTGTCACGATGAAAACGGTACCTCACATGTGTGGGTGCACCTACCTGGGCGCCAATGGGAAAGCCTAAAACACAGGTAACCCCAAGTCTGTTTCGACACCTGAATTTGACACTTTCTCCAGACAAGCGCAACATACACATATGGGCCTCGGGTGTCCAAGCCACCAAGGAAAACAGGGAACCCCATGCATCTCCGAAAAGAGGACACCTGTGGGAATCCGCAGAGGTATGATTTGCGCACATCGGCCCAGAATATTTTACCCAGACACCCCCGCAAAATCTGAAATGTGGGAAAAAAAATGCATTTTCTGCACATTTCACTCGGCTCACCCATCAAAACACGCCCCCAACAACACATGGCCTACCGTCGTGCGTTCCCACAGGTGTCCCGATGAAACCGGTACCTCACATGTGTGGGTGCACCTACCTGGGCGCCAAGGGGAAAGTCTAAAACACAGGTAACCCCAAGTCTGTTTCCACACCTGAATTGGACACTTTCTCCAGACAAGCGCAACATACAGATATGGGCCTCGGGTGTCCAAGCCACCAATGAAAACAGGGAACCCCATGTATTTCCCAAAAGAGGACACCGTGGGAATCCACAGAGGTATGAGTTGCGCACATCTGCCGAGAATATATTACCCAGACACCCTTGCAAAATCTGATATGTGGGAAAAAAATGCATTTTCCGCACATTTCACTCGGCTCACCCATCGAAACAGCGCGAACAACACTTGGCCTACTGTCCCGCATTCCCACAGGTGTCCCGATGAAAACGGTATGTCACATGTGTGGGTGCACCTACCTGGACGCCAAGGGGAAAGCCTAAAACACAGGTAACCCCAAGTCTGTTTCGACACCTGAATTTGACACTTTCTCCAGACAAGCGCAACATACAGATATGGGCCTCGGGTGTCCAAGCCACCAAGGAAAACATGGAACCCCATGCATTTTCGAAAAGAGGACCCCCGTGGGAATCCGCAGAGGTATGATTTGCGCACATCGATCCAGAATTTATTACCCAGACACCCCCGCAAAGTCCGAAATGTGGGGAAAAAAAACACATTTTCTGCATATTTTACTCTGCTCCCCCATTGAAACACACCGCCAACAACACATGGCCTACTGTCCCGCGTTCCCACAGTTGTCCCGATTAAATCAGTACACCACATGTGTGGGTGCACCTACCTGGGCACCAAGGGGAAATCCTAAAACACAGGTAACCCCAAGTCTGTTTCCACACCTGAATTTGACACTTTCTCCAGACAAGCGCAACATACAGATATGGGCATCGGGTGTCCAAGCCACAAAGGAAAACAGGGAACCCCATGAATTTACGAAAATAGGACAACCGTGGGAATCCGCAGAGGTATGATTTGCGCATATCGGCCCAGACTTTATTACCCAGACACCCCCGCAAATTCCAAAATGTGGGTAAAAAAATACATTTTCTGCACATTTCACTCGGCTCACCCATCGAAACACGGCGCCAACAACTCATGGCCTACTGTCCCGCGTTCCAACAGGCGTCACGATGAAAACTGTACTTCACATTTGTGGGTGCACCTACCTGAGCGCCAAGGAGAAAGCCTAAAACACAGGTAACCCAAAGTCTGTTTCGACACATGAATTTGACACTTTCTCCAGACAAGCGCAACAAACAGATATGGGCCTCGGGTGACCAAGCCACCAAGGAAAACAGGAAACCCCATGCATTTCCGAAAAGAGGACACGCATGGGAATCCGCAGAGGTATGAGTTGCGCACATTAGCCCAGAATGTATTACCCAGACACCCCTGCAAAATCAGAAATGTGGGGGAAAAAACGCATTTTCTGCACTTTTAACTCGGCTCACCCATCGAAACACGCCGCCAACAACTCATGGCCTACCGTTCCGCGTTCCTACAGGTGTCCCGATAAAAACGGTACCTCACGTGTGTGGGTGCACCTACCTGGGCGCCAAGGGGAAAGCCTAAAACACAGGTAACCCCAAGTCTGTTTCGACACCTGAATTTGACACTTTCTCCAGACAAGCGCAACATACAGATATGGGCCACGGGTGTCCAAGCCACCAACGAAAACAGGGAACCCCTTGCATTTCCGAAAAGAGAAAACCCGTGGGAATCCACAGAGGTATGATTTGTGCACAACATCCCAGAATTTATTACCCAGACACCCCCGCAAAATCCGAAATGTGGGGAAAAAACTCATTCTCCGCACATTTCACACGGCTCACCCATCGAAACACACCGCGAACAACACTTTGCCTACCGTTCCGCATTCCCACAGTTGTCCCGATGAAAACGGTACCTCACATGTGTGGGTGCACCTACCTGGACTCCGAGGGGAAAGCCTAAAACACAGGTAACCCCAAGTCTGTTTCCACACCTGAATTTGACACTTTCTCCAGACAAGCGCAACATACAGATATGGGGCTCGGGTGTCCAAGCCACAAAGAAAAACAGGGAACCCCATGCATTTACGAAAAGAGGACACCCGTGGGAATCCACAGAGGTATGATTTGCGCATATCGGCCCAGAATTTATTACCCAGACACCCCCGCAAATTCCAAAATGTGGGGGAAAAAATGCATTTTCCACACATTTCACTCGGCTCACCCATCGAAACACGGCGCCAACAACACATGGCCTACAGTCCCGCGTTCCCACAGGTGTCACGATGAAAACGGTACCTCACATTTGTGGGTGCACCTTCTTGGGCGCCAAGGGGAAAGCCTAAAACACAGGTAACCCAAAGTCTGTTTCGACACCTGAATTTGACACTTTCTCCAGACAAGCGCAATATACAGATATGGGCCTCGGGTGACCAAGCCACCAAAGAAAATAGGGAACCCCATGCATATCCGAAAAGAGGACACGCGTGGGAATCCGCAGAGGTATGATTTCTGCACATCAGCCCAGAATGTATTACCCAGACACCCCCGCAAATTCAGAAATGTGGGGAAAAAAACGCATTTTCTGCACTTTTAACTCGGCTCACCCATCAAAACACACCGCCAACAACTCATGGCCTACCGTCCCGCGTTCCCACAGGTGTCATGATGAAAACGGTACCTCACATGTGTGGATGCACCTACCTGTGCGCCAATGGGAAAGCCTAAAACACAGGTAACCCCAAGTCTGTTTCGACACCTGAATTTGACACTTTCTCCAGACAAACGCAACATACAGATATGGGCCTCGGGTGTCCAAGCCACCAAGGAAAACAGGGAACCCCATGCATTTCCGAAAAGAGGACACCTGTGGGAATCCGCAGAGGTATGATTTTCGCACATCGGCCCAGAATATTTTACCCAGACACCCCCGCAAAATCTGAAATGTGGGAAAAAAATGCATTTTCTGCACATTTCACTCGGCTCACCCATCAAAACACGCCGCCAACAACTCATGGCCTACCGTCCCGCGTTCCCACAGGTGTCATGATAAAAACGGTACCTCACATGTGTGGGTGCACCTACCTGGGCGCCAAGGGGAAAACCTAAAACACAGGTAACCCCAAGTCTGTTTCCACACCTGAATTGGACACTTTCTCGAGACAAGCGCAACATACAGATATGGGCCTCGGGTGTCCAAGCCACCAAGGAAAACAGGGAACCCCATGTATTTCCCAAAAGAGGACACCCGTGGGAATCCACAGAATTATGAGTTGCGCACATCTGCCGAGAATATATTACCCAGACACCCCCGCAAAGTCCGAAATGTATGAAAAAAAATGCATTTTCCGCACATTTCATTGGGCTCACCCATCAAAACACGGCACCAACAACACATAGCCTACCCTCGTGCGTTCCCAGAGGTGTCCCAATGAAACCGGTACCTCACATGTGTGGGGGCACCTACCTGGGCGCCAAGGGTAAAGTCTAAAACACAGGTAACCCCAAGTCTGTTTCGACACCTGAATTTGACACTTTCTCCAGACATGCGCAACATACAGATATGGACCTCGAGTGTCCAAGCCACAAAGGAAAACAGGGAATCCCATGCATTTACGGAAATAGGACACCCGTGGGAATCCGGAGAGGTATGAGTTGCGCACATCGGCCCAGAATGTATTACCCAGACACACCCGCAAAGTCCGAAATGTGGGAAAAAAATGCATTTTCCGCACATTTCACTCGGCTCACCCATTGAAACACGCCGCCAACAACACATGGCCTACTGTCCCGCGTTCCCACAGGTGTCCCGATGAAACCGGTACCTCACATGTGTGTGTGCACCTACCTGGGCGCAAAGGGGAAAGCCTAAAACACAGGTAACCCCAAGTCTGTTTCGACACCAGAATTTGACACTTTCTCCAGACATATGCAACATACAGATATGGGCCTCGGGTGTCCAAGCCATCAAGGAAAACAGGGAACCCCATGCATTTCCGAAAAGAGGACACCCGTGGGAATCCACAGAGGTATGATTTCTGCACATCAGCCCAGAATATATTACCCAGACACCCCCGCAAAATCAGAAATGTGGGGAAAAAAACGCATTTTCTGCACTTTTAACTCGGCTCACCCATCGAAACACGCCGCCAACAACTCATGGCCTACCGTCCCGCGTTCCCACAGGTGTCTCGATGAAAACGGTACCTCACATGTGTGGGTGCACCTACCTGCGCGCCAATGGGAAAGCCTAAAACACAGGTAACCCCAAGTCTGTTTCGACACCTGAATTTGACACTTTCTCCAGACAAGCGCAACATACACATATGGGCCTCGGGTGTCCAAGCCACCAAGGAAAACAGGGAACCCCATGCATTTCCGAAAAGAGGACACCGGTGGGAATCTGCAGAGGTATGATTTGCGCACATCGGCCCAGAATATTTTACCCAGACACCCCCGCAAAATCTGAAATGTGGGAAAAAAAATGCATTTTCTGCACATTTCACTCGGCTCACCCATCAAAACACGCCGCCAACAACACATGGCCTACCGTCGTGCGTTCCCACAGGTGTCCCGATGAAACCGGTACCTCACATGTGTGGGTGCACCTACCTGGGCGCCAAGGGGAAAGTCTAAAACACAGGTAACCCCAAGTCTGTTTCCACACCTGAATTGGACACTTTCTCCAGAAAAGCGCAACATACAGATATGGGCCTCGGGTGTCCAAGCCACCAAGGAAAACAGGGAACCCCATGTATTTCCCAAAAGAGGACACCGTGGGAATCCACAGAGGTATGAGTTGCGCACATCTGCCAAGAATATATTACCCAGACATCCCCGCAAAGTCCGAAATGTAAGAAAGAAAATGCATTTTCCGCACATTTCATTGGGCTCACCCATCGAAACACGCCACCAACAACACATGGCCTACTGTTTCGCGTCCCACAGGTGTTCTGATAAAAATGGTTCCTCACATGTGTGGGTGCACCTACCTCGGCGCCAAGGGGAAAGCCTAAAACACAGGTAACCCCAAGTCTGTTTCGACACCTGAATTTGACACTTTCTCTGGACAAGCTCAATATACAAAAATGGGCCACGGGTGTCCAAGCCACCAACGAAAACAGGGAACCCCATGCATTTCCGAAAAGAGGAAACCCGTTGGAATTCGCAGAGGTATGATTTGCGCACAACATCCCAGAATGTATTACCCAGACACCCCCGCAAAATCCAAAATGTGGGAAAAAAACCCATTTTCCGCACATTTCACTCGGCTCTTCCATCGAAACACGCCGCCAACAACTCATGGCCTACCGTCCCGCGTTCCCAAAGGTGTCATGATAAAAACGGTACCTCACATGTGTGGGTGCACCTACCTGGGCGCCAAGGGGAAAACCTAAAACACAGGTAACCCCAAGTCTGTTTCAACACCTGAATTTGACACTTTCTCCAGACATGCGCAATATACAGATATGGACCTCGGGTAACCAAGCCACCAAGGAAAACAGGGAACCCCATGCATTTCCGAAAAGAGGACACCCGTGGGAATCCGCAGAGGTATGATTTGTGCACATCGGCCCAGAATATTTTACCCAGACACCCCTGCAAAGTCTGAAATGTGGGAAAAAAATGCATTTTCCGCACATTTTACTCGGCTCACCCATCGAAACACTGCGAACAACACTTGGCCTACTGTCCCGCATTCCCACAGGTGTCCCGATGAAAACGGTACCTCACATGTGTGGGTGCACCTACCTGGACGCCAAGGGGAAAGCCTAAAACACAGGTAACCCCAAGTCTGTTTCGACACCTGAATTTGACACTTTCTCCAGACAAGCGCAACATACAGATATGGGCCTCGGGTGTCCAAGCCACCAAGGAAAACATGGAACCCCATGCATTTTCGAAAAGAGGACCCCCGTGGGAATCCGCAGAGGTATGATTTGCGCACATCGACCCAGAATTTATTACCCAGACACCCCCGCAAAGTCCGAAATGTGGGGAAAAAAAACACATTTTCTGCATATTTTACTCGGCTCCCCCATTGAAACACACCGCCAACAACACATGGCCTACTGTCCCGCGTTACCACAGGTGTCCCGATTAAATCAGTACACCACATGTGTGGGTGCACCTACCTGGGCACCAAGGGGAAATCCTAAAACAAAGGTAACCCAAAGTCTGTTTCCACACCTGAATTTGACACTTTCTCCAGACAAGCGCAACTTACAGATATGGGCCTCGGGTGTCCAAACCACCAAGGAAAACAGGGAACCCCATGCATTTACGGAAAGAGGACCCCTGTGGGAATCCGCAGAGGTATGATTTGCGCATATCGGCCCAGAATTTATTACCCAGACACCCCCGCAAATTCCAAAATGTTGTTAAAAAAATACATTTTCCGCACATTTCACTCGGCTCACCCATCGAAACACGGCGCCAACAACTCATGGCCTACTGTCCCGCGTTTCAACAGGTGTCACGATGAAAACTGTACTTCACATTTGTGGGTGCACCTACCTGAGCGCCAAGGAGAAAGCCTAAAACAAAGGTAACCCAAAGTCTGTTTCGACACATGAATTTGACACTTTCTCCAGACAAGCGCAACATACAGATATGGGCCTCGGGTGACCAAGCCACCAAGGAAAACAGGAAACCCCATGCATTTCCGAAAAGAGGACATGCATGGGAATCCGCAGAGGTATGATTTGCGCACATCAGCCCAGAATGTATTACCCAGACACCCGCGCAAAGTCCGAAATGTGGGGAAAAAAACACATTTTCTGCATATTTTACTCGGCTCACCCATTGAAACACACCGCCAACAACACATGGCCTACTGTCCCGCGTTCCCACAGGTGTCCCGATTAAATCAGTACACCACATGTGTGGGTGCACCTACCTGGGCACCAAGGGGAAATCCTAAAACACAGGTAACCCCAAGTCTGTTTCCACACCTGAATTTGACACTTTCTCCAGACAAGCGCAACATACAGATATGGGCCTCGGGTGTCCAAGCCACAAAGGAAAACAGGGAACCCCATTAATTTACGAAAATAGGACAACTGTGGGAATCCACAGAGGAATGAGTTGCGCACATCGGCCCAGAATGTATTACCCAGACACCCCCGCAAAGTCCGAAATGTGGGAAAAAAACACATTTTCCGCACATTTCGCTCGGCTCACCCATTGAAACACGCCGCCAACAACACATGGCCTACTGTCCCGCGTTCCCACAGGTGTCCCGATGAAATCAGTACCTCACATGTGTGGGTGCACCTACCTGGACGCCAAGGGGAAAGCCTAAAACACAGGTAACCCCAAGTCTGTTTCCACACCTGAATTTGACACTTTCTCCAGACAAGTGCAACTTACAGATATGGGCCTCGGGTGTCCAAGCCACCAAGGAAAACAGGGAACCCCATGCATTTACGGAAAGAGGACCCATGTGGGAATCCGCAGAGGTATGATTTGCGCATATCGGCCCAGAATGTATTACCCAGACACCCCCGCAAATTCCAAAATGTGGGTAAAAAATTACATTTTCTGCACATTTCACTCGGCTCACCCATCGAAACACGGCGCCAACAACTCATGGCCTACTGTCCCGCGTTCCAACAGGTGTCACGATGAAAACTGTACTTCACATTTGTGGGTGCACCTACCTGAGCGCCAAGGAGAAAGCCTAAAACACAGGTAACCCAAAGTCTGTTTCGACACATGAATTTGACACTTTCTCCAGACAAGCGCAACATACAGATATGGGCCTCGGGTGACCAAGCCACCAAGGAAAACAGGAAACCCCATGCATTTCCGAAAAGAGGACACGCATGGGAATCCGCAGAGGTATGATTTGCGCACATCAGCCCAGAATGTATTACCCAGAAACCCCTGCAAAATCAGAAATGTGGGGAAAAAAACGCATTTTCTGCACTTTTAACTCGGCTCACCCATCGAAACACGCCACCAACAACTCATGGCCTACCGTTCCGCGTTCCCACAGGTGTCCCGATAAAAACGGTACCTCATGTGTGTGGGTGCACCTACCTGGGCGCCAAGGGGAAAGCCTAAAACACAGGTAACCCCAAGTCTGTTTCGACACCTGAATTTGACACTTTCTCCAGACAAGCGCAACATACAGATATCGGCCACGGGTGTCCAAGCCACCAACGAAAACAGGGAACCCCTTGCATTTCCGAAAAGAGAAAACCCGTGGGAATCCACAGAGGTATGATTTGTGCACAACATCCCAGAATTTATTATCCAGACACCCCCGCAAAATCCGAAATGTGGGGAAAAAACTCATTTTCCACATATTTCACACGGCTCACCCATCGAAACACACCACGAACAACACTTTGCCTACCGTCCCACATTCCCACAGGTGTCCCGATGAAAACGGTACCTCACATGTGTGGGTGCACCTACCTGGACTCCAAGGGGAAAGCCTAAAACACAGGTAACCCCAAGTCTGTTTTCACACCTGAATTTGACACTTTCTCTGGACAAGCTCAATATACAAAAATGGGCCACGGGTGTCCAAGCCACCAACGAAAACAGGGAACCCCATGCATTTCCGAAAAGAGGAAACCCGTTGGAATCCGCAGAGGTATGATTTGCGCACAACATCCCAGAATGTATTACCCAGACACGCCCGCAAAATCCGAAATGTGGGAAAAAAACCATTTTCCGCACATTTCACACGGCTCACCCATCGAAACACGCCGCCAACAACTCATGGCCTACCGTCCCGCGTTCCCAAAGGTGTCATGATAAAAACGGTACCTCACATGTGTGGGTGCACCTACCTGGGCGCCAAGGGGAAAACCTAAAACACAGGTAACCCCAAGTCTGTTTCAACACCTGAATTTGACACTTTCTCCAGACAAGCGCAACATACAGATATGGGCCTCGGGTGTCCAAGCCACCAAGGAAAACATGGAACCCCATGCATTTTCGAAAAGAGGACCCCCGTGGGAATCCGCAGAGGTATGATTTGCGCACATCGACCCAGAATTTATTACCCAGACACCCCCGCAAAGTCCGAAATGTGGGGAAAAAACACATTTTCCGCACATTTCGCTCGGCTCACCCATTGAAACACGCCGCCAACAACACATGGCCTACTGTCCCGTGTTCCCACAGGTGTCCCGATTAAATCAGTACACCACATGTGTGGGTGCACCTACCTGGGCACCAAGGGGAAATCCTAAAACACAGGTAACCCCAAGTCTGTTTCCACACCTGAATTTGACACTTTCTCCAGACAAGCGCAACATACAGATATGGGCCTCGGGTGTCCAAGCCACAAAGGAAAACAGGGAACCCCATGAATTTACGAAAATAGGACAACCGTGGGAATCCACAGAGGAATGAGTTGCGCACATCGGCCCAGAATTTATTACCCAGACACCCCCGCAAAGTCCGAAATGTGGGGAAAAAAACGCATTTTCTGCACTTTTAACTCGGCTCACCCATTGAAACACGCCGCCAACAACACATGGCCTACTGTCCCGTGTTCCCACAGGTGTCCCGATTAAATCAGTACACCACATGTGTGGGTGCACCTACCTGGGCACCAAGGGGAAATCCTAAAACACAGGTAACCCCAAGTCTGTTTCCACACCTGAATTTGACACTTTCTCCAGACAAGCGCAACATACAGATATGGGCCTCGGGTGTCCAAGCCACAAAGGAAAACAGGGAACCCCATGAATTTACGAAAATAGGACAACCGTGGGAATCCACAGAGGAATGAGTTGCGCACATCGGCCCAGAATGTATTACCCAGACACCCCCGCAAAGTCCGAAATATGGGAAAAAAACACATTTTCCGCACATTTCGCTCGGCTCACCCATTGAAACACGCCGCCAACAACACATGGCCTACTGTCCAGCGTTCCCACATGTGTCCCGATGAAATCAGTACCTCACATGTGTGGGTGCACCTACCTGGGCACCAAGGGGAAAGCCTAAAACACAGGCAACCCCAAGTCTGTTTACACACCTGAACTTGACACTTTCTCCAGACAAGCGCAACTTACAGATATGGGCCTCGGGTGTCCAAGCCACCAAGGAAAACAGGGAACCCCATGCATTTACGGAAAGAGGACCCCTGTGGGAATCCGCAGAGGTATGATTTGCGCATATCGGCCCAGAATTTATTACCCAGACACCCCCGCAAATTCCAAAATGTTGTTAAAAAAATACATTTTCCGCACATTTCACTCGGCTCACCCATCGAAACACGGCGCCAACAACTCATGGCCTACTGTCCCGCGTTCCAACAGGTGTCACGATGAAAACTGTACTTCACATTTGTGGGTGCCCCTACCTGAGCGCCAAGGAGAAAGCCTAAAACAAAGGTAACCCAAAGTCTGTTTCGACACATGAATTGGACACTTTCTCCAGACAAGCGCAACATACAGATATGGGCCTCGGGTGACCAAGCCACCAAGGAAAACAGGAAACCCCATGCATTTCCGAAAAGAGGACACGCATGGGAATCCGCAGAGGTATGATTTGCGCACATCAGCCCAGAATGTATTACCCAGACACCCCTGCAAAATCAGAAATGTGGGAAAAAACGCATTTTCTGCACTTTTAACTCGGCTCACCCATCGAAACACGCCGCCAACAACTCATGGCCTACCGTTCCGTGTTCCCACAGGTGTCCCGATAAAAACGGTACCTCACGTGTGTGGGTGCACCTACCTGGGCGCCAGGGGGAAAGCCTAAAACACAGGTAACCCCAAGTCTGTTTCGACACCTGAATTTGACACTTTCTCCAGACAAGCGCAACATACAGATATGGGCCTCGGGTGTCCAAGCCACCAAGGAAAACATGGAACCCCATGCATTTTCGAAAAGAGGACCCCCGTGGGAATCCACAGAGGTATGATTTGTGCACAACATCCCAGAATTTATTACCCAGACACCCCCGCAAAATCCGAAATGTGGGGAAAAAACTCATTTTCCACACATTTCACACGGCTCACCCATCGAAACACACCGCGAACAACACTTTGCCTACCGTCCCGCATTCCCACAGGTGTCCCGATGAAAACGGTACCTCACATGTGTGGGTGCACCTACCTGGACTCCAAGGGGAAAGCCTAAAACACAGGTAACCCCAAGTCTGTTTCCACACCTGAATTTGATATGGGGCTCGGGTGTCCAAGCCACAAAGGAAAACAGGGAACCCCATGCATTTAGGAAAATAGGACACCTGTCGGAATCCACAGAGGTATGAGTTGCGCACATCGGCCCAGAATGTATTACCCAGACACCCCCGCAAAGTCCGAAATGTGGGAAAAAACGCATTTTTCGCACATTTCACTCGGCTCACCCATTAAAACACGCCGCCAACAACACATGGCCTACTGTCCCGCGTTCCCACAGGTGTACCGATGAAAACAGTACCTCACATGTTTGTGTGCACCTACCTGGGCCCCAAGGGGAAAGCCTAAAACACAGGTAACCCCAAGTCTGTTTCCACACTAGAATTTGACACTTTCTCCAGACATGCGCAACATACAGATATGGGCCTCGGGTGTCCAAGCCATCAAGGAAAACAGGGAACCCCATGCATATCCGAAAAGAGGACACGCGTGGGAATGCGCAGAGGTATGATTTGCGCACATCAGCCCAGAATGTTTTACCCAGACACCCCTGCAAAATCAGAAATGTGGGGAAAAAAACGCATTTTCTGCACTTTTAACTCGGCTCACCCATCGAAACACACCGCCAACAACTCATGGCCTACCGTCCCGCATTCCCAAAGGTGTCACGATGAAAACGGTACCTCACATGTGTGGGTGCACCTACCTGGGCGCCAAGGGGAAAGCATAAAACACAGGTAACTCCAAGTCTGTTTCGAAACCTGAATTTGACACTTTCTCTTGACAAGCTCAACATACAGATATGGACCTCGGGTAACCAAGCCACCAAGGAAAACAGGGAACCCCATGCATTTCCGAAAAGAGGACACCCGTGGGAATCTGCAGAGGTATGATTTGCGCACATCGGCCCAGAATATTTTACCCAGACACCCCTGCAAAGTCTGAAATGTGGGAAAAAAATGCATTTTCTGCAAATTTCACTCGGCTCACCCATCAAAACACGCCGCCAACAACACATGGCCTACCGTCCTGCGTTCCCACTGGTGTCCCAATGAAACCAGTATATCACATGTGTGGTTGCACCTACCTGGGTGCCAAGGGGAAAGTCTAAAACACAGGTAACCCCAAGTCTGTTTCCACACCTGAATTTGACACTTTCTCCAGACTTGCGCAACATACAGATATGGGCCTCGGGTGTCCAAGCCACCAAGGAAAACAGGGAACCCCATGCATTTCCCAAAAGTGGTCACCCATGGAAATCCACAGATGTATGAGTTGCGCACATCTGCCGAGAATATATTACCCAGACACCCCCGCAAAGTCCGAAATGTGAGAAATAATGCATTTTCCGCACATTTCATTGGGCTCACCCATCTAAACACGCCAACAACAACACATGGCCTACCGTTTACGCATTCCCACAGGTGTCCCGATAAAAAAGGTACCTCACATGTGTGGGTGCACCTACCTGGGCGCCAAGGGGAAAGCCTAAAACACAGGTAACCCCAAGTCTGTTTCGACACCTGAATTTGACACTTTCTCCAGACAAGCGCAACATACAGATATGGGCCACGGGGGTCCAAGCCACCAACGAAAACAGGGTAATCCATGCATTTCCGAAAAGTGAAAACCCGTGGGAATCTGCAGAGGTATGATTTGCGCACAACACCCCAGAATTTATTACCCAGACACCCCGCAAAATCCGAAATGTGGGGAAAAAACGCATTTTCCGCACATTTCACTCGGCTCACCCATCGAAACACTGCGAACAACACTTTGCCTACCGTCCCGCGTTCCCACAGGTGTCTCGATGAAAACGGTACCTCACATGTGTGGGTGCACCTACCTGGACGCCAAGGGGAAAGCCTAAAACACAGGTAACCCCAAGTCTGTTTCGACACCTGAATTTGACACTTTCTCCAGACAAGCGCAACAGACAGATATGGGCCTCGGGTGTCCAAGCCACCAAGGAAAACATGGAACCCCATGCATTTTCGAAAAGAGGACACCGTGGGAATCCGCAGAGGTATGATTTGCGCACAACACCCCAGAATTTATTACCCAGACACCCCCGCAAAGTCCGAAATGTGGGAAAAAAACACATTTTCCGCACATTTCGCTCGGCTCACCCATTGAAACACGCCGCCAACAACACATGGCCTACTGTCCCGCGTTCCGACAGGTGTCCCGATGAAATCAGTACCTCACATGTGTGGGTGCACCTACCTGGGCACCAAGGGGAAAGCCTAAAACACAGGCAACCCCAAGTCTGTTTCCACACCTGAATTTGACACTTTCTCCAGACAAGCGCAACTTACAGATATGGGCCTCGGGTGTCCAAGCCACCAAAGAAAACAGGGAACCCCATGCATTTCCGGAAAGAGGACCCCTGTGGGAATCCACAGAGGTATGATTTGCGCATATCGGCACAGAATTTATTACCCAGACACCCCCGCAAATTCCGAAATGTGGGTAAAAAAATACATTTTCCGCACATTTCACTCGGCTCACCCATCGAAACACGGCGCCAACAACTCATGGCCTACTGTCCCGCGTTCCAACAGGTGTCACGATGAAAACAGTACCTCACATGTGTGGGTGCACCTACCTGGGCGCAAAGGGGAAAGCCTAAAACACAGGTAACCCCAAGTCTGTTTCGACACCAGAATTTGACACTTTCTCCAGACATGTGCAACATACAGATATGGGCCTCGGGTGTCCAAGCCATCAAGGAAAACAGGGAACCCCATGCATTTCCGAAAAGAGGACACCCGTGGGAATCCACAGAGGTATGATTTCTGCACATCAGCCCAGAATATATTACCCAGACACCCCCGCAAAATCAGAAATGTGGGGAAAAAAACGCATTTTCTGCACTTTTAACTCGGCTCACCCATCGAAACACGCCGCCAACAACTCATGGCCTACCGTCCCGCGTTCCCACAGGTGTGGGAAGCGGTACCTCACATGTGTGGGTGAACATACCTGGACACCAAGAGGAAAGTCTAAAACACAGGTAACCCCAAGTCTGTTTCCACACCTGAATTTGACACTTTCTCCAGACATGCACAACATACAGATATGGGCCTCGGGTGTCCAAGCCACTAAGGAAAACAGGGAACCCCATGCATTTCCGAAAAGAGGACACCCGTGGGAATCCACAGAGGTATGATTTGTGCACATCAGCCCAGAATGTATTACCCAGACACCCCCACAAAGTCCGAAATGTGGGGAAAAAAATGCATTTTCCGCACATTTCACTCGGCTCATCCATCGAAACACACCGCCAACAACACATGGCCTACCGTCCCGCGTTCCCACAGGTGTCCCGATGAAAACGGTACCTCACAGTTGTGGGTGCACCTACCTGGGCGCCAAGGGGAAAGCCTAAAACACAGGTAACCCCAAGTCTGTTTCCACACCTGAATTTGACACTTTCTCCGGACAAGCGCAACATACAGATATGGGCCTCGGGTGTCCAAGCCACCAAGGAAAACAGGGGTCCCCATGCATTTCCGAAAAGAGGACACCATTGGGAATCCGCAGAGGTATGATTTGTGCACATCGACCCAGAATGTGTTACCCGGACATCCCCGCAAAGTCCGAAATGTGGGAAAAAAACACATTTTCCGCACATTTCGCTCGGCTCACCCATTGAAACACGCCGCCAACAACACATGGCCTACTGTCCCGCCTTCCCACAGGTGTCCCGATGAAATCAATGCCTCACATGTGTGGGTGCACCTACCTGGGCACCAAGGGGAAAGCCTAAAACACAGGCAACCCCAAGTCTGTTTCCACACCTGAATTTGACACTTTCTCCAGACAAGCGCAACTTACAGATATGGGCCTCGGGTGTCCAAGCCACCAAGGAAAACAGGGAACCCCATGCATTTCTGGAAAGAGGACCCCTGTGGGAATCCGCAGAGGTATGATTTGCGCATATCGGCCCAGAATTTATTACCCAGACACCCCCGCAAATTCCAAAATGTGGGTAAAAAAATACATTTTCCGCACATTTCACTCGGCTCACCCATCGAAACACGGCACCAACAACTAATGGCCTACTGTCCCGCGTTCCAACAGGTGTCACGATGAAAACAGTACCTCACCTTTGTGGGTGCACCTACCTGAGCGCCAAGGGGAAAGCCTAAAACACAGGTAACCCAAAGTCTGTTTCGACACATGAATTTGACACTTTCTCCAGACAAGCGCAACATACAGATATGGGCCTCGGGTGACCAAGCCACCAAGGAAAACAGGAAACCCCATGCATTTCCGAAAAGAGGACATGCATGGGAATCCGCAGAGGTATGATTTGCGCACATCAGCCCAAAATGTATTACCCAGACACCCCTGCAAAATCAGAAATGTGGGGAAAAAAACACATTTTCTGCACTTTTAACTCGGCTCACCCATTGAAACATGCCGCCAACAACTCATGGCCTACCGTTCCGCGTTCCCACAGGTGTGGGAAGCGGAACCTCACATGTGTGGGTGAACATACCTGGGCGCCAAGAGGAAAGTCTAAAACACAGGTAACCCCAAGTCTGTTTCCACACCTGAATTTGACACTTTCTCCAGACATGCGCAACATACAGATATGGGCCTCGGGTGTCCAAGCCACCAAGGAAAACAGGGAACCCCATGCATTCCGAAAAGAGGACACCCGTGGGAATCCACAGAGGTATGATTTCTGCACATCAGCCCAGAATATATTACCCAGACACCCCCGCAAAATCAGAAATGTGGGGAAAAAAACGCATTTTCTGCACTTTTAACTCGGCTCACCCATCGAAACACGCCGCCAACAACTCATGGCCTACCGTCCCGCGTTCCCACAGGTGTGGGAAGCGGTACCTCACATGTGTGGGTGAACATACCTGGGCGCCAAGGGGAAAGCATAAAACACAGGTAACTCCAAGTCTGTTTCGAAACCTGAATTTGACACTTTCTCTTGACAAGCTCAACATACAGATATGGACCTCGGGTAACCAAGCCACCAAGGAAAACAGGGAACCCCATGCATTTCCGAAAAGAGGACACCCGTGGGAATCTGCAGAGGTATGATTTGCGCACATCGGCCCAGAATATTTTACCCAGACACCCCTGCAAAGTCTGAAATGTGGGAAAAAAATGCATTTTCTGCAAATTTCACTCGGCTCACCCATCAAAACAAGCCGCCAACAACACATGGCCTACCGTCCTGCGTTCCCACTGGTGTCCCAATGAAACCAGTATATCACATGTGTGGTTGCACCTACCTGGGTGCCAAGGGGAAAGTCTAAAACACAGGTAACCCCAAGTCTGTTTCCACACCTGAATTTGACACTTTCTCCAGACTTGCGCAACATACAGATATGGGCCTCGGGTGTCCAAGCCACCAAGGAAAACAGGGAACCCCATGCATTTCCCAAAAGTGGTCACCCATGGAAATCCACAGATGTATGAGTTGCGCACATCTGCCGAGAATATATTACCCAGACACCCCCGCAAAGTCCGAAATGTGAGAAATAATGCATTTTCCGCACATTTCATTGGGCTCACCCATCTAAACACGCCAACAACAACACATGGCCTACCGTTTACGCATTCCCACAGGTGTCCCGATAAAAAAGGTACCTCACATGTGTGGGTGCACCTACCTGGGCGCCAAGGGGAAAGCCTAAAACACAGGTAACCCCAAGTCTGTTTCGACACCTGAATTTGACACTTTCTCCAGACAAGCGCAACATACAGATATGGGCCACGGGGGTCCAAGCCACCAACGAAAACAGGGTAATCCATGCATTTCCGAAAAGAGAAAACCCGTGGGAATCTGCAGAGGTATGATTTGCGCACAACACCCCAGAATTTATTACCCAGACACCCCGCAAAATCCGAAATGTGGGGAAAAAACGCATTTTACGCACATTTCACTCGGCTCACCCATCGAAACACTGCGAACAACACTTGGCCTACCGTCCCGCGTTCCCACAGGTGTCTCGATGAAAACGGTACCTCACATGTGTGGGTGCACCTACCTGGACGCCAAGGGGAAAGCCTAAAACACAGGTAACCCCAAGTCTGTTTCGACACCTGAATTTGACACTTTCTCCAGACAAGCGCAACAGACAGATATGGGCCTCGGGTGTCCAAGCCACCAAGGAAAACATGGAACCCCATGCATTTTCGAAAAGAGGACCCCCGTGGGAATCCGCAGAGGTATGATTTGCGCACAACACCCCAGAATTTATTACCCAGACACCCCCGCAAAGTCCGAAATGTGGGAAAAAAACACATTTTCCGCACATTTCGCTCGGCTCACCCATTGAAACACGCCGCCAACAACACATGGCCTACTGTCCCGCGTTCCGACAGGTGTCCCGATGAAATCAGTACCTCACATGTGTGGGTGCACCTACCTGGGCACCAAGGGGAAAGCCTAAAACACAGGCAACCCCAAGTCTGTTTCCACACCTGAATTTGACACTTTCTCCAGACAAGCGCAACTTACAGATATGGGCCTCGGGTGTCCAAGCCACCAAAGAAAACAGGGAACCCCATGCATTTCCGGAAAGAGGACCCCTGTGGGAATCCACAGAGGTATGATTTGCGCATATCGGCACAGAATTTATTACCCAGACACCCCCGCAAATTCCGAAATGTGGGTAAAAAAATACATTTTCCGCACATTTCACTCGGCTCACCCATCGAAACACGGCGCCAACAACTCATGGCCTACTGTCCCGCGTTCCAACAGGTGTCACGATGAAAACAGTACCTCACATGTGTGGGTGCACCTACCTGGGCGCAAAGGGGAAAGCCTAAAACACAGGTAACCCCAAGTCTGTTTCGACACCAGAATTTGACACTTTCTCCAGACATGTGCAACATACAGATATGGGCCTCGGGTGTCCAAGCCATCAAGGAAAACAGGGAACCCCATGCATTTCCGAAAAGAGGACACCCGTGGGAATCCACAGAGGTATGATTTCTGCACATCAGCCCAGAATATATTACCCAGACACCCCACAAAATCAGAAATGTGGGGAAAAAAACGCATTTTCTGCACTTTTAACTCGGCTCACCCATCGAAACACGCCGCCAACAACTCATGGCCTACCGTCCCGCGTTCCCACAGGTGTGGGAAGCGGTACCTCACATGTGTGGGTGAACATACCTGGACACCAAGAGGAAAGTCTAAAACACAGGTAACCCCAAGTCTGTTTCCACACCTGAATTTGACACTTTCTCCAGACATGCACAACATACAGATATGGGCCTCGGGTGTCCAAGCCACTAAGGAAAACAGGGAACCCCATGCATTTCCGAAAAGAGGACACCCGTGGGAATCCACAGAGGTATGATTTGTGCACATCAGCCCAGAATGTATTACCCAGACACCCCCACAAAGTCCGAAATGTGGGGAAAAAAATGCATTTTCCGCACATTTCACTCGGCTCACCCATCGAAACACACCGCCAACAACACATGGCCTACCGTCCCGCGTTCCCACAGGTGTCCCGATGATAACGGTACCTCACAGTTGTGGGTGCACCTACCTGGGCGCCAAGGGGAAAGCCTAAAACACAGGTAACCCCAAGTCTGTTTCCACACCTAAATTTGACACTTTCTCCGGACAAGCGCAACATACAGATATGGGCCTCGGGTGTCCAAGCCACCAAGGAAAACAGGGGTCCCCATGCATTTCCGAAAAGAGGACACCATTGGGAATCCGCAGAGGTATGATTTGTGCACATCGACCCAGAATGTGTTACCCGGACACCCCCGCAAAGTCCGAAAAGTGGGAAAAAAACACATTTTCCGCACATTTCGCTCGGCTCACCCATTGAAACACGCCGCCAACAACACATGGCCTACTGTCCCGCCTTCCCACAGGTGTCCCGATGAAATCAATGCCTCACATGTGTGGGTGCACCTACCTGGGCACCAAGGGGAAAGCCTAAAACACAGGCAACCCCAAGTCTGTTTCCACACCTGAATTTGACACTTTCTCCAGACAAGCGCAACTTACAGATATGGGCCTCGGGTGTCCAAGCCACCAAGGAAAACAGGGAACCCCATGCATTTCTGGAAAGAGGACCCCTGTGGGAATCCGCAGAGGTATGATTTGCGCATATCGGCTCAGAATTTATTACCCAGACACCCCCGCAAATTCCAAAATGTGGGTAAAAAAATACATTTTCCGCACATTTCACTCGGCTCACCCATCGAAACACGGCACCAACAACTAATGGCCTACTGTCCCGCGTTCCAACAGGTGTCACGATGAAAACAGTACCTCACCTTTGTGGGTGCACCTACCTGAGCGCCAAGGGGAAAGCCTAAAACACAGGTAACCCAAAGTCTGTTTCGACACATGAATTTGACACTTTCTCCAGACAAGCGCAACATACAGATATGGGCCTCGGGTGACCAAGCCACCAAGGAAAACAGGAAACCCCATGCATTTCCGAAAAGAGGACATGCATGGGAATCCGCAGAGGTATGATTTGCGCACATCAGCCCAGAATGTATTACCCAGACACCCCTGCAAAATCAGAAATGTGGGGAAAAAAACGCATTTTCTGCACTTTTAACTCGGCTCACCCATTGAAACACGCCGCCAACAACTCATGGCCTACCGTTCCGCGTTCCCACAGGTGTGGGAAGCGGTACCTCACATGTGTGGGTGAACATACCTGGGCGCCAAGAGGAAAGTCTAAAACACAGGTAACCCCAAGTCTGTTTCCACACCTGAATTTGACACTTTCTCCAGACATGCGCAACATACAGATATGGGCCTCGGGTGTCCAAGCCACCAAGGAAAACAGGGAACCCCATGCATTTCCGAAAAGAGGACACCCGTGGGAATCCACAGAGGTTTGATTTGCGCACATCAGCCCAGAATGTATTACCCAGACACCACCACAAAGTCCGAAATGTGGGGAAAAAAATGCATTTTCCGCACATTTCACTCGGCTCACCCATCGAAACACTGCGAACAACACTTGGCCTACCGTCCCGCGTTCCCACAGGTGTCTCAATGAAAACGGTACCTCACATGTGTGGGTGCACCTACCTGGACGCCAAGGGGAAAGCCTAAAACACAGGTAACCCCAAGTCTGTTTCGACACCTGAATTTGACACTTTCTCCAGACAAGCGCAACAGACAGATATGGGCCTCGGGTGTCCAAGCCACCAAGGAAAACATGGAACCCCATGCATTTTCGAAAAGAGGACCCCCGTGGGAATCCGCAGAGGTATGATTTGCGCACAACACCCCAGAATTTATTACCCAGACACCCCCGCAAAGTCCGAAATGTGGGAAAAAAACACATTTTCCGCACATTTCGCTCGGCTCACCCATTGAAACACGCCGCCAACAACACATGGCCTACTGTCCCGCGTTCCGACAGGTGTCCCGATGAAATCAGTACCTCACATGTGTGGGTGCACCTACCTGGGCACCAAGGGGAAAGCCTAAAACACAGGCAACCCCAAGTCTGTTTCCACACCTGAATTTGACACTTTCTCCAGACAAGCGCAACTTACAGATATGGGCCTCGGGTGTCCAAGCCACCAAAGAAAACAGGGAACCCCATGCATTTCCGGAAAGAGGACCCCTGTGGGAATCCACAGAGGTATGATTTGCGCATATCGGCACAGAATTTATTACCCAGACACCCCCGCAAATTCCGAAATGTGGGTAAAAAAATACATTTTCCGCACATTTCACTCGGCTCACCCATCGAAACACGGCGCCAACAACTCATGGCCTACTGTCCCGCGTTCCAACAGGTGTCACGATGAAAACAGTACCTCACATGTGTGGGTGCACCTACCTGGGCGCAAAGGGGAAAGCCTAAAACACAGGTAACCCCAAGTCTGTTTCGACACCAGAATTTGACACTTTCTCCAGACATGTGCAACATACAGATATGGGCCTCGGGTGTCCAAGCCATCAAGGAAAACAGGGAACCCCATGCATTTCCGAAAAGAGGACACCCGTGGGAATCCACAGAGGTATGATTTCTGCACATCAGCCCAGAATATATTACCCAGACACCCCCGCAAAATCAGAAATGTGGGGAAAAAAACGCATTTTCTGCACTTTTAACTCGGCTCACCCATCGAAACACGCCGCCAACAACTCATGGCCTACCGTCCCGCGTTCCCACAGGTGTGGGAAGCGGTACCTCACATGTGTGGGTGAACATACCTGGACACCAAGAGGAAAGTCTAAAACACAGGTAACCCCAAGTCTGTTTCCACACCTGAATTTGACACTTTCTCCAGACATGCACAACATACAGATATGGGCCTCGGGTGTCCAAGCCACTAAGGAAAACAGGGAACCCCATGCATTTCCGAAAAGAGGACACCCGTGGGAATCCACAGAGGTATGATTTGTGCATATCAGCCCAGAATGTATTACCCAGACACCCCCACAAAGTCCGAAATGTGGGGAAAAAAATGCATTTTCCGCACATTTCACTCGGCTCACCCATCGAAACACACCGCCAACAACACATGGCCTACCGTCCCGCGTTCCCACAGGTGTCCCGATGAAAACGGTACCTCACAGTTGTGGGTGCACCTACCTGGGCGCCAAGGGGAAAGCCTAAAACACAGGTAACCCCAAGTCTGTTTCCACACCTAAATTTGACACTTTCTCCGGACAAGCGCAACATACAGATATGGGCCTCGGGTGTCCAAGCCACCAAGGAAAACAGGGGTCCCCATGCATTTCCGAAAAGAGGACACCATTGGGAATCCGCAGAGGTATGATTTGTGCACATCGACCCAGAATGTGTTACCCGGACACCCCCGCAAAGTCCGAAAAGTGGGAAAAAAACACATTTTCCGCACATTTCGCTCGGCTCACCCATTGAAACACGCCGCCAACAACACATGGCCTACTGTCCCGCCTTCCCACAGGTGTCCCGATGAAATCAATGCCTCACATGTGTGGGTGCACCTACCTGGGCACCAAGGGGAAAGCCTAAAACACAGGCAACCCCAAGTCTGTTTCCACACCTGAATTTGACACTTTCTCCAGACAAGCGCAACTTACAGATATGGGCCTCGGGTGTCCAAGCCACCAAGGAAAACAGGGAACCCCATGCATTTCTGGAAAGAGGACCCCTGTGGGAATCCGCAGAGGTATGATTTGCGCATATCGGCCCAGAATTTATTACCCAGACACCCCCGCAAATTCCAAAATGTGGGTAAAAAAATACATTTTCCGCACATTTCACTCGGCTCACCCATCGAAACACGGCACCAACAACTAATGGCCTACTGTCCCGCGTTCCAACAGGTGTCACGATGAAAACAGTACCTCACCTTTGTGGGTGCACCTACCTGAGCGCCAAGGGGAAAGCCTAAAACACAGGTAACCCAAAGTCTGTTTCGACACATGAATTTGACACTTTCTCCAGACAAGCGCAACATTCAGATATGGGCCTCGGGTGACCAAGCCACCAAGGAAAACAGGAAACCCCATGCATTTCCGAAAAGAGGACATGCATGGGAATCCGCAGAGGTATGATTTGCGCACATCAGCCCAGAATGTATTACCCAGACACCCCTGCAAAATCAGAAATGTGGGGAAAAAAACGCATTTTCTGCACTTTTAACTCGGCTCACCCATTGAAACACGCCGCCAACAACTCATGGCCTACCGTTCCGCGTTCCCACAGGTGTGGGAAGCGGTACCTCACATGTGTGGGTGAACATACCTGGGCGCCAAGAGGAAAGTCTAAAACACAGGTAACCCCAAGTCTGTTTCCACACCTGAATTTGACACTTTCTCCAGACATGCGCAACATACAGATATGGGCCTCGGGTGTCCAAGCCACCAAGGAAAACAGGGAACCCCATGCATTTCCGAAAAGAGGACACCCGTGGGAATCCACAGAGGTTTGATTTGCGCACATCAGCCCAGAATGTATTACCCAGACACCACCACAAAGTCCGAAATGTGGGGAAAAAAATGCATTTTCCGCACATTTCACTCGGCTCACCCATCGAAACACACCGCCAACAACACATGGCCTACCGTCCCGCGTTCCCACAGATGTCCCGATGAAAATGGTACCTCACAGTTGTGGGTGCACCTACCTGGGCGCCAAGGGGAAAGCCTAAAACACAGGTAACCCCAAGTCTGTTTCCACACCTGAATTTGACACTTTCTCCGGACAAGCGCAACATACAGATATGGGCCTCGGGTGTCCAAGCCACCAAGGAAAACAGGGGTCCCCATGCATTTCCGAAAAGAGGACACCCGTGGGAATCCGCAGAGGTATGATTTGTGCACATCGACCCAGAATGTGTTACCCAGACACCCCCGCAAAGTCCAAAATGTGGGGAAAAAAGCGCGTTTTCTGAACATTTCACTCGGCTCACCCATCGAAACACACCGCCAACAACACATGGCCTACCGTCCTGCGTTCCCACAGGTGTCCCGATGAAAATGGTACCTGACGTGTGGGTGCACCTACCTGGGCGCCATTGGGAAAGCCTAAAACACAGGTAACCCCAAGTCTGTTTCGACACCTGAATTTGACACTTTCTCCAGACAAGCGCAACATACAGATATGGGCCTTGGATGTCCAAGTCACCAAGGAAAACCGGGAACCCCATGCATTTCTGAAAAGAGGACACCCGTGGGAATCCGCAGAGGTATGATTTCCGCACATCGGCCCAGAATTTATTACCCAGTCACCCCCGCAAACTCTGAAATGTGGGGAAAAAAATGCATTTTCCACACATTTCACTCGGCTCACCCATCGAAACACATGTCCAACAGCACATGGCCTACCGTCCCGCGTTTCCACAGGTGTCCCGATGAAAATGGTACCTCATATGTGTGGTTGCATCTACCTGGGCACCAAGGTGAAAGTCTAAAACACAGGTAACCCCAAGTCTGTTTCCACACCTGGATTTTACACTTTCTCCGCACACCATAGAGATATGGGTCTCAGGTGTCCAAGCCACCAAGGAAAACAGGGAACCCCATGCATTTCCAAAAAGAGGACACCTGTGGGCATCCACAGAGGTATGATTTGCACGAAGCGGCCCAGGAATTATTACCCAGAACCCCAGTCAAAGTGAACATTGTGTTTTTTCCCCACCAAATATCACACTTTGTTGGGGATTTTGGCTAATAAAAACTGGGGCAATTTGCGCAAGTCAGACCTCTGTGGATTCCGATGGGTGTCCTCTTTTGGGAAATGCATGGGGTTCCCTCTTTTCCTTGCTGGTTTCGACACCCTAGGCACAAATCTGTAGGTTGACCACATGAACAAAATAGGATGTGCCGAAAGGCTTGGTGTGTTACGCTCACCTGGTATCCACAGGTTCGCCACTCAGCCGGGTTACTCGCTGGTATGCTTCTCAGCTTTTCCCTGATGTGGTCTGCGGGGAAGGTTCTGCCTGAAAATACAGGAGTATTGTGTGCAAGACTGACCGGCTGGGGTAAACATCCTCCCTCCACCCCTGTATGATTTCAGTCCCTCTGGCGCCCTCTCCTCACCTTGTGGTAGAATTAGGTGTGCTATCCGTCCTGCCTTCTTTGCAAGGGAGCGTTGTCTTTCATGGGCGAATGCGGTCCAGTTACTTCACTGACGCCGGCCCGTTTGATATTGTTCAGGTAGGTCTTATTGCTGTTCTTTAGTTTTGTTGCTATCCTGCAGGCCTTTCTTTGTTTAAAATGTCTTTTTTCTCCCTTAGGTATGCGGAGCTTCAGCACGGAGAACTGGCTTGGTTGAGCACCGCTGGTAAATGATGGCGCATTAAGAGCTCTATGATGCGGTAAGTCAGCGCTATGTGCAGCGCTGCGAAGTCTTGCCTTTGCTAACCTGTGTTTTCCTTTTTTGTAGGTCGCGATGTTCTTCAGCGCGAGTGGAATATCCAGAGTGGTGCCAGCCGAGAGGCGACCAGCCAGGTAAGCCTTTTGAGCAGTTCGTAATTTGTAAATGTCTCTACTGCTTTCTTTAATGATATGATATGATATGATATGGTATTTGTAACGCGCCTATACACAGGTGTTGCCTCTATCTTCCCCTTTCAGGTCGTTCTATCCGGGAGGCGTGCAGATTCGAGGAAGCTGTTCTCAGTAGCTGCGAGTGTTTAAAGATGAAGACTGCAGGTAAGATGCTGCTGCTAATGATGTTCCTTTTGTCTCCTTGCTGGTTCTGCTTCTCCGAGGTTTGAGGATATAGTTGGACACAGTGAGCGTCACGTTGCAAGCTGCAAAGTAACGCGAAGCGTGTTGTTTTGCTTGGGTGTGGTTTAAATAGCCCCAACAAAATAGTCCAGGTAAAGTAGTCCCTAGGCTACCACACCCAAAACACTAGACCGCATAGCTTGGTTCTTAGGAACCAAGCTATGTGGATGCCTCCATGTTGGCTGACAATACAATAACGTAGTTCCCAAGCACATTGTTTTTCATGGTGTATGGGCCTGGCGCCAAAGGCACCAGGACTGGCCCCATGAGGGCTTTTGAAGAGTATGCCAGGCTCTAGAGGCCCGAGTCCTGGCTCCACCTGGCCAATGGGTTTGCCAGAGGGGGTTTTGGGTGAGGGTCGTGACATGGGATTACCAGTGGGTTACCCTTTTCCTTTTGCCCCCCCGGTAGGTGCACCCACACATGTGTGGTACATTTTCTTTGTCGGGACACCTGTGGAAAGGCGAGAAGGTATGACATCTGTTGTTGGCGACGTGTTTCGGCGAGTGGACACAGGGAAATGTCTCTGAAATTGGCTGGAAATGAAGACAATTCTCAGACATTTCGCTCTGGCCACCCACCGAAACACACTGCCAACAACGCATGGCCTACCTTCCCGCGTCCCCACACGTGTCCCGATGAAAACGGTACCTCACATGTGTGGGTGCACCTACCGGGGGTGCAAAAGGAAAAGGTTAACCCACTGTAAACCCAAGCCTTTCACCACTGACCATTTTGTTCATTTGGTCAACCTACAGATTTGGGCCTAGGGTGTCAAAGCCAGCAAGGAAAACAGGGAACCCCATGAATTTCCCAAAAGAGGACACCCCTGGGAATTCCCCTGGGAATCCACAGATGTCTGCCTTGCGCAAATTGCCCCAGTTTTTATTAGCCACAATCCCTGACAAAGTGTGATATTTGGCAGGGAAAAAACACAATGTCCACTTTGTCTGGGGTTCTGGGTAATAAATTCTGGGCTGCTTCGCGCAAGTCAGAACTCTGTGCATTCCCACGGGTGTCCTCGTACAAACGTAACCCTGGCGGTCCAGTGGCCATTGCTGGTCACGGATCGAGCACTCTGCGCCGATCCGTGACCAGCAATGCATCAAAAATTGTGTCTTTGGAAAGGGGAGAATCTCCCTTTTCACTAAACCAAACAGAAGTTCTCCTGCAACAGACAACAGACAGCAGGAAGGAGAGCATCCTATCCAAAAACAACAGGAGAGCTGTCTCCTCTGGTAAAAGAGGGTCAGGAGGGAAGGGGGCCCACACAGGTCTTGTTAAACCATGTTCACATAAATACCATTGGATTATGAATGTTGGCCTAAGCGCATTCACATTTGTAGTAAAAACTGTGGTTAAACAGATCTAAATAGAATTGGCCAAAGCCACCATTTTAGAAATGTCCGCCATTTTGATTCTAACCCCTGCTTTCTGCCCTGAAATGGTTGACTGTGTTTTCAGCTGCCACTGAGCAGAGTGAGCTCTGAGCCTATGTCAACATTAAGGCTGCTGAGAGCAGAAAGTTTGTTTAGTGCAAATAGACCTTGTAATCAAGATGAACGGCCATTCAAAGTGTTATCTGTGTCTACAAGCCTCATCTTCATTCAAACAATGGAACACGATGCAAAGCAACTAAAGCCGTGTTCTTTGGGAGAAAACCTTTGTGCTCATCTCTTGGAACTAGAATTACCCTGAAGCTCAAGAACAAGGAAGAGTCTACATGGCCAAGAAAAGCAAAGTTTGGCATCATTGTATTTCGTGTGTAAAGGATTGTGTCTTAAACCTGGAAACAACAATGTTGTATTTGCTATGTTAACTGGGCATGAACTCTAGCAACTGTGTAACTTGAAGAGGGCTGGACAATGTAACCGGGCTTCGGGAAAAAAGTATAAATACTGTGAGTTTTGTAATTACATTACATTTATAGTGCGCACTATTGACCCTCAGGCATAAAGGCGCAGATCAAACGACCAAATAATATACAACAGTAGGACACAAGACACATCTTCCTATTGGGGAAAGAAAAAAAGTTATGGGTAGAGGGAGACAACCGATTGTATACAACTGGGTCAACCCTAGAGAACAAATTGCAGATACTAGGTATTGGTCGAGCAAGAGGTCATAACGAAAAATTCTCTTCGTTTAGATTTAGTCAAAGAGATATGTTTTAGTAAAGGCTTGCAAGGAATTCTGCTGCCTTAAATGATCAGGAAGTTTATTCCACAGGGAAGGAGCCCTGACATTGAAAGACCCATTTTCTGCCTTAGCAGTCCTGCTTCTGGGCTGCACAATCAAGTTAAGTGTTCCAGACCTAAGGGATTGTTGGTTAGATTTCTCTTTTGTATGATTCTGTATGTAAATGGGCACAACTTATTGCCTACACTTAAAGGTGATAACCAGAACTCTGAAGAATATCCGGGCTTCTATCAGAAGCCAGTGAAGAGATCTTCTAGCCTCTGTTATATGACTATACTTAGGGAGTCTAAGGACTACCCTGACTGCCCAGTTCTGAGCAACCTGTAGTCTGCGTAATTCAAGTTGACTAATGCCTAGAAGAAGACTGCCGCAGTAGTCCAACTTTGCCCCGATTATTGCCATGGCAATGGTCTCTGCGCAATCTTGTGAAATCATAGGCCTTAGATGGGAGAGAAGCTGAACATAGTATGCTACTCCCACCACTACTGTGGAAACATGAGCCTTCATACTTAAAGTAGAATCCAAGGTAACCCCTAAAATCTTTGTTTCTGGTAAAGGAGAGATGATGTCCTCTCCTAATTTAAAGGAGCTGTAAGCCATGTCAAGATTTTTAGAGCCCTTGGACTACCAACAATCATACGTTCTGTTTTGCTACGGTTCAGGGCAAGGAAGTTTTCCAACATCCATCTTTCAATTAATGTGAAAATTCTATTTACCTCAAACTCATCCCTCTCGTGTCCAGTACTCTCTCCCCTCACGGTGTCTGCTGGAACACACAGCGAAGCGCTTGAGAGCCAGATAGCTATCTGTTTTCATATTTGTATCTGTACAGAATAAAAGTTATACTTATAACTTTGACTTTATGACTGGCAGATTTAATTTTTATGGTACTTAGCCTCGATATTCCTTGCTGATCTATCAGTCTCATACACTCCTAACACACTTATTCTTGTTTTGGAAGGTACAGGTCAGACCAAATGCACTCCAGCAGACCACGGTAGACAACAGATGGTCCCAACGCTCCAGCACGGTACAAGGTAAACATTACACCATCTGTAAAAAATGAACAGAGAAGATGAGACAGATTGAAGTATGTAGCACTCTGAGCATAGTGTCAGGTGTCATATGCAATTCACTATACACACAAGACTATTGGTGATGAAAAAAGGAGTGATTGTGACTTAACCAGTCTCTAGGGTTCAAGTGGACCAAGGAGGCAGTTCAGAGTCAACATACCCTTGATTCAGTTCTTGGTGGGCTGATGAAGTCAGGCCGGGTGTTTAACTTAGATGCGTGTGGATGAAGCTCAGTTTGGGAATACTGGTTCTTGAGGGCCAAAGCAGCAAGTGGGCATTAAGTATGGGCTAAGACGGGTGCTCTATGTGGTAGAAAGGCACCTCTCAAGGATGTAGGTTGGGCTGGTCCCAGGAATGCAGTTGGTCAGGCGAAGTTGGGCGTTAGCCGCTGGGATAGGTCAATGAGCTATACTCAAGCAGTTCGAGTTGGAGGGCGACGGTCGTCGAAGTGGTGTTCTTGGATGAGTTGATGTACAATCGATGAGGCAACAGTTCAAAATCTTGCCAGTGATTCGGTTAGAGTGCAAGCATTGAGCAGTTGCTTTGGGCCTAGCAGGTGATGAGCTTTAGCTAGGACATGATGCAGTGTCGAGCTAGTTTAAAGATCAAGCTAGTTTGAAGTGGCGAAGGAGCGCAGCAACGAGCAGCTGAAACGTCCCTATCTTTCCAGGTGCATTGAACGCAGAGTGACCAATTCTGTGTGGTAAGACAAGGAGTTCATTCAGGGGGACTCGACCTCAGGACGGTTCTGTTCAGGGTCTGCTCTTGCAGCTCAGGAAATTCTGGTGAAGAGTGGTAGGTCCTGATCCACAGCATAGGCAACTCCCAATGCGTCCCTGAGTAGGGAACAGATCTTTCTTCTGTCTTTGGATGATTCCTTATTTAACTCAGGCTGAGGGATTGGTAAAGTACAAAATCCCCAAAGTAAGTCCAATGAGATCTTCAAAGCAAATCTATGATCTTAAAGGATCTATGAGGATCTGAGAGAATTTGAAGATGGAGGTGGGAGGCCCCTTCTTTTAAAGGCAAAGGTCCTCATGTGATTGAACTAGAGCTAGCCTGATTTAGCAGTCCGATCCCTGATCTTGAATGGAGTGGACTTTGCCTTTTTAATGTCACATCCAACCAGAGGAAGTGGAGACGACAGGAGAGAGAGAGAGAGAGAGAGAGAGAGAGAGAGACAGTGAGAGAGAGATAGAGAGAGACGGAGATACAGAGAGACAGAGAGAGAGAGAGAGAGAGAACCAAAATGGTGGACGTCTCCCTCAATGGACAAGAGCCCTTCTGCCTATCACAATCCCACCTCCTTCCCTTCTCAATGAGAACAAAGGCCTTTTATAGATGCAGCACCTAGCTGTGAGACTACTCCTTTTGAATAGGCGTGCCCCTTTGATGGCCTGGTCCAGGACAGCTCCCTGCTGGGCAGCTGTCTCAGGGGGATGATGTTACCTGCCCTCATAAAGAGATCAAAGAGGAGGCCCAGCCCTCCAGATACCCGTCCTGCCAATCAAAAATACCAGGGCTTTGCACCCTTGCCATATGGCATTTCCTCACACCTACATTTAATCTTAATGTGGGAGGCACAGCTATTTGGTATGTTAGGTCTGAGATCCCTTCAACAGATGCTAGTGCTGAGGTTGATGCTGGGACTGATGTTGGCACTGTGTTGATGATGGGGCTTGGAGTGGTTTGTTTGTTTGTTTGTTTGTTTATTCACTTTTAATGCACACCAGACCCAGGGGTATCAGGGCGCAGCATATTACGATGGATGCAAGGCTTAAAATCTTAGTTACATCAGATAGGCAAGGATACAAAATAATTACAAAATATGATTACAGGTTTAGCAGTACTGCACACTATGAACAGGGGTACAACAAAAGATCAAAATATAAACAGAGTGTCATCTATATATAGCAGATATTTGATTGGCTATGCATACAATCTACCTGGAGTGGGTGGCTGGGCCTACCGGTCGGTAGATTTGAGGAGGTTTATGTAATTTTCTCTAAAAGTCATGTATGGTTGGACTTCCCTAAGTGGGTGTGGCAGAAAATTCCAAAGTTTAGCAGCTTTCACAGGGAAGCTGTTGCCACCTACTTTAGTGAGTCTAAATATAGGGGTGGTAAGGCTATTCCTATTGCTGAGTCTCAAGGGTCTGCTAGCTGTTCTCCTATGGAATCTATCCATGAGATAACTGGGAGCAGCATTGCTGAGAGCTTTATGGGTGAGGGAGGCAGTTTTTATGAGCATTTTATTTTGAGTCGAAAGCCAGTTGTTTTGGTGCCTGGTGCCTGCAGCTGAAATATGTGATCTTCTGGAGACACCTAATGCGGCTCTTAAGGAGCATTATTCTGAAGGATTTGAATTCTCTGCGTGATTTATTTATTGATGCCTAGGTACAGGGCGTAATCTAGCCTAGAGAGAATCAAGGCTCAGGCTAGTATCATACAATTATCATTCGCTAGAAAGGGTTTACCTGTCCTAATGAGTTTGCAGGTGTAGGCGGTGTCCGAGGCCATTGATTTCACTTGTTTGTCAAACTAGAGGGCAGAGTCAAGGTAGAAGCCAAGGGTCTTTACCTCCTTGGCCACCTTGATAATGTTTCTGTCAATAATGAAGGAAGTGTTCTCATCTGCATAGTTAGTATAGGTGATACCCAGAAGGTCCAAATCATCAAGGAGGGGCATAGTAAATATATTGTATAGTGTTGGTAAGACACAGGAGCCCTGGGGGACCCTGCACCTGATTGGAATAGGGTCCACTGCTGCTGAGGGGAGAAGACCCTCATATTTCTGTTGCTCCGGAATGATTCAATCCATTGTATGGCATCTGTGGAGAAATGGCCCGCAGAGTCCAGGTGTCCACAGAGAACTTTGTGGTCCACAAGGTCGAATGCGGCTGAGAGATCTAATAATAGGAGTAGCGCCAGGTGTCATATGTGGATGATGAGACATAGGAGGAGGGAAAGGGAAGGGAGAAGATAATAGAGGTGAGCCAATTATGGAGGGGAAAGGGAAAAAGAGAATGCTAATATGGTGGAGTATGAACGCAAGGTAGATCATGGGATTTGAGAGAGTGGTGAAGGACAAGGTGGCACTGTAAGTACAGTAGGGGTTAGGATAAGGAATCACTAAGCCCAATAAGGGTGTAAAGTAGGTGCAGCAACCCCTCCAGAGGTGAATAGAGGGAAGGAGTAGTGTCCCCTTTGCTGTCATCCCCTAGGACATGGTGTATTTTAGGGTATTTGACAGGTGTCTGTCAGCAAGTTAAAGATGTTGGTCAGCAATTCATTGGGTGCGCAGGGTCCTCCCGATTCTCCAACAGCTGCGGTACAGGGAAAGGTATGGCACTGCCCACCCCTCTAACCCCAAAGTATTGAGGAGAAGACTGACCACTTACAAGACTCTGGGAAACAAAATGATTGCTGTAACCAAAGTGTGCGCCTACGGTGAATGTCTCCTGTTTCTGTAATGATGCAGTGGTACCCACCTAAAAAAAGGCCGAGACCCATTCCGGGCAGAATCTGGGACATGGACATTATCCAGCGGCTCAGGACATGCTTCCTAAAATGTTGGTAAATTGTTGGATCGGGAGAATATTTAGAGGAAGCACTATTGGCTAGTTTCTGCCCTTTATTTGAAGTCCACCCCAGATTTATTTGAAAATGCTGATGGTATTGTTGTGTTTGTGAAAATTGGTTGACTTTGTGGATGATGGTTGTTTATGTTGCTTTCAGTTACTCCTTTTAACGTTCTTAAATAAACAACCCAAAAAAAGCCAAAAGATCAAAACTCTGTGGGATGTACTGGTCCACTAGGCTCTGCCCTGCGACATCACTGTGTGCTAGTGGCACCAGAACCAGCAAAATGGCCACAAAAAACCCTATGCGCGCTAAACCTCTGAATATTGCGTAGTGAAACCGGAAGAGATGGCTGCCAATCTACTTTGCTTGTGTCAGTAGTGGAAGAGGAGACTAGACTGCTGAAATCTGTCACTGGGCTGCCCAGAGAGTGAACATGGAAACTACATGAAAGGTAGTGCTTTATTGCAAGGAAACCCAGACGTGCTCTGTAATCCTTTTTTTCCTTGGTTGCTGAAAAAATACAAAATAATGGTTCCAAACATCAGAAAATATCCAACATCCTTGCTGGGTGTTACCTGTCATTTCATTTAAGGAATCCACATGAGCACCCATGTCAGGAAAAGCAGAAGCCATCATCAGAATACCCACATTAAAAAGTGTGCTTGTCTGTGAAAATCTGTGAAATATGGGCGCAGTACCAACGGCCGCCTGTATAACAGCTGTTATTTAATTGCATTAGAAACTTAAACTTGTGCAGTTAAAATCAAATGGTTGGAATTAAGTGACTTGCCATCAAAAGTAATATATGTTGCAACCATTTAATCTCTATGTTTTAAAAGACTGGAATTAGAGTTCTGTTTGCCTGTTTTGAAAATGGAAGTTTATTTTAATAAAAGAAACATTTAAACAAAGTGATTTTTAAAGTCAGCCTGATGCCAGCCAAAACTGCAAAGCACATTCCAAAGCTTGCCCCAACAAAAGGCACCTCCCTTCTGCTCTCTGGCCCAGGAACTCACATTGAGGTGTTAATGAAGAGGGAAGAGGATTTGGGCTGCTGCTCTGGGGAGAGACAAAGGACTTCCTTGATTGAAAAGATATGCAGATGCAAGTGTCAACAAAAACCCCTGCCAGAGGAAAGAGGCGGGGATTGATCTTGAACCACCAGGAACTTTGGGGGCGGGAACAGTTTTGTTTATTCTTAAAGCACAGAAAAGTATATTTTTGAAATGGACTGACAAAGGACTGTGTGAATTTGTAAAAATTGTAAAATGACAGTATTGGTAATGTGAAATTTTTGGTCACGTTTTAAAAGTACTCAGAGCTCTGTGCTATGTTCAGGGACATGACTGCAGAAATTGTCGTTTTGTAGCAATTGTGTTGATGCTGGAAACATGAAACTTCACATGATTATTCCCAGATATCATGTGCACATATGTGTAAAATTGTGGACAAATCTGACATTGGCTACCTGACCAAAAGTGCAAAAAACTGCCAAATCTAGACCCAAGCTCTCACCGCGACAGGTCTTGGAGGAAGACTTGCTCCACAAAATCTGTGATATAAATATGCTATTGCTATCAAATTTGTAAAAGTGTAAAGATGCATTATAGGAAAAGTAGATTTCATGTGGAAAGACAAAGGGGAGGTTATCCCTGGCTCATAAAACACATTGGGCCTCATCACGACTTTGGCGGTAACCCTTAAATCCGGCGGTGGCGCTATTACTGCCAGATTTAAGGGTCCGCCAAATCAGGGCTTTGGCGGATTTCGCCCCAGCTCTGAGCTGGGGGGAAATCTGCCGAAAATTCGCGCTATTATCGCCGGCGGGAAATCCGCCAGCGATAAGAGCGCGAAAATTCCCTATTGAGCCCAATGGGGAGTGGGGCATTCCCGAATGGGCTCCATGGGGAATGGGGATTAACATTACCGGCAAACTCGTGATCCGGCGCTATTAGCGCTGGGGAGTTCGGCGGTAGGGCTAATACCGCCGGCGTTAACCCCCAAGTCATGATGAGGCCCATTGTCATGATGACATTCTCTTTTCTTCTCAAATCAAGGGAGAGGAAATACCCTAACCAAGAGAATACTTAGGGGTGTGCCTAGTATTATTCAGCATACCCACCTCTTTAGGAAATACATAAATATAGACAGCTTAGGACCTAAACACACACACATTCACCCACCAACCGTTTGCTGGCGGAGCACTTTGCAAGAGAAATCCATATTCCAGACTCCAGACTCCAGACTCCAGAACTTTGAAAGCAGAAAGGCCCATTTCCAAAGCTGAACCATTCTCAGCTTGGCCTTTAAAAAATCCAGAAACCAGATTTTACCCCAGACCTCTAAGGGGAACAAAAGAACAGCCTGGCTGCACTGTAGTGCTTTCTTCCTAAGAATTCTTGCCAGCATCCAAAGATCCAACACAGTACAGCCGAGCTGTGACCAGATAGCTGAAAACCAGAGCCAGAACCTGTCAGATCCAGTCCAGTCCCACTGTGCGGTGTCCAGAGTGCCTTGCTGATTGCAGAACCAGAATGCCTTGAGTCCAGTCCGGTGTGCTAGCAGAATTTCTGTCCAGAAAGATCCCTGACCAGATCCCTGACGGGTCCATTCCAAACCTTGCTAGTGAATATCCATAGCATAGGATTGTCACTAGCAAATGTATTGTGCATAAGTCATCCTATCCAAACCCATCCTCTTATAGCCAGAACTGCATTGTAAAAATCTTTTTGTCTTGCCTGAACTCTTTCTCTTACCCTATAGTCCTTTGTAATAGTAGTGTTAAAATCATCTTTGCGCTGATATATTTTCTGAAGAAAGGTGAGCGTCTCGGCAGGCCAAACCAACCAGAGATATCCTGGGCTGGTGGTTGCACTGTCGTATAGTTTGCATCTTCATAGTCTACCCCTAGTGTAAAGAAACCTTGTTTTTCTATTTTTCCTCTTTCTGAAAAAAATGACCTCCATAAAACCTTCATAACTTCTTCACCGTGTAAGCTAGAAACGAAATTTAAGTGTCTAATTGAAGCTAACATCCTCAGCTTTCCAACTAACCAAACGCGCATCCCATCTCCTTAAAGTTTTTCCACAATCGCGCTTACCGCACAGAAAAATGTCCCACAAATGTTTCATTTGGCTCAAATCTATGACGTTTGAAACAGCTGTTCATTGCATCCAACCTCAGAATTAAATTTTCAACTTGCTAGTTACTCAATAATCATTTCTAGTATTTGCCTGAAACTATAGAAAGCGCTCCCACTAGTATTGAAACCATTTTAGTGAATTAAATCAATTTTCAGTGTTTTAACCATCCATGCAAAGCCAACTTTAAACCATTTTGATCAGTTTGCAATCATTCCTGTTTCTCTCTCTGTGTTTGCTGGGGGGAAATTGGGATTGATACTATTTTGTTGAATTCTGTATTCCTGAAACCTGTCTTCTCTCCTTCCACCTCTTCATATTGCATATTGGGGGATTGAGAAGTGTGCGGGGGGAAAGAGTGATCACATTGCATTTTGATTGAACCCACACCAAAGTATGATTCTATGTTGCATTTTTTTTCCTATCATTACTCTGTGTGATTAAAGAGATTTATTGTGACATCACCCCATTGGTGATCATTGTACAACCATTAGAATAGTGATATCAATATATTGTGAATACATACAATACATTTTTTTAACTTTGCAAAACAGCCTGCTTCCTGGTTCAGTGTGACCGGGGGGATTCAAAGAGAGGGGTGTGCTATAAGGGTAAATCATTCAGAAATAAAATAACTTATAGACATAAATAAATAATTAAGGGTTTCAGCTGTGCATCACATGCTAGGCATTGACTTAGGTGGAGTGCTGGGTTGAAATCACGTACAAGATTGGGGGCTTGTGCGCCAGGATTTCTGAATTAGATATACCACTTGTGACAGTCTAATACAGTGTGCTAACTGACGGGGTACATAAACCCTGTTGGGCTACCACGCTGTGTTACACTGTGAAAAGCACCCCTCAATAGGAACGCTCTTAGGAACTTAGTCTGTTTTGCAAATATAAAATAAACTCCTGTAAGTCAGAAAGGAAATTAATATTTCCAGAATGGCGACCTTGGTAGGAATCAATATGGCTAAAGAACACCTACAGCATACATTATTTGTAAGGGGTGAATAGACAGAGCAGGATAAGAATGTGTGGTTGCAGGGAATTAAAGAGCAGACCACTCCAACAGGATTGGACAAATGGCAAGATCAGGGTCCATTACATGTGGCACAGAGTGAACTGTATATGGCCCCTAAGGTAAAGGAAGAGCAAAGTAAGAATCCCAAAATAGCGGCATATCTGTACCTCCATATTGGAGCAATACAGGACAAATATGCCAAAGGCCAAGATCTAGCAAACAAGCAACTGCAAGCATTAGAAAAAGCCCAAACTGATCTGGACTCTGCATAGCAAAGGCTACAGAGGAGCCATGAATCAGAAAATGAAACCAGGCAGTACCTGACAAAAATAAAAGAAGATATGGGTATCCTGCAGCAGGAGAAGGTAGAGAAGGATATCAAAATGCTGGCCTTGCAGAAGGAGTACCAAGAAAGTCTGGACTCTCTGCAGAGCCAGAAAAAGCTGGAACAGCAAATACATTTTAAAAGGGCATGCACAGAGCAGGTAGTCACCCTGCAAAGCCGCCTAGACAAAGAAAAAGAAGAGAGTAATAAATTAATCCTGAAAGACCTGGACACCCAGGCTGAATTTGATGAAGAGCGCCAGAAAGCTGGTGCGCTCCAAAGACAGAGGGACAACCTGGCTGCACAGAGGCATACTCTTGTTCCGGAAAGGGACACCTTAGGCCAGGAGGTCAGTTATTTAAAGAGGAAGATAGAAGAAAATCACCTGGCCCTTCAGGGACTTGGTGACCACCAAAAAGACCATGAAAAGCTGTTAGAGCACACCAGGAGGGTGGAAGATGCTCTAGCAAGGAAGGACCAGGCCCATATGGACAGGACTCAGGAGGTAACCCTCCTGCAGCAAACACTGTCCCAGTACTCTAAAATGACATAGGAAGCACAGAGAGACAATGACGCTCTCTGTGAGAAAAATGACAGGCTCCACAGACAGGTAGCTATGCAAGAGCAATTGATAGAAACGAGCAAGACCTTGACAGAGGAACAGAAAGCTCAGGTTCTTGCATGGCAACAGGGAGCAGGGGCTGAGAGAGATGAGGTGTGCTGGGAAAGGGAGACACCTGAGCATAACCTCAGGAACCCTAGTACCAGGTGCCTTCATCTCTTCCAATCCCTGGACTCTGCCAACCCCATGTCAACTGGCACACATGAGCCAAGGACTACGGGGATGGCAGACTACAATCCAATGAGGAATACGGGGCTCATAGACCAGCACCTGCAAGGAATGGATGGGCAGGCATCTGGGTATGGGTTCCCAAGTACTGTCAAATTTAGTGGGGAACTCCATGAGAATAGGCACACTAAGGGCATCCTGAAAACCTCTGCCCAGCTAGGACAGTGGGGGGGGGGGTACTCAGCAAATCCTGGGAGCAAGGAGGAATCAGAAGACTCCTCTGAGCGCCACAGGACACAGGAAACTAGGCCCCCACATTCTGCCAGCCATTCCCAGGCTCGCAGAATCTGGGAGAGCCTAGAAGACCTGACGGGCACCTGTGGGAGCAGTGCCTCTGAGTCAGAGGAGGAGTGGACCAGGGTTACCCAAACCAAAAAGACAACAAGGTAAAAAGGGCCTTGCTTAAGGATCCCCTAAAACAAATCAAGGCGATAAGGAGCGTCATCATGCCCTATCATAAGAACGTGAGATATTCAGTTTGGGAGCACCTATAGCACTTTGAACAGATGATGGAAACTTTCCATTTGAAGTACAGCCAAAGCTGTATTCAATATGTGAAATGGACCTTCTCTCCTGTGTACTCCAGCTTCTTTGAGAGGCTGGAGGATCAGAATCATTCTAGATGGTCCACCCATTGGGCAGCCATCTTGAAACATTTTTCTGTGCACAGGAATCCTCAGGAGGCTCGCAAGGCAGCCTACAACTTGCAATGTGGGGAAGATCAGGCCCCACAAGAATTTGTTCAAGAATTAAAGCGTGCCTTTGCACAGACCACCAGAAGGGTGCGCACTGATAGCAAAGAGTTTGTGAATACTTTCTGCCACGCTCTCCCCAAATATATCATGACCCAGCTAGTAAGGGACTTTCACGAGAAAAGATCACTAGACTTGGTCATTGAACAAGCCACGTGTATTTATGAGGTGCAAAAGCCAGTGGAAAACAAAAACAATCCAAAAAGCCCCAAAACAACCAACAACCCTGCTGCTGCTAAAGTGGCACAGGTGAAGGTTCCCCCATTTTAGATTTGGAAATGGGGGGGCCTAAAACCTGCCTGCACAGAATCAAAGAAAACCCAAGCCCAAAAGGCCCCCACTACAAGGGGAATAGACCCATCCTGGGTTATGTGTGGATTCCTCCAGCCAAGGGGAGGGGATCCAACCAGACAACAGCTAACTCAGGGAACTTCCCTCCTCACTTTTCCAGGAGGGCAGTAATCCCCCAAATACTGGACAGAATTTCTTCCCGAGGTACCCGCAACTTTCGAAACAATCCATCCTTCTTTCTCCACTTTCCTGAGCCCAGACAACCCAATCCGGGAGAGGGGAGGCCAAGGGTGGAGGGGTACCCACATTTTCCAAACCCAGGGTATTTTAGGAGAAGGGATAGCTACCCTTCCCGGGATCAGCCCAGGGGAGACATGAGAACCCAGTGTCAGCCCGAGCAGGTGTCACAACTAGAGCGGCAGCTCCAAAACATGGCACAGGATCTGGGTCGCATGCTGAGGGCTAAACAGAACCCTCAGGTGAGCATGGCGGCACAGAATGCCTCAAATCCAGGACCTGGTGCTCCATAGCAATGACGGGGGAAGAACCCCGACCACCCATGGTTCCCCGGGAGGAGGCACAAGGGGAAGGAAGGTGTAAAGCCTTGGAGGAAGCTTCCTTCCCCACTTGTAAAAAGCCAGTGGAAACCCAGGAACCAGAACAAAAATCTCCTGCCCCTAAAAGTCCGCCACCCAAGGAGAAGAGGGGGGGTAGGAGAAATAAAGAACCCAAAAAGACCCATTTTGAGGAGGCGATACAAATCTTCCAATTTGAAGGAGAGGGATCCCCAGAGGACCCTGGAAAAGGATCTTCTCCTTCAGAGATGGGGGAACTCCTCCCAAAGAAAAATGGGTACGAAAGGATTCAAATCCAGACTGGGTAGATGTGGGGACTGAGTTAGCACCACCCATCATCCAACCCCAGAATCAACAGCATGAAAATCCCCTGGTTCAAACCCATCCTGGTGACTGCCTCCAAAAAGGGGGGGCAGCCCAGAACCAGAACCAGGGGAACTTAAAACCTCCCCCATATCTAGATGTCACCTTTTCTTTTCAGATTCCTAAGACTCCAAACAGAATCCTGCCCAAATCACCTCTCTATCAGTGTCCAAAACCAAGAAACTAACCCACCTGTTGTCCAGAAATGTACATTATCTGTGCCCCCTTGAGGAGAAGGAGGGAAGATACTATGCTCCGGTTCAAGTACAGGGGCAGGGCACATGTTTGGCACTGGTGGACACTGGATCCCAAGCTACCCTTCTGTCAAAAAGGGCCTTTGATAAACTGAATTCGGGAAGGGGAAAGAAACACCAAATTCCTCTTACCCCTCTTCCTGGACAACTTCAGAACTTCGACGGGAAGGAAATTCTAGTCGAGGGGACTGCGGATTTGGATATTAAAATTGGGCAACACAAGGTGAAGCAACCGGTCATAGTTGTAACTCCAGAGGGCACCCCTTGTTTATTAGGGAATGACTTCCTGGGAAGGTTGTCACTCCTAATAGATTGTGGACCCAGACTAACCGACCAATAAAATTGAAACAGAGTGTCAACCATGTTAGTTGAAACAGCACATGCCACATGGTTGAACAAAAATCGTACCAAGTAGAATTTCACTTCCAGAACAACCAAAACCAGACGTGACAGTAATAGCACTAGGACAACAAACTGGTGATGGAGGGTCCTCTCTATTTCTGAAAATCAACCTTCCTTCCAGTCTAAAGTTGCATTCCACACTGGAAGGAAACACTCTGAAATTCTTTTCAAATTCACAATCAGAAAATCCCACTCCTATAGTCCAGAAAGATGAGAAATCAGCTCAACAGCTGGCTGATATTCAGCATATTGGAGAGCAGTTGTTCATCCCTATTCAGTTAAATGAAGGGAAGGACTCTGTTCTCGCCTGAGTGTGTGTGAACAACGGTAAGAGCTTCATCAGCGAAGCTATGTTCCACCAACTCCCAAAAGATCCAGCCATTCCCACATTTAAACTGACAGACAAATTGGAAATTGATCTGGAAACACCCAATTCCAAACATCTCCTGCCAAGTAGGTGTATGCTCAAAATCTCCATAGGCAACAAGAGCATAGTCCATAATTGTTGGGTCGTGCAAGACATCACTGCCGCCTTTTACTTAGGCAGTGACATTCTCAATCGCTTTGCCATTAGTTTGGACCTAATAAACTTCAAAGCTTGGTCCCGATTAGCGGATAATACCATGGGCTTTGATGACCCAGAGAAAGCATTTAGGTCAGCTCAACTGCTGCCTTATGCAGTTGAAATTCAGATTGGAGAGGAAGTCACAATCCCAGAAGGACCCGACAATTCTCCCTGGAAGTGAAAGTTAAAAGAGGACAGAAATTGAAAAACCCTGATGCCTATGTTCATCTGAATGCTTATTTCCAACAACAAGGGTTGGGGTAAACCCAACACCACCAGTCAATATAGAAAATGACACCGTTCCAATAGAGATGGATAACAGCGACTTAAAGAGGATCACTCTAGCTGCAGGCACCATTATTGGAATGGCAGTTGATGACCGACATTTTTCCATAGATTTAGGCAATTAACTGTTAGGACCAATCCCCAAGGACTGTTTTGACAGTGATAGTGATGACAACACAACACCAGACAGGATCTTTACCCGCCATGGGGGGAATTTCTTGGTGTACACTTCCTGCCCTTATGGTAAGGAAGATGTGACTTGTGACTTCAGGAGGGATGAGGTGATTTTCCAAGTCCGCGAGGACTGCCTTCCCCACCTGAAGCCACCATTCCAAATCAGCACTTTGACCAGGGACTTCTCCACCCAGCTGGAGGAGGCCGCTGAAAAAGCAAAACTGGAAGTATTTCCAGGCTTCAGGGAGATGGTTGAAGAGAGAGTCAATCTAGCCGAAGCCTGTGAGACTCTGGAGCAAAGGCAAAAATTGAAATGTTTTCTTGGATTTTCAGGGTCTTTTTGCGGTAGACTCCTATGTTATGTTATGTTATGTTATGTTATGTTATGTTATTTTGCACTTATATAGCGCCTTATATACCATTGGTATGGTCTGAAGGTGCTGGTAGGTTGAACGCCCTTGGGAACCGAAGTTCAGGTCAGTAGAGAGAGTAGGGAGAGTCAACGGCTCGTGTGCGCACCGGGTATGTGTGCAGCTGGTGCGGTATTCGTTAAATAGCTGCTTCTTAGCGGTAGGTGTGGTGGTTGAGGTCAGGGGTATGTGTTTGTTCTGGCACGATTCATCCAGACCAACTGTGGCTGCGTTAGGCCTGAGGAGAACGCCTGGCTGGGGGTGTGTAACCAGCAGTGTTTACTTAGAGTGAGGGTGAGTGAGCCGAGGAGTTGGCATGAGAACAGTTATACCGAATGGTGTCATAGTATCTCTGTGTTCTAGTTGAGTGGTGGCGTAAAGAAGAGAGTAAGCATGGGGTTGTATGTTTTTTCATACGTTCTCTGCATTCCAGACCATACTATGTACGTCGCACAGTTCTATGCGCTTCTGTCCGTTCTATGGACTTTTATTCATTCCATGCGTCCCGTTAGTGCAACACACTCCGATCTGCTCGATGCATTCATGCATTCCAGTCCGCTCCGCGCACTCCTGACTGCCCCTCGCATGACTGGTTGCACCGACATCCACACACCAACAATTCCCACGGACCCTGGCATGACTCCATTGTTTGTGAAGCAATGTCACTTGCCTCTCGCATCAATGGAGTCCCTTACTGAAATAATGAAGAACCTTGAGTCTCGTGGGATAATCCGTCCAGTTCACAGCACCTTCAATAATCTGGTGCTGGGGATTTTGAAGCCAATCGGCCAGTGGAGACTCTGTGCCGACCTAAGGTAGCTCAACAAACGGGTCCATACTTCGCTGATGGCTTCTTCCCTACATTGACCAAAGGCTGGCCCAGATCCAGGGGTCACAGGTATTCACTGCAATAGACCTGACCAATGGGTACTGGACTGTACCTGTCAGTATGGAGGACCAATACAAGCTGGCTTTCACCTTCGGGGGGCAGCAGTACACATGGACCCGGACTCCCTTCGGATACATCCACTCCGTCAATGAATTCAACATTTTTCTACATAAGGCCATGCCCGACCTGGGTATAAGGGGTAACCTGACCTATGTAGATGATGTTCTGATCAAAAGCTCAACTGTGGAGGAACACATAGCAGAGATCCGTTATGTTCTGACACAGTTGAGGGCTGCCGGAGCAAAACTTTCCTTTCAAAAGGAACAGTGGTGTAGAACCTGTGTCAATTTCTTGGGGCATGAAATTACTCCTCAGGGTCTCTGTCCCCAGGAAAAGAAAGTGGAAACACTCCAGAAATTAAAAGACCCCACAACTCTGCGGGACCTCAGGAGCCTCCTTGGACTAACTAATTACAGCAGAAAGTTCATTGAGGACTACACAGTGATCACAAGACCCCTGATCCATCTTTTGAAGGGCGGGGTCAAGTGGGAGTGGGGTACAGAACAAGCCGAGGCAGTAAGACAACTCAAAAGAAGCCTCTCACAAGCGCCTTGCCTAGCTTACCCTGTCAAAAACAAGGTGTTCTTCTTGGAGACAGGGTTCTCAAATACATGCTTGACTGTAGTATTGCACCAAAAGCATGACAAGGTGAATAAAGTAATCTCCTATGCGAGTAAAATTCAACGATTGTGAAACGGCACTCCTGGCAACGGTGTGGGCATTGAAGAATTACCGCCCGTTTATCCAGGGGAAACATATCATAGTGGAGACTCCACACCAGCCTCTGCAATATCTCCAAAGTGACAGAATCCGGGCCGGAAATGTAAGTAATTCCCAAATTACTTCCTGGATTCTGTCAATGCAAGGCTTTGCTGTGGAGGTCAGATATGGCCAAAACAAGAAGAGTCCCCTCGCACAAGGTCTGGCTGACTTGCATGATTGTGCCAGTGAAAACTGTCTCAAGGACGAAAGTCTTAAAATCAAGGACAACATGGAGGCATACCTTAATTCCCCAGAGAAGTGTGAGGGAATGCCCACTGTCTATGTGGATGGATGCTCCTACCATGTTGACAACAACAGGGAAAAAGAACTTGTGGCCGGCGTAGGGAATGCCTGGGTGAATGATGCCCCAGAGCCCTCTGCTGGGTACAAGATTGGCCCCCAAAATAGTCAAGTGGCAGAGTTGATGGCTGTGCATCAAGCCATCTTCACTGCTGCCCAATACCAACTCCACGAACTGGTCATAATCACTGATTCGGATTATGTACGGAACAGGTTCGTGGAGCACCTGGTAAACTAGAAAACCAGAGTCATGCTATGTGCTAATAACAAACCATTGAAACATGGAAAATGAATCCAAAATATTGATGATCTGGTCACCTCGAATGGGATGACCATCTACTGGAAAAAGATCAAGGGTCATTCTAAAGTAGAAGGACCAGACAAAACTGGAAATGACCTAGCTGATCCGCTGGCCAAAACCAGAGCCATCCAAGAAGATCTACTTGAGATCGAGTCCCTGTTGGTGGAAATCCAGGTCACTGCTATCACTAGGTCCCAGCCAAACAATCTCCTAGGACTTAGGCAGTCAGGTTTCCAACCGAGACACGGTACGGAAACTGCATTAATAGATCTCACTACCCAGATCCAAATCCTGAAAGACAATGGTAAACTTGCACTCCTCTTATTGCTTGATCTGTCAGCAGCTTTTGACCTAGTCAACCATCAAACACTCTGTCACCACTTGAAAACTGCAGCACACTTCTCAGACGCAGCCACAGCCTGGATCAATTCCTTCTTGACGAACAGAACCATGAGGGTCTTCTCTCCCACTGATTCTGCTGAACCTTCACCAGTACCCTGTGGATTCCCGCAAGGCTCTTGCGTGTCCCCGACACTCTATAATATATTCACAAAGCCCCTCTTTGATATCCTTGGCTATCTGGGTGTCACGTATACCAATTACGCGGATGACACCCAGATACTCATTCCTATCTCGGGGAACTATGAAACAGACAGCAAAACAAAACCCTTAATGAAATCTACTCAGTAATTCAAGCATGGATGGCACATCATGGACTCTGTCTCAATGACGAAAAACCGAGTTGATCATACTTGGCACTCACGCCAAACTCAAAAATCTCAATCCCGTATTTAAATCCTTCACCATAGATGGCAATCTCATCCCCGTGTCAAATAACACCAAAACCCTTGGGGTTTACATCGATGCCACCTTATCCTTCTCCAAACAAATTAATGCAGTAGCATCATCAGCTGCTTACACCTGCAAGCTGATCACTGCATGTAGGCCGTTCATCTCCTCATCCAATTGCATTACTCTTGCTAGAGCATTAGTCCTATCCAAGATAGACTATTGTAATGCCCTCTACTTAGGCACTAGCTACAAAAATATCAACAAACTGCAAGTAATTCAAAATAATGCCATCAGAGCTGCCCTCAACATCCCCAAAAAGATGCACATCTCGGAGACCAGACGCAAACTACGTTGGCTTCCAGTCAAGCAAAGAATATCCCTTAAAACTCTGGCCCTTACACATAAAGCTAGGGCCAACCTTGCACCAGCCTACCTCACCAACCAACTTACACCTCACACTTCTTCAAGACCACTTAGAGCAGCACAAGCTAACACTATGTCCATACCGAGATTTAAACTTCATAACTCGGGTGGTGCTAGCTTCCCTGTACAAGCCTCTAAATTATGGAACACAATACCTGCGCTTTTGCAAGCAGAACCTTCATTTAACCTATTTAAAAACAACACAAAGTGTTGGCTTCACAACATGGACTCTATGACAGCCTAACCGCCTGATCCCAGCATGATCGACTGTCACTGGCACACTTTTGTAATTAATGTACTTATACTAGACTATGTATATATGCATTTGCATGACTAAGTTTGTACCCACCTGTAACTGCAATGTAACGTAACCCTTATTGACTGCTTTCAATTGCAACTGTAACCAGATCTAACTTATGCGCCCGTATGCCCCTGGGCCTGGCTGTGCTTTATAAATAAATAAATACAAATACAAATACAAATGCTCACAATGAACTCTCAACTGCACAATGGAGTAAGAAGACCCCAGATGCTGATTTGATTGAGGCTTAAAAAGGGGATACAAAAATTGGTAAGTTTTATCAACACAATGAGGACCCTGAGAACTTTCCCCTGATGGATACCGATTAAATGGGGAAAGAGGACCTCAGAGTGTTGATGAAATGTCCAAAAATGTTCTGAATCCAAGATGGTTTGTTGGTAAGGAGGTCTCTAGCTGGCCATGATCAGTGGGTGGTCACTACCTCATACTGAAGCCTGATGTTAAGTAATGCCCATGATGCGGCCACAGCCGGTTATAAGGGGTTTCATACAACACTTGAAATCTTAAGATAGGTTGCATACTGGCCACACATGGGGCAGGACCTCGACCAATACTTGAAGGGGTGTCTTGTGTGTACACAATTTCAGCCAACATCCCTCACACACCGTGCACCACTCCAAAAGAGGGGATGACACTGCCTTGGTCAGATTTACAAGTCGATTTTTTCGGCCCCGTGATTCGCTCCTCTAGGGGGAACAAGTACATGTTGACTGTGACATGCTTGTTTACTAAATGGGTGTAATGTCTCCCGCCCCCAAATTGCAAGGCAGAAACAGCAAATGCCCTGATGATCAACCACATCTTCTTGCGTTTTGGACTACCCCAAAGGATCGAGTCAGACCAAGGTAGCCACTTCACTAGCGAAGTAATGACAAAGATGTGGGAGATACTTGGGGTGAAAAGGAAATTACACATTGCCTACCGGCCAACCTCTAGTTGTGCAGTGGAGAGATACAAGACAATTGCGAGCATATTAAAAAAGTTTGTGGCAGATTCTGGGCCAAGATGGGACATTCGATTACCTCTTGTCCTGATGGTCATCAGATCTACCCCTTCATCTGCAACAAAAATGTCACCGTTTGAGTTGATGACTGGACGCAGAATGGTGCTTCCCCAGCATCTGCTCTACAGAACTCAAAAACAGACATTGATCAATGCCTCCACAACTCATGAGTATGTTGAAAATCTGAGAGAACACCTTCAACATGCTTTTGCCTATGCTCAGCGAAATCTAGAAAGATCTGCGGGCTGTGTGAGGGCCCACTATGACTTAAAGACTACTAGAAAAGAATACCATGTAGGAGACCGGGTCTACTTATACAATTTCCAAAGGAACCAGGTCAAACAGCACACATTTTTGCCACCCTGGAGTGGACCTTTTGAAATTGTAGACACAATATCACCAGTCGCCTACAAAATCTATATCCCCAAAGGCAGTTTGGCAGAGGGGGAAGATAAGTGGTCCATATCAACCAACTGAAGTGTTGCCATCCTAGGCACACTCTGCAGCAACTACAGGATTCTTCTGGAACCCCAGAGGGGGTCACTCCAGCTCTCTAGAATTCCAACTGTAAAAAACTATTCCATCTGTATAATCAATAAATTGCAAATCTAAAAGATTGTCCTGATATGTCAAAATGTATGTATCTGCCCAACTACATGAATAGTGGTGGGGAAATGTCTATAAATATGCTTTGCTTTGTCATCCTAGAATTGGAAACCATGGAGAATAAAACAAAGGAGGACCACCCAGGGACCGGAAGGAAAGATACAAGGGGCCTGGGGTATCGCTCCATACTCTCATCAGGAATCGGCGAGGAGAACCGGTCCATCCACCACTGATGGGAGAAGCAAATTAATTTTGCCATTTGGACCAGAAAGAAAAGAAACTGATCATCCCAATCTCACGACTTCCCCTTGACGGGCGGTCAAAAGCCAAATTGCGAGGGGGGGGCTTGTGGGATGTACTGACCCACTAGGCTATGCCCTGCGACATCATTGTGTGCTGGGGGCACCAGAACCAGCAAAACAGCCGCAAAAAGCCGTATGCATGCTAAACCTCTGAAAATTGCGCAGTGAAACCAGAAAAGATGGCTGCCACTCTACTTTGCATGTGTCAGTAGTGGAGCAGTAGACCACACTGCTGAAACCTGTCACTGGGCTGCCCACAGACTGAAAATGGAAACTACATGAAAGGCAGTGCTTTATTGCAAGGAAACCAAGAGGATCTCTGAAAGCCTTTTTTTCCTAGGTTGCTGAAAAATACAAAATAATGGTTCCAAACATCAGAAAATATCCAACATCCTTTCTGGGTGTTACCCGTCATTTTATGTAAGGAATCCACATGAGCACACCATGTCAGGAAAAGCAGAAGCCATCATCAGAATACCCACATTAAAAAAGTATGCTTGTCTGTGAAAATCTGTCAAATATGGGCACAGTACCACCGGCCACCTCTATAACAGCTGTCATTTAATTACATTAGAAACGTAAACTTGTGCAGTTAAAATCAAATGGTTGGAATTAAGTGACTTGCCATCAAAAGTAATCTAGGTTGCAACTATTTAATCTCTATGTTTTAAAAGACTGGAATTAGAGTTTTGTTTGCCTGTTTTGAAAATGTAAGTTTATTTTAATCAAAGAAAAAATTTAAACAAAGTGATTTTTAAAGTCAGCCTGATGCTAGCCAAAACTACAAAGCACATTCCACAGTTTGCCCCAACAAAAGGCACCTCTCTTCTGCTCTTTCACCCAGGAACTCACATTCAGGTGTTAATGAAGAGGGAGGGGATTTGGGCTGCTGCTCTGGGGAGAGACAAAGATATGCAGATTGAAAAGATATGCAGATGCAAGTGTCAACAGAAGCCCCTGCCAGAGGAAAGAGGCGGGGATTGATCCTGAGCCAGCAGGAACTTTGGGGGCGGGAACAGACAGTTTTGATTATTCTTAGAGCACAGAAAAGTATATTTTTGAAATGTACTGAAAAAAGACTGTGCGAATTTGTAAACATTGTAAAATTACAGTATTGTTAATGTGAAATTTGTGGTCACGTTTTAAAAGTTCAGGGACATGACAGCAGAAATTGTGGTTTTGTAGCAAATGTGTTGATGCTGGAAACATGAAACTTCATATGATTATGCCCAGATATCATGCACACATATGTGTAACATTGTGGACAGATCTGACATTGGGTACCAGACCAAAAGTGCAAAAAATTCCAAATCTAGACCCAAGCTCTCACTGCGACGGGGCTTGGAGGAAGACTTGCTCCACAAAATCTGTGATACAAATATGCTATTGCTATCAAATTTGTCAAATTGTAAAGATACATTATAGGAAAAGTAGATTTCGTGTGCAAAGACAAAGGGGAGGTTATCCCTGGATCATAAAACACATTGTCATTATGACACTCTCTTTTCTTCTCTAATCAAGGGAGAGGAAAGACCCTAACCGATAGAATAGCTAGGGGTGTGCCTAGTATTATTCAGCATACCCACCCCTTTAGGAAATACATAAATAGAGACAGTTTAGGACCTAAACACACACACATTCACCCACCAACCGTTTGCTGGCGGTGCACTTTGCAAGAGAAATCCATATTCCAGACTCCAGACTCCAGACTCTAGAACTTTGAAAGCAGAAAGGCTCATTTTCAAAGCTGAACCATTCTCAGCTTGGCCTTTAAAAAATCCAGAAACCAGATTTTACCCCAGACCTCTAAGGGGAACAAAAGAACAGCCTGGCTGCGCTGTACTTCTTTCTTGCTAAGAATTCTTGCCAGAATCCAAAGATCCAACCCAGTAGAGCCAAGCTGTGACTAGATAGCTGCAAATCAGAACTTATCAGAACCAGTCCAGTCCCACCGTGTGGTGTCCAGAGTGCCTTGCTGATTGTAGAACCAGAACGCCTTGAGTCCATTCTGGTGAGCTAGCAAAATTCCTGACCAGAAAGATCCCTGACCAGATCTCTGACAGGTCCATTCCAAACCTTGTATTGTTCATAAATCATCCTATCCAAACCCGTTCTCTTATAGCCAGAACTGCATTGTAAAAATCGTTTTGTCTTGCCTGAACTCTTTCTCTTACCCTATAGTCCTTTTTATTAGTAGTGTTAAAATCATCTTTGCGCTGATATATTTTCTGAAGAAAGGCGAGCGCCTCGGCAGGCCAAACCAACCAGAGATATCCTGGGCTGGTGCCTGTGCTGTAGTGTAGTTCGTATCTTCATAGTCTACCCCTAGTGTAAAGAAACCTTGTTCGTTAATTTTAAAAAAGCGCATTCTTGTTTTGCTATTTTGTCTCTTTCTGAAAAAACGACCTCCACAAAAACCTTCATAACTTCTTCACCGTGTATGCTAGAAACGAAATTTACATGTCTAATTGAAGCTAACATCCTCAGCTTTCCACCGAACCCAAATGTTCATCCCAACTTATAGCTTTTCCACAATCGCGCTTAACGTGCGCAGAAAAGCATGCCACAAATTTTTCGTTTGGCTCAAATCTATCACCTGTGAAACAGCTGTTCATTGCATCTGACCTCAGAATTAAGTTTTCAACTGGCTAGTTAATCAAATTCCTGAAACCTTTCTTCTCTCCTTCCACCTCTTTATATTGCATATTGGAGGGATTGAGTAGTGTGCAGGGGGAAAGAGTAATCACATTGCATTTTGATTGAACCCACACAAAGTATTATTCTATGCTGCATTATTTTTCCTATCATTACTCTGTGTGATTAAGTGATCATCGTATAACCATTAAAATAGTGTGATATATATATATATAGTGAAATCCATAAAATACATATTTTTAACTTTGCAAAACAGCCTGCTTCCTGGTTCAGTGTGACCCGGGGGGATTCAAAGAGAGGGGCATGAAATAAGGGTACATCATTCAGAAATAAAAGAACTTATAGACATAAATAAATAATTAAGGATTCCAGCTGTGCATCACACGCTAGGCATTGACTTAGGTGGAGTGCCGGGTTGAAATCACTTACAACTCATGACACATACAAAAGTTAAAGCGATCAAAATCTAGACATGTCAAATTGTAGCCATTGTAACCTTGTTAGGTGTAATATGTTGGGTGTTGAAGAATGAAGATTCAAGCAAGGGTAGACATTTGAAGGACAGGTGCTTACTTCAGGAATCACAATGCTGTTGTATCACCCACTGAGGCTTTTTCATAGTCTCTTTATCTTTTTTTTCAGATTGACAGCAAACTATTTGCATATCTTAAGTACGATCCTACTGCAAAAGTCAGGAAAGCTATCTTTCCAAGCAAAAGCAAGACTAACAAGGCATTCTTTGTGTGGGAGTGGAATGCCGACCATTGGAGAAATCAGTGAAGAGGTACTGACTTTACGTCGCCCAATGGCTGGGTATTGCCAACAAATTCTATCTCACACAATTGCCTCGTCGATGCCCACACGTACAACACTTGCACTGTGTGCCAAAAAATGTGTGTTCCCTCTCTTCCCAGGAGGTGTGGCAAAACAATTGTGTGTGCCTCCTTGCTTTCAGGGGTGCAGCAAACAATAGGTATGCGCAGCCCATTTCTTTGTAGGAGAGCAGGAAACCTTATGCTCATGTGCCCCTTTCTTTGTTGGAGTGTGGCACAAGGGGGACATGCATGCCCCTTCCCAGCTGCAGTGCTGCAATCATGAGCATTATCAACCCCTTTGGTGTGAGAATGTGTCAACATTTTGTGTGTGCCAGCATCTCTGCTGGAAATTGGTGAACATTGCTTGTGTGCCCCCCTTCGCTGTGGGTGTCTGGCAAAAATATCTCTGTGTGCCCCCCTTCTTTAAGAGGATGCCACACATTGTTTGTGCACGCTCTTCCCTTCTAAGGTGAAGAAACAATTACGTAGTCGCACCCCCATGGTTGCAGGTGTTTGGTAAATGTTAGCATAGAACATTCTCTGGACACATTGTGTGCGCACCTTCTGCCTTATGGGGTTGCGTAAAAATGCGGTGCCAGTCCCTTCCTCTGTAGGCATGCAGCAAAAATAGTCTGACCAACTCTATGCATTCAGCACTATACCACAGATTGTGGCTATTCCGCTTTCCCACCAGTCATCAACCAATATAGATGTGTGTGCCACCTTTCCCTGCAAGACTGAGGCAGAAAATGGGGTGCACTCACCTCCCTGCAGTGTAGTGTAAAGGGTGTGCATCCCTTCGCTAGCGCGAATGTGAAAATAGTTCTGTGTGCAACACCTTCCATGTCCGGGTGTGAAATAGTTTAAGTGTGTGCACCCTGTATAAGTGCTAAACAATAAGGTTTGTATTCGCTTTTAACCATGCGGATGTGGCAAGAAATGTGTATGTGTCTTTGCCCCCACAGGAGTGCAGAAAAAAATTATGTTCACCTATTTCCCTGCAAGATTGTGGCAAAAACATGTGTGTGCCCTTGCCTTTGGGATTGCAGCAAACATTATTTGTGGGGTGTTGTGAAAATATCTTCCGGGTGGGCATGTGTGAAGAAGTTGGTGTGCAGTCGTGTCTCTATGGCAGTGGAGTATAGCAACATCAGTTTGCACGCACCTTGTTGCTTGAGAAAACATGGCAAAAAGGGTGTGGGTGCACCCAATTCCCAGTCGGAGGGCAGAAAACAGGTGTGTGAGCCCTGTGCACTGCTGGAGTTCAGAAACATATGTATCAATAATTAGTTGTGCATGCGCATTGGGTTTGTGCAGCTACAATAGTATTTCCAGTCACTTCCTTGAGGGAGAGGCAAACGCTCTGTTTGCTTCCCCCACCCTTCGTGAGTAATATTTGTGTGTGTGTGAGTGTCGGGCTATTTCGCTGCTGCTGTGCATACAAATGGTTGCTTGCATGAATTCTGTGCGAGAGTCTGGCAAACATTGTGCACCCTATTTTCTTCAGGATTGCAGCACATATTATGTGTGCACCCTTTTCCCTGCTGTAGTGTAGCAACCAATATCTCTGCACCCCTTCATCTGTGAAAGTGGCTCACACATTAGGTGTTTTTGCCAATTCCGTGTGGGTGTGTCTAAATACATAGTTTGGTGCACCCTTGCCTTGTGGGAGTGTGGCAAAATAGATCATGCGCGCACTTTCCAGTGGTAATGTGACCAAAAGTGTGTGTGGTCTCTTCCCTTCAGAAAAATGAGAACAGCATAGTGAGTGCACAGAATTCCATTCTGGCGGGCAGCAATAATTAGTGTGTGTATGTACAGCGGTAAGCTACTCCTGATGATGTTCAAAGGAAGATATTCATTGATCAACAGGTTTACAGGTTTACAGGTAAAGGGTTCACACGCCCCCAGCTTTACAGCACCCCCCCTCTCCTAATGTAGCTGTCAACTGACTCTTTGTCGTGCTCTTCACTTCAACCTTGCCTCTGAGAACTTAGAACCACTCTCAATCAAATGCATGTTTAATGAGTCTCCTAAGAGAGAAACATGGATCAATGACGTTGAACTATATACAGGTAACTGCAAACAAAGTACACGTGAACTGTAACAATAGAACAGTGTACCTTAATGCGGGGGTACACAACGAGCTTTGAGTGTGGCCCTTTCCTTGTGGTAGAGCAGCAGTAACTGCGTGGGTAGCCCTTTCAATGTGGGGGTGTCAGCAATTAGGTTTGTGTTACACCTGATATGCAAGGGTGTGGGAAACATTGTTTAAGAATGCATTTCTCTGCAGCAGGACAGCAAATATTGCATGTGCACAATGGCAGTCATGATATGATATGATATGGCATTTATAACGCGCCTATACCCAAGTGTTTCATGGTCGCAAAGCAGCCATGAAAAATAGTGCATGTGCCCCGTCCCCTCTGGGAGCGTGGCAAAAAAGTGTGTGTGACCACCATTCAATTCGGGCATGAGGAAAACATGGTTTGTGCACCCCCTTCTCTGTGTGAATGCTGCACAATTAGGTGTCAGTTTGTCATTCCCATCATAAGTGCAATGATGTGTATCTGTGTGTGTGCATTCCCTGTGGAAGTCCAGCAAATCAAGTGTGTGCCTCTTTGCAGGTGCCAAATATTGTGTATGCATCAACATCCCTGTAGCAGTGCTGCAGTTATTAGGTTCATGCACAAGCACTGCAGAAACAAGATGGTGTTTGTTCCCTGCAGCACTATGGCTATGATTGTGCAGGTGTGCCCTTCCCCATTGAAGTATGCCAAATGTTGTGTATGGATCAACATCCCCATGGAATTCACTCTGGGAGCGTAGGAAAAAATGTGTGTGTGTCCCCTTCCCATTGGGAATCTGGCAGAAACTATGTGTGCATTCCCTTCTCTCCCTAAGTGCTGCATAACTTAAGTGTGTGATTCCACTTCCATGCTGGAGAGTGGAAAATACTTGTCTGTGCCTCTTCCTTGCAGAAACGGACACTCGTTTTCTATCTGGTCCTTTACCTGCAGGATTGTGACAAATAATGTTAGTGCAGGCCCCTCCATGTGGCAGTGTGGAAAATATCGATTACATGTGTGCATCATTCCCTGCAGGAATGTGACGTGTGTGTGTGTGTGTGTGAAGCAATAATTGTTTGTGTGTGTGTGTGTGTGTTTGAGTGTGTGCACTTTCCCGGCATTCGTTTAGCCAAAAGTGTCTCGGCATGCTGTCCCTGTGGAGTGTGGTAAATATTGTGTGCATCTACAACCTTGGGTCAATCAAACTGCGTGGACATCATCCCTGCAGGGTGTGGAAAAAACGAGGTGTGTGTGTCCCCTTCCCACTATGAGTGCCAAAAAAAATAATATGTGCAACACCTTCCCTGAAGGGAGTTTGGTAAAAAGTTGTTGTGTGTGTGTATGTGTGCAACCCCTTCCAATGGGAGTATTGCAAAAATAACATGAATGCCTCCTTTCCAGAAGATTTATGGAAAACATTATGTGTGCATCCCCTTCACTGCAAATGCATGACATTATTTAAATATATGTGCCCCCTTCTCTGTAGGGGAAAGGTTTCTTCACCCACTTCTGTATATGAGTACGTTAATATGTAGCTGTGCACACCCCCGTCCTCTGGTAATATGCCAAAGATTTTGCATTCGTGTGTGCTCCTTCTCTGTGGGAGTGTGGACACAATTTAAATGTGTGCACCATTTTCTCTGCGATAATACATTCATATGTGGGTAGGTGCGCGTGTGTGTGTGTGTGCCTCCTTCTCTTTAAGAGTGTGGCAAACGTTGTGATTGCACCCTCTGATAGTACAGCAAAAATGTGATTATTACGTACCCTTTTTTGCAAGAGAAGGCAAAATGTAGTTGAATACCCGTAAACATGTGTGTCTCCTCCTTACCTGCAGCAGTGTGGCAAAAAAAGTACCTGCACCCCCTTACCAGCAGGAGTGCAGCAAACAAAGTTTATAAAGCAGGAGGGCTAGGCTTCCTCTACATAGCCACAAAGCTATGGAACTCTCTACCCGCTGACATCAGAGCTGAAAACTGTCTCCTTACCTTCCGGAAAACACTCAAAATCTCCCTCTTTACCTAACCCACTGCATGCACTGCTCCCTTTATTGCCTGTACTGAAAAATGCAAATGTCAATTTTACCTGTAACTAAGAAACATTTCTGTAACAAGTGCCACGATGCCTCCCGGTTGTAGCACACTCAACAAATGGGAATAAATAAATAAATAAATAAATAAATAAATAAACCACCTTACTTGTAGCAGTGTGCTGAAATGTGGGTGTGTGTTAACGCCCATGTGGGAGGGCAGGAACGTTTTGCTTGTGCACCCCCTTTCCTGAAAGAGGACAAATGACATTTGTGTGCACATGTCTGTGGGATTATTGTCAACAATTAGGTTTGTGCTCCACCTTCACTACAGAAATAGGCAAACTGTGTGAGTGTGTGCCACTGTGAAAGATTGCATCTGACAAGGATATGGAAGCCATATCTGTTTTGATTTTTAGTAATAATGAAATGATGTGTGTAATGCATCTTAGAAAAAGGGCTCTTCTAACCAGACCCTCTTTTAATATACCCTATGCTAAAAGCGCAGTATACACCCATACCATGCTGCATCAGTACTCTGACCTGCAGACCCTGCTCTCCTGTGGTACAGAGCAGGTTCAGATGTGCCCTGTTTGACAGCCAATGAAACAGGAAAGACACTACATTGCAAAGGATACATTTACATCTGCACATCTGTTCCCAAACCAAATAAATATAATAGATTATCAACCTGGTGGCAATATATGTTGAAATATAAGTCGTAGCTAGGTTTCATATGGTAGACAATGGTTACCATAATTATTTAAACACCCATCATATTTGTAGCATATCAGTATCAATCCTGTGGGCTCGGACTAGCTATGAGAGGCAATGCGTATTCCAGGCACCTGCCTGTTTGCATTCCAGTCAATGGGATAAGGGTATCACTATATATTATTCACACCAAAAATATTGCTGTATATATGGGCCCATGGAACAGACATAGGCAATATTTTTTGGGGGGGATAATCTTTGGGGTTTTAGGGAGCAGGGTTTGCGGGGGTATCCCCCGATACTTTCAAAATAATGTGGGGGTTGCTGGGGTGACCCCCGCAGGATCCATGCCTTAATATCACCGCAAAAATATGGCAATATTTTTGTATGGTGATATTTTTGCGGGGGTATTAACACATTGAACTGGGATTAGAGGATGCCTGTCTCTGTCGACATCCTGGGAGGTTGGGTAACTCCTCCCTGCCAGGCTTGGTGACTCACAACAGGGCAGCTCCTGGGATCCTGGCTTCAAAAAGGGCATTAAATTACAAACGTCTGTCTCAAAATCGGGATATTCAAACCATAAAAGCCTTTGAAGTGCTTGGCTACAGAAGGGGCGATTTAGGCATACATGAAGAACATAGGCTTCTACACTCCTGCACAGCAATACACTTTGGGTATGATGCAAAACAACACAAGTCACTTGTTATTGTATTATCTTAACAAGGATTGGATGCTTTAAAGCAGGCTTGCTTTTAAGCAATCCCATTGTGGCGTGTGGCCTTTATTAGGAACAGATATCCACCTCTTTGAAGGCAAGTACTGGGCATGTGCTCTTTTTCCATGTGGGAGTGTAGTCAAAATGAGATGTGCCTGTTTCCTTACCTTCAGTAGTGTGCAAAATAAAGTGTCAATTCCCCTGGAGATTGTGTAAGAAACTGTATGTGTGTGCTCTTCTCAGCAGCAGCACAGTAACATGTATTTCTTGTTCCCTCTGGTAAATTTGACACCAATTGATATTGTTTGTCATTACATTCAGGAGTGTGGAACATATATGCTTTCCCTTGTCCTTAGTGGTGTACAGCAAACATGTGGCACACTCTCCCTTCATTGTGGCAGTGCAGCAACATATGTTTGTGTGTGACTCCTTAACATTTTAAGAGCTGAGGACGAATATGCTCATCTTATTTGCATTTGCATACATAATAGCTCAGCAGTTAAGGTGAATAGAAAATACTTGCGTTCTGTCTAGTGGCTGTAGGAATTCAGCAAAATAGCTTTATGTGCCACCTTCCCTCTGATAGTGCAAGAATTTCCTATCTATCTAACCACACCTTTGCAGTTTCTTGGGGCGGCTGCACCTCCCCTACCTTCCCTCTCGCCCACCGCGTCCCCCAAGGCTCTGTACTAGGCCTTTTTCTCTTGTCTTTGTACACCTCCCTTCTTGCTCCTATCATCTCTTTCTTTGGAGTATCACACCACTTCTATGCTGACGTCACTCAGCTTTTTCTCTCTTTCACCTACTTCACCCCCGACATTCATCACAAACTCTCATCCTGCCTCACTGACATCAAATCCTGGATGACCTTCCACTTTCCTACACTGAACGCTGTGAAAACTGAAGTTCTATTTTTTCGTGCTAATGTCCTCCCCCTCCTTCTCCTCCTCCTTCCATTCTCTTTGCTCCAACCCATTTCCCTATCTCCCCCTTTGCCCGCAATCTTGGTCTCCACTTTGACACTAATCTCCCCTTCGCTCACCACATCTCTCTTACTTCCCGGGCCTGTCACTTGCATCTATATAAAATACGCAAAATTCATCCCTTCCTTACTTTCCACGCCACTAAACTTCTAATTTCTTCCTTAATCTTCTCTTGGCTTTTGTATTGCTCTGTTCTCTTCTTTGGCCTTCCTTCCTTACGTCTAGACCCTCTTAACTCAATCTACCATTCATCCATCCTTTCTCTCTGTCTTCTTTCCCTTCAGGACTCTATCTCTTCATCCCTTACCTCACCGGGATGGCTCTCCTTTCACTCTCAACTCAAGTACAACTTCCTCTGTCTTGTCTTCAAATCTCTCTACGGGTTTGCCCCCTCCTATCTCGCATCCCTCCTCTCCTTCTATTCTCTCACTTCTTCTCTCCGCTCTGCTGATCACTTCCGACTTACTGTACCGCGTGCCCCTTGTGAACAATCCTGTTTCCGATCCTTCCAACTTCTTGCTCTTCTTCACTGGAACCGTCTCCCTCTCTCTCTCCGCTCCATTACTTCCCACTCCTCCTTGGGCACCTACTTCAGTCACCTGCCTGACTGTTAACAGCTGATTCTGAACACCGTCCCACACTGCGCAAGTTTGCATTACTGACTGTTTCTGTGTTAATTGTTCTGCATATTATTCTTTGCTACATGATTCTAAAAATGGACTTGCATTGCTTATGTTATGTTTTGCATATTGTTAGCGCTTTGGTTAAAAGCACTATATAAAACTCAATACATACATATACAAATACAAACATATGTGTGTGCTTCCCCTTTTCTACAGGGTTATGGAAACATTGCATGTACATCCTCTTTTCTTGCTCCCCTGCCCTTTCGAAGAATGGGAACATGTAGGCGTTCATGAACCATTCCCTGCAAGAGTGCAGCAAAATGTAGGTGTGTGCGTGCTCCTTCCCTCAGGGATTAGGATGCACATTATCTGCGGGCATTTACAGTGGGAATGCTAGCAAACTCTCTACTCACCCTCTTTCCTGTGGCAATTGCTACTTACTGCAAAGAAGTGCAAAAAATAGGATGCCTCAAAAACATTTGCCTTCACCTCAAAATGTGCTAAGAAATGTTATAAGGAAGTCAAGTGTTTGTTTCAGCCGTAGTGCCCAAACAACTGCTTTGTGACTGCACATTCACTGTGGGAGTGCAGTAAAAAGTATGTGCATGCACCTTTTTTCCAGCAGGTCTACTGCAAATATGAAGCGTGTGAGTGACTGAATCCGTTGATTTGTTACAGTGGTATGTCCAATGTTTTTTCTTTCATGTGTTGCATGTGTGGACCACTATGAAAGACTGACAACTGTTGTTTTACCAGCTGCTTCTATGCTCTGTTGCTTTTTTTGCATAGCTTAATTTCCATCAAGTATAAACATGGAAGTACCTTCCAAGTGAGACAGAGCTGTGACTCACATGGTGTGTGGCTTCCTCATAGTGCTGTATGACACAGTAGGAATGTGCTGTCACAGAACTGCAAGAAGGCTCTGTTGAATGATCAACTGCGATTGCAGCTGTATTCATTTACAGCCCTGCTTTTCTCCCTCAAGCAGTGAAGGATGTGTAAGGTGACATTCCAGAGGGTCTTCAGTGGCATTGTCATCCTTTGGTATGGAAGAATCCGTCGCACATGCCACACTCACAAATCATTCCTAGTGCTACATGACCAACTGAAGTGTGAGGAGATCTTGTGGGGGGCATGGCAAGCATATACTAGATAGGCACGCAATCTCTGACCAAAACATGCCCACACAATCACAAATCATTTCTAGTGCTACATGACCAACTGAAGTGTGAGGAGATCTTGTGGGGCATGGCAAGCATATACTAGATAGTCACGCAATCTCTGACCAAAACATGCCCACACAATTTGGAGAAGTATTGAAAGCATTGCATTCCCCATAAACAGGGTGCAATGGATCCTGGAGTCTTTGTCCTCTGCCACAAAGCTCAGGGATAGTTGTTGAGGGCCAAGTCAGTCTGCACACTCCTGCATCACTTTATCTCAGACTTCTGCACAAATGTGGCCCCTGCCATCTAAGTCTTGCATTCACAAAGTGTATTGTTGGAGGACAGCGTTGTGCTGCGGTGATGACCACTCCTGCGTGTGAGTGTCACCACTAGAGGGGAAGGTGCTAAAGGTATTTTCTACCAGAAGAACTGTTGAATCATACATTGTAGGTACACCTTTGCATGCAGAATAATTCTGGTATGGAATTTGTCAGCAAGCATCAGCACATGTGATCATCTCCCATAAGCCATTGCGTTCAATACATCCACATGGCATAAGGTCCACTGCCAGCATGATTGCCAGTTTGGCATTCAGTAGCCATTCTCATGAACGGTTGCAATACTATTTCTGGCTTCACTCAAATTATTTGCTGAGACTAGGGTGGTGCAAACGTACCATGTCCTTGCCCCTAGCACAGTTTTGCTTGTTGTTGGGCGAAAGTTCCTGTATGCTTTACTCACCTCCTACTATCAGGATGAGAATACAGGGAATTGTCAGATGCGGCTGAGTTTCGTGATTCCTTTGGGGCTGCTGCTGTGTATGTAGCTCCCATTCCTGCATACAATGGTGCTTCACATGTCCAAGGATGGATGAAGTAGCCTGATTGGGCCCTCACTGCCCAAGGGACAATAATGTTTGCACAGACTGCCGTTAGAAAAATGGAGCTCTTGGACCGGAACAATATGAATCCGGAGAGATGATATGGACTGTGGGCCTACAATATGGACAGTAAGTGCCACTGGCTGTTGGGGAGATCTGTAGGAGATGAAAACTATGCTACACAAGTCACAGGGCCTCATCAGGAGTTGGGCGATAATGCCGGCGGTATTACCGCCGGCGGTATTAGCTCTACCGCCAAAGCCCCCGGCGCTATTAGTGCCGGATCACAGGTTTGGCGGTAATGGAATTCCCCATTCTCCAGTGAGCCCATTCGGGAATGCCCCATTCCCCATTGGGCTCGATGGGGAATTTTCGCGCTCTTATCGCTCAGAGCTGGGGAGAAATCTGCCGAAGCCCTGATTTGGCGGACCCTTAAATCCGGCGGTAATAGCGCGACCGCCGGATTTAAGGGTTACCGCCAAACTCGTGATGAGGCCCACACTATTGTCATTATTGTCTCTCATTTTTGTAGCACTAGTTAGCACTGCCATTCCTGGATGAAAATCGATCCCACTGTCACTTTGGGGATTGTGATGAGGTGTTGGAAAGAGTAAGTAGAAACTATGGGCCTCATCAGGAGTTGGGCGGTAATGCTGGCGCTATTAGCGCCAGCGCTAATAGCCCTACCGCCTAACGCCCCGGCTCTATTAGCGCCGGATCACAGGTTTGGCGGAAGGGTTATTGCCCATTCCCCATTAGGCCCATTCGGGAATTCCTCATTCCCCATTGGGCCCAATGGGGAAATTTCACGCTATTACCGCCGGCGGTAATCACGCCGAAAATCGACAATTTTGCTGCGGATTTCCCCCCAGCTGAGAGCTGGGGGAAAATCCGCCAAAGCCATGATCTGGTGGACCCTTAAATGCGGGGGTAATAGCGCTACTGCCGCATTTAAGGGTTACCGCCAGACTCGTGATGAGGCCCTATGTTGGCATAATGGAATCTATGCACTTTGGATGCATTCTGGCAGCGGTAGCTTATCCATAATGGGTTATGGGTTATGGGGCACCAGCCCACCCACCATTCTGGATGCCAGCTAAGTGAAAGTACTGAGCGCTCACTCAGCTACAGATAGTGGCTGAGGCAGTGCTCCTAGGCAGGCTTTAATTCTCAGAGGGAAACTTGTTTTCTATTGAACAATTTATGTACCCAAGCATGCTTGCCCAGTGAGCCATAGAGCCAGAGGCGTTTTTCTTCACCAGCTTTGAATGGAGGATGCAGGTTGGGGAACTGCAGTCTGACTGAGCATAGGCTGCACTCCTTCTGCGTTTCCCTGCACATTCAGATACATGGTGGTGTCAAGAAGACAGTGCTCTGGTTCCTCCTCTCTTCTCCCTGCATCCTGGTTCCTGTTTATTGCTGTTCTGGAGCTGGGTCACATCCAAGGCAGGCAGCTCGAGGACCAAAGTGCAGAGGTAAGAAAAAAGCGCTGGTATGCGTGTTTTCTTTTCTGTATTTGCTTGTGTGTGAATCAGAGATTACATGGATGTATGGATGGTTGAGCATGTGAATGAGCAAGTGAACATTGCATGTGTGCACAAGTGAATGAGCAAGTGAATGCTGCATGTATGTACCAGTGCATGGTATGTATGGATGTGAATTTGCTGCTGTTTGTGCCAGACACAGGGGCATGCAATTTTGAGCAGGGGTGGCCAGGTGGGGGTTAAGGGAGGCTCATTCGGCACTGAACCCAGTCTGGCTATATTTTATCACTATGACACCCCCTTTTTTGTAAAGCAAATATAAACTTGTTTTACTTGAGTGGACTGCCCTACTTAGTTGCAGCCAACATGGCTATATTGTATTATTGTGTCATGACATGTTCACCGGACAATGATGGTGGAACAAGCATGATCAGTCCTACGTCGATGAACTGACCTACTTTGGTGGAGCCAGTGTGGCTATATTTTCAGACTGTGGCATGACATCTTTTTTTACTAGGCATCAACTGTAAAGTAAAGATGGTAATGTTACTGTGTGGCTGGACTCTCCTACTTTTGTGCAGCCAGTCTGGCTATATATTCCTACTGTGGCTTCCGTGTTATTATGTGGCTAGGCTGACCAATATGTTCTTACTGTGGCAATCCCTTGATTGACTGGGCTTCAGGGGTAAAACAAAGATGATGAATGTTATTCTATGGCTAGAATGGCCTGTTCTGGTGCAGACAGCCTGGCTATATTTTCATTCTGTGGTATGGCATTTATTCATGGCCATCAAGGGTAAAACCAACATTATGAATTTTCTTACGTGGTCATACTTGCCAAAGCCAGTTGAAATATTGTCTTACATGGATATGGTGGAAAACATTGGCAGAGCTATCATGGACCTGTTTTGTTAATGCCATTGTGCATAAAGCAAACATGGGATGCTCTTAAGTGGAAATACTGGCCTATATTGTTGCAGCCGCCATGAAAATGTATGGGTAGAACCAGCATGAAAATGTGTTTTATGCTGGCATATATTGAGGGAATCAGCATCATGAAAATGCACTGGAAATGAACATGTGCACTGTTTGTGACTTGCATCTATTGGATAACCCTACAATACCTATTGCAAACTATGTTGTTTTTTACCAATATTTCACAAGTGTGTGTGAAAAATGCACCATTTTAACACATTTTAAAATAAATGTTTTAGGAGAGCTGCACCCCTCCAAACCCACCTTGTTTGGTGCAGGCTCCCTCACTATGCTTGGTCACTCCCGCATATTTGTGGTAAATTGCATATAGTACTGTCCTTGACCCTACTGGCCTACTGATCAAATGAGTAACCTATCTGTACTGGCCCACTGCTTTCTTGAATGTATTAGCTCATTGCATACCTGTGATCCTATCTGCACTGGCATATTGCCCATTGAACGTTCTAGCCGATTGCACCTTGTGCCTACTAGCGCACTGATCAAATGAGCAACCTATCTGTACGGGCCTGATTATTGAACAACCTAGCCTATTGCATCCTTTCAGTACCGTCCTACTACTTCTGAATATATTAGCCTATTGCCTACTGCTTTTTGAATATTTTAGCTTATTGCATACCCGTGATCATATCTGCACTGGCCCACTGCCCATTGAATGTACTAGCCTATTGTACCTTGTGACCTAGCCTACTGCACCCTACCTGTACCGGCCTATTGATTAATGAGTGAACTAGAATCGTATCATCCTTGTTTTGATATGTATTGGCCCACCATTCCTATCATGATCTAGCCCACTACCTAGAAAGTGCACTCAACTATCGCACCAGAAACAATCCAGCCCACGGCTTCACAGGGGAAAAAACCTGCTGCCTTATTACCAGCCGGCAGTACACCTACAGAATTAGCTTCTGTACTATGGTGCACTTCACGCTAACCATGGCCTCTGTCCTCTCTCTTGTCAATGCACCCCCTCTACCAGACAACCACCTCCCACTGCAACCAGACCCAGCAAAACAACCCTCCAACACATTCATTGAGCCTTCGACTGGCAACAATTGTAAAACTCCCCTCCCCTCGAGCCCCACCTAATGGATTAACTGCTTTGCAGCCCCTCATGTTCCCTGGACCCCATGCCCAGTGGTGGCAAGGAACCTCAGATTCAGCTCACGGATCCCGCCACGGAGGACTCCCCATTGGAGAACCCACCAATGCCTGCCCAAGCCCCCACCCAAGAGCACACCTCCTCTCCTACCCTCCGCGACCCAATGCACCTGAAACTCTGAGTTCAGATAAACAACCCGGGAGGATAGCACAGTGGCAACGTGCGCGCCTTGGAAGCAAGACGACACAAAGCAACAGAGGTTTGATGCCCGGAGCCGCACTTAGAAACCTCTGGGTGTTTAAGCGCGTTATAAATATGCAGCTAAGACAACAAAAAACAATTACGCAACTAAAAAACAAACAACTCCTGTAACAGCGCATTGATGCCCGCGGGCTGTGTGAGCGCTTTCAAAATGCAAATAAATAAATCAATTAGAGGTGCACTCTTTAATGCCCGCTCCCTGGTCGCACATGTCCTAGACATTGCAGACATAATCTCAAGCAATGGCCTTCACTTCCTGGCTATCACATAGACCTGGCTGCATCAGGCAGCTGGCCCAGCACTCTCATTACCTATCCCAAAGAGTTACTCAATAATCAGGGAAGACAGAAAAAACAGCAAAGGAGGTGGAGTAGCCTTCATCGCTAAAATATCCCTTGGCCTCAGAACATCCTCACTGCCAGCCCCACCTCAATAGAGCTTTTCTCAGTCAAGCTCCCCCTCTCAGCAACCCAAATCATCCTCATCCACCTCATCTACCGCCCCCCAGGTCACATCTCTTTCTTCGAGGAAGACAAATCTGACCTACTGACCAATAACACCAAACCTGGCTCACAAATAATCCTTCTTGGTGACTTTAACTTAGGTCTCTCCGATCCCAACAACACCAATGCCTCATCCGTGGAAAACACCATCTCCCAACTTGGCTTCAACCCTCATGTTACCTCCACAACTCACAATAAAGGTAGAACTCTAGACTGGTTGGCAGACCTCAACTGCTCCACAACCATCCTCCAAAATGTTCCTACCGTATGGTCGGACCATCACTTTATCGCCTTTATCATCCAAGGGAATGCACCGACCATCCCCACACCTCACCCCGCTGCACAAGTCCTCACCAGGAACAACCATAACCTAACGCTTCAAAACCTACGACCCCTGATCCAGAACGTCCTCGACCCAACCATCTTCAAGGACCTGGATACAAATAAGCTTGTGGATCTTTATAACAACACTCTTGAGACCGCTGTGAACAGCATAGCCCCATCAAACTAGCCAAAGCCACACCTACTGCCCACCTCAACAAATGGTTTACGCCTGATCTAAAAATCATTCGGAATGGCAAAAGAACAGCAGAAGCCCTCTGGAGAAAATCACCCAACCCAACTAACAAGGCCCTTTTCACCGTAGCAGCCGCATCATACAAACCTGCCATCCTCACAGCGAAAAATGAAACCTATGAGAACCGCATCCACAATGCCAAATCAAAGACTAAAGAGTTCTTTAATATTCTCAGGGATCTAGAGTCCCCAGCACCACCTTCGGAAACCGGCACTAAAGACGCAGTCTGGTGTGCCAACATTCAGAGAGCCCTTTCAGACAAAATTGCTCTGCTCCAATCCAAAATGTAGCAAAAAAAGCGCAACTTAGCCAAGAACTTCACCCTCCCCACTGCCATCCCACCACTTAATACCCCAGACTGCCCTCCTTTTTCCTTCTCACCAGTCTTGGTTAAAGAAGTAGAAAAGATCATCAAAAGTCTCAAACCCTTCAAATGCCAGGGTGATCTCTGCCCAGCGGCAATCTTTCAGGAAGGAGCTAAAGAGCTGGCACCTTTCATCTCAGCACTAATCAGCTCCTCCTTCGAGACCAACATGGTACCTAAAAACCTCAAGGAAGCCTGGGTCATGCCCCTCTTGAGAAAAAAACCTAGATCCTAATATTCCCACAAACTGTAGGCCCATATCCACCGTCCCATAAATCCTAAAGATCCTAGACAGAGTGGCCTACCACCAAATCCAGAAACACCTGGAGGATTACAACTTACTAGGCCTTAGGCAATCTGGCTTCAGGCCCAGACATGGAACGGAAACAGTCCTCCTGGATCTCATAATCCAAATGGATGAGGCTAAGGACAACAGTAAGCTTGCCATGTTCCTGCTGTTAGACCTTTCGGCAGATTTGGATCTTGTCGACCATCAGATCCCCACTGATCACATGTCTACAGCAGCCACCTTCTCCAGCAATGCCTGTACCGGGATACAATAATTCCTGTCCAACCGCACCACCAGGGTCTTTGCACCCTCTGCCTCAGCGGACCCGATTACCATCTATTGTGGCATAGCACAAGGCTTGTGCATTTCCGCAACGCTTTACAACATCTTCACCAAGCTCCTCTTTGATCGTCTTGACATCCTGGGTGTCACATTCACCAACTATGCCGTTGACACCCAGCTTCTCATCACTCTCTCAGCGAGCTATGACGATGGTTGTAAAAGAATTAACAAGATTTACCTGGAAATGCAGGCGTGGATGTCAGATCACTGCCTATGCCTCGACGATGAAATAACAGAGCTCTTGATCATCGGCTCCCAAACCCGCCTGAACAAACTAGACCCCTGCTATGTTTCCATCAACATCAATGGAAACCCAATCAAAGTGGCCAAAGGAGCAAAACTCTATACTTAGACTCCACACTGTCCCTCAAGAAGCAGGTAAACTGAACTCTGTCTTCCACAGCCTACACTAACAAACTAATTAACTCCTGCAAGCAATTCCTTTCACCCAGTAGCTGCATCACACTAGCCAGGGCTCTAGTGTTGTCCAAGATCAACTAGTGCAACACTCTCTACATAGGCACCTCCAAAGGGAACCTCAACCCACTCCAGGTCCTTCAAAACAATGCCTTAAGAGCAGCTCTAAGTACACCAAGATCCATGCACATCACTAGTTTCAGGCAGGATGCCCACTGGCTCCCGGTACGAGACAGAATCGCCCTCTGCACGCTTGTCATCACGCACAAGTGTCTCTCAAACATTGCCCCCAAATACCTAGCAGATAAATTCAACATACATCAGCCCAACAGAACAACTAGGAGCATCTACACACACTGTCTAGCTGTGCCAAGATTCCTACTAAAAAGAGCAGGGAGGGGGGGCGAGCTTCCCAGTTCTAGCTGCCAAACAGTGGAATGCCCTTCCCCTTAGCCTCAGAACGGAACCCGCATTCTGGACCTTCAGAGCTAAAGTAAAGAGTTGGCTCTTCAGGAAGTTCCATGACTGCTCAGTCCCTGGCCCAGCCAGACTAACTCTACCCCGCCCACTGTAACATCCCTGCCTTACACTGTTTCATGTTTGCTCCCCTTCTCGACCACATTCTGCACTTATATCTGGTGCTATATTCTGTCTATGTATATCTCTGCGTCCATAATTACCTGTATTTCCTGTAAAATGACTTGTATTAACTGCTGATCTTTGTATTCAAAATTCTGTAACCTCTGTATAAGCCGTAAGCGCCCAGTTACCTGAGGGTTCAGTGCGCGCTACAAATAAAGAAACTAACCTAAACTAAATTGTACATCCCACCAATTAAACAATCCACACACTGCCACTTCATGCAGGGTAGCCCTAGCAGATGCCTTTTCGGAGTTGTGTTGTTCTTCCGTCTGGCCCAATACTGCTTCTTGGGGTGGACTCACTACCAGAGTTATCAAATGTATCTCTTCGCTAAGCAGGGGCACATTTTCTCAAAAGTGATTGTAAGCTCATATGAATTTCCTAGTAGGATTCAGGTAAATTCATGTGTTCCCTAAGATTTTTCTTCATACCCAAATCTGCTTGAATGTCCTTTAAGAGCCATACATCTTCCAAATGTTTGAGAGATGTTCAGACAATCTCCAGCTGATTTCTGAGGCATCCCCCCCACCCCACAAAATAACTTTAAAAACCGCATGAATGGATGGAAAGTTAAGGGGAAAAGGAAAGGTCCGTTGAGGGTCTTTGTGGGGTAAGCAAGAATGCATTTGCTGTGTCCTGTGACTCTGTGAATGTTACCTAAGTAGGACAGCACATTAAACTCTGCATTAAGAATTAACTTATCTCAGTAGATGAATGCACCTCCTGCAGAAATCTATCTGTGATGTACAGGTCCTAGGTTTCAATGTGGGCAGTAAGATGTCAGTCTTGTATCCTCCTGAAGTTGATAACATTAGGAAAGCTGAAGTAGGGAATTATAAGATTGCATGTCAGGTCAGCAGAGTGTGTCACTCGTCAGGAATGTCTAGGTCTCCTTTTCATCATTCAGGTTGACTAAATGGGTTTAAAATATTATAACATAAGAAATGTATAACAGATAAGGACCTCTCAAAAGACTATATAGCTGTGGAATAGTGAAGCATGCATTCATAACTACAGTAGTCTGCATAGTAGGAAACTTCATGATGGTTTATGAAGTTTACTTCCATAAGGACTACAGGGGTTATTAATTTTACAATAGGGGTAGCCCATGGCTGAAGGACAATGACCACAGAAAGGTTAGTAGGGCTGAGGCGGAGCATTCATGATATCGATTCTGATGTTCCTTAAAGGAATACCATTTAGTCGGGTAGGATTACAATGTTATGACCACTGCACCTGTGAAAACACATAACATACATCTCCAGTAAGAGGTATATTCTGAAAGGTTTGTTGGCACATGTGATGGAATTCTGAGAGTGCATCTTATAACTTTCACCCAAAAAATATGTGATATAGTCAGAACGTAGATGTCCATATTCAGTTTCTCTTTGTCAGCCCCTTGAACCCCTAAGGGGGATGTTTCTGCACATTTTAATGCATTTTTTTCAAAACTCAGAAATGGGATGCACATTAATATGTGCAGAAAAATAACCAGATTCACATATTCCCCTAACGAAAAGGCACAGTGGAAGTGCCCCCATCATGCACTTTAACTTTAATTGTGGAACATCAGCAACACGAATCCCTGCGGTCCCACTTACATTATTATCCCTCAAACAGAAATATAACAGAGTTTTCTTTTGTAACACATGTCAAATGTCAGGCCCTTTAAGGTCCTGTCCTGTCTATTCTTATTCGTTTAGATGTTGCTGCTGCCTTTGTAACATGTTGGATCATTCTATCCTCCTCTCTTAGCTCTCCTCCTTTGACATTAATGGGACAGCTCTTAATTGGGTTTGTTCTTATCTCTCTGACCTATCATTCTCTGTCTCTTGGGCTGGTAATCTCTCCCCTCCTCTCCCTCTCCAACACGGTGTTCCCAACGGCTCTTTCCTGTGCCCTCTCTTATTCTATCTATATATATATATATATGCCCCGCTTGCCCACTTAATTAAACCCTTTGGTCTACCTTCCTACTTATATGCGGACAATACCCCGATTTTTCGTTCTTTCTCTGCTTTCTCCGAAACCTCCATTAATAACATTTCTAAGTGACTGCAAGCTGTTCAATATGGATGAATACGTGGGTCCTTCAACTTAACCCATCTAAAACAGAAATTATTTTCTTCCTGTCTTCCTCTATTTCTTGTTTTTCCCGTTTAATCACATTTTCTACTGTATAACCCTTTTGCCTTGGCTCGTAACCTAGGAGTCATCTTTGACTCTAATCTTACTTTTCTTCCCACATGTCTACTATTGCTAAATCCTGCCGTTTTCACCTTTTCAACATTCGTAAAATCTGCCCTCTCCTGACATTTTCGGCCACCAAGATTCGATAACTGCACAGCCCTTCTCATTGGCCTTCCAGTCAACCATCTTGCTTCCTTGTGTTCTATCTATAATGCTGCCATTCACACCCTCTTCCATTTTCCCTCTCGAGATTCTATCTCAAATGATTACGCTCTGTCGCTTGGCTGTCCTTTGAATCCCACCCTTTATTCCAATTCTTGTGCATTGTTTTTACATGTATGCATGATGTGGCTCCTATTTATCTGGCTTCTTTGGTTTCATTCTATACACCGACCCGTACTCTTCATTCTCAATCAATCTTTCTCTCAGTTACCCCCAAATCTCCATGGGTTGCTTCCCGATTTCGTTCTTGATCCTTACTGGCTTTTAAATTCTCGAATAAGTTACCCCTATGTGTGTGTTCTTCATCCTCTATGTATTCTTTTTGATCCTCCCTCAAAGCACATTTGCTGGCATCATCTTACTGTGATAATGTAACACTACCTTTTCTTTTATGACACTGTTTATCTTGTTCAGCGCTTTGGCGAAAGTGATATAGAGTAATTTAATACATGAAATGATTATGTACAGCATCCATAGGGAATTAGGGGACACCATACATGTGCCTGAGATAAAGGTATCCAGTGGGGCTGGGCAGCACATCATTTGTGCAACAACACAATCCCCTGTAGATCTAGAGGCCGCCTTTGAGAATAAGGTGACCTGCACATTTCTCAAATTAATGCAAATCATAAAGCATCCTAAATGCATTTTTTATTTGCATTACATTTTGTGATTGTCAGTGTTCTTTTTAAACTATTGCAAATTTGTTTTTACTTGCAAAGAAAGTGGGAATATTGGTATCTAGATTAAAGACACAGCCAGGTGCAAGCCGTTATTTGAGCATTCATGTCAGGAAGAATCTGAATTTCTGACCTATTCCATTAACTTTATACTGTGTTTGCGTTTAACATTTGCTGGCAGGAAAATGCTTGGCTGCTTAAACCAATGTTTATAGCAACTTATAATCCGCATGAATTGTCATGATGTAACCACAATCTCTTAAGAGTTCTGCCAAAGCCAAATCACACACAAAGGGCCTCATTACGACTCAGGCGGTAAGGGTTTTACGACGGCGTAAACAGCGCCGACCCTTACCGCCTGAGTACGAGGTCCATTAGCGCCATGGCGGATTTAACACCTGCTTTTAGCAGGTGTTAAAATCCATGGCGCTAAGGGACCATGGAGTTAATTACGCCACCGTAATTTACGGTGGCGTAATTAACGCCTTCCCCACTCCCATTATGCCCTATGGGGAAAAAATGGGATTGGGGAAGGGTAAATGGGGATTGGGGGCTTACCGCCCCGCTAACCTCGGAATGGGGCGGTAAGTCTGCCAACCACCATGGCGTAAATGTAGTTTACGCCATGGTGGTAAAGTCATGGCCCAGGCGGTAACTTACCGCCTGGGTCGTAATGAGGCCCAAACAGTGAATATGGCCCTCATTAGGACCCTGGCGCTAAGGGCCTCATTACACGGTAGGCGGTAAGGGTTTACCGGTACCGGTATTTTACTGGTACCAGTAAATCCTTACCGCCTTACTACGAGGTCCCTTTGCGGGTTGGGGAATTTAACGTCTGCTTTTTGCAGGCGTTAAATACCAACCCGCAAAGGGACCCAGCTAGCTAATTACGGTACCGCAATTCCCCATTCCCATTATACCCGATGGTGCAAAAATGGGAATGGAGAAGGGCAATGATGGAAGGTGGAATTACCGCCCCGCCAACCTTGGAATGGGGCAGTAATTCCCCTTTCCACCAAGGCGGTGCCGGTATTTTACCGGCATGAACCATGGCGCTAATTGCGCCATGGTTCTCCACCTACCGTGTAATGAGGCCCTAAGTCTTTAACGGCGTTGTAAAAGGCTGTAGCGCCGTTAAACACTTAGCGCCTTACTAGGAGGTCCCTTTGTGGGACCCGACCTGAGCGGCTGGTCTAGACCAGCCGTTAAAGTAGGGACCCGCAAAGGAACTCTCGAGGTACGTACGGTACCGCAATTTGCGGTTCCGTACTTACCGCCTTCCCCAGTCCCATTGAGCCCTGTGGGGCAAAAATGGGAATGGGGAAGGGCCAATGTTCAATGGGGAATTACCGCCCTGCCAACCTTGGAATGGGGTGGTAATTCCCCATTGAACATTGGCGGACTCGTTACGATACCGACACCAACCATGGTGCTAATAGCGCCATGGTTTAGCGCCAGTATCGTAATGAGGGCCTATGTTTGTAATTCATTGTTCAGCCGAATGTCTCTAGCCAGGTTTACTCTCCACCTTCTCTTGCAATAAGGTGGGGCATGGTCATTGAAGTTTGCTGGTAACCTGCTTGTGCTACTGTTGGGTTACCGGCAAACTCATCTTACTGTTGCCGGCACCCAATATCCCTGTCTTACTCTGATATTACAGGTGCCAACAACAGCAGTAAGTTCCCATTCCATGGAGTCCCATTAGACTCCATGGAATAGGAAACCACTGAAGCACCGGCACCATTGTTAACCATGCTTCAGTGATCTTTCAGAAGGTAGGGGCAAGAACTCCTGGCAGGTCGGGACTGTCGGTAGTACACTGCCCTACTGGCAGACTCAGAGTAATACACTCTGTAAATAATGAAAAACCCGGTAGTTTCGGCTGCTTTACCAGCATTTTTCTATACTGGATTATTCCTAATGAACCCATTGTCTTGGTTATCATTAAGTCTGTTACTATCAGATTGATAGATCAAATGTGTTGAAGGGTTGGGGAAAGATGTACAGGGGTGACAGGTTGTGAAGTGTTCTGCACCTTAACATGGGCTATTGACCAACTGTCCAGGGTACTGTTGCCCCTAGCCTGCTGTAGGTCTAAACACTATCAGTAAGCACTTTCCCATCAGAAAAAACATTTAGTGGGTGACTCCTCTGCTGGAACCTCAAAAGACTCTATGAAGTCTGGCAGATTATCCTGGTCCGGTTCAACATTGGCCAAACTCTGATGTTAGACTAGCTGGATTTTGTGCTGACTCTACTAAAGTGTCAGATACATCAAATCATGTAATTACATTAGAAGCAGAGGGGCCACCTTAACCAGTCAGATAATGCTTGTAATACTTGCAGTCGTGTTCAATGGGATACTTCTGGTTGCTACCTGGTGCTACTCTTTGCTTCCACCTACAATAACATCTGGAGCTTTTTCTCTGTAAACCATACATAGGGGGTCATTACGACCCAGGCGCTAATTGCGCCAACTTTACCACCATGGTGTAAACTATGTTTACACCATGGTGGATGGCGGATTTACCGCCCCATTCCAAGGTGAGTGGGGCGGTAAATCCCCATTTCCCATTTTCCCTTCCCCATTCCCATTTTTGCCCCATAGGGCATAATGGGAGTGGGGAAGGCGCTAATTACGCCACCGTAAATTACGGTGGCGTAATTAGCATCATGGCAGGTTAGCGCCATGGATTTTAACAGCTGCTAAAAGCAGCCGTTAAAATCAGAATCAGGCGTTAAGGGTTAACGACGGCGTTAACCCTTAACGCCTGGGTCGTAATGAGGCCCATCGTATTTACTCCTTCCACTCACACATTTGCAGCTGACCTTGATGACATCTTAATTGATGTTTATTGCCACTCCAGATACCCTTGGGTGGGGAGCGCTATATAAATAAACACACCTCAGACAATGTCAGCAATTGCAATACTGTGCTGTGTAATGTTTCACCGGGGCTAAACTTCAGAAGTCAGCTGCAATGTTTCCATATTCAAGCTGCCAGAGCTTAAATTCCTCCTCTTTTTAGTCGCATGGTGTGTTACATCATACTCAGGGTTCATAATTGAGATTGGATGAGCAGGAGATAAAATTAGCACCTGGGTGTTGTGCATCAACCTAAAGACAGGAGCCATTGCAGGGGAACCAGGAGCTTCCAGAGATGCCCTTTCACTTGTCCATTTTGTTTGAACCAGTATGTTTAAATGTATATTAGATGTGTTCTAATTCTTCTTTATTAACATTCTCAAATACTCAAAGTTAGTGTCACATTTACATATTTGGAAGGCACCAATTGGCTCTAGAAGTCAAACGTAGCTCCTGGTAGCTGCTGGCTTCAAGCGAACCAGGCTCTATTATGCCAGAAGCAGGAGCTAAATAGCTCCAAGCTCCCCTCAATTTCGAACCCTGCAGAGAATATTGACTTGTAGCAGGAGCATTGCGGTTGTGAACTGATGTACATTGTGACAGGTTGACTTCTGCCCTGCCGGGGTACAAGGATGAGCAGAGGGTAAATTGCCTACTCAGTCCTCACACTTCTGCAAACCAAGAGCCAACACTGCCATAAAGGTAAGAGAGGTGCAGTTAGGAGATATGCCTTCCTCACCTTTTTGGTAGAGTGAGCCATGGGAAGACTATACTCTCAAGGGCAACCATGTGTGACATCAAATTAGATGTGGCTGCAATGATTGTAAACAGTCCCATGTACCATGCATAGCTCATATGCAGAGTTAAAGCTGACACCAGCATGGGCTGTTTATAATCATGATATTATGCAACAGGGGTGCATATTGTGAATGCCACCCCTGTGCTGCATTGACTTTGTCTGTCACTTCAGCTGCCAATAGGACACCAGTGACTTAAACCTGCCCTGTGCCACTTTAGGGCAGGCACTGCACTCAGGCTTCTGCAGAGCGCAGGTGTACACTATGCTTTTGGCATGGAGCTTATGAAAGGGACTTCTGATCAGCAGACAACCCTTTCAGAGATGGGATTACCTACTTTCCTTTAGTAATTAATGCAATTTGAAATATCCAGGGCATCCATTCTGTTGCCAGATGGCAATTGCTCACATGCCCACCCAGCAAAAAGGTTGAGACTCATCCTTCTAAAGATCGGTCTCATCCTCAGGGATAGGATATCTACTGAGCCCATCTGCATTAGAGTGCTGTGACCCAGGTTTGCGTATCCTCCCATGTACATACTTGTAGGGATATGGCCCAATGCAACAACTTGGGGATCTCATCCTCGACAGCCATACACCACTTAGGTGTCTGTGGTCCATGTTGACGGTAAACTGAGACCTAAATATGTAGGGTTTCAGTTTATGAACTGCTGACATGACCATCCTTCTCAATTGTGTCCCAGGTGTATTCTTGCTTGGTCAAGCACCAACTAAGATACACACACTGTTGCTCTACCCCCTTAGAGCTTAGCTGTGTTAACACTGCAGCCATTCTGAACTCAGAAGTGTCTGTCTGTATGATGAACTCTTGCCCATAATCCAGGATCTTCAGGACTGAGGCCTTTCACAACCCATTCTTCAAGCTCTGGAAGTAAGTTTGGAAGACAGAGTACCAAGTGACCTTATTTGGCTTCTTTGTATATGTTACATCATTGAGGGGAAAGGCAAGTGTCCCATACCACTCAATGAAAGGCCTGCAGTAGAGTTTGGGCATTGGGGATAACCCTATCCACCACTGCCTGAACTTTGGCTTGGAGATACTGTTTCTTACCACCACCCACTTAGTGGCCTGGGTAGTAACAGTACCCTGTGCTATCTGACACTTGAATGCCTTGCTCATCAAATCAGCCTGCTACATGGCTACAAGCAGCTGTTTCAATTGAGACAAATAGTCTTCCCAGTTCTGGCTGAAGGCAGCAATTACATTAATAGGGACAGGACCTGATTCACCATCCTCTGACAGTTGGCAGAGCCATTCTTTTAGCCAAAGGGCATCACAGTGAATTAGTAGTGCCTGTCCTGTGTAGAGAATGCTGGTCTCTCTTTTGCTCTCACCTTTAGGGCAACCTGACAATACCCCAAAGTGAGGGCAATAATACTCATAAATTTGGCCGCACCTAACCCGTCAATTAGTTAATCTGCCCGAGGTATGGATTGTGCATGTGTCTTTGTGACAGAATTGGGCCCCCTGTAGTTCACACAAACAAACTTCTGTTTTCTCACTATTGGACTGTTTAGGGACCAGTATCATTGGGCTAGCCGAGAGACTCTAGGAAGGTTCAATATCCCATAGATCCATCATCTTGAAGACCTCCTCCATGATGGTGTCCTTCACCTTTTTGTTCCTCCAGTGAATATTGCTCTTCAACAGCGTATTGCCTTCAGTGGCAATACAATGGATGCACCAATACATTTTACTTGGAGACAGTGAGAACAACGTACATACAGGCCCAGCAGATGCTGAAAGTTCTGCAATTGCTGTTCACTTCAGTCTTGAGATATCTGAACCCCCGCCCTAGACCCATCAGTGGACTCTGCGTGCACCACGTCTGGGAAGGGATCTGTCTACTCCTCAGTCTCATTGTCAGTCGTGAGCACCATCACCAAGCCATTCCAGCAATACTGCGGCTTCAGAAGGTTGACATGAAAGGCCCTGTGCATCTGCCTTTGGGTATTTGTGTCAATAAAGTAGTAAACATTATTGTTCATCACAAGCACCACATAGGGCCCAGCCCACTAATCATGAAGGACGTTGGATTTGACATGTTCCAAAATCCAGACAATCTGTCTTGGAGTATACTCAGTCACTTTGGTCTTTGGCCATGCCAGTGCTTCATGAACTCCTGGCTGGCCTTCAGATTTAAAGTGCTCTGTTTTATGTTCTTGACCATTTTGTATCTGAGGCCAAGCACATAATCCACTATGTCATGGGAATTAGTCCGGGGATTACCCTTCCATTCTCAAAGGAGCTCAAAGGGACTGAACTCTGAACTGCTCTGTGCTCCCTCCCAGTAAATAAACAGAAGGCATGGCAGGAGAATATCATATTTCCTCCTCAGGTGCTCTTACAACCCACCTACTATTCCCTTCAGGATCTTGCTGAACCACTCAACAAGTCCATTGGTCTGTGCGTGAAAAGCTATTGAGAACTTGTGATTAACTCCAAACCTATCCCACCAAACCTTCATACACGTGGATATGAAGTCTGATTACCTGTCAATAATTACTTATTTGGGGATTCCCAAATACGTGAATATTCCAATTAAAGTATTCATCACTGCAGCGGCTTCATGCTTCTCAAAGGTACAGCGTTGGGATACTGTGGGGCATGGTCTACAACAATCAAAATGACCCAGTTCCCTGATGAGGTCTGAGGACCCAAAGGGCTCACAAGGCCCATGCCAATTCTCTTGAAAGGTTGCACAACCATTGTATTCTTAAACTGAGCATACCGGAGACCATTCTCCCACAGCACTTTACGCACCCCAGAGGCTTCCCCCTGAACTTGCTACTCAGCTTATTCATACTGATCTGCCAGAGTGGGATATCTGCTGAATCAGAGGTGATCATCCCAAAGAAACTGGCCTGGAACCCTTCTCATGTGGCCAAAGAAAAGCAAATGCTATGTGATCCTGACCCTGGCGGTGATGTTTTGCGGGAGGATCACATGGGAGGGGACTTGGGTCAGGAAGAATGGGAGTATCCTCTGAATAATTTCTCTGATGACCCCCGTTCTTAATGGCTTATTGTCAAATTGAAGACTTTAATTTGAACATAATTAAGAACATTATGGACTTCAAGTCCCTTAGTACCGAGACAAGGAAGAAGGGTCCAGAGTTACCAGATTGCAATATGTGGTCTAGTGGTCATAATTACTTATTTAAAGGCCCTTCAGATGCGATCTGTTGAACAGCAGGCGCAACAGAAGCAACAGGAGAAAGGAGAGGTCAGCGCTGCTGCTTTGCCAATAGGGGGACGATGTGCAAAGAATGTAGCAGAGGTCGTGGTGCCCAGGAGATGCAGAGGACGTTCAGCGGGAATCAGTGTTGCGGCCAGCTATCCGGATGGAGAGGACCGCTCTCTTTGTCCTGCATCTCGCTTCCAGTGTGAGGACTTCACTGGGGTACGTGTGGAGCAGTGTGAGTTCCATTGATAGACTGCGTGGACAGCAGGAGGCTGACCGTAACTTTCCAACAGGAGGGAAGACCCGATGAGCAATGAAGTAAAAGAAACAGGCCCGGAGGAGTTGCCAAGCAAAACCGGTGTGTTGGTCTGAGCTAGGTAACCCCCAGGGGGCTCCAAAATAGATTGCTGGCAAAAAAGCTAATTTTGAATACCAAACACAATTTCCAGCAGACTGAATTTAACTACCCAAAAGGGAGAGGGCAAACAGAAGGATATTGTAACCCATATTGCCCAGGTCAAAATGAGACAATTATTAAACAAAGTGAATACGGCTTGCTTGAAAGGAGAGACCCAATAAGAGAACATTGCAACCACATTGCCCAAGCGAAAGAGTGGCACATCTATCACAAAGGGGAAACACTTTTCCCAAAGAGGGATATTCAAACAAGGGACATTATTATCTGCATTTCCAAAACCAAAAGATATCGAGGCAGTTTGAATGCAGCTCTCCCAGGAGTTGTAAATCACATTGTCAATAGCCAATAAGTTGTGTGAAAACAAGGCAGAGACAGCAGGAGAAAAGCCCTCATTGTATTAAGCATCAAGGGGGAGAGCATTGTTACCTGCATTGCCAAAAGCAATCAGAACAATGTGAACATCCTTGTGCTTCTGTGCAGCATGTTTATGAAAGACGTTATAAACCTATTGGGTTATCAGTCAAATGATGTATCCCAGACACTGTCGTTGGTTTCACTTTTCCCCTTGAGTTAAGTGTGGAAAGGTGCGAACAAACCTCACCACAAAGTACAATTAGTAGGAGTAGCAGTTAGGTGAGCACACCAGGAACGGGACACAGAGTGGTTAGTCCTGACAGGCGAGTGGACTAGGAATAAGAGAAGAAATGTAATGTGATGAAAAATGATTGATCTAAGAAAATAAACTATTTGTCATTGACCTTTCAATTTGATGTATGAAGGAAGATATTTTTTGATTGAGTAGAAGCTTTAACAATTGTCCTAAGAGTGAGAAAACCTTTTTGAACTGAGAAGTCACTTTGCCAATTGAAGGACATGTTGGATGCAAAGAACTGTGTATTCCACCTGGAGAACTAGGCAAGTGAAAAGAGATTTTATAAAATTGTACTTTGCTTTAAAATGTCCTGAATTGATCCAGGGAAAGGGCTGACCTGCTCACAAGAAGTCCTATTTTCTTCACATTTGAATATATGTTAATTTCCAAAGTTGAAACTGCCAAATGGTTACTGTTGCATGTATTAGGGTGCGGGACAGACATTTTTCAGACATTAGGCCATTATCCATTAGTCTTAGTTTTGTTAGGTTAGGGAAAGTTAGGCGTTTCTCTCACCATTTATTATTTAATACATGGTGACTTGTGAGAAAACTATGTGTCTGTCTCCCATGTCTGACTCCTCACAGACAGTCGCATTGTGTCAGGCTTGTTGGGGGCTCTAAAATTGGGTTTTTAATCGAGAACAATTTTCTTAATATGTGTTGACTGGATTCTAACATTAATTTCTCTTCTGTTTATTTATTCTCTCCCCATTTTACATTTTCATTTCTTTCCCTTATATATTTTGAGTTGCTGAGAATCATACCCTTTTCTTGTTTTTGTTTTCATATTAATTGTACTAATGCATTATGACGTATTGGGCTTTTCAATTACAACAATCCTTTTGCACGGATAGTGTTATTATGCATGGCATTTCAGTGTTTCACCAGCACGATTTGAGAATCACTTATATTCTATTCTGCCTTGATAAAGACCAGATGGTCAAAACTCGTGTTGGCAAGAATGTTGCAGGAATCTCAAACATTGCCTGATCTGAATTGCTTGGCAGGAATCTGGCAGGAATCACAAATAGCAATGTGAATTGCTTCATATAGTACCACTGGGTTTACAATGTAGCATACATAACATTGAATAAAGAGTCTATTATATTTTTCAACAAATCTTGTTGTGTCTTGTCTAGATATGTGAACACATAGGCTTATTGAATGCCCAATAGTGCAATTTGCAATTGATATGGCATTAGCAGTGTGCCATTGTTGTGTACACAAATGCAGCTCAGTATATATTAGTAATATATTTTGTAACAAAAGAGTGAGGCGCAAGAGTAGTACAGGGTACTTCTGCATCTTTTTATCAAACAGAAAGTAGCTGTGATGGCAAACGTTACTGAAGCAGTGCGGATCAGGTGGTCAACAGATTTTGTTTGCCGGAGGAGGTTTGATGAAGATGAGCTGGTACCAGGATTCATAGGCGAGTCGGTTTGATGCTCAGGCTCAAATGTCACAGTCCTGAAGACACCAGGTTCATTCGACAGTGATAAAAAAGCTGTTAGTTTGAATGTCGTTTCAAGCATTGCAAAGACTGAAGTACTTCTTGTTTCAAAGCAACAATGTGCTTGCTGCACAGTCCGACTGCTGAAGTGGTTTGAGGAATGCCACAGTCTGCTCTGGAGGTCTTGCTGGTTCAAATGTTATCGAACACGCTTGAATCATGGTTCAAAGCAGTTCATTGACAAAACCAGAGGGGTCCTTGCACTTCTGGCTTTCAGGAGCCATTAGTCCCACTCCAGGGTCTCAAAGGCCAAGGCTCAAAGGCCAAGGTGAGTCATTTTTCCCAGCTCCAAAACACGGGTAAGGGTGGCACGGCTACTACTGAATGGCGAGGACCTGAGAATCAGAATGGCTGACAGAGAGGTCTTGATCCAGCAGCAATGTTTACACTATTGGTCCCTGGGGATGTGTAGTGTACAGAGCTTGCTTCTGCCTTGGAACACCTGCCTTCACCTCACAGTTGGAGGACTTTAAAAAGGCCATCTCTCCCAGCAAGATGCAACAGAATATTGTTCACGGGTTAAAGTCCAAAAGATGATTCAAAGAAGTGGTGAGAGACCCCTTCTTTTAAAGGTAAAGGTCAACAGGCGAATGAACTAAAGCTAGTCTGCTTTAGGGGTCAAATCCATGCTCTTGAAATGAGTAGACCTTTCCCTTCTGTCATCACACCCAAAGTGCTTTGCGTTAGAGGAAGTATAGGGGACAGGAAGAAGAGAGAGAGGTAAAGAGAAACAAGATTGTGTAATCTTTCCCCAGCTGGACATAGCTATCACTTGCTACACTAGCTCCACCCTCTTCCCTTCTCAATAGTAGCAAAGGCCCCGTTTGTATGCAGCACCCTGGTTTGAGGCTACTCCCTTTGAATCAGTGTGCTCCTTTGATTCCTGGGCTCTGGACAGCTTCCTATTAAGTGGCTGTCTCTGGAGAAAGGCATTGCCCACACACACACAACGATCAAAGAAGAGGCATGGCCATACAGGTTCCTGCCCTGTCATTTGGCTGGAACAGCCTGTCTGGCTCTAATACACATAGCCTCCACAGCTGGATTGGCTCACAGGAGCTGACACATGTGTGATATCAAACTGGATGTGGCTGCAATGAATGAGAGCAATGCCATGCACCATGCCTTAACTCTGGCATAGTGCATAGTGTTGACCCTGTCACTAACATGGGCTGCTTATAATCATGATATTTTGGAACACAGGTGCATACCTTAAACGCCATCCCTGTGATGCAGTGACTGTGGCTGTCACTTCAGCTGCCAAGAGGGAACCTGCTTGTGCTGCTGTAGGACAGGTGCTGCAATAATTGGACCAATGCAGCAGTGCACAGGTGTACACTATGCTTTTTCCTGGAGCTTATGAAAGGGGAATCTGATCAGCAGATTGAATGTGTGATGGATATGGGTTTGTGATATATAGCATTCCCAAAAAACGTTTGGTCCAAATATGGCAACCATAACAAAAATACCTTCATAAGAGATCATATGAATTGCAATCTATGAGACAACCTTCGACTTCTAAATATTATATATGGGATAAAGTAACCCCCTTCTGTATGGTATAACTATATTGAAGTCACCAAGAGGTCCTCTGACCAAATAAAGTAATGAGTTCCTTTATAAGGTCATGGAACTCTGAGATGACTTGAAAATATCCTTTTTTGCATACAGTAGGGGGTATTTTATTCCTTATGATACATGGCCACACACTGGCATCTCCTTTACTACCTGGCCTCTTGCTTAATCTTATGTAAGAGATCTTCCATATGCTCTTCTGTATAATTAATATAGAATATGCATGGATTTTAAAAAAAAAGCTTACAAGCAGCTTGTAATGTGTTGCAGAAAAATAGCTTGTGCTGTTTAATTAAAATTCATTTAACACGTTTTGTGTTTGTGTTTAAAATACATAAAAACATGCTTATTCTTGCTCATATGTGCTAATCTACAGATGTGCACACATTAAACAATCTACCATGAGCACTTCCTTGTCAATTACTGTCTGTAAAGTGTCATAGAAAACTTTGTCAGAAGCAAAGCGTGTGTAAAGCTTGTCACGTCTTTAAGTGCAGCAATGAAAGCTGGAGTTCTGCTCTGTTATGGCTCAAACAGCAGACATTTGGGGTCATTATGAGCCTGGAAGTAGCTGGGCCGGCATATAACGGCACAGCTGCCGCCGGAGTCATGAATTTACCGGCACCCTGCAATGGGGATTTACCAGGGCATTACAGTCCGGTAAATCCCCATTATCGAGTGCCGGTAATTATTATTCCCCATTGGGAATGGGGAGCCCGGATGCACCGGCACCATTCATGAATGGCGCCGGTGCATCTGTCGAGGTCTGCTCGCAGGTGTCAGTCTGCCAGCCAGAACTCGTAGTTTGCCGGTCCAGAGTTACCAGATTGCAATATGTGGTCTAGTGGTCATAATTACTTATTTAAAGGCCCTTCAGATGCGATCTGTTGAACAGCAGGCGCAACAGAAGCAACAGGAGAAAGGAGAGGTCAGCGCTGCTGCTTTGCCAATAGGGGGACGATGTGCAAAGAATGTAGCAGAGGTCGTGGTGCCCAGGAGATGCAGAGGACGTTCAGCGGGAATCAGTGTTGCGGCCAGCTATCCGGATGGAGAGGACCGCTCTCTTTGTCCTGCATCTCGCTTCCAGTGTGAGGACTTCACTGGGGTACGTGTGGAGCAGTGTGAGTTCCATTGATAGACTGCGTGGACAGCAGGAGGCTGACCGTAACTTTCCAACAGGAGGGAAGACCCGATGAGCAATGAAGTAAAAGAAACAGGCCCGGAGGAGTTGCCAAGCAAAACCGGTGTGTTGGTCTGAGCTAGGTAACCCCCAGGGGGCTCCAAAATAGATTGCTGGCAAAAAAGCTAATTTTGAATACCAAACACAATTTCCAGCAGACTGAATTTAACTACCCAAAAGGGAGAGGGCAAACAGAAGGATATTGTAACCCATATTGCCCAGGTCAAAATGAGACAATTATTAAACAAAGTGAATACGGCTTGCTTGAAAGGAGAGACCCAATAAGAGAACATTGCAACCACATTGCCCAAGCGAAAGAGTGGCACATCTATCACAAAGGGGAAACACTTTTCCCAAAGAGGGATATTCAAACAAGGGACATTATTATCTGCATTTCCAAAACCAAAAGATATCGAGGCAGTTTGAATGCAGCTCTCCCAGGAGTTGTAAATCACATTGTCAATAGCCAATAAGTTGTGTGAAAACAAGGCAGAGACAGCAGGAGAAAAGCCCTCATTGTATTAAGCATCAAGGGGGAGAGCATTGTTACCTGCATTGCCAAAAGCAATCAGAACAATGTGAACATCCTTGTGCTTCTGTGCAGCATGTTTATGAAAGACGTTATAAACCTATTGGGTTATCAGTCAAATGATGTATCCCAGACACTGTCGTTGGTTTCACTTTTCCCCTTGAGTTAAGTGTGGAAAGGTGCGAACAAACCTCACCACAAAGTACAATTAGTAGGAGTAGCAGTTAGGTGAGCACACCAGGAACGGGACACAGAGTGGTTAGTCCTGACAGGCGAGTGGACTAGGAATAAGAGAAGAAATGTAATGTGATGAAAAATGATTGATCTAAGAAAATAAACTATTTGTCATTGACCTTTCAATTTGATGTATGAAGGAAGATATTTTTTGATTGAGTAGAAGCTTTAACAATTGTCCTAAGAGTGAGAAAACCTTTTTGAACTGAGAAGTCACTTTGCCAATTGAAGGACATGTTGGATGCAAAGAACTGTGTATTCCACCTGGAGAACTAGGCAAGTGAAAAGAGATTTTATAAAATTGTACTTTGCTTTAAAATGTCCTGAATTGATCCAGGGAAAGGGCTGACCTGCTCACAAGAAGTCCTATTTTCTTCACATTTGAATATATGTTAATTTCCAAAGTTGAAACTGCCAAATGGTTACTGTTGCATGTATTAGGGTGCGGGACAGACATTTTTCAGACATTAGGCCATTATCCATTAGTCTTAGTTTTGTTAGGTTAGGGAAAGTTAGGCGTTTCTCTCACCATTTATTATTTAATACATGGTGACTTGTGAGAAAACTATGTGTCTGTCTCCCATGTCTGACTCCTCACAGACAGTCGCATTGTGTCAGGCTTGTTGGGGGCTCTAAAATTGGGTTTTTAATCGAGAACAATTTTCTTAATATGTGTTGACTGGATTCTAACATTAATTTCTCTTCTGTTTATTTATTCTCTCCCCATTTTACATTTTCATTTCTTTCCCTTATATATTTTGAGTTGCTGAGAATCATACCCTTTTCTTGTTTTTGTTTTCATATTAATTGTACTAATGCATTATGACGTATTGGGCTTTTCAATTACAACAATCCTTTTGCACGGATAGTGTTATTATGCATGGCATTTCAGTGTTTCACCAGCACGATTTGAGAATCACTTATATTCTATTCTGCCTTGATAAAGACCAGATGGTCAAAACTCGTGTTGGCAAGAATGTTGCAGGAATCTCAAACATTGCCTGATCTGAATTGCTTGGCAGGAATCTGGCAGGAATCACAAATAGCAATGTGAATTGCTTCATATAATGGCGCCGGTGCATCTGTCGAGGTCTGCTCGCAGGTGTCAGTCTGCCAGCCAGAACTCGTAGTTTGCCGGTTTGGTAACAACGGTGCAGGTAGCTTACCGGCACCGTTGTTACCGGACCGGCAAACTTGTAATGGAGCCCACTGTGAGTTCACAACCAAAGTGTAATAACTGATTACAGAGCGGTTGTGATGCCATGTTCTTATTACAGGTCAGTTGTGGTGTCACAACTAGCCTGTAATAAGAACATTATTTCCAAGCTTTTATACGGATATTGCAGGCTACCTTGTATTTTTCATCATTACATGTTTAGTGACTGCCACTAAATTCCATATTTACAGGGCCACAGCGCTTCCAAACCTACCTGTGAAGGAAAGTAAGACCCTTGTGCACACAACGGTGATTGTAGATAGTGAAAAAAGTGAGACTTTATATTTCATTAGAATATATGTACGTGTGTGAAAATGTATGTGTGTATGAGTTATTTATTGTATAAATCTAGTTAAAAAGCAAAAAGAAATACTGTACAAATAGGGGTAATACAACAAGAGGAGCACACGGAAAGCTGATAGAAGAGAAGGAGAAAGGGAGAATAGTTTTTCTGTCAAGAAATCGACGTGGGGGGGCTGTCAGTCGGAAAACAATATCTTGCAGGCAAAACACCCTCTTGGCGTGCTATGACAGGTGTTTCAAGAAGCAGCATCGACCAGCCTGCAGAAGCAGGAGGCTGGCTCTCCACATTTAATAAAATCTGTTTGTAAACAGCACAACTGTCAAACAGCACAAACTCGATAGATAATGTCCTAAAACATCAGAATAGGCAAACACGCAGTCTCTTCCTATGTATTCTAAGCGTAGAATATGCTGTTTCAATTATTTAATATGTTATTTCACATTTATAGAGTAACTAGGGGGGTCCGGTGCGCGGAATGGCAAAGGAACAGACATCTTATTATCGGAGGAAGGTGGCAGGTTCGCTGGAGGATAAATGCGTTAATGTGCTGCCACCCAAACTGACTTTTCTAAATTGTAAAGAGCATGCAGATTGTGACCGCAGGAGGCCGCGTGGTAATGTTTGCATTTCCCCCCACTGAAAACAGGGCCGGCCCATAATAACCTCATTACAACGTAAACACTTACATAAACACATTGGGCTTCATTATGAGTATGGTGGTAAGGCAACAACGTTGCCGGTACGGGTGGCGGCAGTGCGGCACCCGCGAGCACAGCTAGTCAGACGCAAAGGCACCGTTGTAAACAGTGCCGGTGCATCCGACGTCCCCATTCCCATTGGACTCAAATGGGAATGGGGATGTACCGGGCCCGGCACCCACAAAATGGCAATTACCCGCTGGCCCGGAATAGCCCAATAATTGCCCATTCGCGAGTGCCAGACCCGGATGCAAGTTTGGCGGTAGTCATGCTGGCTTTACCATCAATGCTAGCTCTAACCTCATAATTAGGCCCACGATAAGTGGCTACATGGAACAATATGTGTTTAAACATTCTGCTAATTAACCAACCATATGCTTAAGTGAACAGACACAGAGGCTAGTGCTGGATGACCGAGAGGGTGATAATAAAGGAAGGGTATCAACCAAAAATGCAAAACAAATATATTATAAAAAACAGAACAACAATGAAGTTATCATTTTTGGCACTTTGGAGACGAGCTTTAGACTGGGATCCTCGCCATTCTTGAGCTCAGATTATGTGGTTTCTCAAAACAAACACAGGGGTAAATTCTATCACAGAATGACATAGGATAGACTTGCAGATCAGTCAAAGGGTAATTAACACAGGATAATGGCCACGACCTCAAGTTATGGCCCAACGAGAAGTTGTGAGCCATAAGTTGGGGAAGGACAACGTTTCCAAGCAATAATGAACCCTTGCAAGGAATGTAAGGCTGTTTGAAGATAGTGGTCATAGCCATATAGGATTTGTTGTTCGGGTGATAAAGTAAACATGTAAGAAGTGATTAAAGCAAATACAAAAAAACGTGTTGGTAAATTAAATGTGGTTTTGTTATATAATATTTAAATATAAAGGCTGTCTTTCAAGGGTAAACATTTTAATTGACTATTGGGCGGACTGAGGTAGTTGTATCATGTGCATGCATTATGTGTAATGTGAAAGTGAATGGTTTCTCTACAAGAAAATTAAAGAATTGTTCCATGTTAAGGTTTTGATTTAAGGCATTCCATGTGTCTTGTTCTAAGTAATCTTCAGGGAAATTGCAATTCTGTTTTTTTCAATGCACAAACAATGGGCCTCATTACGACCCTGGTGGTAATGGGTTAACGGCGCCGTACAAGGCTGCGGCGCCGTTAACCCATTAGCGCCTTACTACGAGGTCCCTTTGCGGGACCCGACCTGAACGGCAGGTCTAGACCAGCCATTAAAGTAGGGACCCGCAAAGGGACCTTGGTGCTAAGTACGGTACCGCAATTTGCGGTAACATAATTAACGCCTTCCCCAGTACCATTGAGCCCTATGGGGCAAAAATGGGAATGGGGAAGGGCCAATGTTCAATGGGGAATTACCGCCCCGCCAACCTTGGAATTGGGTGGTAATTCCCCATTGAACATTGGCGGACTCGTTACGATACCGGCACCAACCATGGTGCTAATAGCACCATGGTTTAGCGCCAGTATTGTGATGAGGGCCAATGTGTCTGCTGTGTCCTTGACTGCTTCTGAAGCCAAAATACTTGCTGTGCAGTCAATACCAATAGTTGTTGACAGCATTCTGAACATTCTGACTGGCTGCTAAGAGACTATAATGCTATTTTTCCTTTCAGACAGGACATTTGGCCTCATCACACGTCCAGCGGTAACCGTGCCGGTAAACCGGCAGGTTGCTACCGGACTTGCACATTTTACCGGTGCCTGACTTGCCGGAGACACCGTGCCATTACAGTTCTGGTGGTCCGGGAAGTTAGACGCCGGTAAACTGTTAATCCCCGTTTCCATGGGATTCGAGAACACAGAAGCACTAGCACCATTAATACCGGTGCTGATGCTTCTGTGTAACTCTGCAGGTGGGTGCCGTTCTGCGTACTAGGTCTGACGCTGGCGGGTGGGACGGCGCCCGCAGAGACGTACTGGCCCGGTCAGTAACAATGGCCTTGGTAGGATTATCAGCATTGTTGTTACCGGACCGGCACAGTCAGAATGAGACCAATTGACTCAGCTAAACAATGCCATACTTCCAGGAGTTCTTTTACTTTGTAACATTTGCTAAAAAGTGGAAACGATTTATTCCATAAGAGCTGCTTATAGCTTCACAAAGGAGTCAATTTAGGGGTTAATGTACAAATCACATATAGTCTATTGATATTTCAAAGGTGCCACTAATGATTTCATTGATGATTACAATAAAAAAAAGATGAATTATGCCAATCCTTTACACTGTATGAGTCTATGTAGTGAAAGACCAATCCCCTGGAATAAACTGAGAACAGAGAACAGAAATAGTTTTTAGATTGGGACAGAGGCATTGCCCACACAACTTTGTTTTGTACAGTAGATGTCTGCCTATTACTTGCTAATGGGATAAAAGGGTGTTCATGCAAAATGTAAATAGCTATCTGCATACTCGAGAGAACTTTTCAACAAAGCAAAAGAGAATTTCACAAACTGGAACCATTGTTAGGACCTATAAGTATAATTCCAGAGACTGTGTCAACGCTAAGGACATGCTAAGAAATATCCTAAGGAAGTTGGAATTTTGCTAAATATAAAAATATAAGGGCTAGACATTTGGAGTTGTTTTACCAGCAAAAGAATTAATCAGGCCCTAGAAAATGTACTGGAGCTTTAGAACATGAATTAACTATTCCAGGATGGCATCGCATGTTCCTAATATTGTTGGCAGATGGTGAACTGGTGGCTTATAATATAAGATCCTTTGTGTTCAAACATTGTATCTTGCCATGCATGTCATTTAACTTTGGAAAACACTGCATTTCCAGTCAACTTGAAATGAGACATGCCTGAACATGTAGCTTGAGTCCGATTGGAGCGGAAGCTTCAGGAATGCCCCTGACAAGATGGAGGCCACAGTATCACCTAATTCATCGTGTATAAGCTAGTTCTCAAGGCCAGGCCCAATACATTTTGCCAGATACCAGCAAATGTGTAAGTAAAAAGGGAGCTGTCACATCCATCAATGTCAGGCGCTCACATAAATATTCATTTAACTGAAGCTGTGGAACTGCTTATCTGATGATCTGTGCAAAGGGAAATAAGATTAGACTCGGCAGATATTAATATTATGAAAGAGATGTTATGTGTGATACTGACCAAATCAGAATGTATACTTCTTGTTGAGTTAAGGAAAAGTACACGTGAGATATGTTAAGTTAAAAATATAATCATTTAAAATGTGTTGTTTAAGTATCGGGGTCTTGGAATAGCAACTTAAGGTGGCCTGCGCCTCTAGGAGTGTTGCATGCTTGTCCGGAGAATACCCCTTGCTCCGTTATAATTGTATCAGAAAAAGGAAAGCCATTCCTGCTTCACTTATTGCACTGCGCCACAATAATCATGCAAATCAAATTGTCTTGGTGAGTCCTAATATTCATTAGGCATCATGGTTCTTAGTAGTATGTTCTGATTGCCCTCAGTGAGACACGTGTTTCGGCAGATTCTATGCCTTTTTCAATCAGGGCTGATCAACATTTGTTAAAACAGAGGATGTAAGATTGATAAAAAAAAAATGTGCACATTTTGGCAAAATCAAAACGGTATTCAATTCAAAGTAAATCAAAATATGTGTCAAACGTCCCATTCATCAAATGTGTGTCCAAGACATTATTAAATGACAAATAATAGTAAGTTGTGTCACAGAGATAGTGGAAGGGGGGAGTAGGGGAGGAGAGTTTAGGAAATGGGAGAGCGCACATTCATATTCGTACGAAGACAAAAACATGTAAAAAAGATAATGTTAGTATAGTTCCATATTGGTTAACGTAATTGTTTAAATGTTTGGTTATATAGAAAGCTTGGGGTAGTCTCACCCAGTCCCAGTTTTCATTTAAAAAAATTGTTGTTAATGTAAATCTTCAGACAAATTAAAGGTTAAATCCCACCTATAAGAAAAAATGTTTTGTACTCTAACTCCCTCAGGTTATTTGAAAATCCGGCAGGTGTTTCTATTTCAAGACAATGTGGGTGGTGGGATATCTGCCCGATTACCAATTGGTCAGACAAATCAGTGGATGTTCTAAGATGGTGGTCAGTAACACGGAGAGATGTAAAAACTGTAAAGGGACTATTGTCACCAGGGTAACGCCATCAAAACAAATATGCACGTTTGCATATCGCTGCCGACGCAAGGAGACTGACAGCCTAAGCTACAGGTAAGTTCTGACTGCATACAAGTGAGTAGATGTACGTTTTGCGCAATATGAAATCCGTATTTTGAATAGTGGGCATGTTAACTGAATGACGGCATATCCGAATAAGCATGCCGACCAAACGAATTGATAACAGCGAAAGGCGGCATAAGTCACTAATGGTAAAGCGAGTCGCTGGCACTCTGTAATGTTAGTAGCAGTATACCAAATTCGAGCAAGTAGATAGACGTTTGCGAAGGATGAAAGTCTTTATTTTTGATATTTGGTTGTACAATCTGAAGAACGTATATCTAAACATAGTAAGTGTATCCATTTAAGTAATAAAAGCGTAATGCAGCACAACGCGCTAATGGGAGAGTAAGCAGCTCACATATTAAATGATTAGCAATAGTACCACGTGGCCACAAGCGCGAACTGCAGAACAAGCAGTGCGCTCATTTAAAATGCACTGTCCACCTCCTGAACATGCATTATATTAGACCGGGCACGCTGTGACAGCACAATGACAACCGAGTATTTTGCAAATGATGTACACTAATTGGTCATAGAATAGAAGCAATACGAGTTAGCACCTGCCAGATTTTCAAATAACCTCAGCGAGCTACAGTACAAATTTATTTTCTTATAGGTGGGATTTAACCAGTAATTTGTCTGAAGATTTACATTAACAAAAATGTTGGGAAATTAAAACTGGGACTGGGACTGGGACTGGTAAAACTACCTCAAGGTTTCTATATAACCAAACATTTAAACAATTACATGAACCAATATGGAACTATATTGGCATTATCTTTTTTTTTTTTTTTTGTCTTCGTACGAATTTGAATGTGCTCTCTCTCATTTCCTAAACTCTCTTCCCTTACACCCCCCCTCACACTATCTCTGTGACACAAATAACTATTATTTGTCATTTAATAATGTCTTATTATACCTGGTGGACACACATTTGATGAATGGGACGTTTGACACATATTTTGATTTACTTTGAATACCGTTTTGATTTTACCAAAATGTGCACTTGTTTTGTTTTTTATCAATGTTACATTCTCTGCTTTAACAAATGTTGATCAGCCCTGATTGAAAAAGGCATAGAATCTGCGTGTCTTACTAAGGGCAATCAGAACATACTACTAAGATCTATAATCATTTAAACATTTGTATTTTTATAATGGAAGATTATGGAAACTAATGACACATTGACTTTTTTTTTGTTTTACAAAGGAGAAGATATTCTCTGTATTTGTGTAGTGTGCTCTATTGTTTACTCAGTTTCCTGCGGTCTTTCCTTTTCTTTTTCTATTTCTATTTCCGCTAAAGCAATTTGTAAGATTTTTAATGTAGCGATTGTCCAAGACGTTTTTTGTCCGCTTATCAAACGGGGCCATCAAGTCGCTTCCTCGCGATCCGAGAAGGGCTCTAGGACAGACAATAGGTCGTTTTTTCTGATTGTTCGCATTGCCGGGCATGACATCAGTAGATGGCGAACTGATTCGACTTCCTCAGCCTTTTTTACATAACCTGCAGAAGATTGTTTTTGTTAAGCCTCTGATGTACAGAATTTTGTTAGTCGGTAGTAAGTTCAATCTTGCTCTTAGGAAGAACTGTCTTGACGGTCTATTAGGGAATTTTTAGTAGATTTCCGCTAGGTCATTTGCTTTTCTTGGGAGTAGTAGCAGGTGGCTTAGGAGTTTGTTCTTTTCCACCCTCTCTGAGATGCTTATCCAGTCTAGATCTTCTATTTTATGTTTTATTCTCAAAGGGTTTTGTTGTAGCTCATCTTGTGTACATGCAATTGACTCCAGGTTTCCCTTTTTTTAGCCACCCATACAGATAGCATTTTGGTCTCCTGACTTGATTTCTGAATTAATCAGTTTGTACAGGGGTGATGACCCGGTAATAAGATGTTTCTAAAAAGCAACATGCTGCTGTTTTCCGCAGTAGTTTTTAGAGAGATGAGTCCCAGCTCTCTCCTAATGGTCAGAACTGAGGTTGATTTGGGGAGGGACAACACTGACCTTCAGAAGAACCCTTACATTTTTTCCCGGATCTCGTCCGGTAGCTTTGGCATTGCCTCTGCACCATATATAAAGCACGGGACCACTTTCGCTTTGTAAAACTTGAGTAGGGGGATCAGAGAGAAGCGGCCGAATTTGTTATCCAACATGCGGGCTTGTGTTTTTGTCTAGATTAATTTTTCCATGTTTGCTTCTGAGCGAGTGTTATCCAGCATGACCCCCAGATATTTGAATTTGGGCACTACTTCGATTTTGATGTTTTCCAATTGCCATGATGTACCGTTTGCCCATTTGTTTTTTTTCTCCAGAATCATTATCTTGTTTTTTTTTTGCCAATTTGCAGCTTGTTGGTTTCGATGTAGTCTGCTAAATTGGTTAGTTGACACTGAAGACCAATCAGTGTTTGGTCAACCAAGGTGATATCATCAGCATAAAGCGTTCTTTGGACGGTGTCCCCCAATTTTCGGTGGAAATGCTTGCACGGTTGTTGTCGAATCTTTATAGTCGCCTATAAAGGCTGTAAACAGCGCAGGTGCCAGGGAGCAGCCCTGCTTCACTCCTCTTGTTGTAGGAATTTCTTCCGATAGTGTACCATTTCTGTTCAGCTTCAACCACATCAATGTTCCACTGTGAAGGGCTTTTATAGGCTCCAAGATCTTCTTTGGGCAGTTGGCGGCGGTCTGTGAATGCTAGGTACAGCTTTGTAGGCCCTTCTTCAGTTTTGCTTTTAAGGATACTCAGGATCATAATATTGACGCTGGTCCCAGAATGTTTTCGAAATCCAGCTTGAAACGGGTCATTGAGAGGAGTAGAATGGACCCAACCTTGAAAGTCTCGTAGAAGGAGCGAGCCAAACACTTTTCCACTCATGTCGAGGAGTGCGAAGCTGGCACTCCTCGACATGAGTGGAAGGACATGGGTTTGGGAAGGGTTGTCCAAAGTCAAAGCTATCCCATGACTCCATCAGTTCCAGCCATTTTGCTCCTCTTTTTTCTGACTACGTAGGTTCTTGATTTGGTCTTCCGATGATAGGGGGCACCAGGGACGTCATTTGGGGGTCGCCAGAGGTCGCAAGAGCGACCGCTGCCGATTGGCCAGCGACCTCTGTCAATCTCTTGCGACCTCTGGCCATCGACCAATTGGGACCACCACCACTGTGATCCATGACCTCAGTAGCGTTCTGTCCGCGGTGCATTTTTTGAAGACCATGTTGATCAATGTCGACCATTCCTCTGGGAAGTTTTTGAGGTCGATATTCGTAATTCCGTCCGGATTGGGGGCCTGCAAATCTTTTAATTTGCAAATGGCTGCTTGGATGTCCTCTTTGTTTGCTAGGTCAGTCCAACCTGCATTGCTCTTAGTGAAGACAGCGTGTCCCATCTCCAATGGTCCTCTGACGAGTACCGTGAAGTGATCTATCCAGCTGGCTTCACTCACACTGTTCGATTGGGAAGCCTCGGTGTGGGCTCCTACTTGTTTAATCAGAGTCCAGAAATCTCTGGCATTTTTACCCCCCATTTTTTTCAGCATTTCTTCAGAGTCTCTTTGATATAGAGTGATCCGCTGATTTCTTATCCATGCTTTGTAAGACTTTGCTTCTTTGTTCAGTTCCCTTTGTGCTGCTGATGAATTCATGGATTTTGCCTTCCTTCTTAGGTATCTCAAGACGGCTCTTTTCTCTACCAGCTGCTTGTCGTATTGGTGCATAATGGGATCTCTCAGTGCGGGCTTTTTTCTTATCTTAGTCTTGTATGGGCTCAGTAGCGGTTGGTAGTCCGGTTCTATCTTGGCTGGAGATTTATTGCCAGCCAAGTGCTTGCGGTAGTTGAGTGTTAGCTTTCTTATTCTTGGCTCTGTTAGCTTTAGTCGCGTCCCTTGGCTATTTCACTCGATTTGTAGTTCGCTTCTCAGTGCTGCTCGGCTGGACGTCTCCCAGGTTGCTTTGAGCAGGTTGTGATCGCTTGCAGCGGTTTTTATAACTTCAAAAGAGGTCGCCAGCTTCAGCATATTTTCAGACACGAATATGTAATCGATTTTTGCGCTTGAGATGTCTCTTTCCCACGTTGGCCAACGCTTTGGGTTTGGGAAGGCTTGTCCAAAGTCAAAGCTATCCCATGACTCCATCAGTTCCAGCCATTTTGCTCCTCTTTTTTCTGACTACGTAGGTTCTTGGTTTGGTCTTCCTATGATAGGGGGCACCAGGGACGTCATTTGGGGGTCGCCAGAGGTCGCAAGAGCGACCGCTGCCGATTGGCCAGCGACCTCTGTCAATCTCTTGCGACCTCTGGCCATCAACCAATCAGAGGAGGAGGGGGCGTGGCCACAGCATGCTGCGACGCTTGTGGTCCTCCATTTTGATTTAGTTGCGCACGTGTAAACATGTGTGCTTGCTCCCTGATCAGCTCCTGCTGTTCCAGTCCATCCAGTGACCCGTGCCCTACTCACTCCACTGAAGAAGGCCAGGCTAGGCCAACTGCAGCGACTTGGTGAGTACTGGTGGGTCAAGGCGGGTGTCGTCGTGTGTGTGTGTGTGGGTGGTGGGCAGGCCGCCATTGCAGCACTGCCACCGTCGGCGCTCGGTGCGCGCTGCTGCAGTGCTGGGTGGATTTCTTTCATTTTCGTTTTTATTTATAGCCTGCCTGCTGCGGGGCGCAGCCCCAGGACCCGGCGGCAACGCCACAGGCGAGGGCACACGGCCCCCGGCACGGCAGAGTCTCTGCCGTGCAGTTGGCCGTGTGCCCTCACGACTTCTGGTGCCCCTGCCCCTGCTGCATGACTCCAGTCATCAATAATGAGCTGCCACTTTATCTAGCGGTAATCACACAGAACCGGAGGAAAGCTGCCGCTCTGTAAGGGCCTGATTCCCCGAGGGTTTTCCAACGGGACTGCGCCATTATAAAACACCCCTGTGAATTAGGCCCGGGCATCTCTGCTGTTTCCGGTAAGCATCGTTGGGGCAGATTCGCTATCGCTTTCTGAACTGCACTCCCGGATCGAGAAACAAATTAAATGCTTGGGAGCGCACAGGTTAACGTAGCTAGCGTGGATGGCAGGAGGGGCCATGTGGTATACTCGCAATGCATAGGCACTGAGGTGCTTTATTCCATATCGCGCACGCTGCCAAGATACATAAACATTGTGTGTGCGCGCGTGTCATGAACACTCGTTACTATTTTTTTTAAGTTCATATGCAAACGTGCGCTGCTTTCACCCTGGTATATATAACATGCAAAGAAATCAAATATGTATTGCATCACTTTAATTTCTTTGACGGTATTTACATTCATATAAAAGGTATGAAAATATTGCATCTCAAGTTTATTTCATTCCTGCAGCGCTTTTCGCGCTTTTTTTTCATAAACATGGTGTGTTCATTGTCTTTCAAGGTATGATAGCCGTCCTACTTTCTATACTGAGAGCAACGCACGCCACGTGTTATTTACAGTGCGGTCCTTGCACGGCCCAAGCAAGGGTTGCTTCCAATAGAAAGGGGATTTGTGTCCGAGCCGAAGACACCGGGGGTAAATGACCTGACCTCGGTCTGCGGGCTGATACGAAAGGGCATGAGAAGTGGGCAAAGGTATGAAAGTTGAAAGGCACATACAAGATTTGGACTTGAACTAAAGGGAATGTGCTGGCGTGTCAGTGATCAGAAAATGGCAAATGCATTTATGTTTACTGGCCATCAAAATGTTTTGTGCTGCCACTGTCAAAGAGGGTGGAACTTCAGGGCGATAAAGAACGGCTATCACAACAACACTGGAAAGGTCGCTGAAATTCCACACCTGGCAGCCACAGCCTATAGTGCTGGGCCTTGGGAAGAAAGCAACAGTGCTCAAATCCCGGAACTGACAGGCTGGAACAACTGCACTGCTGGCTTTGAAAGTGCATCATCGTCAGTCAACCTCTGACCTGCAAGGACCTGCTCTGTAAATGATGCCTTTGCCCTGAAGATAGTGAAGTTTAATTTGGATAATCAACCACATTAGATCCTCCTTTGCAGTTTATTTGTGGGAGCGCCCGTATGCAGGGCAGTTGAGGGATGCCTGCGATTTTGGTGATCAGGTGAGAGGGGGTGGGGATCAGTTGATGGGGGGACTGGCGAGGGTGGGGATCAGGTGAGAGGGGTTCCATGCGAGGTTGTGGATCAGGGCAGATGAGGGGTTTCTGCAATGGTGGGGATCAGGTGAGCGGGGGGCTGGCGAGGATGTGGGTCAGGTGAGGTGAGAGGGGTGCGGGCGAGGGTCGGGAACAGGTGAGACGGGTACTGCCGATGGTTGGGATCTAAAAATCTTTTTGGCACCCTTCTTGCATTACATCTGTGAAATGAGGTGCAGGGAGAGGGCAAATGGGACTGTTTGATATGATAGGTTATTTATAACAAGCTTAATAGCCAGAGGTTTCTAAGTGCGGACCGAGGGATCGAACCTTTGTTGCGCGGACCGAGGGATCGAACCTGTGTTGCTCCATGTCGTCTTGCTTCCAAGGCGAGCACGTTGCCCCTGAGCTATCCTCCCGAGACTCTGAAGATCTGAAGTACATTTAATGATACAGAACCAGAACTATTGAGCAAGTCTAACATCATCATCAGAATAACTCAACACTGTTGTAGTTATACAAAAGCTAATATATTTAAAGGGATGGAATTACTCAGAATGTAGCAGCACTATTCAATAACCCAAAGTGCTTAAGCATAGTTAATGTGAAAATACTACATTTCTCACCATTGGGACAGTACTGCCACTTCTCACGGAGGCTGCTACACCTTTTATGGGGCAGCACTGATCCAGCCTACTGGACAGCTTCACTTTTAATGGCTTTATTTTTAACAGCACAGTGCGTGTACATCTCAGCCATTCTGGTTTACATTTATACAGACCAAATTGTTATTTCTCAGCAGGACCGCAACACTATACCATTGTGTTCTGTATGTTGGGTGCGTCTTCACCACCAATGTGGGTTCATGACACTCTCCCATTCAATTGGCAACAGGCATGTCCCGAGCTGCCTGCTGTCCATAAGCTGCCGCTCAGGATGTTGGAAGCCATGATGGGGAAAGGGATAGAAGGCTCGAGCCTTTAGGATAGCAGAATCAGCAAAGTCTTAAAACCTGCTCACTCATTCAGCAGTGAGGGGCCATGTGTCATGAGCACTGCTCCCGAGAAGCCAAGTCAAGCCCAGCATCCCCGGAAGCAGGCTCACGACCCTTGTCCCCGGCTCCAGCAAACCCCTATTGGGGCCCTTTGGACCATGTCCTGGCGCCTCTGGCGCCAGGCTCATAAGGAACCTCAGTCCCGGCGCCAGGCTCATAATTCTTGCAAAGGTGCTTGGGTGGACCTACCTGTAGCAGACCATGCTGCATACTCACCTTTGCAAATGCTGGCAGGATGAAGTCCCCAGCCTTATGCTGGGAGGAACTATTCCTTGAACTGGGACTACTTTCTTACCTGGGTGGGGCTGGTGCCACTCCTTAGCTCAGGAACACAGGAACTCTTTTACCTGGGCGAGGCTGAGGAAGAAGACACCCAATCACTCCAACACTATTTAAACCACACCAGATTGGGAAAACGTGCTTCGCGTTATTCTGCATCTGCAGCAGGACGCTCACCGAGTCAGCTCCAGCATTCCAGTGACATCTCCAGCTTCAGCTCAGCAACCTGTGGAAGAAAGACACGAGAACTATACTTACCATCCCGGAATCCAGACACCGGCAGAACCTGCAAGCAAAAGAAACATAAGGTTAGCAAGTTGCAACACGTTCGCAGCCGCGCTCGCTTACCTGATCCATCTGTGCTTTCACGGATTCTTCGCAGCCTTCTCTTCAGCAGCCTAACAGCACCTGTAAAGACAAAGAACATTGTTAAGTTTGAATCGGGTGAAGGCGGCCGCATTTACTCTTCTTACCTGCTTTTGTGCGCGTATTAGGATCTCTTCAACCGCAGCAGCCCGGCACCTGAAAACAAGAAAAGACATTATTTAAGTGCCATTAAAGACTGCAAGAAAGCCTAACACTTACGTGTTTCCCCACGTGCATCCGCGACTGGGAAAACGCCCGCAAGGTCCCGACACCTGCAAATAAGAAAAGAACATTGTTAGAGGTGCTATAATAAGGTCAGATCATTATACTCACGTACTTCGCACGTGCAACGGCAACGGACGAACAACGCCCGCAACATCTCAAGACCTGAAAACAGAAAACAAGGGACATTATTGAGGTGTCATTGAAATTCCCATACCTACGTACAACCGCACATTTCGCGCTCTCAGTGACCACGCCCTCAGCATCCAGGCACCTGAAAAAGACAATGCAAAGACTTCATTAACGGTGCCCATCTCTTCAAGACTATAAACTCTTTATACCTACTGGCATCCGCTCGTGCAGTAACGGCGGCATCACCTTTTGGCATCTCAGCACCTGTGCCACTTCTAAGGCCACAAAAGACTTTGAGGACCTCCAGTGACGTAACTGGAACCCACGCACCCCTGCATAAGTCGCAGGATGGAGAGCCCAGCATTTATACACCTAAGGTGAGAGCTCACCAGGACATTGGACTTTCGGAGAGTTGGCGATTAGTGAGGAGGAATTCCAGCCAAACGGTCATTAACCCTTTTTTCTTCCGCCTGCAGAAACCTTACCCTGCAAGCCAGACGGTCAATAAGAGGAAGCCCAGTCCAGAGAGTCATCCGAGCTCTACGCTTCTCAATTGAGGAGACTTTAACAGTTCAGCCGGGACCAGCGCCTCCGTGGGAATCAGGTGAGCGTTACACCATGGGCCAAATTGAGCCTTATCCCACATACAAGGGGTTGTTACCCCTTTAGAATAAGCTCTCTCAGACACAAGTTATCACCCCTGTTTGACTCCTAGCTGGCTCAGCTTCCACTTGTGTGGTTTGTTTCATTTAAGTTCCCCTGTCGTTCACTGCTTGCAATAGACTTTTGATTTTATGTGGGGCAGGCCCGGCTGGATAACAATGAAAGAACAAGCAACAGCTTAAAACACCACCAGCAGGAGTCCCTCCAGACTGCCCCAACAAGTAGCAGATGATTTCTGTGTGTGTGTCCCCTTTATTGCGTGGCCGAGGGGGTTAGCTTGTGTTCAGGTGGGAAACTACCCATTGGTCTTTACTGCAGGGCAGCGAATAATACAGTGATTGTCACCAAATAATACACGTCCCGATATTTGCGCTTTCCCCCTCTACTGTCTCTGTGGAGTCGCCACACTGCACCATTACAGCATCCATTTTGTCCCCGCTCCACGAGACAAATCTGGGACTGGACCTGTGTGTGTTGTCAGGATAGAGAAAATATGAACTCAGGCTTTGTGGGACGAGGGAGTGTTTTATAATCAACTATTTTATTACATTTTGTCTTTGATAGATCATGTGAAGCAATGATGAGCCATCTAAGCAGCAACTTCCTTTAAGCCAGACACCAGCTGCCCCACAGCTACAGTTCTGTCTTCACAATGCCATCACCGTATCCTTGATTTGTAGTCACCCAAGCAATGATGAGACACACCCAGTCAGTGTCCTCTGTGAAAACCAGCCCGGCACCATCGGCATCACAGCCAGTATTCTGTGACCTCAAAACAGCACCTGCCATACATGCAACCTCTTCTCTGCCAAACACCTGCAGCTCCACTACCAGAGTTCTGTGACCTCAAAACAGCACCTGCCATACTTGCAGCCTCTTCTCTGCCAAACACCTGCAGCTCCACTACCAGAGTTCTGTGACCTCAAAACAGCACCTGCCATACTTGCAGCCTCTTCTCTGCCAAACACCTGCAGCTCCACTACCAGAGTTCTGTGACCTCAAAACAGCACCTGCCATACTTGCAGCCTCTTCGCTGCCAAACACCTGCAGCTCCACTACCAGAGTTATGTGTCTTCTTGATCTCTTGCCATTGAACACTCACAGACCTCTCCTCTGGTTTCCAGTCACCTAAGCAACAACCTGCCTTCAAGTCAGAATCTTCACCTTTCATGCCATTGAAACAGCAGCACCAGCACGTCTGTCAAGCCACTGTTCTGCTCAATCTAGTAAGAAACTACATTTGAAGTCTTATGATCAGAGTGAAGGAAGAGCAACTGTTGGGCATTATCCCAAAATCTATACAATAGTACTAATTGTTGGAATGTGTACCATTATGGAGAGGTGCGGGGTGTGGAGGACAATGAACATGTAGCAATAGTAACCTAGGCATATAAAGAGTGTTGGTGAGTGTGGGAGTAATGCAAAATGCAGCCAGGATTTTTTCCCCCATAAAATATGGGGACAGAACTGATGAGGCTTTTGGTACTGAAGTTCGTATCACTCAGTAATGCACTGTATGCCTTGAACACATTTTGAACTAATCTTTAGACAGCCAAAATAATACAAGAAGAAAAATCATTAAAATCTGAAGGATGCCATACATGTTTTCTAGTGAAATATTCTCCCTCTCCCCTTTTATCGTGGCTTTCCCCTATCCCCATGCCCGCCTATCCGTCCCTGTCCCCCCAGAATGTAGTCCGGTTGAAATAACAGGGCAGATCCACATAAAGAGGGGATTGGGGTTCATACACTTCACGTGGCAACATTGACCTTGACACTGCTACATATGATGATCCATTCTTGTATGAAACACTTCCTGTGATGTCATGTGTGATGTCATGTGTGGGGTGGGGGCGTGGTCACATGAAATCACTTCCGGTGGGGTGTGGTCTAATGACATCACTTTATGTGGGGGTGTGGTCAAATGACATCACTTCCCGTGATGTCACTGCTGGGGGCGTGGCACTGTGATGTCACTTCCGCTACCCCTGGCATTTTGGTGAAATGACGTCCCTGGGGGGCACCAGGCATTCAGGTCTCCGCAAATTATAATATGCGTCATGTCGGTTTCAGCGTAGAGTGAGTCAACTGTCTTTTCAATTCTTTTTTAGGAAGCATTCGTCCATTATATTTTGGGGTTTCCAATAGACGATGATGATTGCAACCAGTAGATTTTTTTCACAATCGCTTCTGGGATCTAACACGGTCCAGCTTGTCAGCACTGCCAGATGGCTCAGAGAAACTGACAGTGTCCATATGATGCTGATGCCACTACCTGAGCAGACCGCCAATAGAATTCCTCCTGATGGGTGACCCAGTGCTCTTTTTTTGCCGGTGAGATTACTATTCTGAACCCGTCAAAATATGGTATTTCTAATAGCCATGTTTCTTGAAAGGCCAAGATGTCAAAGTTGTTCAGATTTGCACCCCCTTTTTGCATCAAGTGTTTGTATCCGCGCGTGTTCCATGAACCCAGATGTAAAGTGGTCGTCGACTGAGAAGGGTCTAATAGCATCCCCGACGGTTGTGACTCTATGCCGTCGGTAGCCAATTGCTATTTCTTGTGCTGAGAAGCCAGGGTTTTTGGCAGCCAGGCCCACAGTTGTTTGATTGGTGAAAGCAGACTTTTTTTTGTAGCAGACTTGATGGTTCGACTGAAGAAGTGTCTAAGTTGTCTAGGAGTTTTGCTGTAGGCGAATTAGCTGATGCACCCAAAGCCTAGTTATGGGGGGGATTGTTAGTTGGCGACGACATCTGAGACGCTCTCAGTGACTGTTTTGTAGGCGTCCTGTTCCCCTTTGGGGCAGGCTTCCTTGAGCCAGCTGGTTCTCTGTTGCTCAGTTGCCTGGACTCTGTCGGCTTTGCCCTGCATCGATGCAATCTGTTGGTATTGTACAGATCTTCCGTTTTGGACTTGCAATGACTACTTTCGGACATTTGCTCTGGCCTGTGTTCCCGGGCGGACGCTGCTAGGCCAGATTTTGCCAGTATTGACAGGTGGAAGCCGCGTAGGGACAGTTCATCTAGAGCTTTTTTAATTGAAGGCGGCAGACTGGCAGCTCTTATGTGCATATAAGCTTTCGCCGGTGTCCCTCTGTGGTATGGTTGTCCTTGCATTGTCCTCTGATTTTAGACTTTTCAGGGTAGTGATTTTGCTGAAGATGTGCATCACTGTTCTTCTGGTAAGCACCATATCTTCCTTGTTTTTTGAGGCTTGTTCTAGTTTCAGGGTCAGCGTCACTGACCTTGGCTCTGGTCTTTCATGCCTGGGACGTCTGTCTCGCGCTGTAGATTTTTCAATCCTCTGATGTCTTTCTTTCGGGCCGCCCCCTAGTCGACCGGAGTTGCTGTTTCTAGGAGATTCCCAGTTGGAATTTTGCTCAGTATTTTTCTACTTTTGCTTTTCAGATTTTTGTGTGCTTTTTTTTACACTTTGGAGACGACCATTAGGCGATTCTGTCGTCGAGGCTCAATGGCCTCTGCTGCTATAATTTTTTCGCTGGGTTCTTCTGCTGTATGAAAGATCATCCTGAGGTTTTCTTTGTCTCTCTGCTCTATATGATTTATCGGATTGTATCTTTTCATTCTGGGGCCTTTGTTTGTCTATGTTGATTATCTGTGCCCTTGCTGACCTCTCTTGGACTTCTTCAGGGGCGTCATTTAGGTGCTGTGAAATATTCATAGAGGCTGTGTGCGCGAGGAACTCGTCTGCCGTTCTTGGAGATTTCAAAGCAGGGTTTTTCAGCCGCTGTTTTTCCGTTATGGGACTTGTTCGATCTGTCCTGGGTTGCAGCTTTTCTTGCCTTAACCCCGGTTTGTTATTTCTTTCTGGTCTTTTTCCTGGACTGATTTTCTCCACATGCCTCATTTTTGTACCTGTTGGGTCATGTAATTTTAGGAGCGCTTGCTTTTTCAGCGTTTGGGCTTCCAAAGCCGTTTGGTTCTGTTCAATAGGGCTTTTGCTGATGTTAGGCTCATCGGTTCTTTGCCTCTTGGTGGCGTCCGCCTTCTGGCCTTTTGCCTTTGGGGTGTGTTTTCTTGGTGAGCTTTCTTTGAAAAAGAAAACCTGCGGTAATATGGGGCTTCCTGCCAGGTTATTGCCATCCTGGGATTTGAATATGCTGAAATTTTCTCAGGGTAGGCCTTTCTTTGGAGCCGGATGCTGTTTTTCCTACTCAGTTTGGGTGCTTTGGGCTGTGTACATCTTCGTTTTTGAGTTGCCTTTTTTGCTGCCTGAGTCTTTGGTGTTTCTTTGGTCCTCCGAGTCATTTACGGTGGGCGGGGAGCAGTTGGAGTCTTTATTGAGGGTGATGATCTTTTTTTCCATCGCCAGGATATATCCTTCTAAGTATATTAGTTTTGTGTGCATCATTGCAGCCATCGTTGAGTGATCTTTCAGGTTGGCATTTATGGCCTTGTATAGCTTACAGAAGGGGGCCAGCGCGATGGTAATGGCCGACATGATTATAGTCATGTCTGGTTTTTTCGTAGGAGTGTCCTTTTGTAGAGGTGGCCAATGATTTCCGAGACTCTGATGCCTCTGTGATCTACTTGGCGAAGGGGCCAGATTTGCTCCCCGGGAAGATGACAGGTGGTTAGAGACATTACTGGTGTTCTTGCGCGATGGTATTGGCATTTCGCCGAGGTCTGTTTCCCCTGCATGAGACTGGGGGCTGATGATGATATTTGATTTGACAGAGTTACCCTCCAGGAGTTGAGGATTGCTTCTGCCCGATGCTGGCCGGGGAGGGCTCTCATTTTGGTCTGGCTGCTCCATAGCTCTTCCTTTCGGTGAGGTCTCATTTCTAGGCAGTGTCTCATTTGTTGTATTCCCCTGGGTTGATTCAGAGCCATCGGGAATGTTGTCTTTTTCTCGATCATTTAATTGCGGTTCCTTAAGTTGTGCCCTTTCCTCTCTGGTCAAGCTGGCAGGGTGTATTGGCTCTGCAGAAGATTTGTCCTTCGTGTCAGAGCTACCTGGATTGTCATCTGATTGTATTGCCGTGACTGTGGATGTTTTTACAGATGCTTTTGCAAACTCGAAAAGAATGCCTGTTTTCCGTATTTTTATGGCTGGTAGGGGCTCATTAATTGCCTCTAAAATCTCTGCATCAGAGAGTCCATCCAAATGATTGTGTTTTCAATTCCCCAGTTTTTTGAAAAAAATCTTTTAGGGAATTTATTTGCGTTATTTTTGCAAAAGTATTTTTTTGTGTAATTGTTTGTGATTTTCTTTGAAATCTGCCCCTCCTATGGGCTGAATTTCTTTTACCCGGCTCTGGCTGGCAGGTATCAGGTTTGTCCATGGGCTGGAGTTCACTTGACGGATTCTCGTTTTCCTTGTCTTTTGCTCTATTTGGCTCTGCATCTTGAGCTGCGGTGTTTATGGGCCGTTTTTTTTCCATGGTCAGTGGGTCTTGTTCGATTTGCGTTTCTACAGTATAGACACATCCATTTCTGAGAGGCTTACTTCCGACTACAGTCCCGCTCCCAGTGCATAGGTTGCCGTCGTCTGCGGCTCCCGGTGCCTGCAGCTCGGCACAGAGGGAGAGAGCCTCTTGATCCTGAGTGTCACGGAAGGGGAAACAGGTAGGTGGCGAATTTCCTGTTTGTGTGCTGTTTCTTTGGATTTCCCTGTATGTTGGAGGGTACGTTCCACATTTGTGTTGGCTGCTGGTGAGTTATCAGCGAGCAGAGAGACCAGGGCGAGGACCTGATGTAGATCCTTAATTGCGCTGCACGCTTCCTCGCTCCTCAAGGCAACGGCTGTTGGATCGGCTGGGACCGACCTCGCTCCGCGGCCTGAGGCAGTTTTTATGGGTCCTCCCACAAACACCAATCAACAATGGAGCTGGTAAACAGACTGTAGAGTGTCTGAATACTGGAGCACACAGAAGGTAGTCACCTGCACAGACTGCTCCTACCTCTGTGACTAGCTCTGCGGCCGCTCCGTGGACTGAGGCAGTTTTTATGGGTCCTCCCACAAACAGCAATCAACAATAGAGCTGGTAAACAGACTGTAGAGTCTCTGGATACTGGAGCACACAGAAGGTAGCGACCTGCACAGACAGCTCCTACCTCTGAGACTAGCTCCATTTGTGGTCTCAACCCAACACCCGCTAAAGGCCCATGCACGTAAATTGACATTTTTTGGAAAAAGCATGTTTTCACTCAGCACAAAACCTGCCTGTGTTTAAAACAAAAGAAAAATGATTATCTCTATGAATAAATATATCACAGCAGCATGTTGCTTCTTGAATCCTTCCTTCTGTTGTATTGATTTGATTGATTTTTATGTTTTGAAATTAGCACATTTACTTTCAAAGTTATGTCAGATAAAAGAAATGCCTCTACATAGATTAGGAGTGAGTTCCCTGGCTTTTTCAGTCACAAGGCTAGCGGTAGACCGTGCAGTCACAAGACTGGTGGAAAGTCACACCTTAGACACAAGGTTATAGGAGGATGTTTTGTTTATATAATACCTTGCATGCAGACAAAAAAGCTTGGATAGTTTTCAAACTATTCCTGGAAGCAGATGGCCAGATGTTTATTTTTCAGGCAGGCTGGGCAAAGGAGCTCTTTCAGAGAGAGATGAGCAGGCAATATATTGGAGACAGACAGCTAAAAAGAGGAAAAAAGGGGCCTTGCTGATACAGAAAACTGTAGACATAGGTTCCCATCTGATTCCCCAAAATGAGAAGCCATCTTTAAAATATAAGTAGAAACCCCAGTACAACTCCAGTGCTGTTTGTTTGTTTGTTTGTTTTTATTACTTGTATTGCGCACCAGACCCAAGGGTAACCGGATGCATTTTATAAGACAACTTACAGCTTAGTTACAGGAAAAACACATGGCAAAAAGAAACAAGAAATATACAGAGAATATATATATACACAAAATACACAGCACAGAAACAAGGAATATACAGAGAATATATATACACAAAATACACAGCAGGCAGGAATGCTGGTGTGCGTATTTACAGTTCTACATAAGCAGGCAGTAACTGCAGGCAGTAGGTGTGAGCAAAGTGCAGAAGTGGAGAGAGATGCAGGAAACGTCCAGGCGGGATGGAGGTCTGTTATTTGTCTGCATCTTTAATCCACCTTGTAAGGTTGTGTCGGAAGGTGAAGTAAGGTTGGTTTGTCTGCAGGGTGGGTGGTATGGAGTTCCAAAGTTGAGCTGCTTTAACCTGGAAGCTACAGCCACCGACTCTGGACAATTTAAATCTTGGTGTTGAAATGTTGTTAGAGTTAACGGATCTGGTGAGTCTTGTTGGTTTTGTTCTGGTGAATCTCGAAGAAAGGTAGCATGGTGCGGCATTGTTTAGGCATTTGTAAACAAGTGAGGTCACGTTTAGCTGGATTTTCTCCTGAGTAGAAAGCCAGTTGTTGGCCCTTCTGAGTTTGGTGATGTGGGTTCTCCTGTGAATGCCTAATGCTGCTCTAAACGTGTTGTTCTGTAAGATTTGAATTTTTTTGATAACTTCCTTGTTGGCCCCAATATAGAGTGAGTTGCAATAGTCCAATTTAGATGTCCATGATGAATCCTGATAATAAGATCATCAGGGAACAGAAGGGGATACTAGTTGTTAACTGGGACACAGGGGAAGTGTGAGATAACATGCCCTGTGTCTTCTACTTGAAAAGTAACACCCTTTTTTCATACTTAAACAGCCCATCCAGCCTCTTGTCAGTTGGTGAGCATGTGCACGTGGATCAAGGTCACGTGGCCTAAGCCCCACATGTCAATCACTGCTAAAATGTTGGTGCCTATCTGTTTTGCCACACTTTTCCCTTACTTAAGCAGCCCTCGAGCCGCTTTTCCTTTGCATTTGGGGGGCAGGTGCAAGTGGATATAGGTCACGCGGCTTAAGCCCTCCCCACATTCTTAGCCCTGCCTCTTCCTCTCTTGCTCTTAACTCTTAGATGAAGCGTGTCTCTCACCCAGGCATTCGAAGTGAAGGACCGATGAAGAAAAGTCCTATTCCTATTTGAACCTGTTCAGACCGGGAGGGGCCAGGGCCTGAATCACTGCTCAGAAAACAGATAAGCATTTACCAACATGTATTTTCTTCTTACATCGCCACAGGGCATCTCTACCATCACCAGGCAATGCCAATGGCAAAAACATCGGCCCTCCTCTAAGGCATTGGCTCCGCAATGCAGAAACCTCACCCACATCAGCCCCAAGCACATCAACACCCTCTCACCCTCCACAAAACGGAAGTTAATGCTCGCCAACATCCGCTCAGCTATCACCCATGCAGCAGACATTGCCAACCTCATCACAACACATAACCTTGATGCCATCTTCCTCACTGAGACCTGACTGACACCCACAGATACCCACATCCAAGACATCATTGTCCTGGATGGATACAGCATCCAACATAGAGACCGGCCGAACAAGACAGGCAGAGGACTCACAGTCATCCATAAGACCTTGTGGCCCTGCTCCAAACTTCACATTGACAACATGTGCCCATTTGAAAACCTCTCCTGCCACTTCTCGCTCTCCCTGGTGGACACAGCCACCTTCCATCTCACCTACAGACCAGCCAAACCCAACAGTGCCTTCATCAGAGACTTAGCCGACCTGGTCACCACCATGTCCCTAACACACACCAACAACATCTTTCTAGGCAACTTCAACCTCCCAGGCAAGAAGGCCACCAAACAGAAGAAGGAAGCGCTACTCAGCTTTCTCTACACCCTCGGCCTCACACAGCACACGAAAGACACAACACACGAGAAAGGTAACATCCTTGACCTAATCATGAGTAAATTACAAATGTTTTTCATTTTTTTGTATGAAATATGTTTATCTTCCTGGGTTAAGCAGTTCAATTTCAGACCTGTTTATATTGGAGTGGTTTAACATGAGCATGTATTAGGTGTCATGTACAAATAAAGAATTTCTCTGTAAGAAAGTGAAAGCCTTTCCCCTTGCTTTTGCTTTCTCTATGTTGTGTTAAATGTATGTCAGCAAAAAAGTGCAGAGGAATAGTCTTGTTTAAAAAAATCTTGCCTGGAAATTGCATTGTTGTTTTACTGTTTGTACTTGAAGCAGAATGTTCAAATTGCAGCTATTGATTGCATTCTGATTTGCTGAGAGGTGGTCAATAACGAACTCCATGCACTATTTAAGCAATATTCCCCGAGCGGCGGGGGCATTACTGAGTCAGGTAATGGCCCGGGGCCCATAATTATACCAGTTGCACACTTCAGGGGCATTTATGTACAAAGACATTCCGATACACCTGTTCAACACAGGCACGAGGGATGCACAGTGCATGCCAGGGTAATTCCTGAACCTATCAGGTATTTGTTTTGGAGTCTGAACAACTGCTCACTCACTTGAATTTCTATCCCTTATTCAGCAACAGCTTAACATTAATGGCCCTTTAATTATGTTTCTTTGCAGAATGGGGTCGTAGCAACAGTGTGCTGGGAACCTGTAGTACGTTAGTTGGGGAGCATTTGCCTGGCATTAATGTATGCAAGGGGGGTGAGCAGCACATTGTTGTGCTGCTGCCAATCCACCAAGTAATGTGCATGTCACCTTTGTGTGTAGGTTGACCTGATCATTCCTTAAAGTGACATATATTATGTAATGTTGATTTATACGCACACTCCTATCACCCAAAGGCAATCTCCACAAGTTAATAATGCACACCCTCTGCCAGCGTTTTGATTGTCATCACTTTTAGAGAATCTGCCCCAGAGAGGTATGGGAGTTGCGGGAGGGGATGGGGGGTAGAGGGGGAGAGAGAGAGAGAGATAGGGAGAGAGAGAGAGAGAGAGAGAGAGAGAGAGAGAGAGAGAGATCAGCAGACTGCCATTTGACATGCTAGTTACAGCTAGTATGTTAATAATGTCTAAATGCTACATAAATGGCTGTTGTATTTTTCGTTTTGCTTTCAACTTGTTTAAGTGTTGTACATCAGGCCTCCTGTATTTTGTGGAGTGAATGTGTGATATGATGTGTTACTAAAATTAGTAAACACTGTTTCTTCTTTTTGTGTGGGCTGGGGACCATTTGTGAGGATGTCCCCTTGTTTAAGTGGCTCAGGATCTTCCAATGTATTTTTCAATATGGTGACCTGCTTTGTTGTGGTTTGTATACCGCTGTTGGCATGCAGTGGATGTTCTTCAAATAGCACACTTCTTCCGATTGTTATTATTACACTGTCAATGACTGACCTACCTTCACTGTCATTGTTTTTATCTCGGCCAGAGCAGAGTATTCTATATTATGAATCCAGCAGTTACATGTTTAGGTTACCATTATATTTTATATTAGTTGTGTTGAGGTTCATATAGTCGATTTCAGATATACAGTTCAACTGGGATCTATGCTTCTATTTTTTAAAGGGCCCATTTTGGTTGTATCGTGTCAAAAAACACTCATTTGTGAAGTATGTGCTTTATAGATGACATGAAGTGAGTGTGATGTGCAGCAAATTCCACAACAACCTGACATATGAATATGCTGATATGCAAATGCATATGCCAACAGTGTTTGTTGTCTGAATCAGATTCATTTGATATTGTTTAACTTTAAAGACGTGTCACTGGTGGACATCAAATGAAACAATATACAGAAACAAGCATTAGCTTTTGTGTAACTTCCTAACTACATGTGACAGTTAAACTTCAGATTATATAACATATTGGCACATCAATTAGCTTAATAACAAAGGAGCGGCCACACCTTTTGTGTATAATTAGCTTAATTGTTAGACATACCGAACGGTTGCACAGCTTATATGTTTTATTTTATTCATTTGATTGAGCATTTGTTAGGCACCTATACACCAGAATGCCGCTCCATGGCGCCACAATAAAAAGAGCATAAACAGTAAATATACAATTGTGGTCCTACTAGGCCTTGTGGCATTTGGACATGCAAGTGTAGTGAAGAGAAGTGAGGGAAATAGGGAGTGGAGGGCGTATGCATGAGGTTTGAGGGAGCAGGGTAAGTGCTGGTGAGACCCCGGGTGGGAAGTGCCAAGGGGAGCCAGGGAGGAGGCCACTGGGTATGATGCAAATCTGTCAGTCATGGGGCCCTGAAGGGCAGAGCTGAGGGGGAGTGGAGTGCTGGTGTCGACTGGGTAGAGGGCCTGGCAACCTGTGAGATTCTTGAAGGTCTCAGTGGCAGTGGGTGATTAGCAGGGACGGTAAAGAGGGAAAGAAGTAGAGAAAAGCAGAGTTTTGAGAAGTTTCTGGAACTTAGGAAGGTCCGGCTCAAGCCTGAGAGGGGCAGAGAAGGTCTTCCAAAGAGAGACACCAGCCAAGGAGAGAGACCTGAAGTGAAGCTGGAAGTGGGCTTTCTTGGCAAGGTCCAAGATGTGAGGGGTAAAGGAGAGAGTGGAGTGAAAGATGACCCCACAGTTTTTGGCCTCACAGGATGGGGACGTTAGAGGGCCATACCAGGGTGGTCAGAGGGTAGGAGGGAAACAGGGAGCAGGTGTCCCAATGAGAAGGATCTCTGTCTTACTGGCATTAAGACAAAGATCATTAGCCGCACACCATGCCTGGATGGCGGTCAGACAATCGGAGATGAGACAGGAGGGGGTGGTGGTGGAAGGACATTTTGAAGGAAAGTTGTGTGTCATCAGCATAACACTGGTAATAAGGGGAGAAGGAGGAGCCAGGTGAACAAGAGGGACAAGATAGATGTTGAAAAGCCCATTAAGAAACACAATGAAACAGCTGTGATATTTGTTTGACAAATGTGCACATTAGTAAATACTATCATGTTATGAGATGATGTGTTTGGCCAGGGTGTGAGTGAGATCTAGGTTTGATGATTTCCTGTTCTTCAGTTATCTGTGTTAGTGTGTTTGAGGGAATTGTGAAAGCATGCAGGGGTGTGGATATAAGAATTCTCTGTCATCAGGTAGAAAGTGCTGGATGTTGTGGGTAGTGACAGCATGTTGCTTATATATTGGTGACACTTGCAGGCTGGAATAGAAGGTCTGTGTGATCTTTTTGACCTTGTCATTGTTGCTGATGTGCATGGAAGAATTAAATGATGCTGCTAAAGTGTACCAGGCTGTGGCTCAGAGGAGTCTCTTTTGTTGTGTATATGGTGTCAGGATGTCTCAGGTGGTGGCTCTGTGATGCTTTCAGCCTATCGAGTGGAGATGGTGTGCATGCAGCAGTGCAGTGCAATTCATGTTCTAATTCGAGATATGTGTATGATGAGATGCATACATGCACTTTCATAAATAGACTTGAAGGTCTGGGCAAGTACATGCATTCCACTTACTAGGCTCAATGTCACAGTCTAAAGGAAAGCAAAACCCTTTCATTACTTTTACATACCAGAGGTTGAGGGATGTCCATATACACGCACAGCCTTGGGAATTACAGACATATGTCTCCCAGCTTACAGAACACTGGTTCCTGGAGTCAGCAAAACATTCTTGGCTGCTTCAATGTTGATGAAAGCCAGGAGGGTCAGCCAGAAGGTCAAGTACGTGAATAGCTATTAGATGCCGAACTAGACACATTTATGTTACATGACTTGAGCCAAGATGACTCCAGAGTTTCTGATATAGAGTCTTCAAAATCGTACACTATTGAAGTCCTTTCACATTTTTAAAGGGTAGGAAAAAAGTTGTTTTTCATGGGTGGTTTCGGCAAATGCACACTTCAGTTCTTGAGAAAGTTTGCTAGCAGATTTTCTCTCAGTACAGGCTAGATCATATACTGCCTTACATGCTTTTGGGGTTTCTATGTGTTGAAAAATACTTTAAAAGGGCTGCATTCACCTTATACATTGGTCATATTAGTGTTCTTTATGTATGTGGATGCTATGTTAATATTCTTCATGTCTAAATGCATATATTACCTATTGTGCATGTTCTTCATTTGGAGTGGATATTTTCTTAGTGTCTAATGCATGCGATTTTATTGTTACAGTGTTAATTTGAATGCTTTTGTCATTTTCATCTCACATTGTTCCACAATCCCTGTTGTACATGCAGAGGATAAGGGTGGAAGGGTTGCATCAGTGAGAAACATCTCTCACCTTTGCAGTATCGGTGCAGGGGAGGGGGAGAAGCTATGGGTGATGTATTCAGCTGCCTCCCAACACTATACAATCAATCACCATTTGTCAAAATACTTCATTGCAAATCTACCTGTTCATACTTGTTGTTGTGTGTTATTTGTGACAAACCCACGGACTAGCAGTGGTCCTGGGCAACATTTACTCTTGTCTGTAACCAATGTAAAAATTGTTGTTTCGAGATTTTGCACCTTTATGAGGCTAACACCCTTGACACCAAAGAGGGTGGTACACAGTGGTACCCCTAAATGTCAATTCAAAATCTGTCCGTTTTTCTGTTATGTTACAAACACGTGCATTTTTTCGTATATTATCACCATAATTTTGAGATTACATTTATCAACCTATAATTCTTGTTGTGTGGATCTCCCATCCTGATTCTTTTTCTTAATGATTGCTTACCCTCCTGGGCATATCAGGACTTAGCCAGGCGCCCTTTATTATTTAGCTTTATAAGAGCAGTCACCTTATAATGGGAAATACAAAGCTGCTAAATGTATCTTCTGAGAACCACTGCAAAAGATACAATAATAGGTGCCCTGTGATCATTGTGAGTTCAGTTCATTTACAGGTCATTGTTTAGAGTGTTATAGAACTAAGGGCAGACCCATATATTTTCTGGCCTTATTTTAAAACACAACATATGCAGCTTTTGTTTTCTGATCAAGTAGGTTCACATATAATAAATAATAATAAGCAGTCTATTTCCCTGAGAATATTATCCCATGTACAACATGATTATTTCATCCGGTCTGATGTTCCTCGCTGATGGAACACTGGAATCCAAATTTCACAGTTCCTTAGCTTGCATTTTAAATGAGGTTGAACATATGACAATATATACACAAATGATGTCATTATTTTATTAATGCCCCTGCAGTCAGTGATCGACCATGTACTTATTTAGTTTTGACTATGTTATTGTCCACACAGGAACAATACTTTTGGAAATGTGCATCACTTTGGTACCATTTGACAAATCTTCACGCAACCTTTAAAAAAAAACAGGCTTTTAGTGATTTCTTCATTTGTAAGGGTCCATGGTGGAGATGCAAATTCATAGGAACGTCCCAACATATATGTTTTATATATCATTTGACACATGCAAATGTTTGCTCCCTCCCTTTGCTCGATTTGCTGGAGGCAATTGTGATCAATCAGACTTATAGTGATGTTGTGGTTCAGCGGAAACCATCGAGCAGTTTGCCAACAGTGTTCAAGATCTTGCTCAGGATATATGGATTAACCCGTCTATTTTCTAAATGCTGTAAGGGAGAAAGGGTCTCCCAGGCCCTCCTTCATTCCTAATGACGCACATGATATGCTCATTCCACGGTTGAGAGCGCACCTCTGACCAAGGTGTGAGGTAGCCATTGAATGACACATAACTGTGCATGGACTATGAGCCGCGAGACTCCATTTTGTGTTAACTAACAACTCCATTTTCTAGTAGGCCTCATGTAAACGCTGAATGCCAGCCTGCACCTCTCCTCTTCATTCTCCACGCACAGCCAGCATGCCAACCCCTCACCTCTCCCCTTTGCTGGCTCCACGGCTGTCCTGTTATCACAGAGCTTGGGCGCCAAGTGTAGCGAGCTAAATTTTGTATCTCTCGTCTTCATTTTACATCATTGCCCTGTGTGTGACCGGGCCAGAGCCTGGTCCTGGAAAAAACCATCCATCTCCAAGAACCTGCCTCTATACCAGCAGACCCCCTCTTAAGAGAAATAGACCACAAGTCCCTAACCCAGCCCCTCTTTGATGTAACAGTTGCAAGCCCCGTGCCCATGTGCCACTCCAATTCACCCCATACCACTAATCCTCTGTGGCCATATATTCTTCTTGTACTACCAAAGAGTAAAACACCCATGTTAGATTCAAAGAGATGCTCGATTAATGTGTTTTTGAAATACTGTTTTAGATAAGGCACCTGGGCCAACATACCCTCACTCTTGGTGGCTCAGGTCAGATGCTTAGAAGATATGTATATTGTGTATTGAAATGTATGTATAATACTAAAATGTGTGTGGCCAAAAGGGCAAAGAGTTAGATAGAATTAATTAACCTGGACATCACCTTGCCCTGCACCCCTCACAGATGAGCTCAGCTGACCCGCATGCTCCACAAAGTTACAAGTCCGGAGCCCACCAATCCAGGAGCAACAACACTACAGAAAAGATGCTGTCCGGTTCCCTTTGCCCAATGAACACAACTTACTGTATCCCCTATAGTACATGTCATAGATGACATGATTTTGTAATATAATGTGTATTTTCCGCTGTTTGGGCAGAGCGCTCTCGGAGTAGCAGAGTCCTCTGCGTGCCCCATTTTAACTTTATATAAAGGCTTGTCTTTTACCTCACTCACAACTGGTCCTGGTCTCATTCCCTACTGGGGTGTGTCAATTAGTGTCTCTTATTTGGTTCTTCCATTGTAATTGTGGGGAATGCCAGCTTTCATTTGGTGACCCCGACGCAATAGCGTTCTTTTGTTTTTTTTGTACGAGGCGTCACCTGGCCACAGCAGTGAGATCCAGAGCGCCCCCGTCAAGGCTGCTCACCTATGGCAACGGGTGCCCTTGGAAGTGCGCACATTAGGACAGAAGGTTCCATGGATCCCGGCTTTGCAAATACCCAGCCATACCGCTCGCCGGAGCTAGGTGTGGCCATTGATTGAGGGGCGGCACCTTGACTGACCAGCTCCGGAGGCTCTCGGATCAATACAGACACATGAGTATCAATTGCAAGAGATCCTAAAAGAAGGTGGGGGAAATGGGAAGGGAGTAAGATTGAGATATTGTGAGGATATCTGGTGAGGATAGAAGCAGGGGGGGTCTTTTCTTTACTACCCTTTCTTTCACATATGGCCATTAGGATTTTATAAAAGGTTGAGAGGTGAACAGAGGTACGGGAACCTAGCTCCATGAGGAGGTAGAAGGCGGCGCCGCGTAGTACTATCTCAACTAGTACAGTGATTAAATGGTGACAAAGTGAACAATGTAGGAGTCTCGTATAAGGAGAAGACTCAGAGTAGTTTTTAGAAACCATTTTTATTTTCTCTCCCTTTTTTGTCTCTTAGAGGGTGGTCCAAGAGGGGCCAGGACAGGGGTGAGTTACCGGGTGAAATAAGGGGAGGGGGACTAGGGGACACTAGGAAGGGAGGGCCTATGTTTTAATGTTCATGTATTATGTTTCGTTCAATGTCGCGTGATCTATGTTGTATATGTCAAGCTGTGTGTTATACATACAGTAGCCATTGTCCAGTTCAACTTGGTTTAGAAATTTACAAAAAGTGGTATTTGAAGGTTTAAGAAAAAGTATTTTGTGAAGAGCATTGCTATAAATTTGTTGAAAAAAGGTTTTGTCCTCAAGAAATTGGTTGAAGTTGGCATTAGTTTGTTCACACTTGCACGCACAACCCAAAGGTGACGATTAAAGCACAATGGGGGCAGAAACGCCACTACTGCATATATGTCAGAGTTTACCGGGGTATAATGAAAAGTTAAAAAAATACCACAAACAATGGCGTACATAAATGAAAGGGCAAGGTATGCCCCAGGTATGGCCTGAAGGTGGGTCATTTGATAAGTCAGTACTAGACATGGTAGCAACATACTTGACCATTAAATACAAAGGTAAACAACTCCAAAAAAGAAGAGAAGTGTTGGATTTGTGGAGGTTATTTGAAGAAATACCCCCAAGCAAGAATAAGGGCCAAGGCACGTCTCCCTAAGCAACGAACAACAGTGAGGCAGGTGGGGAGAGTAAGGAAAAAAATAACAGAGCCTACAAGAATATAGCCAATGCTAACAAAACCTGCAGAGGGATATAGTGACTCAGTGTATGTACCAAAGCCAAGTACACCCCCGTGTCACGAGCAACAGCACCACCACCATACGATCCAAAAGGGTTGTTCAGACAGATGTGCACCCCTCCGTTAAATATAGAACAGCTAATACAGGACCTAGAAACACGATTAACAATGACACAAGCAGAACTAACAGGGCTCAGAGGGATATGTGAACAAAGTACGCCCTTACAGCGGGGCGAGCAGACCCTGTCGCCCCAGATGCCCGGTACCCCAGTAAACATAGTGGTAGATGACTGGAAAAAGGGGGAGATTCTATTCTGCATTAATGATGGAAAAAGGGGGAGATTCTATTCCTCATTAATGATGCCCCAGCCAGCATAATACAAGTAGAGCAAGGAGAGCAGCAGGTGAGTACAGTGCAGGTGAATGTGTCATCTGAACGGGAGAAGAATACTGGAGCGATCTAGATGAAGAGGAGGAGGGGAATGGAGCAGGTGAGGCGTCGGGTGGGGCGTCACTGCTTATAGGATCTGCGCCCGGCGAGCAAGGGGAAGAGGAAGGGTGGCACCAAAGGAGACTAAGAAATAGAACGTGAAGTGTGGCGGTATTACGAAAGAAGGAAGCAAAGGCGAGTGCAGAAAAAGGAAAGAGCCAGTTACAGATGCCATTATATATAAAGGAGCAGGGAGGCCACATTATGTCCCGTGGGCACAAATGGACAAAGCAAATCTGCTGAAGACATTACCTCTGCTTTCAGGAGGAGCGAGTAAATGGATATACGCATTTCAGAAAAATACCGCTAGGGTACCCCTAGCAATTGGTGATGTTAAAAGTGTGTTGGTTTCTGCAGTGGGCGATCAGGCTAATAGGGTGTTGGCAAAGGTGGGGTTCCTCCTCTTGCAGCCGCTGCGTTCGCGATTAAGAAAAGTGACACAATTGTAATAGATGCTCTGTGACTTTGTTAGTTGAGCATTCATTGTTTGCCATCCTTGAAAGATCAAAATCCATGCTGAAAACACCGAGAGCCACAGCTTCTGAGATTATCCTGCCCAGCCCAAACATACACATAGTGCGGTGTAAAACAGTAAACCCAGCAACATTTCTTACAGAAGCTTGCACCATAGAAGATACGCAAAACCATGACTGCGCCACATACCAATGGGAGGATGATGGCATGCCTAGAGCAAACGAGAATGCCATGGAGGAAGGAGAAGTTTATTTTGTAGACGGGTCAGCGTCAATAAACTCAGAAACAGGAGAAAAACAGGTAGAAGCAGCAGTGGTGCAAATGGAAGAAGGGAGTATGAGACAATAGTGCAAAAGAGGTTACCAACACACTTTTCAGCACAAGCAGCAGAACTTGTAGCACTAATCGAGGCCTTACACACAGCAAAAGGGTGTGCAGTAACTATTTACACAGATTTAGCTTACATGACCACAACAGTACACAGGGGATTGTCACAATTGGGTAGGAGAGGACTCAGGAGGGCAGATGGGTCCCCGGTACAACATGCTGAGCTTCTAAAAGAGCTAATAGAAGCATTAACAGATCCAATGATGGTGGCCCTTGTCAAATGCCAGGCCCACACAAACAATAATGACGTCATCTCTTTGGGAAACAGGGCGGTGGATGCTGCCGCCAAAGAGGCAGCCTACTTAGGAAGGGAGTTGCTAGGGGAATTCATAATAAAAGGAAGTGTGGAGGAAGAGAAAGGTAATGGTTACAACTCAATGCCAATTTCACAAATAATTGATTTACAAAAACGGGCTCCACCTGAAGAACAGGAGTTATGGGCAAAAAGAGGGAGTACCCAATCATCCACTGATCTCCTCTGGCAGCAAAATTGTACACGAAAAGTAGTAATGCCTCTGGAATTATTAGATATAGCATTCCAGCAGCTGCACTTTCCCGCCCACACTGCAAAGCAACACATAGAAGCAGACCTACAGGAAAATTGGTTTGTGCCAGGATTACAGGAACACGTGGCAAAAACTGACAATAGAATGTACAACGTGTCAGACATACAATTCAGGAATGACTTTGAGAACACTGAGAGGGACACTGCCCCACCCCATCGGACCATTCCATGAATTGCATATTGATTATTCAGACATGGGAGAAAGGTGTAATGGAGCACGATATCTGATTGTGGTGGTCTGCCCCTTCTCGCGTTGGGTCGAAGCAGGACCCTGCGCCCACCTGGATGTGAAATGCATGGCAAAATTCTTATTGAGGGAGGTATTTCCACAGTGGGGGATCTGTGGTGTCATACGCTCCGACAATGGGACACATTTTGTCAATTATTTATTCAAAGCAGTGACTGCGCTGTTGGGGATTACACACAAACTGTTTTCGATTTATCACCGCAAGCTAACGGATTTGCAGAAAAACTCAACAGCCTTCTTAAAAGCAGATTGTCAAAATTATGTCACAACCTACAGAAAAACTGGGTCTACTACTTGCTGTTAGCTCTATTTGAATCGAGAAACCAGCCCAGCAAAGACCACCACTTGTCACCTCACGAAATGGTGACAGGCACGTGCATGTACACCCCAATGTTACCTCTAAGGAGACTATCAGATGCACACAGAACAGCAACCGTACTGGATGAAGAGATTCAAGATTACCTTTGGAAATTGACTAGAGCAGCAAGGATAATAGCAAAGCAAATAGCTCCGCCCTTTACAAAGGAAAGTGAAAGTGACACAGTGACTCCAGCAGGAGACAGCCCAAATGTACAACTAATGCCTGAGGAGACAGTATATGTGCGCAGCTTCGTACGGCGATGGAATGCTCCACGATTTCAAGGCCCATATGAGGTCATATATTGTACGCCCATTGCAGTGAAAGTGAAAGGGCTAAAATACTGGATCCATCTATCAGACGGGCGAAAAGAACATGATAGTATTGTCATGGAGGGGAAACAGAATGCTGAGGAAAGAACAACTTAAACGTAGCAATAATGATGAAGCAGAAAATGATAAAGTACTAGATGAAAAACAGAAATGTAAAGAGGGGCAACAAAAAGTGAAATGCAATGAATGGTAGAAGAAAAAAAAAGGTGTACATGGAACAATAAATCAAATGTATATAAAGTTGATTGATGTCTGCAAACTGCAAAACACATAGGTTTACAATTGCAAGAATTGACTGTTCCTAATTCCTCCTCGTCTCTTTCCCCTCTCTCTCTCTCTCTCTCTCTCTCTCTCTCTCTCACTTTCTCTTTCTCTCGCTCTCTTTCTCTCTCTCTCTCTCTCCCTCTGTCTCTCTTTCTTTCTCATTCTCTTTCTCTCGCTCCCTTTCTCTCTCTCTCTGGTTATCTCTTACACCTGAGTACAATAACATAAAGATGATTACATAATAAAGTGCTTTTATGAAAATGAACATAACATAACATGAAGTAAAGTGTATAGTGGAAATAAAATTTTGTGTGCTTAACCCAATTGTATTTCACTCTGTAGGTTCAGAGATGGCAGAAAAAAGGGTCCTCAATGCCAATAACTCTACAATAGATAGTAGTAGAAGAGGTGTTAGCAATACTAGAATGTACTAATTCGAGTCTGGGCTTTGTTTTTCTGCAATTTTGTTTTTTGCATTATTGTTTGGCTTATCAATATACTGGGCCATATTTTTCATATATATTGATATGAAAGATGGGGGTGAAGGGATTAAACTGATACAAGAAGGAACCCACTTAGTGTGGGATGGTTTTAAGTTAATATGGGTCCAAAATGTTCCCACAAATCTCACTACCATACTCAAGAATTAAACTGTCAGAGCCCCACTAATGAACTACTCGATAGCTGACTATTACAAGCATGAATTTAATGTGTACAAGAGGAATGACCCCAACCATTAGGCATTTAAATTGCCATATGATGATCTCTATAGAACCACACAAGCTATCTCAAGTGATGGTTATGTAAATAATGAGAAACAGACCACCGCCCCGGCTCATGGTAAAATGGATGAACAGCAACTTGATGGGAAGGGGACAAGGTTAATAACTGGAATATTCCCAATCCGATGGCAGAAGCTATTAGAAATACAACGTGTTCCAGGGGGGAGCAGGAGGCAGAAAAGGGAGGCGGGACAGAAAATGTATGATGAATATCATGGTCTAGGCTTGGATACAGTAGAAGATCCACATCACCCAGAACAGTCCAACAAATGGTACGCAGACATGAGCACAACGGCGAAGCAAGCTACCAACGAAAGCTGCTATGTGTGCTCTTTGATTCCCCATGCCTCGGGGACCCCTAAAGTATTGTTACCACAGGAGACACCTATTACGGAGGCCCAATTTCTGATTCAGCTTTCACTGTGTAGAATTAAAAGCATGTATCAGGCACACACCATCTCATTACAAATGCTGAAGAATAAAAACAAACCTGCTACAGCAAGCAAGGGGTGATCTGTATCAAAGGCACATGCACTCCAATCTGGTCTGAGCACATTGCAAAATTAACGAGGGTAATGGCTCTAGAGAAACCGATTAAGGTACAACGCAATATATCGTATGAACTGTGCTTCCATGGAGAAGGAAAAGTGCCCTTAGGAACAAACAAGAACTGTAGCAAAACTCTCATCATTCCGGACATGAAAAGGAACAGCAGCTTTAATGGTCACTTACTGGGTATGCAGCAAACAGGTGTAGTTGCACATTCCACAGTCATGGAGGGGCACATGCACTATAGCAATGCTGCACTCAGCCCTGATGGTGATCCCAGAAAGCCACATCTGAGGGGAGAGGGTGCCAGAAAAGATGTCCCAGGCACCCCTGTCAATGACCGAAAAAAAACCTGCATATGACATCCTATCAGAAAAGCAGCTACAAAGCACAGTATCCCGAAAATGGAGATCATCAAACTATATCTCTGTAGAATCCTCTGGACTTTTGGTGCAAATCCCTGGCAAGTTTAAGTTATTTACTTCAGCAGAAACATTCTTTGTGTCCCTGGTTCCAAGTATCCAAGCTCGAGCAAATTTGAAATAGATACAAATAATCTGTTGGGAACACATCCAGCTAGCCAATAACACAGAAGAAGGATTCAATGTCATCAAGGTGGAATTGAGAGCCCTGAGGCTGATGACCATGCAGAACCGGTACATCTTGGACCTTCTAACTGCAATGGATGGTGGTGTTTTCTGAAAAATCCAGAGTGCATGTTGCACTTTTGTACCTTCGGCCAATGTGGACAATGGAACATTATCACACTTGATAGCAGCAGTGCACAATCTTGGAGGAAGAATGAAGGAAGAAGGAGGAGTGCAGTCCTGCACATAGTTCGACAACCTGTTTGAGTGGGTCCTGTCGTGGTTTAGGATGGCCGACATCGTCTTTTCCTTATTCATTTTTTGTGTCTGCAAATTGGGACTCAGGTGTTGTGCAAACTCAATTCCTAACAGTGCAGTGATGATGGTGATAATGGGCAACGCAGCAGGGGTAGTACAGGTAACACATGAGGCCCAGGTTCAAACAGGAGAAGATTCAGAGCCAAAATATAGGATGACTGCTATATATAAAAGTGGGTACATTGTAGATCCACTACGGCACACCACAATTAAAGAACCTCATGAATTACAATGGTACGATGAAGTATGGGTAGATCTGGAGGTGGACAGGGGCTGCATATACATGACTTGTACCCCAGATGAATATGCACAAGCAAGGGAGACCCTTAGGGCAGTGTGTCGGGCCTGGATCCCAAGAAAGGGAACCCTGACCTGGGATGAAGCAGTAGCTGAGGAGAACGAACGGAAACATTTGGGAGAGTTGCAATATTCGTTACTTAAGTAACAAAAGGGGGAATGGAAGGCACGAAGGGTCTCCAAGGCCCCCACTTCATTCCTAATGATGCACATGATATGCTCATTCCGTGGTTGACAGCGCACCTTTGGCCAAGGTGTGAGGTAGCCATTGAATGACACATAACTATGCATGGCCTATGAGCTGCGAGACTCCATTTTGTGTTAGCTACCACAAATGACCACCCGCCCTCTCAAGACAATGTAATGTCGTTAGCATTGTATCATTGTGGCTGAAAAAGCCCACAGAGAAAAAGAAAAGGCATTTTTTCACAGCACTCATGGACCCACATGTCTGAATCCTAAACCTGGCTAGCACCCTGGCCAGGCCATGAGGGTTGCAGTAATTCATAGACATCCCTAGGCCACTAGGGTGCCAAAATAATGCGCAGGGTCAATGTCCTTGCCCAGTGTATGACCAATATCAAAGACTTAGTAGTCGCCCTGAGACCCATAAGGGGTACCTGATGATGACGAGCATAGCTGTAGATAGGCTTTGGGTTAAATTGCCACCGGCAATACCAACCGTGTGACATCAGGTAACTTAGCACCTGATTCATGGACATTTTAGTGCAGTGCAAAGTGACTCTGGGCTGCTGGAAAGTGACTTTGCAATGCCAACAAACACCCAGATTCACAGAGCGATGCAAAGTTTTTTTTTGCAGTGCAAAGTGACTTTGCACTGCGCCGAAAATTCCATGAATCAGGGCCTGGTCAATGTGCTTGGCCACAGGACATAGACAGAGGGCACATTGATGGTTTGTGAATGCCTGGGGTGAGGCCACTGATTATTATCAAATGTTTGATAGTGTGTATCATTAAGAAAATGTTATCATTCTGTAAAAACACTGTGGGCCTCATCATGAGTTGGGCACTAACCCTGGTGGTATTACCACCAGGGCTCTTAGCCCTACCGCCAAACCCCTGGCACTATTAGTGCCAGATCACGGGTTTGGCGGAAATGTAAGCCCCTATTCCCCATTGAACCCATTTGGGAATTTCCCATTCCACATTGGGCCCAATGGGGAATGTTCAGTGCTATTACCGTCGGTGCTATTACCGCCAGCAGTAATAGTGCCGTAAATATGCAAAATCGTGGCAGATTTGCCACCAGCTCAGAGCTTGGGGTAAATCCGCAAAGCCTGTAATTTGGTAGACCCTTAAATGAGGCAGTAATAATGGGAAACCTCATAAATTCAGACTAACCCACAAAATCATATGTTATGGTTTTTACAGAAACCATATATCAGTCACTACCATTCTAATGAACCATCATTGAAAAAGAGCCACTGATATGGACAACAACAATGATATGGACACACTGCTGTAATCCAAGCTGCTGAAGCCATTTTTAAATTAAAGTGCAAAAACTCAAATAAACTGAACATATTGTATACCCGATTTTCACTGGCAACCTATTCAAAGATAGGCACGAGGGTGGTGGTCGAGTTATATAGTTCCACTAGGATGTTGGCGGCAAGCATGGTTGCTTTATGAAAAATGACTGAGGTTTCATTGTTTTTTGCTGCAACCATAAATTCCCTTTCAGAAAGTTGCTCACTGTCGTTCTATTCATTTTAAGCCAAACATCACACACACAAACCAACCTACTTCAATTTTACAGTTGGATCTCTATGCGGCATACAACATGACACAATTGTGATGTTCCACCTCAAATCATGTGTGGGTATTGAAGCTACAGCACTAACATGCATACATTTCTTTCATTAGGATTGTACTGCAAAAGACTTGGCTACTTCACATTAAATTCTACCATCCAACTATGCAGGGTCCTCAGGAATCCTTCCTGTCTACCTGGCTCTTCAGTGACTTCATTCATTTGTTTGCTGGATTGATAGACTATGGGCCTCATTACATGGTAGGCGGTAGGGGATTACCGGCACCTGTAAGGCCACCGCTGCCGGTAATCCCCTACCGCCCTACTACGAGGTCCCTCAGCGGGTCCTGTCCTTAACATGTGGTCTGCCCAGGTGTTATGGACGGTTCCCGCTGAGGGACCTCAGAGCTAATAACGGTACCGCAAATTGAGGTACCGTTAATAGCACCTTCCCTATTCCCATTGAGCCCTATGGTGGCTCAAATGGGAATGGGGAATGGTTCCCGGAATGGGAACTTACCGGTCCCACAAAGGTCGGAATAGACCGGTAAGTCCCTATTCCCGGAACCCGGACTCCAACGGCGGTAGGGGGTAGCCATGGCGCTAATAGCAGCTACCGCCTACCGTGTAATGAGGCCCTATGCTAACATCCCATTATGTGCACAAAACCCTCTTAAAGCTAGATATTTGGGTGGATATCTATACATATACTTTTATCAACTCCACTACTTCTCAACATAAAGCTGAATCCTCCTTTTCAACATTGAGAGTTCCAACCTGTACACTAACTATGCTCAGGGTTTAATGTTCATACAAGCACATATACACTCATGAGCAGAGAACATCCATATGTGCCAACTGCCTCTTGGAGGATGGCAATCAATGGTAACGCTGCAGTACAGTAAATAGAGATGTTATCGTTAAACCCTCAGCACTTTTTTGTCAGTATGTATGCACTGTTTTAGCACGTTATGATACTTTGCACTTTTGCCGTCAGCGTTTATGCAGAGGCAGCATTGAACTTACAACGAGAGAGGAATACAGCCAGAAGACCTATGAAAAATAGGTATAATATGGGCATTTGGCCAGTTATGATTAAGACAATTCATTTCCCACCTCTTTAGGGTCATTTACATATGAATACTGTATCCATATATAGACTATATATTGTTGTTCCATGCAGTATCAAATTGAAATGTGTTTAGAACTTTCATACCTTTGTATAAATGTTATGATTAACACTTTGCCAATTTTTATATAACTGTGTTTAATATATTAATAAAATATGAATATATAACCATTACTACTGACCAAGCTTATCCTCTTTTCCACCCATTAGAGTCGATTGTATTTTCATTCTAATTGAGAAAGAAAAAAATCCCGTGTGACTGTCTCCTTTGGTTTTTTTGAACGTTAAACCTCTGTGCATGAGCAATGCGATTTACATCTAGCAAAACACTACTGAAGAAGTGGAAGCGTGCAGTCAGTTTTCTCCTAGGCGTAAACGCTGTAGGGCTACAAGAAATTCATAGGTAAGGGGTCTTTTGCTGAGATGCAAGTTACCGTATTATGGCGCATCACATGAAATAACACATCGACATGAAAAGAACTATAGCTCTCTTTTTTTTTGTTTTACAATTGTCTTGAGAAGGTATTTATGTTAAGTTTATGTAGTTATGGAAACAGCTGATGTTGTGGCTCCGTTCTAGAATCCATCTGCCAAGGACAAACAATGACAACGTATTCTGTAACTATTTGTATTAAGCGGAAACAAAATGAACACAAACCAACAGGAATTAAAAACAAAGAAAACCTCTGTGAAGCTTCCATATTGCATTGGAAGTATATGCTACGCTTTGCATTAACCTTTCCAATCAGAGCAGCTTTAAACAAATGGGCGAGCTAGACGTGTGAAGTATGGTCACACTTATCAAAGTTTGCAGAGTACTTTGGACAGATTCGGAAATGGACTCTACCTGTGACTATAGCAGCTCCCCTGGGTGTTCGGCAAGGAGTTATTGTTTGGAACAACACATGCTGGCTATGCTGTAATTAATGATAATGAGTTTATTGCAATTTAATTAACTTCTGAACGGATTTATTTAGTGCTTCCAAATTAACACGAGTCCAATTATTATGTTTATTTCCAAAGTGCTTTAAGAATAATCACTGCGGGTTAGAAGATAATGAAGACACTATCCCTTTCCTTGTGGGTGTGAGGGTATCTTGGGAGGCATATTATTAGTTTGAATTAGTACCATTTATTGCACTAATCCTCTGATTTTAATTTGAAAAGCAATGAATATGTACATTATTGTTGATTACCAAACACCATTGACAAATAACATTTGCATTTCAAACACTCATGCAAAACAGGATCCTAACGTGAAGTTCAATACAAAATGTATTTCAAAGCCATCTTTGCGAATAACAACTAGGCCTTCACTATTTGAGCAGCAAACCACGATGTGGGCGCATTACCGACAGGTAATGGTCTGGGGCCCTATTTACAGACAAGAGTGAAGTGAGGCCTTTAACGTGGGTCTCTGTGCCATTACCTTCAAGTATTGCCCGCTTCTTCCCATGGAAGGGACTATAACTATTAGCACCACATTCCATTTCACAAGTTTAAAAAACAAAAACAAAGTGGACAATGTCCACCGTGGACCAAGGGGGAAGATAACTGTTCAGAAAGAGTTCTATTTTGGCACCGTTCCCTCCATAGAGGAAAGCAGTCTTCATCCACAACCACGCATTCAGCAGTTTCAAATGTGTCTCGGGTGGTGCTTAAAAACCCTAAATCTCACTATACTATCTTGCCTCCTCCAACAGTTCTTCCTGGTTAATAGGATTCCTCTAAAATAGGAAGAGTAAAGTAAGCTCCTTGTCAATGTGTCTGCTCTCTCCTACTGGCACTCCAGAACTCACATACCCTGCGATGCGGCCTGGAACGGTTCTGCAGCATTGTTCTTTTGGTACCAGAATGTTGCTATATGATAAGTTATTTATAACGTGCTTAATACCCAGAGGTGTCTAAGCGCCCTGTGTTGCTCGGTGTCATCTTGCTTCCAAGACGAGCACGTTGCCACTGAGCTATCCTCCCGAGACTGCAGGAAATAGATTCACTCAGAGGGCACATGCTTTCACTTATGATGGTGATGTTGTTTCCTTGCATTCTGTGAGTGGTTAGCCTCCTCCCCCTCAATGTCTTTGGTTAGCAGGTGTGGACCGTTTCATACAGTTCAGTAGTTTCAGCTTCTGCTGGCAAAACCAACTAGAGACCTTAAAGCAAGCCTAGGAGGTAGAGAATACCATCAAAGGGAAGGATGGACTTCCTGCCTTCCACATATCATTGGAGAGTCTCTGGATCTTGCTAGCACGCCCTCCACTTCTTGACCACTGCACTATGGGCTGTTCTGCCTTCTTTTCCAGCACACCATCTCCTGCATACCCCTCCTCTATCACTCATGTATGCTCCTCTCCATTGTCCTCATACACCACTCGTTCTGCCATTATCTCTCCACCCCCTCCCACATACATGCTCCTCTTCATCCCTTCCCTCCTTCTGGCCAAATCATCATCATTAAATCATTGCTTCCATCACTGCAGCCCCCATCATCAACACCTATGTCACCTCTAATTACACTATCAACCCCGGCACCAGCTGTATATTCTGGAGGAGGAGGAGGGGACAGATGGTCAGAATTCCAAGAGCACACAGAGCTGTTTGCTTCTGCCGTGCTGTCGTGCATTAGGAATCAAGGGGAACTTCCCCCAGCAATGCTGTGGTTCCAGAAAGCACGTGTTTCATTTTGCATAAAGCCCACAGCAAATCTAGTACCAGAGATGTGCAGAGCTGTTTGTTGCTGTTTGATGATGTTTTGGAGGTCTACCGGTGGGGTCCACATTCACAATTGTGACAGAGTAATCCTGTGGAACTGTGAGTTACCCAGCCACGTTTAGGCTTGACAATAAGGTAGTGTGATGGTTGCTGGAGGTTACTAAGCCAGTGTTTACAAATACCCAAGAGTAGTAACGGAGTAGATTGTTGCTTGGAAAACCTAGAATCATTCAATTCCTGGAAGCTCTACCTGCCTTTTACTTCCCAGAAAAACAAACTGCAAAACGTTTTCAGGACTTGTGAGGATCGAGGGGGGTCAGACTCGGGCAGCTCCTTAAGGTGACCTTTGTTCTCATACAGTGGATGCCTGATTGACTGCTCATCAGATAGATTATTTGTGAACAGCGTACATGGTATGACACAACAGCTTGCTCCGACCCTAATAATAAGAAACTGTAGTATCACAGTTAATTGACAATGCTTACCAATGTGCTTTGTGTAACTAGAAGTTACAAGGTGGATTGGATTTGAGGATCAGGTGTACGGAGGAATCAGACTTTGGAAGCTCCTTAAATTGTTGTGGCAATCCTTGCCTCCATCACCATTGCTAGATCTTTCAACATTGTGCTTTGTTATATTTGTGTGTAAGATAGGGCTCTTTCCTTTATTAGCTGCCTAACATTGTGACCAGACAGGCCATTTGGTAGAATTGATGAATCAATTAGTAGGTATTGATTGATAGTCATGGCTCAGACTTGAGTGAATCTTTTCTAGTAGCTTGTCTGCTGATCGATACCAATTGAGGGAATATCAGTGTCTAAAATGTTAGGCTCAGCATTTTAATATTGTGCATTAGGCCTTTGACATTTTTGACACCTTGTTTTGAATTTAGTATTCAGATATTTTATTCAATTTTAACTAGTACTTGTATATTGTATCTGGAAGGTTTCAACTGAGACCTATTCAACTTTATATTAAATATGTAATACAGTAATGGAGAAAAGGAAGGCTACTGTGAGCATCGCACCAACAACTGCAGCAAAGACAAAAAAAAAACATATACTATATTGAAACCTTTTTAGGAGGCAATTGAGCTTTTTATTGAAAATGAGCACCTCTTACAATCCCTCAAGGCACCTACGGAAGTTAAGGATAATAAGAGGTGGTAGTGAAACATCCCTGGAGTTGGGAATTTTGTTGGGGGAAGATAGCTTGGTAAGAGTAGAGAAAAAGGAGGAGTGATATATTGTGATCCCTGTAGGGACTGTTGGGCCTAAGTTGCAGTGAAACATCAGAAAGAAAGGCATCCTTAGCAAATCCCTTCAGAACATGGAACATCAGGGACTAATGCCCAGGAAGGAAGAAGGAATTTTATTATTCCAGTAGTTATACATCACAGCGATAGTCAGGGAACTGAAAGATCCCATGCAGGTACATGAACAGAATGCTGCAATCCTATCTATTCCCATCACTAATAGGTTTGACATCCTAAACAACTGTATGGACATTACTATTGAGATGGAACCTACTCAGCCAAAACCTACTTCCTGTGCCACCAGCACCCCATTCGTAGTCCATGATCCTATAGCAGGATCAGTAGAGCTAGGCACTACTAGGCGGGTGCTCCATGAAGGATTGATATTAGTAATAAGGCAAAATGGTACTATAGCTATATGGGAAAGTTATACTGGTATTAGATATACTGAAAAACCTGCTTACTGCTCGTACAGTGGAAATGTCACTACGAGGATAACATTGGTGGCATGAGAGCATTGTCAAAAATAGGTAGTGCCATGATAAGAAAGCTAGCTCTTCAGCTGCGCACACACATAAAGTAAATAGGCAATTGCAAATATATATGACTGGTTTTAATCAAAAACTAATGCAGCCTGACACGTGTTTCGAGCTGATCGCTCTTCTACTGAGGCTGTTTGTGCAAAGTTATAATCAATAAATGTATAGCAAGAAAAGGAAACATTTGTTGACCATGATTCAATTGGAGAGCAAACCAAATCCCAATCCCAGGGAAGAGAGGCAGTTGGGAATTGTCAAACCAACACATAGGATGAGTGATTAAAAGTAACAAGCAGATACACCAAATGCACATAATAGGTATACCAAATGCACATAATAACACAATTCAAAAGAAAAGAAAATCACAACGAGTGAATAATTAGATAAGGAAAACCACATCGCATAATAACCATGATAAGAAAGAGGGGAGAGAGAAAAGAGAAAACAACAAGGTTATTCGATGAGAAAGGATGCTCGTGGTAATCAGCCCAAAGTACATGTATAAGGCCACTAAACAGTGGAATTGTACCTTAGTCTTGGCTTGGGTAAATTGTAATTACTAAAGAAAATGCAAAATTGAAGAAATTGTAAAGGGTGACAATAGGGATGTGTTCGAAACTGTAAAAGGAAATTCTTTAGTGTGTATATATCGTTATACCCTCACTTACCTAAAATTGAGGTGTAATTAATCTGGCATAAATTATTGACCATGGGCTCCCTATAAAGCAAGAGTAGAATAATAGTTTATATCTAAGTCTGGCTGGCGCGATATGTAGCTAGCAGTAAATTGAAGGATAAAGAATTTAAAAAAAAAAAAAAAAAAAAAAATTTTAAATTTTTTTTCCTACCATTGATTTGCAGTTGCACGGACAGGTTATCGGTAAGTTGTTAACTTACTGCAGCACGGGAGGAAGGCGAGGAATGCAGAGACGGCAAAAGCCAAAAGAAACAAAATAACAAAAAGTCAATTGACTAATTAGGCAGTTTGTCTCTAAGTACATGCGAGACAGCAAGAGAAGCGCACAAGAAGGGGCCGTGTGCAAATTAGCAGCGTTGACTCACCAGTGCGTTCACTGTTAAGTGAGGAAATGGAGCCAACCGAAGACCCTCCATGGCCGAGTATAACTCGGAACTGTCCGGGAAGCGACAGCAAAGACGCCCGCGCTCGGGCGAATCAACACAAGAATAAGTGGAAAAGGAAGGCGCCATGATGGACTAGTGTGAATATTATGTAATGTAAGCCGGTACGCTTAATTAGATTGGGCAAGGATGCATATTATATGTAGGTATACCAAGGAAATTATGCATACCGGTTGTACAATCAGTGTAAAATTGACCGGAATGAAGAAACAAAAGAGGACCGTGTGATCATGATTGAAGTATGAAAACATTTGGGCTGTCCGCGGGTGTCAGTAGTGTAAAGTAGAACACCACGCCCACGTCCGTGCTCACAAATGTGTGCCTTTAGAAAATGAAAAGGAGGGAGCCCACTCCATCCAGATAGATGACACAATAATTAATTACTATCATGTAGATAGTGGCTGACTACCATTAACATCCTTAGACCAAGTCAATGTCTATTGACATACATGTGCAAAGAACATAATAAAACACTTGTAGCATGACTTATTTAAAATCATAGGAAAACAGATAGTTCATGGTCTGTGTTCAGGCCAAACTCTACAGTACGGTATTTGCAAATTAATCGTGCTTCTAATTGTCTGAGTTTAAGGATCTGATTGCCTCCACGTTGTGGAAGAGTCACCTTCATCATCCCAGCAAATTGGATGCTTGTTTTATTGCCCATTTGATGGGATCTTTGCCAATGCAGAGCCAACGGATATTTTGAATCAGGTTGGGTGATTGAATGCAAATGTTCTCTGATACGAATTTTCAGCGGGCGTATGGTACTCCCAATATAGAACAGTCCACAGACACATTTAATGCAATAAATACAAAATTTTGAATTACAATTAATAAAAGACTGAATCTTATATGTGCCTAAATTACCGAAATCAATAGAGGTAGTTTCCAGTGCATGAGTACACATAGAACAACCCCCACACTTGTAAAAACCAGGGCGTGGGGGCTGATGTAGCCAAGTATGTTGCTTGGGTGGAATTGACATAAAAGAAGGAGAAAGTATATTTTTGAGATTATTCGCCTTAGTATAAATAAAACTTGGTGAGTTGTCCACCCAAGGAGTTATGTCGTGATCAAGTTGTAGAATGTGCCAATGCCGTTTGATTACATTGTAAAGCAGCGAACTATCTGAATTGAATCTGGTGATAAATTTGAGTTTCTGAGAATGGATAGTCTCGTGCCTTTTTTTTGGAGTGAGTAGATCGCATCTCTTCATAGCCCGTACATCAGATTCTGCTTTTGCTACAGAACGTGCGTCATAGCCTCTGGCTATAAACCTGTTACGTATCAATAAGCACTCCTGGTCGAAGTCTTTCGGTAACAGACAGTTTCGTCTTGCCCGAATGAATTCGCCTTTGGGTATATTAGAGACTACAGTTTTCCTGTGGCAGCTAGTAGCATGCAGAATTGCATTCACGGATGTAGATTTTCTGAAAGTTTTGGTTACAAACTGATTATCAGAGATACTGATAGTAAGATCTAAGAAATGTATGCTTGTGGGGCTGTATGTTTGTGTAAATTGAATGCCCCAGTTGTTAGAATTAAGATAAGCAACAAAATTATTGAGAAGCTCAATCGAACCATTCCAAACCAAAAGCACATCATCAATATAACGTTTCCACATATGGATATGTGGCGTAAAGAGCTGGTTAGAAAAAACAAATTGTTGTTCATAGTTATGCATGAAAATATTAGCTAATGCAGGGGCATAACTTGCTCCCATAGCAACTCCGATCAACTGTCTATAGTAAGTATTGTTAAAAAGAAATACATTGTTAGTAAGGGCAACAGATAATAGATCCTTGAAGAGAGCGAATAACTACTCAGGTTATGAATTAGGTCTATCTGATTTGGTTCCTGAGAGTCTGTTGGTATGATGAACGAGTGTACTGGTTACACTTGATGTAAAAGCGCTCTATACATCTATTAATCATCAGTTAGCAATCAGCAGTATAGATTTCATTTTCCGTGCTCATTCTGCTTCGTTTTTCGAACATATCGAAATGATCAAGGATCTATTATCTGTTGCCCTTACTAACAATGTATTTCTTTTTAACAATACTTACTATAGACAGTTGATCGGAGTTGCTATGGGAGCAAGTTATGCCCCTGCATTAGCTAATATTTTCATGCATAACTATGAACAACAATTTGTTTTTTCTAACCAGCTCTTTACGCCACATATCCATATGTGGAAACGTTATATTGATGATGTGCTTTTGGTTTGGAATGGTTCGATTGAGCTTCTCAATAATTTTGTTGCTTATCTTAATTCTAACAACTGGGGCATTCAATTTACACAAACATACAGCCCCACAAGCATACATTTCTTAGATCTTACTATCAGTATCTCTGATAATCAGTTTGTAACCAAAACTTTCAGAAAATCTACATCCGTGAATGCAATTCTGCATGCTACTAGCTGCCACAGGAAAACTGTAGTCTCTAATATACCCAAAGGCGAATTCATTCGGGCAAGACGAAACTGTCTGTTACCGAAAGACTTCGACCAGGAGTGCTTATTGATACGTAACAGGTTTATAGCCAGAGGCTATGACGCACGTTCTGTAGCAAAAGCAGAATCTGATGTACGGGCTATGAAGAGATGCGATCTACTCACTCCAAAAATAAGGCACGAGACTATCCATTCTCAGAAACTCAAATTTATCACCAGATTCAATTCAGATAGTTCGCTGCTTTACAATGTAATCAAACGGCATTGGCACATTCTACAACTTGATCACGACATAACTCCTTGGGTGGACAACTCACCAAGTTTTATTTATACTAAGGCGAATAATCTCAAAAATATACTTTCTCCTTCTTTTATGTCAATTCCACCCAAGCAACATACTTGGCTACATCAGCCCCCACGCCCTGGTTTTTACAAGTGTGGGGGTTGTTCTATGTGTACTCATGCACTGGAAACTACCTCTATTGATTTCGGTAATTTAGGCACATATAAGATTCAGTCTTTTATTAATTGTAATTCAAAATTTTGTATTTATTGCATTAAATGTGTCTGTGGACTGTTCTATATTGGGAGTACCATACGCCCGCTGAAAATTCGTATCAGAGAACATTTGCATTCAATCACCCAACCTGATTCAAAATATCCGTTGGCTCTGCATTGGCAAAGATCCCATCAAATGGGCAATAAAACAAGCATCCAATTTGCTGGGATGATGAAGGTGACTCTTCCACAACGTGGAGGCAATCAGATCCTTAAACTCAGACAATTAGAAGCACGATTAATTTGCAAATACCGTACTGTAGAGTTTGGCCTGAACACAGACCATGAACTATCTGTTTTCCTATGATTTTAAATAAGTCATGCTGCAAGTGTTTTATTATGTTCTTTGCACATGTATGTCAATAGACATTGACTTGGTCTAAGGATGTTAATGGTAATCAGCCACTATCTACATGATAGTAATTAATTATTGTGTCATCTATCTGGATGGAGTGGGCTCCCTCCTTTTCATTTTCTAAAGGCACACATTTGTGAGCACGGACGTGGGCGTGGTGTTCTACTTTACACTACTGACACCCGCGGACAGCCCAAATGTTTTCATACTTCAATCATGATCACACGGTCCTCTTTTGTTTCTTCATTCCGGTCAATTTTACACTGATTGTACAACCGGTATGCATAATTTCCTTGGTATACCTACATATAATATGCATCCTTGCCCAATCTAATTAAGCGTACCGGCTTACATTACATAATATTCACACTAGTCCATCATGGCGCCTTCCTTTTCCACTTATTCTTGTGTTGATTCGCCCGAGCGCGGGCGTCTTTGCTGTCGCTTCCCGGACAGTTCCGAGTTATACTCGGCCATGGAGGGTCTTCGGTTGGCTCCATTTCCTCACTTAACAGTGAACGCACTGGTGAGTCAACGCTGCTAATTTGCACACGGCCCCTTCTTGTGCGCTTCTCTTGCTGTCTCGCATGTACTTAGAGACAAACTGCCTAATTAGTCAATTGACTTTTTGTTATTTTGTTTCTTTTGGCTTTTGCCGTCTCTGCATTCCTCGCCTTCCTCCCGTGCTGCAGTAAGTTAACAACTTACCGATAACCTGTCCGTGCAACTGCAAATCAATGGTAGGAAAAAAAAATTTAAATTTTTTTTTTTTTTTTTTTTTTTTAAAAATTCTTTATCCTTCAATTTACTGCTAGCTACATATCGCGCCAGCCAGACTTAGATATAAACTATTATTCTACTCTTGCTTTATAGGGAGCCCATGGTCAATAATTTATGCCAGATTAATTACACCTCAATTTTAGGTAAGTGAGGGTATAACGATATATACACACTAAAAAATTTCCTTTTACAGTTTCGAACACATCCCTATTGTCACCCTTTACAATTTCTTCAATTTTGCATTTTCTTTAGTAATTACAATTTACCCAAGCCAAGACTAAGGTACAATTCCACTGTTTAGTGGCCTTATACATGTACTTTGGGCTGATTACCACGAGCATCCTTTCTCATCGAATAACCTTGTTGTTTTCTCTTTTCTCTCTCCCCTCTTTCTTATCATGGTTATTATGCGATGTGGTTTTCCTTATCTAATTATTCACTCGTTGTGATTTTCTTTTCTTTTGAATTGTGTTATTATGTGCATTTGGTATACCTATTATGTGCATTTGGTGTATCTGCTTGTTACTTTTAATCACTCATCCTATGTGTTGGTTTGACAATTCCCAACTGCCTCTCTTCCCTGGGATTGGGGTTTGGTTTGCTCTCCAATTGAATCATGGTCAACAAATGTTTCCTTTTCTTGCTATACATTTATTGATTATAACTTTGCACAAACAGCCTCAGTAGAAGAGCGATCAGCTCGAAACACGTGTCAGGCTGCATTAGTTTTTGATTAAAACCAGTCATATATATTTGCAATTGCCTATTTACTTTATGTGTGTGCGCAGCTGAAGAGCAAAACCCCCCCTTTTTCCTTTAATTTCCTAATCCAGTGGGAACTTGGCAGGCTCCCACCCAAGCTCTTAGCCGCAGCCCTTTCACAGCCACATTATTTGCTGACCTATGCGCTGTATCCTGCTGGCTTTCTGCCACCTTTTTCCTTGCATGATAAGAAAGCTCCCTTCATTTAAGACAACAACTTTAACACAGCAGCCAAAAGTGGCTCCAATCCATCCCAAAGTGACAATGCAGTGCAAAAAAAATAACAGTATGGTAAATTCTAATATTCATACTGATCCAAGTGTAACAAACCCTGAAAATAATGCTGAACCATATGATGGAACACTCTCAAAATATGTCCAAATGGGAAGCACAGAACACACAACAGCTTTACACATATCTCTCAAAATAAGACCACATCCCAAGAGATTAATCAGGATGATCTGTACTTTTTCATTGTAGTTAGGAACATGGCTTTTATGCACAAAGTTCTGATGTTAAGCCCTAAATCCAGAGAGGGACCTATTGTTTTAACCAACAAAGATCAACCAGATGGTGCTTCTTAGTGATTCAGAAAATATACAATGTTATACAATACTTATGGCTGGAGATGGGGATATTATTCAAATTGAGTCAAAGGATAGAATGTTGACTGAAGGACTATTAGCTATAGAATACATAAAATTCCCCCTCATGGATCAAGAATTGAACTGAGAGTCTATCCTCCAAGAGTGGATGACATGAAATCTCTGCCCGAGAGACATAGAGATGATCTCATGGGTGTTCGTTTGGGAAGAAGTGATTTGACGTTACCAGAGGCTGGATCTATCCTTCTCCAAATGAATGATGAATGTAAGATAGATAAGGACATAAGTTGGGCCTTGTGTCAGTAGACTGACTAAATGTTGGTACAACATTGACAAAAGTGCTCTCTATAGGGGACTTCCAACAAGGGCAAACTCTTCACTTACTTGGGAAGTTAAGGTCTTTGAGTCAGGTCCAAAAGATGTACTGGATGGTACAATATATTTCATTATTGTATTTACTATCTATAATCGATCGAATAAAACGTATTCGGTTTCATCGGTGCAAAAGCACATTGATTGTGATAAGACTATAAACACAAGAGAGGTGTATATTCTCCATGCTGAGGATCTTAACTTGCAATTCAAATCATTTGAGATCTTTGAAGGTGTGTTGGTGTCAAGGACTTAGCCTGGGAAATTCCTGAACTAGATGCAACATTCTGAAAAAGAAGAGATGCCAAGCTATAGAGGTGGTGCTCATTCTGAACAATTTAGATTTCAGAGCTTGCAAAGGAAGAGTAAAGAGTGACTGACAAGCTAGATCAACCTTTCAGTCGAGAATGGGGAAGCACATATCGATTACTGGTTCATCAGATCCAAAGATTGACACCTAGTTATATCACTTTAGGTCTTTGATCGCATGGATAGATGCCATTGGCACTTCATTTAGAATTTCAATAGTGAAGGTTATTAAGCAGCTACCTCTACCAAGCAGGGCACACATGCCAATATTGATATCATTGGGCACGGTAAACGTACAATTGAATGAGTTGAGGGAAGTAGTATATTTTTGCAGATCTTCTCCAACATTTTACTTTCTTTGGAAAAGAATCTGTAGATAATGAATATTTAAACAGTCTTGAGATTAATCAAATTCATGGAAAGATGATAAAGGATATCAACCATTTGGCAATGGGAAATAGGATGATAGTTATCTTCAATGCTGTTAGGCACTCGTAATGGTTCAACAAGGAATGTTGTGGAGCAAAAAAGGCTCAGCTGTCTGAATTTAACAACACATAGGGAACTAATAGGGAGAACTTCAGTAAACTAAGAGTGTGGTATATATATCTAATATTAGGTGGGGGAACCTTGAAGAAGAAAAATGGCAGGAACTAAGAGGGGACTGCTCTTTTTTCTCTAACATAGTCACATCAGACAATACAGTATAAAGGATCATACATGAAAACATTTTATTTATTTAATTATTCATATACAGGAGAAACAGTGTTCTTTTGATCACAAAAGAATGTACAAGAGATGAGAAATCAGATTTGATGGGAAGCAGTGAGCTTCTTACAATGGGGTGAGTTTGAGGGACATTCGGACTAGGTTGTGGAGGGGAGTAAATGGAACAGTCACTGGGGACAATACATAGATGAATATACATAGATTAAGGAAAACCAACTTTGGACATTTTTAAGTGCAGGTAGGTGGCATGGCCAGCTGTACTCGGGACATGACCATGACCGTCACCAGATGGACACCAGGCGATTGGTGGTTTGAAACCTTCAGCTGGGCCTTTCACTATTGGAGTAGAGGAGTGGTTGAGAGATCTACACCCTCCAATATTGACGGTCCCTGGGAAATCCACCATAAGACTTGGGATGTGGGTTGTTCTATGAAGAGCAGCAACCATTCCATATAAAAAAATGTTTCTAGCGAGGAAGTCTACAATGCCATATCCTAGGGACAATATTATACGAGATTTTGTCATGGACAATAGGAATTTCATCATTACCAACATTGAAAAGCCAAATGGGAAAGACCCCAGAGATACAGTAAGGAACACAGCCTTGTTCCATCAATGAACTGGGCCAGGGGTGGTTCGACACAGCATCCAGCCTCTTTTCCTTTGCAAATAGGGAGCAGGTGCAAGTGCATCTAGGTCACCTGGACTAAGCCCCACCCACCTGACGCCTTCCAGGTTGCTGCTCTTATTCCCCACTTTGCAAGCCCCTTCCACCTGGTGCCTTCCTATTTGACGCTCTTTTTCCCTAGTTAAGGAGCCCTCCAGCCTCTTTTCCTTTGGTGATGGGGAGCAGGTGCAAGTGGATCTAGGTCACCTGGCCTAATCCCTGCCCACCTAATGCCTTCCAGGTTGCCACTCTTTTTCCCCACTTAGCAAGCCTCACCCACCTGGTGCCTTCCTGGTTGCTGCTCTTTTTCCCAACTTAGCAAGCCCCACCCACCTGATGACTTCCTGGTTGCTGCTCTTTTTCCCTACTTAAGGAGCCCTCCAGCCTCTTTTACTTTGGAGATGGGGAGCAGGTGCAAGTGGATCTAGGTCACCTGGCCTAAGCCCTGCCAACCTAGTGCCTTCAAGGTTGGCACTCTTTTTCCCCACTTAGCAATCCCCGCCCACCTGTTGCCTTCCTGATTGCCACTCTTGTTTCCTACTTAAGGAGCCCTCCTGCCTCTTTTTCTTTGCAGATGGGTAGCAGGTGCAAGTGTATCTAGGTCACCTGGCCTAAGCACCACCTACCTTCTTAGCCCTGCCTCTTTCTTCCTGTTCTTAACTCTTAGATCAAGGGTGTCTCTTGCCCGGGCGTCCAAAAGGAAGGGTTGGTGAAGAAAAGGGCAATTCCTGTTTGGACCTGTTCGGTCCAGGAGGACCCAGGGCCCGATCCCCTGCTTAGACAGCAGGTAAGCATGCACCAACATGTGTTTACTCCCTTGGTCCCCACTGGCCAACCTGACCCTTTTTGCCCCCCTGTGATGTTCCCTTGTGCCCCCCTCCCTTCTCGCACACAGGTGTTGTCTGTTTTTCTTGATTCTTCTACCCTGCTCCCCCTCCGTCACCCCCCCAGCCTACTTCTGCAGGAGTCTGTTCTAATACATTCTGGTTTCACCATCACTGTCTTGTGGCCAATACTGGATTTGACTTTTATGGACTTCATTGATTCACGGTACGTCACCCTTTCTCAACTCTCATGCTGGACTTCCTTTGCATCTTGTACTCATGGTGGCCCTGAATCATGCAGTTCCCATCTTCATCTTGTATCCTGTCTTGACACATTATGTGTTACTACTGACTTCTGCAATTGTATTTACACTACCCTCTTGCTTCTCCACTTTTTTTGACTGCTTACTCTTTGTTCTCTCCTCCTCTCACTTTCTCCCTTTTCCTATCTCTTCCCCTTACTTTCTTCTATGCACTTACTAATCAGAATTGTCCCTGGACCTAGTATGATAGCAACCTCATCTGTCTCCTTCCCTCTCCCCTTATTTGTTCCCCCCCCTCCAGCACTATCTGAAATGTCGTCAGGACTAGTATGATAGTCGCTTGTTTTGTTCCTCCCCTAGCTTTCTGCACCTCTCTCCCTCACCTTTTGTTTTTCTCCAGCTCTACCAGAAATGTTGTCAGGACTAGTACGGTAGTCGCCTGTCTGTTTCCATTTCCTTCCCCCTTTCCCCCTGGCTTCCTTATCTATGACTTAGCTCTTGCACTATCTGAAATGTCGTCAGGCCGAGTACGATAGTTAATTTCACATCCTTACTTTTCATGGCCTGTAAGAATGACATTGTATTTTCCCTTGGTCCCTCCCTTGCCTCAAAGCACTTTGAAACACAGTGTGTATAGGTGCTATATAAATGGGCTATCATATCATATATCTGAAAATGTTACGCAGGTTGGACATTTACGGGTGGTGCACCCATAAAAATAGGGACTATTTTCTGGTCGGATGTGGGACTCTTAACCTACCTAGTTACCTTAGTAAATGTAAATATGTGCCCAGAGGTTCATAAAATTTAAAACCTACAGTGGACTAGCTCAAAGGCTTGTATTCTCGTTGAGAAGGCTGCATTAAGATTAATTTTGTCAGGTTATACCTGTTGTACTGAAGGTGTGTCATTTGTATTTCATGTTGTAAGTTATGTTTTTGATACAGCGCTCTGGTGCCTGCAGGCTTTCAGCGCCTTATAAATAAATACATAAATAAATGAAGGGTGAAGTGATTCAAATTGAGCTTCTTGGGTGGCAGAGGAAATGGGAGATAAAGGCAGGTTACAAGCAAGGAAATATTGTAGCTAGCAGGCAGATAAGAGGTACGTAAAGAGGGTAACTCAGAGCTGAAGAGATAGGTTTTTACTTTGGTTTTGAACAAATCCATGTGGACTGTTTCTTGGATATCCAGGGGAAGAGAATTCCATGCAAGTGGAGCAACAAGAGAGATTTAGCGGAATTGAGAGTAAGCACAGGGAGGGCGAGGAGCCACAGGTTAGTTGAGGAGGCAGAGCAGAGATTTCGAGAAGGCTTATAGAGCCGGATAGAGGAGGATAGATAAAGTTGTGCCTTACTGTGGATAGATTTGTGAACTAGGAGAAGACATTTTAAAATAGCACTGTTTGCATCATCCGCCATCCAGCCTGTTGACGGTTCAAGAAAGTAAGTGTGAAGTGAGGGAATACAAAGAGAGTCCTGGCAGCGAACATAATGATCTTGTCGAGAAGGCAGAAAGCATAGTTGGGGAGACCAAAGAGTATACTGCCACAGTAGTCTAGTTCAGAGAAGACAAGGGTGGTTAAAAGATGCTTGGTGGTTTTGAAAGGAAGGAGGTGCCTGATTTTCCTAATATTTAGGTGATTTAGGCAAGCTGCTGTTCCAGTTTTGGAGATGAAAGTAGTGAAGCTGTGAGAAGGATCATAGATGACACAGAGGTTTCTAGCTAAAGAACAGTAGAGGAGAGTGTCAGGTAGGAACTGGATAGGTAGAGGAAGAGATGAGAGAGATTGTTTGGCAGGGAAGAAAAGTAACTCTGCATTGGTAGAGTTTAACATCAGAAAGTGCAAGGCCATCCACAATCTAATGGCAGAGATAGCTGGACAGTTTGATAGAAAAATCAGAAGAGAGTTCAGGAAAAGAGAAGATGATTTGGGTGTTGTTCACAAATAGTTGATATGAGAACCCAAAGGAGGAGATTAGTGCCGCCAGAGCAGAAGTTTAGAGTGTAAAGAGCCGAGGACCCAAAAGCTCTGTGGAACACCAACACTTAGAATAGAGAGTTGAAAGGTGTTGTTGCTCCAGGAGACATAGAATTGGCTAGGTGCAAGGTAGGATTCAATCCAGGCAAGGGCTTGATTGTGAATCCCAAGAAGAAAGAGAGTATTAAGGAAATCAGAGTGATCGACTGTGTCAAAGGCAGCAGGCACCTGCTCAATGAGAATTAGGATAGAGGACAGCTCAATGAGAATTAGATAGAGGATAGGTTTCAGTGCCTAGAAGAGGCAATGTAGTTGGACACATTCCTGAGAGCAGTTTCCGTCTAGTGACAGGAGTGATAACCTGCTTGTAGGGGGTCTTGAAGATTGCAGATGTCTAAGAAATTGGTAAGACCGTTGAACACAACCCATTCAAGCACTTTTGAGTAGTTAGAGACACAGGGCAAAGGTTAGCCGTTAGGTTCAGGTCAACCCCTTGCTTTTTTAGGCGTGGTTAGACCATGACTGTTTTGAAAACAGATGGAAAGCAAGCACAGTCAGAAGAGTTCAGCGAGGTGAGAGGCCACTTTGGGGACAATCGTCTTGACAAGCTGAGGAGTAAGAGGGTCTGATGGGGCAAAAGTGGGGATAGCCTTCATCAATAGAGATAGCACTTAAACAGTATTACTGTGACTTAAGTGGGAGATGGAGGCAGATAATGATGGTGTAGTAGGCAGAGTATACAATGTAGGATGAGGAATTGAGAGGAAGTTTAGGAGAGAGTCTTTAATTTTTGGTAATTATTGCAGTGAAGTATTCAGCTAGGTCATTAGCAGTGAGAGTGGAGTTGGTAGTCATAGACTTAGGAGGAGTGAGAAGCAGAGGTGGCTGCTTACATAGGGTGGGAGGGCACCACCCCCCATATTCCAGACACAGAGAAATGTGCACTGAATGTGCCCTACAAGAGTCTTTGACTGACTCTGATTGCAGCAGCTACTGGCCGAAATGGTACATAAAAATAAATAAATTATTGGACCACATCGGCATGGCAAGACGAGCAGACACAGGGGCACATACCCTGCTACTCAAGTTTTATCCTTGAGCACGCTGCAGGGAGCTAAAGGTATCCTCACAGAGCGTAAATAATTCCATTAAATGGTGGCAGGGTGCCAAAGGTGTGGCCCTGCAGATATTGTTATATGCCCAAATAGCGCAGTGCATCTTAGTTTTAGTCTGTCATAACCAGAGACACTCGTTCCATTCCATTGGATGTTTTTGTCCAATCAAATTGAATATTATTGAGCGGGTGGGCAGCTGGAGACAGTGGCACATTGTGCATTGGCAGATTCCAGGCCTTGTTCGGTTCATGGTGTTTGTGATGAAGGAAGAAGTGCAGCCGCCAAGCAGGAGCAGCAGGCTGCAGTTGGGCCAATGTCACCAGCATCATAGTCACAACAACAGGTAAGTGGAAGTGTTTCTCTCTCATGCAACCTATATTTACAGTGAGATGAGCTGCGGTCCGTGCGACCAGGCCCTACTGCAGCCGTCATCTCTGGGGCACATGCTGGCTGGAGTGGTGTCAACTCCCTCTCGCTGGCAGGTTGTCACTTTCATCAGGCTGATTCTCTCCTTTCAAACAAGCCTGATGCCTCCCGTGAAGTTAAACTGGATCATCCTGAAATCCCCTACTAACACCATAGGCATCTTAGTTCACTCTTCTTGGAGTCTCTGCAGTTTCAGGGGTATTTACTTGACTGTAGAGGTCTATGCCTACCTTATTAGAGGTTCATGGATGACACAAATGAGCATTCAAAATACAGCTGTTCCCCAGAAACGAGTCTGGAAGTTAAGGGCATCACCAGAGAGGGTAACTTCATGCCATGGAATTTTTTGCATGGTTCAAATTGACTTTGCACTGCCGACAAAAACCCTGATTCATGGAACTGTGCAAAGTGTATTTTTGCAGTAAAAAGTCAGTGCATAGACAAGTTTTTTGTTAATCTGTCCATCATATTTTGCTCCACACCTCATTGAAAATTCCCTATTGGAGTTTTCAAGGGGTTTCTTTTTTTATGTTGACGCCCCCCACAACCATTATTTGTTGTAATCCCTCCCTTATGGTAGTGCCAATGGTTAAGATTAATGCAAATCCTTTGCACATCTCTTCTTTGGTTTACTTTTGACTTGTATACAAGGCATCAGATACATGTCAAAAATTATTCAAATGTGACTGTTTATATTCTATGATAAACTTATAGAGTTCCATTCATGGAAGAAAATGCTATAAAAATCCCCTAATTGCTTTGTTCTAATGTCTGAAATCATTCTTAGTCACTCAAATGGGCCTAGGCCTGCCCCAGAGGCCACAGATCTTTGTTAACAATAGCCAAATTTGCCCACTTTCCTTTGTCTTGAAGAAGCACATGGCAATGCGTTTGACAAGGCATGTCCTGGGAGCCTGCCATAAGAAATGCAATGCAATGTGATCTAGTCTTATACTCAACTGCTGCCTTGATGTCATATTTCTGAGAGGAATTTCTATGAAACCATTTTGGGGGTAATTCATAGAATTCGGCACACAAATGGCGCACGCGGCTGGTGCACAGTGTGCGTGTGTGGCAGTCTGCGCCACGCGCGTGCACCAAAGCCCATTTCAGAGCATAGCGTATTCATGGATTTCAACATCCATAAGCAGCCGTGGCTCAGAGTGGCACAGCGACCCTGCAGCAGCGCCAGTTATGCCCCCAACCCCGCCCCATGCACCATGACCAGCGCACAAATCCAGTACATGGCGCAAAGGCCAGTGGACCAGCATACAGCCCCCCAACCACAAAAACGCATGTAAAACACCCCGCGCACCCCTCAGAATACACGTACCCCTCCCGCGGCAGCGAAAAGGCGTGTAAAACTCCCTGTGCACCCAACTGAATACACAAACCCCGCAGGTAAATAGCATAGAAAAATCACCCCCCTGTGGCGTGGGCTGCATGCGGGGCATGCCCAGGGTGGATGGTGTGCCTGCATGTATTCTGGGGGTGCGCGTGGAGTTTTACATGCGATAGGCCTAGTGGGAGCAGGGTACGTGTATCTCAGGGGTGCGCATGAAGTATCACACGTGATTGGCCTAGTGCGAGTGGGGTACGTGTATTCTGGGTGTGCGCGGGACGTGTTACACACGATATGCCTAGTGCAAGCGGGGTACGTGTATTCTGGGGGTGCGCGGGACATGTCACACGCGATAGGCCTAGTGCGAGCGCAGTACATGTATTTCAGGGGTGCACGTGAAGTATCACATGCGATAGGCCTAGTGCTAGCGGGGTACGTGTATTCTGGGTGTGCGCGGGACATGTTACATGCGATAGGCCTAGTGCGAGAGGAGTACGTGTATTCTGGGGGTGCGCAGGACGTGTCACACGCGATAGGCCTAGTGCGAGGGAGGTATGTGTATTTCGGGGGTGCGCATGAAGTTTCACACGCGATAGGCCTAGTGCGAGCGGGGTACGTGTATCCTGGGGGTGCGCGGGACGTGTTACACGCGATAGGCCTAGTGCGAGTGAGTACGTGTATTCTGAGGGGTGCACGTGGAGTTTTACATGCGTTTTTGCTGCTGCAGGAAGGGTACGTGTATTCAGAGGGGTGCGCAGGGAGTTTTACATGTGTTTTCGCTGCCGCGGGAGGGGAATGTGAATTCCTGGGGTGCCCCAACGCGACTTGGCAGTGTGTGTCCTCCCAGGTGGTTCCTCTCCCCCCTCCACAGGCCCTGCAGGCAGCCCACAACACAGGGGACTACCCTGCACCCCTGGCCATGCCCCGCAGTCAGCCCATCCACCCTGGCCAGGCCCCCCCAGCCAGCCCACATGTCACCATGCACAAGTGAGCACCGACACATGTCCCCTTGCACCCCCAACCACCCAGCAGTGACAGGCACCTGCCAGCAGGTCCCGATTCATGTCCCCCCCTCTCACCCACCCACCCATCAGTGACAGGCACCTGCCAGCAAGCCCTGACTCATGTCCCTGCACCCCACTCAACCACCCACCCACCCAGCAGTGACATGCACCTGCCAGCAGGCCCTGACTCATGTCTCTGCACCCCCACTCACCCACCCACCAGTGACAGGCACCTGCCAGCATGCCCCGACTCATGTCCCCCCACCCACTTACCCACTCACCCAGCAGTGACAGGCACCTGCCAGCAGGTCCCGACACATGTCCCTGAACCCCCACCCACCCACCAAGCAGTGACAGGCACCTGCCAGCAGGCCCCGACTCATGTCCCTGCACCCCCACTCACCCACCCAGCAGTAACAGGCACCTGCCAGAAGGCCCTGACTCATGTCCCCCGCAACACGTCATGACGATCCACAATCATGGGCCAGATAGCCACCCGAATCACACCCCATGCCACCCCAGTCCAAACACACAACCAGGTATTATATCCACCCCACAATGAAATCCCCATCACATGATACATCCCAAATGGCAAATATGCACATCAACACATTTCCGTCACACCCACACAATGGGTGCATGTGATTAAGAAAACACACATCGTGACATGCATGAATCCAAAGAGAGAATATCACACATTGAAGTAGGAAATAAAAATGTATTAAACACAAAAGCAAGGGAATGAAATGAAACACACAAGAATGGAAATAATGAATAAAATGCTGCAAGTCCAGAAAATAAAAAAAAATGTAGCAAAGCAGAATCCAAATCAATCCAAAAAGCACGTGTCCAAAGTGTCAGTCTGGCAAAACAAATGCAAAGTGAAAAAAGAAGATAAAACCATTGCTCCATAGAAAAATCAAAAATAAAAAGGCAAATCCAGTGAAGAACTATTTACAAAGTACAAATCCAGGGTCCATGAATCCACCCATTCAAATGAAACCTACAAAAAACACTACCTAATGAAGAACTATATACAAAAAGGTGGGGCATTGTCCAAGCGCCCCAACAGAAATAAAAACAGAAAGGAAACCTAACACTAACTAACTATATACAGTGGCAGCGGGCAAGTCCTACGGCTCACTCTGTGATGTCCCGGGCCAGGGCACCATTGAACTCCATGTCGATGTCCCGGAGGCGGGCCTGCTGCTGTCCATGTGCCCTGCCCGATGATGCCGGCACATCCTCCATCTGCTGGTCTCCAGTTGGTGGGGTGTCCACCCCTGTTGGACCTCCGACCACTGACTGTGGCAGGGATGTGATCTCCACCAAGCTGGCTGTGTTGGTCGGGCCAGGTCCACAGGGGGCCCTGGTGGAATCTGGGCCGGAAGACGGCAGGGAGAACGACTGGCGCATAGTCTCCACAGAGGAGGAGAGGGCCGCCAGAGTGCTCGACACATGTAGGAACACTCCGACCAGGGCCCCTCCCAACTGTGCCACGTTGCCACGCAGCTCTTCGTGATGGAGTGCGTGGTCCCCCCAGGAAACACACACGTCATCACGAATGACATGCGTGCGCAACACAACACCAATCAGGACGGACCCCATACGGTCATGGGTCTCCTGTCTGCAGGTAGTGGAGTGCCAGATGACGTGGGCCTCCCCCCTACCTGCGGACGGGCCTGGGAGGGACGGAGCATCCCTGCTGGTGCATGGTAGTGCAGTCACAGGGTCAGGGACAGTGACATGCACAGGGCCCTACGCGGCGACCTGTGATGCCTCCTGCCCCTGGCCTTGGACTGCACCACTTGCACCAGTGGTACTAGCCCCACCAGGCCCCATGTGTGGCTCAGTAGCGGCCTCCTCCTCCTCTGTGGAGACCACCAACCTGGATATCTCAGCACCGTCTTCCGCCATCGCAAGCCCCTGTGGGGGCTCACCCGGCCCTTCCGCTACAGCCGTAGTGGCAGACACGGCACCAGTCCCCTCGCTCCCAGATAATGGCAATTCCTGGGAGGGTGGCTGGGCCTTGCGTTGCCGCCCGGTGGAGGCATCCCCGCTGCTTTGCTCCACAGTACCGTCTCTGCCCTCTTCTTCACTCAACGCTGCGTAGAGGGAGACATAGAACACAAGCATCAGAGTACTGTACAATACTACCCTAGACAGGAAACAATAACACATTAGTTGCATTGTCAAACGTCACTTCCATCCTGTCCCTTCACAACACATGGGTCAATGCAGGCAACACACATGCAGAAACAGGCACGGCACATGCAATCAACCTCAGCAACCATGTAAAAGGGCCTCTATTGACATAAATGTTGTCTTCAAACTCACATGCATCATGGCTCATACTGATCCCATGCACACACATCACTGGAGGGTCATGCATCAGGGCTCGTACACCACAGAAACAGTGGATACAAGGATGACTAGACTGCATAAGTGAAACAACACATCGCCATGGACATGTGTCATGCATCCATGGTGTTTCTAAGTCACACACACGCTACTCAGACACACAGACATGTACACCATACATTTACATGAGAGCAGCACCCATCTCTCACACCCCATTGATGTCCAAGCACAGTGACAGGCATGCATTCATGTGTGCATTCCGCATGCTGCTCCCCATGTTGCATTGTAACACATGCACCATCCATGTGGTCAACGCATGACTGGTCTCACATGCATTACCATGATGTCCCTGCACAGACACATCCATACATGGCCTATGTCACACATACAGGCAAGTAGCTGACTACCAGCGCACTGCAACATGCCCTGTTTCACACAGAAATGCATGGCCACTTACTGCTCGACTCCAGACGGGCCTGCATCCTGAGGATCTGGTGGTGAAGCACTGGGCGAATGCGCTCCAGGACCCTCATCTGCTGGTTGGTAAGCTGGCCCCGGAGCCCCACTGCATCCTCTGCCTCGAAGAGGCGCCGGGCCTTCTTGAGGGTCCTGGCCTTGTAGTCCTCCCAGCACTTCTGGACGTGTCTCAGGTCTCGGGGTGCCACCCCCTTCACGTTGATTGCACCCACTATGTCTGTCCAGATCCTCCTCCGTCCTTTCTTGTCGGCGCGTGATGGTGTGAAGAGGGCATCATAATGCCCCATAACTTGCTCCACCAGGATACCAACTTCTTCATCGATGAAGCTGGTAGCCCTCTGCCTCTCTGGCTTGGGGTCGCCAGTGGTGTTGGATGGTATTTGCCCCGACATGGCAACCCCCGAGGCAGGTGTGGGTGGGCAACTGGGTCCTGGGGCTGGGCTGTGGAGCGATGGTAGCCCAGTCGGGAGTCTTCTGTTCCAGCAGGGGTGGACACAGCAACTGGACCCCTGGAGATGGCTTACGTGCAGGCACCAAATAGCAGGGCACATGGTCAGCAGGCAGGCAGGCAGCAGTAGATGGCAGGTGAGAGCATGCTCAGGGATCTGGGGGGCAGGAAAATGGCCTTTTGGGCAGGAGCGTGGTCTCCCATGTGCTGTCGTGTGGCCAGCTTGATACGGAGTGATTTGGTATGTGAAAAAAGTGCACGTCAGCATGTAATTCGAAGAAAGGCCCTTAGCGCGTAGGCGCGTCTGTGACGTTACACACACGGGTGTTTCCTCACGTCCACGTGTTAATGCATGTAATCCGAGAGCGCATAAGTGACATGATGCGTGGGTGTTTCACTCGTGATGGGTGCATAGTGATTCAGCACGTCAAAAAAAACCACGTCCACGTTTAAAGCGGGGAAAGGCCCTTAGCGCGTACGCAATTTTGTTATGTAATGCACGTGGGCGTTTCCCTCAGCACGGGTTAAAGGTGAGCGGGGCAAGCAGTTCGCTTTATGTGCCTTTCATGGAGACTGACGTGTGTTCCTACTTCATGTTGTTTCGCGCGCCATCACAACTTCACAGCGGATCAAGGACGTATCTCTTCTTTTGGCAGGGGTATTGGCTACGTGTGTTTTTCATTATCACGCTAGTCGACGGTGAGTTGCGCACACTATTTTTCCCACTGTGGGTGCCCCTGTGTATCACGTACCAGTTTTTGAGGTCATAGTAGCCTGCGTGTCCCACACGTATGTGTTTTTTGTGTCTCTTGGTGCCACCGCGTACTGCGGGAGGTTAATTCCACACAAGTGTGTTACCGGGGTTGCGTGCACAGTTTTACTGCAGTTTTGGGGTGCCTGAACATTGCGTGACCCGTCACTTCATCACCGGGGTCACATACAGCCTTACAGGTGCAGGGGTGCTTTTAACATCTTGTATCCCACCCCCTTCACCCCTAATGCCCAGGACAATTGTTGTGTACACCTCCCATTGGCACTTCTCCATCTGTGCCAGCACTACTCCATCTGTGCCATGGTTGGGAGGCCACCAAAGGTGAGGGGCACCTCAGCTGTACGTACTCCTCGTGGTGGGCATGGTAATGGACGTGGCCGGGGTGACCAGGGAGTAGGGGGACTCCAGGGTGTCCAAGGTAGCCGCAGAGGGGGAAGAGGCAGAGGTGCACCACTTCGGCACAATGTTGTGGCATGTGTTGGTGCAGTCATGCCACCACCCCCTGTGGTTCCGGGAGATGCAGCTTCTGCATCTGGCACTGGCGCCCATGTGCCCCAGCAGTCCGTTTCATCGACTGCCACGGGCCCAAGGGTAGTGGTTGCTGCAGGTGCAGCTGTGGACACCACCACCCATGCTCAGGGTCTGCCAGCGCAGGCTGCGTTGGCACTTGAAGAGTCAATGGAAGATTTCCAGCAGGTCAGGAGGAACACCGTAGGTGCAAGCAGGGCTGCCATGACCGAGACACGTGTTCCTGGGGCAGTAATGTCACCCCGGTTGTGAGTTTACCAACCAGGACAGTTGTGGTCAATGACCCTTGCACAGCGGATGTTGCTGTGCAGGGTCCATTGCAGGGACCCCAGCAGCCACTGACGCAAGTCGGGGCATCACTCCATGCTACACCTGCCACTCCCTCGCCACATTCCACCAGCGCCACTGCCCATACTGATCAAGGCGGCATTTGCCAGCCAGGGTCCGGTCCAGCGTCCAGGAAGAGGAAGGTTACACCTGCAGTACAGACTGCAAGCCCACACACAGCCACGACCTCCTGCACGTCGAGGAAGAAGCCTTTCTTTGCGCAGGAACTGGACTTACTCGTGGACTACGTGCGGGATCACAACTGTGACATGCTAGTGGGGCCTAATTGTCAAACTACGGCTGCCCATCATGATACCCACTGCAAGCAAGTTGCTGAACATGTGAGTGCATTCGGCCATGAGGTGCGCATGGCGCAAGAGTGCAAAAAGCATTGGAATGACCTCAAACGCAGCACTAAGGCAAAGCGTGCCTCAAATTACAACATGACTCTGGTGACTGGCACTGGGCCGGCACCTGAGGAGGAAGACCTCACTCCGCACGAGTCACTCGTTGCAGAGTTCATACCACCTGAATTGGTTGAAGGAGTGGGAGAGATGCAGGACTTTGATGCCCAGTCCAGTGAGTGTTGCTGCGTGTTTGTAGAGGCCATGTGTGTTTTACTTGTGTCATGTGCTGTGCATGACTGCCACTACATGTCATGTGTACATGGTTCAGATGTGCAAGTAATGCAATGCTTCACTGATGCATGGCTGCTCTGCATGACATGTCAAGCAGACAGGGACTGTCCTCATCACCACACTTGCACCCTACTCACATGCTGGTCACCTCGATGCCACTCCAGTCCATGTACCAGCTCACTGGCCCTTCTGCATGTACCCTGGGTTGTTCTTCCTCTCTGCACTGGGACTATGTCATGGCATGACTGAGGTGCATTTGTCCTCTGCCTGCATGAGGGTAATCCACGTAGGCATGCTCTCTTGCCCCTCCATACACCCCTGAACCCCAATTTCACCTTTGCACTGGTGTGCATAACTTTGCCATAATGCAATGGCCTGTTCATGCCTCCTGTGTACATGCTAACTTCCACCAGCCAACCTGCCAGACACATGCAGTGGGGTACATCTTTTGTCCTTGATGCAGGCTGTCTCACTTGGACTGTGCAGATGGCAGATGCTCCGCATGGACATGAGTGCCAATTCATGCTCCATGTGCATTCCATGCCTGCCCCTATGTGTCCTTGAGTAGATGATCATTGTAGTACGTGTCCAGGGTGACCTACATTTCATGGCATTTCATCAGCCTTCCCATGCCCACTGTGGCTCAGACCTGCGTCCCACACATGCTTAGCGTATGGCAGTCTGTGTGGCTCACAGGATTCACCCTGTTTCTGGCCCACTGACTCTGTACAACTGCTGTAGTGTCTTCTGCACACATGGGTGTACTACTGAGTGTTCATCATGTGTCCTGCTTACTGTTCCATCATCATCTGCTGTGTTGTCAGTTGACTCAGATGATGCAATTGATGCTAGTCAACACTGTCTGCCAATACACAGGTCTCTGGTCATCCTTTTGATACCATGCAAGGCATCCCTTCATTTCCACTTAGGGGGAGGGGTGGTTTGCTTGTAGCCATGCACCCCATTGCATGCACATTGCACGTGATGCCTGAACTTGACCTTGCACTGCCTTCAAGTTTTCCGATACACATCATGAAGTACTTGTACATGTAGATAGTGAGTAAGGTACATATGTTCTGCACTGCATCAACCCACTTCTGAGCCGTATAACACCCTTCTACATGCCTAATCACTGAAGCAATGTCAAGTTGACCCGGCAGGCATGGCAGGCTCTCATTTGTGTGTGACATGTCTGCTTCATGTGTTGGTTGTCTGTGTGATGTGTATGTGTGTGTGTGTTGTGTGCTTTTAACATGTGTAGTAATCTTTTTTTATCTCTACTTTTCAGATGATGATGCAATGGAGCCAGAGGATGGTGTTGTCATGCCAGGCACAGGGTTGTTATCACTACAGCAACCCTCACAAGTGGGGATCGTGGGGTGGTAGACCACGAGAACACACATGTGCTACAGACCATCTTGTCTTTGGCTGGCAATGAGTCCAGCCCAGATGACTACTCTGACGTCCATGTCGAGTTGGATGTGCGTCAGGTCCATAGTCAGGGGTGAGTGATTCTGATGTAATCCTCTGTCACGACACCTGCACTGAGGGGTCCGCCTGTGGTGGATCGGGCCACAGGGACACCCTCCACACCAGTCGCTGATGGGCCTGGGCCATCACGTCAACGGGGGCATGTAGTCGTGCAGCCGCGAGCAGTGCCAACCCAATGAGGACGGCCGGTCCTTGGGTCCCGCAGGTGTCAAGCCCAGCAACGCAGTGGCCGCGCCACCGAGGTATACTGAGTGGGAGTAAGACATGACTGCCAATTCAGAACGCCAGGGGCAGCAATGGAAAACATCGCTGTGAGCATGGAGCGTGTGGTCCAATCTGTGCTCCCCCCTACTAGGCAGTGCTTCTCCAGGAGCGGGCGACACAGTCCACAGCCCGCTCACTCAGGCTGGGCATGGCGGCCTCAGACAGGACATGCCAGGCTGAAATCATGTCTTTGCGTCAAGCAATTACTGCTCACGCAGAGGCACACATGGAGGCCCTGAGGGCTGAGTATGAGTCCCTCAGATCCACTCTGGGTGACCTCTTGATGTCCCAGAGGGCGCGGTCAGAGGAGAGGTTTGAGCAGCTTGAGCGTACCATCGTGGCTGAGCTACGTGCTTGCCGGGAGGTGCATCAGTTGTCCAGCCATGCCTTGCAGGAAGAACTCTGTGTTACACAAGTTACCTTGCAAGAGGAAGCACACGTATCACTGGAGGTTCTGCATGCAGACCTATGTGTCATCGCTGCACAGAACCAGGCTCACCCGTCCGGCAGACTTGCTGCCGACGAGGGGCAAGCTGCGGCTAGGCGTGTTCAGGCTCCTGTGCCAAGTCCTCCTTTTCAGGATGAGCCAGACGCGGACGACGAGGTATCTCCCACACAGGTCGGGCTGTGCAGGCGTTGAGCCCATGGAGGTTTTTTTCAACATCATCGATTGTAGGTGTTAGCTGCACCCTGTACCTCCCCCCTCCTGGGTGCCTTCCCACCCCCCCGGGTCGTATCTGGCCATTTTTGATTTTTCATGTTAGTTTAGTTAGTTAACATTCGATTTGATAGTTAGTTTAATTAGGTAATGTAGGTTTTTTATAGTTAGTTTAATTAGTCAATATAGTTTAAAATTGCTTGTCTATTGTGCTTGCATGTGACGGTGTGGTGCTTTTTGGCTTTTGAAAGCATCCACTGTCTGTTCCAGCTGGATCCTTCAAGCTTGTCTCGTGTATGTGTTTGCAGCTTGGGGTCCTGACTCACATAGGCCACTCCTGCTTCCCTTATCCATGGGCTCGCAAGGATGGTTCGGTGTTACAGTCAATTTCACAAGGGCTTTGGACTGTCATATCTGTGGCCTGTCTGCTGCTGTACTACTTGTGTTAACACCCCTAGTGGGGATTGTAGGGGTCTTACCGACGGCATTTCAGTATTAGAAATGGGTGGTTTCATGAATCAGGTGTCCATTAATTGCTATACATTGTGTTGTATGTTTATTTTCTTTATTGTACATGTGCTTGATGCACTTCATGCTGTAGAGAGTGTCCGCTACCCTTTGCGTGTCAAAGTCACAGTGATGGTGGGATGAAATCTGATGTACGTCTCTGACATGGACCAGTCACAACCAGCATGAAGAGACACACACAGGGGACTTTCCAGCATTAATTCTGTGTTTTGTGCCCTTTCTGCAGGAGAATGAGCCTCCAGACCACCTTTGCCGGCAGACATGGGCCAGTGTAGGCCTTGTTCGGTGGTGCAGACATGCGCATGTGTGCGCAAGCAGTGCCACAGGGCTCATACATCCAACAGAAGAAGACGTGTTTCCAGGAACTTCAGGCAAGGTGAGCAGCACAAGGGGCACACACCACAGCCAACCTTCCACCAGGCCTGTTACAAATGCATGCTAAGTAGCGCCACTGACGGTGAGCTTGGACAGTTATTGGTGTTGAAGCGCACAGTACAGCTAAGATGAGTTGGTGGACACATGGCAAATTGCTTTCCAAGTTGTCAGGGGCAAATGGAGGGGCTGTCGCATATATCCTCCAGTCCACCATGTTCAATAGAAGCAGATGTATAAGCCCAGCAGCGTTCAAAGCAAGAAAAAGAAGCTGCGCACAGGGACACCCAGCGAGGGACAGACTTGTGTGCAGTGCATATTATTTGCATGTTCAAATTGACACATGCACTACCTCTTTTATTTGGGGGATGCCAGAACACTACTTGTACTGAAGTCGTACCTCGGAATATGCGTCTAGCTGCTTACCCAGGGACCATTGCATGATGTGTGAATCTTGACACATTGGTCTTCCATTTGCCCGTGCCCATGTGCGCCTGACTTACTGCATTGACAGTGTATGAACCATCAGGGGGGGAATCTTATGTATGGGTACAAAGCAGCAGACAGGACTGTTTGTTTGTGGAGGAGTTACTTGCTTTGGGGCATGTATGGTGTTGAGTGTGTGTGTTATAGACACACACAGATTAGTAACTCGTTCTATCATTGCAGCATTTAACTGCTCCTGTTACTGGACCTTAGAGTCTGCAGGCAGGAGGCCAGCACTCACCCCAAAGATAAGTCTCTCTTTGACTTCCATTTGAGTTATTTGGTACAATGTGCATGATGTACATGGTTTCTCTGATTGAGTATGTGTTATTGTGAATAGTAGATTTTTGCCTTTTCCTTACTTTCCCTTGACAATCCGACTCCCCTCTCCTGCCCCCCTTTCTGGTTATCCTGAATAACAATGTCTGTCCAGACAACATATCCCTGACTCTCCTTCCCCACCGTGGTCTCAGAGGCCTGTGTAAGTTTGACTTTGCAGGCGCCCAGACCACGGAGGGGGTGGTTGGTTCATGCCACTCCTGCGCCTGGACACCGGAGCAGTGGTACTACCCATCAGTTGGTGCTGCATCATTGTATATTATGTACCAAACATGGTACACATCCTGTTGTAGCATTGTTTAAGAGTGCTAACTTGGTTGTTCCATCATTGTGCTTCTACATGTACTTTGAAATGTACTGCTACTTCAAGTCATCTACTGGAGACTCTTGATGTGTTTTTGCTGCCTACAGGCTTTTTGCCTGGCTTGTGTGTTTGGCTCCTTTGAGTTCTCTTTGATTTGGTATGTTTGCCAGTCAAGGTGGCCTCTGAGGGTGCTGGACACTATTTACACGCAAGGTGGAAGATGGAGACAAAAGGGTAGGGTGATCCTGTGGCCAGGTAGACTTCAAGGAAGAAGGCTACATTCCCCAGATGCAGTTGTTCAGTAGGTAATGGTGATATTTGAATGAGGGAGGGTGTTTGGTTGTTGGACAGTTGTCTTGGCCTACAGTGTGATGGGCACCCTGACATTGTTATTGTGGTATCCTATGTACATGATGTGCTCTGCTGGTCAATGCCTGTTCCTGTGTTGTGTTTACCTTTCAGGTGTGAGGGGATTGGTGTGGTTTGACATGATGGGGTGTGCACATTGGCAATGTTCACATGTGATGTGTAGAGGACACTGATGGTCACTTGATTGGACATGCATGTATTGAGTGCATGTCCTACTGACACACACAGTCGCACTATGATCCACCACATGTACATCCACCCTTCCATGTCCACATGTGCACACAGCTTGCCTTCTAGGGACCACTGTGTCCCTGCAGCACATGATCTATGACCATTTGTGGATCCTGTACATGCGTCAATTGTTTATTTATTTGTTTATTTTGTCCTTTTCATGTGATGCTCAAGGTGTGTCTCTGACACAATGGCTGGTCAGTGTGTTGCAGGAGACGCACACAGCACACAGATTCAGGAGTAGGGATTTTGCCTTGCCCAACGTGCATGTGAACAGGCATTGATTGTTATGTTCATGCTACAACTGTTGGAATGCATTTGGGTATGACTTGTTTTGTGTGGGAGGTTGTTGGTCAGTCATTTCATCTGATTCCATGACAGGCGTCATTGTCTGAAGCCACTTTCCATTTATCACATGTCACTTCATATATTATTGGTAATGTGTTGGGCTTTTGCTATTGCTTGCCATGTCATGGTGTGTCAGACAAGGGTGATGTGGTTTAGGAGAGTTTGGAGGACATACCAGGGCTTGTGATGGCCTATTTTGCAGGGGTGTGCTATACACACCTTGCATGTGTTCCTTTTGGTCACACACGATTGTTTATGTTTAAGTAGCTAGGGATGCACACAATGTAGCACTTCCATGGCAACATTCTCAGGTGGTAAGGTTGTGACAATTGACTGTATCTTTGTCATCATCGATTGTCACCTGGTATGTGCCAGGCCTGTATGCACTCAGCAGGGGTGGGAGTTTAGGTGAAAAATGTAGCCAGAAGCTGGGTCCGGGCTGCCTCGCCACGTGTCCTTTCCCCTCCCATGGGCAGCGCTTGTGCCTGTGGTTGGGGATGTGGGGGCACCACCATGTCCATCGGTACACCCTGCCGTGTAGCAACATTGTGCAGGACACATGCTGCCACAATGATCCTGCACAATACTGGGGGTGCATAGAGTAGCTGCGCACCATAGCGGTCAAGGGAGCTGTAGCGTGACTTTAGCACTCCGAATGTGCGCTCCACTATGCCCCTGGTTGCAATATGGGCAGCATTGTATCCTACCTGGGGTGGTGTGGTATTGTTACGAATTGGTGTCATCACGTGGTTGGTCAGAGGGTAGGCACTGGCCCCTGGAGAGGTGATAATGGTTGTGATCATTGGGGTTTGTGTATTTGTCTGTCTGTGACATGCATGCATGTGCACGGGCATTTGTACTCACTTAGGAGTCATGTGTCGCCATGCTGCCCAGCTTCCAGGGCCTGGCTCAGGGCAGACATTCTGTATATGAAACTGTCATGGGTGGAGCCTGGGTAGTTTGCATAGAGGTGATGATTCCCTTTGCATCGCATACCACCTGCACATTAATGGAATGCCAGTGCTTGTGGTTTTGATAGATGTGCTCAGTGGCCCTAGGTGGACGTAGGGCCACATGGGTGCAATCTACGGCTCCAAGCACTTTGGGGAAGTGTGCCACCCTGTAAAAGGACTACGGCCTGCCTTTCTGTGGGTGTTCTGGGCATGTATATGTGCCTGCGGACTGTAGGCAGTGTGACGCGTAGCCTGTGAGACCCCCCCCCACTATGGCAGTAGACCGCTGAAATGACCCAGTGGCCAAAAAATGCAGGACATTGAGCACCTTCTCCAAGGGGCTCAATGCTTGGGAGCAGAGGATGGGGGATGTAAGGTCATCTTCTCAAACCCTGACCAGGTCTAGGATGATACTAGGTGGAAACCTATACCTGCCATAGACCTGGTCGTCAGGCATCCCAAAAAGGCTAGTCTGGGGGGAAAAAATGCGGGCCCAGGCTATTCTCCTCCTCCTGCGGTGTCCCACGATCAGTGCTGCGACAAATGCGGCATTCATCGTAGCTGGATATACGTGTTTGTTGTTTGTGTGCACTTTTATACTGTGCGCTGGGACGCTTACGCCTGCCTTCCTGTGGCGGACGTGTTGCCGCCTGTGCGCGTCTTTTTGTGTGCACTTGTTTCCCGTATTCGATTCCATGAATACGAGTTGTTTGCGTGTGCGTGTTGTTTGCGTGTGTGTGGGCGTTCCGAGTATTTCCCTGCAGTACTTCCCCAGTTACGCCTTCATATTCACGCGTTGTTCTCTATTCCGCGTGTTACGCCCCGTGTCCCGCCCCCTTTTTGGTGTGTGCGCCAACTTTGTGCGCTTTCCCTGTGCACGTCGCGTACGGCGTTCGGGTTATTGCAATGACATATGCGCCCATGTGAGCCCGTGTGCGCGACGCACGGATTTGGCGCACAACCAGTGGAAAACACACGCAGGCACTTCCTTGAATCGCACGCTTGCGCCACCTTGTGACAGCTTTGACAGCTTCGCTAAGATTTTCGGCGCACATTTGTTCCATGAATCGGCCCCTTTGTGTCTACCAGTGAAAATACTTGGACTATGCATATCAGGAGGGTAGCTCTTCGTCTTGGGATCCTGCTGTACCCATTACCAACATAGTCTCCCAAGAGAACAGTGAGATCAGATCAGGTCTGGCTTTGGGTTTGAAGATCTAAGTAGGTGGTCAGTCAAGACCTGTTCAATCTTGAATCAGACAATTCTATTTCTAGATTCAAATTTGATTTGGGTATGCAAATACCCCTTAAACCCAGTTTTTAAAATATGAATTAATAAATGGATGTTCACGCAATTAAAACGAAGGTCACAAATATGTCTATATGCCAGTGACTGAACCAAATCTGTTGGAAACCATCCCATTGTGTTTCCCCTATTTGAGGGTGTATATTCTGTATATCAAGTTAACTGTATTTCTATTTCAACAATCAGTTATGGGTAAATAACCAAGAAAGCACAATCAAAGTATAAAAGTAGAAGTTAAAAACAGCAAGCATCATGCGTAAAAACAATATCCAGAATTGATTTACAAACATAAATATGTCTAAAATACAGTGATTAAAGAGTACTAATGTGGCCACATTAATCAATAATTCAAGTGCAAATATTCAAAGTAGGCCTGATCACTGGCCTCGACCAGGCATAGTCAGCAGATATTGTTGTTGATGGTGTTAACGCTTCGATGTCTCCTCCAAAGCGATTAGTTGCGCTTTACGAATCCTCTACCATACCATACCAAGTAGCATCTCATGAACTGAACACCTATTATGTAATAATAATTAGCACCCCGGGGAGCAGCCAATCAAGTTCTCCAGATCGCAGGCTGAAATCTGTGATCTCAGCTCACGTTCCACGGGACCCCCAGGCTGCCTCCCCCACCGCGGGCCGCCATCTTCTGACTGACCTTTTATTTTTTTAAACATATGCCAGCCCCCCTCCACAGCCCCACTACCGGATTGTGGCAGCAGCACCTGCACTGCCGCATCAGCTTCCCTCCTTCTCAGTTTGTGGCCACCATTGAAATGGAAGAGGGGCTCTGTATGGAGCCCAAACCATTCATAATCATGGTTGCCATCTTGTCACAGTATTTCCATTCAATTAAATGAAAATACTTTTTTGTAACAACCCGGGTTACCGGTTTGGTAACACGAGTGCAAATAGCGTTAGGACCCCTGTTCCAGCCCAACACTATATTGTAGTGCGTACATACACAATGAGGTGGGAATGGAATTGGAATAATGATGGGATTAGAATTGTAAGGGGTTCAGGCTCCCTTTAGAAACAGAGGGCAGAGAAGCAGTTGTACTGCTTTAGGTGATGCTGTAGTGGTGTCAGTGGGGTCGTTAATGAGATAGTTTGTAATAAAAGAAATACAAAGCAACTTACTGGTGTGGACCTACATACATCAATAACTTCAAGCTATTGCAGCCCTAATTCAACAGTGAAGTACATTTTCCTCAGAAACCAGCGAGGCTCATCACTATAAACTAATGAGGAAATTGGTAGCAATGACTTTACTTCGCAATTTCTATTGAGTACTGCCTTCTTAGCCATTCTCGATGGAGGAAACTTGCTACTATATAAACTAACGTTTTATCACCTGTTCTGTATGGGAGTTCGAACTGGATTTTTGAAAAACCTCTGGGCTTACCTCATACTGTTTCCCACCCTGGAGGGAAATTAACCAAACCTTCCCAAAGAAATTTAGAGTGGCATATATGTACTTAATAGAATTTCAATAGTTCCAAAGTTCATTGTATCCCAAAAAGTATTTTTTCCTGTGGTAGTCTAACATAGCTAAAACTACAGAATGTTTTTGCATACTATGGCCCTCATTACACCACCAGTGGTAACAAATGGCGCTATTAGCAGCATGGTTGCTGCCAGTATTGTTACGAGTCCGCCATGGTGCAATGGGGAATTACCACCCCATTCCAAGGTTGGCGGGGCGGTAATTCCCCATGCACCATTGGCCCTTCCCCATTCCCATTTTTGCCCCATAGGGCTCAATGGGAATGGAGAAGGCGGTAATTACGGTACCGCAAATTGCGGCACCGTAATTACCTTTAAGGTCCCTTTGCGCGTCCCTACTTTAACGGCTGGTCCAGACTAGCCGTTAAGGTCGGGAGCCGCAAAGGGACCTCATAATTAGGCGCTAAAGGGTTAACAGCGCTGCAGCCTTTTACGGCGCCATTAACCCCTTAGCGCCATGGTCGTAATGACCCCCTATGTCATATTTCATGAAGCACCCGGTTTATTTGCACGGTTTACTCACAAAAGAATAATGGTGTATGCCTAATGCATCAATGGAATTTCCCAATTGACTCTTCCATTTCAAGCCTTCACAAGGAAGCACTAAGATTAATCATAATATTAATATTTATTGTATGGCAGTTGGGTCAAAACATGTGACTTTTTCTAAAATATGACAGAGTTGTTTGTTGAATTCTGTACTTACTCCTGATAGAATGACATACCAGTACAAACGTCCTGTTCAATGTAAGGCACTATAAGTAGCAGACATTGTTTTGTGCCACAGTGTGATCCATTGGTCTCCAGCCCTTTCAGGAACCTGGTGAATGCACTGGGTGCCTTTCTTCCCATGTTATAATTCTGTGACTTCAAAGTCTAGCAGCGAGAACAATGTTCTGCTGTAGGTATACCTCATTCAGCCCTAGGCTGGACCCATGGTGTGCCGACTTGATGTCAGCACTACAGAGACAGTTTGTACAGCCATTGCTTTTCTTGTGCAGCCCTGTGTCAACCAATTTAGCAATATGTATTGCTTTTGCGTTTCCCTTTAAGGGACATCTGACAGGCAGGTCTTCCTGAGTACAGCCCTGCTCTCTCTGTATAGATGAAGGTCGTGTAAACAGCGTCATGAGGTACTGTTCGCTCTTTGGTGCAGTCTCCCATTGCACCCTTTTCTGGGAGTTCAGGGGTCATACAAAAATGCAATGGTCAAACACAACTCAGTGTGCAGCATGAAATGCATTTGAATTGCTCCTTTTTAGTTCTAGCTGCCACCACCAAAAGGGACATAGAATAACTATCTATATAGAATAATGAGTTTTTTTATTTAATGTATTTATTTAATTATAGGGCGCCAAAAGCCCTCGGGCATCGGGGCGCAACACATACACAAGAGACTAAACCATCAAAGACGGGACAAGGAGCAAAAGGATTTGCAGGAGAGAAAAGGGATTACTTAAATAGCAGAGTTTTTAGGACTTTCCTGAAAGTTCTTGGGTTATTGCCCCTTGTGACTGAGGTGGGAAGGGAGTTCCAACATGTTGTTGCTTTGACTGGGAGGGATCGTCCCAGGCCGTTTTCATGCTTTTATTTTGGACATATGATCTGCTTTTTGTCGGCCGACCGTAATGTCCAGTGGGACAATACTGTGGTATCAAGGTGTTCAGGTAGGAGGGAGCTGCTCCATATACACATTTGTGGATAATGGAACCTGCTTTAAAATGAATTCGTTCTTGTAAGGGCAGCCAATGTGGGTTCCTTCTGTGTGATGAGATGTGCTCTCGTCTTGTGAGTTTATTAACAATGCATACATCATTGTCTTGGAGTACCTGCCATTTCCTTACGTTGTTGGTTGAGGTACCAATCAGGAGCGAGTTACAATAATCCAACCTGGATCAAACAGGGCTGCCGAATAGCCGTGGGCAGCCGACGCGTATTACTACGAGGAACAGGATTACTGAATCTGGGAATTTGTCCCAGTTATCACTCACCTGACAACTGTCATATGGATTTTCTCGTGTTACTTGCGGCCCTGATTTGATAAAGGCTCAGGCGAGCCGAAACACGTATAATCACCAAGAAAAGGGCAATTTCTTTGTTTTAGATTGAACATTAAAACAATCGTTCACTTATAAACTGGCGCTGAGTCCTGGAGTTATCTTTCTTTTCTGATTTACTGAGGACGGTTGGGGCCTATTTTCCATCCAACTCCAGTGACCTGTGACATTTTGGAAACTAAAATTATAAAAGAAAGATATTCCGGCCAATAACAAGATACTATGTATAAAAAATGAAAAGGGATTGTAAGGAGTCGCCAGGCAGAGCAACGTACAATTAAGCCCACTTTCGAATATAGATCAAACAGTAGCTCGTGCAATAGTTGCTGTGTTATCTCTCGTGATGTATGGTTGAATGTTTTTAAGGAGATGGATGGAGTAGCTACAGATTTTTGTCATCTGATTGACATATGCATCAGAATTTAGCGAGGCCTCTAGGTGGATACCCAGGGTCTTCATCTTACTCAGGACAGGGATGCAGCTTTTGCCTATTTGGAAGCTAGTATAGTCAGTGCCTAGTTTAACCTGTGCAGCCTTTGAGCCAAAGATCATCAACTCCGTATTATTGCCATTAATGTGCGGCCAGTTGGATGACATCCAATCCTCAATTTAATGATATATCATTGAGAGGTCTGCAGAGTCAGTTGTGTAAACTCCTGTTGTTTTATGACTAGCTGGATGTTGTCAGCATAGTTGGTAAAAACACACCCAGGCTGTCTAGGATGGAACAAAGGGGTCTGATATACATATTGAAATGTAGGGGAGACAAGCTTGCTCCCCCCCAGAGAACTCTGCACCAATTAGGAGCTGCAGGTGAGCAGGTCTTCCCCCATTGAATTCTTGCTTTATGATCAGATAGAAATTAGAGGAACCAGTCCACCGCTTTGTCTGAGCAGTGGCCCAGATGGCCCAGTATTTGTTTGAGAATGCTGTGGTCCTCCTAATCAAAGGCTGTGGATAAATCCAGCAAAGCCAGAATACCACTTTTACTTCTTTTGTAATTTGGATCATGTGCGACTGAAGGTCCACTAAGGCAGTTTCAGTGCAATAGGTGGGCCGAAAGCCTGACTGTCTGGGATGGAGAATTCTATTAGCTTAAACAAAGCACTGGAACTGCATGTATGCTGCTTTATCTAAGACCTTGAGAAGAAAGTTGCAGTTGGTAATTGGACTGAGGTTGTCAGGGTCTTTAGGGGCAAGATTGTTTTTTTTCAGCAATGGTGTAACTGAGACAGTTTTAATAGAAGGGTATTCCTTCCCTAAAGAAAGTATTTACAAACCTAGTAAGAAATTAAACAAACAGTTCCTTATGTTTCAGAACGATTTTTGGTGGAATAATATTGTCTGAGCATGCTGTGGGTCTCATGGACATAAGGGTTTTTACCATGTCACATGTGTCAATTTCAGAGAGCGAGAAGGAGGACTGGCTTGGAAATGCTTTATCTCTATACATGGAGGTGTTAAGTGTATCGGCCCTGGACTGCATTTTTTCTTACATTTTCTTTCTTGCCTTGGTGATTATTTTACACAGAGGCAGCCTGCTCTGTCAGTGTGTTTTGGGTAGTAGGTAGAAAAGGAATTTGGAGGGTGTTGGGTTTGTCCAGTAGTTTTAGAGTTTCCAAATATTTTCTGGAGCTGTTGACGGCCTGTTCGATTTCAAGATTATAGAAATTCCTCTTACTATTTACCACTTTGGTTTTTGTCTGCCTGTTTCCAGGCATCTTTGTTTTCTTTGGATTGATGTTTTAACCAGGTGGATTCTAGCTTTCTCTTTTCTTTCTTTAAGGAACCCAGTTCGGGACTAAACCATTTTTGGTGACCAGGATTGTCTCTGAAAAGTCTGCTTTTAAGAGGTGCTACCTTAACAAGCAGAATAGTTAGCCTTTGTTGATATTGGTACACTAGGTGTTCGGCTGAGTCGGTGTTAGAAGTTTCCTTCATAATGAGGTTAAGACAGGATGAACAATTGTTGGGGTCTATCTTCTTCAGGTTCCTGCTGATGACAAATCTGGCTGAGTCTGAATGTTTTGTATGCCCGTTCGGAGGCTGAATGTGTAGATCGATGGTATGGTGATTGGACCAGATGCATGGCAGTGTTTTATCGATCTGGCCAATTTGGTTTCTGCTACACACCCAATCTAGGATGTGGTTTTGTCTGTGGTGGGTGCATCATTGGGAAATTCGAGATTTATGTTATTTAAAGCTCTCTCAGGTTCAACTGGCTCTTTATTAGACTTGTCCCCCTTCCAACTCTTAAAATCGCCAAGAAAAAGAGTGGCACGGTTGGAGCCTTCTAGGGAATTCAGGACGTGTATTATTTCCTCATTGAAATTGAGAAAGGCAGTTGGTGGCATATAGATCAGGACAATGTTCATACAGCTATTAGCATTAGGGGTCATTTTAGCAAGCAGAATTTCACAGTCCTGATAAGCGCCTGGGGACGCAAAAAAGTCTAGCTCGGTTTTTGCGATTACTGCCACCCCACCTCCTACTCTGGAATCCCTATTTTTACAGAGCATAGAGTTCCCTTCGGATACTGCGAGACTGATAGCAGGGCCACTAGTGTCCTTAATCCACGTTTCGGTTAAACACAGGATGTCTAGGTTTCTGTCAACAATCATGTCATGAATATTAGTTATGTGGTTGTTCAAGGATCTAGAATTAAGGAGTGCTATTTTCCAAGAGACTCCTCATATGTTTGTGTGGGGAGTGGCACTTGTTTGCTGCTTTATATAGCTGAGGATTTGCTATCCTTGTTGTGAGACAGCCCAGTGTCATGTTAATTTAATGTGGCTAGATTATGATACCAGGAATAGGATTGGCTTGCTTCTCTAGATTGATATACTGTCCTTTTGTCAGAGAGCGGGGGGGGGGGGGGGAGACTTCAGCATTGTCACAGGATGCATTATTTGTGTGCACCAATGTAGGAGGACATTGGTCGCTGGAGATGGCAGTGGGATGTGGGAGGCAGTGGCCTATGCACCATGGACCTCAGAACAAGTTTGAAGGTATTACTTCTGATCATCACCATTCCTGCATACAGTAGCTGTAATCCTCCTCAATTCGGTAGAAATTTAGTGATTTTGGAGACCCATTGGACTTCATTGGCGATGTGCGGAATTAACTTGTGTGGTATTACTGACTGCGTGGATAATACCCCCACTTATAACCAGGAGATTAATTTGTGATATGGATTGAAAGCCCAATAAGCGTGCAGTAAGGTAAAACAAGAAGTGTTCCAAAATGCCTACAGTTTTAAAGTTATAGCACAACACATACTGTGGCCCCATTTGATAACTTCATGATGTGTACACTACACTACATTTGCAATCTTTTTCACTTTTTGAGAAATTCTAAGCATCAGATAAATTTAAGACCCTCATTATGAGTATGTTGTAAAGGATACCAAATGAGGCACCAGCGGTATTCCCACAAATGGTGGAGAAAAATGAATTTGACAAGAAATCCAGAAATCCGCATATGTGGTTAATCAAGTGGCTTGTGCTGGACGGATGAGCAGAAAATGCCATTCAAATAAGCACTTGCCCAGTGCAGGAGGCCTGGTAAATTGAGCTGTTGACTCCATGTGCACCATACACAAGAGTCTGACACTCCCAGCAAAACCGCATGATTCCATTTGGGGGACAGGCCTTACAATATGCATGCCCTGCAACGATTACCACATGGAGAGTAGCTACTGATTGAAATTGATATGACATAGACTGTGAAACAAGGACATCTAAACATTGGGGTCCCAGATGAACAAACATTTACACTCTTTCAATGTTCCTGCAAAATCAGCCTGTATAGAGTGCAACTGGTACAACCAGACAGCGAGAACCAGCTATCTGGGTGACGGATGGCCATATCTGGCATATGATGTATATTACAGCAACAAGTACCATGCAATTTTAGCAGTGGTTACTTTTATGATCCCACATATTGTGGCAGCATCTTTGCATTGGATGCCAATGTTTGACAACTTGTCTGAGTACCCAGGGATTTGATGGAAATTTCAATAATATGATGTTAGTATCAGACGTAGGTTACCAATGCATGATCTTTCAGTGGAGATAATTGACATGTGATGTCATGTTCTATAATATGATAGGCATACCTGGGGAAATGAGGGTCACTAGAAAGGAGTAGGTGTGCCCCACAAATGTTTAAAGCACAAGTACAAATAGTTAAATCAGCAAAGGGGTGGAGGGCATAAAGGTTACCTTGCATATGATTATTAGTCAATGGGCCTCATTACGACCCTGGCGCTAAGGGGATAACGGCGCCGTAAAAGGCTGTCGCGTTGTTAACCCCTTAGCGCCTAATTACGAGGTCCCTTTGCGGCACCCGACCTTAACGGCTGGTCTGGACCAGCCATTAAAGTAGAGACCCGCAAAGGGACCTTGAAGGTAATTACAGTACCGCAATTTGCGGTACTGTAATTTCCGCCTTCCCCATTCCCATTGAGCCGTATGGGGCAAAAATGGGAATGGGCAAGGGCCGATGGTGCATGGGGAATTACCGCCCCGCCAACCTTGGAATGGGGTGGTAATTCCCCATTGCACCATGGCGGACTCGTTACAATACCGGCAGCAACCATGGTGCTAATAGCGCCATTGGTTACCACTGGTGTTGTAATGAGGGCCAATGACTCAATAATGCTGCGTACTGAACACTAGCTAGATCATCATCAGCCATGTGTTCCAAAAAGTTACAATAGATAACATAAATCATGCCATATTAATACTATGCAACATAATCACTAAACCACAGTCAAAAAGTAAAGTGCTAAATGCAGATACACACAATGATCGCAATGTGCTGTGTGCACGAGAATGAGCTAACCCATACAAGACAATACTGGCCCGATTCATGGAGTTTTTTGCACGGTTCGAAGTGACTTTGCACTGCTGAAAAGTGACTTTGCACTGCCCACACAACCCTGATTCATGGAACTGTGCAAAGTGTATTTTTGCAGTGCAAAGTCAGTGCAAAGTCATTTTTGCAGTACAAAATGACGTTGCACTGACTTTGCATGGCAAAAATACACTTTGTGCAGTTCCATGAATCAGGGTTTGTGTCGGCAGTGCAAAGTCACTTTGCACGGTGTTATATTGTAGCTTGTGTACATAGTGATTGTCCAGGTTGCTAATGATGTGGTTGGGGTTCCATGCGGGAAACGCTAGCTCATGAGACCATGTGATGCAGATGGAGTTCCATGCGGAATCCTGACTGATGTTGTTATTGTTTTGTAATAAGGAATGTTTAGCCTTGGATATAATTCTAAGATCAGTTTTGCCTCTCCAGCCTGGAAGATGGTGGTGCAGGGGGTCTGTTAGCAGCAGTACTTGAATAAACATAGTTATACTGAATCTGCAAGGTGTGGATGCTCATTCTTACATACTGTGTCGAAGAAGTCCATGAATCGGGCCCTAAATGGCAGGAGTTTAAATAAGTCACAAAGTGCTGTGCACATTTATATGGCCTAACACATATAGATAAAAACGTAACAGAAATTCAATGCAATCATATAAGAAATTCGAATAATAAAAATGCTAAACAGTCTTCAAAATCCAGTCATAAAAATGCTGCACAAGTTCCAATCATACAATACTGAACAGGTTACAGTCTACTAGTGGAGACAATATTACATTTCCATCTCATGTCTTCACAACAGAGCTCTTGAAAGGGCGCTGCTGTGAAAGTAACCTTTTCCCTAATTTCAAACAACGCAACAATCCCAGAGGGAAAATGTTTTCATCAGGACTGGTTCAGTAATTCTGAAAACAAGAACAACATAACAAGTTCTCAGAAAATGAGATAACTAAAATAATCCAATATGTGAGGTTAATGAAAACGTGTACACAAATGACTCCCTGGTTACTCTCGGCATCTATGGCTTGGAATAAACCTGGAAGAGTATACTGTATTACTCTGTCATCCTGCATCCTGAACTAACTTTAGTGAACAAGCTTAAATCACTTACTCACAATTTAATGTCCCTCCATCACTTTTAATGGACATGATTAGTGCAATTCCACACATAATAGAAAGATGATTCTGTGAGGAGACAAAAAGTATGTCAACCTCACCCTGATGGAAAATCCAAGGAAACAAATCAGACCCTGAATCTCAAGTGTAAACATTGAAATGGAACAAAATACATGTTCAGGTCCAATACTATACATCTTCCGTTAGTCCAAGCATAGACCACCATGGCGCAGCTTTCTCTGACCCAGGAAGAACACAGAAGATGAACACGGGTCATGTGACCCAGATTGAACGGCTGTGTGACTACGTGTTGAAACACGAGACCGCTAAATGATGGAGTAAATGTTAGTAAGTCGTGACCGCAGGGAGTTGAGGGCAACGCCATTTTCATGGTCTGAGCAACTGCCATATGAAGCCAGTATCTATCAAATGATGCATGTTCCCTTGCAAACATTTTTAATACCTAGCATTTGGTGTGAGCAGCTGGGCAATTATGGCAACAGCTTATTCACAGTGATGAAGCATATGATCACAAAGTCTGGAACCTGGATCCATTGTAATTGATATAGATCAAGCTTCAGAATATTAGCCCAATGACAAAGCAACCACTCAAAACATAGGCCATGAGCATGCTAACATGAATATTACGCCTCGATAAGTGTCCTTTGCTCAGCCACCAAAAATCGGATGACAGTTCCAAGTCCTTGTTTTAAAACACCACGGACTTTGCACAAACATGTCCTCTTAACAAGGGAAAACTAGAGGAAAAATGATGTGCACTGTTTTTCTTATGTTAATATTTGTCTAAGTACAGATACGCCCTGTTGCTGAGGAGAAGCACTAGCCAGACTATTTTAGGTAATTTGTCACAAGATCACGTGGGATGCTTTACATTTCAGAGATAGTGTGCACAGTTTGCTCAGTTTTCTGAAGAATAAGAAACCACAAGGAAACTATATTGGTAAATTATTGCCTGGTTTTGCAATCAATTGTCTGATTTTGGGCTGTTCACTGATTATCTCATGTCAATTATAAAAAAGAGTTTGGCAAACCAATGTTTCTGCTAAACAGACTTGATAAATATGTAGATGACACCATGGAATGGGATCAAAGCCAAAACAGGAAACTTTATTTTAAAAAAGTTAACATGAGAAGGTAGTAATTGCTGTTTTAAAAATGCAGTGTTCTTTGATGTGCTCCTCGCCAGCATTAGACCATGGAGATTGGCAGGCATGAATTTGTTTTTTTAACAAAGATACATTTCCATCAAGCTGGACACTTATCTTTAGGAAATTGTGATCGTGAGAAATAGGTGCTCAACCTCCAAGGATGCGTAATATTGAAACAATAGTGTGGAAAAAAAAGATCATTAGCAGAGAATTCAGAGGAACCCATCCGGAAACAGATTAGTTTGCAAGGGAAATTCTTAAAAAGGCATTTATCAAAATTATTCTGATTTTGGTAACATCTAACTTGTCGGTCTTTGACCACATCAATGATGACATGTCAAATACAAAATTTGTAAATTCACTTTCCATGATTAAACTACTTGCCAAGTAGGATCAGTGCAACTGGCAAAACTGTGTGCATGCCTAACATAATCTAGGGGCACTGTTTACCAAAGTTGTTCAAATTCGTTTTTTGGAGACTATATACCAGCATCAGTGAAAGAATAAAATAACAGTTTAAGTCTACCTGACTTTAGGATTCAACGCTATTACATCTGCATTACCTCCCGCCCAATCCCGTGCTTGGGTGGAAAGTTTGAGAATCTGGCCATTTTCCATCCATTTTCACCTTAAATACCACATCACAATTTGTGCCGCGGTAATTGTGCAATACTTCCCCATAGAGTCAAATGGGGAGCAACAGCATGCCGCAACTCGGGTTCTGGTGCTAATAGCGCCCGACCAAATTGCGGTAAAGCTATTTGTGTTGGTCGGTATCCAGCAGGATTTATCACTGGGATACCGCCAACTTCTGATAAGGCCATTAGTGATTTTCCTATATGCGGAAAGCACATGCCCAAATCCTGTTACTACAAGAAATCTACCTTAGAGATCAAGACTTGCGGAAGAGGTGAGATACATAGAACGGACCATTTTACTACAGCCGAGCAATTGGAGAAAAAATAGGTTCATGCAATGGAAACTTCACTTTCAAATGGAGGCATGCCATTGAGATACAGATGGGCACTGGGCATTCACTCATGGCAAATTAGAAGGTAGAAACTGCATATTTGTGTCTGTATATGACCCAACAACAGGAGACACATCCTTTTTTCCAGTTGATACAAATGCAACTATTGCAATACCAAAGCTGTCAAAGAATTGTGGGAGAAATTCATAATAAAGTCCTTGACCCGAGTCTTGACAGGTCAGGAACTCCTAGCTGGCTTTCCTCTCCAGAATGTGAGCCTTTCAATGACCCGTCACACTCTCTGCACTACCGGACTCCGAGAGAATTTCCAATCCCTCCATGAGAGACTATACTCATCACTCAGTACACCACCTCACCTTTTCTAGAACCAAAGACATCATTATTTCTAAAGGGCTCACCGATAACTTGAAAGATGCACACATACTGGCACTGGCTCTGTCGGACCCCTCCCCAGGTTTGACCAAATTCTTAGGGGACCTTCAAGATGGAAATTCAAACCCTCCTTATATGAGACAATAAAGAAGCAAGATCTGCCCTAAGGAAGTATACACGAGTAACTGGACTTCAATGGCAACCATGCGATAGCCGCACAAATGATCTGGCATGCTGCCAAGGTGCCTTGGAGAGGAGTAAGTCAAAGAGAAAGGTTCCCAAATCAAGAAGCAAGCAAGAGCATGACTGGCATACATGGAATTCATAATAAAGCAAATTGGAGGATATCACCTATACCTACTACTCAGAGTGAGCTGAATAAAACCAATCTATACTTCATAACAATATGTGCCCAAAATACCATCTTTCTCCACAAAAAAAGCAGTCTGCTAATTTTACGGACATGGAAATTAGTCTGGCAAGTTATTAGCTCATCTTACTAAAAATGCGACAGCAATCCAGATTGATCACAGCAATACTAAATGAAGGTGAGTCGACAGTGACTGAACTGTAGGTGATCAGAAAAGCCATTGAAAATGTTCACACCAAACTATACACTTCGGAAAATACATTTGATCGAAAGCCTGTAATCATTCTTTGATAGAGCTTCACTGCCAATGCAATCACAAGACCAGGATGAGCTCATGATCTGACCAATGCCAGAAGAAGAAGTTCTTGCATCAATTAAATTGTTAAAAGGGGGAAAGGCACCCAGCCCAGACAATTTACCTGTGGAATTCAATAAATGGACTATAGGAGCACTAGTCTCTTACCTGGCCAAGCTGTATAATATTTTTGTGGAGCAGGGGAAGCTACCGAGCTCCATGCATCACACATCAGTCTCTCTTATATTGAAGAATGTGTAGAATCCCTCGGAAAGTGGGACCTACAAAACAATTTGAAGATCGTCACTAAGATCCTAGCAGATGAATGCCCTCATTCTGAGACTGCCGGTGGCACTGGCGGGTTATCCACAGACTCACCTTACCGTTTCCGGTGCCCTATATCCCGATAATACTGGGATATTATGGACGCAGAAATGGGTAAACCCAATCCATGGGAATGGGAACCCTGAAGCACTGGCACCATTACTGTGTCGGTGCTTCAGTGAAGAATTGGTAGTTCACAGCCTCTATTGGAAGACTTGTAGTTTGCTGGTCCGGAAAGAACGCCGGTAACCGTTGTTACCAGCACTTTTTTCCAGACGGCAAACTTGTAATGAGGGACTTTGTGTGCTTAATAGCCCACAGAGCCTCCACAGAGTAGCAGAGGAAGTTAGCACAGATAATCAATGGAGTGGAAGACAAGGAGGGGAGGCCCAAATATATTTCAATTCATGTAGAGAAGGCCTTTGACAGAAACAAAAAGGCCTCCCTTACTGCAAGACTAAGGAAATTTGGCTTCCACAGCACTTTTATCTCCTGGGTCAGCACCTTGTATAAAGAGCTACCAGCAGAAATCAAAATAGTTAAAGCGTTCACCACTGCATTGAAATTCTCCAGGGGTCCACAACAGGCCTTGCCCATCTCCCCACTCATTTTCACCAATGTGTTGGAAATTCATGAACCCCCAAATAGTGCAACCTTCTCTCAGCATATAGTATTAACTGGGGGAAAACAGAAGTTCTTCAACTGGGCACTAAAGCTCCCTCTCTAGACCTGTCCTTCCTTCCTGAGTTAAAGACCACTAAAATCTTAATTTTCCTTGGCTCATTAGAATATATGCAATTGCTCAATCTGGAAAGAGTGCTGGAAATAATAGAATTCAACCGCAACACTTGTTACACTCTTCCAATTTCATTAATGGGAAGAAGGTCCCTTTATAAAATGCTCTCTCTGCTCCATATATTGCATAAATCCTCGATGCTCCCAATGACAAGTCCTCAGAAATAAGTTTAGCCAAAGATGTACAATGCTCCCTATGGCCAGAGGAAACAGCTAGAATTAAAATAACAACACTTCTTAAATGAAAATCACATGGAGAGTTAAACCTCCCAGGTTACTGACTTTACTACTGGTCTTTCAATCTAGCACATCTCACAAGATCTAATATAGAAGGCACTGAACTACTACTGTGGGTACAGAATGAGAGACATCTTAAAAAACCTTTGACCACACTAGACAGCCTCCCTAACCTAATAAGATCTTACTAAACACCCATCTGATATTGACAGAGAGGTGCAAGAGAGATGGGCCAATACAGTAATAACAGAACAAAGCCCAATTTGGCTAAACAATCACTTGAAGAAATATGCTGGAAGGAGGGAGGCGAACAGGGCTTGAGACATTTACAACAATGCTATGTAGAAGGTGACCTAGAGTCTTTTGAGAACCTCATGACTGGGTTTAATCTTCCAGGAAGGATTTCTGGAAATATGTTCAACTAAGACAATGCTTGCAAACTAGCCTTAACTTCCGACAGACTAATCCCCTCCACCTCTTCTCCATTGTATTCATATCTGAAGAAGTATATTGGGGATAAAAGGTAATCTCAATGGCAATAACAATGGCCTACCTGCTATTGCATCAAAAGTGCACTAACATCCTGCCAATATTGAAATCGAAATAGGAAAGATACTTAGGGACCACATTCATGGATGTGGAATGGGGAGATACTGATGGGATGGTTGAGAGGCCCACAAACTGCCAACACCACGCTGATATATTAGAGAATAAAACAGGTTCCACCCACACTTAGTGACAACCTCATCCACCTGAGTAGCTCACTGCTGAGAGGCTGCCTCCAAAAAGGACATTTTACACATCTGCTGTTTAAATGACATTTACTATCAAATATTTGCAGGAGATTCTTTAAATATAATCTTGCGCATCCCAGGCACACCACTGGAGAACAAAAGGGAGCCTATCCATGCTGGTCTTTAGCAACATAGAATCGAGCACTTCACAGCAACAGATAAGGTGGAGAGACAAGCAATGGCCGATGCAAAGAGAATCATTATGAGACAATGGAAACCACAAACCCCTCACTCATGAAGGACTGGGTAGACCTTATGCTACAGGTTGCAACCTTGAAGTGCATGATATTGGGGAGGGATCCAGCATGGAGGAGGGTGGGGATAATGTGGGAAACTTTTCAGGACTTCATAACACTGATAGTTTAAGGAAATACAGGCAAGCTGTGATTCAGTAACAATTTGGTGGGGGAGTGTTTTTTACTGGTGAGTTCTTGACATGTTAAGATAATTGGGCTTTGTAATCTGCATGTTATATACGGTATGTATATTTTTAACTTATGCTACTATTTAATATTCCAAACTAACCTAATATTCCGTATACTGATTACAATTGTTGTTTGATACCTAAGGTTACTGAGTAGAATGTGCTTCAGGCCCTGAGGAAGGAGCTAGAGTCCGAAATGCATAGGCATAAATAACCACAACCATATGCAGTCGACTAAGATGGTTTTATGTATGGATGGTTTCACCCACAACGCAGATGAATATATGAATGGAACAATTTTGCATATGCACACTTAAAAACAAAATAAATTGTGAATTAACAATTTATAAAAAGTTTGGATGAATCATTATTGAAACCGAAAAAGACATTATAAACAAAGACGCTCATGCTACTGAGCAACAGTGAGCGCATCGGTTTTTGCTGGATTGTTCATCCAGATTTTCTTCATGAATCATTTAACTGACCTCGCCATGATTCAGACAATAATTGCACAAGTTCCTACTTGGAAAACTTCAATAAAAAGAAATGTGTTTAAACATTTTTTTTTTAAACTGCTGTCCCTGTGCTGTAAGTGCAATGTAAAATATGAAACACTTCTCAGTGCTGACAGTACAACATTTAATATGTGATAATTAAAAAAGCACTCAACACTATCACAGATATAGTTGACACTAGATCGTGGTTGAAGGGCACTATACTAGGGCAGGATGAAGATGTATTTGAACATATTGTGTATTCTGTTGAGGACATAGCTGCTTAAAAAATATTAGGACATGCAAGCAAGTTTGATTAAGTAATGTAGTTTCCCATTTAAATGGTGTGAAAGAAAATCCTATGCAACCCCATAGTGTGAACCTGCACAGTGAGATTCAAATGTGAGTCGAAAGACAAGGGTTTTTTTATATGTGGTCAATACAATCTGAAAACCATTTTCACTATTTGGGAAGGGTGGGCCGAAATGGTGTGCATTCTATGTCAGTGGCACTGTTTCTCTAACCTGACACCTTCAGGAGATTGCTGTGATACATGGTGAGCTTATTTTAAATGGCACCCGCTTATAAGTCAACCTCAGCCCCTGATAACAGAATGTATTGGTAACATTTGGGAAAATAAAATGCCTTTGTAGTATGTGCAAGTGTAACGTTATGTGTAGTTTACACATGCTTGCATATTAGGGAAAGTAAACATGAATTCAAGAATCTTGTTATCATGACCCATCCACCATGTTAAAAGCTATGTGGCACATTTAAATCCAATGGCCCATAAGAAGCATAGTTACAATTAGAATGTTTTAGTATTCAGACCTCAAAGTGTAATTCAGTATGGGAATGTTTGTTTGTGAGAAATAGTGGGCTAAATGGTTTTGTAGACTAGCTTCCTGTGATTGTATACAATCGTGGTGACTTATCCTGCATTAAGCTGGAGAACAGCCTTGCCTTGATTTCACCTTTAATTCTTTTATTTAAATACCTGTGAGTTTTGATCAAATCACTTAAAATTCTGGGGCAAGACTGTATAACCGTGGGGATATTTGATCAAGGTGTCCATCTGATGTAGTGTTCCGGTGTTAATCGAAATGTGCATTACAAATCGCAGACCCTGCACAGAATATGCACAACAAGAGACCTGAGATACACAACATAAATCCTGAGCAACATCTTGATAAAGTACTGATCTTCTTCTTCTCTTCTTCTTCTTCTTCTTCTTCTTCTTCTTCTTCTTCTTCTTCTTCTTCTTCTTCTTCTTCTTCTTCCTCTTCTTCTTCTTCTTCTTCCTCTTCTTCATATAATGTATTCCGATTTCTCCATTAACATCAAAAAAGTTAATACAATTATAAACACAATAAAGAAAATCAATATTAAACAATGTGATTAATATATTGAAAATGTAAAACTTGTATAAATGTAATGAATAGAATATTAAGGATATTAAACTAGAAATATCCCTTGTATTATATTAATTGCCTGCAATTCATTATTAAAACACGATAAAATCATTGACAACAAAAAGTTCCAATACATTAAAATAAATACGCCTGTAAAACTGGAGCTATTTGTAAATACTCAGTGAGATTTTATATAAACATTGTGTTGTCACAACAAATTAGAAAGGACATAACTTCTCTGCATGAACTAATTCTATTTCCAAGACTGAAATGTCTTAAGCATTGCTTTTACCGATATCAATAACGAGGGTTTATCAAAAGAAAGTGCACCATATCCACTTTATGCCCCAGGTGACAGGTACACTTGGGGGAAACAATCCCTGCAGCTGAATCTTTTATTAAGAGGCAGATGATTCAATCCTACTGGTGGGTGACCTAATCTTACAAGATCTCCCAGGTGGCGGTGTGTACACCTTCAAATCTGTATATGATTTCAGCGAGGGTAAAGACTGCATTTTTCCCACAGCTGAAACCCTTGAAATTTCGCTAACCCAAGCTTTAGCAGCTCGTTTAGCATGGTTGAGAGAGACTGAGGGTCTAATTCACAGAACGATTTCCAATGGGGTTTTGCCATTATTTTTGGGAGTTTAACATTTTTACTCCAGTTGCTAAAAGATACAAATTCATACATAAACAATAATCACAATAATCTCTTACCACAAGGTATACAGTACCGAACATTACCATGCGTGAAACAATTCATTGCCTAATTAATGATCCAATCAATCAATCAATCAATCAATCCAATCAATCAATCAATCAATTACCCATCAAACTAACCCAATCCCCATAACCTGGTAAGTCACTAACTACACACCAGGGCAAACCTTCTGTCAATAAGAAGCAGAACTGTAAAGAGAAAAAAAGGAAGAAAAGAGAGTGAGAAAATTAAGAAAGACAACCTAAAAAACGTAAGCAGGCAGAAAATATAGAAAAAATAGTAAAGAGCAAAATAAACAGAAAGCACAAAAAACAAAGATTGAAGACAAATAATAAGAACAGATGTTAAAATCATATACTCCACCTCCCAGTGGGTACACCCATGGGTGACTAAACATATTATTAACAATGGAGAAGACACACTCTGCACATCTCACAGACCGTGAAATTCCACATTATGTCACTATTAGGTCCAAATTCCTAGGGGGGCAAGTCACTGTCTTCCCATGCAGGTGGCCAGCACTGCAACACTCTTCCCAAAAGCCACACAATAGGCACAATCAACACCCCCCTATCACCTGACTCCTTCCGTTCCTGACCTCAGGGAGGTTTGGGGGGTTACGTCAGAGCCATTCCCCTGGAGGCCTAGAAATACCTCCAAGAGCAGCCAAGACTCCTTCTCTATCTCCTTATACCCATTCTGGTCTTTACGTAGTAGGTAGGATTCCATCCTATGTGCATGTGCCACCAAGTTCCATCAGTTCTTTTGGACAGAGCATGCAAGGTTTTCCAGTTGGTAGTGATGTGTTCGAGGGTGATGCAATTAACATGTCCAGCAGGCGCTGTCAGGCTCCATTCCCCATGCACCGCAGGTGTGTACTTCCAGATATTATGGAATCTAGGGAGAATGGCAAATGCACCCCACATGCCTGCAATATTGTTGGCCAAACCATTCCCCAGAACCTGGCTGTGCACTTACAATCAAATAACATGTGCTTCATCGTACCATCTGCTTCCTTTACAAGACCAGCATAACCTGTTCTGCACCCCTGCATGCCTCCTACCCAACTTTGATGAAGTGATCAAGACCCTGTTGTATACCTTAAAGAGGGTCTGTGATATTGATACTGACCGGGATAAGTGCATAATGTTTGACCAAATATCACTACAAGAAACCAGTGGGGACTCTCCATCACATACCCTCACCCACCAGGCCTCTGTCACCACATTAGCATACATCTCTTATTGATTAGCCAGAACCTTCTACACCAAGGACGCTATCGCAAGAACTCCCCCTCAATCAGCCCATATTCCTGCCTCAACACTTGAAATGGGACTACGCCCGCCTCGGCCCAACCCTGATCTGTATTCAATAGACGTGTGACATGCCGTTCTGGTCAGTACACCACTTTCTCTCCTATTTGAACATCTTCATTATATAAGAGCGACTGGCCCCTGCGTGCTCCCCTGCCTGGTTGCTCTCCTTGCATCCACAGCCTTAGTGCCTCTCTGGTAGCCTTGATGACCGAGCATCCCCGCAGCCCTTTCTTCCCCCCAAGCAACAGAATCTCTTAAGCGAATATGGCGCCGTCAGAGCAGCATCAAGCTCCAGCCAGCAGCTGCCGCCCATTGAGAAAACCATTCCAACCCCTGTTTATGGTGAACGTGCAATAATACCTCTGAAAATGAGCGAACTTCACCCATCTCTGCGCCGAATGCAAGATCAGCTGACACATCAAAATGCTTTGTTTCCCCTTTTTCCCCAGATAAACTTGGACACTAGTCTATTGAGGGTGTTAAAGAAGTCCTGCAGCCACAGCACTGGCAGCATCGAGAGGGCAAACAAAATCATTGGGGCGACCAACATCATAATAGTATCCACCCTGCCCCACCATGATAAGCGCAGAGGGGACAATTTCCTCAGAAGGGCCATTACTTTGGCCAGCCCCTCATCTACGGTTGCTCTCACTGTGATCACGATGTGCCTGCAAAATTGTAGTCACAAATATTTGAACCCCTAATGGACTGCACAAATCCCACCCCCTTCTTAGTGGGACTGCAGGCAGCAAGCATTCAATGGCATCGTTTCTGTCTTCTCTGCATTTAACTTGTATCCGGACATTTTCGAATACCTCTCAATCTCTTGAAAAAATGGTGGTAAAAACGCCTGCGGGTCTTCCATGAGGGCCAAAATACCATCCGCATGTGCTACCAACTTCATCCCCACCCCACGGAACCCCACCTGTTGCATATTTCCCATAGCCCGAATGTATTGTAATAAGGGCTCCAACGAGAGCACAAATAGTAGTGGCGATAGCAGGCATTCCTGCTTCGTCCCCCACTTCAAAAGGGAAGAACGGTGATATCACACTATTAACACACACTGTGGATCATGGATGCTGATATAGGATGCAACACAGGGGGCGTCTGGGAGTCTCTCTACCGGCCACAGTCGCGGGTGTGTTCAACCAGATTTATTAGCTCGCTGTCTCTTTTACAGAAGAGAAATATCCACAACATATCAGTCTTTGTCCTGCCCCTTATTATTTGCGTAATTTGAATAACTTTCGGTCTCACCATAAGTTACTAGGGGAATCCAGACATGGCCCCTTGCTCACTATTCTTAGAGAGGCACAGCTCCACCCTATTCATGAGATCCAACCAGACCGAAACACGTGTCTGGGGTTGCTGTTGGTACTCTTGTTCAGAGGAGAATTGCCTAGCATTTCGGTGTTGGACTGTCCCAGGGCAGGACAAAGACTGATATGTTTTGGATATTTCTCCTCTGTGAAAGAGAGTGAGCTAAAGAATCTGGGTAAGGCTCTCGTAACCTGGATTAATGTCCGGCAGAGGGACTCCAAGGACCCCTCTTGTTTTTTGCTGATACAGGGTACCAACTAAGTCAATAAAGCGAGAGTCTATGCCCAGGGGTCAAGTCCTAAAAATTAAATTGGGGTGACTCATCAACAAACGCAGTGGGATGTGACGTCACCAAAAATGACTATATCAAGGTCAAATATGCACATTTAAATAAATTAGCTTTGCATAACCACCCGAATTGCACAGGTCGAATGGCATTTGCCTTTCATAAAATCAACACACACACACACAAAACCAAGTGTAATAGTGTTTTGGATGCATGTTTTAAACTCCAAGGTCCAATACAAATGTTTTCCCTGGCACTTGCAGTACCGAAATGGGACATATCACCTTTAGTTGTTTGATATATTTCATCAGGTTATATAGTGCAGTGGTGAAGTGTCTGGCCTGCAAACCTGACAACTGCATTTCGATCCCTGAGGTAAGCTTTAATTCATAACTTCAAATAGGACATTCAATGGTTTTGCATTTTAGCTAGGGGGGACTGAGTCCAGCCTCTGAAAAAAGTGGGTGGACTCTGTCCCCCTGCGTGTACACTCGACTTGAGCCCTGCCGGTGTCTGGACATTTCATCGAAAAAAATTAGTCGACAGGACATTTGGTCGATGTAATTTCGTCGAAAACCAAATGGTCGATTTTTTTTTTAAATTTATATATATATTTTGTTAGGCTGTAGTTTAGGGAAAAAAAGGGTTTTTTTAGAAAAAAAAGGGGGATGGGAGGACCCCCCCCAAAAAAAAAGGGGTAAAAATAAAAAATACAAAAATTCGACCATTTGGTTTGCGACCAAATTGGTTCGACCATTTGTCCAGTCGACCAATTTTTTTCGATCAAATGTCTGGTAACCATGCCGTGCCACTTCAAGGCTTCCATTAAGAAAGGCCACACCACCCTGTCGAAGGCATTCTCTGCGTCTAATGTTATAGTCCCTAGGGTTTATCTGAGAATGTTGCCAAATCTAATATGGTGCATAACAGGCAGGTGTTTTACCCGGATTGTCTCTCTTTCACAAATCCGGTCTGGTTCTTATGGATCAGCCCCGGCAGGACTGGTTCGAGCATTAAAGCAAAAACCTTGGCAAATATTTTTGCTTCAGAATGAATCAAGTATATCAGTCTGTAGTTTTTCACTAACTTGATCTCCCTCCCCAGCTTCTGTATGACATGTACCATGCCTTCATAAAACGACCCTTGAGAGTGTTCTCTGTTAATATAACATTGATACAGCTCTATCAGTTTAGGTGCAAGCAACCCCACACATGTACAGAAAAGGTCCATTGGCAGTCCGTCAAGACCAGTGGCCTTCTCCCTTTTGAACTGGGCAAAGGCCAGTTCCACCTCCTCCCTTGTGAAATCTCCCCCTCGGGCAGCCAGGACCTGGTGGGGTACCCCATCCTTATTTTCGGTTGGAGACACATTCAAATATCTATACAATTTGGCTCTGGCTTGGTGAGGATTCAGGCCTTTACAGCTCCTGATTAAAAGCTGCAAACTCCTTAAAGATTACCTCGTCTGCCATAATGATCCCCTTAGCTCCTTTTAAGGCAGTCACTTTGTTGTTCTGCTGCCTAGCCTTCAAGTTATTCACTAAGAGCTTACCAACCCTGTTCGTCCCACTGTAGAATTTAGAGTCGCACTAGAGCAGTAGTCCACACGCTTTGTTGGAGCACTGCTTGTTGTATTCTACTTTATCCCTCATCGGGGCCATCGACTTACCCCTGCTCGGTGCATTAAGGGGCTCCACCTCCCTGTGCTTTATAGCCTGGAGCCGCTTGCAAGCCTCTGCGCTTGCGAATTTGGTCTGCCTTGCCACAAACATAATGAAATGGCCTGAAAGCGTTGCTTTATACGCATCCCAAGCCATGCCCACTGAGACTCCATCTACATATTGCGCCAGAAAAAAATCTTCTGTAAAACTTAGACCAATTGGATAAAGTCTGGATTTTGCCAGAAGGTCCACATTAAGCCTCCATCTATTGCTCTTCCACTGCGTCCCCACCCACTCCCACTCCACCACCACTGGTGGATGGTTCGAAATAAGGATTGGTGATATGTCCACCCCTTATATATGCAACGTCAACCCCTTACACATGAAAACGTAGTCAATTCTGGAATGTGATTTGTGGGGAGGGGAGAAGAATGTAAACGCCTGTGCCTCTGAATTCCACAACCGCCACACATCTACTAAGTTATTTACCCACACCAGTCTCTCAAATTCCTTGCGCATCTTTGTTGGCCTTCATGGAGCATGGGACTCCCTGTCAAGCGGTGGATCTAACAGCATGTTTTAACCCCCCAACCCCAATATCCAAGACTCACATTCTAACCTTTGCAACTCCAAATTCAGAGAATCCCAAAACCCACTATCCTGCCGGTTCAGACCATATACATTCACTATGGTTAGTAGACCATCATCAAGCTTCCCTCTAGCAATCAGCCATCTCCCCCCACCCCTCCACAAGCACTTCCCTCATCTGGAACCTACACTTCTTATGTACTAACACCACAACCCCCTTTTATGTCCCACCACTTCTGATACCACCTGCCCCACCCACTGCTTACTCAACATATTGCACCCAACCTTCTCAAATTAGTCGACATGTTTTGCCTTTTAATAGGCGACCGGAGACCATTCACGTTCCATGAAACAAATTTCACCATACCTCCCATGTGTGTTAAAGGTCCAGTCCAATTGACCCTGCCCATCCATGAGAGGCTCTTCTGCTTCCCTGATGTGGCTCCTCCCCATTCATGCTCTGCATCCTAGCCCTGCTCCTCCCATGGCCACCTCTCACCCCATCCCACCCGAGCGTATTCACTGAATATTTGATCAGGAAAAAGAGAAAATAAAAGAAGCATCATAAACTAAGTGTAAGAAGAACCTGGGTCAGCTCAGCCCACCCCCTCCATTGATACAACCACCCTACCACCCTCCTACACAAGGGCCCCACCCTCGAAGACCATAGGAGGACAATGTCCTCACAGAGTAAATCATCCCTACCCAATCCACCATCAGGTACAGGATAAAGGAGGAGGGAAGTGACCCCCACACACCAGCTATTAAGGCTACATTAACTATGCAGACAACAATACCCAATCAATCATAACCTTTATAAGGCAGATGACATCAATAACGTGTCATAATTCTCAGCTAGGGGATTGGTGGAGTGTCACTACCTCACTCCCACCCATGTGCTGATAGGACAAGGCAATAGAGGAGTGTTTTGGGTTAAATAGAGGAGGAGAGAACTTCATCATCTCACTTTGACAGGTGGGCTCTGTCTGCTTCGGGGACATAGAAGTCTCACTACATGCCAAGCACCCTTAATTTCCACAATTTGATATGTATTTATACATATTTTAGCACAACATTTTTACAAAAAATCAGATTAGACTAATCAGAAGTCTGTATGCCATTCCTGTGCAGGTGTACAGTTTTTCTTCATTTACTGTGAAACTATTCAGTGAAAAATATGGCACTTTACGGGCGTCCTACTACTCATAATTGGCATGCTTTATCATTTTTTTCACATCGCTGGTAAACACAAGGAGGGCCACATCATATTTTCATGAATACCTGTAGTTGTGTTTATCCCACAAACATCGTTTTAGCATGGTCAAAAGGGGTTAACCTTCATCTTTCATAAAAGACTAGAATTATTGTTGTACGATTTACATTGTCTATTTTATGTGATACAATGTAAGTCTCTCATTGAAAATCAATGTGCAGCTCCACTACCCTTTTGCTATGGCCCCCACTTTTTTTAGGTTCCAGTTCTCCTGTTCAGGCAAATGACATCACAAGAGGGATCTGTGTTTAAATTAGCCTTCTCCTGCAAGGGCTAATGACTAAGCTAATGCACTTTTTATGGGGTTTGTGACCCAGAGGTCACAGGGGCTGGAGAACAGACCCAATCCTATATGGTCCACTCCGTGTCTCCCATCTAAGAGCATATCATTTCTTGTATTTTTAAGGAATAGCACTGATAATTAAGGCAGCCAGTCCTCTCTCTCCAAGGCAACAGAGTGGAGAGCTCGGTTTCACATTTGAAGAAATCAACATGATAATGATTTTGGAATTTCTACAGGGCAGTATTCACCGAAAAAAGGTATCTTGGCGTTAAAGCGTGGGTAGTACATCCATTGTAGAGATCCACTAAAGGAGACAAATTGACTAAAAGAGAAGTTTCTTAATCACTTTCCTAAAGACCATGTGGTTTGAGAGTTTCTTGATAGAAGCTGGAAGTTCATTCCATAGTCTAGCCACTACTATGGAGAAAGCTCTACCTAAAATCCTTGTGCGACGAGAGGAGGGCATGATAAGCAGGTCAGCAAAAGCTGAGCGGAGTTGACGGTTAGTATAATACCATAAAAATGTAGCCTGTAGAAATTCTGCACCTAGATCATCTGTGGCTCGGCGGACTATACATAAAGCCTTAAACCTTATGCGTTGGTTCACATGCAGCCAGTGTAATGATCGCAGGACCAGACATATGTGGGCTCCGTAAGGGGTGCCAGTTGCTATCTGAGCTGCCAGATTCTGCAGGCGCTGCAGTCTCTGGGTGAGCCCCTTTGGTTGGGCTAGATACAGGGAATTGAAGTAGTCCAAACGAGATAATATCAACACTGCTACCACCGGAGGGCGTAGGGGCACAGGGATTAAAGGAAGAACCTTCTTCAAGATTTTCTGCTGGAAAAGCCCCACTTGACACACAGTCGCCACTTGATTAGCCATAGACAGAGAGACTGAAAGTACTACACCCAGATTCTTTACTTTACTCACCGGGGAAGGGAGGACACCAGAGGAGGTGGGCCAAAAGGAAGAAATCCAAAGTGAGGTCCCTTTCTACAAAAAGCCTGCAACTCGTACCTAAAGGCATTTAAAATGACATCTTATAAAATAAACAGATTCAAAAATATGCAAGTTACTTTAACATTGCCCCTTGTGTGAGCTTGTGCTCGGCAGCAACCCTATTCATTTTTTGAAATTCTGGTGACCATTTTTCTGCACATATTATTAGACTAGAGGGAAAAACGAAATTAAATCATTTTATTTCATGTACATGAAAGAAAATGCTCTGTGTCACTGCAGCTGCTTGGGCACACAATTCTGGTATTTCATTTGAGATACTGTGCACTGTGGTTTCATGGATGCCACTGCAGCTTTCCGTGGATTTGTCGAAATGTTCTTTCCACGTGTCATTCATTCATGGGAAGTATTGCACACCGCTCCATATTTTGCAATTTAGCACATTTCCTTTCCTTTCGAATTGAGTTCACAAGGCCTTCTGTCGGATTTCATTTCTAAAAAGGCCTGGTATTTTGGCGAGTCCTCATAATTGACTCTGGCCTCATTATTTATCACATCTAGGGGCTATATTTCACCACACAGAGGTCAAGGAGAATGAGAAGAGAGGGAGTGTTAGGGCCTCATTCCGAGATTGGAGGTAGTCATGGCGCTATTTGCGCCATGACTGCTTCCAATAACGGTACCGGCACCGGTCTGGTTCAAAATGGATTTACTGGTGTAGTTTGACATTGAAAAAGCCATTCCCATTCAGCCCCCATAGGGCTGAATGGGAATGGGGAAGGTGCTAATAATGGTACCGCAAATTGCGGTACCGTTATTAGCTCTGAAGTCCCTTAACGGGTCCCGTCCATAACGCCTGGTCAGACCAGGCGTTAAAGGAGAGACCTGCTAAGGGACCTCATAGTGGGGCAGTAAGGGATTACCGGCACCGGTCTCCTTACCGGTTCCCGGTATCCCTTACCGCCCTACTCGGAATGAAGCCCTTAGTGTCAAGATTTGCGAGCAGGTCTTCAAATCTGGTAACTCCAGATGCCCTGAAACAATGTGATGGACTACGTGCTGAGCCTGTATAAAAAAGATTGCAATTCGCATGATTTGTGGTGAAGTCATAGGAGAACTAAAGGTCTGCCAGGAATTATTTGAGGATATGTGTGAGCAGGAGAAATCAATGACACATTTTCAATTAGGCTTAACAGTCCAGATCATGAATCTGACAAAAAAAGGTTTTATAAGAACAAATGTAATGGACCCTGCACAGTTCATTAAACACACTGTGAATTCATTTAGTAGATATAAAGTGTTCCATGTGATTAGGTTTGGGCCATTCCTTCATTGTGAAGAAAAGGATGGTCATATGATAGCCTGAGGCCAGGAATGGGACAACAGTAAGCTCATGCTGATGACATTAAGGCAAACGTATTATCTTGCTACGTGGAGGAATTTGTGTCTTGCTCTTTGACCACCTCTGAACTGAAGCAACCTTGGGTATCTTCTTTCCATCTTTTCATCACTGCAACTCTCTACTTCTCTGCTTCTACCACCAACATTGGAATCATTTCTCCAAAGGACCTGCGTTACTGTGCTGCAACCATGAACAATTGTCTCATCTCTATGACTCACTCTGTGGCCTCCCACAGTTGAGTGAACCTCTTTTGTAAACGCTACAAAGCCCTAAGGAATGGTATCCCATAACAGCAGCAAAACCAGACTCTACAAACGCAGCAGTGCTTGGCCATAGTATTTTCAAAACGTGTGAGGTACTCTATAGTCTTTGACTTCTAGGATCAAAACATTTCAAGTATTTTGACTATGAATTATAGAACACTTTGTGGTGTCGCTGTTTTTGCAAAACACTGATTTGTTTCCCCCTGATTCACTGCTACCAATCAACCAGCAAATGACAGCCAAGCAGCCCTTTTTGCTTAAGTCGGAAAACTGCCCAGTCTCCACACTGGAACACAGAGACAAAATGACACACCATCCCAGGTCTTGTTATGTCCATTTCCCAAACTAGCCCTTATTCTACACCCAAACAGTGGGAGACCATCGATTGATCAACCCACAATGTATGTTGCTTTATGGTGATTGTGATTACAGGAAGTGCCACAATCTGCTGGTGGATAGTTGACACACAATGCATTCCCCATGCGGAAAGGAAGATGACATATGACATGTGTTCAATCTCCCATCTGGTCGACGCATCGACTAGTTTGAAATAATGTTGACACTGATTATTACAGTGCTTAGAATCTGAAAGTATCCAGAATGAAGTGCTATATTAATAAGCACGTTACAATTGTGATTATCCAAAAGCCTCCACATATATCGTACATTGTATGATATGATATGACATGATATGACATTTATAACTCGCCTGTACACAAGTTCAGGCCCGACAAGGATGGGGAAACAAACGGAGGAGAAAATAACGATCTTCCTAGGCCTTGTGTCATTCATTGTACATTTACACTGTACATTTAATTTGAGGCAACATGATGGAGCATGTAGGACAATACGCTTATCCATAACATGGGTGTGATGGTTGAACTGCAGCAAATGTGAATTAGGTCATGGACAATTGGATATGCCTAATGCATTTTCTGGCCAATCAATGACTCTAATATCGGAAGGTATTTCGTCGCAATTATGGATCTAGTATCGCTCTTTCTTACTATTAACAGAACCGTTTGCAGTCTGGGTTTTCGACGGGTAATTCATTTTGTTGTAAGAGACAGTTTATGCTGTAATTCACAGCAACGAGAATGCTCATAGTCGGGCAGAATTCAATGAATGTCATTGCGATGTCTCCTGGTGCCAGCATCCAGAGGCAGGTCGTCGCGCAGTGCCTTGCCACTGACAGTCAGTCAGCCAAACAAGCTATCATATTTTCAAAAATGGCCGTCCTTACAGAAAGGCATTTTTTTTTCAAAATAAGTTTCCAGTGGCCTCTCATTGCAACTATCTGGTGTTCAATTGAGACGACTTGTAGGCAAACATGTCTGCAAATGTATTAATTTTAATCATACTCTGAGGCTATCAGTATGAAGTCACTCAGCGTTTTCATGAGAGAACAATCTATTACTAGAAAAATAAAGTGTTATTTTCTTGAAATGCATATCTAGCTTTAACAGATGCTCGTGGTTAAATGTGACGTGTATTGACGCAGACGCGCTCTCTCGTCTGGCAGCGTGGGATTGTGTGACGCAGATGTGTCCTCTCGTCTGGCAGCGTGGGATTATGCACGCACGTTAATAATACAAGCAGGGGAGGTTGGTGCTAATATGAATGCTTCTACTTCCCTTGCAGCTGAATGTATGCTTCTGCAGCAGATATCGTTGCTATTTCCAATCGAGATAACCAAGTGTGAGGGTTTTTGCATCAGTATTTCTACCCAATAAAACAACGAGCAATAGGTGCAGACTCAGAGGCGTTGCTAGGGGGAGCGTAAGGGGGCTATAGCCCTGAGTGTTTTGCTTGTAGCCCTGGATAGAAGCTCAGGGGTTACAACCAAAAAGCTGGCTAGGCCCGAGTCCTGACAGTCCTGACATTAGCATAGCCCCAGACCTTTTCCAGACCTAGCAACAACCCTGGGTGCAGTCAACCTTCTTTTTATTTCTCCATGCCATTCTCCAAGTCCTCCCTTCCTCTCTCCTATCCGTGCCTTTCTCCTTCCTTTCTCCCTTAAACCTGCGTTCTTTTCTTCCCCATATGCAACAGCTATGAAAGTCCAGTTCCAAAACTATTTTTTTATACTTTGAGTAGGGATGCTCACATTCCCATAGAAGATTCCCGTGGGAAAGTCAACCTTTTCTGGGTGGGTTAAACTGGCCCTGCAGCATTAAAACTAGATTTCCAGAGAGATGCACCCTGCCGCAGGTCCTGAGGCAGGGTTCAAGGGATGCTTTCGAATTGCAAGACCGGAGATCTGACAGCGAGGCACTGCGCCGTTCTAAAACAGCCAGGTCTGAGGGGATTCACTAGGTACTGCTTGTTTACTGATTCATGCCTTCTTTGGGCATTTTATGTGGCTGTCGAGTTAAGAGTGGACAAACTAGGCTCATACATTGGCAGACTTGGGTGTTTCTTTGGAGAGGTTTGACATCTTTGGAGAGTTTAGGAATGTTCTGGAGGAGTTTGTTAGAAGTGGTATTTTTGAGTAGTCCCTTTTGTTAGGTCTTGTTTGAGCAAGCTTTGCTTACTTCTTGCAAGAATAAGGATGGTACATACAGGAAATTTCTCCTTGTTTCAGTGGCTCCCTCAGGCAACACCAAGGGATATTGATTAAATCTCTGTTTTATCAGTGGCTATTTAGCACGGGCCAGCAGAGTTATTTTTGGTGGTGGGAACTTTGCTGAATCCTGCCTTAATAGGACTGTTCAGTTTTCCTTCTATTTGATACTTTGATGTGTGTTTCCCCTTCTCTGCTTCATTATATTGTTTTCCCATTTTGCACTGCATTTCATAGTTTTTTTCTCTATTTTATATGGGCTCAATGGCCCTCATTATGAGTGAACCGGCAGATAATTCACTGAAGCACCGGCAGGTTTAGTACTTTTAGTAAGGAGAGAGATTGAGACTGCAGGAACTTAAAGATGCTGGAAAGGAGCTTCGAGCAAAGAATATCTGTTTGGCTTGGGGTCAAGGATGCCACATCAAGAGGTAACTGCAAGGTACAGGTGGAGTCAAAGAGGATAAGGTACATACGCACAACATATTTCTCATAGATTAAGTAAAGGAGAGAACATGTGCAAGTGGCAAGTATTGAAAAATGAAATACGCAGAAAGCATATGCCAGACGGAGCAACAAGTCTCCAGAGAACAAGAGGAGTAATAGCACCCTGCATAATTGAATTAAATAGCATTAAATAAATCGTAAAAATTTACAACATCATGGTCTCCTCACATGTGATTGAGGACTGGAAAGCAAGGCCTATTCTAACCTTTAAATCTTTCAACTGGAGATAGCTATGTACATACTCTACCTTAAATGTTCCAAGGACGAGAACAGTCAGCAAGGGCAACTACAAAGAAGAAGCCTTGGTTTAGGGCCTAACTGATGAGAGATGGTGGGCGAATCGGCAAAGTGGGCAGTGATCCGATGTTGCTCTCTGCACCTAGGTTTCGTTTTGCTTACGTGCTGCTAACAAGCCGAATGTCCAAGGTTGGGAGAGAATGCTGACCAATCATGATGGCCTATGTAGCAATGAACCATACATTGTTGCAGTGGCCAATCTGTTGTGTTGTTATTATTCTGCTATTAATCAGTATTATACATAGAGGTAGTTCAAAGTGTGTCTACCCAGTGCTTTAAGTGGGGTAAAAAATTGAGGGGGGGCCCTCGTTTGGGGGCGTGGCTTCCATTGCGGGCGTGGCCTAAAAGTGCACAAATCATAGTAAGGTGCGTAAACAAATATATAAATGTATTTGAGCATTTATATATTTGTTTGCGTACTACTATGGTTTGTGATTTTTCAAGCCTTCTTTTATATACATAGCAATGTTACATATTTCTATGTTTATACAAGGTGGCTTGTAAGTGCACAAACTATAGTAAGTTACGCACACTTGTGTGCGCACCTTACTATGGTTTGTGTACTTTTCAAGCTGCCTTTTATAAACATAGACATTTGTAACATATGTCTATGTTTATAAAAGACGGCTTGAAACGTAGCCATCTTTTATAAAGCGTTGAGGATGGACAAAACCCAAGGTGGCTTTGTCCGTCGACAAGGCTTTATAAAAGATGCCTTGAATTGTGTACGATTCAAGCCGTCTGTTATAAGCATAGACATATGTCTACGTTTATAAAAGATGGCTTAAACGTACACAGTTGAAGGCATCTTTTATAAAGCGTTGCCAAAGCAGAAAGGCGCCTCGAGTTCAGTGATCTCTGCTTAGAGCAGAGATCACAGAGCCCGAGGTGTCTTTCACCCTCTGCGAACCCGCGGGCTCCGTGATCTAATTTGCAGATCAGATCACGGAGCCCGCGGGTTCGCTGAGGGTCAGTCAGCGACCTGGCGAGGGAAAACTAAGGGACTCTAACTTCCTCTGATGGCCCCTCAGATGAGGGGTCATCAGAGAAAGTTACAGTGACTGACGGAAGTGCCAGCCAGGCACAGCAGCGCTGTGCCTGGCTGGCACTTCTGTCAGCTTGCCTGACGTTAAAGTGGCGGGCGCATTTCCCGTCGCGGCTGCGGCCGTGGCGGGATAATGCGGCCTGCCATGGCGTGTTGAGGCCGGGGGCCCCGGCAGGGCCCCGGCTCAGCCCCACTTTTTGGAGACTGCCGGGGCCCGGCCCCGGCAGGCCCCGGCCCACTTAAAGCACTGTGTCTACCAGATAAGGGGCAGCCAATTATGTTACTAACACCTAAATGAAGTATGGGTATATATGTTCCCTTAACCAATCCCTCCTTGCGATAGGTTTTTACTGTTTGCCACGTAGGGTGACATCATAGGTGACATTCATCAAGGTTTAAAGCCTTTGCGTAATTGAAATGTAGATGAGAGCGAGTGAGCTTGTTCCTCATGAGATATTTCATGAAGTAGTAATGCTGGTGATGTGACATATTATGGCTGAGGACCACTGCATGGGTGTGAAAGCTACACTTGAATGATGCCAGCATTCCTTTTGGTGGCCTGTGGTGGCGGTTGATGTTTCCTGGTCTTTTTCTGTTTCTGATTCATGCACACAGTAACAATGTGCAAATGTAGCTGGCATGATTGTTAAGACCACTAGAGGTGGTATTAGAACCCTTATACACTGTTGCCATTTACTATATTGTTGTTATTTTATCATGTGTGATCTCTTATGTCATCCAATTCCATATGACTCTAATAAGAAAAGGAAAGAAAAACAATTATTGTAGAATTTCCATAGTCTGAAGTTTGTACAGCAGATAGGTCAGTGGGAATACTTGGTTTTCCAAGTTGGCTCATTTCACATGTGTGCACATGAGTGCTCGCATTTTCTATTGACTTGGCTCACATTGTTGGTAAATATTTATTTTACCACCATGGTTTGAATAATATGATAATTTTCTTTGAAGTTTTGGGAAGTTGGTTGTTGAATGTAAACTTTATTCTGGGTTCGATACAACTTTACATGCTTAACATACAAACACACGAGAGGTGCTGCTACTCAGTAATCACATTTCTTTAGTTTATAGTATGTATCCAGTAATTATTCCACCACATATGTTAATATATCGGCCTGATACTTTTACACAATTTGCATCATACTTTTGCTACAGCTTGCAGAATTGAAAGCAGTCAAATTAGTCTATGATGTGATATGGAGACGTGTCTCTGAGTTATGCTGATCAGATTTGGTAGTCTGTATAGTTTCTAACTTGTCATATTTTGCTGAGTAAGCTATCACCAGGATTGTATGTTACTTTTTTGGCAGACTATGGTGTATTATTTGCCCTGCTGCAAACTGGCTTTCCCTGTTTAGGCTTGAAATATTCATTTGGATTTACAACGTTTTTAATGTTGCTTAGAGGTTAAGGCTAAATAAAGAATTACTTTGGACGTTCCCTTAAACCTCCACATTTGGTGGATGGTAGTGAGCCCTTTGAGGTGTCTGACATTTCTGATGCTCTGATTTCTTGTGGGAAACCAGTATACATTTGTTTCCTGGACTTGTTATCCTGAGAGTGATAGGACATAAGAAGTAGCTCGTTTAGTGTTTTCCTGTTGTTAGTGTAATGTTGTATCAATAGTTTGTTGGCAATTCTGAGCCTCTATGTGGGAGTTATACTGCATTGTGTTGCAGTCATCATGGGCCCCCAGAGCACCGTGGGTAACTTGGAGGCTTTAAACATGGGGAAGTGTGGGTGCTGACATGAAAGGTATGCGTCTTCATTTGCTGCTGGGTCCTTGGCCTGATGCAAACAAGGGAGATTATCTTACTGTCCGTTCAATGTCCTATGTTAATACATCAGACATTTGATTGTGTTACTGTACATTTCCCAAACTGTTAAGGGGAGTTCACAATATTCTCCCAGCAATGAGGTTTCCCAGAATTGTATTAGCAATGTCAGCTGGTAGGAAGGTGTATTACAACTCTTCCCATTGCTTTGCCTGTATGTGAAATTGGTCTGCTCAGCCAATGTTCCTAAGAATGTCCTCGGAAATCTATTACAGTGACGTTTCCGCATTGGGGTTGGAACATTCTGTGTAGTGCTTTTTCCTCCATGAAAGGCTCTTCCCGTACCACACAGCATTTCTTTATGATGTACAGGTGTTTTCAATGGCCAAAGTTAGCAGTGTTAACAGGACATGGCAAACGGCTCAAAGTAACCAGGAGAGTGGTGAAAGGAAAAACGAAAGCTACTATAAAAAGGGGTTCACATGTAAAAATATTAGTGTGGTATTAGACGAAGGATCAAGATAAAATTTGAGTCATGAGGTAGCACCCAAATGTGTGTCTCAGATTAAAGATTCTGAAGGTAATATGATCTCTTAGTATGTGGTAATCAGTACCCCTCAACAAAGGTATCTCTTTCATATTCTCCTACACTTCCTAGCCACACTTCGCAAATCATACATGATGTGAACCAATTTTGAAAATTAAACCCCAGCATCCCATACCCACTCCACCGACCCCACCCCTACTGCAATACCCCAACCCGCAGTGAAACACCCAAGCCCCATGAGAACATAACCTCAAACTAGGACCTTTTGGCATCAACCCACGAATGCCAGGAGCACCAACCGAGCCACTCCAACTGACGGGGGAACAGCCGGAACCATACGCAACATGTAGGATGATCTGAGGTATTACATTCCTAAACATGTTCAGTGACTCCCACAGCAAACAACATAGGGTGTGCACCCAAAAGGCCAGCGCACTGCAACAATTATAGCCCAAACCATACTGCAACAGCTCAATGCACCTATTACGGAGGCATAGCTTAAATAGCATGCAGAATCATTCCATCTTCTCCCATACGTCACCATCATCCTTTCGGCAAGGATTCCAGAAAGGAGAGAACATCAGTTGGCTCAGAGAAAAAGTGAACCTTGTTGTTGGGTACTATGGGATATAACATTGCATACCGCAGCTGATGTTTCACAGCGGCAAAGGAGAGACAGGTCCTCTGAAAGGAGGGGAGGAAGTCTGGATAAAAGGAGATCCTGGCTCCTGATATTGAAGATCACCCAGAGATGTGCAGTGTGCCTTTTCAACCAAAAACTGCGAAGAAAGCAGCAGACCAGCCATTAACTCCTTATTGAAACCCACTGTGAAATCAACTGTATTCTGCAGTGGAATCGACTCAGGAATACCAACCATCCGCATGTTATTTCTCCTGGATCTGGCATCGAAATCTTTCATTTTGGCACAGACACCTTTCACCTTTCACATTCCTGCTGTAACAACCGCAGCTACTGGCACATCTCAGAGATGGTGTCTTGCAGTGTCCCAATTCTGTGTTCTGCTTCTGAGATCTGACCACTTTCCGTATCAATCTGCTGCTGCATCCGATCTATGTTGTAAATGAGACTGTGAAATGTACCATTTATGGATTCAAAGCCTGCTTTCGTTTGGGCCAGGAAGATAGCCAGATTGACAGAAGGACCTTCAAGACATTCACTGGCGTTGCCGATACCAGCAGCCACCCGCTCAGCCATCCCCTTGTCTTTTGACCTGGATCCAACCGGGGATGTTCTGGGCTTCAAGACCGCCAACAGTTCCTTATGTGAAAACGACAGTTGAGACTGCTGTTTATTTCTTTTGGCCATCAGCCTTGTGAGCCATTCCCATACCCAGTCAAAGCAGGGGGTCCCGACATGTACATCCCAAATCCAGAGTGATTATGCTGCCAACCAGGATTTTACACCATTACACAGGTTTAGCAGTACCTTTGTCAACACCACCAAACCTGAACGTGTGCCATAAGCAATGCACAACAAAGGCACACAGCACTCCCCTGAGCAAAGTCCAGCTGCAGTACACATCTCGCCAATGGAGAGATGGCTGCCAGGCACCCGCTTTATCCATTGAAGTGTCAACACGGAGGTGACATCTTGGAGCAACCACTGCCCAGGCCAGCATTCGTCTCCCCCAACATTCAACATCACAATTCAGCCTCCTGGCAGCCAATCACTTTCTTTCTACTCACCCTCCTGCTACGTTGCACCATTAGCAGCAGTTCAAGATATGTCCAGCACCACATCCCACACTCTCTCTGATCCAGGCACTGAGGTGGCATCGGACCATATCTGACTCCACACAGGCTGCGGGCAAGCCCCCCGAGCACTGTGGAGGAGCGCTATGCAGGCCCAGTAGTCAGGCCGCAGGTAGGGGACAGTGTCAGAAAAGATGTCCAGCCCTGTCGGGGTCCTACGATTCCAGCTACCTGGAGTGGCCTTGTGTTGCTCCCTATCTGCGCAGGAGCTCAATGCGAGGCGACTATCACAGTCTTGTGCCACCTAGCACCCCCCACATGTTACTAATTGGATATTTGCTGCGTAGTGATGTACATGCTGTAAACCTCCTCACTCATGTATTGCTGCATGTATGATATGATATGATATGATATGATATGATATGATAGGTTATTTATAATGCGCTTAATACCCAGAGGTTTCTAAGCACGGGCCCAGGGATCAAACCTGTGTTGCTCTGTGTCGTCTAGCTTACAAGGAGAGCACGTTGCCGCTTAGCTATCCTCCCGAGACGATATATAAACAACTTACCAGTTTAAGTTTATCCTAGGGCTTAGACACACATCATTATACCTTCAAGACTAAGGTCACTGCTGTAAAGCCCATTGTCTACCTGCCATGCTTCAAAATAGTTGGCACAGGCTGCTGCACCACCATACATAATTGTGAAAGAACGCCACCTACGACAAATGCATAACTGATGGTAACATGAAAGTAGAATACATCTCTCTCTGAGGAATATCTGCACATCTCGACCAGCATATATATTCAAGATTGAGTCACCTGAGCAGAGGCCTGAGTAGGACCCAGTTGACCCACAACATCTTACTACTGAATCCCGGGTTGCAGATTATCACCCCACTCGGTCAAAGTCCAAACAGATAACTGAGTAGCCGTCCTCACTTCACTGCCAGGATTAGCAATGCCATCTGTTACTGTATGCAACACAACAATAGCTAAGGGATATGGGCCCAGCTCACAATTCACAATTAATCAAATTAGGCACCCGTGTTTCTGACAGAGCCAACAAGCTGTCCGTCTAATAAACCTGCAGACACTTGAGTTATTGTGGGAGAGGTGGTCCTGTATGACAATTGGTGGGGAAAGAAAGAATTTATTTCCTACATTTGCTAAATGTTCATGCAGTAGGGTGCCTGTCAGAAGAATTGAAAGCACACTCACTATCAGTAAAGAGCATGGTGTGGAATGAAAAGAGTATGTAGTGCTCCTGATCGTCATGTGTGTCCTTTTTCCGAGGCTACTGGTTTTATCTGAGTTCTGCTCTGCTGTAAACATTAGTTAAACCCTTCCACAGAGACTATTATTATAAGTTACAGAAAAGGCCACACACCTCCTCACCACAACCATTTTAATAATTTTCAGAGTTCTTGTTCTCATTCACAGCCTGCTTATGAAGAACGTACATGTTTAGTTGTCGATCACTTGTAATACAAGTACCTATGCCAAGCTCTAAATTCTCCCTGCAGGCTGAAGATGCATGGCAGACTTCTTGATTTACTGACACAGAAGAATTCATTGCATGCCCATCTTTTACAACACTGGCAAATGCATATTCCTTTTTAAGAAGTGACTGCTACTGAATAAAACACATGCCACTAAGGCAGCCCACGAGTTTCCAAGGCTTCTAAGAGGCACAGCATTGGCTCAAAATGCCCAGGTTTACCCTCCTCTAGAAGCAAGAAGTGAGCTGCTGAAATGTGGCTGGCTCAAAGGTTGAATGAGTGCATGCATTACATTTCTAGTAACTATGAGATGTTACTGAAGAGAAGGATACAACATGGAGAATCTGTTGTACCAGCAGCTATGTGTGCTTCTTCAAGGGAGTCTCATTCTATGGATCACAGCATTTATTTATATACAGTACCGCACTAGTCAGATTCAGAACACCGGACATTACCTCTTGCCCCTTACATGCACACTGTCTGGTGTGTCTGGGTACCTGATGAGTGTTATACATATCCGATAAATATGGTTTGTGAACATGGTTCCATTCATTAGAAGGACATTCTTTTTTTTTCTTTTTTTTATTTCATTTAATTTTTACAAACTTTTTGAAAACTTTTACTTTTACAGTTCTCTATTTCTCATTTCTGAAAACCACAAAAACAAAAGAAAAGAAAGAACACTCAACTAAAATAGACTGGTCAGTAGTGAACTTGCACTTGACTCGTCGCATTTTAGATCATGTCTTACGACCATTGAAAGAGTTTGTGTGAATATTTTCCTTGGTTGCAGTCTTCGTTGTTTGCTGAGTGGATCTTCTATTACTTACTGGGTGGGTCTTCTATTGGGGTGTCTCATCCTCCCCATACGGTGTTGTCGCCTCTAGTTGGATTTGCATTTGTTCCAAGAATCTCATCGTAGCAGTCAACAGTGATCGGCTCTCACCAATATGAAGGTGCTTCCACCATTCCTCTAAATCATATGTTTGTACTCTGCTTCCCTCCTTTCCGAGGCAGTTTTCATGTTGAATTTTGAGTTCGGTACAACCCAAGACTAGCAGGGTAATTCATAGAATTTCGCAGAAAAGTGTCGCAAGCGGCTGGCGCAGAGTGTCCGCGTGCGATTGACTGCGCCAGGCACGTGCGCTAAAACCGATTTCCGCGCACAGCGTATTCATGGATTTCAGGCTCCCAAACCAGCCGTGGCGCAGAGTATCGCAGCGACCCTGCAGCAGCGCCAGTAACGCCCCCAAGAACGCCCTCGCGCAAGGAAAAGCCATCAAAATCGCTAAATCATCGCAAAGGGCAGCCCTAACCCTGGACCAGTCCACAGGGCTGCCAAACAAGGAACGCAAAGCGGGTAACGTGCATATCAGGGGTACGCGTGAAGTTTTACACGCGATTAGCCAGGGCACGTGTATCACAGGGGTATGCAGGAATTATCACACGCGATTTGGCTGGGTACGTATATTACAGGGGTGCGCGGGAATTATCACACGCGATTTGGCTGGGTACGTGTATTCCAGGGGTGCGCGGGAATTATCACACGCGATTTGGCTGGGTAGGTGTACTACAGGGGTACACGGGAAGTTCTACACGCGATTCGGCTGGGTACGTGTATTACAGGGGTGCGCGGGAATTCTCACATGCGATTTGGCCAGGTACGTGTATTACAGGGGTGCGTGGGAATTATCACACGCGATTTGGCTGGGTAGGTGTATTACAGGGGTGCGTGGGAAGTTCTACACGCGATTGGCCAGGGTACGTGTATTACAGGGGTATGTGGGAATTATCACACGCGATTTGGCTGGGTACGTGTATTACAGGGGTACACGTGAAGTTCTACACGCGATTCGGCTTGGTACGTGTATTACAGGGGTGCGCGGGAATTTTCACATGCGATTTGGCCAGGTACGTGTATTACAGGGGTGCGTGGGAATTATCACACGCGATTTGGCTTGGTACGTGTATTACAGGGGTGTGCGGGAATCATCACACGCAATTAGGCTGGGTGGGTCCTCACAGGTGTTCCCTGTACACCCTCCACAGCCCCTGCAGGCAGCCCACAAAACAGGGGACTACCCTGCACACCTGCTCATGTCCACCTGCACCCCCACCCCCCAGCAGTGCAGGGGCAGCCTCCACCAGGCCCCCACTCATGTCACCCACCACCCCCACCCCCCAGCCACCAGGGTCACCCTCCACCAGGCCCCCACTCATGTCTCCCACCACCCCCACCCCCCAGCAGTGCAGGGGCAGCCTCCACCAGGCCCCCACTCATGTCCCCTATCACCCCCACCCCCCCGCCACCAGGGGCACCCTCCACCAGGCCCCCACTCATGTCTCCCACCACCCCCACCCCCAGCAGTGCAGGGGCAGCCTCCACCAGGCCCCCACTCATGTCACCCACCACCCCCACCCCCCCGCCACCAGGGGCACCCTCCACCAGGCCCCCACTCATGTCTCCCACCACCCCCACCCCCCAGCAGTGCAGGGGCAGCCTCCACCAGGCCCCCACTCATGTCCCCTATCACCCCCACCCCCCAGCAGTGCAGGGGCACCCTCCACCAGGCCCCCACTCATGTCACCCACCACTCCCACCCCCCAGCCACCAGGGGCACCCTCCACCAGGCCCCCACTCATGTCTCCCACCACCCCCACCCCCCAGCAGTGCAGGGGCAGCCTCCACCAGGCCCCCACTCATGTCACCCACCACCCCCACCCCCCAGCCACCAGGGGCACCCTCCACCAGGCCCCCACTCATGTCTCCCACCACCCCCACCCCCAGCAGTGCAGGGGCAGCCACCACCAGGCCCCCACTCATGTCACCCACCACCCCCACCCCCCAGCCACCAGGGGCACCCTCCACCAGGCCCCCACTCATGTCTCCCACCACCCCCACCCCCCAGCAGTGCAGGGGCAGCCTCCACCAGGCCCCCACTCATGTCTCCCACCACCCCCACCCCCCAGCAGTGCAGGGGCAGCCTCCACCAGGCCCCCACTCATGTCCCCTATCACCCCCACCCCCCCGCCACCAGGGGCACCCTCCACCAGGCCCCCACTCATGTCTCCCACCACCCCCACCCCCCAGCCACTAGGGTCACCCTCCACCAGACCCCCACTCATGTCTCCCACCACCCCCACCCCCCAGCAGTGCAGGGGCAGCCTCCACCAGGCCCCCACTCATGTCCCCTATCACCCCCACCCCCCCGCCACCAGGGGCACCCTCCACCAGGCCCCCACTCATGTCTCCCACCACCCCCACCCCCCAGCAGTGCAGGGGCACCCTCCACCAGGCCCCCACTCATGTCTCCCACCACCCCCACCCCCCTGCCACCATGTGCAGCCCCCACCAGATCCTCACAATGTGCGTAATGGTCAGCCTCCACAGCCAAAAAGCCCTACCAAGTAACCCATTCACCCACATGGAAATGGAAATCACATGTTACACCCCCAATGTTCATGAAGCAAATGAACCCATGTCCGTCACACACATATTTTCCAATTGAATGGGAAAACACACAACATGACATGCATGAAACCAATGAGATGAAACCACACAGTGAACAATGTAAAAAAAAATGTATTAGAAAAAAATACGAATGCTAAAGAAAGAAAACTAACTACAATGTAAATGTGAAAAAAGAAGCTGCATGTCCGCATAAAAACACAAAACTAGAAAATCTAATCCAAAAAATTTTGTCCAAAGTGAAATGTCAAAACTCTCCGTGCAACAAAGAACTATGTACAAAAATAACAAGGGTCCATCATCACAACAGAACTAAGGAAACCTCCTAAAAAACCTACCTAAATATCAACTATATACAAAAAGTGGAGCAGTGTCCGTCGACTCCAAATCATAAGAAAAAACAAAGGAAACCTAAAACTAAAGAACTATATACAAAGGCGGCGGGCAAGTCCAGCGGCTCACTCTGTGGTGTTCCGGGCCAGGGCATCATCGAACTCCTGTTCGATGTCCCGGAGGCGGTCCAGTTCCATGGCCCGAGGGTCCGCAGGGACGACGCCGTGTCCTCCTCCAACCCCCTGCGGATTGCCTCAAGGCACTCGGCCCGCCTCAGGGCCCTCCGCATGGAGTTCTCCGCCCTTGACCATTGTGAGCCACGCCTCTTCCGCCCGCCGCCGCTCCGCACCTATGGCGTGGCCCAACCGCTGCCACACGGAAGACACTCTCTGTCCTGGGTCCTCCTGCCCTCCGGCCGATGCCTGCCCCTCCGATGTCGAAGGCCCCGAGCCTTCATGGCTCCCACCATCTTGCTGCTGCTGCTGCTCTGCCTCTGCCCGTGCACTGCCTCCTGCTGCCTGCACATCCTCCGCCGGCTGGGGTGCAGTTGTTGATGTGGCCACCCCTGCTGGACGTCCGACTCCCGACTGTGGCAGGGATGCCTCCTCCACCAGCCTGGTCGCACTGTCAGAGGCAGCTCCACAGGGCACCCAGGTGACTGATGGGTGGGAAGATGGCACAGAGGACGACTGGCGCGTAGGGGGTCCAGTTGAGGAGGGGGTCGGAACAAGCCCCATCAGACGGAGGAATCCGGTCTGGGTGACCTGTCCCAGCAGGCTGACGTGGTCAACGAGCCATTCGAGATGACGTGCAGTCTCTCCATGAAAAGACTGCAGGTCACCTCGCATGGCCCGTTGACGCAACGCCACACCAGCCAGGACAGGCTCAACCCGGACCTGGATAGCCACGTCCGCAGGCAGAGGAAGGCCAGTTGACGTCAGCTCATCCCCTGCCTGAAAACGGGTCTGGACGTAGGCATCCCTGCTGGTGCAAGATGATGCAGGGACAGGATCGGGGACAGGATTGCACACAGGCACCTCCGCGGCCGCCTGTGCTGCCTCCTGTCCCTGGTCCTGCACTGCACCACTAGCACCAGTGGGATCCCCACCTCCAGACCCCGTCTCTGGTGCTTGCACGGCCTCCTCCTCCACCAGACCCCCCACCAACCTGGATGACTCTGTGCCATCTTCCCCTGTTGGGCCCTGTGGGGTCCCAGCTGCCCCTTCTGCTGCCGAGGAGTCCAACTGCAACCTCCGCCTCTTGGACCTCCCCCCGGCAGCTGCGGCCTGGGACGCGGCACCGGACTCCTCACTCCCCGACGAGATGACAACACGGGAGGGGAGCCGGGCCTTGCGTCTCCGGCTGGCGGTCGGATCCCCGCCGCTGTGCTCCACAGCACCTTCTGCGCCCTCTTCATCAGTTGACGCTGCAGACAGGGAGAAACGAAACACAGGCATCAGGGCACTGTACAATGGACACATACACGCACGACAGTTGCACATGAGTGGCATTGGCAAACCTCAGACATGTCATCACAATCCCCAACACACATGTCATTGCAACTGGCACACATGAGCCATACCACAGCCATATCGCAACTGCCACCACCATCCCTACACATACAACAGCATCAGCAGCCAAAGGGGAGCCATACATCACATGCAACACAGGAAGTGCACCACACATGTACACACACCACCACACTTGCATGCATGTCTACACCTCTGCCAAGTGTCGCACTGTTCAGACGGGCATCCATGTCACATCTGCCAATCAGGCTTCCACATACCGCTGTCACATGCATCCATGTAGCATCACTGTTGCACCTTTGACAAATACACACACATGCACATGTACACAGTGCTCATACATGCAGCCGAAAACAACATACATGCCTGACATCACGGACATGTCTACTTACATACACATTCATCCAAACATGTGTGCACGCACAACTGCATTTGCCATGCAAGCCCACACACACAAGCACCATCCATGTCTCACACATTACAGCCCTCGCATGTGTCAGCCCCACGGCCCTGTACACCCCCACCCATACTCCACCCCATACAAACAGATGTGCAACCGGCACAATGGGGAATGATCACCACACGCCCTGCTCACAACCAGGATGCATGTACACTCACCGCTCGACTCCAGACGGCTCTGCTTCTCTAGGACCTGGACGTGGAGCGCTGGGGATATGCGTTCCAGGACCCCCATCTGTTCTTCCGACAAGTGGCCCCGGCGCCCCTTGGCATCCGCTGCCTTCAAGAGGCGCCGGGCCTTGTTCAGGGTCCTGGACCTGAAGTCCTCCCAGCGCTTCCTGACATGTTGTAAGTCCCGGACTGCCACCCCCTCCGCGTTGATGGCAGTCACGATGTCTGTCCAGATCCGAGTCCGTCCTTCCTTGTCGGCGCGGGAACTTCCAAAGAGGGCATCATACTGCCCCAGGACTTGCTCCACCAGGACACCAACTTCGGTGGCACTGAAGCTGGTGCCCCTCTGCCTCTCTGGCCGGGGGTTGTCAGTGGTCACAGATGGTGTTAGCCCCGACATGACAACCCCAGAGGCAGTAGTGGGTGGGCAACTGGGTCCTGGGGCTGGGCTGTGGAGCGATGGAATTCCAGTCGGGAGTCTTCTGTTCCAGCAGGGGTGGTCACAGCAACAGCACCCCTGGCTGATGTGCAGGCAGCAAATGGCAGTGCACGTGGGCAGCAGGCAGTCAGGCAGCAGCAGATAGCAGGTGGGAGCGTGCTCGGGGCTCTGGGGGGCAGTAATTTGCCCTTCTGGGCAGGAGCGTGGTCTCCCGTGTGCTCACGCGTGGCCAGCTTGGTACGGAGTGAATTGGCACGTGAAAATCCTGCACGTCAGCGTGAAAACCGAGGAAAGGCCCTTAGCGCGTAAGCGCGTCAGCACGCATACGCGATTCCATTGGACCAAAGGCCCTCAGCGCGTAAGCGCGTCTGTGACGTGACCCGCACGGGTGTTTCCCACACAGCACGTGATGACAGAGCACACGTGGAAAGACTGCACGTCAGAGTCTCATCGCGTGTAATTGGACAAAAGTGCGTGTACACGCGATTGGCCTATGTACGTGTATATGAGGTGTGCGCGGACACTTACACACGCAAGTACGTCAGCGCACCTGTATCCCGGTGTACGGCCATTTCCACCAATCACACGCAATGAGACTCTGACGTGCAGTCTTTCCACGTGTGCTCTGTCATCACGTGCTGTGTGGGAAACACCCGTGCGGGTCACGTCACAGACGCGCTTACGCGCTGAGGGCCTTTGGTCCAATGGAATCGCGTATGCGTGCTGACGTACTTACGCGCTAAGGGCCTTTCCTCGGTTTTCACGCTGACGTGCAGGATTTTCACGTGCCAATTCACTCCGTACCAAGCTGGCCACGCGTGAGCACACGGGAGACCACGCTCCTGCCCAGAAGGGCGAATTACTGCCCCCCAGAGCCCCGAGCACGCTCCCACCTGCTATCTGCTGCTGCCTGACTGCCTGCTGCCCACGTGCACTGCCATTTGCTGCCTGCACATCAGCCAGGGGTGCTGTTGCTGTTACCACCCCTGCTGGAACAGAAGACTCCCGACTGGAATTCCATCGCTCCACAGCCCAGCCCCAGGACCCAGTTGCCCACCCACTACTGCCTTTGGGGTTGTCATGTCGGGGCTAACACCATCTGTGACCACTGACAACCCCCGGCCAGAGAGGCAGAGGGGCACCAGCTTCAGTGCCACCGAAGTTGGTGTCCTGGTGGAGCAAGTCCTGGGGCAGTATGATGCCCTCTTTGGAAGTTCCCGCGCCGACAAGGAAGGACGGACTCGGATCTGGACAGACATCGTGACTGCCATCAACGCGGAGGGGGTGGCAGTCCGGGACTTACAACATGTCAGGAAGCGCTGGGAGGACTTCAGGTCCAGGACCCTGAACAAGGCCCGGCGCCTCTTGAAGGCAGCGGATGCCAAGGGGCGCCGGGGCCACTTGTCGGAAGAACAGATGGGGGTCCTGGAACGCATATCCCCAGCGCTCCACGTCCAGGTCCTAGAGAAGCAGAGCCGTCTGGAGTCGAGCGGTGAGTGTACATGCATCCTGGTTGTGAGCAGGGCGTGTGGTGATCATTCCCCATTGTGCCGGTTGCACATCTGTTTGTATGGGGTGGAGTATGGGTGGGGGTGTACAGGGCCGTGGGGCTGACACATGCGAGGGCTGTAATGTGTGAGACATGGATGGTGCTTGTGTGTGTGGGCTTGCATGGCAAATGCAGTTGTGCGTGCACACATGTTTGGATGAATGTGTATGTAAGTAGACATGTCCGTGATGTCAGGCATGTATGTTGTTTTCGGCTGCATGTATGAGCACTGTGTACATGTGCATGTGTGTGTATTTGTCAAAGGTGCAACAGTGATGCTACATGGATGCATGTGACAGCGGTATGTGGAAGCCTGATTGGCAGATGTGACATGGATGCCCGTCTGAACAGTGCGACACTTGGCAGAGGTGTAGACATGCATGCAAGTGTGGTGGTGTGTGTACATGTGTGGTGCACTTCCTGTGTTGCATGTGATGTATGGCTCCCCTTTGGCTGCTGATGCTGTTGTATGTGTAGGGATGGTGGTGGCAGTTGCGATATGGCTGTGGTATGGCTCATGTGTGCCAGTTGCAATGACATGTGTGTTGGGGATTGTGATGACATGTCTGAGGTTTGCCAATGCCACTCATGTGCAACTGTCGTGCGTGTATGTGTCCATTGTACAGTGCCCTGATGCCTGTGTTTTGTTTCTCCCTGTCTGCAGCGTCAACTGATGAAGAGGGCGCAGAAGGTGCTGTGGAGCACAGCGGCGGGGATCCGACCGCCAGCCGGAGACGCAAGGCCCGGCTCCCCTCCCGTGTTGTCATCTCGTCGGGGAGTGAGGAGTCCGGTGCCGCGTCCCAGGCCGCAGCTGCCGGGGGGAGGTCCAAGAGGCGGAGGTTGCAGTTGGACTCCTCGGCAGCAGAAGGGGCAGCTGGGACCCCACAGGGCCCAACAGGGGAAGATGGCACAGAGTCATCCAGGTTGGTGGGGGGTTTGGTGGAGGAGGGGGCCGCGCAAGCACCAGAGACAGGGTCTGGAGGTGGGGATCCCACTGGTGCTAGTGGTGCAGTGCAGGACCAGGGACAGGAAGCAGCACAGGCGGCCGCGGAGGTGCCTGTGTGCAATCCTGTCCCCGATCCTGTCCCTGCATCATCTTGCACCAGCAGGGATGCCTACGTCCAGACCCGTTTTCAGGCAGGGGATGAGCTGACGTCAACTGGCCTTCCTCTGCCTGCGGACGTGGCCATCCAGGACCGGGTTGAGCCTGTCCTGGCTGGTGTGGCATTGCGTCAACGGGCCATGCGAGGTGACCTGCAGTCTTTTCATGGAGAGACTGCACGTCATCTCGAATGGCTCGTTGACCACGTCAGCCTGCTGGGACAGGTCACCCAGGCCGGATTCCGCTGTCTGATGGGGCTTGCTCCGACCCCCTCCTCAACTGGACCCCCTACGCGCCAGTCGTCCTCTGTGCCATCTTCCCACCCATCAGTCACCTGGGTGCCCTGTGGAGCTGCCTCTGACAGTGCGGCCAGGCTGGTGGAGGAGGCATCCCTGCCACAGTCGGGAGTCGGACGTCCAGCAGGGGTGGCCACATCAACAGGTGCACCCCAGCCGGCGGAGGATGTGCAGGCAGCAGGAGGCAGTGCACGGGCAGAGGCAGAGCAGCAGCAGCAGCAAGATGGTGGGAGCCATGAAGGCTCGGGGCCTTCGACATCGGAGGGGCAGGCATCGGCCGGAGGGCAGGAGGACCCAGGACAGAGAGTGTCTTCCGTGTGGCAGCGGTTGGGCCACGCCATAGGTGCGGAGCGGCGGCGGGCGGAAGAGGCGCGGCTCACAATGGTCAGGGCGGAGAACTCCATGCGGAGGGCCCTGAGGCGGGCCGAGTGCCTCGAGGCAATCCGCAGGGGGTTGGAGGAGGACACGGCGTCGTCCCTGCGGACCCTCGGGGCCATGGAACTGGACCGCCTCCGGGACATCGAACAGGAGTTCGATGATGCCCTGGCCCGGAACACCACAGAGTGAGCTGCTGGACTTGCCCGCCGCCTTTGTATATAGTTCTTTAGTTTTAGGTTTCCTTTCGTTCTTATTATTATTTGGAGTCGACGGACACTGCTCCACTTTTTGTATATAGTTGATATTTAGGTAGGTTTTTTAGGAGGTTTCCTTAGTTCAGTTGTGTTGATGGATCCTTGTTATTTTTGTACATAGTTCTTTGTTGCATGGAGAGTTTTTACATTTCACTTTGGACATGATTTTTTTGATTTGATTTTCTAGTTTTGTGTTTTTATGCGGACATGCAGCTTATTTTTTCACATTTACATTGTAGTTAGTTTTCTTTCTTTGGCATTTGTATTTTTTTCAATACATTTTTTTTTCCATTGTTCACTGTGTGGTTTCATCTCATTGGTTTCATGCATGTCATGTTGTGTGTTTTCCCATTCAATTTGAAAATATGTGTGTGACGGACATGGGTTCATTTGCTTCATGTACATTGGGGGTGTAACATGTGATTTCCATTTCCATGTGGGTGAATGGGTTACTTGGTAGGTCTTTTTGGCTGTGGAGGCTGACCATTACGCACATGATTGGGGATTGTGAGGACCTGGTGGGGGCTGCACATGGTGGCAGGGGGGTGGGGGTGCAGGGGGACATGAGTGGGGGCCTGGTGGAGGGTGCCCCTGGTGGCTGGGGGGTGGGGGTGGTGGGTGACATGAGTGGGGGCCTGGTGGAGGCTGCCCCTGCACTGCTGGGGGGTGGGGGTGGTGGGAGACATGAGTGGGGGCCTGGTGGAGGGTGCCCCTGGTGGCTGGGGGGTGGGGGTGGTGGGTGACATGAGTGGGGGCCTGGTGGAGGCTGCCCCTGCACTATTGGGGGGTGGGGGTGGTGGGAGACATGAGTGGGGGCCTGGTGGAGGGTGCCCCTGGTGGCGGGGGGGTGGGGGTGATAGGGGACATGAGTGGGGGCCTGGTGGAGGCTGCCCCTGCACTGCTGGGGGGTGGGGGTGGTGGGAGACATGAGTGGGGGCCTGGTGGAGGCTGCCCCTGCACTGCTGGGGTGTGGGGGTGGTGGGAGACATGAGTGGGGGCCTGGTGGAGGGTGCCCCTGGTGGCGGGGGGGTGGGGGTGATAGGGGACATGAGTGGGGGCCTGGTGGAGGCTGCCCCTGCACTGCTGGGGGATGGGGGTGGTGGGAGACATGAGTGGGGGCCTGGTGGAGGCTGCCCCTGCACTGCTGGGGTGTGGGGGTGGTGGGAGACATGAGTGGGGGCCTGGTGGAGGGTGCCCCTGGTGGCGGGGGGGTGGGGGTGATAGGGGACATGAGTGGGGGCCTGGTGGAGGCTGCCCCTGCACGGCTGGGGGGTGGGGGTGGTGGGAGACATGAGTTGGACATGGGTGGGGGCCTGCTGGCAGGTGCCCCACAGTGCTGGGGGGTGGGGGTGGTGGGAGACATGAGTGGGGCTCTGGTGGAGGGTGACCCTGGTGGCTGGGGGGTGGGGGTGGTGGGAGACATGAGTTGGACATGGGTGGGGGCCTACTGGCAGGTGCCCCACAGTGCTGGGGGTTGGGGGTGGTGGGTGACATGAGTTGGACATGGGTGGGGGCCTGCTGGCAGGTGCCCCACAGTGCTGGCGGGTGGGGGTGGTGGGAGACATGAGTTGGACATGGGAGGGGGCCTGCTGGCAGGTGCCCCACAGTGCTGGGGGGTGGGGGTGGTGGGAGACATGAGTGGGGCCCTGGTGGAGGGTGACCCTGCACTGCTGGGGTGTGGGGGTGGTGGGAGACATGAGTGGGGCCCTGGTGGAGGGTGACCCTGGTGGCTGGGGGGTGGGGGTGGTGGGAGACATGAGTTGGACATGGGTGGGGGCCTACTGGCAGGTGCCCCACAGTGCTGGGGGGTGGGGGTGGTGGGAGACATGAGTGGGGCCCTGGTGGAGGGTGACCCTGCACTGCTGGGGGGTGGGGGTGGTGGGAGACATGAGTGGGGCCCTGGTGGAGGGTGACCCTGGTGGCTGGGGGGTGGGGGTGGTGGGAGACATGAGTTGGACATGGGTGGGGGCCTACTGGCAGGTGCCCCACAGTTCTGGGGGGTGGGGGTGGTGGGAGACATGAGTAGGGCCCTGGTGGAGGGTGACCCTGCACTGCTGGGGTGTGGGGGTGGTGGGAGACATGAGTGGGGCCCTGGTGGAGGGTGACCCTGGTGGCTGGGGGGTGGGGGTGGTGGGAGACATGAGTTGGACATGGGTGGGGGCCTACTGGCAGGTGCCCCACAGTGCTGGGGGGTGGGGGTGGTGGGGGACATGAGTTGGACATGGGTGGGGGACTGCTGGCATGTGCCCCACAGTGCTGGGGGGTGGGGGTGCAAGGGGACATGTGTTGGTGTTCATTAGTTCAAGGAGACATGTGCCTTTGCTGGGGGGCATGCCCATGTTGGGTGGGCTGCCTGCGGGACATGACCAGGGATGCAGGGTAGTCCCCTGTGGTGTGTGCTGCCTGCAGGGGCCGTGGAGGGTGTACAGGGTACACCTGGGAGGACCCACACTGTCAAATCACATGTGGGACTCCCCGGCACCCCTGAAATACACGTACCGTGCAGAAATCGCGTGTAAAACTTCCCGCGCACCGCTGAAATACACGCGCCCAGGCTATTCGCGTGTAAAACTTCCCGTGCACCCCTGAAATACACGCGCCCAGGCTATTCGCGTGTAAAACTTCCCGCGCACCCCTGAAATACACGCGCCCAGGCTATTCGCGTGTGGAACTTCCCGCGCACCCCTGAAATACACGGGCCCAGGCTATTCGCGTGTGGAACTCCCCGCGCACCCCTGAAATACACGCGCCCAGGCTATTCGCGTGTGGAACTTCCCGCGCACCCCTGAAATACACGCGCCCAGGCTATTCGCGTGTGGAACTACCCGCGCACCCCTGAAATACACGCGCCCAGGCTATTCGCGTGTGGAACTTCCCGCGCACCCCTCAAATTCACGCGCCCAGGCTATTCGCGTGTGGAACTTCCCGCGAACCCCTGAAATACACGCGCCCAGGCTATTCGCGTGTGGAACTTCCCGCGCACCCCTGAAATACACGCGCCCAGGCTATTCGCGTGTGGAACTTCCCGCGCACCCCTGAAATACACGCGCCCAGGCTATTCGCGTGTGGAACTTCCCGCGAACCCCTGAAATACACGCGCCCAGGCTATTCGCGTGTGGAACTTCCCGCGAACCCCTGTAATACACGTAGCCCGCTCCCCCAGGCCCGATCGCGTGAGGAACTTCCCGCGCACCCCTCAAATTCACGTGCCCAGGCTATTCGCGTGTGAAACTTCACGCGAACCCCTGAAATACACGTAGCACGCTCCCCCAGGCCCGATCGCGTGAGGAACTTCCCGCGAACCCCTGTAATACACGTAGCCCGCTCCCCCAGGCCCGATCGCGTGTGGAACTTCCCGCGCACCCCTCAAATTCACGCGCCCAGGCTATTCGCGTGTGAAACTTCACGCGAACCCCTGAAATACACGTAGCCCGCTCCCCCAGGCCCGATCGCGTGAGGAACTTCACGCGAACCCCTGTAATACACGTAGCACGCTCCCCCAGGCCCGATCGCGTGAGGAACTTCCCGCGAACCCCTGTAATACACGTAGCCCGCTCCCCCAGGCCCGATCGCGTGTGGAACTTCCCGCGCACCCCTCAAATTCACGCGCCCAGGCTATTCGCGTGTGAAACTTCACGCGAACCCCTGAAATACACGTAGCCCGCTCCCCCAGGCCCGATCGCGTGAGGAACTTCACGCGAACCCCTGTAATACACGTAGCCCGCTCCCCCAGGCCCGATCGCGTGTGGAACTTCACGCGAACCCCTGTAATACACGTAGCCCGCTCCCCCAGGCTCGATCGCGTGAGGAACTTCACGCGAACCCCTGTAATACACGTAGACCGCTCCCCCAGGCCCGATCGCGTGAGGAACTTCACGCGAACCCCTGTAATACACGTAGCCCGCTCCCCCAGGCCCGATCGCGTGAGGAACTTCACGCGAACCCCTGTAATACACGTAGCCCGCTCCCCCAGGCCCGATCGCGTGAATAACTTCACGCGAACCCCTGTGATGCACGTACCCTGCAAATCGCGTGTGACACTTCCCGCGCACCCCGGTATACATGCACACGTATTTTTTGTCAGCGGGTGTCCGTGTTTGTGGGTACCCCTTTGCACGTCATTTTTCCTGGAGGCCCACAGTATGGGACATTCATCATGGCAGTATATAGGTGCTATTTGTTGGCGCACCTTTTGGCGCACATTTCTTACAGCCGCAGAGACGCTACCGCCTCCTTTCTTGTGGCGGTCGTGTTTGTGCCTGTGCGCTGGTTTGAGCGTGCGCTTTTTTCCCCTATTCTATTCCATGAATACGTGTTGTAGGCGAGCGTGTGGGCGTTCCGCGCACTTGTGCCCTGTACTTCCCCCGTGACGCCCACGTTTTGGCAAGTTGTTCCCCATTCCGAGTGTTACGCCCGTGTTCCGCCTACTTTTATTGCGTGCGCCGCGCTATGTGCGAATTTCGCTGTGGCCTGTGCGATTTTCGCTGTGACCTGGCGCACGCTGTTAGATGGCCTGTGCGCCAACGTGCGCCAACGTGCGCCGCGCACTTTTTTATCGCACATCCGCTGGTTTTCTCGCGCACGGCCTTCCATGAATCGACGTGCGCTGCTTTTCGTGCGATTTTCGCACTTGCACTGCGATTTTCGCTATTCCACTGCGATTCGCACGTTTTTGCCCACTTGCGCCGCGCTAATTATTCCATGAATCGGCCTCTAGATGTTTTAGATCTTCTGTTTCGCTTGCACAGAACCTACATTTGGAATTGTCCACAGGAATCTTCCTGCGATGAATTAAGACTTCCTTGGTTTCGTAGATGTTCAGACGAAATTTCAAGTATAGCCTTCTTAGACGTTTACAGGGTGACAATGTTAATTAGGACGGAAGCGTATTGCGTCTTTTAACTTCTGTAGAAGTGTTCTGCATAGATTTTTGTGATGACCTTTTGTCATTAATTTCAATCCAGTCCCAGTTGAGCAACTTCTTTTTAACCAGGTTTGGATTCCACCACAAAGTTTTTTCATCTGTGCCCAATTGTGCTAGTGTCTCTCTGCACTGATGTTTCCAAAAATGCAATGCCGATTTTTCCTGTCCTTTTTCCTCCGACAAGAATTTTACAGATGGGAGGTTTGCCTCCACGAATGTCTTCCTGAATAACGCCAGCTTGTTCCAGGTGATTCTTGCATTAAGGGTGGGGACTCCAACCTCAAACAATACGCAGGCTGTAGGTGTACTTAAAGGGATCTGAAGAATCCTTTTCCAAAAGAGACTTTTACATCAGGCCCATACTTTGTAATCACACCCAAACATGTTCTCGGCATCGTAAACGAGAATTGGAGTCACTTTACTTTGATAAAATCTCCTTATCGGCTCGTAAGAGAAATTGCGGTATCTTTGCTGTAAGATGGTACCTTGAGTTATTAATAGTTTGCAGTTGTTTAGGAGTTTTTTTACCATTGGGGTGTCATTGATGTTGGAGTCAATCGTGATCCCTAAATATCTAGTATGTGGTACCTGGTTTAGTCTGTTTGAACCTATGGACCACATTGTTTTTTTTTTATTTATGGATCTGCCTCTTTGATTTCCTAATATTAAGATCTCCGATTTGGCCACATTGATGTCAAGGCCTAAATCTTCGGTGAAGATTTTGAAAGCTGAAAGTTTTCTTTTGAGGCCGATAGGAGTCTGATCTAGGATCACCATATCGTCCGCATACATAATGTGATTTATTGGCACTCCGTTTAACTGTGGTGGAAATGATACGACAGCTGCCAGCGCCGTTCCAACTTCGGAAATATAGAAGTTAAACAAGGTAGCCCCTAACGGGCATCCCTGCTTAACACCCCTCTCCGTTTGTATGGGGTTGGTTACGTTTCCTTCCCGATCTAATCTCACCTGGATGTAGGTGTTGGAATACCGCTCTCGGATGGCGTGGATGAGGCTCACATTGCATCCCCTTTCTTTAAGTTTTTTCCACAGGGTTTCTCTGTCCACACCATCAAAGGCATTTGCCATGTCGATAAACGCCAGATATAATTTTCGTCCAGTTCTGATGACATCAATTTTTAGCAGGTTCAGTATAAGAAGGTTTATACCACACCCAACACCTTTAACAAATCCCGACTGGCGTTCATCATAAACTTTCTCATCGTGGATCCATGTGGTCAATTGGGCTAGCAGCATCAAGGCAAACACTTTCCCCACTACATCCAATAAGGCAATCGGACGATAGTTTGCCGGGTCTGAGCGAATACCTTTCTTGTAGATCGGCACATTAATCCCAGATTTCCAAGTCTTATGTATTTTCCCTTCCTTTTTTATGGCAGTGAAAAGTGTGTAACAGAAGTCTGACCATTCTTCACTGTTTGCCTTTTTAGTCTGCATTCGACAGACCATCTGGCCCTGCGGCACGAGAGGCGTTACATTTCCTGATGGTAGTTCGAATGTCGTCTCTTCCCATTTCAATTTCCCACTGTTGACTTGTCTCCACTTTTGTCGGGCTCGAGATTTTTCTTCTTTTGAATAGTTTTGTGTAGTGATTTTCTCAATCCTTTTCTTGAACTGTGCTTGATAGTAGTGCCTTGTCAGCGTTCTTTGCATCATTGATAATGTCCCAAAAGCCTCTTGTGTTCTTTCGGTTTAATGCCTTCAACATTGCTTCCGCATCTCGTTGTTCCAGGGCTGCCTTACGCTGTTTGCACCAGTTGTTATACTTATTTTTTTCCTTTTTTATCTGCATCGTTAGGTCTTCTGGGTTTAAGGCCCGTAGTTTCCTTATGCTTTTTCTTGACTCTCTCTTTCTGACTGCTACGTCTGGATCGTATTTGTGTTTTTGTAGCACAGGTCTCGACAAGGACGTTTTTTTCTTGACTTTGTAGATCTCAAGGAACTGTTGATATTCCGTTGACCTAGAGGGATTCTGAACTTGCGCTTCCTGTATCAGTTCAGTGATAGTCACAATGTCACACTGGTTTATACGCAGTCTGTTGCGACCTGGAACCAGGGATAGATCTTGTCTCCATTGCCTACGTTCCCTTTTGTTACAGTTGTTCCATTCCGCTACCACCATATTGTGGTCACTGTAGTTTGTCATGATCACTTCAAATGAATCGATTTCCTGGAAAATGTTGCCTGAGACGAACATATAATCCAGTATTGAGTTTTGGGTTCCTCGTGACCAGGTTGGTCTGGCTGGAGTGTCACCCTTTGTTCCTCCATTCAGCATTACTAGATTTCTTAGCATCATCTCGTCAAGCCATCGCTCACAATTTGTTTTTTAGCTGCGATTCCTTTGTTGCTTAGATTGTGGGTTCTCGATCAATTTCATATTGAAGTCTACACATATAATTATTAAAGCTTGTGGTTCTCTCACTAGTATGCTGTCGATTGCGTCTAAGAAGTCATCTTCGAATTTTAAATGCAATTTTGAGGTTGTGTTCCAGTAGACGTTAAGAATGTAAATAATCTGATTATCTGATGTTACCTTGTTCACTGGCTCAATGCAAGTCATTTGAAGGTAGGGCGATATGTTCCAAGAGTTTTTGATTCTCCGGCCGCTTTTTCTGTTTATCAGGGTTAAGTGACCTGACATTGGACAACCTTTCTCTCTACAAATTGCAGGATTGAAAGCTACATCGAAGCCTTCTACACACGGTGTACTTATTAACCATGTTTCCTGTGTACATATGATGTCTGCATTCCTCAGGAACATGGGTGCTGAGCTCAGCAGATGGGTAAACCCTCTCGTATTCCAAGAGGTTATTACCAACTTTTCCTTTTGGCATTAACTCATCGCTGATCCATTTAAGGATTTTGCTATCCAGCCCCATGAGTGGGGCTCCTCATCCGTAGACGAGGTGTCCTTACCCGTCACCCTCTTAGGATCCTGGCTGTTCTCCACTGTTATTTTGAATTTCTTCAATTTTATCTATTCTAGTGAGTGTTGTGCGATCACATCCTCATCTACTGAATTTCTTTTGGCTAAGTCGTGGTCTTTCTTTTTTGCACTGTTATCCAGTTGAGTGGGCAGCTGTGAATCTTTTTGCTTTTTCTGCAAACTCTTGTCAGCTGAGTTGCCACTGTCGTCTCCTCCCAAAGCACTGTCTACCTCATATACTTGGTAGCCAGCGTTCAGTAATTGTCTCTCATTTGACATGATCTGTTCCACAACCTTTTTTTCTCCAATGTGTAGCAGAACACATTTTTGGTTCGAGTCTGCTATTATTTCGACCCTTTTAAATTGAGGACTCTTTACAGATCTCAATGCCGGGATCTTTTGAAATATCTGTAATACTGTATATCTATTTAGTGATGGGTCGCTTTTGTTGCAGTTGATTTTTTCCACCAAAATTCTGTATCTGATTGCTTTGACGTTATTGGTAGGTTTGCTTTCTTGCACACTAGGATTAGAGGTTTTTCTTCCGTTTTCAGAACTTGCTGTTGCAGCAACTTGAGCCTCCTCCATCAATTTACCTGTCAAACCTTTCTTGTTTGCATTGATCGCCGTTCTCGGTATGTTACACCCGATTGGGTTTTGTTGACGTTGCATGCTTCTTATACGTTTTTCTTCTAGCGTGAAGAAGCGTTTGACGGTTCCCTCATTAGGACCCTTGTTCTTTAAGGGAGATTCATCTTCTTTTGGGGTTCGAAGCCATGAAAAGGCTCTCTTGCCTGGTTGCCCAATATCCTTTTCTTGCTCGGGTTCCAACAGGGTCCTATTTGTCATGCTTGGTTCTCCTTTCTTTTTTTCTTGGTGATTTTTTGCTTTACTTTCCTCGTCAATCTCACTAGCATCTTCAGTGACCACGTCATCATCCACCGCTGAACGGTAGGTGGACATATTCAGTAATTCCTCATCCTCCTCATCATAATTTTCATTCTCCACTCGGGTTTTTTGTTTATCCTCTTTTTCCGTTATCTCTGTGGGCTCGATCTTCCTCGAGGATGGCAATTCAGGGGCCGTTGTTCCGTCGGCCTTCCTGGACTCTCTGTTGCACTTTTTACTATTTGTGCCCGTAGGTTCAGTATTGTTTACTGTAATAGTTAGCGCTTTTATGTTCCGAAAAATGTTCGCCGAGCTTTGTGGATTTTTGTTCTTTTGTATTTGTTGGTTTTTTGATTTCTTTTTGCATTTGCTCTGTTTTAGAGCAACGGCTCGGCTCTGCATGTTTTGTCCAGTGCTCTCTTTTGCTTTTTTGGGGTCAAAGATGTCAAACCACTCCGTTTCGTTCTTTTTTTCAATAAAGTCGTCAGCTTTAGAATTTACAGGAGGAGTCCTCACCTCTTTACCATTTCCACATGCCATCGGCTCCTCTAGTTCTTCATTCTTTGTGGTGTTATTATGAATTCACAATTTAATTCAATTTTATTGATCTTCCTTACAATTACATGTTTCTTATGATAGTAACAGATTAACTTTTAAAGGTACTTTGTGAAATTGTCCATCCAGCATATTTACAACTTACACTTGCAATTGTTTACAAGCACATAGCCATCTTTTATGCAATATGTAAAATTAAAAATACCTTGTTCCTTCTTTTGGAAGGAAAAGAACAAGAATTAAAAACATTTTCATCTGAAGAAAAGTCTGTACATTTACAAAAGATTTTTTGTGGAATAGATAGTTTGAGGCTTGAGCTTCATGTAAGTGATTTACAATGAGCATAACTGGCATATATCAATTGTGACTGCTGTTTCAAGCCGGGTCATTTGCAGTAGCCAATACTGGCATAGATAAATTGTGGCCACAGCTTTATGAAGTGATTTACAGTGACCCTTACTGGTATACATTTTGACAGTAGCTTTATGCAAGAGATGTACAGTAACAAATACAAGTATTGCTACATTGCAGCTGCATCTTGATAAATTGATAGTGAATAAATATTATTGACATAGATTGTGTATGAAGCTTCATGCAAATGATTTACAGTGCTCAATACTGACATGTATAGATTGCGGCCAAAGCTGCATAACGGGATTTACAGAGACCATAACTGAACGGCATAGTGGCTGTAGGTTTATGAAAGTAATTTACATGCTGTATAACACTTCCATGGTGCTGTGGGCTGTATCTTTCATGAAGTTGTGGACTGCTAATTACTTTCATGAAAATGCAAAACCAATCTATCTATGCCGGCAATGGTCACTTTATATCACATTCATGACTGGCATATATTGATTGTGCACTAGATACAAAGAGCTCCAGTCGTCAGAATTATGGATGAGAATCACAGGAAACCCTGAATATGTGGATTTCCTATTTCCTATGTAAATTGTTGAAATACAACCTAAATAAATTGTTAATAATAATAACGATAATAATTTAGCATTTATATAGCCTACGAACCCTCAGGCAACTGAGGGGTGCTTATTATTACCCACGGTATTCGAACCTGCGTGAGCAGGCTCTGCATACATGTCAAAGCGAGCGCTCTACTCGCTGTGCTATCAGACTGTTTGGTATGAAAACGAAAAAAACAACCAGAAGAACATTGTAAGTCCACATTTATCTTGTTTACACATCAATCATATATTAATCAACCTAGTATAACATTTCATATACATTTTCCCATTCCAATCTCATGAAACGGTTAATGATAATTCATAACGTACAAAAGATAGCATGATTGCAATCTGAAAAGACAATGCAAAACTAAATATACTGGGTGATGCACAGAAATACACATATGACACCAACGAAATAAAAAAGTGAGCCATCGTGTATTATAAAAATATTAAACAGGGTCAAAATATAGTGCATCTTATATTTTGCCATGGTACAGAAGCCCCACTAATTAAACACCTGGCATGTTTAGATACCTCCAATCATATGAGACGTTCTTCATTGTCAATTTAACAGTAAAATGGTGATGTGTGAAATATTAAAACAAATGAGATGAAAAATCAAAAACGAAAAATCGTCACCAATTATTTTTGAAGGTTTTACAAAATAAGTGTGAAGGAATAAATCTATTCTTTCACTAATCTCATTTTATGAGAACTAGGATAGTGTGTGCAGGAAACATGATTGTTATGGAATTGTTGTCTAAGTGCACAGCAATCTCTATAGTAGATCTGGACGTGGCTCAAAGCAAAAGTAGGATATGAGGGTAACTATTAGTGTGCACTCAGTACATCCGTGACATCTTGCATTTAATATTGAAGGAAGGAATATAATCCTTACCACAGAAAACAAATGTTTTAAAACAATATAGCTAATTACACATCCAATATACCCTTTCTAGACTTTGATTCTAAAATATTCTTAAGGATAACATTCTCCCCCACTCTCCTCGAACCCAAATATGTTACATGGGGCTCTTCTGCCGCACTTGGTAATTTGAGAAATGTTTAGGCCATTTGACTAGAAAATATTCACCAGCTGTGGCTGCCCCTGAATCATTTAGAATCATGTTGCCCCTCCCCCTTAACAGTTCCCCCCCCCACCTTAGCAACAAAGGCTATCTCTGCCAGTGGCTGAGTTTGCACTGACCCAAGTGCAGAGCACATGTTGCATGACATCATTCAGTTCCCTAGACACTTATGGTGCACTTAATCGCCCGGGAACAGGGAAAAGGGTATTGGAGAAACAACATATTAAACACTCTCTCTCTCTCAGGGTATGCATGTTTTGGAGGCACTAGGTTGGTCTCTTACTGTTGGTATATGCACATTTCTGGGTAGTCTTGTTTCAATGGAAGTGACAACGAATGCCTGGCGTATGGGACACCATTGCACTGATCACCTTTTTATAGCATCACAGATCTGCTTTCAGTGGAAGATGAATGAATTAACTGTGCACCCAAAATGACTGACATGATGCAAAGTACCTGCAGAGGCCAGGGTTATTAGGCACTCAGCAAGGTCACAGAAATAGCATATGTATTGTCCTCCAAAGTACTCTAACACACTCAGTGTTAAAATATCCCTTTATGGCACAAAACCCATTAAGAAGACATTATCACCAAGGAGCAGCAAAAGAGCAAAAACCATTACATTTCTTGAATAACAAATTCATAACATGGTACAGGCATATTGGATTTCTTTTTTTTCACTGTGAAACGATCCTGCCACTTGAATGTGATCTGCAATTTCCAGAACAAAGACGTGTAATAAAGGAATTGGGTTTTGCAATTTTCTTTTACGGAAATGTAATTTTGCTAACAAGATAAAAAGAAAGTTAATCACACAGTTCCGAGCTTTCCCATCACCAGGGTTTCTGCATATAGCATCACCCAGATTAGATGGGATATTAAACCCTGCATGGCTGCTGGGAAATACAGTACCTGAGCAACACATAGAATAGCTTTAAATGCAACAGAAGCACATGTAATTGCATTTCTAAATGTTACACTTGTTTGTATGCGATTTCACGCCCAAATAATGTAGTTCGTGCATTAAAAACCATTGAATTATGTTGCGCGTTCTAACAGACAGTGGTGACACACTCGTATTTTAGATCTGTAAATGATGGCTGTTCATGGCCTTTGCAAAGGAACCACGTCCATGGCACATGGCCTAATTACAAATTTGGAGGTAATTTGGCAGTAAATCTCCCAAATTATCGACAAAATCGATTACCGTTATCGTCACTTGGTCCAATGGAGTTACCACAGGATTAGAAGTGGTGGTAATCCTACATTTTTGGAGTCCATAGGACACCATGTTTTTTTTTTATTTGCCAGATTCACATTAGGTGTAATTTCCATACAGTAAATATGCACATTTCTGGGAGTAAAGTCGAGGATTCACCTCCAGCTTTTTGCTGGAGTAAATCCTCCAATTTACCTTTAAAGGTATAATTCAGTGTAATTCTGTTACCACCCAAAAAGGTGTTGGTGAGAGAATTACCTTCGCTATTTTTCCAGCACTGCCAAACTTGTAATAAGGCTAAGTAACCATGAATTGTGCTGCTAACCAAAGAGAGGACCTAGGTATTAGATAGAACGGTCAAGTAGAAGGGATTTCCAGGATTTTCACTTGATGGTCAACAGCTATCTTTCATTTTTCTCAAGTCTTTGTCTCCATTTGGTTCACCTTAACGAGAGATTGGCATCAATGCAATTGTTGCATGTCAATTCTTTCTCTAATTGCTAATTGATTGGTTCGGACACATTTTAGGACAATCTAAAGATAAGTCTTACTTCATAAATTCTTTAAAAAAAAATGAATTCTTCATTCCAAGATGGTGGCTGAAAGAGTGAGGTCGTGAGGCAGACGCTCCAATTGAATGCACCTTGCGGCAAACTAGAATTCAAACCCAGACTTTAGATGTAAGCGGAATGAAAGTGTCGGGGGGAAATTCTGCCGGGGTCGGCCGGGCCGTCTGTAGACCTCCGGGCAGGGAGGCCCCAACTCCTCCCGTATATCCCAAGAGAGATAGATTATGAGACACATGCAAGAAGCAAGGTGACTCTGCTGTTTATTAGACAAAACGGCAGGGATGGGTCAAGGATCGTACGTGTCCGTCCTGACACACACACAATCGTGGGGCTCGCAGGCCCTTTTTACCTTAGTATGACGCGCTACTTGCGTCACCTTAGAAAGTTTAGCAAAAAACCTATTTCCACTCTGGATTGGTTACTCGAGTGCTAGGGTTAGTATAGCATACATATAGAGAACGGTGTTAGTGGTTGAGGGTTAGTCAGGTGATATACTTGGGCTGTCCCTTCAATTTGATACATGAAAATTGTTACATGAAGACCTCTGAGGATTGATCAATGTTAATGGCGTCAGTGATAAGAGCCCCATGTTCTGATTGGTCCACTCGCGAGCCTCCCAGTCTGGGACTATCACTGTTCCCAGCTCGCGGTGCACCTGTCATTTGCAACAATGTTTTACTATGGGTAGGTGTAAACAATGTGAGGATTTATTCATATGATGGGAGGTCGACTACTCCCACTGCTGCAGATGTCCAATGAGTCTTTTAATTGTATCTGCCTGTGTCTTGAAACGTGGGATTCAGGCGTCTCCTTCCTCCTGGGCTTGGCATCCTGTCAGGTTTGGCTTTGTCACGTGAGTTGGGACCGTGTTTGAGGCAAAATTCAGCGCAATTAATATTGTTTTTCCCACTGTGTGCCTGGTTTATCTTGCAGGTGCGACCTTGGCGTCGGCTTGCGGCGTGCGAGATTGCAACATTGTGCCCTTGGCTGTGTGCTTTCGCCGGGCTCATTCTGCAGGGTCAGCAACCGAGCTCTTGCTCATTCAATGTTCATGGAAGCTTTTGCTTGCGGCCTACTTGGGCCTGGTGCATAGGTGGAACCGTTTGATGCAGAGCGCTTTAGGTTACGGTATCATATTGCTCTATCCTCAGTATCGTGTCTCCGTTATATTCTTCATTATGGTACATGGTTCTTAGAAGAAGCGTGAGCAAGCCTTTTTAGATAAGTTCATTATGCGTCTTGCGTTTCTGCATTTTGAGAGCCTATGTGGAAAATAATAAAGATGCACGTCCGTGGGTATGTCTGTCGCCTACGTCATAGCACTGAGTATGTTCTTCGTGTGGATTGGTATGGGAGTGTCCGGTGTGCATGTTTGCACAGGTGTGCTGACCGTTGGCTAGGTCGTCATGGCATCTCTAACGACGTGTAGGTTTAGTCGAGTTGATCCATGCCGCAGGTGTCGGCATGGGCAGGGCGGGCTGCTGGGCAGGTAGGTGGGCACATCCGTATGTTCCTGTACCAGGGTATTTGGTTGTCTGGTAAATAGGCAAACTCCTCTCGTGGCGGGTGTCTAGGCCGTGATCCTCTAGGCCAAGCACGAGAGGGGAAGGGCGGGAGCCTGTTCTTCCATTCTCCCACTTCAAAAGGGGAAATGAGAAGCATGAAATTCTGTGTGGAAAAAGCCCCTGGGAGAAATATCTGAAGACGATGTAGCCAGCGGGCCAAAGAGAGTGCTGTCATTATCTGATTTTGGTGGAGGGAAATAAATGAGCAGCCTAGGCCGCCCTACTCTTGGCAATGGTGCACTGGTACCTGGGGTGAATTGCTGCCTCACTTGGCCATAGGACAAACTTCAGCGCAGAATTGGAGTGATGCAGGGATTCGAAGTAGAAGGGAAGGCATGATAGCCTCTAGCGTTCCTGTGAAGGTTTTAAGATGTGGTACCAAGTGGCTGTGACTCACTAGGAGAAGAATGAATATGGTGGTGTGGGAGTAGCACACCCAGACAGTAGCCCACAGCCTACCCACAGTAGCCACTACCACTGACTTTGTGAGTAATTGTGGAACTCTCAAGGCTAAGGACGAGCTAGGTGGCGTGGGAGCAGTGCACTTGGTCAGTGCCACAATGTTGTAAAGCTACAGCTGCTTACAGATGGGTGAAGGTATGCCCATGCTAAAGACCTGATTTAAGGACTTTTCTACCATTTCCAGTTTTTAGAGACAAAATTGCGCCTCAGTAGCTGGGAATCTCTGATAAGTGGTTTCAATGCATACAATTGTTAGTGCATGAAAGGGGACCCCAACAGCAGATGGGTCATTGGTCCGTTATAATTACATTTGAACTATAGAATTACTTAGTCAGGTGCAGCTAGGAGAGAAGAAATGGGTGACAATCCCTCACAGAAGTTTACCTTTGTACAGGAGTGAGCAATTGGACGACTTAAGCTAGCCTGGGAGCTGTTGCAAAGTATGTGTTACCCAGATGCCCAAAGCAAAGGAGTAAGATGCCTCAGCCCACCCAAAAATCCAACACCATTCTACCGAGGGCCATATCAAACACCATTGGAAACAAAAGGCCACAGTGAGCCGTAGCCCACATGTGGTGAGCGGCAGTCAGTAGACATCCCTGTTGCTCTTGAGGTGCAAATGGCACTTAGCAGAGAAGATTTGGTTCAATGCCTCCAAGACCTTCAAACAAAATAACAGCTACATTCCAGGATCAAATAGCCTTGCTGAAGGAGGAGCTGAAGCATTCATTAAAAGAAATATGGGAGGATAGGATGAGCTTGGGCACATATGTGGACACCACTGAATGTGCCCTAACAAAGTTGGCCTAAGATGTGAAACAGCATAGCGAACTCCTGGAACACAATACCAGAATTGTTCAAAACTTACAACTCCAAGGTGAAGATTTGGAAAACAGACCTAGGAGGTCTAACATTCGTATTAAGGGTCTACCAGAAAGCATACTGGACCAGGACGTAAGAAACACAGTGCAGCTATGCTTTGAGAACTTGCTTATAGATACATCTCCTATGAATGTTGGTATAGATAGAATTAATTGTGTGGGTTCTATGAGGTCGGAGCCAGGGATGTTCTGTTAGCACTAACTTCAGTATAGTTCATTTATAAGCATGTATTGGTGAGCAAGGCATAGCATTTCTAGTTTCAAATGTATGAGGCTCGAGTGGACAGGATGGAGGTTGGGAAGTCTATTGGAATCTAATGGAGGTATTAGGAAAACTCCTGCAGTTTCTTTCCAGGGTTGGAATTTCGGAACACGGCTGACAGTGTGGTTCCAATGGATATTATAGGATCTCTGGTCTGAACCTGGGAGGGTTGTTTTGGTTTGGGGAAATGTTTGGGAATAGTGGTGGGGGAGGAGGAGGGAGTTAGGTGGGGGATCAGTGTGGCTATGGAGGGTGGGAGAACTGACAGCAGGGTTTGATCAATTGAGGGAAAACATAGGTACTTGGGTGTTCCCATGACATAGATCATTTACCAATGGCCCCATTCAAAGTCATAACATTTAATATCAGGGAATGAATTCCCCATTAAAAGAAAAAAAGAAAAACTTGAAATGTATATAAAAGGGAAAAGGCTGATATCATTTTATTTCAAAAACACATATTAGGAAAAAGGATATGTCTATAATAGGGCTTCAACAGTACTAACGTATATACTCAAGGCTAATGCTTTGGATAAAACAGCGGGCAAACTTTTCATCTTTAAACTCAGTAAATGTTCAGTTTACTCAAGTTGGTCCGGCTGCCCGCTACCTACTCATTCCAGTGATGGTTGAGCAGTGGTGTTTCACAATAGATAAGGTACATGCCCCGATTTTGTCCTACATACATTTCTCTGAGGTGTAGTGGCTATGCTTGAGACATTTGCTAAAGGGAACATTATATTAGCCGGGGACTTTAACATAGCTTGGGTCACACAAGTAGATATGTCATCGGGTATACATGGAGGATTACCTGTTCCCTCTAAAGCATTGCTTACCAGGTTTTAGTCATTGGGCCTCATTAGGACCCTGGCAGTGATGGTATGAACGGTGCCGGTAAGGCTCCAGTACCGTTCATACCGTCTCACTGCATTACGGGTTTTGCTCGCGGATCCCTGACAGCCCGCCAGGTCTTACCTGGTGGGCTGTGGGGCACCCATGAGCATAACTCATAATTGCACCGGCACCACTATCAACTGTGCTGGTGCAACTATGCTCCCCACCCCCATTCTATGGGGCAGAATGGGGATCGGGAGCCCGGCAATACCACCACCCGTGAATGGGCAATTACTGGTTATTGCCCAATGACGGGAGGCGGTACCGCCATGCTCATAATGAGCCATTGTCTTTTAGGTTGTGTGGTTGAGTAAAAAGGGGGAGGAATGTGGATTTACTTATTACTCCCAGGTACATCGATCCATGTTGAAAAGTGATTATATTTGGGTCTCAGCCAGATTGTTAGGGAAGTGAAGGATACTACTTTGGGTTCTATTTTTCTTTCGGATCATGCCCCTGTATCAGTTGTGGCGGATATATTAAAGGTCTTGTCAGGATTGTGGCAGTGGCAGTGGCAGTTCCAAACATATTATTAAAAAACCCAGTGATAGCTTAGATAGTTGGAAACAAAAAAACACAATACTGTGAGGAAAATGACAACTCAGAGGATAGTCATGAGACAGTATTTTATGATTTTAAAGTAGTTATTAGTGGGAAATGATAGCTTTAAATGCTCAACACAAAAAACAGTTGGGGCAACTAGAATAGGAATTAGAAATACAATTGAAAGAGGTCATGCATGCTCTAGTAGACAATGTGACGAAGACCATACAGAGAACACTGAAATGCCTTAAAGGATCATTAGACATACCTTGGTCACAAAAGGCAGAACTGTCCCTTCCGTCTGCTAAACAATGATACAATGTTGAGGCTATTAAGCTGGATCATGTGTTGGCGAGACCGCTGAATGCGGGATCAGCTACCCAGACTATTCTTAAAGTGAAAAGTGGTACGGGGGAGACGGTAACTGTGAATGACGCAAGCCTCAACACCATCACTGTTTATTATGAGAAGTTATGTATGTCCTGCACGCAAGAGAAGAAAGCAATGGGGGACTCCTTGAGTCGGACTTGGCTCCCGAAACTGGCTCCAATGGAAAGGGAGGAGTTGGAATTGGCTATTCAGGGATAAGTAATAGAAGCGGTATTAAGACCCTTCCATTTGTTTAGATGACCTGGGAAGTCCCCACATTTACACATATGTTCTGGTGCGATATCAAACCGGACTCCATAATGGAAATAGACAAAGTGAAAGCCAAAGCCCAGCTTTATTATCATCAAAATAAAGCAGGGACAGCATACAGGCAATAAAATGCCACCGCTCTCAGCATGCTTATCAAAAAGAACAGGTTTTATATTCGATATTTGTCATAACTGACTTCATACTGTAATCTTAGTTACTACAACCTATGGTGTGCAGGGATTGGTTAATAGTGTTAACTACATATCATTTGTATAGGGGTTACATTTTTAATTGTATAACACTTGTTTGACAGCTCCTCCTGAGACCACGCTAAATTGATAACAGAAAAAACACACAATCTGCCTAATAAACTATTGGCTGTCATAATATGTAATGGGCAGCCTAAAATCATGGGTTTTGGTTGGTTGGCTCTCTACTGACGAACCCTGGACAACTGACAGGTCATCAAGACATGAGCTAGACAGGTGTAGGGGGAGAGAGGTCCATGGACTGCATTTCTTTAAAGCAAAGAAAATACCATCCCTAATTTCGAGGCCATGAGCCCAAGTGGTCTCTTCGTATTTGACCTTGTGTGGTGCCTCGTGTCTGGGGATATGAGTGAGGCAGGTGTCCTATCTGTTTGTTGCTAATGAATACACAGTGTTCTTGAATTATGAGTCTTTTGTGAGGGGACCATGTTTGGAATTAATTCACCCATCATTTATTGGGATTTTAGCCAATACTGGTGCAAGTGTTATGCTTTCTTTTATAACTGGTGACATGCTTAAGCTATCTTTCATGTGGTCTTTTTGGCTTGTGAGTGTCCTGCACCTGACTTACAAAGGCTGGTCATACTTTTATAAAACCTTAAATAAACCAGGAAGTATCTTTCTTGCATCCTGGGAATTGCTATCTCGTGCTTTCACTGCAAAGTTCCGACCCTCCCTTAATTCACAGGAACTTTGACTTTGGCTGCAAGATACTGACTGAATTCTGCACAGATCTGTATTTTGTTATTTCAGCATGTTGAGTCCTCGTGAAGTTTTGAGGCCTTTCATTTACTTAGAAGCATGCTGTGGCTTCCATTTTGTAAAAGATGGTTGTCTATTACTAGTGTGTTTCTATGTTAGTGAGTTGTATTGTTATTTTTGTCACATTCAGTTTATACATTGTATATGTTGGTATTCTTAATGTCTTATGAATGCTATGTTAATATTTGTAATGCCTACATGCATATGTCGTCTAGTGTATGCGATCTTCATGTTGAGTGCACATTTGATTCATGTCTAATTAATGCACATGTATTGTCATATCGTTAGTTTGTTTATTCACGCAATCTTTTAGCTTTAGATTGCGTTTTTAGCTTTAGATTGTGTCCATCTCATGTTGTACCTGCCTGGGATGAGGGTTGGACGGGTTGACTAAGTGATTACCATTTCTCACTTGTGCATTATTTAACTGGGGGGACAGGCGGAAGCTATGGATGATGTCTTCATCTGCATCAAAATGCATTGAACAAAGCCCCAAGCCCCCGATGGCTTTCAGCTCTGTTTTATAGGAAATTTAAATCTAACTTAGTGCCAAAAATCACAAAATTATTCAATTCTTTTTCATTGTCAGGAGGGATCACACACTCCATGGAAGAAGCAAAAGTAGTTGTATTTCAGAAACCTCATAAATATCCAATATGATGTGGGTCATATAAACCCATTGCTTCAATGAATATTGATGCTAAGATATTTCTGGTATTCTGGCTAGACGGCTTTCCCCATTGTTGCTGAAACTGATTAATTTAGATCAATCTGGATTTATCACAGGGCAACAAACCTTCAAAAATACTAGGTGAGTTTACCATTTTTATTAAAAACATTAAAAAAAATAATGGTTAAACAGCCTGCAACTATGGTCTCCCTCAACTCCGAAAAGGAGTTTGATCGTGTGGTGTGGTCCTTTCTCTTTCTCACTTTGGAGCACCAAGGATTAGGAACTCAATTTTTGCAGATGGTTTGTGGACATTATAGGAATCACTCCATACGACTATCTACCAATTGTCATCTATCTTGGCATATCCTAATTCGGCAAGGACCGAAGCAGGGATGCCCATTGTCTCAGCTACTTTTTGCAATCTATTTAGAACCACTTCTCTCTAGAATTTGGCTTAGTGATACTGTGACTGGCATCCATTTTGGCGGTGAGGAGCATAGGATAACTGTCTTCGTCGATGACATGCTCCTAACATTGACAAAACCAGATACATCCATAAGCGCTCTTGTAACATATTTAGTGAGCTTTGAGCAAGTGTCTGGTTTAAAGATACATATGCAAAAGTCAGATATACTTACTTTAACCTTTTCTTTAGACCATTTGGATCGTTTACACTGGTGCACTACGTTTCAATTGCCAGATGGTAATAGTAAATCGTTTTGGATACATTTCTCCAAAATGCTGGACAAGATGTATGAAGACAGCTATCCTAGCCTGACCACATTTGAAAAATATATCAGTACAGAAGCTTAAGGCAGACGTGGGGAAATGAAACCCCTTGTTATTTCTTGGTTAGGCTGCATAGAAACGAGTAAGATGGTAACCCTTTCCAGAATGTTGTATTATTTTAAGACTTTACCCATTTGTATCCCATAAACCCTTTTTACGTCCTTGAATAAATTGCTATCCTCTTTCATATGGCAAAATGAGCATCCAAGAATGGCAATTTAGACATTGATGGTGTCAAGGGACAGAGAAGACCTCATCATTTTGTGATATACTATGCCGCAGCACAGCATTATTAGGCAACGGCGTTCAGGGGAATTGTCCAAGACATGGCTAAAAATGGAGAAAACAGTATTGGGAACAAATCTAGATTGCGTTCTCTGGCTGAATAGAGCAGGTACACCTCCGAACACCCACATACGTCAGATTATTTCATTGGGGTTGGACATTTGGGCCAGGTTCTTAATAGAAGGGACTTTATCCTGTAAACCTTCCCACTTTACTCCCATGTTCATGAATCCAACATTTTCACTGGGAACTGAGAGTAGCGCCTTCCTGCGATGGCAAAAGGTCGAGTGTATGAAAATAAGGGACATGATGCAGGGTATGGAAATAAAATCATTTGATGTTTGTTAAATCAACTAAGACTTGAAGAGAAGGATAGAATGAGGTATTTTCGGTTAAGACACTGGTTATCAAAGGCCATGATTAAGAAGGCTGCCATTCGGGAGTTGACTGCATTTGAAAAATATATCACTACTCACTCAGGGTCAAGAAATGTAGTCGTGTCTTTGTATAAACTTCTTTTAGATTCAGGGATTAGTCAAAATTGGGCCTATATGAAGAAATGGGATACTACACTAGCAACTGAGATTCCAAGGTTATCATGTAGTCACACTATAACCCAGAAACTTTGCATAAAATGTATACTAATATGATACCTAAATGCTGGAGAGGTTGTAAGGGGAAAGGGAATTGGGCCCATATATGGTGTGGATGCCATATGATTAAGTATGTTTGGTCAGTGATCACCAAACAGATGGGAGAGATCTTTACATGGTAAAAGGGAGTAGGAATAAGGGAATGGATGTGTGGCCTGAGTGACCCAGATAACAGATTACCAAACAAAGCATTGAGGAAGGCCTTTGTGGCACTTCATGATTATGGCATGGTTCATTCTGACTCAGATATGGAAGCAAAAGCAACCACTGACAGGTGGATTGGCTTCAGAAATGTTGAAAATATTTGCCATAGAGTGGGTCACATATAAGATTCATGGGGAGAGTGCAGGGTCTAAAAAGGTCTGGTGGCTGTTCTTGTTTTATCTGCAAAGAGATTTTCATAAGCAATTGTACCCTCATAATTTGAGAATGAAGGTTGGAAACTGCAATGGAATTGATGGGATATGTCTGCTGTTGCTGTCACAGGGAGGGTGTGCGATGAATGGGGGGAGTTGTTTTTTTGTTCATTATACAAAATGCCAATAATTATACATATTGTGTTTAATTAATTATTTTTACAGATGGTTTAAAACTATTAATTTGAGATGACTGATATTCTTCTTATTAGTGGTCACTAGACATGTATTATTATGTTTTAAGACGTCTGTATTTTTTGTTTATTATTATGACTGCATATCTTTGATTTGTGTTTATAAATACAAATTACAAAGAATATTCAAACAATTATAAAACAATTGAAACATAGAAGCAAACATTTAAAACACCATTTGGTGGTGGTACCCACTTTTCTGTAGATTTTCATTTGGGCAAATTAACTTTCAATTATAATTCTGCACAGTTTCTATACACGGAGATTCATATATGCTGGAATACATTATCTTAAAAAGTGAATGATTTTCACAAGACAAGACAAGACAAGACACAAGAGGCTTCCATTGGAGTGAAGTGAGTGGCCCTTGCGTTTTATGTTTTGGGTTGAGCTAGTTCCAGTAAGGGTCAATTGACTCTCTGCCTTACTAGTGAATTTTATTTGTATCCCCCTGCGACTGTTGAGAAACCATACCTTCCATGTCCCTGTGGCAGAATATATTCTTGGGTTAGAGCTATATTTCCCAGTAGCCACATCTCAGTTGTCACATCTTCCAGAGTCATCTATGTTGGGTTTTCCAAAATATAAACATCTCAAACCTTCTGTAGCCAATACAATATGGTGGGTTGTCTCCATGTTTGGTCTACAGCAAGTCTTGCTGATTGCTGGAGTGCCTCCCACATCCTAGGTAGTCTGTAAAAATCATGATTTTGGGGGCAATCAGTGGTGGCTCGATATTGAGGGTGTGTGGGGTGGAGCCCCTCCTTTAATTCTCTCCCTTCAATAATGATCCACTACTGTATTTGCTGGCTGCCTGCAGTTCATGCCAGCAGCCAGCGTGAGGAGTTATTCCCTCCAAGTGGTTTCTGACTGTGCATGTGGGGTTGGAAGGGTGCCCTTCGTAGCAGGGGAGACGTACAACATTACTTCATTGCGGGGCAAGGCCTTGCAAGGCCCTGTTTTCCCAGCTCTTCCGGCCATATAGGCATTCACCCCCACCTGCTCGTTAATCAGCAGTGGGGGGGTGGACAATGGAGGGGGTATGAGTGGCAGTTGTGCTTCACATTGTTTGAATTCAAGGTCTATTGACCTTGAAATCAAACAATGGGAGCAGGATCGGACTGGGACATAAAATTGTCTCAGGCACCAACGAAACGGTGGCCCACAGTTGCACATGTGAATTCATTCCTTTTGTGGCGCTGTTTCAATAGTACGCAAGATGGAGGTTTTTAATAAAATGTGATGCAAATTGTACATTTTAAAGAATATGTATTCAGCAACACTAGTCAGATCTACTAGCCCCATAGTTAAACAACTCATCAAAATGGCCCACATTGGCCAAAAAAGTGCCCCACTTTGACCCAAAAAACTGGCCCACACAAGCATTTTGCATTTTTGGTTCGGCCATAGGACTATTGCCCTATAAACCAGTCCGAGCCGGCTCCCACGGTCAGACTGGGGCATACAATTGTCTCGGACACCAACGAAAAATGTGGCCCACAGTTGCAAATGGGAAACCTTTTGTGGCACTGTTTCAAAACACCCAAGGGGGAGGTCTTTAATAAAATGTGATGCAAATCGTACTTTTTAAAGAATATTTATTCAGCATCACTGGTCAAAACTATTAGCCCAATAGTGAAATAACTCATCAAACTGACACACATTGGCCAAAAAGTGCTCCACTTTGACCCAAAACTGGCCCACACAAGCATTTTGTGTATTTGGTTCAGCCATGTGAACCTAGTGCCCCATTAGCAAGTCAGAGCTGAAATGCGAGCCAATAATGTATAATTTACTTACAAAAACGCACATTGCATAAAAAAGCCACACATTGGGCCTCATTCCGAGTATGGCGGTAAGGGATAGCGGCCACCGGTAACGAGACCGGTGGCGGTATTCCCTTACCGCCATACTCCGAGTTCCCTCTGCGCCCTCGCCTTTAAAGCCTGCTTTGAGCAGGTGTTAAAGTCGAGGGCGCAAAGGGGCCTGCAAGCCAATAACGGTGACCGTAATGAACGGTCACCGTTATTTGCATCTTCCCCATTCCCATTGAGCCCTATGGGGGCTCATTTGGGAATGGGGAAGGGCCTTGGTGAATGGGGAATTACCGCCCCGCCAACCTTGGAATGGGGCGGTGATTCCGCCATCCACCAAGGCGCTGCCGTTCCGGGTATGGCGTCAACCAAGGCGTTAATAGCGCCATTGGTTAGCGCCGTACTCGGAATGAGGCCCATTATATAATAAGCCCTTATAATCACATATAAAGCCAAAATAATATAATTTGTGGCTCTACATGTTGCTATAAGGACTGACTTTAATTTTCACATCCTGAATGTTTAACTGTAAGTCCCAGAATGTAAGATAATGCCAAGATGAAAAATCTAGTTAACCCCACTGTACTTTCTTTTAGCGATTTAAGACATGTATTAAAATAATTTTTGTAATAAACAAAGATAGATATGCAGATTATTTGGCCCAACCTTCCAGCTCATTGATATTCATGATGTTGAAAACATTTGATTAGTGACTTAAAGCAATTTAATTTGTTTGCATGTCAGGATAGTAGACATCACAGATCCAACCCATCTTTGAATGGGGGCTTTAACTATAACACATTTGCAAGGTAACTGGTGCTTTGCAAGCTCTTTGAATTGGAAATGTTTCATTATGCATATGTATGAAAGGCTCTGTCACTGATAAAAGAAATGTGTTTGCAACCTGAGCACCTTAACAACCTACAGAGCCACAGAGAGAGAGAGAGAGAGAGAGAGAGAGAGAGAGAGAGAGAGAGAGAGAGAGAGAAAGAGAGAGAGAGAGAGAGAGAGAGTGTGTGTGTGTGTGTGTGTATGCGCGCGCGCGCGTGTGTGTGTGTGTGTGTGTGTGTCTAGACAGACACAAGCGGCTAATGTGACTTGGGAATCTGGCAGTGCTTGAATGACCGGCCTGAGCTGATTCTATATTTGGGTCAGGACGAGAGAAAGACAAAGCATCAAAAAACACCATTCTTGAGCCTTTGAATTAAATGAATGCGCTGTAAAAATGAAAAATGTGAACAGACTAGTAGTACGGTGTATCAATAAATTATTCCATCTCTGTAAATCAGACAGTTGTGTGACCCATTTTTCACTGTTTCTTGGGGTGTCACACTTGCCAACAAAATCTAAACAGTCTTTTTGAGTGCAGACTACACTTAAAAAGACTGTTTAGCTGTGCAGAGATGATTCCAGGGAAAGAGACCTTTACAGGGGTGCAACAGTCACCTGATCTGTCTTATAGGCATTGCTGTGTTAACAGTTTAGTTAAGGTAAGAGTAACCATAAGAAGCAGTATTAAGGTGCACTCATCTGTTTGCAAATGGGAGAAAAAGTTTCTTTGGTAGAACTCTTGGCCACTCTGATTGTGATCGCACTGGTAGAAGTAGATTATTGTAATCAGGCAAGAAAAAGACTGTCATTTGCCTCTACTCATCTAGTACCAGAATATGATAGCAAATGTGATTTGACTTTTTCCTCTCTTCGACTACCTAGAGTTCAATCAAGTCAAGGTAATACATACATGCAGATGCTGACACTTCCCTGAAGAGAGCTGTCCCGTGAGGATAGCTCATCGGCAACGTGCTCGCTTTGGAAGCAAAACGACACGAAGCAACAAAAATTCGATCCCCCGGTCCGTGCTTAGAAACCTCTGGGTATTTAAGCGCGTTATAAATATGCAACTAAGACAAAAACAATTACACAACTAAAAAACAAACAATGCCTGTAACAGCGCCTCAATGCCCGCGGGCTGTGTGAGCGCTTTAAAAATGCAAAATAAATGTTAAAAATGCAAAATAAATAAATAAATAAATAACTTGGCTTTGGTTGGGTAGACAAAATATTGATCCACACGGAGTTCGATTTATAAGTAAATTATGTTTGAATGATTTAGGAGTATAAATGTATAGGACCTATGTAGTGTTCAACCTATTTAAGTGTTGTGTGGGGTTTGTTTACGTAACCGGTATATAAAGTGCAGCCATGCAAATAAACAGGTAAACTACAGACATTAAGCTCATTAAGAAAACAAGAGATAGTTAATCTGTTATGTGTGGGGGCCACTGTTGCTTTTACATTAGTCAGGTAGAAACATTGCAATTGTCACTGCAGCATCTGGTCTATTAAATGCTTACTTCTTATTTTACTTTTAACAGGTGCAGAAGTAGCCAGCCAGTGCCACCACAAGAGCGACATTATCAAATTGCATTCTTAATTTACTGTCGACAAAATGAATACAGTTGATCAGCTATTAATAAAGCCATTCATGGGCTTAACCGCTCAGGAGAAACAGGAAGTGAAACGATCGGGAAACGCTCAGCCTGAATAAATATTAAACAAGCTGCAACAGATCGGGGTAAACACTATACACACACGTTTGCAGCAACCAGAAAAAGGACAGGCTTACATGTAGCACTTCTGAAAATGCATTATTCTGCTTTCCCTGCTTGATATTCGGCAGTGAGGCTGCCTGGACAAAAAGAGGAGTTACTGACTTAAAACATCTGTCTGAGAAAATTAAAAAACACAAACTTTGCAAATCCCACATGGATAACTCGTTAAAGTTGGGCATGTTTGGATGTGTAAATATAGCATACCAGTTAGATGAAGTCTATCATTTTAAACCTAAGGAAGCACATCAAGGAAGTGAACAAAAAAAGGTACATTTTATCAAAATGAATCGACTGTATAAAGTTTTGTGGTGCCTTTGAAATGGCATTGCGAGGCCACAATGAAAAAGATGGTTCATTGAAACCAGGAGTATTCAGAGGATTAGTGGATTTTGTTTCAAGCCTAGAGAGTGCAATGGACATTCATTTAAAAATGGCGACTGTATTTAAAGGAACCTCCAAAACTATCCAGAGTGAGCATCTGGATTGCATGATGGATGTCACGAGAGAATGCATCATGCATTGGATATTACAAACTAAATGTGTGGCTATCCAAGCTGATCACACATCTGATGTGTCTAATGAGACTCAATCTGTGCTAGTGTTTCGGTATCTTGATGAGAATGATAAAGTAGTTGAATTATTTTATTGTGTTCTTCATTTAATAGATTCCTCGTCTGATTCTATTTCTATAGCTTCTCTTCATGAAGTAAACCTTCTACTTCCAGGCCCTCAAAACAGACAAAAACGAATTGTGTTATGCGTGGGTCTGCTGGTGGGTTCTAAAAGAAAGTCAGGGATATATACCCGAATACACATTATGTTCATTGTTACGCACGCCAATTGAACCTTGTCATGGAGCAAGCATCATCAAAAATTATGCAAATCAACATTTTCTTTGCTAGTTCGGGGAAATAATCAGGCTTTTTTTATGTTTCCCAAAAGGACTGCAGTTCTCCAAGAAATTGTTGGTAGAAGACTTCCTAGGGAGAGCCAGGTAGATGGATCTTTCATGTACGGACAGTTGGGATGGTTTAGCAATACAGGGAAGATATTATTGAATGCCTTCATACAATTCAAGCCTGGGAGAACACTGGCTCTGTAATGAGGGGCGAGTTCCAAAGGTATCTCCGATTCCTGGAAGACAGGCAGTTTATTTTCCTTCTCGTTCTATTCCACTATATTATGCCCAATTTGAGATAATGCTAGTGACTGCTTTATCTTGAGTATCAGTGAGTATTACACATCGGTACACAACCCCATGGATACTTACCTCATACGTAGTTCAGCCATAAGTGTATAGCCACACCCGCTTACATAACAAACAACATTACCTCTTAGATCAATGATCAGTATTTCTAGTCTCATCTGACTAGTAACCGGTATAGGGTACTACAACAGTTATACATTTATGTGTCTGTGCACCTAACACATCACATTATATCAGCGAGTGTAATGACTCCGGAGTGCGTTAAGCATGTCCCCTTTAGATATCTCAATACGCCTCTCAGCCAACCATTTATTAGATTTAGCTTAAGCGCTTTTCTGGTACGTAGGCATTCGCTACATTGGGATCTTCCCACACCAACATGGCCGACGTGTGAGAACGTGTGCGGCCATGTTGGTACCCACATGTTGCCTTAGCAACACAACAAACCGCGGTCTCAGTCCGCAGTTCGAGTTACAGCAGCAGGACTCTGAGCACAGCTCTATCGACAGAGCACAGAGGTAAGATGAGAAGACATTTTAGTGTATATATTATCTATCTGTCATATAGACTAGCTGCATTTACACATAAGATAACGCGAGGAATGTCCTTAATGTGTGGCATTCGATTTTTTTCAGTACAAAACAACAAAACAAACTGATGAGACTTTCATTCCCGAACAGGGACAGTTACGGCAGACAGGTCAGTGACCAGCATCAGATGAACGTGGTGCACTGAAACATGATTAGTCACGATACTAACCCTCACAACCAGGAAATAATATCTAGAACTTATATGCGAGCACCTGAGCACAGTAAAACAACGCATTGTAACAGAAAGAGAACACACTAACAATTAGTTGTTTAAACTCTAATGATCACGATTTGTACCTTATAAATGGTGTTACCCTGAACATCTGAAGCATATCAAACAATTTTACATACATGTGAATGGTGCAGAGTAAATAGCACAGTGCTGACCGCCACAGGTCAAGAAGCTATTCAATTATGGTGAAAACTAAGAGCAAGTGAGCTTAATATACTTTCTTTTTGTTTCCCTTTTCTGTGTGTTAAATGTTTGTTTTTACCTGTGGGCGCCCTGTCTATTTGAATTATTGTCTTCTCGATTTATGCTTTAGATTCATGGGGCCTCATTACGACCCTGACGGTACGGAGTGAACGGGGCCGTAAAAGGTGCCACGCCGTTCACTCCGTACCGCCACATTACGAGTTCCCCTCGCAGGACACGGTAAGCACGCCTGGAAAACCAGGCGTGCTTACCGGGTCCCGCGAGGGGAAGAGGGAGCAAACAACGGGCCATCTCGTAATGGCCCGTTGTTTGCTCCCTTTCTCATTCCCATTCAGCCCTATGGGGGCTGAAATGGGAATGGGAAAGGACCGTGTCCGGGACCTTGGAGGGAGGAATTACCGGGCCTTCCAAACTCGGAATGGGCCGGTAAGTCCTCATTCCGAGGACCCGGACCCCGACGCGATTTTGGCGGCAGCCATGCCACCAATAGCGGCATGGTTACCACCGAACTCGTAATGAGGGCCTTGGTCTTTAATCATTTTTTGAATTGATAATTGATTATTGAATGGTATTGTGCCAATTGAAATGTATCGGCATGACATATTACTACAGTATTAGTAGTGCATATATAACCCGACTCTGAAGAAGGAATTGTTCCGAAATGCATTAGCCAGAGGGTTATTGTTTGCCCCAGCCTCAGCACTAGCCTAATTGGTGGAGTTGAACCAATTACCATGATTTTTTTAAACAACAAATTATATATTTTTGGGATAAATAAAAGAATTCCAAACAAGTTATAGTTTGCTCGAAATCAATATACGGACACAAGACGACTGTTTAACCCGAAGTGGGTATTAAGGGTGTGCGGCCCACACCGAAGGCTATTGAGCCTAGGTCTTTCTTTTTTTCAGTTTACTTTAGTGACCTACACGGTGGCATATAACAGTGGGCTGCACCCTACTAATTATTAGCAAACCAAAGCCACAAATAAACAATACCACAGAGGAAAATAATACAAACAAGCTGTGCACTCTCGCCAACTCATTTTTGCCAGCAATATCTCGCCCTTTGCCATTTTGTATATTGGACATTAACAACCAATAGTAAACAAGTGTTTTTGACAGATACGCAAAAATCACATATTTGAGGGGTGGTGTGGGAAGGTTTGTGACATAATGAGGGGTGTTCATGTAATTGTGGCCAAAAGGCATATTGTCCCGTTGGGGTCACTGAACATATATTTGGATATAGGGGACTGACGTTGTCCCACCAATCAGCTCCTGTGACCTGTCTTAAAAATGTAACTAAAATGGTGTAAGGTAATTTGGCAAATTATGCCAAAAATTGATCAGCCACAGTGGGCAGTATTGACAGTTCACCTCATTCCGTTCAGTCCCACGGGGCTGTCTGAACCATGCTGCTGAGCTGTTTGGGTCCAATAAATTTGTGTTACTTCTTGCTTGGTGTACGCTCCATTTTCAGATTATCTTCATTCCTTGGAGTTACTTTTGGAGGAGGTCCTGTGGTACATTGTGGAGGCCACCACAAGATGCTCAGTTCCCTCAGCGAGCTGAGGATATTCTCACTGCACCAGTGGGAGTGCGGTGCATGCGGGCAGTTCCAAGTGCACTTTGAAGATGCCCTGAGTTTGCAAAGGTCTTCCTGGTCCGGGGCTCTGCCCGCACTCAGGTGGAGGTGCAGGCTGTGGGGGAAGACTCAGTGCCAAGAGGGATTGGGGATCTCTAGAGCACGTGAGTGTACCCTTGCATGAATATGTATCGATATGCGTGTGCGTACACGGCCAGATTATTTATGGTGTATAGGACCCATCCTTCAAGGGGTGATTGATCGGCCGTAGTAGTCATTGGCCCTCATTCCAAGTTCGGAGGTAAGAGAAAAACGATGCCGGCATCGCTTACCGTTACGGGATATTCTGACCAACCAGACCGCTATTAATGGCACCGTAAAGTACGATGCCGTTAATAGCGGTCTTAGCGCATGCACACGTCCTGCCATGGCGGCATTAGCGGCATGCCGTAAACCGGAGTAGATCACAAGTGAAGCGGACATGCAAATACTGGCACCGCCGACCGGCCGTAAAGAGCCCTAAGCAGTGTTCCCAACCTCCACAGGTGCACACAATCAGAACAGGTGGAGGCAATGGAGTCAGGGCCAGTACAAAAGGAGCACACCCACACACCACACCCCCCCCCACACCAAGATGATTCCGATAGTAGTAGCATTACTGGATCTGGAGGACTTGCTTGCATTGCAATTGCCACAACATCAATAAAAACAACAACAGCCGCCACCACAGAGGAGACGCAGGAGGAGAAGGAGGGTGAGACAGGGCCAGCATGCCCCACCAGTGCAGCAACCGTTACCATGCCGGCAGCCTCCAATCCCTCGCATCAGAGCCACTCCCTTCAACCTAACCTCTGAACAGATCCACACCCTGTACCGTCTGGACCGGGACACCATCACCACCATAGTGGACCTGATACACGGTGACATAGTGCGCCTTATTGAAATACGCACCGCCATCCCCCCTCTACTGAAGGTAGTGTCTGTGCTCCACTTCCTTGCCGCAGGCACCTACCAGCACACAATGGGGCACATGCATGGCATATCACAACCTTTATTTTCCTGGATTCTGAACCAAGTGCTGGATGCCCTCCTCAAGCACACAAGGGACTACATATCCCTACCACGGATTCCCCAGGAGATATTTGATACAAAAGTTGCCTTCCATGCACTGGCAGGCATGCCGAATTGTGTAGGTGCCCTCGACTGCACCCACGTGCATTTGGTGGTCCCGCATGCCATGGAGGTGGTGTACCGCAACCGCAAGCAATACCATTCCATCGTGCAGATGGTATGCAACGCCAGCAAGATCATCGCACATTGTTGTAGCCGATATCCTGGACCAACTCATGACTCTTTGGTCCTGCAGAACTCCACGCTACCACGCTTCATGGAGCGACATGCTGGACAATGTGCCTGGCTGCTTGGTAAGTAGCAGGACTGGCACATGGAATTAAAATGGGGGGGGAGATGCACACACCACCATGCTGCCAATGTTGATGTGACTGCACAATGTGCACATCACCAAACATTGTGCCCCAAACCATCACATACCGTACAAGACACACAAATCCCATATGAATGAAGTAAGGTCCACACCTATCATGACCTGACTAACGGGAAACCACCCCACATCCCACGACACGTGCACCACCCATCAGCGACCCTCACCCTCCGTAACGCCATCCTGCACCATGAAGTGCATATGCACCATGTTGCTGTCTCTAACATATCACCACACAGGACAAGCATCCCTGGGAGTGCATCATACTGAACCTACTAGGGAATCCACTGTCCGGCACAGAGCCGGCATAATGACAGGAGTGCTGCATGTCACCATGGGAATGCCAATGCTGATTGCCCAATATTGCACAAACTACTTCCAAATCTCACAGGACACAACACCTCACTATTTTGACACTAACACAGCTGTATGCATACACCATGCATGTGAAACTAGACATCAGTGCACACCATCATCTTGAAGATGAAACAAACACCATTAGACCATCGCACAGGACACATGGAGGGACGGAAAATGGCGGCAATGCATCCAGGGACATGTGCATGTGGTCAACGATAACCTGCAGCCATGTGTGACTAGTACAGCTGTCCTTCATGATTCCCCTGACATTTACCTTCATTTTCCTCTCATACAGGTGATAGTGGCTATCCCTTGAAGCTGTGGCTCCTCACCCCTGTCGGAAAGCCACAGAAAAGGCACGAGGAGGACTACAATTGTTCCCATACCCGTACCCGTGTGGTCATCGAGCAGACCTTTGACCTGTTGAAGGCACGATTTCGCTGCCTCAGCCGGTCGGGTGGGGCACTCCTCTACAGGCATGATAAGGCATCATGACATGTGTAATACTGCACAATATGTGCATCCGCCGGAAAGTGCCCCTGCCCCCTGACATTGAACTTATACCACCTGATGAAGATGACGGGGAAGATGAAGGTGTGGCAGGACATCATCACGGTGTCAATGTACAGGAGGGACGTGCTGTGCGCCAGTCAGTGATTGCACAATATTTCTGACACACATGTCAGCAGAGGGTGACATGATAGTTGGACAGAGGGCACTGGGTGTGGGGGTTCATGTACACAATGCACTGTATATGAATAAATGACACATGCGCATTGATGAATTTCCACTCAGGTCGTCTTTTTCAAACAACTGGTGTATTGAATGTAACAATATGAACGTAAGTGACAAGACCCTCCAACACCCTCCCGCCTCCCCCTCCCCCCACAACTCCCACACACACCCTCACCCCCTTCCCCCTCCCCCCACAACTCCCACACACACCCTCACCCCCCTCCCTCCCCACTCCTCCCACAACTCCTCCCACACACCCTCACCCCCCTCCGCCTCCCCCCACAACTCCCCCACACACCCTCACCCCCGTCCCCCTCCCACCACAACTCCCACACACACCCTCTCCCCCCACAACTCCCCCCACACACCCTCACCCTCCCCTCACAACTCCCCTACACAAGTCCCATTGAGTCCACGAAGCCTAGATGAAGCTGCCATAACATTCACTCAGCACTCCCAGAGCCAGGGGGTGGCATGTCCCGTCAGCGCAGTGCACAGACTGACCTGCGGAGCGGGCTGGTTTGGGTGGAACTGCAGGAGGATGGTGTGGCCTCCTGCTGAGGTTGTGGTGTGGGATGACCTGCCTCCAAGGCATCAGCGATGTGCCCTAGCACCTACCGGAGGGCTGAGACCTCCTCGCAGAGGCGGTTGGTGTTGTCCGTAAAGGACCGGCCCAGTGTACGCCACTCCTCTCTGGCCTGACAGTTGTCCTGTATAAATTCACGGATGAGTGCAGTGAGCAGGTCAGCCTGCTGTGGCCCTGCGGCTGCACCTGTGGGTGTGCTGGGAATCTGGCTGGCATGCCCAGCCTGCTCATCCTCCCCAACACTGAATACTGGACTGAGATGTCCCTGAGTGTGGTCATGGCCAAACTGCTCTGGGGTGTTGGTGTTCACGATATCACTCGTAGATACCTGAGGGGATGCAATTTGGGTTGGGGTATGGACCACATCCATTAAATCATCCTCCATGGTGCCCCAGATGTCCTCCTGGCTGTCATCCACTGTGAGGGGTGCCGTGGCTGCCACCTCCCCAGCCTCACTGGACTCCGAATGGGGTATCTCACAGGTGTCTCCAGGCAGAACAGTGGGTGGTGGGGTGGTGGTGCTGTGCCCTCCACAGGCCTTGGTGGTACAGGTGCAATGTGTACCTGCGGTGGCTTGGTTGCTGGGACACGGCACCCCTAGCTTGTCCTCTTGAGGTTGACAGACGGTTGCTGTCCTCCTGGGACCTCTTACTGGGTGTGGCCTGTGCAGAGGTGGTGCCCTGCTCTTCGCTGTCATGCTCACTGCCTGTGGGGGTGGAAGAGAGGGACAGCATGAGTGATGTTGGGATAGGCATCATACATACATTGGGACAATTGCTCATCTTCACAATTGTGGGAAATAGGCATTTGTGTTGGGAAGGGCACGCCAATTCATACATGGGTGGTAAATGCAGCCTTATGTCGGAATCACTCATGTTGACCAGGAACAGTGCTGTCTGACATGCTCACTATTTTGGTCATGCATGCTGTGTGCCTCGTGGAATTTCCTACTTTGTGTGGTATGTGTCATGTACGATATTGCCTTGCATTAGGCAACAGCATGTGTCTCAGTTGCTTCGGCCTACTTTACAGGGAGTGTGAGTGTGTCCGACCATGGCGTGACTCTTTGGAAAGACATTGGCATTGACTTTCCTCAGATTTGGCTTAGCAGTGTTTACTTTGGACACTCACCTCCATCAGCCAATGTTGTGGCGCCACACTCCATCTCGCCAACACCTTCAATGGATTCTGACCCAATCATGCTTGCATATGTGCCCTCCCATGGGGTGAGCTTAATGGGTGAACTAGGTCCTCCTCCAGTTTCCATGGCCTGGGTGCGATTGACCGATAATATGTTGCGCACCCTTAGACGCAGATCGTCCCACCGCTTACGGCAGTCTTTCACTGTGCGGGGTGTGTTGCCCACTGCACTAACCTTCTGGGCAACAAGTGCCCATATCTCTTTATTACGCAGCACTGCCTCTCTCCTCATGTTGCTGCTGAAGACTGTGCCTGCATGCTCATGCAAAGTGTCAACAAGCATCTGGAGCTTGTCCTGATTAAATCTTTCCTTTCTGAGGCAGATCCCTTCTTCTGAGATTTCGGCATTCATTAGGAGGTACCTTTCAGTCGATCAGCAGTGTCCCAGGGGTCCTGTGTGCTGAGGATGGCAATGGATTGTGTTTTTAAAGATGGCTGCCGTGCTCCTTCCCGTTCCTGTGCGATGACGCTATTTCCGGTTCCGCTTATTAGCGGTGACCGTAAATAGCGGTGTCCGCTAATTACAGTCACCGCTATTTACAGTCACCACTAATGACGCATTGGACTATGTCGGTAGTGTAATCTGGGCTTAGCTTGATTCCGGTAAGGGCTTTTTGGGCGCCTTTTGTGGCATGGCGCTAGGTGCCTTACCGGCATGGCGCAAAGCTCGTGCCCGCGAAGTCTTAATAGTCCTTTATTAGCAGACTGGTGCCAGCACAGACACGCTATTTGCGCCATGCCAGTAAGGGACGTTACTTAACTCCAAACTCGGAATGAGGGCCATAGATATAAGTTCCACCCATTCGATATGGAGAGGGTGTGTGGAGGGCACATCTGTAGTAGAAAAGAGGAGTGCATAGACGGTAGCAGGCTTATATTATCTGGGAGTGGTGCATAGTACAGGTGTTTCTATAGCTGTATTTTATTTAACTGGAGGGATAACCCCCATATTAGGACTTGGGGTCTGAATAATTTATAACATGAAATTGTCCTAATAGCTATATTTAAAAGCATGATTCAGTGCAATTGTTCTATTTGTGCACATGTTAATGTCTTAATAACACCAAAAAGATTGCAATCACTAATGATTTAACTTATTTCATTTTTGTTTTTCTGATGAAATATCAGTCCTCATCCTCTTGTTTGTTCATTTTCCAAAAATTGTTTCAACAAAAAGACTTTTGGGGCTTTTTTAGTGCAACAAAATGGCAGATTATGCATCATCTAACAAGTTGTGCTCCTGCATGTGTTTATCATTTAGTCTAAACAGCATATGTTGTAATATACATTTATTTGTAAACGTTTCTTCAAGTCTGAAACCTTTATTATAAACATAAAATTCATTTGTAAACATAGACAAAGTGGTTTAACACAACATTACATGTGGTGAGAGAAGAGAAGAAAAAAGAACAATTAATTACTAAACTATGTCTAAAGTGGATATAGGGCTTAGTGGGGTTTAAAACGTTTTTGTTATTCCGATTTATAATTGTACCTCTAATGTCCGAGGTATGTTTTGTGTGTTTTCACACTGTATTCAGAGGAATCGGGTTCCTCTATATTCCCTGATAACAAATATCTAGGGTATAAACTGAGGATTGTAAAGCTGTTTCATGCTTCATGGGAGTTGAGAGAAGGTAAGCACTGATCTATTCATGTTGAGCGTGTGCGATCCATTAGAAATATTGTGATATATTGTGTTGGCCGAAGTGGAAGGGCTGCCACAAGAGTGCTGCTGTAAATGGTAGTGCTTAGCGGATATGATGAGGTAGCTCAGTAGCTGGAGGAGAAGGAGGGGCCAAGTAACTATATATTAACAATATTGAAGTGGGTAGTTATAATTGTGTGGGCCTGTGGAGATGACCAAAAAGTTTGATAAAGAATAAATGGGTGGGCCTGGGGATAGGTCCAGAGAGTGTGGAGACGGACAGTGAGTTTGACAAGAATAAGTGGACGGACCAGTGGAGATGGACATTTAATGTTGTTTTGGGGGCATTAATGTGAATGGGAGGTGTGAATGCATGAGGGGAGGGAGGGTTGAGTAAGGGTTGAGTAAGGGTATGGGGTGTGCATTGGGTATGCTTTGTTTAATATTTGGGATTTGTGTAAGTAAAACTGTGATTGGCTTTTATACATACATATATATATGTTAGGCGGAAACCTGTGCAGTTCCCTCTGGGACCACTGCAAAAGATTTAGGACTACAGGTGTTTGGCAGTAAACCCACTTGGTAGCAGTCTGTACCACGCAGATTCACTTGGTATCTGTGGCTGAGCAGTCAGACTTCCCTCAAGAAGAGTTAGGCATTATGTGGAGTATACACGATAGGGCAATCTTCACAGTAGAACAAGCAAACACGGAACAAGGCTTCGGTGTAAAGATATAAAGGTATTTATTTATAACAACACATCTATAGAAAACACTCTGGCACTAATACGGCAAACAACTTCAATCACAATTGCTATACAAAGAAAAAGATCAATCCCCGTAACGATAGTTCGACAAGTCTAGGTTCACCGGCATCACTTATTTGCAGACAGAGGTGTATGCTTTAACCTAGATGGCACTCTAGTATACGTTAGGACGGGAGAGAAAAATAAGGCAGGTTATGAAGTCAACTCAGTACCAATACTTTACGAACAAATGCAAGGCAAGTAAGGCAGGGTCTACTGCAGATCACAAAGTTCAGAGGCCAGGCCCACTCGGAGAGAGGCAAGGCGATATGTCCCAAAAAGTGTCTCAGTGGAAATGCGCTTCGAGTTTTTATTGCAAATTGTTATGGAAGATTGGACCAGTTCAGAATAACACGTTAAAGAAAGCTTGGAGGGGACCCAATGGAAAGGCGAGGATTAAGACACCTCAATCTATCCGGCAGAAAGGGAAGCCAGGCGGACACGGTACCTTGTTTGTGGAGAGACAGCTCCGGCGGGGGCAGTTGTTCCTGGTGGTGGATGCACGTCGGGTCTTTGCCAAGAGTAGAGATGATCTCGTCGTCGAAGAAAAGTGAAGTCCAGTGCACCACCAGGGAAGAGACCAGCCGCGGAGTGCTCCGTCACAAGGCACCACCTTTTGGTCGCGGTACAGGGGTAGTGGCTATCCGGTTGCCGAGGTGCTCTGCACGGGCAATTCGACCACTGCGTCCTGGAGCGAAGAAAAAGCAAAGGAGACTGGTTGTTCCCACCAGTCAGGGGAAGAGACTCTCCGGCAGGGAGATCTCCTCTGTCGTCGGGAAGTGGTGAGTCGGTTCCACAGGGCTCCACCGGAGGTGTCGTCGTTGCAGGTCGGCTCAGCTTTACCCTCGTCAGATTCTTAGGTCCTGTGGCGACTTCCAAAGATCCAGTCCCAAAAGCCCTGCTTTTATGCAGAAAACCCCCATTCATTCAGCCTAGCTGTCAAACAAAACACGCTAAGTGGTGAGCGGGGTGGCTCACCACTTGGGCCAATCACACTAGAGTGCGACCGGAGTTGGCAAGGCAACTCGGTCCAGGGTGCCTAAACCCCCTCCCACGCCCCTGTGGTAACCCAGACAGAATGGCACCACTTTGGAGGGTCTCTGTACAGAAGCCCACCAAAAGTGGAACAAAGGGCTCAACCTTTGGTTTAGGAGTCACAGAGACGAACACAGACGCCATTTTACAAACCGAGTTCTGGCAGAAAATACCATCCGATAGACCTATTTAAGATAAGTAAATCGGTGGTATGTTAGAGATTAACGAGAGAAAAAGTATTAATCTCCAACAATAGGAAGTATCCCCTAGGGGTATATTCGGGGTCGAATATAACAAGTAGTTTCCACTGCCACCAGCCAAAACTCGACGAGGGGGGGCGGGACAGTGCCCCCTTGAATAACAGACCCAGGAGTAATCGAATTACCCCTACTAGTACGTCCACAATAGGATGGTTTGTACTAGTCCTGTTAGTAAATTTAGGTCTAGTAAAGCCAATGGTGACTTTACATGCCCGGGGAGACAGTAGTCAGTCCCTGGGTATGGAGTCTATGATGGAGGTCCGCTAGGACGCCCCAGTGCTACTGCATGGAGGGTGCGTTGTAACACACATAGTAAAACATATGAGACCCTATGGAGTAAAAGACCCCATAGCCCATAGAACACATGGACATTCAAAGGAATTACACACATTCATGTCCAAGAGTTGGAGAAAAAGAGTCTCACTCTTGGCAGGATGGAAAAAAACAAACTCCAGAAATCCAGCAAAGCTGCTGGGGGACTCACTAGGTTAGGAAATTCAGCCTAAACAGAGAATTCTCCCTAACAATATATATTACATGGCCACGGTAGTGGCCATGTAGTTATGGTTAAGTTGGTGTTTCCATAGGAAGAGCACTTTTTGGGCGGCTTATAACTTCGCTCCCCCTGGACGAATCCTCACCAAACTTTGCAAAAAAAAGTATATGGCCCACTCTAAATTTTTTTACAAAGTTTGGTGAGGATTCGTCCAGGGGGGGGAAAGATATAGGGGGTGTCCCAAAACGTTTGTTTTTTCCCATAGACATAATGGGAAAAAACTTTGCTCACACCTACAGCCCAAACCGCTAGATGGATTTACACCAAATTTGCGGCAGGAGCGGCAGCTTGGTCCCGAAAGCATGCTTTGCTTTATTTGGTGTAAATCCGTCCAGTAGTTTTTAAAAAAATGACAAAAATGTAAGTGAGAAAAATTAGTGATATCTGTGTTCGCTTCGCGGACACACTTCCCTGTTCGCTCCGCGGACAGGACGGTGATTGGGCAAGCAGCTTGCGTGATGTCCACGGACATCTGACGTGCTCTTTCATTGGATGCGGTGAAAGCGTGCAGTGCGTCTGGCTTCAGAGACGCCCGCCATCTTTGTTCATCGCGTTGAGAGACTTTGTCAGCAGGAGTGGGATCTGCCGCCTGGAAAGTAAGTCCGCCCCCACCCGTGTCTGTCTCCTGTTACTCCCACCCCCGCTCAAGCCCCATGTGTCCTTCTTGTCCCCCCAACCCCCACTCATGCTCTGTGTCTCCCCTGTTCCTCCAGCCCCCAGCTCACGCCATCGGCACACGATGGCCAGCGGAGGGCCGAGGAGCAGGATCTGCCACCTGCACACGAACGCTGTGTGTCTCTCTCCTTCCCCCCCACCCCCCGCTCATGCCCGTGTGTCTCTCTCCCTCCCTCCACCCCCCGCTCATGCCTCGTGTGTCTCTCCCTCCCCCCACACCCCGCTCATGCCCTGTGTGTCTCTCTCCCTCCCCCCCACCCCCGCTCATGCCCCATGTGTCTCTCACCCTCCTCCCCGCCCCCCGCTCATGCCTCATGTGTCTCTCTCCCTCCCCCCCACCCCCGCTCATGCCCCGTGTGTCTCTCTCCCTCCCCCCCAACCCCGCTCATGCACCGTGTGTCTCTCCCCCCGCTCATGCCCTGTGTGTCTCTCTCCCTCCCCCCCACCCCCCGCTCATGCCCCGTGTGTCTATTGCTCCCCCCACCCCCTGCTCATGCCCCGTGTGTCTATCCCTTCCCCCCACCCCCTGCTCATGCCCCATGTGTCTATCCCTCCCCCCACCCCCCACTCATGTCCCCCCACCCCCGCTCATGTCCTGTGTGTCTCTCCCTCCCCCCACCCCCTGCTCATGCCCCGTGTGTCTCTCCCTCCCCCCACCCCCTGCTCATGCCCCGTGTGTCTCTCCCTCCCCCCACCCCCGCTCATGCCCCGTGTGTCTCTCCCCTCCCCCCACCCCCTGCTCATGCCCCGTGTGTCTCTCCCCTCCCCCACCCCCCGCTCATGCCCCGTGTGTCTCTCTCCCTCCCCCCCTCCCCCACCCATGCCCTGTGTGTCTCTCTCCCTCCCCCCACCCCCCGCTCATGCCCCGTGTGTCTCTCCCCTCCTCCCACACCCCGCTCATGCCCCGTGTGTCTCTCTCCCTCCCCCCACCCCCCGCTCATGCCCCGTGTGTCTCTCTCCCTCCCCCCCACCCCCACCCCCACTCATGCCCCGTGTCTGTCTCCTGTTGCCCCCCACCCCCCGCTCATGCCCCGTGTCTGTCTTCTGTTCCCCCCTCATGTCCCGTGTCTGTCTTCTGTTCCCCCTGCTCATGCCCCGTTTCTGTCTCCTGTTCTCACCACCCCCCGCTCATGCCCCGTGTCTGTCTCCTGTTGCCCCCCTCCCCCCGCTCATGCCCTGTGTCTGTCTCCTGTTCCCCCCACCCGCTCATGCCCTGTGTCTGCCTCCTGTTCCCCACCCGCTCATGCCCCGTGTCTGTCTCCTGTTCCCCCCACCCGCTCATGCCCCGTGTCTCTCTCTTGATTGACCCCCCCACCCCCCCGCTCATGCCCCTTGTCTGTCTCCTGTTCTCCCCACCCCCACGCTCATGCCCCGTGTCTGTCTCCTGTTCCTCCCACCCCAAACTCATGCCCCGTGTCTGTCTCCTGTTGCCCCCCACCCCCCTCATGCCCCGTGTCTGTCTCCTGTTCTCCCCACCCCCTGCTCATGCCCCATGTCTATCTCCTGTTCCCCCACCCCCCGCTCATGCCCCGTGTCTGTCTCCTGTTCCCCCCACCCCTCGCTCATGCCCCATGTATGTCTCCTGTTTTCCCTCACCCCCACTAATGTCTCGTGTCTGTCTCATGTTGCCCCCCACCCCCCGCTCATGCCCCGTGTCTGTCTCTGTTGTTCCCCCACCCCTGCTCATGCCCCGTGTTGTTTGTCTCCTTTTCCCCCACCCCTGCATCTCTCTCCTGTTGCCCCCCACCCCCTGCTCATTCCCCGTGTCTGTCTCCTGTTCCCCCACCCGCTCATGCCCCGTGTCTCTCTCCTGTTGCCCCCCACCCCCTGCTCATGCCCCGTGTCTGTCTCCTGTACCCCCCACCCCCGCTCATGCCCTGTGTCTCTCCTGTACCCCCCCACCCCCCGCTCATGCCCCGTGTCTGTCTCCTGTTCCCCCCACGTGCTCATGCCCCGTGTCTCTCTCCTGTTGCCCCCCCGCTCATGCCCCATGTGTGTCTCCTGTTCCCCCCACCCGCTCATGCCCCGTGTCTCTCTCCTGTTGACCCCCGCCCCCCACTCATGCCCTGTGTCTGTCTCCTGTTCCCCCCACCCGCTGATGCCCCGTGTCTCTCTTCTGTTGCCCCCCACCACCTGCTCATGCCCTGTGTCTGTCTCCAGTTCTCCCCACCCCCCGCTCATGCCCCGTATCTGTCTCCTCTTCCCCCCACCCCCTGCTCATGCCCCGTGTCTGTCTTCTGTTGCCCCCCACCCCCTGCTCATGCCGTGTCTGTCTCCTTTTCCCCCCACCCGCTCATGCCCCGTGTCTGCCTCCTGTTCCCCCACCCGCTCATGCCACGTGTCTGTCTTCTGTTCCCCCTGCTCATGCCCCGTGTCTGTCTCCTCTTCTCCCCACCCCCCGCTCATGCCCCGTATCTGTATCCTCTTCCCCCACCCCCCGCTCATGCCCCGTGTGTCTCCTGTTGCCCCCCATCACCCGCTCATGCCCTGTGTCTGTCTCCTGTTCCCCCCACCCGCTCATGCCCCGTGTCTGCCTCCTGTTCCCCCCACCCGCTCATGCCCCGTGTCTGTCTCCTGTTCCCCCCCACCCGCTCATGCCCCGTGTCTCTCTCTTGATTGACCCCCCACCCCCCCGCTCATGCCCAATGTCTGTATCCTGTTCTCCCCACCTCCCGCTCATGCCCCGTGTCTGTCTCCTGTTCCTCCCACCCCCCACTCATGCCCCGTGTGTCTCCTGTTCTCCCCACCCCCCGCTCATGGCCCGTGTCTGTTTTTCCCCCACGCCCCGCTCATGCCCCGTGTCTGTCTCCTGTTCCCCCACCCCCCACTCATGCCCCATGTCTGTCTCCTGTTCCCCCCACCCCTGCTCATGCCCCATGTCTGTCTCCTGTTGTCCCCCACCCCCGCACATGCCCCGTGTCTGTCTCCTGTTGCCCCCCACTCATGCCCCGTGTCTGTCTCTGTTGTTCCCCCCACCCCCTGCTCATGCCCCGTGTTGTTTGTCTCCTGTTCCCGTGACCCCCGCTTCTCTCTCCTGTTGCCCCCCACCCCCGCTCATGCCCCGTGTCTGTCTCCTGTTTCCCCACCCACTCATGCCCCGTGTCTCTCTCCTGTTGCCCCCCACCCCCGCTCATGCCCCGTGTCCGTCTCCTGTACCCCCCACCCCCGCTCATGTCCCGCGTCTCTCCTGTACCCCTCCACCCCCCGCTCATGCCCCGTGTCTGTCTCCTGTTCCCCCCACGCGCTCATGCCCCGTGTCTCTCTCCTATTGTCCCCCCGCTCATGCCCCATGTGTGTCTCCTGTTCCCCCCACCCGCTCATGCCCTGTGTCTCTCTCCTGTTGACCCCCGCCCCCCCACTCATGCATGCCCCGTGTCTGTCTCCTGTTCCCCCCACCCGCTGATGCCCCGTGTCTCTCTTCTGTTGCCCCCCACCCCCTGCTCATGCCCCGTGTCTGTCTCCTGTACCCCCCCGCTCATGCCCTGTGTCTGTCTGCTGTTGCCCCCCACCCCCTGCTCATGCCCCGTATCTGTCTCCTGTTCCCCCCACCCCCCACCCCCCGCTCATGCCCCGTGTCTGTCTCCTGTTACCCCCCCACTCCCCGCTCATGCCGGGTGTCTCTCCCCTGTTGCCCCCCACCCCCCGCTCATGCCCCGTGTCTGTCTCCTGTACCCCCCACCCCGTGTCTCTCTACTGTTGCTCCCCACCACCGCTCATGCCCTGTGTCTTCCTCTTGTCCCCCCTCCTATGATGCCCCTTGTTGACCTCTTGTTCCACCCACCCCCGCTCATGCCCCGTGTCTTCTTTCTTCCCCCCCACCCCCCGCTCATGCCCCATGTCTGCACTGTTGGAACAGGGCAGACACAGGGCATGAGCGGGGGTGGGGGCCCCACCTTGCCCTACCCCCGCTCATGCCCGGTGTCTCTCCTGTTCACCCCCGCTCATGCTCCGTGTCTGTCTCTCTCCTTTTCCCCCCGCTCATGGCCCGTGTCTCCCCTGTTCACCTCCACCCCCCGCTCATGCCCTGTGTCTGTCTCCTGTTCCCCCCACCCGCTCATGCCCCGTGTCTGTCTCCTGTTCCCCCCACCCGCTCATCCCCCGTGTCTCTCTCTTTTTGCCCCCCACCCCCCCTGCTCATGCCCCGTGTCTGTCTCCTGTTCTCCCCACCCCCCGCTCATGCCCTGTGTCTGTCTCCTGTTCCTCCCACCCCCCGCTCATGCCCCATGTCTGTCTCCTGTTGCCCCCACCCCCCGCTCATGCCCCATGTCTGTCTCCTGTTGCCCCCACCCCCCGCTCATGCCCCATGTCTGTCTCCTGTTCTCCCCACTCCCAGCTCATGCCCCGTGTCTGTTGTTTCCCCCACGCCCCGCTCATGCCCCATGTCTGTCTCCTGTTCCCCCGCCCCCCGCTCATGCCCTGTTTCTGTCTCCTGTTGCCCCCATCCCCGCGTCTCTCTCCTGTTGCCCCCCACCCCCCGCTCATGCCCCGTGTCTATCTCCTGTTCCCCCCACCCCCCGCTCATGCCCCATGTCTGTCTCCTGTTGTCCCCCACCCCCGCACATGCCCCGTGTCTGTCTCCTGTTGCCCCCCGCTCATGCCCCGTGTCTGTCTCTGTTGTTCCTCCCACCCCCTGCTCATGCCCCGTGTTGTTTGACTCCTGTTCCCTCACCCCCCGCTTCTCTCTCCTGTTGCCCCCCACCCCCGCTCATGCCCCGTGTCTCTCTCCTGTTGCCCCCCACCCCCTGCTCATGCCCCGTGTCCGTCTCCTGTACCCCCCACCCCCGCTCATGTCCCGTGTCTCTCCTGTACCCCCCCACCCCCCGCTCATGCCCCGTGTCTGTCTCCTGTTCCCCCCACGCGCTCATGCCCCGTGTCTCTCTCCTATTGTCCCCCCGCTTATGCCCCATGTGTGTCTCCTGTTCCCCCCACCCGCTGATGCCCCGTGTCTCTCTTCTGTTGCCCCCCACCCCCTGCTCATGCCCCGTGTCTGTCTGCTGTTGCTCCCCACCCCCCGCTCATGCCCCGTATCTGTCTCCTGTTCCCCCCACCCCCCACCCCCCGCTCATGCCCCGTGTATGTCTCCTGTTGCCCCCCCACTCCCCGCTCATGCCCGGTGTCTCTCTCCTGTTGCCCCCCACCCCCCGCTCATGCCCCGTGTCTGTCTCCTGTACCCCCCACCCCCGTGTCTCTCTACTGTTGCTCCCCACCACCGCTCATGCCATGTGTCTTCCTCTTGTCCCCCCTCCTATGATGCCCCTTGTTGACCTCTTGTTCCACCCACCCCCGCTCATGCCCCGTGTCTTCTTTCTTCCCCCTCACCCACCGCTCATGCCCAGTGTCTTCCTTTCCCCCCCACTGCCCGCTCGTGCCCCGTGTCTCCCTTCTTACGCCCCCACCCCCCGCTCATGCCCCATGTCTGCACTGTTGGAACAGGGCAGACACAGGGCATGAGCGGGGGTGGGGGCCCCACCTTGCCCTACCCCCGCTCATGCCCCGTGTCTCTCCTGTTCACCCCCGCTCATTCTCCGTGTCTGTCTCCCTCCTTTTCCCCCCGCTCATGGCCCGTGTCTCCCCTGTTCACCTCCACCCCCCGCTCATGCCCTGTGTCTGTCTCCTGTTCTCCCCACCCCCCTCTCATGCCCTGTGTCTGTCTCCTGTTCCTCCCACCCCCCGCTCATGCCCTGTGTCTGTCTCCTGTTGCCCCCACCCCCCGCTAATGCCCGTGTCTGTCTCCTGTTGCCCCCACCCCCCGCTCATGCCCCATGTCTGTCTCCTGTTCTCCCCACTCCCAGCTCATGCCCCGTGTCTGTTGTTTCCCCCACGCCCCGCTCATGCCCCATGTCTGTCTCCTGTTCCCCCGCCCCCCGCTCATGCCCTGTTTCTGTCTCCTGTTGCCCCCATCCCCGCGTCTCTCTCCTGTTGCCCCCCACCCCCGCTCATGCCCCGTGTATGTCTCCTGTTCCCCCCACCCGCTCATGCCCCGTGTCTCTCTCCTGTTGCCCCCCCGCTCATGCCCCGTGTCTGTCTCCTGTTCCCCCCACCCGCTCATGCCCCGTGTCTCTCTCCTGTTGCCCCCCACCCCCTGCTCATGCCCCTTGTCTGTCTCCTGTACCCCCCAGCCCCCGCTCATGCCCCGTGTCTCTCTCCTGTTGCCCCCCACCACCGCTCATGCCCCGTGTCTTCCTCTTGTCCCCCTCCTATGATGCCCCTTGTTGACCTCTTGTTCCCCCCACCCCCCGCTCATGCCCCGTGTCTTCCTCCCGCCCCCCACTCCTCGCTGATGCCCTGTGTCTTCCTCCTGTTCCCTCCCACCCCCTGCTCATGCCCCGTGTCTTCCTCTTGCCCCCTCCTATGATGCCCCTTGTTGACCTCTTGTTCCACCCACCCCCGCTCATGCCCCGTGTCTCCCTTCTTACCCCCACCCCCCGCTCATGCCCTGTGTCTGTCTCCTGTTCTCCCCACCCCCCGCTCATGCCCCGTGTCTCTCTCCTGTTGGCCCCACCCCCCCGCTCATGCCCCATGTCTCTCTCCTGTTGCTCCCACCCCACGCTCATGCCCTGTTTCTGTCTCTTGTACCCCCCAGCCCCCGCTCATGCCCCGTGTCTCTCTCCTGTTGCCCCCCACCACCGCTCATGCCCCGTGTCTTCCTCTTGTCCCCCTCCTATGATGCCCCTTGTTGACCTCTTGTTCCCCCACCCCGCGCTCATGCCCCGTGTCTTCCTCCCGCCCCCCCACTCCTCGCTGATGCCCTGTGTCTTCCTCCTGTTCCCTCCCACCCCCTGCTCATGCCCCGTGTCTTCCTCTTGCCCCCTCCTATGATGCCCCTTGTTGACCTCTTGTTCCACCCACCCCCGCTCATTCCCCGTGTCTCCCTTCTTACCCCCACCCCCCGCTCATGCCCCATGTCTTCCCCCCCCCCCACTCCCCGCTCATGCCTCGTGTCTCCCTTCTTCTCCCCCCCACCCCCCGCTCATACCCCATGTCTGCACTGTTGGAACAGGGCAGGCACGGGGCATGAGCGGGTGTGGGGGCCCCACCTTGCCCTACCCCCGCTCATGCCCCATGTCTCTCCTGTTCACCCCCACCCCCGCTCATGCTCTGTGTCTGTCTCCCTCCTTTTCCCTCTGCTCATGCCCCGTGTCTTCCTTCTTCTCCCCCACCCCCCACTCATGCCCCGTGTCTCCCTTCTTTCCCGCTCATGCCCCGTGTCTCCATTTTTCCCCCCCACCCCGCTCATGCCCCGTGTCTCCCTTCTTTCCACCCCCTGCTCATGCCCTGTATCTCTCTCCTGGTCTTCCCGACCCCCCGCCGATGGCCTGTTGTGTTCTCTTTATACACCCTGCCTTCCCTTTCCCTGGTGTCCATCTTGGTAAAAGATTTTCCTTCCTACACTGGGACGCCTGCCTGCGGCGTCCCGGTTTGGGAAGAAAAATCTTTTTTTTACCACCCCGGGTTCCCACTTTGAGAACCTAGGATGCTAGTGGTCTTCCTCCATTGAAAAGGATGTTATGGTTACGTTGCACTAATAAAAAACTATGAAATTCAGTTAAAACAAATTTGTTAAAGTAACTTTATGGTTAAGTTGCACTAATAAAAACCTATGAATTTCAGTAAAAAAACTTTGTTAAAGGGACATTATGGATAAGTTGCGCTACTAAAAACCTATGAAATTCAGTAATTTGCTGATTTGTGGCAAGCCTAGTTCGTTTAGCTATGATACTACATCAATGAAGTGACACCTAAAGTCGTTCGACGATGGGGCAATTCGTAATGTTGTACCTTTTGATAAATGTAGTAGGTTGAGTTCCTCTGCAGCATCCTCCGTTTCCGCTTCTGTTACCACAAAAGAGACTCCTGTTGGACAGCGCATCCCTCCAGCTACCTCACAGGCCATCCATGATGCTGTTGACCCTTACCTTTCAAAAGTCACAATATTGTGCATGTACTGCAATGCAGTACTCTGCAGGGGAGAGAACCTTCAGAGTGCTTTCGAGATTACGGTCAAGGAACATGAGAAGGTCTGCGACCTACCTAAATAAGGCCCAGCCTACATCTTCCTCTCTCCACGTGCCCTTTCTTATCCCCATAGTTGGTGTCCCTTCCTTACCCTCCTTTCCTCTCTTTTCCTTGTGTGTCGTGTTTAAAAAAACAAAAAAAAATAAAACAACAAAAACAGAGCTGCCTTTCACAGTTTAAAAATAGAAGTGACAAATAAATAGTGCAGGCACTGTGCATTTTTTAGAAGTCCGCGGACAGTCCACGGTCATTTATTTTTGGGGGCGCTGCCCTATCAGAACCATTGCACTTTTTTATGGGAGGGAGTGTGGCTCTGAAAAGAACCTTTTTGTGTTTTTTTTTGTGTTTCAAAAACTTCAAATGGTCAACACCTACTGCAAAACGGATTGCTGTAATTTCAAAAAAGGTTGCAATGCATTTAGTATATTTCGCAGAAAAATCTGATTGTACTCCATCGCTGCGAAAAATGTGTGTGCTACAAAACATAATGTTTTCATTCTGAAAAGAGGACATACCAACATCTCTCAAAAAGGCACAAACAGCCTTGTTAAAATTGCGCCTTGCTTTCTCCATTTGTGGACCAAATAAAAAAGAACGCAACCACATTTGTCTCTGCGCAATACGGGAAAAAATTACTCTGGAGTTTGGATACATGTCCATGGGCCTCATTACGAGTCCGGCGGTAACTGTTGGTTTTTCTGGTTCGGTTACCGCTGGACTCGTTTTGCCATTCCGCCTCCGTGATTCCCGTAATTACCGGGGCATTACGACCCCGGTGTCCTGGGAATTCTGGAGGCTGAATTTGGTAAATCCCGATTCCCATTGAGTCCTATAGGACTCAATGGGAATGGGGAAGTGGAAACACCGGCACCATCTCGTGATGGTGCTGGTGTTTCTGCGTCCGCCTGCAGGTCATACCTGGCGGGAACGCCACCTCCAGCCTGCAGGACTCGAGATCTGGCATTCCGGAAATAACAGTGGCGGTGGGTTTACCGCCACTGTTATTTCCAGGCCGCCCGACCCGTACCCGTAATGAGGCCCCATGACTTTCCCAAGTCCTTCTTTCATTGCAAATTGCAAAGAGATTCCAGACTCCATGCCAGTGCACTTCCACATGAGAGAATCCAAGATGTGCAGTAACTCCACACCGATCTGCATGCACCTCCAACCAATTTATCCACGAATCTCCCAAAATCCAAACAATCTTCTTTCTGAAACACAAGGCCATAGCTATTTGCTCTTCTAGCAGGAAGAAGACCTACTGACAAACTCTCTCCCTACACAACACACCCAGTCAACCTTATTAACCAATCCCATGCTCTGCTCTGTCTCATTTGCATGCTCTCAACCCAAAGATCCCCGTATGTAATATGCGTTGTCCACGGACAACCGCGGTGTCCGCGGACAAATCAAAAAATCTGAACCTGGGGAATGTTCCCCATTTCCCTTTTGAGGTTGGCTCTGAAAAGATCCTTTTATTTTTGCAGATGCTTCAGAAACACCTATCATTTTGTATTTCATTATTATTTTTATTCTTATTTCTTATTTCCTCCAAAAATGTTCACGTTAGCTTCTCCAATGCCATCTTCTTTAAAATAAACAACATTACCAGAATCAATGTTCTCATTATTACAAAAGAACATATCAGCTCTAAGCATGAAACCAAACATGCCTTTGGTTGATTGCACACCTAGCAATATTTTGCTGAGAACAAAAAACAAAACTATTGTCCCATATTGCCCTAGGTACTAAACCAGAAAAAATAACCTTGGCATTTGGAAGTATTTTCATTACTGCCTGAACCAAGAGTTCCAAATCTGCCAACAAAGTAGGGGCACTGACATAGCCCAAATGCTAAGCACCACAGTGCAAAACAACTACATGTGGACTGTTCACCCTGCCCATATCTCCACAAACTTGTACAATTCCCTGCACATTGCAAGCAAGCATAGTGCTCCACACCACCTCCACTCCTTTAATATCAAAATTGTTTGCCACATTCCTGCATTTAGCATACTTCTCCAAACCATGCACAAACATATCTCCAACCACCAACACCCTGACTTTCTCCACCTCTGCCATCTTCACTGCACGCAGCCTCTTTCAACACAAACCACAACCTCAACATCTGATTGGCTGATCCCTACAGTCCCTTTTCTATGCTGGATTTGCTGAGAAACCCCAGATGTGGCACACCCTGTCCGCGGACAACCGCATTGACCTCGGAGTGCGTAACACTGGGGCAGCCCTTCTAACCTTTCCACTTCACTCTCTGCACAATTTCCTCATTGGCTACTGTTAAGCAGTCACACAATCATCCACCAATCACATCCAAGAACTCTACATCTAACTCTATCATCACAGATCAGCACTTTAGATCTACTTTTGATCACTATCAGTATAATTTGGCTGTGACTGCAAAGGACCTACAGCAACAACTACTATAAAACTCCCTAAGATTTCTACTTGCAGATTCATGCACATCCACATGCATGAACACAGACTACAGGTATGAATATTTCCTACACAGTACATGTACAGCTCTTCTAGAAATACAATACATCCCGGGAGAATAGCTCATCGGCAACGTTTGTGTCTTGGAAGCAAGAAGAAACGAAGCAACACAGGTTCGATCCCAAGGTTTGCACTTAGAAACATCTGGGTGTTTAAGCACGTTATAAATATGCAACTAAGACAAAATAATTATGCAACTATAAATCAAACAATTCCTGTAACAATGCCTCGATGCCCGCGGGCTGTGTGAGCGCTTTAAAAATGTAAAATAAAATAAATAAAAATATAAACAGGATAACTGCCACTTACCCTGTATAAACTGTAAAATGAACTTACTGTCATTTCTCCCATCTGCTATGATGAAGTGTCAATTGCAAACCTTTCAGCTCTCCAAAATTTTGTTAACACACACACCTATCAAAAACAATATTGTTTCATATTGTAAAATGGGAGAAATAACAGTATAATTATGAAAAAGGCTTTCCAGTGTGTTATAAAATTACACGCAGCCAGGATGAGTACATGCATCTTCATTCAAGCACACACACAGATACTATCATTAGAAAGGCTCCCAGCTCAAACAATACCACTGCCTCTATATGAAATCCTTCTACTTTATTTGCCACACCTTCACAACTGCATACATTGCATGCTTTTCTGTACAATCTCTGCCATTTACCCTGTAAAAATAGCAAAAAATGCATATGATTATTTCTTTAATCTCTTAACACCCATTAACATAAAATTAAAAAAAACAACTGTGCTCTATACGTTTACTATTATACTCATTTGTAAAACACATTCAACTAACAGATTCTAAATAAAATATACAGGATGCACATAGGCAAAGGAAAGTGCATGTACATACTATGCTCAGTTGTAAGAAAACACTACTACTACAAAAACAAAAAACAAAATGGAGGTCATTACGAGGTTGGAGGTAATGGAAAAACGATGCCGGTAAGGGATTACCGGCACCGCATACCGCTCCGGGCTATTGCGACTCAACAACCCGTTATTAGCGTCACTGCTGATACCGTGCTCCCACGTACCGGCATGCACGCGGGCACATGGCCCTTCGATCCGGCAATGTCAGATGGCGCTAAAAGGAGGACATCACAAGTCTTGCGGACATGCAAATAACGGCATCATGCAGGCGGTAATAAGGGATACCGGGATGCCGGCATCAAGAACCACCAGCAAACAGCAATGTGCAGTGTTCCCAACTCCCACAGATGCACACAATCAGCACAGGTGGATGCAATGGAGTCTGGCCCAGCACAAAAGTTGCACACCCACACACCACACCCCTTTCCACACCAAAATGATTCCACTTGTAGTAGCAATAATGGGGCTGGAGGACATACTTGCATTGCTACACCAGCAACAACAACAGGCACCACTGAGGAGACGCAGGAGGAGAAGGAGGGTGAGACAGGCCCAGCAGGCCCCACCAGTACAGCCAATGGTACCACACAGGCAGCCCCCAATCCCTCGCATCAGAGCCAGTCCATTCAACCTAACCCCTGAGCAGATCCACACCCTGAACTGTCTGGACCAGGACACCATCACCACCATTGTGGAAATGATACATGGCAACAATGTCAGCCTGATTCAAATACGCACCTCCATCCCCCCTCTACTGAAGGTAGACTCCACTTCCTGACCACAGGCACCTACCAGCACACAGTGGGGCACATGCATGGCATATCACAACCTTTGTTTTCTGGCATGCTGAACCAAGTGCTGGATCCCTCCAAAGCACTCAAGGAACTACATAACCCTACCACGGACTGCCCAGGAGATATTTGACATGAAAGTTGCCTTCCATGCACCCATGTAGAATTGCTGGTCCCGCATGCCACGGAGGCGGTGTACCGCAATCGTAAGCCCTATCACTCCATCAATGTACAGATGGTATGTGACTCCAGCAAGATCATCACACATTGTTGTGCCCGATTTCCCGGATCAACTCATGACTCAATGGTCATGCAGAACTCCACGCTACCCCGCTACATGGAGCGACATGCAGGATGACGTTCCTGGCTGCTTGGTAAGTCACATGACAGGCACATGGCAGTGTAATGGGGGGAGAGATGCACACCCCACTGTGGCGTCATTGGTGTAGTGACAGCACAACGTCATCATCGGAAAACACTGTGCCCCAAAGCATCCCAAACTGAACATGAATACCAATCCCCATAGCAATGATGGAAGCTGCACACCAATTACAGCATGCCTAACTTATAACCAGCCCACATCCCACAACATGTCCACCACCCATCATCAGACCTCACCCTCCGTAACACAATCCAGCAACATGCTGTGAATATGCACAATATAAATGTCCGCAACAATTCACAACACTGGACAAGCATCCATGAGAGTGCACAAATCAATTCCACCAAGGGTATACACTGCTTTTCACAGGGCCGGCAGTACAGTAGCGCTGCATGTGACCATGGAAATAATAAGCACTGAATGACAAATAATGCTGAGACTTCTGGCAACGCTGGCAGTAACAAAATTATACCAGTACTACACATCACATAATGATAACAAACACAGCGGAATACATCCACAATGCATGCAGAACATCAAGGGAGTGTACACCCTGTATCAACTGGAAGACGCAACTCACACTATAAGACCATGGCACAGCACACATTGTGGCAAGGTAAAATGTGTGCATACAACCAGGAACATGTGCATGTGAACAGAAATCTGCAGGCATGTGTGATAAGTACAGGTGTCCATCAGGAATTGGCTCACACATACCTTATTTTGCACCCATGGAGGTGACAGTGGCTATCCCTTGAAGTCGTGGCTCCTCACCCCTGTCTGGAACAAGCAGAACAGGCACGATGAGGACTACAATCGTTCCCATACCCGTACCTGTGTGGTCATCGAGCAGACATTTGGCCTGTTGAAGGCACGTTTTCGCTGTCTTATCCGGTCGGATGGGGCACTCCTCTACAGGCATGAGAAGGTGGCCAAGATCATCATGGCATGTGTCAGGCTGCACAAGATGTTTATCCGATGGAACGTGCCTCTGCCCCCTGACATTAAACTGCAACCACCAGGTGATGATGAAGAAGATGAAGAAGATGTGGTTGCACATCATCGCAGTGCCGATGCACAGGAGGGATGTGCTATGCGCCAGTCAGTGATTGGCCAATACTTCTAAGAGACATAGGTGCTGATGGTGCCATGATAGTGGGACTGAGGAAACTGGGTGTGGGAGCACATGGACACTATGCACTGTAAACCAATAAATGACACATACATGTCCAGGCTAGTATTTTTTCAGGTACACAACAGGTGTATTTAACAGTAAGAAGTAAAAAGTGCTCATACCCTCCACCTCACACACACCCCCAACCCCTCCCCCACAACTCTCCCAAACACCCCACACCCCTCCAGCTCCCCACACAACTCCCCCACACACGCATGCAATGTTATGGCACTCAAGTCTCCATAGGTGTGCACATGCAGGCTGAGCCTCCAACTAATGCCCTGTGTCTGACTCTGGGGGTTGCATGTTGGTGCGGAGCATGGTGCGCACAGACCTGCGCAGGGGACTTGTCTGTGTAGAGCTCGAGGAAGACCCCGTGGGCGCATGCTCAACTCTGGGGGCAGGACGCAGAGCCTCCATGGCATCCGCAATCCTGCCAAGGACCTGCTGCACAGCCGACAGCTCCTCACATATCTTCTGTGTGCTCGCCTCTATGGCCCCCTTCATTGCCGCAGTGTTTTCTCAGGCCTCCCTCCTCGTCACATCACCATCAGTGACATATTGTTTGACTAGGCCAGTCAGCTCCTGCTGGTGCGCCTCCATCTGTGTCATCCTGAACTCCCCGTCCCAGACCCCTGTGGAGGTGGATGGCAGGTGTGGCAATGAGACCAATTCTGGTGTGTCCGGTGTGGGGCTCCAGGCCTCTGCTACAGCCTCTCCTCCTGACTGGACATGAGAGGTGCCATCGGGTGAGCTGATGGGTGTGTACTGGTGTTCTTGTGGGGGGGTTGGTGTGCCAAGGAATTCCATGGAGTAGGAGTCCTCCTCAGGGACACAGACCTTGCCTAGTGAAAGGACCTCATCGCCACTCTGTGCTGCCTCCCCAACCGAACTGGTAGCTGCAGACAGGGTTCCATATGCCACCGGCTTTACAGCTGCAGATTCCACAGTTGTTGGGACTTGTGGAGTTGTGGACGACCCATGACGGCCCTGTACCCTGGAATCCAATGGTGTCCTTGTCCTCAGATGCAGACCTGTCTTGCGAGTGCCCTTGGATGTGGAGGCCTATTGGTTTCTTCCCTGGACTTGGCCCTCTTTGTAGGTGTGGTGGCCTGTGCTGCAGAGTCCTCTGTTTCGCTGTTGGTATCTCGGCCTGTGGGGGACCATGAGAGGGACAGCATCAGTGATGGTTGTACATGCATCATGCATATAATGGTATTAGTGCATTTGTACACATTTGATGACTTGCTGTCCTACTCTTGTGGCATACAGGTTATCTGCCATTTGTTAGGGTTGCTCAGGCATACGTTAGGATCAGACATGTGTGAGATGGTGTCTGCTGTGAGACATGCCTTTGTGTTGTGGACTACGTGCAGTGTGACACATGCTGTTTCCCTGTTTGTGGTGTGTATCTCAGGTATTGTATAGGGATGCTGCATGCATGTGGATGTGTAAGTGCCGTGGATGGCATCTAGGCAGGGATGTGTCCATGTTTGTGTAATGGGCCATGCTTTGCCTCATGGCACGGTCACATTGGTGGACTATCTTCATATTTTGCAATACTGTGTTTCCTTAGGACACTCACCTCCATCTGCTGATGACGTGGCTCCATGTTTCATGTCTCCCACACCTTCTATTGACTCCATCCTGATTGTGCAGGCGCAGGTCGTCCCAATGTTTTTGGATGTCCTTTACTGTGCGAGGGGGTGTCTACCACACTAACTTTCTGGGCCACTTGCTCCCAGATCTCCTCTTTTTTAAGTTGTGCTGCTCTTTTCAGGTCTGTGGCAAATACCACCTCTGCATTCTCAGCCAGAGTATCCACGATCATGTTCAGTTCATCCTCAGAGAACCGCTCCTTGTGCTGCTGGGATGTCCCTTTCTTAATAGCCTTTGGCATGGTGCTCTGGTGTGGTAGATGTTCTGCTGTTGGTTTTAGGCTCCTGGTCCTGTGTATTGAGGATGGCAATGGATTATGTTTTTCAAAATGGCTGCCGTGCAATTTCCTGTTCCGGCGCGATGACGTTACTTCCAGTTGCGGTATGAGCGGGCCCACTAATGGCGGCCTGTAATTTAGAGGGGGACGGAGGTGGAAGGGCTGTCAGCGCTTTCAATCTTACTGTCGATACCGGCATGCCGCAACGCGCGTGCACGCATTCTCATAATCAGCCACTGTTAGTGGCGTCATTGCTACCCGGACCCGGTATTGCCTTCATTCCGTTAAAAACAGATTTTTACTGTGAATCTCGTAATGACCCCCAATGTCTACATTAACAAAAGTCTTATAAACACACATATTCACTAACTTCTTTCTTTTACAATTGCAGTGAAGACCACTCTCCTGAAAAGCAGCAGTGTCTGAAGTACAAACAAGGACTTAGAAGAAACCTACTCTTTCCATACAAAAAGTAAGTACAATACTAACATAATGTTCTGTTACTCAAACACACTAGCATTTTAGTATTGTAGAAGAAACAAGTGTATTAACCCTTTACCATTAGATGTACTATTAGTGCTTCCCCTTACCAGTTGCATACTTCATATTGTCATCTGAAGCCCAGTATAGTAACACACAAATACAAGAATAGCCTTCCCAACTTGATGTAGCTGCCCGTTGCACAATCACACACCTCAACAATCATCCTTACCATCATACTCAGACACTCATGCACAAAGCACGCATACACTTCACAACAGCCCCGCAATGCGCGTGCACGCCTTCTCATAATCGGCTGCTGTTAGCAGGGTCATTGCTACCTGGACCCGGTATTGCCTCCATGCTGGTAAAAACTAATTTTTACCGCGAATCTCGTAATGACCCCCAATGTCTACATTAACAAAAGTGCTATAAACACACATATTCACTAACTACTTTCTTTTGCTATTGCAGTGAAGACCACTCTCCTGAAAAGCAGCAGTGTCTGAAGTACAAACCAGACTTAGAAGAAACCTACTCTTTCCATACAAAAAGTAAATACAATACTAACAAAATGTTCTAACTGTTACTCAAACACACTAGCATTTTAGTATTGTAGAAGAAACAAGTGTATTAACCCTTTACCATTAGATGTAGTATTAGTGTTTCCCCTTACAAGTTGCATACTTTATATTGTCATCTGAAGCCCAGTATAGTAACACACAAATACAAGAATAGCCTTCCCAACTTTAGCAGCGTCATTGCTACCGAGACTCGGCACTGTCCTTGCTGCAAAAAAATGGAACGCACTCCCCCTTAACATCAGAGCTGAGCCCTCCTTCATGATCTTTAGGAACAAAGTCAAGTCAGGCTTCTGGAACCAAAATCACACCTAGCCTTCGCCCTTGTGGCACCTGTTTACACACCTGTATATATGCAAATGTTCTACGTTTTAACTGCTGCCAGTCTGGCCATACAATACTGTAAACTGTAAATTGCAAATATCCTGATGTACAATGTCAATGTATGCATAACATGTATGCAAGATAGGCGCTCAGCTGCCTCAGGGCCCTGATGCGCAATACAAATAAATAAATACAAATACAAATAAATAGAATACAAATACAAATAGCCTCCATGCTGGTAAAAACAGATTTGTACCGCGAATCTCGTAATGACCCCAATGTCTACATTAACAAAAGTGCTATAAACACACATATTCACTAACTACTTTCTTTTACAATTGCAGTGAAGACCACTCTCCTGAAAAGCAGCAGTGTCTGAAGTACAAACAAGGACTTAGAAGAAACCTACTCTTTCCATACAAAAAGTAAGTACAATACGAACATAATATTCTAACTGTTACTCAAACACACTAGCATTTTAGTATAGTAGAAGAAACATGTGTATTAACCCTTTACCATTAGATGTAATATTAGTGCTTCCCCTTACCAGTTGCATACTTTATATTGTCATCTGAAGCCCAGTACAGTCACACACAAATACAAGACTAGCCTTCCCAACTTGATGTAGCTGCCCATTGCACAATAACAAACCTCAACAATCATCCTTACCATCATACTCAGACACTCATGCACAAAGCACGCATGCACTGCACAACAGCCCAACCCACACTTTCTTTTTTTTCTCCAACAGACCCCAAATAATGGCTACCAAAAAGCAACTCCATAGAAAGCAACTCAGAAGTAGAGCAAGTCAAAATAAAAATGTTCAAAATAAGCATCCATCTCCAGCAGATTTTGTAAAAAAAGTTCAAACAAAACAGCTAATACAGTCATTAAGCGAAACAAAACAAGCTTCCAGTACAGAAACATTATGTGCAATGTTGGAGACCACTCTCCATGGCTGCCCTGTCCAAATGAATCCTGACAAGGGGTGTTCTGTGGGGTGACCTGTGGGCTGGAGTATGACCTACTAGCTTTGAGTGGAGGACTCCTGCATTGATGTATTTGTCAGGGACACCTTCCTCGTCGCCACTATGCTGTGCTGATCCAGCCGTCTCCCCTATTGAGCTTGCAGCAGTGGACTGTGTGCCATCATTCTCCATACCAGCAAATGTGTTCTCGCCCTGTGTGGGTTGTGTGTCCAGGGGTGCTGGGCAGGTGTCTGCTGGTCCTGTGTAGGTGGCAGAATGGCTGGTTGGGCACTAGTTGCTGTCTGGCATGCCCATTGCCCCTCCTTGGTCCCCTCGACGTAGGTGGCCTGGTGCCATCATCTTGGCCCCTGGGCCTTTTGGCTGGTGTTGTGGCATGTGCACTTCCGTCAGTTTCTTTTGTGACTGCATCCGTACCTGTGGGGGACAGACAGAGGCAGGGCATCAGTGATGGTGGTGCTTGCATCATGCATGCGTTGGTCTTTGTGCAGTTGCCGCCATGTGATCAATTGCATGCCTGGCTTTGCAGCGGGCTGGGTACGTGCAAGGTTGTGGGGTGAGTTTTGCAATCATGCAGGTGTTCAAATGTTCACCATGGTGTCTGCTGAGGTGTGTTGTGACTTGCGTGCTGTGTGACATGTGCAGGTCATCTGTGTTTCGGGTGTGTATTCATGTATGAGAGTGGCATGCAGCATGCATTGGGATGTGATAGTGGTGGGCCCAGCATGTGTACATGGATATGTGTAGGTGTGCATGATGGGCCATGTCTTGGCTGTCATCGCTGTCACATTTGCCGGTCAACTGTGATGATTGTTTGTCAGGTGTTTGTAGGGACACTCACCATCATCTGGCAATGTTGGCACGCCAAACTCCGCTCCACCGACTCCTTCAATGGACTTCACATCTATCACTGAGCTGCAGGTTTCCTCCTATCTAGCCAATTTGATAGGGGACTGAGGTCCGCCACCTGTTGCCAGCCCCTGGCTGCGATTGGCCGACAAGAGGTTCCTCACTCTCAGCATCAGGTCATCCCAGCGCTTTTTGCAATCGTGCACTGTGCGTCCGGTGGTGCCAACTGCACTTACTTTCCCTGCCACTTCCTCCCAGATGGTCTTCTTTCTCAGTTGTTCTGGACGCCTGAGGTCACTGCAGAAAACCACATCTGCATTCTCTAATATGATATCGGCTAGCATGTTCAGCTCCTCGTCCTTAAATCGTGGTTTCCGCAGGCAGGCAGTGCCTTTCTGGGTAGCCTTTGACATTTTGTCTGTGGTGTGCTTGGAGTTTTGCCTGTGAAGGTCCAGTCTGTGGAGGAGGGCAATGGATTGTGTTTTTGAAGATGGCCGCCAATGCATTTCCCATTGTGCTGGAATGACGTTACTTCCGGATCCGGTAATAACGGGCCCGTTCTTACCACTATGTTAATACCGGTAGCGCTATTTGGCGGTTGCCGATGGCGGAGGTGCTATGTGTGCATTCGATGATGCCCCTATTTGGGGGTTTGAGGGTCATTACCGGCATGCCGGTACGGCCGTTACTGGCATGCAGGGGTTCACGTGCTAGCACACTCGTGATCAGTCGCTGTTTGCAGGATCAAACCTACACGGACATGTTATTACCAGCATGCTGGTAATGGGATATTTTTAGCGCCATTCTTGTAATGAGGCCCAACCTGTGCCTGCAATGGCAAAACATTCAAAAGTGCTATTTCCACTTCAATGGTATTCTATTGCTGTGTTCCAAAAACTATACAGTGCCTGAACAGTATGTATAGTCAGTATACGCTTATTAGTGTCATTCTCCTTTGTAATGGGAAAATTGCATTTCTATACACATGTTTGTGCAATGCTTATGCCAGTGGGCACATTTCTGGGTACATGGCCGTATTATGATATGGTGCTTGTGGCCAGCCCTAGACTCTTGGGTGCATGGCCTATAAATATATGATTTTAATGGTTTTTCCCAGTAGCCACATTCCACTTCTGCACACAGTGGCCAGTATCTTTGGGTGCATGGCCTCCAGGATAATACAGCCATGCACCCAAGAACCCGGCCAGTGGCCACAATCCACACATAAGCCAGCCACCAGAGTCCCTCTGCACTTCTGTACACATACTATTAGAGTACTTGCAGCAAGTGGGCAGACACATGGGTGCAAGGTCTAGGGGGCACAACCATCACAGCATAATACAGCCTATACAAACATCCTCATATCATCTACATTCCACTCCCCTAGCCTGCCTGCAGCCACCACATAAGCCGCCTGCCTGAGGCCCTGTCCGCGGGCTACTGCAGTGTCCGTGGAATGTGGCACTGTGAACGGTCTTCATCCACCTGAACAAATATATCATATGAACTATCTTTCATTCCTCCACCCTTCGCAGCCCCTCTTCCCAACACTTTATGCTCGAAAACATGTTTCCCAGCCCTGTTTGCCACTGTGCTATCTATGGACATGTGCAAATACAACATGGAGGGCGTTTCAGAAAAATAAACAAGCTTTTCACCAGCCAATCAACGGCCACGTTGGATGTCCGTGGACACCACGCAGCCACCCGGACCAATCAGAGTCCTGTTCGTGAAGTGAACAGGGATATGGGTAAATGGAACGAACCCACATATCACTCATTTTTAGGGACCTACATTTTGCCTGTTTTAAATAAAGCTACTGGACGGATTTACAACAAATTTACAAAAGCACACTTTGGTGAAAATCTGTCCAGCGGTTTGGGCTGTAGGCGTGAGCAAAATTCATTCTCCATTGCATCTATGGAAAAAAAATGTTTTGGGTCCCCCCCTATAACTTTGCTCCTCCTTGACGAAACCTCACCCAAACTTACCAGAAAAATTCAGAGTGGGCCATATACTTGTTTTCCAAACATTGACGAGGATTGGTCCAGGGTGAGCGAAGTTGTAAGCTGCCCAACAAGTGTTCTTCCTATGAGTTGAGCAATTTAACCATAACCATAGCTACAACCACGCTACCACAGGCCATGTAATATATATATATGCAAGGACTAACAGCCATGACATCAAAGATGACATCACAAATGTCATTGATGACATCACTGATGACATCACATGCCTGGCTTCCCCTTTTTTTTGTTCGCTGACATATCTAGGCATGGTGGTTTTCTTCACTGACAGTCAGGAAGTAAGAATGCAAAACGTACTACGTTTGCAGACCTTACCCTTCTCATATGTTCTTACACTACTCTCCGGACACATCATATGATACATATACTTAGGGGAAGAAGCTAGCCTGAAACACAGCAATAATATCTGTGCATGAAAATAATCAGTTAGTTTATGAACATTTTCTGGTGGTACTGCTACTTTTTTGCTTACTTTACTTTTTCTGTATATGCTCATATTTGTATGTGTTGTGGGTCTTTATGTTTTGTGTATAGTAGTACAATTATGTAGTAAGTGAGGCATTCTTAGCTACTTATTACATGTTTCACAGTACACAAAACTCTGAAACGAAAGCATTCATCTTTGTATTATACAACATGGGAAGATTTTGAATTTTGCACCTCTATGATGCATGCTGCAGACAATGCCTACGTTTCTACATGAGTAGGGTCATGTACTGGAAAGAACTCTGTAATTTAATGGTGTTTATAGCAATGCATTGGCTAATGAACTATTTATGCCATGATAGTTCATCCAATGATCTCTGATAGTTTTCTGCCAACATTACAATGACAATCCCTTGTGAGTCTTTTCCTGAAAACTAAATACACATGTGATGTCATCAGTGATGTATTTAATGACATTTGTGAAGTCATCTTTGATGTCATGGGTGTTAGTCCTTGCAGTGCACAGTGGTAGTGCGAGTTATGGTTGCTTAGCTTACCATAACTAGCAATTTTCTTTTTTTTTTTTTGGTTTTACCTGTAACCATAACGTCCCTATAACAACATATTTCCAATGAATTTCACAGGTTTTTACTAGTGCAACTTAACCATAACACCCCTTTAACAATGTTTTTCCCTGAATTTCATAGGATTTTACCAGCATACCCTTAGTTTGTAATGATGTACTTTACATGGTAACAAAGAACTAATGGGCAAGTAAGGACTGGAAAGTACTAAGACTAGAACGCCACTACAACGTAGTAAGCACACTAAAGTGTGTCTGATAATTGCACAGGTGATGCAGTATACAATAGCAGAGAAACATAACGTTTATTTTTTTACGTAGAAATGGAAAGCACCTTAGAGTGGCTGGAAGAAAATGTCCCTCATGACGCAATGACTTAGGATGGTAATCCCATTGGTACGCACCGCAGTCTGATACGTAAAATATTTAATACATATTGCTTCATGTACACCTAACAGTTTTTATTTTCTTTAAGAGAACATATTGGAAAGGATAGCAAGGCAGCACAAGCGGCACCCCTTCCACAACAGCATACGGGCACAGGAAAGGAAAGAAATTCCGTAAATAGCAAACTGGACATCCTGAAGCCAAAATGGGAGAATTAGTGAACAATTTCGCTGCTTTAAAAGATTACGTACAAGGACATATTATGGATAAAATAAAATACCACTGCCCGACCTACACATGTACCCCTTCTCCATTTCATACCCTGCCATCCCCTCAAAATCAGTGTGATTAGAGATGTTACGCTGATACCTCAATCCCTTCCTCCCCTCACGACCAACTTGTGCAAATCCCCTATTCTGCACAATAAGTATCCACTTCTGCTACCCCTTCCCTTTCCTAATGGTAGGTATGAATGGGTGGAAGTAAACATTGATATTTAAACTGTTGCTGATTGTATATGTGGTTTTTCCTTTGTTTTTAAAAGGCTGTTATGACTCAGCGGTGCATAGTACTGGTAGGAATGACCACAATTGATCAAAAGGGAGGTGTCCTACGAACAATGCACCTACCCGGCCTATCCGCAATCACAATTGAGTCATTCATATGATGCCAGTACGACCCACATGTCCGCATCTTGTGAAACACTTATAATTAGTTGTGGGAGCGGACATTTGTCCATTGCACAAGTACGCACATGCATATCTCTTTCTCTGTCTCCTGGTGACACCGCCCCTGTGCAGCATATATGAACAAACTTGTGACAAACTTTAATTAGTTATAGCCGTCCACCCAGGGCCTACAGGTAGCTGCACACATAAACATCCCACCTGCTATACCCTGTATACACCCAGCGTGTCCTAAAATTGTTGGCGCATGTGTGTCAAACTATTAATCAGTCCAGAGATCCCAAAGGTGTGCATATGACACCTCTGCACTTGCACACAAAGTATTCTGCCTAGAACGCGTACTGCAGACAGCTGTCCCAATCGAGAACATTTGCGAGGTCACCATGCGACTGCACCCATGCTGCACGTGGGCCCTTATTTTGCAGATACAATCTGGACATGATCTGGACCCTCGGACAGCGGAAAAGTACTGTGTTCTGCAATCTACAGAATGTTATTGGGAAAGTGCACGCTTATTAACACTTCTTTCCAGCATGCCCTCATTGGATACTGTTAAATACATGCATCCACCAATCATATTGAAGAGCTCTCCATGTAACACTATCAGTTCTGTACAACAGCCCTCTGCGTAAACACCACACCCAGAAATGGGGCAGGGGTGGCTCACATGGTCAGACTGGACCATAAAACAGCTCAGGCACCAATGAAAAAGTGTCCCAAGTTGCAAATGGATATTCATTCCTTTAGGCACAGAATGTTTAAATAGTACCCAGGGGATGTTTTTGTTAAAATGTAATGAAATTGTGATATTAAAGAAGATTTATTGAGCAACAATGGTCAAAACTACCAGCTACATAGTGAAGTAACTCATCAAACTGGCCCACATTGGCCAAAACGAGTGACCCATTTTGACTGGCCTACACTAGTATTTTGCCTTTTTGGTACGGGTGTTGCCCTATTACCCTACAGGCAAGTCTGAGCCTGGCAGTTCATCTATAATGGATTAGGGTGCGTCCACCCAGTGGCCCGTCACCCATTATGGAGGAGCCGAGGAGCCAGCCCAGTGAAAAACCGAGTACTCCCTCAGCTGCATTTTGCACCACAATAACATCAACTGTACCAACAGAGGCTACATATATGAAAAGGTCAACCATACTGCCAAAAACGGCACTCATACAGACTGCCCCTCAAAGCCCACACTCCTTCCAACCAGAAATGAGCCGCAATGCCTCTTTGCACGGCATACCTGTGCATATCTTGGACAAAGGTATCACCCATGATCAGCACTGTGCATCTCTCCATGTCTGCCAACCTCACTACATAGCATAATGGGGAAAAATAGTACTGCCCCTTCCCATGAACCAAACCCTGAACACCTGATTGGATAATCCCCACAGTTCCATTTCCATGCCCACCATGTGCAGAAGGGCAGGATGTGGCATGTGCGCTTTCCCAGCTACAGCGAGGGCCATGCCCTAGTAAAGCACAGAGAGTCCTTCTTTCTTTTTCACTGTTCTTTTTGCAGCACTCCCTCAGTGGGTACTGTGAAATATTCACACACCCATGCACCAATCACATGCAAGTCTCTGGTGATTCACAAGCACCTCCACTAGAAAGTTCTGTGAAACTATCTAAAACTTCTGCATTCAGATTCATCCACATCACCAGGAGTGGGGGAATACATTTCAACCAGGGTAGGGGATTTCATCTTCAGTTGTTGCTCTGAAAAGTAGCTGTTTTCTTTTCCTCCTTACATTTTCACATTATTCGCTTCAATGTTTCTTGCACAGTGTAAAACAAAACAGCGTTGCCAATGGCAGTGAAAGAAATGCCATTTGCATAGAACCAGTGCTAATTTCACTCATTAATGATGTCATAGTAGGTGGAGAACATCCCAGCAGTGCACATAAATTGACACATGCTTATGTTTATAAGCAACCTTCCGACATCTGGATGTGGACAAATTACACCGGCATGGTCACAGGCTCCTCTTGGTGGTATGCATGAGAAAACCACCTTGGCAGTGGGACAAATCTGCATCACTGCTTTCATCAACTTCTTTAGGTGACAGAGCAAACGTCCACTCGCCATGTACCCCAAATGTAGAGTTCCATAATGCACCATGACAACATCAACTGTACCGACAGAGGCTGCACATCTGCGGGGGTCAACCATACCGCCAAAACTGCACTCATACATACTGCCCCAGAAAGCCTCCACCGCTTCCAACTCAAAATTAACAGCAATGTCTCTTTGCATGGCATGCCTGTGCAGATCTTGCACAAATGTATCACCCATGATCAGCACTCTGTGTCTCTCCATCTCTGCCAACCTCAGTACACAGATTATTGGGAAAAATAGTATACCTTTATATGAAGGACACCCTCAACACCTAATTTGATAATCCTCACATTTGCATTTCCATGCCCACCATGCTGAGAAGGGCAAGGTATGGCACATGTGCTTTCCCAGCTACAGCGAGGGCCGTGCCCCAGTACAGCAGGGACAGTCCTTCTTCCCTGTCAACTAATCTTTTTCCAGCACTCCATCATAAGGTACTATTAAATAGTCACACAGGCATGCACCAATGACATCCAAGACCTCTGCATCGAATACTATAATTTCTGTACTGCACTACACTTCTCTGGTTAAGACGAGCTCATCCGCACCTGGACTTTCAGCCTGCGTGCTGCTAACGTAGGTTGGGAAGGTACTGACAAAGGTTAGAAAGTAACCAATGATAAAAGACCGCATGATCAAGGGCCCAATAGTTGTTTAGCCAATTAGACGTTGTATATTTGGTGACGTTCATTGTGATGCATTTTTAGGGAAGGGCTTAGTTGCCCCACCTGATGCTAAGAAGCAAATCACATTGTTCCACTGCCCTAAACGAGTATGGATCGTATACCTAGATGATCCTTGTAGAACCTATCACACTCACCATTAGGTTTTTGTAGTTTGCCACGTAGGCTGACATTAGTGATACGCAGGTTAAACGCCACCTATGCCGATTTTTTACTATAAGAATGTCATTTGTTATGAAATGCTTTGAGAAGTCTCAAGAGAGAGATCATGATGAGGGATGTCTGTTGATGTCCGCTATACTCCCTGTTTTAGATAATCAATATTAAAACAGGACCTTTTGTAAACTCTGCATCCACCGTCCATCTCTAAGGTATTGCTAACCCATCTTAAAGGGCTGGGAGAACCCCCAGTTCACTGTCATACTTGTGATGAGGCCATATGTACCTAGATACATCGGACATGGGGCTCATTGTTAAACGCAAAATGAAAGCAGACTATGACCCAGCAACATACATATAACAGATGCAACAGGTGAGGACACTAGAGGCGCAACAATCATGGTATGTGAACATACCAATATTTGATCACATCCTGGTCCAAGGACTCCCCTCAGATGTGCAGACATCCCTAGAAAAGGTGGTTGGGATTGAGGTTAAGGGATGGCCAGAAATACAGACCACCATAGTGCACTTATTAAGAGCAAACAGTGAATAGAGATGGACACAGCAGTCAATGCAATTGAGGGCAGAGGCATAATTGGTGCAAATGAAACTTGCAAACATAGCAATGGAAGGGGCTGTAATTAGCAGCATTGTCCCAGTGCAGCTTGAAGTTTCCCCGGTTCAGCAAAGAGGCTCCCTGCGGGGGGTGTGCCACTGGGAGGAGTGTATCCACGGCAATGGGTGTTCCAGCAGCAGGGTGGGTATCCCAAACAGGGAATATATTAGCAACAGGAATATTGTCAGCAAGGGGGGCTATTACCCACAGACTGGATATTACCAACATGGCAGAGAATCAGCGGTACCCAGATTTGGAGGAACATGTTTTATGTGTGGGCAGAGGGAACACTTTGCACAAATGTGTTCACATGGACAACAGCATCAGTTTGGCCAAGGGGGGGGGCACAGCTGTATTTAGAAACCATGCAGCCCCAACTGCACCCAATGCAGGCACAGGGGCAGTTTATACAATCACAGATTCAGCCACTTCAAGCACAAATGCTACCACCGCAGGTGCAGGTGCCTTTCACACAGACAATGCAACCTGTATGGCCTGCAGTTGCCCTGACACCACAGGTAAACACACAGAAGCAGACTGACAGTACCATAGAACACCTTACAGGCTCAAACACAAATAGACATGCAGGGTGACAGTACACTGCTAGCCCAGATTACAGTATGATATGATATGATATTTTATTTGTATCGTGCTCAGACACAAGTGTTTCAGAGTGTGACTAGGCAAGGGAGGGGAACAAGTGATGACAAAACAATGGTCTTACTAGGCCCAGTGACATTGAGAACATGCAAGGGAGAGGGAAGAGGAAAGTGCATGGGAGAGGGGAGGAGTGAAAGTGCAGAGCAAGGGGAAAAAAACAACAACTGGTAGTGCAGCCACCAGGCTGGCAAGTACAAGGTTCAAAGTGCAGACACGGGGTGTCTGATAAGTACAGGTAAGGGGACTGTAGGGTTAAAGATACATACCCAAGGGCAAGGGTTGCAAGGAGGCAGTGCAGGTATGTGGCTGGGTGGGCAGGGAGGATGAGAGAAGGCAGAAGCAAAGAGGAAGAACTTGAGGTGCTTCTGGAACCAACGATGGATCTCCTCAAGTTTCAGAGTGGCAAGGAGGTTGTTCCAGATGAATGCTCCAGCCGAGGAAAGGGATCAACCCCCAACTTGCTGCATGGAGAAGCGACTGACCCTGAGGGAGTTGGAGGTGGAGGAGCGAAGAGCTCGAGAAGGAAGGGTTTTACGGAGAGAGAGTTGAAGGAATTTTGGACTCAGTCCTCAGAAGCCTTGTGGACAATGCAAATAGTCTTGAATGTAATCTGTGCAGCCACTGGGAGCCAATGAAGAGATGTCAGTGCTGGAGAGATACAATCCCAGGGTTTGAGTCCAAAGACAAGTCTCGCAGTCCTGTTCTGGATGAGTTGCATAGTGCTGAGAGTAGAAGCAGGCAGAATAGAAAGAGTCTGTTGCAGTAGCCCAGCCTAGAGAGAACCAGAGCTCTAGAGACTGTAAACTTCTGAGGGAAGGAGAGGAAAGGAAGAATAACTCTGAGGAGGTGCAGTTGGTAGTTTGACTTCTTCGAGACCTCAGAGATGTGAGAAGAAAAGGAGAGTCTTGAGTTGGAGATGACCCCGAGGTTCTTAGCCTCACAGGTGGGAGCACGAAGAGGGCCGAGGGAGGCCGGCCAGAGGATGACACAAAAGGAGGATGCAGGTGTGCTGATAAGGAGAATCTCCATCTTACTGACATTAAGACAGAGATCATCGGTGTCACACCACTCCTAGATAGCAGACAGACAGTCAGAGATGAGAGATGAAGAAGAGGTGGCAGAGGGAAGCTTGAAAATGAGCAGAGTGTCATCAGCATAGCACTGGAAGTTGGCGCAGAGAGCGCAATGCGGGGGCAAGGAGTGCCAGGTAATGTTTGTACAGCCAGGGAGGGAGGTTAGACCCCTGAGGAACAACACAGGTAGAGAGTGAGATAGAGGAAAGGAAGGACCCAAGTTGGACCTGTGAGGGTCGATCAGAGAGGAAAGAGGTCAGCCAGGCCATGGCCTGATCGGTGATATGCAGATTATTACAGAGACGGTTGAGCAGGATGGCATAGTTGACCCTGTCAAAGGCAGAAGAGAGATCAGGAAGGATGAGGACAGATGGGATGTTAGAGTCAAGGTTGGAGAGCAGGTCTTCACAGATGTTCAGGAGAGCAGTTTTCATGCTTCTGGCAGCTCTAAAGCCAGACTGATGGTCATGGAGACAATCAACAGAATCAGTGTGAAGATTAATCTGGGAGATGGCCAGCTTTTCCAGAAGTCTGCCCAGGAAAGGAATGATGGAGATCGGGCAATCGTTATCTGGGCATGAGGGGTCGGAAGTGGGTTTCTTGAGAAGATGGTGCGCAAGAGAGTGCTTCAGAGGGCAGGGGAAGGCTCCAGAGGCAAATGAGAGGTTGCAGAAATCGGCCATAGCAGGAGCAAGGGTGTCAATGATCCTTGATGGTTTTTGATGTACATGGAAGAACCTTTTTTAAAGAGACTTTCAAAGATCGGACTTGTCTAGAAATGTTGTTAGTGGAGAAAAGAGTAAAGGAAGAGAAAGAGGGACCGGGCGCTGCAGGAGGCCAGAGTTAGCAGATACAGAAGGGGGAGGAGGAGGAGAGGATGAGAGGGTGGACAGGATGTCACTTTTTTTTCTCAATGAAATGTGAGGCAAGGGCTGTGCACAGGGCCTGAGAGGTGTCAGTAGAGCAAGAGACTGCAGCAGGGTTGGCCTGCTCGGTCGGAGTCATACCAAGAGTTGTACTTAGCTTTGGGCTTCAAGCAGATCATCATGACAGGGGCAAGAACATCCAGAGTAGAGGATGGAAAGGGATGTGTCAGTAGTGTGAGTCAGCCAGAGGAGGAGGAGGGGGAGAGAAAGTGGCAGCAAAAGCTTCACCTGACGCACGTTTCATGGGTCGGATGACCAAGAAGGTAGGTGACAGTGTTGGAGTTGGCTTGGCCTGAGGGGAAGAGAGGGAGAGATATGAGGAAAGGAGAGAGTGATCACTCCAGGAGAGGGGAGTGGTCAGAGGGATGGAGAGGGGTAGGTCAGAGGAGATCAAAACACAGTACCACATTATACATGAGTGACAGTTATTGGAAGTACCACATTACCATTTTCAGGACAAGGCTGAAATGCCCAATAAGCCAGTAAACTGAAGACATGTGTGTGCCCAATCTTTCAAAAATTGAAGACCCCGATTAGGAACCTGAGGTAGCAGTGTAGATTGGGCAAAATGATTTCTAATTTTTGGTTGACACAGGAGCCACCACATTCTGTATTAAGGAGGGTGTCTTTCTCCTGTCAGACAAAGTAATAGACACACAGGGATCTTCTGGGGTCATTGAAACGGTTCCTATCACGGAAGATTTACCACTCAAAATAGGCACACAGCAAATAGTAGTACCCTTATTGTATTCAATAAACACTCCCATCAACATATTAGGAAGAGATATAATGTGCAAATTAAATATGACAATTCATTTTCAGAGAAGGGCATAGTATGCTTGAAATCCTGTATCTGTGGGTCGTAGCCTTCGCACAAGCATTTTGCGCACACTCCACTTTACATGGATCACCATACCACCTAATGTATTCCTTTATGGGGTCCAAGTATTGCTGGGTGTGTGTCCAGAATGTAAGACAAGGGATTGTGGTTGTCCATAGAATTCTTTTTCAGACCAGCAGTACACAAAGATAGAGTATCAGGAAAAACACTCACAATTCATTTCGAAACAGCACTCAAGACGAAGGACATGGTAATCTTGTATGGGACAGATGAAGATGGTGCAGAGTGGCGCACGGTCCCCTATATTGATCAAACCTTAAGACTAACAGACTTGACTGATGAACAGCGGTTCTCAGAGGATGAATAGGAGGGGGAAATAGTATTTCATATCTGCACATGATGCAGATAGTGAGCAAGGCATCAACTCACTTGCGGGAAGATTTGAAACAAGTACCAGAGGTACAATGGACCAGTGGCCCCCATGATGTAGGGTTGTTGCCGGGAGTGGGGTGAATGTGCCTAAAAGGGAAGGAAGGCTCACTGTTTCCCCCAGGCTAAACAGTACCCACTATCACATGAAGCAGGTGAGGGTATATATGACACACTTCTCACACTAGGTCGACAGGGCGTAACAAAAACATCAGAATCCCCATGTAACACAGCCATCTACACTGGCAAGAAATCGAAAGGTGGGACATGGAGATGTATACAATATCTCTGCCCCTTGAGCAATGTAGTGGAGGTAGAGTTTTCACTCGTACCAAACCCAGCCACAATATTATGTAATATACGTAGAGAAGTGCCATGCTTCACACTCATTGATTTGAAGAATGCATTCTTCTCCATCCCACTGAATTCCAAAGTCACAGTATTTCTTCACTTATCATAGCGATAGGTTTGAACATTCTCATTTACCGCAAGTGTATTGCGAGTCACCTAGTGTATTCAATAGGGAGAACTAGATGGACATAAGCAACTTGCATATGCACAAGCAGAGTCATCCAGTATGTGGACAACTGCTTGGTGTGCAGCAAAACAGTGTACCAGCACAGGAAATATTTTGTAACACCTGTGACATTGCTAGCAGAGAAATGGTTCAAGGTAGATAATGAGAAATTGCAGTACTGCCAAAAACAAGTAGTGTAACTAGCACAAACAATATCCGTGGACAGAAGGACAATTCATCCAGAGAGAGTATAAGCAACACACAACACACCACAGCCACGTAAGGTCAAGCAGATGCAACATTTCATAGGCCTGTGCAATTATTTCAGGAACTGGGTATTTGATTATTCCACATTTGCGAAGCCCACCCCCAACCCCTGCAGGGCACAGAAAGTGAAGGTCCTCATTATATGTACATCTGAAATTAAGTGATTTGCTAAATTGAAGGAAGCATTAGCACACACAGATTTTATAGCAACCCCAAATTATAATGAACAATTCTTTCTGTTTTCCCGTTCTGATGGCACAGTGATGATGGCTGTCCTCACTCAAAAGAAGTCGCATGGATGCAAGCCGCTGGCCTACTACTGTGGTCTCCTAGACCCAGTAATGATAGGCCACTTTCCATGCAAACAATCACTCACTGCAGCAGAATTTGCCATTCAGAATTCAGCAACAATACAGATGGGCTGTGCAGTCACGCTCCATGTGGAGCATTTGCTTTTAGCAATACTAGAACAATCAAAGTCCCCATCGACAACTTAGAGAGTGTCACGGTACGAGGTAATGTCCAATCCAGCAATTGAGGTAGTGAGGTGCCAGGTCATCAACCCAGTGACATTCATAGCACAAACGTTGGATGTAGGGGAGATTGTGCATGACTGTGCCTCATATATGAACAGGATGGGGCGTGAGCCCAAGGTACATGATGAGCCCACAGAAGGCGAAGAAATGCAGTTCTTTGATGGGTCATCAGCGATCGATTCAAGCACAGGTTGTCCAGATATGGGTGTGGCGTGGTTTGTTATCACAAAAGAAAATTTCAGGTAATGGCTCAAATGAGGTTGCCACTACACTACACGATTCAGCACAGGCAGCTGAACTGACAGCACTGATACCAGCCATGAATATGTCAGATGGGCATGCAGTCAATACTTTTTCAGATTCTGCCTACATCACATCCACAGTGCATTTGGAATTGGCCTGCTGGAAAAAGAGGGGGTTCCGGAGTGGTGAATGCTCGTGCGCCCAACATGCAGAGTTATTGTCCCAGTTAAAAGATGTACTGCCCCTCCCAGCAGAACTGGCACTAATAAAATGTACCGCCCACACCAGCAGTACCGATTTAATTTCACAAGACAATGGTAGGGCAAATTTAGCCGCATATTTAACACTACACACAACACTGTTCATGCCTTCTAAAAAGTATCAGACACTGTTAATGGCATTGCTTCAAAGGCAGCACCCTACACCTGCAGAGCCATTGCACGTATTTCCCATAGTCCAAGTGATTGAGTTGTAGGGGGTTGCACCCCAACAAGAACAGGAGTTATGGAAAAAGATGGGATGCTCACTGTCACAATGATGTTCTTGCCCCTGTCATGAGGATCTGCTTGAAGCCCAAAGCCAAGTGCAACTCTTGCTATGACTCAGACCTCGTCATTCTTAAACAAAAGTGCAGGGTTTCTGAGAGGAAATGGTGTGTTTCTGGTACATCCTCTGACAAACTGGCCTGCCGCCTGCTCCAAAGGCAATACCGGCTTTCTGTCCACATCAAGAAGAGAGCCCTCATCCAAGCCTGAATCTACGTGGCATCTAACAACTCGGCTGAACTCTTTAAAATCTGCAAGTAGCTGGCCAATCCTGCTGCAGTTTCTACCTCCCCTGTCCCCTCCCAGGCACTCTGCATGGCCCTGGCTTCTCATTTCATCTCTAAACCCCAGGACATCCTGTCCTCTCTCTCTTTCTCTCCTCCTTCTCCTCCTTCTACTGCATGCTCCTCATCTGGCCCTTCTCAAGCCACCTCTCCTCCCTGCTTCTCTGCCTTTCCCCTGTTCTCCACAGACAAGGTTTCTAGACAAGTCTGATCTATGTAAAACTCATCGAAACAGGTTCACCCCTGTTCCTCCAAAATCATCAAGGACCAAATTGACACCCTGGCTCCTGCGTCCAATCGCCATCACTCCTTTCCTGAACAAACACCTGGAAAAGATGGCCATCTCCCAGCTTAAACTTCACTCTGAATCTGTTGGCTATCTCCATGACCACCAGACTGGCTTCAGAGCTGCCAGAAGCATGGAAACTGCTCTCCTGAACATCCGTGAGGACCTGCTCTCCAACCTCGAGTCCAACACCCCTATGTCCTCATCTTACTTGATCTCTCTTCTGCCTCTGACACGGTCAACCGTGCCACCCTGCTCCACCGTCTCCTTAATATCACCGATCAGGCCCTGCCTTGGCTGACCTCCTTCATCTCTGATCAACCCTGCCAGGTCCAACTTGGGTCCTTCCTCTCCTCTATCTCTATCTCTGTCTCTATCTGTGGTGTTGCCCTGGGGTCTGGCTGTTCAACCAATACCTGGCATTTCTTGCCCACCGCATTGCTACTCTCTGTCCAAACTTTCAGTGCTATGTGGATGATACTCAGCTCATTTCCTGGCTCCCTTCAGCCACCTCGCCTCCTTTTCTCATCTCTGACTGTCTGTCCGCCATCCAGGAGTGGTGTGCCGCTAATGATCTCTGCCTGAATGCAAGTAAGACTGAGATTCTCCTCACCGGCACACCTGCTCCCTCCTTTCCTGTCACTCTTTGGCTGGCCTCTCTTGGCCCTCTTCCTGCTCCCAACAGTGAGGCTAAAAACCTTGGTGTCATCTTCGACTCCATACTTTCCCCTCTCCTCACATCTCTGATGTCTCTAAGAAGTCACACTACCAGCTGCACCTCCTCAGAAGTATTCTTCCTTTCCTCTCACTGTCTCCAGAGCTCTTGTTCTCTCTAGGCTGGACTACAGCAACAGCCTCTTTCTCAATCTGCCTGCCTCTAATCTACACCCTCCAACTCATCCAAAATAGGACTGCAAGACTTGGCCTCAAGCCCAGGGATGGCATCTCTCCAGGACTGAAATCTCTGCACTGGCTCACAGTGGTGGCGAGGATTAAGTTCAAAACCCTCTGCATTGTCCACAATAACTTCTGGGGCCTTAGACCTCAATACCTTCAAATCTCTCTTCCTAAATATCTTCCTTCTCAAGCTCTTCGCTCATCCGCCTCCAACTCCCTCAGAGTTAGTCACTTCTCTAAGCAGCACGTTGGTGGTAGATCTCCTTCTTCTGCTGGGGCCTCCCTCTGGAACAGCCTCCCTGCCTCTCTGAAACTTGAGGAGAACCATCTCTGTTTACGGAAGCACCTCAAGACCTTCCTCTTTGCATCTGCTTTCTCTCCTCCTCTCCCCTGCTGCTCCCCTGGCTGAATCTGATACTGCACTGGTTACCTGGATACCCTCTGATGTTGTGCCCAGATTCCCCCTTACCCCTGCCAGTTGCCCACCTGCTCTGCACCCCTGTAAACCCTTGCACTGGGGGACTGTTTCTGTATCCCTACAGCCCCTGCTAGCACTTGACACCTGATGTCTGCACTTACCCTTGCACTTGCTACCATCTGGCTGCACTTTATTTATTGTCTTTATTTATTTTACTGTTATCCTATGTGCTGCACTACCCCCTCCTCTATCCCCTTGCACTTTTATCCTTCCCCCCTCCCTTGAACTTGCCCAATCTCAATGTCACCTGGCCTGTTAGGATCAATGGGCCTCATTCCGAGTACGGCGCTAACCAATGGTGCTATTAACGCCTTGGTTGATGCCGTACCCGGACCGGCAGCGCCTTGGTGGATGGCGGAATTACCGCCCCATTCCAAGGTTGGCGGGGCGGTAATTCCCCATTCACCAAGGATCTTCCCCATTCCCAAATGAGCCCCCATAGGGCTCAATGGGAATGGGGAAGATGCAAATAATGGTGACCGTTCATTACGGTCACCGTTATTGGCTTGGAGGTCCCTTTGCGCCCTCGACTTTAACACCTGCTCAAAGCAGGCGTTAAGGGCGAGGGCGCAAAGGGAACTCGGAGTATGGCGGTAAGGGATCACAGCCACCGGTCTCGTTACCGGTGGCCGCTATCCCTTACCGCCATACTCGGAATGAGGCCCAATGTCTCTGTCTTCCCCGTTTCCCCTCCCTTGACTCGTCGCGCCTTGAAACACTTGTGTATAGGCGCGTTATAAATGGCATATCATATCATATAATGGTAGAAAGCTCTAGGTTTCACTGAATGGCAGGCATTGATAATAAAACTGTACAAAATGTAGAGACCCAAGGGTGTATAGCAACTCTCATAGCATTATACAATTGTTTTAATTGTAATAGCGATCTCCTTACATAGGAACCCCATACATTATTATTTTTCAAAATATACTTTATTTTATATCATACAAAAAAGATTTCAATGTGAAGGAGATGTATACAAAATGCTGACGTACATTAAAAATAACATGAATTCCATCTCTAAATAATTGGATTTAGGATAAAAAAAACACACTTCATAACCAACAACAACCCATACTGTATCACATACAAACCACATCATTCATAGTCACTTATACAGTGCAAATTGAGCAAAGTATATAATTGATCAGAAGAACTATTAATATGAAACAAAACAAATGATCGTCCAATTCGACCTTAAAGTGCAAAATGGTAATTACACATTAATGCACCCAATTATTACATCACAGGTGCATGGCAATGGCAATTTAGATATGGACAATTTCCCTCACATTTAGAATAACTGCAGCAACTCTATGTCGTCCAATAGGATTTTAAACAAAATACTGTCGACTCGAGTTTCGACTGCATTCCAGTCTTGATTTCTGGACCGGAGCCATCTTCAGGACAAAACAATAAACCATTTGGGATTGCAATGGTGTGTATGGCCAATGTTAACAGTGTTGGAAGTCTCAAGGCTATGATGCACATAGGCGGGGCAGAAGCAGGATGTTCTTGATTTTCCCGATGTGTGTCTGACGTCTAGGTATTACCACATTGAAGGTTCAGTTCTTCAAAACGTGTTAAACCCGGATTTGCTGCTTCAAAAAAGCTTGTGGCTTGCCTGGTGGTCAAGTGGTGTCATTCCCACATCAGTTAGTGATTTGTTGCCACTGGATCACATCAGTTTCCCAAGATCGCAATGATCAGCCAAGGCCATCTCATCCCTGGCAGTGATGCCCACTTCCCGTAAGTGCCGCTCTCTTTTCCTTCAGAAATCCACTTTTTGAGGCGAAAAATACTTCTGGGATTTTCACGACATCCAACAGACTGGGAAATCACTGTTGACTGTGACGCTTTGACTTCAACGATAAAAAACAACCAGTCCCGGGACAGTGATAGAAAAACACCCAGACTTGAGATTGCTAGAATGTGGGAGAAAGGCCTAGATTTCACAGAATGGCGGCTAGTGATCTAAATACACCTAGATTGGGGAGATTCCTAGATAGTGGGAGAAAGGCCTAGGTTTCACAGAATTGCAAGCAGTGATCAAATTACATCTAAACTTGAAATTCCTATATAGTGTGAGAAAGACGCCTAGGTTTCACCATACAATAGGTAGTTCAATGTAAGCATGTAAGTTGTGTTCACATTGGATTCCCAGAGGATGTCCTCAGTGTGTATGTTTAGTGATTAGATTACTTATTACAGGAGGTGGTAGCAATTACAACCCATAGTTCTCCCTAACTTTTCTGTTGACACAGGTTGATGGCTGTCTGCTCTTCTTCAGGCACTTGTGGATACTGTCTGACAGTGCTTATTCTGTTTGCGGGCAAATCAAGGTTTGCACAGGGAACTTGTGGACAACTGCTTTGGGAGTAGGCAGATCTTGCCACTGCAGTCGGGTGTAGCATGGCCGGCACTTCTTAACCTGTTGCTTTTTTCTCAGCGTTGTGTGGAATCCGGGCAAATGAGCAAGAGGTTAAGCGGGTACTTAGTGGTTGGCAGCCTGCTTCTCTTGCTGACACCTGCACACACCTCTCGGAGCTGCCTGTAGGGGCTGCCCTTTGCTTTGAGGCCCTTTGCTACAGAGGCTGCAATGGACAGAGGGCTGCCCTAGAAGTATGCTACTTATGGGACCTGTTGGCAAATTAGTAGAGGAGGGAGGGAGGTGAGGTGGGATATGAGAAAGAAAACACATGGGTTGCGACCCAGTGAGCATGCGGGGGCTGGGGGAGAAAAACTACTTTTAAAGGCCCAAAATGGGGTGGGCCAGTATTGGCACAACACTCACCTGCACCAGGGACCTAAATGGTGAGGTGGGTGTCGCAGATGGAAGCAAACACTCTTGTGTAGCTAACACTGAGCTTGGTCAATCAGGGGAGGAGGGAGGGGCTGGAGGTGGGATAATAGAATGGAAACACACGGGCTGCGACCCGGTGAGCATGTGGGCGCAGGGAGAGCAAAACTACTTTTAAAGGCCAAAAATGGGGTGACCAGTATGGGCACGACATTCACCTGCACCAGGGACATAAATGGTGAGGTGGGTGTCTCAGATGGAAGCAAACATTCTCATGTAGCTAACACAGAGCTTGACCAATCAGGGGAGGAGGGAGGGATGAGAGCGGGATATGGGAAGGGAAACACATGGCCTGCAACCCGGTGAACGCGCAGGGGCTGGGGTAGCAAAACTACTTTTAAAGGCCCAAAATGGGAGAAGGACCAGAATGGGCAGAACACTCACATGCATCAGGGACCTAAATGGTGAGGTGGGTGTTGCAGATGGAAGCAAACACTCTTGTGTAGCTAAAACAGAGCATGGCCAATCAGAGGAGGAGTGTGGGATGGGAGGCAGGATATGGGAAGGGAAACACACGGGCGGCGACCTTGTGAGTGCATGGGGGCTGTGGGGGAAGTCACCCCACAGCTGCCAAATTTAAAGGAAGGCAAGCCTGGATAAATGTGCACAACATCAAACCATATAAAGGAAAAACCCTGACCCCTCCAGCAGCTACTGACGGTGAAGCAAGAGAAGGACCTGCGCACATGCAGACTTGTTCGATACCCATGAGCAAACATAAGCAAACTGAAGAGCACAGAAAGACTTTGAATTGAGGACCAACGACTTCAAAATTAATAAGAAATAAATAGACTTGCAGTTATCTTGGAATTTCCTTGGGATAGGTCAAAGAGACAATATTTTAAAATTCCAGAACCGAAAGAAAAGAAGCACACTTAATTTATGTTGTTACCTATTGTAATAACAATACACACATTCTTGTATGCGGTTTTTACCTATATGTTGCAGACTTATTCTGCTTTAGTAAGAAGACAAGTGAACATTGTAGTGTTTCTTGGCAATCCAAAGAACAATCACATTATTTTCAGGATAATTATAGCAAAGGTGTGATACATAGGGAATTGCAAAGTTATATCTTAAAAATCAAAACAAGATGAGGAGGTTTTAGCATAAAAGAGGCTAATTGCCATCAAGATAATCAATGAGCATTTGTGGAATAGTAATTGTGATATCATTCTGTATTATGATTTGTGATTTCCTCCTGATTATCATGGTATGTAAACATGTTATAAAAAACAATACAGATATGGTGGGTGACATGAAACATTTACTATAGTCCCCAATTTGAGCAGAAACAGCATTTTGTGTAATCCTACTAGGCACCTATTTCAATTTAAAAGGGATGTTGAGGATTATTATGAAGATATAAATACATATCTTGATAATTTGGCTCACTTAAAAAATTATTTATGGTGTCAGCACATGAAGGAGGTGGGAGAGTGAACGTCAGATGAAAGCTGCTATGTCTGGGTCTTAATACGTTTGCCATAAATGCAGCAAGGACATTCGATTCCAAGGAAATGCCTGCACAGGATAAAAAATGTCTCAGCTAGGGCATTTCCAAGTAAATTGGACATTATATGATGGTGATCAAGTGGGACATTTCCATATGAAGACATTCATGTGAAAACAAGAAGGATGGAAAGTGGAATGGGGTGGACAAGCAAAACACATATACACCCTGCACACTTATTAAAATTATTATTATTATTATTATTTTTTAATTATTATTATTATTATTATTATTATTATTATTATTATTATTATTATTATTATTATGCATCTCAGATTGGAGAACGAATAAAATGTGTTGAGATTAAGAAGATGGTCTACTCAGATATGACTGAAAGATCATGAGAACCAGGATGCTGGGAGAGACCATAGCTATTGGTGTATGGGTGTGTTTCCACCAGCACCAGATGGGAAGTAGAACTATTATCTAGCCCTGCACACTTATTAAAGAAGGAGCCAGTAGGCATAGTGCAAATAGTGAATGACAGATGCCTAGAATTATGGGCCAGGTGCTCTAAGTTACTAACATAGGTCGACAATGAAGCAGGACCAGAATCTATATTACCACTAAAAAAACAAAGGATATGGGAAGATAATAGAGGTTCCAGGAATAATTGGAGGGACTGCAGTATTGATAGACCAATATTGGACCTGAGGATCGAGAGCTTACATGCAGTTGCCCAAAAATTGGGGAGGAGTAGATTCTATTATAGTAATACATGTTGCACCATAAGGGATTCCTCAAGGTGACCTCACTACTAATGAATTTCCAAAAATGAATGAACACCATAGGAGAAAGAGGTCACTCAACTGCCGCCGGCTCAACAAAGAGAATTATTTCTCATCAAAATCAATAAAGGTCTATGAAGATATTGCAGATGAGCATAAACTGTTCAGCAATCCAGCAATGATAATGATATCTTTATTTAAGCTGGGACTCGAGACTGCCGTATATATCCAAGTGGGTGCAAAATACAAGATGAGAGCTGTTGCTGACGATCAATGCAACAATAAAGCAGAGAAGAATTGAGAGCCATAAAAACTGATGACTCTCCAGAACAGGTATGTCCTGGCCCTAATTACAGCAATTGAAGGAGGCGTGTGCGCCAAGGTCGGGCCTTTCTTGCTATACATTTATACAATCTCATGATGGAGAAAGTGAAACTCTGACAGAAGCAATAACAATGCTGACAACCCTGCATACGAAGATGGAAGATGAAGCTGATGAGACAGCAGGAGATGACTGGTGTTCATGTCTATTGTCGTGAATTGCAACCTGGCTGCCGAATGCCTTCAAAATACTTGAAGCAATACTAGTGCTGGTATTGCTAGGATTTTGTCTCATAAGGATCATCTTGGGACGGTGCCAGAAGACAGATATTGGGATGGAGATAATGATTGATATAGATGCTGGAATTGGTGAAGAAATGGAAATGAGGAAAGCACCCATGAGAATGAAAATAAAATATATATATGCAGCTGCCTACAGGAATGAAGTTCTACTACCCTAAAGGTCATAAAAATATGTAGGACATTGGATATTCTGTCCACCATCAGGAGATTGCTGTCACATGACTTAGAGTGTGGGTGAACATATAAAAGGGTGGAACATATATGAGGGGAATGACAAAGATATGGATCCCAAAGAAACTGTTGTATGAAGAGAAGATGAAGGAAATTGAAGAGGTAAGTATGGTTGAGGGCTCAATCATGTATGTAGATGTAGAGGAGTAGGTGGACATGTTTTCCCTAGCTCCCGCCTCGTCACCGTTGTCATATTCCAACAGCAGGAGAAAAGCCCTGTATTGGACCTCATGTGTTGTCCCTATACCGCATCGAATATACAAGAGACAATGTGCACTCAGATAGCCATACCGAAGGTACACTTGCACTGAAGGATGTCCACACGCACCAGTGGACATCATGGAGCGCTGAGTGAAATCTGATGAGGGCAGAGTGGTGTCATGAAGCAGATATACTAAGACATACTGAAACAATATGACAATTACCTAAGAGTGAGGATGTAACTGAAGCGACAAGGGAAACATACACACAATTATAAAGTAATCATATATGCAAAGAAGACAAAGGGCCTCATTATGACCCTGCCGGTCCGGAAATAAGGGTGCAGGTAAGCTTACCAGGACCGTTGTTTACGGACCAGCATATTACAGGTCTGCCTGGCAGAGCCACCATGCCTGAGAGGTCTGACCCTGACGGGCACAGCGGCAATGGTAGGCAGATTGGTCATGGAAGCACCAGCACCGTTAGCAATGGTACCAGTGCTTCTGTGTCCCCACTCCTATAGGAATGGAAACTTACATTTAACCAGCACCTGACTTTCCGGACAGCTTGGGTTGTAATCTCCCAGTGGCACCATGAAGACAGGCGCCGGTAAATATTTACGGGTCTGGCAACAACCCACCCGTAAGACTGGCACCGTTACCGCCAGACCCATAATGAAGCCCAAAGTAACTTGCTGACCAATAAGTATACATACGCTGTAACACAAGATAGATGAGACATATAGAAGCTTGCTATAGAGGAAAATATAACTTGGCTATGATGGCCACAATGGGAAGATGGACGCCGGCTTGTGTAAAGATTCAAGCAAGAACACTCAGTGTAATTAAATCAAAATGCCATAAATAATAGGTAAAAATGGACAAATTTGCAGTCTCCTCATACGTGATTCAGAAATTGAAAACAAGGACTATTCATTAAGCTTTTGATAAAGATAGTGATGTGCTTACACTCTCTTAAATGTCCCAGAACAGAGAGCAGGCTACAAGGTTAACTGCAGATGGGAATCTTTGGCTTATGGCAGGACTGATATGAGAGATGGATTAACTCGGCGAGTGGGGGGTAATTGACATGACTCAAGCACCTGTGTTTCGTTTCGCTCATGTGCTGCTAACGAGCCAAAAGTCCACGTTTGGGTGGAAATGCCAACCAATCAGAAGGCCTATGGGGTAACCTGCTATACAATGTAGCATAGACCAATCTGCTGCCATTTTCTCTGCTATATTCAGTATTACACAGATTTAGAGGTAGTTTGAGGCGTGCCTTACAGATAAGAGGCAGTCAATGATGTACTAATCCCTGTGTATACCATAGGTTCATACGTTCCCCCAACCAATCCCTCTCGTCAATTGGTTTTGCAGTTTGCCATATAGGATGACATCATAGATGACGCATATTGGGGTATAAAACCTCTGTGTAATCAAGGTTGTGTGTGAGTGTGCGAGCATCAGTCTGATGTCTGCCAGTTTGCTCTGCTTAATTGAACTGAGAATAAAGTGGTATTTTACCATATTCTACGAGTCTGTCTTTTTATTTGGTTGGAGATCTTTATTGGTAATTCTATCTAGCACAGGAAACGCTTCAAGGTACTAGAGCACACTTAATTGTTTATTGCTGCCCATAGGATTTTTCGACAGCCAGGAGACATCCTCTGCAAAGAGTATAATGCTTAACATTCTTCCTCCAATCATGGGTATATCATTACAACAGCCCTGCCAAAACCCAATGCTTACAGGAAAACATACACCCATATTGGTCCCTGGGCTTATTGTTCACATAGCGATTCTGTCCTGCATGTAAGTATGTGTAGATACCCTAGATTCATCAACTAAATTCCACAATTTTGATCTATCCTTGCTATCAAAAGCTATGTTCCTAATATGAATGGATTTAGAAAAAAATGCATTTCATAAAATTATCTGTTCAACAGCCCCTCTAGTCTTTCTAAACCCTACTTTAAATTCTGATATTTTATTTTGGTTTTTGGCCCACTCTTCTTGTATGACTAATAGTACCTGCTTTTATATTAATCACACAAATCAAGCAGTGTATTGGGACAATAATAAGCTTGTATTGATCTATAACCTTCCATAAAAAGATTGTCAATTTTGTCTAGTTTTCAAGATGAAGGCACTACCCAATGTATTTATTCTTTGGTTTAAATTAGTTAGAAAAGGACCCCCCATCTTTGGTTCAGGGATCAGAACAATTCCTGGTGCTTAACCCATTTTTTGAGAGATTACAGCTTTTGTCGCTTCTGAAAAATCAAACACAAAAGAGTTTTTGCTGTCTCCCATTGGGTAACTGTTGTTTGATTTATAGCCACATTATTTCTATGGACATTAGTAAAATACCTCTGCCATTATTCAGATTTCTCCAGCTAGATAGCAACATTGTTTCTGGCTGGTAGTTTTCGGAAGAGCCAAGCATGGACACTTATGGCCACATTTCTTTTGGTTTGTATCCACGGCTGCTTGCATAATCATCGCCCAATTCACATAACCAACTTGCCTTTTTCTGAAAAAAGCAGAGATTTATACTTACCCCAGAGGTGCTTAATATTGCTGTATTCTGACCTCTATCCTTTCTCAATAATAAATATAATTGAGATTTTACTTTGGAACATTCCTTGTCAAACCATAAATTATGTCTGAAAGAACTAATTCCAATTGACCCCCCTAAATTCACACAAGTCAAATGTGGTCATATTTTGTTAGATAGATCCACATGATAATTTAGAAGAAAGTTCTTGAGAACATTTAAGAGCCCAGAATAAACATTTGGTAGAGCAATGTCAAGGTCTCAGGTATTCATGTAATTCTCTTCCTATTTGCAGTATGAAAACCATCTAATTGCAGGGGATATCATGATATATCAGCTGCAATTAGCTAAATCTAATCTCAGATAAACCGTGTGATGATCACTCTCAGCTCTTATAATGACATCCTAGTCAGTGGCTAGACAGCAACCTTTCAATTTTAACAGAATGTAATGCACATGTGACCTCTCAAAACCTATCCAATATGTAGGGACAACTGTAGGGGCAACTGGTTGGTCACTCTGAAGCCCTTAGCAGGTCTAAGGTCTAATTCTAGAAGCATAACAGCCATTATTTGGCGAGAAAAGGAAATATTTACAATGCTGGCCATGCTTGGTTCTCATCTACTGTAACATGCCCATCATTCATTAAGGTGTCAAATTGTACATTTTAGTCACCCATCACTATTACAAAGAATACAATGTTCATATCAGTGAGATTCTAAATGTTGTACTGTGTCCTATACACTAAGGGCCATCTTAAGCATTTTTGGGGCCCTGGGCATGGGCATCTTTGGGGCACCCCTCCACCAAACCAAAGAAATTAAGTGATCAAGAATATCTGGTGGCTCCCTCCCCCCACCTTGATCCAAACCCAGACTTTGATATGCTTCCTCGCAGCATTCAAAATAAGTATGTTCACTTCCTTTAAGTCCCCTTAACCTCTTCTTTCTTGCTCTAATCAGAATGATAAACAAGCAGCATTAGAAGGCCAACATTAGCAATCTACAAAGAGGTTACTTCTCTTCTAGTATAGAAACAGAATCTTTTTTTATCAGTAGCATCTGGGAACATATGCATCCTGCAGTATTAATGTGGGACTGTATGTAAAAGATACATGTAACCCAGAATACTCAGAGTGCTCACGTTAGCTGCCTCAGAGAATGCAAAATGCTCAAGCTTGGATAGATTTGGCCAAAGCTACACATGGCATAGCATGGATAGTGAATGCAGATTAAAAGCTACCAGGAAGGTGCCTCTATCCAGACAGACTGAGATTAGAAGTAGGACATGGTTTTCAAATAGTGTTGCCATCATAGATGCCTGTTGTGTGCAGTATATCAATGCTCACTATTATAGTGGAAGCAACCCTATAGCCAGTGAAACCATGAGTGAGGCTTTTATGAAGATCATGCCCTGAGAAGGAAATCACTCTGAAGGCTGACAATTTTGAAAGGTTAAGGTACTAGCAATTCTGAGGGGTTAGGCAATGCAAGATTAAATGAGATGCCCAGATCACACATTGCTTTAAGGGTGAAGCTGGGATTTGTGCCAACTCTGCAATTTCTGCATTTGAACACTTTCTTCTCCAGCTCTTACCATGTACTAAAAAATGTAATTTTATAAAACTGACTTGCAAAGTACACAAATCACATTTCCAAACCTGACAATTTTTCAAACCAAAATATTACTGAAGGGTGTCACATAAAATGGGAATGATTCTAGCTTAAATCTCTCCATCATCAATGGAAGTATATAAGTACCAGCATACCAATTGGTGTGATTTAACAGATGTAATCTAGGTATGTCTTTTGTACTTTTTAGTTTTAAATACTTCCAAAACAATGGCTTGTGCAATTGTCAATTATAAACGTGCAGAAAAACCTTTCACTTTTATACAAAAACCAATTTTTCTTGTGTGAAACGAGCAGACCATAAAATATGCTTGCCCAAGGCCTACTACATTTGGTGCGCTCTCTCTCTCCTGTCTACCACCCCTTCCACTCAACTGGCCTACATAAGAAGAAAGATCTAGTTATGAGCTAAACAATGCCATCAGCATGCAAGAAGGCAAACCTATCAGAAGACAGCACAGTAATGCAAGAGATATTATATGATTTGATGAGGATCACTGTATCGTCTGCTGGAAAAGCCAGGATACAAGCATGAACACTTTGGTTCCACAGTCTTGAATTAAGATACTTATTCACCTCTTGGACTAATAGTTTATGCTAGTCTTTGGAGGGGATTGCCTAGGTTTTACACCACCCCATCTTAAAAAAACAATTTCTAGACCTTCACCATACAAAGGACATGTTCGTTTTTATAGCAACCCCTATCTGGTGCAGGAACATTGCTGATAATAATACCTCTTATGCTGCAAAACCAAGTACATATGCAGGTAGGTTTATAAGCTTCAGACATAGTAAAGGTTCAGCCCGCCTTGCTGGAATGTGCTCTTCTAATCTTTCATATGGACACATATCTCTGCAATGAGTGCTTAACACACTGAGCTAACTTCTGCACCATTGTGGCACTCAATGTATCAATATGGATTTCAACTTTGACTACTGCACATGATTATCATAATTCTGACAGGAAGGAAAGAATTCTACAGAAGTTGTGCCATACAGAAAACACAAACTATGTATTCCACAGTGAACACAGAAAGCATTACATGATTATTTGATCAAGGCAGAATGTACTTGTCAAAACAGACATGCAATAGGTTTAGCACTTCAGCAGCATGCCATACAATCTCCTGGCGTGTGCTATTTAAGTCTGGTGATCAATGGAATCTTACTTTAGATCAGGCAGCCTTGTGGGGGCCCCCACCAAGGTCGGGGCCATGGGCAAGTGCCCCTTTTGCCCTCCCATAAAACGTCTCTGTATACACTGTCTGAAGTGGTCTATAATCGAGCTTACCAGGCAGTAGTCTAACATGCACATGAAATAAAAGGAGTTTTACATAGTTGGACACAGAAAACTTTAACCCATGAAATCCATACACAAAGTCACTACCTATTCAATTACATATTTAACAATTCTATTAACCCATATTATCATCCCTCCACTTGGACATCCTCTTTGTCCCTTTTTAGAAGCAACAAAGTAGGTTGCCTCCACCTCCAATCTTCTCCTCTGTGGAGACTTCAATATTCACCTTGATTCTCCTGATTTGGGTACTGGACTCTTCAGAAGCCTCTGTGATTTTCTATCCCTCATCATTATTCCCTCCAGTCCAACACACTCAGCCGGACACACCTTTGATGCTCTCATGTCAGCAGATATCCCCATCTCAAAACCTCTCACTAGACCTCTCTCCTGGTCTGACCCTGCTCTCCTGTCCTCTTACCTGGATCCCTCAGGTTCCCCGGCTGAGCCTCTGCTGCACTGCCAGTCTCCTCCACCGGCATTTGACTAATGAAGCAAGTGCCAGTTGCTGCTTTTGCTGCCACTTTCATTCCCGCTCCCACTCCTGCTACAGACTACCACACTGACTCTGCGCTTGCTAATCTTCACCTCACTATTACCAACACCCTGCACATCCTTGCCTCTGTCATGACGATCCGCATGAAGCCTGCCCTCAAGTGTAACACCTGGTATGACTCTGAACTAGGCTCTCTGAAATGCCATTGTAGAGTTGCTGACAGAAGTGTCAGGCTTCAGGCACATTCTCTGATAAGCTGGCCTGCCGCCAGCTCCAATTGCAATACTCACCACTTGAAGAAGAGGGCCCATATACAAGCCCCTATCTCGGATGTCCCTAACAACAGAGGAAAACTGTTTGAAATCCGCAAGAAACTCGCCAACCCTACTGCAGTCTCCAGTTCTGCCCTGCCATCCCTGACCCTATATACTTCATTGGCCTTCTACTTCTTAACCAGAATTCAGGACATCTTGTCCTCACTCTCATCTACACCCCTCTCTTATCCCTCCCCAGTTCTCAGGACTCCCTTGGCCCCCCTCTCCCCTCCTTATCTCCTCTTTCTCGCCCACCATAGAACTGGATGAGGTCACTAGACAAGTCATCTCTTTGAAAGTCTCCTCCAAACAGGAGCTCCCTGGCTCCCCCAGAACAATCAAGGACAGCATTGCCTCCCTTTCTCCAGGATTGGCCAATTTCTGTAATCACTGTTTTGCCACTGGCTCCTTCCAGCTACCCCTTGGGCACTCCCTTGTTCATCCTTGTGGGATGTATTAACCCACTTATGCTCTGCCCTGCGGCATCACTGTGTGCTGATGGTGCCGGAATTATCAAAATGGCTGCAAAACCCCTATGCGCGCCAAAACCTATGGAAATCATGCTTTGAAACATGAAAAGATGGCTGCCAAATCTACCATGCATATTGTCAGTGGTGGAACGGAGACCGCACTGTTGAAACATGTCACTGGGCTGCCCAACAAGTAAAAATGGAGACTGCATGAAAATCAGTGCTTGCTGAAAGAAATCCAGAATTTGCTCTTAAATCCTTCTTCTTGGTTCCTGAAACTGCAGAATGCCAGCACAAAACACCTGTTATGCTCACCTGGCTCCCACGGGGGCGTTGATCTGAACTGGCCAGCTGTTGTTTCCACCAGTGAGACGCGTAGTGCCGAGATGATGGACTGGACTGGCCCACCCTGCTTCGTTTGTTTGACTCGTAGGAATTTCCTTCTGTAATGGAGCAAGGGAATTAACCACTTGTGGAGTTCGAGCGCTAACCCCACCTTCCCCTCTCCCGTAGTTCTTCCCACAGGTCACTTTTGGATTCCCTGTATGCTCTCACCTGATGGTTTGGAAAGATGAGCTCTCCATCCTGCTTCGAGCGCAGGGGCGCGTAGATGACCAGTTTCTTCACTGGCGTGGAGGAGTTGGGGAGTTCCAAAACGGTATTGACTCAAAGAATGCCGGCGAGACGCCGTAAGTCTGTAGTTCGTAAGAGTTCAAAAAACGTCAGACCTTCACTCTGTCCAATTCCTTTTAGGTTGCTGAATTGCCCTAATGAAGAGTTCCACGTGGCAACCGGTAAGATGCAGGTAAGGGTTTATATTATCCGGCTCAGTTCGATAAAATGGTGTCAATGTATAACATGTGGCTTTTCCCCCATTCAGGCGCTGATGTGGTATGAGGTCTTGGGGATTGATGCCTCCAGCGGTAAAACCAGGTAAGTCTATTGGGAAAAAATCGGTTTCCCCTTATTGCGCCTTGCAGTTCTGTTGTTTCCCCATAGGGGCCGGGGCACAGCGGAGATGCAGCAGAGGCTGTGCCGACCCAAAATGAGGTAAGTACCCCCTGTGGGAAATCAGGTATGTCTTGGGGGGTAGCTTGTACAGTCTTAGAGTATCCCCTTGGCTCACCTTGCTGTTTCTGTCTCCTTAGGTGTCGGTGAGCGGCCGCGAGATGGAGAATAGCGTGATAGAATGCTGAAGTGCTGCAAGGCAGGTGAGTACAGCGGGGCGCTGCAGGATGCGAAGTAAGGCGTTTTTAAAGACTTCTTTTCCAGCTCCGTGGTGTGATGGATCAGGATTCAGGTAAGGATTAAAGGTAAAACTCCTGTTCTGACCTTTCCTCCTTCTTTCTTCTTGTTTCCAGGAGCTCCGGACTCGAGGCGGGTGTGGCTGAAGACTGGAAGCTACTGCAGGCACGGTGAGCGTTACGCTGCTGGATGCAGAATAACGCGAAGCGTGTGCTGCTGTCCGGGCGTGGTTTAAATAGCCTTGGAAGTAGTCCCAGGTAAGTATTCTTCCACAGCCCCACCCGAGTAAAAAGTAGTCCCTTAGGTAAAATAGTCCCTCCTAAGCCTCATTTGGCTTGTGGCTTCTTGCAGCATGGTCTGCATCAGGTAGGTTTGCAGCATGGTCTGCATCAGGTAGGTTTTCTACTATGAGCCTGGCGCCCATGGACTGACTCTATTCTTAGCACCCAAACAGCCCCTAGCTGGGGTTTTTGGGCTTGCTCCAAATGGCATGATGCCTGCTTCTGGGGTTGCTGGGCCTGGTCTGGTTTCCCGGGGACAGGCATCATGACAACACCATCAAACATCCAATATTCTTGCTGGTTGCTACAAGTCACTTCATTCAAGATATCCTTATAAACATACAATGTCACGAAAAGCGGAATTTGTCATCAAAACATTCACAGCAAATGTGCCTCCTGTGAAATCTGTCAAAATCTGGGCGCAGTACCAGCCTGTGGACAGCTGTCAGTAGCTTGCATCAGAAGATTTAAACTTGTGCAACTGAAATCAAATGTCTAAAAACTAATTGACCTGTTATTAAAAGTAACCTAGGTTGTAACTATTTAAATCCCATGGTTTTGAAGATGGAATAAGTGTTCTTGCTGCTTGTTTTGAAAATTGCAAGTTTGTTTTAAACCAAGAAAATAATGTAACAAAATGACATTTATATTAAGACTGCCTCAAAGCCAGCAAACCATTATGATAGCTTCCCCCCATGAAGGCCAGGAAACCACACCTCTGTGAGGATTAGATCAGGGGAGGAGATCTTGGGCTGCAGGGGAAGAGGACAATGGACTTCCTCTGGCTGAAAGGATATGCAGAGTGTGAAGAGTCATAAACGGCCTCACCCAGAAGGAAGGGGGCGGAGATTGCTTCTGAGCTACCAGAAGGAGAAGGAGGTGGGGACAGACAACCATGTGTTGATTCGCAAAGGACAAAAACCACATTTCTAAAAAGACTGATAATTTACTGTGTAAAATTGTGAAAAATATGTAGACCCTGGACTTGTGATCCTAATTTTTGGCTGCACATTTTAAGAGGCGCCAGAACTCTGTGCTATGTTCTGGGAAGTAACAGTGGAAATTATGGTTTTTCACCAAATGTAATTATGTCAAAAGCATGAAACTTCACACGCTTATGCCCCTATACAATGTGCACATTTGTGGAAATTTGCTCCGAAATTGGACCATGTGTTCCATCAACAAAGGGTGGAATTCTGTCAAAAGCAGACTCAAGATCCTACAGCGACGGGGCTTGGAAGAGTATCTGCTCCACAAAATATGTGATCTAGATATGTTATTGTTATAAAGGTTGGACAGTTGTAAATATGTATTGTACTAAAAGTAGATTTCATGTTCAAAAGGCAAGGGGAGGATTCTCTGACTCATAAACCCACATCATCATGGTGATAACCTGTTTTCTTCTCCAATCAAGGGGGAGAAGAAATTCTAACCTATAGCCTGACTAGGGGGTGCGCTTAGGATAATTCAGCACACACACCCCTTTACCATATGCATAAATAAAGAAAGCTGAGGACATAGAGAGACACACAGATTCACCCACTATCCTGATCCTGGCGAAGCACCCTGAAGCAGATCCATCCATATTCCTTGCTCCTGACTCCAGAAACTTGGCAAGCAGAAAGGCCCATTCCATTAGTTGAACCATTTTCCACTAGGCCTTGAATTTCAAGAACCAGAAAGAATTCCCCAAAACTAAAGGGGAAAACAAGAAACGGCTGGGTTGTGCTGTAACTGCTTTCCTGCTAAAAGAATTATTACCAGAACCAAAAGATCCAATCCAGTTGTGCTGTGACCATATAGCTGTGACCAGAGCCATTGCAGACCCAGTCCAGTCCGGTGTGCCCAGCAGAATTCCTGTCCAGAAATCTTGACGGACCAGAATTCCTGACGGTTCTGTTCAAAACATATATAGTGAGTATCCATAGTATAGGACTGTGTCACTAGCCTATGTACTGTCCATAGTAATCCCTGTTTAAACCCATCCTCTCTTATATTCAGAAATGCATTATTAGAAATATTTTTGAATTGCCTGAACTCTCTATATTATCCCTACTATCTCTGAACTCTCTATATTATCCCTACTATCTCCTTCGGTACTAGTATTGTTAAATGTCTTTGTGCTTATATATTTCATCTGAAGAAGGCAAGCTCCTCGGCAGGCAGTCGCCCGGATCCAGTGGCACCCTGGTCCAGTGGCTGTGCTTCCGTGTTGTATTTGCTTCTTCATAGTAATCCCCTAGTGTAAAGAAATTCTGTTTGTCTTTTGAAAGCGCATCCCTGTTTTCTCATTCTTGCGCCTATCTCAGAAAAACAACCTCCACTAAAATGTCCATAACTTCCTCAAATGTGCTAGAAACAAAATTTAAACATCTGCTTGTAGCTAACATTCTCAGCTTTCCATAGAACCAAAAACCGCATTCCAAATCCTTATAGTTCTCCCACGATCGTGATTACCGCGCACAGACAAGTTTGCCGCACATTTTCGTTTTGGCAAAATATTGCACGTGGAAAACAGTTTTTGATTGCACCCGACGTCAATTGTACGTTTGCACATTGCTTACTAGTGTCAAGTCATTGCTAGTGTTTGTCTGCAACTACATAAAGCGGCTCCCATTAGAATTTAAACAATTTCAGTGATTCAAACCATATTTAGTGTTTTACCCAATGCATTCTTCCGATAACTTTAAAACCATTTTTACAGTTTGCCAATAAATTCTGTTTCACTCCTGTGTTTGCTGGGGGGAAATTGGGATTGACATTTTGTTTGAATTCTGCATTCCTGAAAACTGTTCTCTCTCCTCCTATCTCTTTACATTGCTTGTTGGGGGGCTGAGGGGTGTGCAGGGAGAAATAGTAACGACATTGATATTTGATTTGAACACACCCAAAAGTATTCTTTCAGCGCTGAATTGTTTTGCTCACTATTACTCCTTGTGATTAAAGAGATTGCTTAGTGTTACCTCACCCCATTTGTGATTACTGTATAACCATTAAACATAGTGTGATTATATTGTGAAATATATAAATAAATATTTTAACTTTGCAAAACAGCCTGATTCCTGGTTCAGTTTGACCGGGGGGGCGGGGAGGGTCCAAAAGAAGGGCACGATATAAGTGGTACAACGTTCAGAATAAAATAAATTATAGTCACAAAATAAATAAGGATTTCAGTTGTGCATTACATGCTAGGCATTGACTTAGGTGAAGTGCCGGATTGAAATCAATTATACGAAATTTCTGAATTAGACATAGCACTTGTGACAGTCTTATACAGCGTGCTAACTGACAGGGTACATAAACCTTGTTGGGCTACCACACTGTGTTACACTGTAAAAACACCCTTCAATAGAAACGCTCTAAGGAGTTGGCCTGTTTTGCCAAAATAAAATAACTCCTGTAATCCAGAAAGGAAATTAATATTTCCAGAATGGCGACCCCATTAGAAATTAATATGGCAAAAGAACACCTACTCCACAAATTAGTTGTCAGGGGTGAATGGACAGAGCAGGATCAGAATGTTTGGCTGCAGGAAATCAAAGAACACGCCACTGCCACAGGATTAGATACATGGCAGGATCAGGATCCATTACACATGGCACTTAGTGAATTGTACATGGCCCCTAAGGTAAAAGAAGAGCAAAGTAAAATTGCCAAAATAGCGGCATATCGGTACCTCCACATTGGAGCAATACAGGAAAAAGATGCCGAAAACCTAGATCTGGCAAACAGGCAAGTACAATCATTAGAAAAAAAAAAAACTAATTTGGACTCTGCAGAACAAAGGCTACAAAAGTACCAAGAATCAGAGAATGAAACCAGACAGTTCCTGATGAAAGTAAAGGGAGATCTGGATATACTGCAGCAAGAGAAGGTAGAGCAGGATACCAAAGTACTGGCACTGAAAAAAGAGTGTCAGGAAAGTTTGGACTCTCTACTACGGAGCAAACAAAAGCTGGAGCAGCAAGTGAGCTATAATAGGGCCTGCACAGGGCAGACAGTCACCCTGGAAAATCAGATTGATGAGATAAAAGAAGAAAATACAAATTCATTCTCAAAGACCTTGACTCTCAGACTGAATTTGATGAAAAGCGCCCTTCAGGGATTGGGTGAGTTCCAAACAGACTATCAAAAACTGTTAGAGAACACCAGGAGGATGGAAGATGCTCTAGTAAAGAATGTCCAGGCCAGTAAGTAGAAGACTCAGCAGGTAAACCTCCTGCAGCAAAAAATTGCCTCATACTCCAAAATTATACAGGAAGCACAGAGAGACAATGAGGCTCTCTGTGAGAAAAATGACAGGTTCCATAGACAGGTAGCTATGCAGAGAAACAAATACAGACTAGTAAGGCCTTGATGGAAGAACAAATGGGTCAGGTTCTTGCATATCAACAGGGAGTAGGGGCTGAGAGAGATGAGGTCCGCTGGGAGAGGGAAACACTTGAGCATAACCTCAGAAACCCTGACACCAGAGACTTTCATCTCTTCAACTCCATGGACTCTGCCACCCCCATGTCCACTGGCTCACATAAGCCAAGGACCACAGGGATGGCAGACTTCAACCTGAGTGGAAACATTGTGCTCATAGGCAAGCGCTTCCCAGAAATGGATGGGCAAGCATCTGTGTATGGGTTCCCAAGTGCTAGGGCCATATTCTCTGATCAGGGAGACTACAATGAGGGGAGAGTCAGAGAAATGGATCCTCAGAAATACCACTTGCCCAGAGATAAAACATTAACATTTAGTGGGGAATTCCATGAGGGTAGTACATTAAGTGTATTAGGGAGAGTATATTAAAAACCTCTTCCCAGCTAGGACAGTGGGGGGGTACTCAGCCAATCCTGGGAGCAAGGAAGAGTCAGAAGACTCTTCTGAGGACCACAGGACCCATGAAACTCGGCCCCCACATTCTGCCAGCCATTTCCAAGCTCACAGAATCCGGGAGAGCCTAGAAGACCAGACAGGCACCTCTGGTAACAGTGCCTCTGAGTCAGAGAATGAGTCGACCAGGGTGACCCGAATAAAGAAAACCAATAAAGTCAATAGGGCCTTGCTCAAGGATCCCCTGAAACAAATAAAAGCCATTAGGAGTGTCATCACGCCCTATCACAAGATTGCAAAATATTCGGTTTGGGAGCACGTTGAGCTATTTAAACAGATGATGGACACTTTCCATCTGAAGTACAGCCAAAGCTGCATTCAGTATGTGAAGTGGACATTTTCTCCTGAGTACTCCAGCTTCTTTGCGGGGCTGGAGGAACAGAATCATTCCAGATGGTCCACCTATAGGGTGGCCATCCTGAAACATTTTTCCGTTCACAGGAATCCTCAAGAGGCTCGCATGGCAGCCTATAACTTACAATGTGGGGAAGACCAGGCTCCACAAGTATTCGTTCAGGAGTTGGAACGCTCCTTTGCGCAGACCACTAGAAGGGTGCGCACTGAGAGCAAAGAATTTGTAAACACTTTCTTTCATGCTCTCCCTAAGTATATTATGACCCAGCTAGTGAGGGACTTTCACGAGAAAAGATCACTTGACTGGGTCATCGAACAAGCAACGCGCATCTATGAGGTGCAGAAGCCATTGGAAAACGAAAATAATCCCAAAAGCCCCAAAACAACTAACACCCCTGCTGCCGCTAAAGTGGCGGAGGTGAAGGAGTTGAGTGGCCTCAACAACTCACCTCCTCCTTCTTGGAGACTTCAACATCCATCTGGATGCCTCCTGTCCCCCCTCTGAACTCTTTTGCAACCTCTGCGACTCTCTTTCACTCACCATTCTCCCCTCTGGCCCGACTCACTCTGTAGGGCACACTCTCGATGTTCTGATCTCTTCAGACCTTCTCCTCTCTGTCCCTCTCTCCACTCCTCTCTCCTGGAGTGACCACTTTCTCCTATCCTCCCACCTCACCCTCCCTACCCTGCAGGCCAAGCCACCTCTGTCACTGCCACCCACCTTTTCGGTCACCCGACTCATGAAGCGCGTGTCAGTTGAGACTTTCGCTGCCACCTTCTCACCCCTTCCTCCCCCCTTGCTGACTCTCACCCTGACACGGCCCTCACCACGCTCCACTCTGCTATATCTGATACTCTTGATATCCTTTCCCCTGTCATGAGAATCGGCCTGAAGCCCAAAGCCAAGAGCAACTCCTGGTACGACTCAGACCTCCTCACCCTAAAACGCAAGTGTAGGGTTGCCGAGAGGAAATGTCGTGCTTCAAGTTCATCCTCTGACAAACTGGCCTGCCGCTGGCTGCAAAGGCAATACCGGCTCTCCATCCTCACCAAGAAGAGAGCTCATATCCAAGCCCGCGTCTCTGCGGCATCTAACAACTTGGCTGAACTCTTTAAAATCTGCAAGGAACTGGCCAATCCTGCGGCAGTCTCTACCTCTCCTGTCCCTTCCCAGGCCCTCTGCACGGCACTGGCTTCTCACTTCATTTCTAAAACTCAGGACATCCTGTCCTCACTCTCCTTCTCTCATCCCCCTCCCGCTATTCTCTGCTCTTCCTCTGGCCCTTCTGCAGCCACCCCTCCTCCCTGCTTCTCTACCTTTCCCCTTTTCTCTCCAGACGAGGTTTCTAGACAAGTCCGATCTATGAAAGTCTTGTTGAAACAGGTTCACCCCTGTTCCTCCAAAACTAACAAGGACCACATCGACTCCCTGGCTCCTGCCCTGGAGGATTTCTGCAATCACTCCTTCACCACTGGAGTCTTCACTTCCCCCCGAAGCACTCCCTTGTGCACCCTCATCTTAAGAAACCCTCTGCCGACCCTTCCAACCTGGCTAACTATCGCTCAATCTCCATAACTCCCTTCCTGGGCAAGCTCCTGGAGAAGAGAAACTGGCCATCACCCAGCTCAATCTTCACACTGAATCTGTTGGTTGTCTTCATGACCATCAGTCTGGCTTCAGATCTGCCAGAAGCACGGAAACTGCTCTCCTGAACTTCTGTGAAGACCTGCTCTCCAACCTCGACTCTAACACTCCTTGCGTTCTTATCCTGCTTGATCTCTCTTCTGCCTTTGACACTCTCAACCATGCCATCCTGCTCAACTGTCTCCATGATAACCTGGGTATCACTGGTCAGGCTCTGGCGTGGCTGACTTCTTTCCTCTCCGACAGACCCTCCCAGGTCCAACTTGGGTCCTTCCTCTCCGACATCTTTTTCTCTACCTGTGGTGTCTCCCAGGAATCTAACCTCTCTCCCTGGCTGGTCAACCAATACTTGGCACTCCTTGGCCACTGCATTGCCGCTCTCTTCCCAACTTTCAGTGCTATGCAGATGATACCCAGCTCATTTTCAGGCTACCCTCGGCCTCCTCCTCCTCCTCTCCTTCCCTCATCTCTGACTGTCTGTCTGCCATCCAGGAATGGTGTTCCGCCAACAACCTCTGCCTTAATGCCAGTAAGACTGAGATTCTACTCATTGGCACACCCACTCCCTCCTTCCCTGCAGCTCTCTGGCCGGCCTCTCTTGGCCCTCCTCCCACTCCCACCTGCAAGGTAAAAAACCACAGGGTCATCTTCGACGCTGCACTCTCCTTCTCCCCTCGCATCTCTGATGTCTCTAATAAGTCACACTACCAGCTGCACCACTTTAGAGATATTCTTCCTTTCCTCTCCTTCCCCCAGAAGCTCACTGTCTCCAGAGCCCTGGTCCTCTCCAAGCTGGACTACTGTAACAGCCTCTATCTAAATCTTCCTGCCTCCACTCTCCGCCCTCTGCAACTTAGCCAGAACAGGACTGCGAGACTTGTCCTTGGCCTCAAGCCCAGGGATCATATCTCTCCAGGAATGAAATCTTTGCACTGGCTCCCAGTGGCTGCGAGGATTAAATTCAAAAGCCTCTGTATTGTACACAAGGCCTAATGAGGTCTGGGGTCGAAATACCTTCAACTCTCTCTTCCTAAATATCTTCCTTCTCGAGCTCTTCGCTCATCTGCCTCCAACTCCCTCAGGGTCAGTCGCTTCTCCAAGCAACGAGTTGGTGGCAGAAACCATCTCTTTGGCAGGGGCCTCTCTCTGGAACAGCCTTCCTGCCTCCCTGAAACTCGAGGAGAACCATCTACGGTTCCAGAAACACCTCAAAACCTTCCTCTTTGCTTCTGCTTTCTCTCCTCCCCTCCCTAGCTGAATTCCGACTAAATTGCACTGGTTACCTGGCCACCCTTTCTAAACTATGGCCCAGGCCCTGTCTACTGCACTTGGGTACCGTGTTGTCTGTATCCCTTCAGTCCCCCTTCCAGCACTTATGTCTGCTCTTCCTTGCACTTGCCACCAGCTGGCTGTTTTATGTGTTTATTTATCCTATTTATTCCACTTTCCCCTCTCCCTTCCCCCCGCGCAATTTTCATTTCCCCACTTCCCATGCACTTGCGCGATCTGAATGACACCTGGCCTAGTAGGATAGTTGTCTGTCCTCCCCTTGTTCCCCCCCTTGCCTCGTTGCGCCTTGAAACACTTGTGTATAGGCGCGTTATAAAAGCCATATCATATCATATCAAGGTTGCCCCCATTTTAGATTTGGAGATGGGGGGGGCCTAAAAACCTGCCCACACAGAATCAAAACAACCCCAAACCCAGAAAGCCCTTGGGCCAATCTCAAACAGGAGCCAGGGAGGCAACCCTACAAATGGAACCCCTTTCTCCCCTTACTATATTAGCTCATGCTACAAGGGGAATAGACCCATCCTGGGTTATGTGTGGACTCCTCCAACCCAAGGGGGGGGGGGGGAATCCAACCAGACAGCAGGAAACCCAGGGAACTTCCCTCCTAACTTCCCCTAGGAGGGCAATAATCACCGAAATACTGGACAAAATGTCTTTCCTAGGTACCGTAGAATTTCATCCCCCAGAACAATCCATCCTTCTTTCCCCACTTTCATGAGCCCAGCCAGCAAAATCCAGGAGAGGGAGGCCAAGGGTGGAGGGGTACCCACACTTTCCTAACCCGGGGTATTTTGTGAGAAGGGATAGCTACCCTTCCCGGGATTAGCCCAGGGGAGACATGAGGACCCCGTACCAGCCAGAGCGGGTATCCCAACTAGATCGCCAGGTCCAGAACATGGCACAGGATCTGGGTCGCATGTTGAGGGCTCAACAGAACCCTCATATGAGCATGGCGGTTCAGAATTCCTCAAATCCAGGATCTGGTGTCCCAGAGCAATGATGGGGGAAGAACCCTGACAACCCATCGGTTCCCAGGGAGGAGGCACAAGGGGAAGGGGGGTGTAAAGCCTTGGAGGAAGCTTCCTTCCCCACTTGTGAAAGCCCCTGGATACCCAGGAACTGGAACCAAAATCTCCTGCCCCCGAAAGTCTGCAACCCAAAGAACAGAGGGGGGTAGGAGAAATAAAGAGCCCAAAATGACCCATTTTGAGGAGGAGGTACACATCTTCCTGTTTGAAGGAGAGGGATCCTCAGAGGATCCTGGGGAAAGGATCTTCTCCTTCAGAGATGGGGGAACTCCTCACCAAAGAAAAATGGGTCCCACAGGATCCAAATCCAGACTGGGTAGATGTGGGGACTGAGTTAGCACCGCCCATCATAAAACCCCAGAATTATCAGCATGAAAATCCCCTGGTTCAAACCCATCCTGTTGACTGCCTCCAAAAAGTGGGGGGGGGGGCAGAATAAGAACCAGGGTTCTTCCAGATTCACAAGACCCCAAACAGAATCCTGCTCAAATCACCATTCTGTCAGTATCCAAAACCAAGAAACTAACCCACGAGTTGTCCAACAATGTGCATTATCTTTGCCCCCTTGAGGAAAAGGAGGGAATATTCTATGCCACCGGTCCAAATACAGGGGAAATGTACAATTTTGGCACTGGTGGACACTGGATCCCAAGCTACCCTTCTGTCAAAAAGGGCCTTTGATCAAATGAATTCGGGAAGGGGAGAGAAATACCAAATTCCTCTCACCCCTTTTCCTGGAGAACTTCAGAACTTCGATGTGAAGGAAATTCCTGTCGAGGGGACTGCGGATTTGGACATTAAAATTGGGCGACACAAGGTGAAGCACCCGGTCATAGTTGTGACTCCAGAGGGCACACCTTGTTTACTAGGGAATGACATCCTGCGTAGATTGTCACCCCTCATAGATTGTGTAAACAAGGTCCTCTGGACCGGGACTAACCGGCCAATAAAATTGAAACAGAGTGTCAACCAGGTTAGTTTAAATGGAACATTCCACGTGGTTGAACAAAAACCTGACCAAATAGAATTTCACTTCCAGAATAATCAAATCCCAGACGTGACAGTAATTGCAGTAGGACAACTAACTGGTGATGGGGAGTCCTCTCTATTTCTGAACATACACCTTCCTTCCAGTCTAAGGTGGCATTCCGCACTGGAAGGAAACACTCTGAAATACTTTACAAATTCACAATCAGAAAATCCCACTCCTATAGTGCAGAAAGATGAGAAATCAGCTCAAAGCTTGGCTGATATTCAGAAAATTGGAGATAAGTTGTTCATCCCAATTTAGTTAAATGAAGGGAAAGACTTTGTTCTCACCTGAGTATGTGTGAACAATGGTAAGAGCTTCATGAGCGAAGCCATGTTCCGCAAACTCAAAAAAGAACCAGCCATTCCCACATTTAAACTGATAGACACATGGGAAATGGACCTGGAAACACCCAATTCCAAACATCTCCTGCTTAGCAGGTGTATGCTCAAAACTTCCATAGGCAGCAAGAGCATAGTCCATAATTGTTGGGTTGTGCGAGATGTCCCTGCTGCATTTTACTTAGGCAGTGACATTCTCAATCGCTTTGCCATTAGTTTGGACCTAAAACACTTCAAAGCTTGGTCCCAATTAGCGTGTAATCCCATGGACTTTGATGATCCAGAGAAAGAATTAAGGTCAGCTCAACTGCTGCCTTATGCAGTTGAAATTGAGATTGGAGAGGAAGTCACCATCCCAGAACGGACCCGACAATTCTCACTGGAAGTAAAAATTAAAAGAGGACAGAAACAGAAAAACCCTGACACCTATATTCATCTGAATGCTCATTTCCAACAGCAGGTGTTGGGGGTAAACCCAACACCACTAGTCAACATAGAACATGACACCATTCCAATAGAGGTGGATAACAGCGACTTAAAGAGTTTCACTCTAGCCGCAGGCACCATTAATGGAATGGCGGTTGATGACCGACATTTTTCCATAGATTTAGGTAATTAACTGTTAGGACCAATACCCAAGAACTGTTTTGACAGTGATAGCGATGATGACACAACACCAGAAAGGATTTTCACCCGACATGGGGGGAATTTCCTGGTTTACACTTCCTGCCCTTATGGTAAGGAAGATGTGACGTGTGACTTCAGGAGGGATGAGGTGATCTTTCAAGTGCGCGAGGACTGCCTTCCCCACCTGAAGCCACCAGTCCAAATCAGCACTTTGACCAGGGACTTCTAAACCCAGCTGGAGGAGGCTGCTTAGATAGCAAAACCCGAAGTCTTTCCAGGTTTCAGGCAGATGGTTGAAGAGAGAGTCAACCTAGCTGATGCCTGTGAGACTCTGGAGCAAAAGCAACAACTGAAACAAGTTTTCTTAGATTTCAAGATCTCTTTGAGGTGGACTCATATGACTGTGGTCGCACAGAAATCCACACAACAACAATTCCCACAGACCCTGGCATGACCCCAGTGTTTGTGAAGCAATATCGCTTGCCTCTTGCATCAATGGAGTCCCTTACTAAAATAATTAAAACCTTGAGTCCCGTGGGATCATTTGTCCAGTCCACAGCACCTTCAATAATCGGTGCTGGGGATTTTGAAACCAAATGGCCAGTGGAGACTCTGTGCTGACCTAAGGGAGCTCAATAAACGGGTCCATACTTCCCGATGTCCTCTTCCGAGCATTGACCAAGGGCTGGCCCAGATCCAGGGGTCAAAGGTATTCACTGCCATTGACCTGACCAATGGGTACTCATCTGTACCTGTCAGTAGGGAGGACCAATACAAGCTGGCTTTCACCTTCGGGGGGCAGCAGTACACATGGACCCGAACTCCCTTCGGATAGATCTACTCTGGCAATGAATTTAACATTTTTCTACACAAGGCCATGCCCGACCTGGGTGAAAGGGGTAACTTGCCTATGTAGATGATGTTTTGATCAAAAGCTCGACTGTGGAGGAATACATAGGGGGGATACGTTACATTCTGACACAGTTGAGGGCTGCCGAAGCAAAACTCTCCTTTCAAAAGGCACAGTGGTGCAGAGCCCGTGTCAATTTCTTGGGGCATGAGATTACTCCTCAGGTTCTCTGTCCCCAGGAAAAGAAAGTGGAAGCACTCCAGAAAATAAAATACCCCACAACTCTTCGGGAACTAAGGAGCCTTCTTGGACTAACTAATTCCAGCAGAAAGTTGATTGAGGATTACGCAGAGATCACAAGACCCCTGATCCATCTTTTGAAGGGGGGGTCAAGTGGGAGTGGGGTCCAGAACAAGCCGAGGCAGTAAGACAACTCAAAAGAAGCCTCTCACAAGCACCTTGCTCTTCACTAAAGTAATTTCCTATGCGAGTAAGAATTTATCCTCTGTGGAGGAAAAATTCAATGATTGTGAGAAGGCACCCCTGGCAACGGTGTGGACATTGAAGAATTACTGCCTGTTCATCCAGGGGGAACACATCATAGTGGAGACTGCACACCAACATTTGCAATATCTTTGGAGTGACAGAATCCGGGCCGGAAATGTGAGTAATTCCCAAATTACTTCCTGGATTCTGTCAATGCAAGGCTTTCGTGTAGAGGTCAGATATGGCCAAAACAAGAAGAGTCCCCTCACGCAAGGTCTGGCTGACTTGCATGATTGTGCCAGAGAAAACTGTCTTGAGGACGAAAGTCTTAAAATCAAGGACAATATGGAGGCATACCTTAATTCCCCACACAAGGTCTATGAAGAAGACCAGTGTGAGGGAATGCCCACTGTCTATGTGGATGGATGCTCCTACTATATTGACAACAATGGGTAAAAATAACTTGTAGCCGGTGTATGGGAATGCATGGGTGAATAATGCCCCAGAACCCTCCGCTGGGTACAAAATCGGTCCACGTAGTAGTTAAGTGGCAGAGTTGATGGCTGTGCATCAAGCCTTCCTCACTGTGTCCAACATCAACTCCATGAACTGGTCATAATCACAGATTCGGATTATGTACGGAACAGGTTCGTGGAGCACCTGGTTAACTGGAAAACCAGAGGCATCCTATGTGCTAATAACAAACCATTGAAACATGGGAAATTAATCCAAAATATTGATGATCGGTCACCTCGAATGGGATGACCATCTACTAGAAAAAGATCAAGGGTCATTCTAAAGTAGAGGGACCAGACAAAACTGGAAATGACCTAGCTGATCAACTGGCCAAAACCGGAGCCATCCAAGGGGATCTACTTGAGATCGAGTCCCTGTTGGAGGAAATCCAGGTCACTGCTATAACTAGGTCCCAGACAAATGCTCACAATTAACTCTCAACTGCACAATGGAGTAAGGAGACCCCAGATGCTGATTTGATTACGGCTCAAAAATGGGATCCAATAATTGGTACGTTTTATCAACACATAGCAGACCCTGAGAACTTTCCCCTGACGGATACCGTTTACATAGGCAAAGAGGACCCCAGAGTGTTGATGAAACGTCCAAAAATGTTCTGAATCCAAGACGGGTTGTTGGTAAGGAGGTCCATAGCTGGCAAATGACCAATGGGTGGTCTCTACCTCATTCCAAAGCCTGATGCTAAGTCACACCCATGATGCGGCCACAGCCGGTCATTGGGGGTTTCATACGACACTAGAAATCTTGAGAGAGGTTGCACTCTGGCCACACATGGGGCAGGACCTCAACCAATACTTGAAGGGGTGTCTTGTGTGTGCACAATTTCAGTCAACATCACTCACACAACATGCTCCCCTCCAAAAGAGGGGGATGACACTGCCTTGGTCAGATTTAAAAGTCCATTTTACCAGGCCCGTGATTCGCTCCTCTAGGGGGAACAAGTACATGTTGACCGTGACATGTTTGTTTACTAAATGGGTGGAATGTCTCCCGGCACCAAACTGCAAGGCAGAAACAGCCGCTGCCCTGATGATCAACCATATCTTCTCACGTTTTGGACTACACCAAAGGATTGAGTCAGACCAAGGTAGTCACTTCGCTAGCGAACTGATGACAAAGATGTGGGAGATACTTTGGGTCAAAAGGAAACTTCACATTGTCTACCGGCAGCCTCTAGTGGTGGAGTTGAGAGATACAACAAGACAATTGTAAGCATATTAAAAAAGTTTGTGGCGGATTCTGGGCCAAGTTGGGACATTCGACTACCCCTTGTCCTGATGGCCATCAGATCTACCCCTTCTTCGGCAACAAAAATGTCACTGTTTGTGCTGATGACTAGACAAAGGATGGTTCTTCCCCAACATCTGCTCTACAGAACCCAAGAGCAGACCTTGATAAATGCCTCCACAACTCACAAGTATGTTGAGAATCTGAGAAAACACCTTCAACATGCTTTTGCCTATGCTCAGCAAGAATCTAGAAAAATCTGCAGACAACATGAAGACCCACTATTACCTTAAGACAACTAGAAAAGAATACCAAGTAGGAGACTGGGTCTACTTGTACAATTTCCAAAGGAACCAGGCCAAACAGCGCACATTTCTAAATTTCTTCCTAGCTGGTAGGGACCTTTTGAAATTGTAGACAGAATCTCACCAGTCGCCTACAAAATCCGTATCCCCAAAGGTAGTTTGGCAGAGGGGGAAGATAAGTGGGTCCACATCAACCAGCTGAAGAGTTGCCTTCCTAGGCACACTCTGCAGCAACTAGAGGAGCCATCTGGAAACTCAGAGGGGGAAATTCAAGATCCCTAGAAAATTACAACTATTAAAAACCATTCCACCTGTTAAAATCAGTAGTAATTACAGGCAGGAAAGATTGTCAATTGTATGTCTAATGTATGCATCTGCCCCACTACATGAATAGTGGTGGGGAAATGTACGTAACCTTGTTCTGTTCTGTCATCCTAGTACTGAAAACATGGATTCTAAGAATCAAGGAGGACTACTCAGGGACCAGGAGGAAAGACCCAAGCGTACCGGAGTACCGCTCCATACTCCCATTCGGAACCGGCGAGGAGAACCTGTCAATCCAGCACTGATGGGAGAAGCAGACGAATGTTTCCACTTGGACCAAAAAGAAAGAATGACATCCCAATCTCCCGACTTCCCCTTGACGGGCATTCAAATTTCAAGTCATGAGGGGGGGCTTTGTGCGATGTATTAACCCACTTACGCTCTGCCCTGCGGCATCACTGTGTGCTGATAGTGCCAGAATTATCAAAATGACCGCAAAACCCCTATGCGCGTCAAAACCTATGGAAATTGTGCTTTGCAACACAAAAAGATGGCTGCCAAATCTACCATGCATGTTGTCAGTGGTGAAAAGCAGTGCTTGCTGAAAGAAATACAGAATTTGCTCTTAAATCCTTTTTCTTAGTTGCTGAAACTGCAGAATCCCAGCACAAAACACCATCAAACATCCAATATTCTTGATGGGTGCTACAAGCCACTTCATTCAAGATATGATTATGAACAAACAATGTCATGAAAACCGGAATTTGTCATCAAAACATTCACAGCAAATGTGCCTGCCTGTGAAATCTATCAAAATCTCAGCACAGTACCAGCGGCCGCTTGTGGACAGACGTCAGTAACTTGCATCAGAAGATTTAAACTTTTGCAACTGAAATCAAATGTCTGAAAACTAAGTGACCTGTTATTAAGAGTAACCTAGGTTGTATTTATTTAAATCCCATGGTTTAGAAGCTGGAAGAAGTGTTCTAGCTGCTTGTTTTGAAAATTTGTTTTAAACCAAGAAAATAATGTAACAAATGACATTTAAATTAAGGCTGCCTCAAAGCCACCAAACCAGTATGATAGCTTCCCCCCATGAAGGCCAGGAAACCACACCTACGTGAGGATTAGATCAGGGGAGGAGATCTTGAGCTGCAGGGGAAGAGGACAATGCACTTCCTCTGGCTGAAAGGATATGCAGAGTGTGAAGAGTCCTAAACAGTCTCTCCCACAAGGAAGGGGGCAGAGATTGCTTCTGAGCTGCCAGAAGGCGGAGGAGGCGGAGACAGACAACCATTTGTTGATTCACAAGGACAAAAAGCACATTTCTAAAAAGACTGATCATTTACTGTGTACAATTGTGAAAAATATGTACACCCCGGACATGTGAACCTAATTTTTGGCCGCACATTTTAAGAGGCGCCATAACTCTGTGCTATGTTCTGGGAAGTAACAGCGGAAAGTATGGTTTTACACCAAATGTAATTATGTCAAAAGCATGAAACTTCACACGCTTATGCTCCTATACAATGTGCACATTTGTGGAAATTTGCTCCAAAATTGGACCATGTGTTCCGGCCAAAAAAGGGCAGAATTCTGTCAAAAGCAGACCCAAGATCCTACAGCGAAGGGGCTTGGAAGAGTATCTGCTCCACAAAATATGTGATCTAGATATGTTATTGTTATAAAGGTTGCACAATTGTAAATATGTATTGTACTAAATGTAGATTTTATGTTCAAAAGGCAAGGAGAGGATTCTCTGACTCATAAACCCACATCATCATGGTGACATCCTGTTTTCTTCTCCAATCAAGGGGGAGAAGAGATTCTAACCTATAGCCTGCCTAGGGGGTGCTCTTAGGATAATTCAGCACGCACACCCCTTTACCATATGCATAAATAGAGAAAGCTGAGGACATAGAGAGACACACAGATTCACCTACTATCCTGATCCTGGCGAAGCACCCTGAAGCAGATTCATCCACATTCCTTGCTCCTGACTCCAGAAACTTGGCAAGCAGAAAGGCCCATTCCATTAGTTGAACCATTTTCAACTAGGCCTTGAATTTCAAGAACCAGAAAGAATTCCCCAAAACCAAAGGGGAAAAAAAGAAACAGCTGGGCTGTGCTGTAACTGCTTTCCTGCTAAAAGAATTATTACCAGAACCAAAAGATCCAATCCAGTTGTGCTGTGACCAGATAGCTGTGACCAGAGCCATTGCAGACCCAGTCCAGTCCGGTGTGCCCAGCAGAATTCCTGTCCAGAAATCCTGATGGACCAAAATTCCTGATGGTTCTGTTCAAAACATATATAGTGAGTATCCATAGTATAGGACCGTCTCACTAGTATATGTACCATCCATAGTAATCCCTGTTTTAAACCCATCCTCTCTTATATTCAGAACTGCATTGTTAGAAATATGTTTGAATTGCATGAACTCTCCATATTATCCCTACTATCTCCTTCGGTACTTGTATTGTTAAACATCTTTGCACTCAATTATTTCATCTGAAGAAGGCAAGCTCCTTGGCAGGCATTCGCCCAGATCCAGCGGCACCCTGGTCCAGTGGCTGTGCTTCCGTGTGGTATTTGCTTCTTGATAGTCATCCCCTAGTGTAAAGAAATCCCGTTTGTCTTTTGAAAGCGCATCCCTGTTTTCTCATTCTTGCGCCTATCTCAGAAAAACGACCTCCACTAAAATGTCCATAACTTCCTCAAATTTTATGCTAGAAACAAAACTTAAATGTCTGCTTGCAGCTAACATTCTCAGCTTTCCATAGAAACTGAATTCCCTATTGTTCTCCTGCGATCATGATTACCTTGCGCGGTAAAGTTTGCCGCAAATTTTCATTTTGGCAAAATATTACACGTGGAAAACATTTTTTGATTGCACCCAACCTCAATTTTGAGTTTACACATTGATTATTAGTGTAAAATCATTGCTAGTGTTTGTCTGCCACTACATAAAGCGGCTCCCATTAGAATTTAAACAATTTTAGTGATTTAAACCATATTTAGTGTTTTACCCAATCCATTCTTCCGATAACTTTAAAACCATTTTTACAGTTTGTCAATCAATTCTGTTTCTCTCTTGTGTTTGCTGGGGGGAAATTGGGATTGACATTTTGTTTGAATTCTGCATTCCAGAAACCTGTTCTCTCTCCTCCTATCTCTTTATATTGCTTGATGGGGGGCTGAGGGGTGTGCAAGGGGAAATAGTAACCACATTGATATTTGATTTGAACACAGCCAAAGTACACTTTCTGTGCTGAATTGTTTTGCTCACCATTACTCCTTGTGATTAAAGAGATTGCTTAGTGTTACCTCACCCCATTGGTGATTATTGTATAACCATTAAACATAGTGTGATTATATTGTGAAATACATAAATAAATATTTTAACTTTGCAAACCAGCCTGATACCTGGTTCAGTGTGACAGGGGGTAAGGGGGGAGTTCCAAAAGAGGGGCGTGATATAAGTGGTACATCGTTTAGAATAAAAGAACTTTCAGACACAAAATACATAAGGATTGATTTCAGTTGTGCATTACACGCTAGGCATTGACTTAGGTGAAGTGCCGGATTGAAATCACTTACATCCTCTCCTCAAAAATTCATCTGCTGACCCGGCCTGCCCGGCTAACTACCACCCTATCCCCATTACCCCTTTCCTAGGCAAACTCCAAGAGAAACTAGGCATCTCCCAACTGATTCAACACACTGAATCCGTTGGTAGTCTCCACGATCAATAGCCTGGCTTCATAGCAGCCAGATGTGCAGAAACTGCTCTCTGGAACACCCGTGATGACTTGCTCTCAAATCTCGATTCCAACTATACATCCGTTCTTATCCTTCTGAATCTTTCCTCTGCTGTCAACATGGTCAATCATGCCACCCTGACAAATCGCTGCATTAAACCCTTGCCATCAAGGGCCTGGCACTGAAGTGGTTGACCTCATTCCTCTCTAACAACCTTCCCAGGTTAAATTTGGCCCTTTTCTCTCTCCTATCACACTCTACACTGCGGCATCCCTCAAGACTATAACCTTTCTCTGTTGCTCTTCAACATTTACCTTACCCTTCTGGCCCACATGATCTCCTCAGTCTCTCCTCACTTTTAGTGTTATGTGTACGACATGCAGCTCTCCTTCAAGCTTGTGACTGTCTTTTTTTAATACTGCCCTCCACTGCCTCTTCTTCCTCCTCTCTCATCCCTGCCTGTCTGACTGCTATTCAGGCATGTTGTGCTGCCTATCTCTGCCTTAATGCCAGTAAGACTGAGATCCTTCTCATTGGACCCCAACTATCTCCCTCCCTCCCACTCTCTGGCTGCCCTCTATGGGTCCCTCCCCTTACCCTCTTATGAGGCAAAAAACCTTGGAGTCATCTTTGACTCCTCTTTCTCTTCCTCTCCTCACATTGATGATCTGACCAAGAAGACCTACTATCAGCTGCACCAACTCAGAAGCATTCTCCTTTTCCTCACCTTCCCCCAGAAACTCAGTTTTTCCAGAGCTCTGGTCCTCTCTAGGCTGGACCAGGGACGTAATTTCATTAAAATGCCAGTGGTAGTGGAAGTGACATCACACAACCCTTGGCCATTGATGAAATCACCAGAAGTGATTAATTTTCACCCCACCCCTCAAGTGACATCATGGGAAGCGATGGAACATGACCTTTCACCCCTTGACAAAACAGGAAGTGCCATTGTTTCTAAGTACACTACGAAAAATATGGTTCTGATATCACTGTAAAGTGATATGGATTTCATACAAGAATGGATCACCAAATGTATCATTAATATCAGTGCGTGTAGGCCCATATTACCATATCACTGTGAATGCAAGCAGACGTCGAAGACCAAACAATAATGATGTGTTATTATATAGCACTTACACGTAGGCCATTCATGTAGCACAAATATACATACAATATCACCCAACCTGTGTTGGTACTCATTTATCAACCTCAGCAGAATGAAAGGCTGAGTTAACCTTGCCGGGAGTGGAACCTGCAACCTGCAGGTCACACATACATTGCAACAGTGAGCACTCAACCCACTGAGTTACCTTAAAGCCTATAGCTATCAGAAAACCAGCCACTCCAGAAACAATGAGCTACATGCTGCTGGCCACAGTCCAGGAGCCTGAATTTAATAAAATGTAAACTTTTTTCTTTTTTAGGGATAGAAAGGGAGACCACAGAAGAAGCAAGGGAGACCCCTAAATAATGTCCCTTGGCTGGACAACTGTGACAGCCTCTTCCTCAATCTTACTTTATACTCCTTCTCCCCCTTCAACTAATCCAGAATAGGACTGCAAGACTTATCCTTGGCCTCAAGCCCAGGGACAGCATCTCTCCAGCCCTAGAATCTCTCCACTATCCTTCTAGAATGGTGTTCCTTCCTTCTCAGGCTTGAGCTGGATCTCCTTAAGTTCTGGAAGCTCCTCAAGACCATCCTTTTCTCTTCTTCCTTCCCTCTCGCCCTCCACCTGCTAACACCCCGTCTGCTGCAGTGACTGGCTGCCTGGTTTCCCTTTGAGTTCTACAGGGCACCAGGTGCCCTGGCCAGTCCACCACCTTCCTCACACTTAGCATGTGGACCCTCACTCCCTGCACCCCATGTAATCCCTGGCACTTTCCTACCTGGCCTCCCCTTAGCACTTGCCTAGCCCCTGTTGCCCTCTCCCCCACTCCTCCACTCTCCCCTATCACCTGCACTCTCTCCTCTTTGCTCTGCATTCCCTGTCCCACCCTGGCACTTCACATCCATCCCACCCTTGCACTTCCTGTTACTGCACATGCACAAGTTGAATGTCACAAGGCCCAGTAGGACCTTTTTTTAATCTCTTGCCCCCTCCCCACCCCCCTTGTTTGTCTTGTGGCACCTTAAAACACTATATGTTGTATTTGCCTTACAAATATCCAATAAATAAAATAAATGAATACAATAAATAAAAAGTATGATACCCAATTGTATGTAGCAGTACTAATGATCATGTTTCCTAAAGGAAGATATAGATACTCTGTGCTATAAATGTCTGGCAATCAGGTTGTCCATCTTTATTGCTAAGTCTGATATATTCCAGGTAACAATTGCATTTAATAATTACATTTCTAGGATAGACTTTGTATCAGGGTACATCGAACCCTTGCCAGTTGAGGGGAGATAACATCAATCATCCTTATTTGCGAGGTACGATAGATAGGCATATGTAGAGAAGTAGGGAGTATAGAGTTGTGGGAAAGTGTAGGGATCAGGGTTGGTAGGGTTATTGGGGAACCCCCATTAAAAGAAATAAGATGATGTAAATTATCAAAAAGTTAATTTACCTGTCGTCCGGAACCACACAGAGCCTTTTATGGGAGGGACCCAAATTTATATATTCTGGATATCCTGGATTTCATTAATGCCGAAGACCATGCTAGTAATAAGTAGGCCCATTAAGTGGGCATTAAGGTGAGAAATACATTGCAACAAAACCTTTGAAATTCAAGAAAAAGACGTTATTTGCAGGGATGTTAAGGTGAGAATTTAACACAACAAAACCCCTGAAATTCAGCTAAAGCCACCGGACGGTAAGGTGAGAACGCAATGCAACAAAACCCCTGAAATTCAGCTAAAGTCACCTTAACGTCGCACCCCCTGTTGCGCAGCATTTTACTACAATGATGGCATCGCAAATCACAACACTAATGACATCACTAATTACATGTTGTTTGAGAACCCTGATGACAATACAAATCGCATCACTGATGACTCCACAACAATAATTACATTGTATATAACTGATTACATCAATAATAGAATTAGACATAAAATCATTTATAAGTTAGCTGATGAAAGCTTGGATTACCTTAATAAAAATGTAGGCCATGGACTTGGCCATCACAAATGCTGGGGTCAATGGCCAGCACCAAGGGCAATAGCTGGTGGTCGGTTAGTTTTAAAAAATACAACTGTGCATGGGTAAAAGCCATGCCTAGTTGCCATCACTGTTTTAAAATATACAGTGGGCAACGTTGAAAGCTGAAGTATAATATACAGTCAGGACGGCCAATGGCCGTGGCCACTGGCTAGCATTGTGTTGAAGAACATGTCTAGTGGCTGATTTTTGTATATAATATACAGTGGGCATGGCCAAAGGCCATTGCTTTTTGCATTTTATTGTTTTAAAATATACAGTGGACATGGCCAAAAGATGTACAAACTTTTCAAGGTCAAAGGCCATGGCTAGCTATCTATTTATATGTTAGAATATATAGTGGGAACAGACAAAGATTGTAGCCACTAGCCAGTAGTGTGCTAAGGTCCATGGCTAAGGCCTTATCAGTGTATATAATGTACAGTGGACACGGTTGAAAGCTATATCCACTGGTAAAGGCCACAAACCATGGTTGGTAGCTTGTTAGTGTTTTAAAATATTCAGTGCAAATGGGTGAAGGCTGTGAACACTGTCCATAGCTGCAGGCCATGACTACATTTGTGTGTTAAAAAATATTTGGCCATGCACACTGACCATGGCTGAAGGCCATGCTTAATTCCAGTTACTGTTGTAATGCAATTAGTGATGTCATCAATGATGTGATCTGTGATGTCATCATTGTGGTCACAGGCTGCACAACAGCAGGTGCAAAGTTAAGGTGACTTTAGCTAAATATATATATATATATATGTATATATATATATATATATGCATACATATATATACATATATATGTATTCAGTGAAAAAACGTTGTTAAAAGGACGTTATGGTTAAGTTGCGCTACTAAAAACCTATGAAATTCAGTAAAAAAACGTTGTTAATGGGACATTATGGTTAAGTTGTGCTACTAAAAACCTATGAAATTCAGTGAAAAAACTTTGTTAAAGGGACGTTATGGTTCAAAGTAAAACCGAAAAACCCCTGAAATTCGGCAGTTATGGTAACATAAGCAACCATAACTCGCACCACTGTGCACTGCTAACACTAACACCCAGGACATCAAAGATGACATCACAAATGTCATTGATGACATCACTGATGACATCACATGTGCATTTACTTTTCATAAAAACTCTGTACAAGGGATTCTTATAATGCTGACCAAAAACTGTCAAGGATCATTGGGATAAATATCATGAGCTAATTAGTGCATTAAGCAATGCATTGATATAAATAGCATTCTATTATGAAGTTCTATCCAGTATATTAAGCTACTCATGCAGAAACATAAGCAGTGTGTGCAGCATACATGATGAAGGTGCCATATTCATAATCTTGCCATGTTGAATACTGAAATGATAACTGCTTTCTTATTAGAGTTTTGCGTACTGTGAAACATGTAATAAGTAGATAATAAAACCCACTTAATACATAATTATTACAGACAAAACACAAAGAGACAACAACACATACAAATATGAGTATATACAGGGACAGTGAAGTAAACAAAAAAGCAGAAGTAGTAGCAGAAAGAGTTCATAACCTAACTGATTGTCTTTATGCAGAGAAACTATTGCTCTGTTTCAAAGCTGCTACTTACCATATGTATGTGTATCACATGATGTGACTGCACCCAAAGGAAAGGAGAGTGAGTATAATGTATACAAATATGAGCATATACAGGGAAGGTAGAGTAATAAAAATAAAACTATGAGAAAGTGCTGATAACCCTAATGATTATTTCATGCACAGAAAGGATTGCTCTCTTTCAAGCCTGTGTCTTCCGCTATGTATATGTTTCATATGATGTGACTTGACCCTAAGTCTACAAATATAGTACCTTTTCAATTTTTACTTCCTGACTGTTACTGAAGAAAACTATGTGGCTTCGATATGTCAGTAAAGGATAAAAAGGGAGAGCCAGCCATGTGATGTCATCAGTGATGTCATCAATGACATTTGTGATGTCATCTTTGATGTCCTGGGTGTTAGTGTTAGCAGTGCACGGTGGCGCGAGTTATGGTTGCTTATATTACCATAACTGCCGAATTTCAGGGGTTTTTCGGTTTTACTTTGAACCATAACGTCCCTTTAACAAAGTTTTTTCACCGAATTTCATAGGTTTTTAGTAGCGCAACTTAACCATAACGTCCCTTTAACAAAGTTTTTTTACTGAATTTCATAGGTTTTTAGTAGCGCAACTTAACCATAACGTCCCTTTAACAAAGTTTTTTCACTGAATTTCATAGGTTTTTAGTAGCACAACTTAACCATAAAATCCCTGACTTCATATACATGCAACATAGAACATACTAACCCCCTCGTAGTGATTTTCATGTTCGCGGACTACCGCCATGTCTGCGGACATATCGAAAATCTGAGCGTGGTGAATGTAAATTTAAATAGTGTGCCCTATTTCCCCTTTGAAGTTGGCTCTGAAAAGAGACATTTTTTTTGATTTTTTACAGATGCTTGACAGACACCTGTTATTTTGTATTTTTTTTCTTGTTTTTTTTTCTTACTTTACTCCTAAAATCTTCACATAACCTTCTCCAAAGCAGCCCTTACATTCCAAAATAGAAAGGCATTTCCCGTAAAAGATAAAGAAATGCCATCTTCTTTAAAAATTAACAGCATTACTGGCATCAATATTCTCATTATTACAGAAGAGCATACCAGCTCTAAGCATGAAGGCACACATGCCTCGGTTGATGACACACCTAGCAATGTTTTGCTGAGGACAAAAAACGGAACTATTGCCCCATATTGCCCTAGGTAGTAATCGAGAAAAAATTACTTTCGCATTTGGAAGGATCTTCATTACGGCTTGAACCAAGCGTTCCAAATCAGTCAACAAAGTAGGGACACTGACGTTGCCCAAATGGAAAGCACCATAGTGCAAAACTACCACATGCAGACTGTTCATCGTGGCCATATCCTCACAAACTTGTACAATTCCCTGTACATTGCAATCAGGCACAGTGCTCCACACCACCTCCACTCTTTTCACATCAATGTTCTTTGCAACATGCCTGCATTGAGCGTACTGTTGTAAACCATACACAAACATATCTCCAAGCACCAACACCCTGACTTTCTCTACTTCTGCCATCTTCACCACACACAGTCTTTTTCAACACAAATCCACAACCTCGACATCTGATTGGCTGATCCGTACAGTCTTCTTTCCATGTTGGATTTCCTGGAAAAACCCGGATGTAGCACGCCCTGTCCACGAACAGCTGCAGTGTCCGCGGACGGCGTCCACTTTACTCTCTGTGCCATTCCCTCATTGCATACAGCTTAGCAATCACACAATACGAATAACTTCCTCAGAACACCCCCATTTTGTGAATTTTCGAACATTTCAGGACAATTATCATTTCGTTATTCAACATATTAACATTACAAATATTATACTTTCATCTTGTAATCTGCACACAATGCTATGTTTCTCCATTAGTAGCTCAGTATACTAGATAGAATCCCATAATACAATGCTATTTGTATCAATGCGACGTTCAAAGCACTAATAACGGTATGATATTTATTGCAATATCCTTGAAACTTTTTTCGCAACATTATAATAAAAATCCCTAGTACACAAATTCCATGAAAAGTACATACACATGTGATGTCATCAGTGATTTCATCAATGACATTTGCGATGTCATCTTTGATGTCCTGGGTGTTAGTCTTAGCAGTGCACAGTGGTGGCGCGAGTTATTTTTCATAGCTTACCATAACTTGCAATTTTCAGGGGTCTTTCGGCTGTACTTAGAACCATAACTTCCCTTAAACAAACTTTTTTTAATATCACGCAAACAATATACAAACATGGCGTGCAAAAACCAACTTCTCACAGATGGCTTTACAAAGAATGTTGCAAAGTAAGAATTTATGCTCGTTCACAGTGAAGGTCAGCTGCTTCCATTTTTTTCTCTGGCCCCAGAGAGGCTCACAAAGCAGACTATAAGGCTGTATTGTGTTTGACCTTGACAGACAGAGATTGTGATGAAAGACTTCTCTTCAAGGAGTGTTGCTAAAACGTAAGAGAAGATAAGGATGACATTTCTGAAAAAAAAACACTTTTATATATTATATCACTATGCGAAAGATCGTTCGCACACGCAGAGTCATATTTTGGGACTGCACTACTTGTAGACAATGGAAATTGCAATTGTACTGTAAGTAACCCTTTAGATTATTTTATACCAAATATAATTACAATAGCGTAGCATTAAAGACCGCTCAAGTTGAACTTGTTCGTTGAAAGTGGCATAATGTTTTCTACCGCGCACTATCACCGCCGAATTGATCCCCTGTCGTTTAGAGGGCTCTAAAAAAGGCAGACGACACATGGTGTGTTAATAGAAATAATTTAACCGGTCTATAGGCGGTCAAGTGCTCTCCTCGCTGTGCCACTTCACTGTAGCCTGTCAAGTGGCACAGCGAGTACAACGCTCGCTTTGACATCCGTGCACAGCTTGCTAATGCAAGTTTGAATCCCGGCAAGGCCAAACTCAGCCTTTCATCCTTCCGTGGTCGATAAATGAGCACCACACACCGTGGTTAATAATAAGCACCGCTTAGATACCTCACGGTTCTTAGCGCTTTATGAATGGGAAAATATTATTATTTTATTATTAACATACTCTGTTGCACTATCTTCGATAGCAAATAGTTTCACGCCCTAATAAATAAAATGATGATTTTTAATGAAGATCTGCTGGTGAGACTAATTTATGTTTTTTAAAACAGGTATGTGGCCCCATTTTGCCTATGTCACGATTTACAGACTCCAGCGGTGGGGTCTTCAACTGCCAGGTGCAGGTCCAAATTTGCAACTTCATGACCCTCACCATTTTATGGGACACTCGCCAAGGACCAATATGCCCTTACGCAGTACTAGCGGCTACAAACAACATACCAACCAATAGGGTGGTCTAATGGCTCGTTGTTGGAGCAACCTTCCGATTATCAGAGCGACCATTTACTGCTTTTATCATAAACCAACAGCCTATCTACCGCAAAGGAACAACACGTGGCTCAAAATAAACATTTGCTGATCAACAGCAGAGACAATAGCAAATCGCTGAATATTCACTAAACATTTCATGTGAAATAAAGTACTTTACCAAATGTACAATCCTGATGTTTACTTTTAAACCACAGTTTCATATTCCGAATTGTGGCGCACTGAGTTGTAAGCTGATCTAACACCCTCTGTACCGCAAAGGAACATCGCGTGCCTCAACATGAACTTTTGCGGATCGACAACAAAGACAAATGCAAATTGCTGAATATTCTCTAAACATTTGATGTCAAATAAATGTACTTTACAAAATTTACAATCTTGCTGTTTGCTTTTAAATCACTGTTTCATATTCCGAATTGTGGTGCGCTGTGTTGTGACATAATATGTGTTGTCTTCCGGGTTCTGTGTAAAGTCACTTAGGACTGCAGAGGACTGGGCGTGTTTGATGACGCACCCTGTAACGTCACGGAGAGAGGCGGGGAATATGAATTCTTTGATAATATCAGGCTTAGGGGGGAGATATGATTTAGTGTCGCAAAAGCAAGTCAGCCAGGTCAATAGCGCCAGTCATAGGATTATCACATAATGTTGGAGCACACCAGCCGGATGTATTGTTTCTTTAGTGGACAAAAAGTCGGTTGACGCCCATAGGAAATTGTACTATTAGCGGACAAAAGGAGTGATCTTAAAACACTTTCACCCTCACAACGAACAATACAAACAACGTTCTCAGAACACCCCCATTTTGTGTAATTGCAACCATTTCGGGACACCGCGAGTGTTCTTAGAACACATTCAACTAGACAGATTAGAATACGGACAGCGTCCTGAGGACACCCCCAGTTTATGTATTTACGAACAATTAAGTACACTGCGAGTGTTCATAGCTCATTTTTACCTTCCTTGCGAACAAAAATGACACATACTCCGTCCTCTAAACACCCCACCATTTAGTTTATTTACAAAATGTCAGAACAGCTGTGTTCTCCGTGGACAAATCGAACGCAACAAAACGTCTAGCACATAAAAACTCCCCCACCCTCCCCAAACACTCTTACACACCAACACACGGCACTAAATACAATTTTTTATCCACGTTTCACAGCGCTGTACGCGGTCGACGGCGAATACAAGATGGCGGGCGCCACAGAAAATCTAACGCACTCCATGCCCCTCGTCGTCCAATCAGCGAACACGTTGCATGTCCGCGGACATGACGCAAGGCCATGGGCCAATCGTGCTGCTGTCCGCGGAGCGAACAGGGAAGTCCGTCCGCGAAGCGAACACAGATATCACTAATTTTTTTGCCTTACGTTTTGGTCATTTTATAAAAAACTACTGGACGGATTTACACCAAATTTGCAAAAGCACGCTTTCGGGACCAATCCCCCACTCCTGCCTCAAATTTGGTGTAAATCCGTCCAGCGGTTTGGCCTGTGGCCGTGCGCAAAGTTTTTTCCCATTATGTCTATGGGAAAAAAAAAAAAGTTTTGGGACCCCCCCCCTATAACTTTGCCCTCCCTGGACGAATCCTCACCAAACTTTGCAAAAAAATTCAGAGTGACCCAAATACTTTTTTTGCAAAGTATGGTGAGCTTTCGTCCAGGAAGAGCGAAGTTATAAGCCGCCCAAAAAGTGCTCTTCCTATGGAAACACCAACTTAACCATAACTACATGGCCACTACCGTGGCCATGTAATTAATATATATATTTATATATATACATATATATATATATGTTTCTTTCATCTTTTCATCTTCTAACAAATGGTCAATAAAATAAATGCCTGGCTTTTTGACACGATCATAAACAGGCTCGTCAAGTGTTCTCATCTGCATACTATTGTACAGGCACCCTTCATGGGAATGCCTCTGCCATCTGCAAAGGTGTTGCTGTAAATCATTTTTGATCGAAATTGACAACCCTTTCCTTCAAATAAATACAAATACATTGATTGGGGTGTCCGCAAATGCTTATTGGTCACTCTGATGGTTTCCTTGTTCTGGCTAGGTTTGGCGCCTTGTTCCATTCTGGCTCCTTGCTCCATTCTGGCGCCTTGTTCCATTGTGTCGTGCTATCCTGTCTGAGTGCCTGGCCTCTCTCTGGTGGGTGCTACCTCCCATCTCCTCTCATTTCGCATCACTCGACTGCATCTCAGCCTTAATAAAATACCAAAAAGACAAACAAACAAGAAAACTAATACATGAATAAACAGCAATGAAATACTACTTAATTTACGTGTTTCAATGGAAATGCCTCTATCATAATCCCCAAAGTACCAGCTGTTTTATTTTTTTTATTTTATTGTTTGGCTCAATGCATATCCAGTACATTATGCAGTAGTTTATTTCACCTGAAGGCATTATTCAGAAATTGCAACCGGTAAAATTGCGATTGAAATAATTCAACTCGAATTCTATGTATTTGTTGTAAAAAGCGACATTAATGTGGCCTGACTAGCATCTCTAACTGCACGCCAGTAGCACTGATGTTGAGATTGCAGAAGCCTGGCAACAATTCCTGATCATTTCCATATAATTACATGTCCACCTCATGGCAAGTCAAGCTTTAAATGGCGCCCAGAAAGGGCGCTGCGTCTTTACCAGGGAAATCATATTTTGTTTTAATGGGGCAGGCTGCCAGGCAAGAGGAAGTGCGGCTGAAGCGGGCGCTTTTCACTGCGACTGCTCGGCTCTAAGCGGCTGCTTCATCTACTGTGACAAGCAAATAGGATGTGGCAGGAAAAATGCAATAAATAACATACACAAATAAACACACCATTAGGTAACATTTTCTGAAGAATTGAGAAATGCAGATGATCCTTCCCGCTTGTGAATACCAGTGACAAAGACTGTACTTTGGTCTCATTACATAAGCTGTTGAATTTGAAAGATTTAAACAAAGGTGCAGGTCATTGGTCATGTGAAGGTGACATGAGCATATAACTTTCCAATTGCACTATATGCAGTTTACAAATCAAAGCGAAGTCAACCAAGTTCCTTACTAGTCTGCTATAAACCTGCTATATAGAACATAATTGTTTAATAATATCACAGATTTAAACAGTGCTTCAAAAGATTTTTCCCTATTCCTACGTCTGTGGTAGGTGGTAAATAACCAACTATTTTGATACTATGCAAGTTATCAAACAGAGAAAGATAAGGGATTGTGATAGTCCTGCTTGCCGTCTTTAACAAGTGATAGTGGACTGCTTGTCGGTAGCAGGGATTTTGTTTGGCAGTCTACATACACCCATGTCCTCAATGTGGTCTAAATACACTAAATGACACTTTTATGTTTAAAATGCAAACACATTATGAGTGGGAATCTAATGGTACAGTTAGAGCCTAGGGTACTTTGAAAGTACTAGATCGGTCTAAGAACCCAACTCACTGGGCCTCATTACCAGTTTGGCAGTATTTGAGTGCTACATCAACTGAATACCACCAAACAGAATTACTGTTACCGCTCGCACCTTTACTCTGGGATTACGAGTGGTGGGAGAGTGGTGTAAGTCACAATTATTACCGTTACCATCACTTTATCTCACGCATTTACTCTGGGATTATGAGTGGTGGAAGGGTGGTGTAAATCACGATTATTACCATTACCATCACTTGATCTCACGCATTTACTCTGGGATTGTGAGTGGTGGAAGGGTGGTGTAAATCACGATTATTACCGTTACCATCACTTGATCTCACGCATTTACTGCGGGATTACGAGTGCTAGTAGGGTGGTGTAAAACACAGTTTCTGGAGAGCATAGGACCTACAGTGATGTTGGTGGAATTACCATCAACAGTAATTCCGCCAATGAGTTTCCGCCGATTTTTCACATTTGTGGTGTTAAGGCAGAGCAATTTCCTCCAACTTTTTGCTGGAGGTTTATCCTCCACCTTAACACCAAACTCATATTATGGTGTTGTGGTAAAGTGGTGGTACTGGATTTACTGATGCATTACTGCTGTTTGTATCACACCGCCATATTTGTAATGTCTCTTTGCCTAAGCTGCTTGAGGTGAAACAATCACTTTTTAGGTAACGTTTGCAGGCATGAATGCCTTTTTGATGGACTAGATGCAAGTTTAAGTATATCATTCATGCCTGTTGAGTGATTTGTGGAGTTACGCATTTCGCCTTGCTGCTACCTGAAAGCACTTGCCAGTCCGTTGCATGGAGTCAAGCTGGAAGCTTGTCTATCTTATTGATGAGTCATTTTGAGGACCTGATTGGCCTGTGGGTTCATTTGTCTGGGATGAAAGAGGAGCAACAGCTGGGAGTTGATCAGCTGAAGAAGGGATAGTCATGTGCAGTTGCTGTGGCAGATAAGATATGCTTTGGTTGCTTTGCCTGCAACAACTAGGAGGACTTAGTTATTGCGACTTGACATGATTTAAAGTGCATTATTGAGGGATATTTTTAAAAAAGCATTGTTATAAACATCACTTTTCATACATTTTCAACCTATACTTGGAGTTTTTTTCTAGGACCAGTTTATATAGTATCGGCTCACTCAACTACAATGTTGAGGCAAGGCATGTTTGTCACAACTCTTTTGAGGACAAGGATAATCTTCTCTAGCAGGGTCATCCACAGAAACATGGTTCCCAAGTTACGTGTAGGGCTGCCCGTACAACCACAGACGACACACATTCCTTCCATAAATATTAATGCAGGTAATCCATATGAAGGCTAACACCAACACAAATCCTCGGATTAGAATGAATGATTACTATATTTTTGCGACAAAATTAATGAACAAGTCCAACGGAAATGGGGACAATGTGAGATTGCAATTGTAAAGTGGAATGGCGTAGTTGAATACAATCACAAAGGGAATGATGCCATTCTTGAAAATATATTACAAGTCAGATGAGTTCCATGGACAGGAGCTAAGCCACTTCCCTTTATATTGTCAGTTGGAAAACAATAGGTTAAAATTGAGATCCAGAACATTGCTCTCAATGACGGCCAAGACTGCTGTAAACACAAGGTTGTAGAGATCGGACTGTGGTAGGCCCTGTATGGCATATGTATAGTTAACATCTGGCATGCCATTAATTAGAAGGCCTTGCAAAGATATTATTCCAGGCAGGAGAGAAAGGTTTTGGTAAAGGAGTGCGCCCGTATGACACAACTAAACTAAAGGCGTCAAGAAGGTGTAACAGGTGGAAACATTTGAGTATAGAAATATATGGAGCTACCAAATGCCCTCCTACTCAAAGCCAGCATTAAGAACATAAAACAATGTCAGACAATTCAAAACAATGCCACAAGAACAATAACGGGCTAAGCTAAAAGAGAACACATTTCAGGTGAGAGGAGGGACCTCCATTGGCTTGCCATAGAAGACCAAATACTATTCAAATCCTTAACACTAGTCCACCGCTGTCTCTACGGAAAGGCACCTGAATATCTAAAGAAGCAATTCTTCTGGTATGAGCCAAACCGTAACCTGAGATCTGGTAACAAAGGACACCTATGTGTACATTCCACTAGAAGAACAAATGGCTTAGGTAGATCTTTTGTTATTAAGGCTACCATCAAATGGAACAAATTGCCCCTGAAATTAAAAACCAAAACAAATTACCTAGCCTTTTGGAAGAAATTTAAGACACAGCTCTTCAAATAAAATCCAAATCCCAAGTGTAGGCCTCAAACTCTAACCTTCATCTCTGTTGTCCTGTCACTAAGTCCTTCGTTTTATCGTAAGCACTCTGATGCCTCCGGGTTGCAGCGCTATATAAATAAACAAACTATGCACCTGGCATATATACAAGGGAATATAATATGACACATTTTAACATATGACGGTTCACTCGCAGTGCAGCACAGATGATTGCGGACGGAACTGCCCTTGGATTGCTACTGGCACACCTTCATGTTACCAGAACATGCATGCAACTCGAGTTACTTTATAAAATAATACAGAATGGAAAGTGAAGAGAAACTAAGGTGCTCCTGGTTAGCTGTGTGACAAGGATATCCAACAAGGACCCGCCCTGATTCATGGAATTATATGTGTGTAAAACGGGGATTTTCATGCCTTTCTGCCTGCAAATCCCCATTCGTCAAACAGGGATTTGCAGGCAGAATGGCTAGAACCCCAGAGCTCTACAACATCTTCTTACGCCTATACGTTTTTTATGCACAACCTATAATTTCAGGCCAATGTGGGTAAGTCTGCAGTAATGGGTTGTATCACAGGTAGGAGAGGTGTTAGGTTGTTAAAAATGTATTGTAAGAACATTGACATTTGTTGGGTCAGCAAATTGAATTACCTTGGAGTAAGCTTTTCTACAAAACATCAGAGAGATGGCCATTAATGCAAACAACCAAATTCAAGCAGGTATTGAGAGGTGTAACACGCACCATGAAACTGTATAAGAACCAACCATTAGACACAGTCATGAAAGTGTAGAACAGTAAAGCACTCATGGTTGCTAGCTATGGAGCCTCATTTTGGGGCTTTACTGAGGTGGTAGACCTGCAAGTGGAAGAGGCGACTTTCTAATAAAACTTATTTCCTTGCCCCGATCGGCTTCAGATTTTACTACTCACTAGGAATTAGGTCTTTGCTTTTTAACCAATGACCTTACTATTCTGCATATTCTACACTGGTCACTTTTATGGACGAACCCCAAGGTGGAGTTAACTCACCCCCATTACTGTAACAATGTTGGACAAAAGGGTTGATGATTGCATCCCATGGCTAATCCTCTTGAAGACATATTAGGGGAAAATAGGTTGTCAGAGTTTCCTATTGGCACCATTTAGCCTCGAGCAATCTATGGCTAACCAAGTAAAGGCTAAGATGTTTACTCTTTTTTCCGTGAATGCAGAGAAACGAATGAACTAGTTTCACTGTTTAACCTCTGCCATGCGATAATTACCTCAACTGTTATGCAAAATGACCTATTGTCGACCAATGGCCCTCTTGAACGACACGCACTAGCAAGAGCTAGATTCAAATGCATGCCGCTGAGATCAGTAACAGCAACGTGGCAGTGCATCCAGCTGTAAAACATTGGGCCTCATTACAACTCAGGCGTTAAGGGTTAACGCCACCGTTAACCCTTAACGCCTGATTCTGATTTTAACGCCTGCTTTTAGCAGGCGTTAAAATCCATGGCGCTAACCTGCCATGGTGCTAATTACGCCGCCGTAATTTACGGCGGCGTAATTAGCGCCTTCCCCACTCCCATTATGCCCTATGGGGCAAAAATGGGAATGGGGAAGGGAAAATGGGAAATGGGGATTTAGCGCCCCACTCACCTTGGAATGGGGCGGTAAATCCGCCATCCACCATGGTGTAAACGGAGTTTACACCATGGTGGTAAAGTTGGTGCACTTAGCACCAAGGTTGTAATGAGGCCCATTGTCCTCTGTGTCTGACCCCAGAAGAAGACCTGTTACATTTTATGTTTTTCTGCATGACATATTGTGCCATACACGAAAAGACCTTGAAGATTCTCCCTAGAGAATCTATTATGACTCAGTGTTGCCCTGCATTATTGTTGTTGTTATGGGCAGAGTCTCCAAGTATTCCATAGTGTGTGTTGCAATATGTGAGGCAGGCACTACACAGAAGAAATTGCCTATTAACAATACAATAATCAAATAATTGTGGTTTATCTCATTTGTTTTAGGTAACATTTAAGACTATCACAACACCTGAAGAAGACACACAAAGCTGTATCATTTTTGTTGTCTGTCTGTGAACGGCTGTTTTAACTTTTGATCAGTTTTTAATGTTTGTTGGACATTTGGTGGCCGTTTCAACCTACCTGATTACTACACACTTTAAGAAAACACCAAGGTGAATTTTGAAAGACCCTTTAAAGTTTGAAATGTATTAGCTGTGACCCATTAAGAATCACTTTGTAGCGGAGGATCTTAATTTTAATCCTACATTTATTATTACTCTGTGTGAATTGTGATTAATGTATTTACTTCCTGTTGTATTGCTTTTGCTGCTGCTTTTATGGCTGAACTCTGAATAAGCTTACATTGCACAGCCTACAGTGTCAGCCCTGTAGTTATGGTTAAGTTGCTCAACTCATAGAAATAACACTTTTTGGGTGGCTTGTAACTTTGGTTCCATTTGACGAATCCTCATGAAACTTCACAAAAAAAAATATGGCCTGCACAGAACGATTTTGCAAACTACATTACAAAACAAACACGGCAATTCTCTTATTAAAATCACCAGCACAAAAATTGCCCAGATATGCATCTCTTTTACACACCCATTTTTGCCCTATACCTTATAATGTCCCAAACAACACTACTCATAGGGCCTCATTTGGGGTTGCCGGTAAAACCTGGTGGTAGCTGGCATGTTAGCATCAATCCTGTATTACCGTTACCACCACCTGACACCCTGATGCTACCAAAATATCACAATAAGCATCAGTACTATAGGACTCCTTGGGAATGGTACCCATGAAGCACTGTCACCCTTAGCAATGATGCAGTCCTTCAGTGTAAAGCCTGCTGGTAGTGGCCACAACACCCATCAGGTAAAACGTGCCAGGAGTACAGTGCCCCTACCACTAAACACAGAGTGTGCCGGACCAGAAAAGCTACTGGTAACTTTTTACCAATACACTTAATTGCAGAGTAGCTGAATCGTAATGAGAGCCATAGTCCAATTTTTCTAACAACATACTTAACACACTTTAATAACCCACCTTCATTAACTCTTTTTTTTCCAAACATCTTCTACTGCCTTAATAACAACACATATATCCCTCAACAATTTCTATACAACAATTTACTTCCTTAACATTTCATACCCATATGCATATAAGGTCCTAATTCCAATGCCACACATTTCAAACTCATTCCATTCCAAATCACTACCACACATGAGCACACATAGACATACTTCTTCTAACCTCTTCCATTACACCCAAATAGCCCTCATACCTATGCAGTAAACCATCATAACAACCACTGTTTTCCTCAAAACATCTTAATGTCCCCACTTATTCCATCACACCACTACTTCCTTACTCACAAACCCAACTCTATCCCACCAGTACAGCCTCTGACTCTTACAACCTTCCCAACCACACCTGTCATCCCACTGTGCAATCATGCTCCTAAGCCCATGCATAAACATTTCACAACTTTGAAACTCATCTTTATTTTTTTCCCAACAGGCAAAACACAATGCCTACTAAAAAGCAACTCCAAAGAAAACCAAGAAAAAATCGAACAGATAAAATAAAAACAAGCTATATAGTCACCCTCCTCTAAAACAATTCATAGAAAACATTAAAATAAAGCAGGTAGGAACCTCCCTCAACAAACGTAACCCAGTCACCGCTAAAACAACTAATACCCCACTTGATAAATGTAATAGTAAAAACACATACAAACAAAAACAGACCGAGTAATGACCTTAACACTATATCTATCAATGTTAACGTAGCCACAGTAAAGGAATGCAAACAAATAATTCAACAAAAAAGTGTCCACCAGATAGTTCTTAACAATCTTATAAAGACAGGTAGGAAATCATGATCGACCCTTTAAAACTAGAGCCGAAAATGAATTCCCGAAGCTTTAATTGACAGCATATTTCTACTAAAGAGACGTTTGTTCATATTAATATTAAACAGTACACCAATTATTACATTGCAATCATTGCCCTCTTGTGGAATGCACATTTAGACATACAATACATTGCAGACAATGTCACTGGAGTTTGAAGATATGTCACAGCCTATATCACCAAAGCCGAGAAAGCAAAGCTAAAAGTCCTCTGGGATGACATATCATCTGAAAAAATACTGTCACAAAAATTGTAAAGCTTCAGAATAAAAATGCTCTCCCAAAGAGAATGTAGGTGCTATGAAGCTGCTGACCATTTAACAGGTACAGCCTTATATGGCAAATCCGTCACATTGTCTGGCTAAACCTTGGTCCAGCGTCATCCCGAAAAGAGTATTGAAATGCAACCAATAATCACAAATAATCCTTACAGCCAGGACATTTTAAAAAACTATTTAATTGACATATACTTCCCAAACAGAAATTCTAGTTTGGAAAACGTGTCTGTACGAGACAACCCAAACCTACTCCTACAAAAACAATGTGACACCAGATGACACAACTGGCAAATATTCAGTATCAACTTGTGAAAGAAGCCTGGTAAAAGCTACGCAACCCAGCATAATAAATCTTATAACATTATCATCTGGTGTCATATTATCATTTAAATCTCTGCAACCTGCAGAACCTTATTGCATGGCCCTACTACAACCTTTTAAACCTTGGAGGAAAGAAGAATTATTAGCTGACCATGACTTGACTCATTTGAAGCTGCATTCAAAGCAAATGAAAGCATTATAACAAATGTCAATTTCAAACAATACAAACCAATGTTGGACAATGAACACCAACAGGAGGAAGACATTTAAGCTATACTAGATCTAGATGAAGACACTCCAGAAATAGTGGTAATGCAATGGCAGATTGTATTTGGAGCAGTGTTTGGTGTCTTATAGTAGTGGTTGTAAAAGAACAATAGTTTATGTGTTAATTGTTTGCACAGTGCAAAGTGACTTGTTAGCAATGGACATTCACTTTGTACTGTGCAAAAAATGGGATGAATCGGGCTATTTGGAAGTATGGATGTATGTGAGAGAAGGTGGAGAATGGTATGTAATGAGAAAAGTTAGAAAGTTGGATGGTTATATGGAATGAGAAATGGAAAATGGTGTGCATTTAAAAGTGTTTTTTAGGAAAATTTTACTGAAAGTAAAAAAAAATGCATATGTGCATTTACCACAACAGTGTGTCTAAGTGTTTTGTAAAAGAAAGGAAAAGCTGATGTGAAAGATTTGTAGAACATTTTTAAGTGACACTTGGAGTGTGGTACTTTAATATGTTGGCAGTGCACATACACAACTGCCATTTAATGTTACCAGGTGCAAAGTGCTGTCATATAAGAAATTTGATGGAGTAGTTAAAAAGAGAATATGCTTATTGAAATCATGGGACATTTCACAGTAGTTTCTGGTGCAGGTGGCTGTGATTAACAGGAGACATGTACACACAGAGTTCAAGTGTACATCTGAAGTGTTGAACTGAGATGAATGATTAGGTGTAGAGTTGTTGGATGTGATTGGTGGATGGATGTGTGACTGTTTGAAAGCAGCTATTGAGGGAGTGTTACAAACCTGAAAGTAATAAGGGTAGAAGGGCTGTCCTGTGCTAAGAGGTCCGTGGACACTGCGTTGGTCCGTGGACAACAGATGTGCCATCAGGGTCCTAAAATGTAAACAGAGAGATTTCTTGGAGCCCTATTTATAAAGATCAACATAATTATTCTTTACATACATGAATGTGTGTGAGCTGTGACATGTTGTAACAAAGATACTTTCCTCCAATTCAAAGATGTTTAATTGCAATTTGCCACATTGCACAACTTAATAAATAATTTTAGCATTTACAGGTCACGACATAGGAGCAATCCTATCCTGAGTGCGTGTAGTAGCCATTTACATTCTTGGGACTATGAGATCCGGGGAGCAAATAAATTGCTCAGGTATGACCCGCGGATCATTAATAATAGCCTTTGTGATGAGTATGCTTTATTCAGGCTATGTGGCCACCTCACACGGAAAAGCCTTGCAGAATACAGAGCCCTGATAATGGCTGCCAGAAGTAATGATGGACAGGGCTTTCTGAAATTGTGTGAGCCTGGTTCAGTCACATAATCTTTAATTGGGTGTCTCTTGTTCCGATTGGGAAAAACACATTGTGGACACCATTAGGTGACTTGGAATCACCAACGGTCCCAAGCCTGACATTACTGATCAGTGGAACTATTGTGGTGATGTGAATGAACGTGTAGAAATGATTTAATCTTGAAATAATTCTCATGACCCCAGGACGGATGGCCTTAGTAATGTTTTGCTGAAAAGTAATCCCTTATGGTGGACACAAGTACTGCACATTCCTTTTATGGTCATTAGTCTGGGGGGTCCCCTTCCATCTACTCGGGCTGAAAGCATCATCATCCTGTTTATAAAAAGGTCTCCCGTTCCATCCCTAAGAATTACTGCATCTTGGCGATGCTGGATGTTCCTTCAAAAATATGTGCATGTGTGCTCTTGATGGAATTAAATTGCAATGCTACGACTGCCAACATCATAGCGTACAATCAAACAGGGTCCCATAAGGGAGTGGGGACATATGATAACTTATTGGTGTTGATACCTCTAGTAGAATACACCTGGCAAAACTCACAGCAAACTGTGTATACAGAGTATGTTGATTTTAGCTGTGTTTGATGCTGTAAGGCGTTATCTGCTGTGGTACAAATTACTCAATGGGGAATACCACTTGGCCTACTCAAAGTGATCCTACTGCTCCAACCAAACTCCAAGGTCAAATCCAGAATGGTGAGGTCACAAAAGCAATGTCCACCTACAATGGTCTAAATCAAGGGTTGCATTCTAGCCCCTAACCTGTAAAATGTACATCTTGAGGACCTCAACAATAATATAACCACACCAGCCATTTGTCTGCCTAGATTGAGCTTTTCAGTGGCTAGTCAATGCAAATGACCTGGTAGTGCTTGACTGCACGCCACAAGGCTTGTAACATCAGTTCAACTGTTTAGAAGACTATTCTAGGAAGAACGGCTTGACCAAAAACATTTTATGTTTTTTATGGTTCAGGTTATGGTTTTTAATCTTCGCCCCAGCTCTAACAAATTTGAAAATGCATGGTGGCTTGGGACTGATAGAAATTAAGTTGTCAGCACCTATGATTTTCTAGGGGTGACTATTAACAACACCTTGTTATGGAAAAGGTTGAGAGCAATGCGCTCCTACATCTAGGGCAATACATATTTTTGCAAAGAAGCACTGTGGTTATACCTTGAGCACTGTCTTTCAGGCTTACAAAGTTAAAATCTCTTTGATACCCCTGTATGGCAATGATGTTTGGTCAATACCTTGCAAATATTGGGCTCCAGGATGTGTTTAGATAGTAACGGCAGAGGGTGTCACCTATGTGAGGAAAGGGACCAGAAGCTAAACACTTGATGTTAAAATGCAAAAGCTTCGATTTGATGTGCAGGTCCACGCTGAGGGCCATTGGTCATCCAACTATAACCTGAGCACTTTTGCACTACATTCTTTAAGTGAAATGATGTAATAATGTATCATCTGATTAAGATGTGACTCTGTATTAAATGTATGTTGGACACGCTGACAAGTTAATATTCCATGCTCAGTCTGGCAAATCTGATAATGTATGCAATGGTGGCTAGGATGATATGCTATTGTTGTACGTGTTGTACTTGCTTGACTAAGCCACACATAGGGCCTCATTCCGAGTGAGGCGGTAAGGGATAACGGGCACCAGTAAGGACTCTGACCAGGCGTTATGGACGGGACCCGTTAAGGGAAATCAGAGCTAATAACGGTACCGCAAATTGCGGTACCGTTATTAGCTAGTTCCCGCCTCCCATTGAGCCCTATGGGGGCTCAGATGGGAATGGGGAATGTTTTTTTCAATGGGGACTTACCCGTCCCTCAACGGTCGGACTACACCGGTAAGTCCCCATTGAAAGAGACCGGTGCCGGTACCATTATTGGAGGCAGTCATGGCGCAAATAGCGCCATGACTACCTCCGATCTCGGAATGAGGCCCATAGTATTTACACTCTGTTAATAAATGTCTTGCCCTAACCTGTATATGTATGTAAAGATTTCATGAAAAATTGTGAATATTAGTATTTTCCTAAATTGTATAAGTAGGCACGTTTGTGCATTGGTTTTATCTATGTATACAAAACTTTTTTTTACAAAATACACAAATTGGCTGGATTATATTGAATCAAAAATAAATAAATAAATAAATGCATAGATAAATAGAATGTGCTCAGCACTCCCCTCTCATGCTAGCCATGACATTAGTGGCTGAATGTTGATGGCTTATAGGTTTGGACTACTTAAAACCTGCTGGTTTTTCTCTGGGCAGCCCAAACTCCTGGGTTGCATCCTTTCGTCACACCTCTTCTGCATGAGACCAAAAGGAACTCCAGACATTCTTCAGCATTGATGGGTATTCTCACGGAGGTTTTGTTTCGGTTTCTGCAGACAGAATGCTAAGGACCCACCTCTTGGATTACCTATAATGTTTGAGGTGAAAATTAGCAAATTAGCATTAGTTGATGGCTAGGAGGATTTGATTTATTCATAACCTCTGCATTTCTCTGGACAAACCTTCAGACCAGATTTTTTCAGCTACCATGCCATTACAGAAGGAGAGAGAACATACCCAAATCCGGCTTCATCCCATACCGAAAGTGGTAGAGCAGCCCAAATTGCGAGGCCATAATAGTTATGCTTGGGTCCACAAGCCAACCATGACGTGCTTCAGCATTAGTGGACATTATCACTGAGGTGTAACTTGAGTCTCTAGGCACAACAGGCTCAGCAACCCCACCTGGGCAGTCCCATCCCATCGGGCTGATATTAGCAACGCTAAAGGGTGATGGCTGGAAAGTTATACATTACTCACAACCTCAGGCTTTGCCCTGGGCAACCCTCCAGAACATATCACACGATGCCAATTGCAGTCGGTTTGTGCTAGATGCATTCTTGGCTGCCTCCCAGTCGTCTTTTCCCAAACTCTTCCTATCTATCATACACACTTTCCCGATTAATGTTCTCCCAGGCCAATTATAGTTGAATGGTCCAGGTACTATCACCCTTCAATGCCCAGGTAGTGTGTTATGTGGATGTCAGTTTTATATTAGAAGACTGTACAGTATGCTATGTAAAGCTTCATGTCTAGGTACTGCACACTCATGCCATGCACTCACATCACCTGGAGGATCCAACCTCTCCTGCCCAGGTTGTAACATCATACGCTACGCAGAGCATCATAATCCCAGTTACCATGACCTTATACGCTATGTCATCATAATATAAACAAATGCTACCATGTTAGGCCGAGTGTAGTCTCACATTTCAGCTGTTGTCGCCCAATGGCAGGTACAATCTCACTTTCCCAGGTTGTTCCATCACATGTCAATGTCAGCCTTGCATGCCACGGTTCTGCAATAATATGTTATGTTAATGTTATTGGGCATTTGTATTGCACCTTTTGGCATGGCATCGTCTCTACGCACTATAGGTTGAACACCCTAAGGGGCCGGAGTCCAGGTAACTGTAAATGGTCAGATAAATATATAGTGCGTGAAAAGATAGGTCGGATTTAACGTGAACGATAGCTGCATTCTAATGCTGGTGTTGGTTTGCAGAGCATGTGAGACAGGTAGTATGTGTACAGCTAAGATGAATATGTCATGGGTGGTATCTGCATTCTAATGGATGTGGTGCTGTGCAGTGAGTAGGGGTATGTGGGATTATGTGTGCACCTCAGTCAGATGTATTGTGGGGCATAGCTGCATTCTAATGGTCGTTGCAATGTGCAAGGTGGTAACGATTATGGGCCTCCTCACAAGTGGGCAGTATCCCAGCGGAAAATAGCAAATAGCGCTACTGCAACTCAGTCTGGCGCTATTAACGCCGGATCCCGGGTTCTGGTGAAGCTGTAAGTCTCCTTGGGCATTTTCACCCTAATTACCGGAGTATTAATTGCCCTGCGATAATTGCACCGGAAATGGGCACAAACTCTGCAGATTTACCTCCAGCTCAGAGCTAGTGGTGAATCCCCGACTTCCCGACCAAAATCAAGATTAGGCGGAGCGGTAATGTGGCGGTAATAGCGTTACCGCTGCATTTTTTCTGCTTCGCCCACCTCCCTATCAGGACCTATGTGTGCAGCCAGACCAAATTGATTGTGGGGGAAAGCTGCATATTGCTATTTGAGATGCAGTGCTGGGCTAATCTTCACAATTCTATCTAAATGTGACGCACGATTAATGTTCAGAAATATATCTCTGCGACATACAGACTCCTGTCACCATATGCTAGCCCTAGCCTCCTTGGCTAAGCATGATCTTCAATGCAGAGCCCAATGCTTTGTTTGCCTGCACTAGGACGTGCTGATCTTTCTCGTTTACCTCGTTTCATCAAATCGCTTTACAATATATACCTTCTAATAACCTATTGTCATCACACTGGAATCTGCAATGGCTTTTTATTATGCATTGTTATTTTACTGAACCGTAAGAAAACGTCACCGGATTGCTAAAAGCACTAGTTTTAGCTACGCTCTAAAATAATAGCACCATTATAATGCGAAATGTAATTAACTAACAATAGTACAAAACTGCTGTGCGTGTACACAATGTTCTTGCATTTGGAACACTGTGAGGTTGGGCATAATATCATAGATGTCAAAGCCTGTAAATTAATATTTTAAGGCGCGAAGTCTTTATAATGACAACAAAGAGAAAATGGGCTGTGAAGGCTGAGCCATTGCTGAAAGTGCTCGGATTATAGCGTCTGTGCGTTTGCTGCAGTGCCTGTAGATCTCGCGGGTCAGCGGAAGTCGCCCCTGCTCTGATTTCTAATTGTAACTCTGGCACTCGACTATTTCGATGAAGGCATCACTTTACAGGAAGCTGTCAGGGCAGCAGGCCAGGGGCTGGGAGACGCCGCCTCACGAAACAAGGGGTGTGGTCCCTCAAAACGATTTGAATCTTAATCATTGACGGACAGGAGTTCTCCAGGGCAGCCCACTGATGTTGTCGGGATCACCCGACAAGATGGATGCGCCGGGGGGCAGCCGGCGAACCTGTGGTAGGGGAGCACCTTACAGCGCCCGGTGCCACGAGGCGCAAGCTTCACAATGTGGGGGGCGTCACCCCCAGTCTCCAGCAGCCGTGGCTCTGAGGGCACTCGGGCCGCGCTGCACACTAGGCCACGACCATGTGGCAGGCCCACAACCCACAAATGCACAGACACGAGTTGCCACTTCCTGGGGCTCTGCTGCTCTGTACTCGCAGCGCCAGCAGAGCCCCTTTTATTGAGTGACTGTGTGAGCGTGCGAGCGTCATGACACAGTCATGACGCTCACGTCAGCAAAACACTAGACCACCACACAACAACAATTATATAACTGCAATTTTACATTGAAACCCTGATTTGCAAGATTGAATATAATGTGCATTATCCCCCATTCTAATATTGTATAACAGGCTGAGCTACAACCGGGAGATGCAAGTATACAAAAGCCATTTCTTTGTTCACTCACAATATGTAGTGAGTGCACGTGCTCTACTCTTTTAAACTTATTGGAAGCTTTTATGTAATTTATGAGTTTTTAGGTTGTGCTTTTTTAAATGTGTTTCATTTTAAAGCCCTTTGATACCTTTGGACCTGGTCAGGCCCGGACTGGCCTATAGTACAAAAATACAAAATGCTGGTGTGGACCAGTTATTTTTGGTCAGAGTGGGCCACTTATTTGGCCAATTTGGGCCATTAGATGAGTTAATTCACTTTGCAGCTAATAGTTTTGACCAGTGTTGCTGAATCAGTATTCTTGAAAATGCACAATTTGCATCACACTTTATCAAGAAACTCCCCCTTGGTTAATATTCGAACCGCGTCACAAAAGGAATGAATAGTCATTTGCAACGGTGGGCCACATTTTCATTGGTGCCCGAGACAATTTTATGGCCCAATCCAACCCTGGACCTGGTTTGCGCTATAGAAAATGTTTAAATACATATATGCATGCACACAATATTAATTAATACACACATTCCAACATTTGGGCGAAACCTCGGCCTTCCAACATCAATTCAAACTCTATATCCTTCCAGCTCTCTGGTGATAATTCTCAGGTACAGTAGTGTAGCGGGTCAGTACAAAATGGCAGCCAAGCCACAATAGGACTGGATGATTGACAGTGATATGAGTCTTAAGTCATCCTAACCTAAAATAGCATTCAAGGGCTTTGTAACTCCTCAGTTGCTGCATATCTCTTGGCTGAAGAAACTGGCAACATCCTCCCTATCACTTGTTAATGAACCTAAAAAATCAGGGTGGTTGTTGATGCAGAACTGATCTCCCTCCCGGAGGTCACCTCCCTAAACACACACTACGAGTCTTGGGCATGGCTCGCAGGGTAGAAGCCATCAGTGCTCTAGTTGTGTCGGCTACAGATCAATGTACTAGTCTAGACTCAGGACATAACCAAATAGGGTGGCCAGGGTAACCCTGGCCTTGAAACAAGGAGACTACATCTGCTTACGTCTCAAGGTCCCGCACTGTCTTCTAGTAGAATAGAGAAAACCATGCCAGTGTCTGAATACTGCGTGAAAGTGCTCGCAGAGAACAGATGTGTGGATTAGATGGCCGTGTTGCACCACGGTGTGAACATGTCACTGTGGTTTGTAGATGTCTCCTCAGCATTTTATCTTCAGAAGGCTGACTTTATTGCTTCACAGAAGTTATATGTATTAATCTGAGCGATGTTTTGTGGGTGAAAAATAAATGCTTTTGAGGTGCAAAGTCTGAAAGTCTGCTGAAATGAAATGCAATAAAATGATATTTTATTTATATTGCACTCGTACACAAGTGTTTCAGAGCGCGACCAAGCAAAAAGGGAGGGGAACAAGGGAGAACAAAAATAAGAAAACAGCGATCTTGCTAGGCCCAGTGACATTAAGAAAGCACAAGTGTATGGAAAAGGTAAAAGGGGGTAAGTGCATGGAAACAACTGTCAAAGTGCACTTTAACATATAACAATGTGTTAGCAAAGTTAATCTAACAAACTACAGGTGACAAATTGGATTCTGCCTTGCAAAGTACAAGGAGTCGGGGTAAAATTGTCCACTTAGCCCTCACACTTCTACAGATCAAAACACAGCACAATCATAAAGGTAAAACAGGCACAATCAAAAGATACACCTCCTTTGCCTTTTGTGGTAACACAGGCTGAGTGAAGGCTACACTATAGAGGGGTGTCAAGGTGAAACATTAGTGTCACAGTCCATCATAAAGGGAATGCCCAATAAAGGTTCTATACAAATATAAACACTTTACTAAAACACAACAACTGCAAGTAGAATGAAAAGAGATTACTAAACAAAAACCCACCGCAAAGGAAAGAACAGAAGAGATGTGACAGATGGGTGAAAGTAGCACTGTGAATATAGTTACAGGGGTGGAAGGTAAGGGACTACCATCAAAGGATATTTTGTTGAAAAGAGGAGCAATCGTGACCTTACCATTTTCTAGGGCCCAAGTGGACTCTGGTGGCAGTTCAGTGTCACACTACCTGGATTTACTACTTAGTGGGCTGGCCCATCAGACCCGGGTTCACATGAGGATGCAAGCTGATCAGGCTCAGTTGGGCATTTACGATCATGGAGGCCCTGGCAACAAGCGAGCATTGAGTAGGGTCAAATGCAGATGTTGTGTGAGGTCAAACAGCAGCGGTTCAAGTGATGCAGGTCAGGATGGTCCCAAGAATGCTTCAGTGTTGGTCAGGCCGAGTCAGACTTTAGCCACTGGGAGAGGTCAGAAAGAGACGCTGCAGCAGTTCGAATCAATGGGTGACGGTCTAGAATTGGTGATCAAGGGTGCGTTGAGGTGCAATCAATGAGACAGCAGGTCTCGGTCTAGCAGAGCGAAGCCATGATTGTGGCCCCCAGTTAGAGTCAGTGAGAGACCTTCCAGAGATCCAGTTCGGGTTCTGGCATTTGAGCAGACACTTCGGGTCTGGTGTTGGCATTCAGGTGCAACCTCGCAAATGTGGAAGGAGGTTCAGGCTGCGTAAATTCTATCAGCATGGACAGTGGGACATGTTAGTGTCAGTATTCCTATCATTTGGTTTAGCATTTGTGTCGATGTATGAAGTGAACCTAGTTTTGACACACACTAGAAAGCATCATATAGTGAAATGAGCGGCAGCAAAAGATACTGTCCAATATACGTAGCATTTAGGCTTATGCCTCTCCAAAGGTTTCCTAGCAGGCATCATTGAAGTACATTATGTCTTTGTTGCAGTGGAGAGAAGTATATCGTGTCTATTTTTGTGTTTTTTGTTAGTGGGAGTACATTTATGAAGTGGCAGGTAGTGCGAGCATTAAGTAGGGTAGAGAACAATTATTGTTAGCATTAGGGCCACCTGACACCTTAGCCAAAGCACTGCCATTTTGAACAAGCCCAGTTAAGAGTTGGTAACGTTCTGTCATTTAAGACACTAGGCCCCATTCCTGAGCTTCTGTTCTGTCAATTTAATTAGATTTTATTCCTGCTTCCACCTGCAAGAGTTCAGATGTCCTAGGCCCCTGGAGGGAGAGTGAAGCACTACACAGAGATGGATTATTGTTGCAAGACTTAGCTGTTCCCAGATGTTTCAGACAGGAGATAGGTAACACTGTGTTACCATCATTAGATACATGGAATGACAGTGAAGAACACGGTTTGGTGTGAGCAAGGCCTAGAGGCACAACATAGCCAGGGTGTTGAAAGAGGTTGTGGTTATACTGCCTCCATTGAGAAGTGCAGGACGATTGGAACTGCAGCTGCCAGACTAAACAGAGCAAATAAATCAGAGAAATTCGTCCCCAGGAGCAGTTCCTCGGTTGCATTTTTTATAAAGCCACCCGGGTCCAAAGAGAGATATGGGAGAATGTTTGTTAGGAAAACAACATGTTTTAAGACAGGAGTAACATTAGGTGTTGCCAAATGTGCAGCTGCAAGATCTGACAGTTGCGGAGGGGCGCCACATTGTCTGGTCTCATGAGAAAGTAGTTTTGTGTCCATTTTGTTGCCACCGGATATTAACTTTACTATTAACACTCACTTCAGGATTCGGTCATCTCAGAGGGCATGCACATCATGAAGTTGTGCTGGCCAATTGAAAAAGGCCATTATAGCAACAGGCATGTCAATAATGTTGTCAAATCAAAACAGAGTATTTTTTGCTGACTACACAATTAGGTCATTTGTAGGGGCATTTAAATGATCATGGGTAGGTTGGTGACCAATGGGTTTGGGTTGTATAGGTTGTGTTTAGATTTTTGTATAGTGGCAAGCCATTGGGGAGTGTGGGATTAACATGTACTTGATATTTGTAACAAATGTTGTTTTGTGGCTTTCGTCTATAAAAACTGTAAATTGATATGGAGTGTCGAGAGCGTTTTCAGTTTGTCAGTTGTATGGAGATGACTGAACAATTAATATTGTTTTTCTTGCAAACCGTGCATTCCTTATTGATTTCTTGGATTGTTTGTATTGATCAGGTTTTGGGCCTACCGTACACTGGGAAGGGACGTGCTTTGTGTTAGGACAGATATTCTGAAGTTCAACTAAGGGCTTAATAAAACCATTCAACTGAGGCAGTATAAGGCTCCACTCTTAGTATAAGGCTGCACCACCTGAGTATAGGGTAGCGTAGACAGAGCAGCCAGGCTTATCTTAGGAGGGAGAGAGGGCAGTAGACACAGTACAAGTGAAATTGTATTTCAGGTATAATACAGGTAGGCCCAGATAAATCCAGGGGTAAGTAAGTACTAACACATTGGGCCTCATTACGACCCTGGCGGTAAGGGGTTAGCGCCAGCGTTAGCTGCGCCGACCCCTTACCGCCAATTACGGGGTCCCTTAGCGCCATGGCGCTTTTAACACCTGCTTTTAGCGGGTGTTAAAATCCATGGCGCTAAGGGACCATGGAGTTAATTACGCCACCGTAATTTACGGTGGCGTAATTAACGCCTTCCCCACTCCCATTATGCCCTATGGGGCAAAAATGGGAATGGGGAAGGGTAAATGGGGATTGGGGACTTACCGCCCCGCCGACCTCGGAATGGGGCGGTAAGTCCGCCAACCACCATGGCGTAAACGTAGTTTACGCCATGGTGGTAAAGTCACGGCCCAGGCGGTAACTTACCGCCTGGGTCGTAATGAGGCCCATTATATGAAATCACAGTATAAAAACACAACACTATACTTGAAATCCACAGACCCAAGTTTACACCTTATTTGGAACACCTAACAGTAGTTCTAGGGAAGTCAAAACCTTGTTATCCACATTTGGTATAGGTCAAGCCTATTCTTTGGGAGTAAAACAACCAATGGTTACTTTCAGATTACATTCAGTAATACAAGGGCAGTAGGCCCTTCCAGTTGTACAGTGACTCTTGGAACATATCACATAAACAGTCAACTGGACAATATACTTTTGGTAAATAGTGAAACACTTTTCCTGGGTGCAGTACAAACCTATAAATACTTGTTTTCATAAGACACAGTTATACCAGGTGAGTAAAACCTAAGGATGTAATATACAATTACGGATGCTTTTGAAATCAGGGAACCCCAGATTGAAGTAAGCAACAACTCTGGTAACTTATTTTGGATGGCACACAGCTAACACAAGGTAAGTAAAACCCACATACTTTAACTTCACAATGAAGGGGAAAGTAAAACCCAATGTCACACTTTACTGAATAGTTATTCTAGGTAGGTAACAACCTAATTGTAGACTTATTAAGGACAGGCTAGCAGCAAGTCAGAGGAAGCAAAACCCAGTTGGGGGACACTCATACAGTTATCCGTACAGGACTAACCTGGTGATTCCAACATTTGGAGGACACTCATACAATTACCCTACACGAATAATCTGGTGAAACCAACACATTACTTTTGTAAACAGGCACAACCTATTTTTATTTTATTTATTTATTGCATTTGTTTTACGGCCAAACCCTGGGTGTCACGGCTAGGTTACACGTATCATTGTGAACTTATACAGTTACAGAGCTTTAACAGTTGCAGAATTCTAGGGTGCCTTGGTTGGTTGCTTCTAGGGTATGTGCACCTAATACCTAATCACAGGAGAGTAAAATACCTTAACATCTACTTTCTATTAGACTGGCAAACCAGTGGCTAAGGAAGAAAAGATGTAAACCATACTTTTATAAAAAAGTGCATCACACATTCAAGATCAATAAGAGCTTTTGTAACTGTTCCCTCATAGAATTACAGTTACCAACCAACTCTTAACAAGTAAGTAAAACACTTGATTTCATTTCTAGGCAGAAGTTCCAATCCCTTCAAAGTCTTTCCCTTATTCTTGAAGCATGAGTGTTCTCAGTGGCAGAAGGGGGGTCACTAGGACTAGTGACCAATAGGCAGTGTTAGAATAAGTTCTTTAGTAGCAAAAGTCAGAGTTCCTTAGGAAAATTGGGCAAACAGGTGAGTACTTTACTTTTAGAGTTAGAAGAGAGTCCAGTGGCTTCACAGAAGCAGTGGGACTGGGTGCACTGGATGAGGGACCTCCCAATCACAGAAAACATCCCAGGACTACACAGAATTTCCAAAAGGCTTAAGGTAAGTATGTACCCAAGCCAACACAGTACCTCAGCAATGAAGAAGAGATTGCAGCAGGAGAACTTCAGGGACTGCAGCCAAATACCCGGTCAGTGGATTCCTTGTCCTGGAGACTGAACACAAGACCACAGAAGGGACTTTGCAGCAGGGATCGATGAAGAAGGCTCTAGGCAAGATTTCCCTCATGGCTGAATGTGGTCCTGCAGATTTGGTGCCTTTTCAAGGAGCACAGAAGAAGACAGAATATCATGATTCAATTCTCGGCATTACACAGGTCCAGCACTCTGGTGAGGGGACTTTTCAAACTCGATTTGTGTCTCTGGAGATACACCAAGATGCCCACGAAGTTTTAGCGAGATTCAGAATTCGGAAGACCGTGCAGTCCTGGTCCCAGGTCCCTGGGTATTGGGGTATTGCAAGAACGCAAGGTCGCAGCAACCCGTGGGATGGCTCAAAATGTAGTTCTTCTTGAGTCTAGTGGGTCTCATGAGGCTCTGGGTACAGGTCATCATTTTCGGAGGCCCCGGGTTGATTAGAAAGAAGGGCTGCAGCAGGCTCCGGTTACACAGCAGGCTCTCCGGTCGATGGAAATCATCTCCGCCACTTTTCCTTTTTCATCCTCTTTGGTTTTCTTTTCCAGTGGTCGACATGACGTCAGCTTCCAGGTTTCCAGTATTTATCGGGAACTACAGCAGAACCTCTGCATTCTCTCCCCACATTTTACAATAAAGGCGCGTCTGGTTGTCCAATCAGGACAGCCAGCCCCCCACTGGGATTTGTCCCAGTTGAAGCAAGGCATAAGACAAAGGATGGGGAAGTTTTGGACTCCTCCCCCACTTCCTTTGCTTACAGACTGACTGGAGCCTGTACTCCCGCCGAAGACAAAAATCACACAAAGGAATTTCCCACCCTGGATGTCAGGGGAAGGAACAGGAAATGACCAGAAACACTAAAATGGCAGAAAAAGAAGACAGGGGCCATTTTGGTAAAATGAACACCCTTAGGTCCTTTTACTGCAGCTGTGATCACAGCATGCGGTAAAGGTGCACCAAATTAGTAAAAGATATCACTGCCACCAACCGTTAAAGGTAAGCTTGTCACTGTAAAAGAATTTTTACAATTTTGATGTGAAAGTGGATACATTGTTTCTCCCCAGCACTCCACTTAAGGTGGGGTGTGCTGGTTTCACCTAACAAAATGTAAAAGGGATCCAAAGATCCTTTCTACCCTTAGGAACAGTAGTTCACTCAAGATTAGCACAAGAAAGTTAAATGGGGGAGCCCCTAGGGCAACCCAGCAACAACAGGCACTTATTGTCAATAAGTTGTTCAACATGATAACTTTAAAAATACACTATGGAGAGTCTTAAAAATGACACCCATAAAAAGAGTTTGAGATTAGGTGGGTGTGGAAAAAGGTTCCCACTCACTGAGGTATTAATTAAAAATATCCCACTAGAAAAGCAAAAAGTTCTGGGGTTGAACCAGGAAAGTAAGATTTACCAGCTCTGTGGAAATCCTACCTAACGCTTTGCAACGACAGCGTACTCGGGGCCCCTCGGCCGGCCCATATAGCTGAGGTTTTCTCTGAGAGTACTTTAAGATGAGATAGCTGCACCTTGAGATGGATGGGGGTGCAGATTTATTACTCCAACACCAATCAATAAGGACAACTCAATGGTTTGGTAAAGGGAGTCCGTTAATAACAAGTACAACAAACGGGAAGTCATGGCAATCAGCAGTGAAGCGATAGTCCATCTCGCTTCAACTCCAACGAACTTCATAAAAAACACATTATTTACACTGAAACTTTATCATAAGTAACGTGTAACACTCTAAAGTTAATAAGCATTTATATTGGTTCAGAAAAGGTAACTTTAAATAGGTGCTATATCTGTATATGGTAACGGAGTCAGGTGATTGGGTAAATACTGTCAGGTGGGCGTCTAAGCCCTTCCTTCAAAATGACTACTGTAGACGTCACTAAAAGTACAACGTCCCATTGATTCTACTAACTATAGGACCCTAGATTATTTGGTTCATTGTGATTGGGTTGGCACCAACCCCATGCATAAATTTCCACTTTCCTTAGCAGCACGCAGAATGGTCAGCCAGGTGCAGGGTGCCCCCTCAGCTTCCCTGCCTCCCTCCAATTAAGGTTACAATCAATCATCACTTCAACAACAATGTGTCAATTATGTTACTGTGGTTGGCCTCGAAACTGCATCTTCTGTCTGGGAAAGTTCCAATATCTTCTCCTGGGCGGATGCCAAGCCTAGGTGTGAACATGTGCTTCTCCTCACTCGGATGGTCATGTGATGCGGACACCGTGAATTTTCCTAGGTTCTCTTAATTCGTACATTTGATTCTTATTCAACTTGCCACCTGCCTACGCTGCCTTATCTTGAACTTTCAGAGACAGGATATTCTGTTCTTAAGTTTCAATTAGATGTAGCTACTGTGCGTTCCTTCTATCGGTTTGACCTTGGCTTTTTTGGCATGAGTTGCATCTGCTGAGCTTTGATTCAGCCGTCTCTTCTCATTTTGCTAGAATATGAATCTTGTCTTGTTTGGCCTCTAGTAACCTGAGTTGATTCTGCTTTTCTATCACACTTATAGTAATGTGCTTCATTTTGAGGTAGATTATGTACAATGGTGCTTGCTGTGCTATTTTTCTACTTAGCATAGAAAGCTGCACTGTTTTCTTAGCTTTCTTGCGCTTTGAAGCATATCTACAGGTGTTAGCTGGTTGAATATCTTCATCCTGCTTACAGCTTAATTCTCTTACGTTTTGATAGTTTTCTATCACTTTAAGCTCACAATCTCTTTTCTCATGGTGTTTCGTCTCCTTGTGTCATTCTTGGTTCATCATTTGTTCTATCTGTGAGTCCGTTCGGGCTCTCGTAACGTCACCATTCATCTTCCATTAACCTTTTTGGTTTCTTCCGGGACGGTACTTAGGCAGTCTTCATTTCCTCTCATTTGTTGGTAGGGTTTTCTCAATGGATAGCTTACTGTCCATGGTTGTCTGGGTATTGGTACTTCAATAGGTGTTGCTCTTCTGATGGGTATTGGGCAGAGCCCTACTGCGGCTCTCTGCTGCTTTATTTGCTCATCATACGTCACATATTTTGGTATGAATGTTCCTGGTACTTCAAAATGGGCGATGGGAGTGCAGGCTTTATTTGGGATCTCCTCTACAACACAATTCTCTGTCGAGGCGATATACAAACAGTGGCATAGTTTGTCTATTTGGAGAAACGCAGACACCAGCCTCAGTGCCTTTCCTATCATTCAGGATACAGGCAACACAGAACGAGTGGTTTGGTGTGGGTGACCAGCGAGCTGCAGCTAGTTTGGCCTTCCGGGTTGCTGTGAGAACTTCATAGAGTAATGGAGGACAGGATGCTCCAGATCAGGGTCTGCTCTTCTGGCATAGAAGATCTATTGCATAATGTTGGTCCTGGTCCACAGCACTGGCCACTCCCAATGACCCTGACAGTGGTTAGGGGACATATCTTCTGTCTTTATGGGTTCCTTATTCACCTCTGTTAGAGAGCTTTGGACAGGACAATGAACCCAAAGGATGTCCAAATGAGAATCGTCAGAATGTCTCTTCAATCCTTGAGGTACTGAGCAGAATTGTGTTGAAGCATCGCAGGACTCCTTCTTTTAAGGGCACAGGTCCTCAGATGATTGGTCTAAAGCTAGCCCGCTTTAGTGGACCAATCCATGCTCCTTGCTGGACTAGACTTTGCCCTGTTGATCAAAGTGCTTTGCACCAGAGGGTATGCCATTGTTTCCTCGAAGTAAACTACTTCAAAGTAATTTACTTCATGGAAATTACTTCACTAAAACCTCAAAATAAATATGTATTTGGGGGGTGAGAGGTAAAAGTGGGGTGGAGAGGTTTAGTTGAAATGGCATGTAACCCTCCAGAGGAGACAGGAAAGGGAAAGAGAGACAGAAACACAAGTGTGGAAAGCTTCTTCCGGTGTCCAGAGCACCCCTGACTATCCTACTCCCTCCTGTTTCCCTCCTTCGGGCAACAAAGACCTTTGGATATGCATCACCCTGGTGTGAGACTACTCCTCCTGAATGGGTGTTCTCTTTTGATACCTATGCCCAGGACAGCTGGCTGCTGTGTGGCTATCTCTGAGGGAGGTGGGGTTCCTGGCCCTCACAAAGAGAATAGAAGAGATGCTGGGTCCTCAGGGTGTCTGTCCTACCATGTGGCAGTATCTGTCCATCTGACCCGAATACACAATCCATTCCACAGCAGAGCTGAATCGCAGGAGCTGACACGTGTACAATAGAAATTGGAAAACAAAAGAGGTGATGGATTGTACATTAAGAATGAATCTTACCTTCTGCCATTGCTCTGGGCAACACTCCAGACCATCGGTCTTCACCTGCCAAGCCATTACAAAAGGAGAAAGACCATATGCAAATCTGGCTTGGTCCCACCACAAAAGAGTCAGCCCAGCCTGATCTGCTTGGTCACATCCCTCCTGCATGAGACCATAAGCATTCCTAGGCATGTTTCAGCCTCATTGGGCCTCAGCGAGGAGTACACTCTAGCTATCTCCTCTTTTTCTTTTCCAATATCAATTGGGATGTGGTGGCCATGATGGTAAGTATTGCCATGCACTATGCCTAATCTCAGGCTCAGTTTATTCTTAGAGATTAGGTTGGGTATACGGGGCATTTCTTAGATGTAGCATCTGTGCTGCAGTGACTTGGCTGTCGCTGTGGCCGTCAGGTGTCCATCTTGCCACCTTTAAACCTGTGCTGCACCACGAGCAGTAAGGGTCCTGTTGATCAGGCCTCTGGTCCAGCAGGGCACAAGTGCACTATGCTTTTGGCTTGGAGTTGTGACAAAGAGGAATCTGGTTAGCAATTGTCCCCTTTGGGGAATGAATCACTCACATCATTTCATGTACTAAAATTGCATCCATTCCTGATGTAATTCCTCACACCATTTCAAACTGTACTCACACTATTTATTTTCAATTTATACATGGATTCGAGAGTGTTAGAGGAGGAATAAGTGGCTGAATTGTCAGGGGACAATGATAATGATTGATAGATGGAAGACCGAGAGAAGAATAATGTCCCCTGTAGTTGCCGGATGGCCACAGCCAGCCTATGTGTTTCCTGAGGTGGCAGAGCCACTGGGGAATGGCTTAAGTGGAGGCAAAGAGGAGGGCTGACAAAAAAGTGTGGCCACTGCCACTGGCTGAGGTGGAAAAGTGGGAGATGGAGAAGGTCCAGGACAGTGCTAGGAGACTTGGTGACAGGTGTGGTGGATGTGTCCGGGCAGGATTGGTGGGCAATGGCTGATTTAATGATGGAGGTAGGCATTGTATTTGCATTATAGCTATCGCTGGACAATGATTTAATGAGCTTTGAAGTTAGAGAGGTGATTGTGGTAATGTTGGGGCAGAGAGAGGATGCAGGCGATGTGTTGGCCTGCCCAGAGACGGTCATGTTGTCGAGAATCAAAACATTTAATTAGATGACACGCCCCCCATTCCCAGGTCAAGTTCACAACACTCCCTGAAATTAAGTGCATTCAGGTTCTACCCACTTCCTTTACCAGATGAGAAAAATGTCAGTTCATTTATGCCTGCACGACAATGCACCCTGCAATCTGATACAAGAAGTAGACTGTTTTGGAATATAATATATTGCTTTGATTTCAAAAGAATACATTAATTTGAATGCACATGATCCCTATTTCATTTCACAACGGGGAAAATTAACAAACTATTTGAAATAAAATCGTTTTTAAAATAATGCAACCTGTCATCACTACAACCTGCCTATTGATTGTCTGAGCAATGAAATGCAGTTATACATTTGACATTGACATCTATTCATACATGATCAGCAGAGAATGGATTTTCGAAACAATGACTCCCTATTTTTGACTCACTTTCATTTTAACTACAATAATACCAAATTGTCAAATGGGGAAACATGTCTTTCACAAAAATAAATAACATTACAATATGAAACATAATCACATAAACACTTCTGTTTGACGGAATACCTATCTATTCTAATACGCAGTAGCTGTTTATGGTGAATCAGAATTGGATTTGATTGGATGTTGGGCTTAAAAACACTTGCAATTCAGCAGATACAATATTTAAAAGTTAAATATGAAATTAATGCTTTTTTCGAAGGTAAGAAAAGTTGTATTCCAAATGAAATATATGAAAAAGGGCACCAACAAACATTCTGAATTGTTTTGATTTTGGAGTGAATGTCAAGTGAGAAAGAAGGGGGATACATTTGAACTACAATTTACTCTGGATCCTATTTCCTTAACAAAGTGTTCTGCCCAATATTCTGAATACTAGATAAAGAGAATTTAAATCAGGACACATATTAACTGGTTGTAAAAGAGACCAACAACTTGCTCTTAAACTATGAGGTCTGTGGTTCCCTGTTAATCACCGACCCAGAAGAGCTTTGCTTCTTTAAAGGCCATTCATGTATTTCTTTCTGAAGAAGGCAAGTAGCTAACCCCCCCCCCCCCCCGTCCTACCATTCTATGGGATTAAGCCCCTAAAAAACCCAAAAATGGCAGTGGTTCACCAACATTCTTTTGTTGTTAAATATATATCTTTTTGGATGTCATTAGTCCAGGACTTCCACTCTCTGTAAACTCTGGATGGTGCTGACCTTCTCTGTGCCTAGTGAGGTGACACATCACTGTGCACGTGGTCCTTACATTCCGCTTCTCAGACCTTGGAATCAGGTAGCAAGGTATCCCAAGCACTGACCCCTTCTGGCTCTGTTGCCAAATCCTCGTTTGCACTGGAATGATTTGCTTCACCCCGATTTCTGCAGGTTTGGCATGGATTTGATCAGTCAAAATGTCTTTGCTAGCTTTCAGAAATAATGTCATTTCTCCCTGCATAGAGGGTTAAGACTGGCTAACCCTCTAATTGGACACAACAATATTCCATTGTATCAGCCGTCAGATTGGCTTGATGAGACTAATGCACACCCAGAAATCCCACCTTCATGGCCCTCATTAGTCTATAGATTTGGAATTCCAACAGGAATAGTTTCAAATAGTGATTTCGCCACCACACTTGCCAGTGAAGGGGTATCTATGATAAAATGTTTATTTACTAAGTAGCTTCAGTTGTACTCATGCAATATTCTTCTAAATATCATGAACGATAAAACAATGTGCAAAGCAATGCATTCAACATAGCACTTTAGTTGCTCTTAATGGATAACTAATTAATTTGACTTAAATCACAAATGTAGGAATGACTGAGCTCATTATGAAATGGAGTCATCACAAAGGACCCTGATACTCCAACCAGCTTTCTACAAAATGTGCTTTCAGTCAGCTGTGTTTTCTGATAACTCTCGTACACCCCACATCCACCTCACCATCTGAGGCTACGGCTCTGGAGTTTTCACAATGAGTATGTAAGATAATTGCAATAGGCTGTTTACAAGAACACGTCTTTGCAGTAAAGGGAATTCCATACAATGATGCCTTTTTGGAAAAGTATCGACTTATATGTGGTTGAGCATTTACATCCTCCAAAATATACAAATTCAGATACTTGTTTCAACAATAGAATTCCTTGCATCATAAGTTATGAGGTATTTTGAGATCACTGCACATTTGCATACTGGCATTGACAGTGAATTTCTGTGAGCCATGTAGGGTCATCTGCATAGCTCAAATGAGGTAGAGGTTGTCCTACAATGTATGGTGCCTCCAAGTGTAAAGCCAATCACTTGTTACAGAGATACAAGTGTCTTATTTCGATTACAAATAAAAAATGCCACATTATTGGGGTAATTCATAGATTCCCGCGCAGAAGTAGCACACGTGGCTGGCGCAGAGAGGGAGCGTGTGCCAGCATGCGCCAGTCGCATGCGCTAAATCCCATTTCCACGCACCGCTTATTAATGGATTACAACATCCATATCCAGCCGTGGCGCAGCGACCATCCAGCAGCGCCAGTTACGCCTCCATCCCCGTCCCTTGCGCCAAAAACTGCTGCACAAATCTCCAATATGGCGCAAAGGCCAGTGGACCAGCATACAGCCCCCCCAACAACGGCAATGCACCAAAAAGGTGAAATCACCCCTCTCGTGCTAGCCAAATTGTGTGTAAAACGCCTCGAGCACTACTCGGAATACGTGTACCCCGCTCGCGCCAGCCAAATCGCATGTATAAATTCCTCACGCACCCCTCGGAATACATGTACCCCGCTTGCGCCAGTCAAATCGCGTGAAAATGTCTGTGCAGGCTTGGAACACCCGGGAACGCACCTCGCAAGCAGCACACACCACAACGGAGCCCCCATCACCCGTGACAATGCCAGCAGGCAGCCCACACCACAACAGAGCCCCCCATCAGCCGTGAGCATGCCAGCAGGCAGCCCACACCACAACGGAGCACCTCATCACGCGTGAGCATACCAGCAGGCAGCCCACACCACAACGGAGTGCCCCCAACACCCGTGAGCATGCCAGCAGGCAGCCCACACCACAACGGAGCCCCACATCACCTCTGAGTATACCAGCAGGAAACCCACACCATAACAGAGCCCCCATAAACCGTGAGCATGCCAGCAGGCAGCCCACACCACATCGGAGCTCCCCCAACACCTGTGAGCATGCCAGCAGGCAGCCCACACCAAAATGGAGCCCTCCATCACCCGTGAGCATGCCAGCAGGCAGCCCACACCACAACGGAGCCCCCCATCACCCGTGAGCATGCCAGCAGGCAGCCCACACCACAAAGGAGCCCCCGAATGACAGCAACTTGCCAGCAGGCCCCGACTCATGTCCTCCCACCCCCACCAGTGGTGACAACCTGCCAGCAGGCCCCGACTCATGTCCCCCACCAGTGATGGCAACCTGCCAGCAGGCCCTGATTTATGTCCCCCCACCAGTGACTGCAACCTGCCAGCAGGCCCCGACTCATGTCCCCCCACCAGTGATGGCAACCTGCCAGCAGGCCCCGACTCATGTCCCTCCACCCCACCAGTGACGGCAATGCACCAAAAAGGTGAAATCACCCCTCTCGTGCTAGCCAAATTATGTGTAAAACGCCTCAAGCACTACTCGGAATACGTGTACCCCACTCTCGCCAGCCAAATCGCATGTATAAATTCCTCGCGCACCCCTCGGAATACGTGTACCCCGCTTGTGCCAGCCAAATCACGTGAAAATGTCTGCGTGTGCTCGGAACACCCGAGAACGCACCTCGCAAGCAGCACACACCACAACGGAGCCCCCATCACCCATGACAATGCCAGCAGGCAGCCCACACCACAAAAGAGCCCCCCATCAACCGTGAGCATGCCAGCAGGCAGCCCACACCACAACGGAGCCCCTCATCACGCGTGAGCATACCAGCAGGCAGCCCACACCACAACAGAGCCCCCCATCACCCGTTAGCATGCCAGCAGGCAGCTCACACCACAACGGAGCCCCCCCAACACCCGTGAGTATGCCAGCAGGCAGCCCACACCACAACGGAGCTCCACATCACCTGTGAATATGCCAGCAGGCAACCCACACCATAACAGAGCCCCCCAAAACCCGTGAGCATGCCAGCAGGCAGCCCACACCACAACGCAGCCCCCCCAACACCCGTGAGCATGCCAGCAGACAGCCCTCACCAAAATGGAGCCCTCCATCACCCGTGAGCATGCCAGCAGGCAGCCCACACCACAACGGAGCCCACCATCACCCGTGAGCATGCCAGCAGGCAGCCCACACCACAAAGGAGCCGCCCAATGACAGCAACTTGCCAGCAGGCCGCGACTCATGTCCTCCCACCCCCACCAGTGACGGCAACTTGCCAGCAGGCCTTGACTCATGTCCCCCCACCAGTGGTGGTAACCTGCCAGCAGGCCCCGACTCATGTCCCCCCACCAGTGACGGCAACCTGCCAGCAGGCCCCGACTCATCTCCCCCGACCCCCACCAGTGACGGCAAACTGCAAGCAGGCCCCAACTCATGTCCCCCCACCAGTGATGGCAACCTTCCAGCAGGCCCGACTCATGTTCCCCCACCCCGGTGATGTCAACACAGACCCCAGCATCATATGCACACCCAAATGTAACCCCATATCAACCCCCCACAATGCAAATCCATGACCATCCATTGTTGCCACTCCCCAGCACATGCCCCATCCCACGTCAATCACAGAAGCACACGTGCTCGCACCCCTAAACATGTGCAACATAGGCACACAGCAGTGACACATTACTGAGCCAATGACAACTGACACATTCATCAAGCTAATAATAGCCGACCACACCACCACTGGACATGAATGAAATGTATTAATTATAAAAACAAATGACAAAATGAAAAAGAATCATGACTATGAATAAACAAATAATGAAAATGTAAATGAAAACAAGATCAGAAGATGAAAAGAAATCTGTGAAAAACATTACAAAAATATGGTCTATTGTCCTTCACCACTTCCGCATATCCACAAGGAAACAATAAATCAAAAAACCATTACCTCATGCCAAAAATAAAAATGAAATCCACAGGACATCCAGCTATGTACAGGTAATAAGAAAAACAGGAAACTCCAGGACTCAGGGCCGGTTTAAGACTTGATTGTTTAATTGCACAATCTGTTACAAAGCCCTCTACTTGGTTACGCGTTTCGGCTCCCACAAGCCCTTATCAAATCAGGGCTATATAGTTTTAAACCGAAGCCATAAGAAAATTACAGAATTGACATTAATATCATAGTTCAAAATCACATATGACATATGAAGATTAGACATTTCAAAAAGTCCACATATTTAGATTAGACAGAGAAACAAGGGTTGGTGAAGGGGAGGATTAAGCGGGTTCAAAAAACACAAAGTAATGTCATAATATAGACATATGTAACCATATAAAGCCATAACACAGTAATATGAGACGTTCCATGTCAGAATAGCAAAAAATAAAATAACAAATAAAGGTACACATAAAAAGAAAATGAAAAAACAAGAGACAAAAGTAAAAAATGCCCATTAGTTCAGTTGTTGCTAAAAATGTTGCTAAGTGTATTTATATAATTACATAATGTAATATAACTTGAGCTTACCCAATAATAGAACTATTTGATCCGTACGACTGTTGTCCGAAATATAATAATAGGGACAAATCCCAATGGTAGAAAATCTGTAAACACAAACATTATAATAACCCCAAATTAGTCGAACAAACTAGTGTTCACCTAGTGGGTCACCTCACGTACGAAGGGAAGCAACCTATATTGCATAAATGTATGAAAGCATATCACAGGCAGGATGCCATACCACATTGCGGGGTGGAAGTTAGTGTTTCATGGCACCGTCACGTTAAACAAGAAACCTGATTAAAGGTAAGGCACCTTGTCGAGTTCTACAATAGGCCGTAGCCATGCGATCTCGCTCGCAAATACAAAACTCGCATGCTCGCAAATACAAAACTCGCATACGCGAGTGATCAAGATGAAGCGACTTACTCTGCCGCTCAGAAATCCCTTGCGTCGGCTGCTCGAATGGTGAAAGCAGCCGGCGCCATTTTGGAAGGGCTTAAAAAGTGTTTGGGTTCCCACGGCAATGCAACAATGCATTGCCATGGTGATCTCTTTCCTACGAGGCGAAGCAGCCTCGATTTGCCACAAATATCTCTCTCCTATATCACACCACTGCCTGTTGCCACCCTCTTAAAGGGAAAGCTATGCATACAGGCGTTCAAAAGGACAAATACTCTGAAAAGCATATTTACATGCATTTCAATTGTATATTAGTAAAACAATGAGTTAGTGTATACTGTTTCATATCGTAGCATAATAAAATGAAAAATAGAAATAAAAATAATAATAATAAAGTCCTCATTTCAGCTATCAACTAATTGTTTGAAAGTGCATATTAGAGTGAATGTTTCATTGTTTGCACTATTACAGGCCCATTAATTTTGAAAAGACAGTATTCCTAACTACATGTAAATAGTCTAGTGAGAAGGGTCCTGTGAAATCACAAAGTCCCTAAGTGTGGCTAGTGTCCCTACGCCTCCACAACCCCACAAGCAAAGTGTAATGATAAATGCAGTAAACAAATTACTGTGTTCTATCATGCTGTTACACATGATTAAAATTGTCAACTCTTTAGTAGAGACAAAAATCCTATAGGAATGAAGCAATCTCATTATCATTATTGAGACCTGTATTGGTAGAATTAAAAAAGCAAATGATGCGTGCTTCAGACTGCCGCAGGGCTTTAAATCTGTCTCCTCCTCGTTTGCTCAATATCACTTGTTTCAGACCCATAAATCTAATGTCAGATTTGTTGTGCAACTGATGACAGTTTTGCCAATGATTTGCTAAGGGCAACGAAGTGTCCTGACTGCCAATCTTGGCCAGATGCTCGCGAATACGTACTCTCAGTTCTCTTTTGGTGCTACCAATGTAGATCTTTTTGCATACACACATGATAGCGTAAACCACAAATGTGTTTTTGCAATTAATCCCTTGCTGGATTAGCCATTGTTTGCCATGAGAATCCATAAATGTGTTGGTCTGATGGTGCGCATACCTACATTGTGTGCACATACCACATTTCCTGAAACCACTCAAATTGCTAGACAACCAAGTTGTGCGGTTCATTTGTTCAATATCCGGCAACAAAGATGGACTGAGTATTGTTTTAAGAGTCCCAGCTCTCTTGAAAGTCATACGTGGTCTCACATCTATCAGTTTAGTAATGTGTTCATCAAGTTTCAAAAGATACTAGTGTTTCTCTAAAATTCGTTGGATCTGCCGATGGTCCCTGCAATACTGTGTTATGAAACTTGGTCCAATTATACCATCTGTGCTTTTAACCGATTTGGGTTGAAGAGTATCTTGCTGTTGCATACATTTTGTTCTCTTGTAAGCCGATTTGATGCATTTATCTGAGTAACCCCTGTTTTTGAAACACTATCGTAATAGCGAGCATTCCTCTTCAAACTTGCTATCCAGTTGGCAATTCCGTCTGGCTCTAATATACTCGCCTAATGGTATATTCCAAATTGTAGGATGATGATGACAACTGTTTGCATGAAGCGTGGAGTTGACCTCTGTCTGTTTCCTAAATGTCCTAGTGTAAAGCTGATTACCATCTGGTTGTATCGTCAAATCCAGTAAATTAATACTTCTATTGTTACACTCTCCCACAAACTGGATGTCATAGCAATTTTGGTTCAAATGATCGACAAAGTCTTCAAATTCACCAGTACATCCATCGATGATGCAGAACACATCATCAATGTACCGTGTCAACAATTTAACCTTGTTGAGAAAAAACAGGGCTGTATGTCTTCTAACATGCCCATAACAAGGTTGACTAGGGCTGGAGCGTATTTAGTGCCCATAGCCACTCCTTTAGTTTGTTGATATATCTCATGTACAGGTACAGGTAATGTCCACAAGTGTCCATGATCCCCCAAAAAATAAACAATCCAGGATCAAGCTCCATCAAAAATCCTACTATTTACAAAAAGTGTAACAATGTCCAATAACTCAATAAAAAAATAAAATGAAACTTATACCTAAAGAACTATTTACAACGGTGGCAAGCTAGTCCTATGGCTCACTTCTGTTGTAATGTCTCTGGCCAGGGTATCATCAAACTCCATGTTGATGTCCCGGAGGCAGCCCTGAGCTCTGTCCTCGAGGGATCGCAGGGACGTCGACATGGTCTCTGTTAGGCAGAATCCTGTGCAGTGCCCTTAGGGACCACTACACACAATTAAGACTACAGGTGGCAATACAACTGTACTACTAGGTTATAATGGTAGCAGTAGCGGAGAAGCCAGGCTTATCTCCAGAGTATATGAGCAGTAGCAGAGATCACACAAAGGGACGCAATTACTGTGGCTCAAGCAAACACTGACTAAAGGTTTCAGGTAAAAAATATAAGTACATTTATTTTTAAACCATTTGTTATTAACACTTCTATTAAAATTTAAAACCAGAAGCCCGCCAAAAGACAGTGAACAAAGAAGGCAAACCTGGTTTGCCGCACAAAGTAAAACACAAGAAGGATTTTAACAAAAAGAAATGTTGAATAAACCGCACCGGAGACAAAAGAAAAAGTATTTGGTCGAGCGGGTTTAAGTTCGAGGCTAACACAATAGCCTACAATATTACCACGGTTATATAAGATAACCGCGGTAGAAAATTAGGGTAGATGCCACTGCCACCAGCCATGTCTAAATGTTAAAAGAGCAAAACAATGCTCTACCAGGTACAGATAAAAAGGGCTAAGAGTTAACCCTTCCAGTACTCCATGTAAGAGGGGGTGTACCGGGTCTGTGTTTAATTTGACAAAGTAAAGTTAATGGTAACTTTACCCTTTTCTGGGGGACAGTAGTCAGCCTCAGAAATGGAGTCGGGGGAAGTGTGAACGACAACCCTGTGTCACTGCACAGAAGGTGCTGGGTGACACACAAAAGAAGGGCTACTGAGGTGGTGTACTCAAGAGTCCACAATCATAAATACAGGTAAAAACACACAGCAAAACACAAGTACGAGTGGTGAAAGGCTCACACTCTTACCAAGTGGAAAGAAATAACTCCAGAGATCCAGCAAAACTGCAGAGGGACTCACTAGGTAAGGGAAATTAGCCATGAAATGAGAATTCTCCCTAACACTCGCCCCCCCAGACTAAGGGACAGGAGGATTTAATCCACTACTGGATGGTTCTCATACCTCTAGTCGGTTACAAATATCCTAGAGAGACCATCAGCATTTTGGTGGTGACTTCCTGCTCTGTTCTCAATGGAAAAATCAAATCCTTGCAGGCAGATTGACCATCTGTGTAACTTTGGGTTTTCCCCTTTCATTTGCATCAGCCATTTCAAGGGTTGATGGTCAATCTGAATGATACAAGTATGGTCTAAACCTCTTCAGTGACCACACAATAGTAAAACTTTCTTGTTCTATTGTTGCCCACCTTGTCTAAGGATCCTTTAACTTCCTGCTGATGAAACAAATGGGGTGTTCCCTACCTTTCTCATCCAGTTGAGAAAGGGAACGACTGCACCTATACCTACATTAGAAGCATCAGTTTGTACAATGAAGGGTTGGTGATAGTCAGGAGCTCTTAGGACTGGAGCTTGACAAAGGACTTTATTCAGACCTTCAAATGCTTGATTGCACTCCTCATTCCAATTGACCTTTTTAGGAAATTTGGGAGAGGAGATGACATTCAAGGGAGAAGCTAGGGTCCCATAGTTCTCTATGAAGTTCCTATAGTACCCAGTGAGGCCTAAGAAGGCTCTCACTTGGGTTTGAGTAGTAGGGATGGCCCTGTTTTGTACAGCGTGTACTTTGCTAGGCAGTGGCCTTATTTCACCTCCTCCTACCTCATGTCCAAGGTAGACCACTGAACTCTGAACAATTTGACATTTGCTTACCTTTGTGGTTAGATGGACCTCGTCCAGAGTCTGCAATACATATCCTAGGTGTTCAATATGTTCTTTCCATGTAGGGCTGAACACTGCAATGTCATCCAAGTATGCCATGCAGAAGTCCTCCATCCCATTCAGAACTTGATTGACCATCCTCTGAAATGTAGCAGGTGCATTCTTTAATCCAAAAGGCATTACCTAGAATTGGTAGAGGCCAGCTGGGGTAGAAAATGCTGTTTTCTCCTTGGAATGGTCTGTCAGGGCTATTTGCCAATAGCCTGACGTTAGGTCAAATGTGCCGAGGTACTTGGCTGCACAAAGTTTGTCCACCAGCTCATCTGTCCTAGCTAAAGGATGGGCATCTGTTGTGGTGACTGCCTTCAGAGCTCTATAGTCCACGCAGAATCTCAACTCCTTGCATCCTGCCTTTGGTACAAGCACAACTGGGCTAGACCATGGGCTAGTAGAGGGCTCTATAACCCCGAGATCAAGCATCTTGTTGACCTCATTCCTTATATGGGTTCTTACATTGTCAAACATTCTGTAACCCCTGCTTTTGACAGGCAAACAGTCACCAGTGGGCTTAAGTGACCAGCCAAAGGTATATCATGCAGGTCCCAAGGGTTAAGCCTGGTTAAAGTGAGAACAGGGAGGCAAACTGATTTAACAGTAACTTGCACTCATCCTGTTGGTCAGATGTGAGACTGGAAGAGAGATTAACTCCTTCCACTTGCTCATCTAAAGGTAAGCCTCTGAGGAGGTCAGGCACACACTTGCTCATCTAAAGGTAAGCCTCTGAGGAGGTCAGGCAGAGGTTCACTCTACTCCTCCTCTTGAGCTGAATCTAGAAGCAAAGCTCCTATGTCAGGTCGAGAGACATATGCCTTCAAACGCTTGGTGTGAAAGACTCTGGGAGTCTCCTTAGGTTTGTCTAGGTCCACCAGATAGTTCACCTCTCCAAGTTTACCCACAACCTTGAAGGGTCCTATCCATTTGTCCTGCAAGGCCCTCTGCCTTGTGGGGACCATAACAAGAACAAGCTCGTCTTGAATAAGCACAACCATTTTAGCCTTCTGGTCATGCCAATGCTTGAACAGCCTTCAAGTTATCAGTTGCCTCTGCCATCATGTGTGACATTCTCCTGCGGAGACCTATCACATAGTCAGTCACTCTGACTGGCTTGGGGGAAGGAGAACTCTCCAACCCCTCCTTAATCAGGGCCAATGGACCTCTGACTGGATGGCCATAAAGAAGTTCGAAGGGACTAAATCCTACTCCCTCCTGAGGGACTTCTCTATATGCAAAGAGAAGGCATGGCAGTAGAAGGTCCCACTTTCTCTTAAGGGATTATTCTAAAGCACCTATCATGCTCTTCATAGTTCTGGTAAACCTCTCTACCAACCCATTGGTTTGGGGATCGTAGGCAGTTGAGAACTTGTAGGTTAATCCACAGGTTTTCCACATGGCTTGCATGAAGTTGGACATACAATTTGATCCCCTATCGGATATCACCTCCTTAGGAAAACCTACTCTGGTAAAAATACCAATAGGGCCTTAGCCACAGCTGGAGCCGTAACAGTCCTCATAGGTATAGCTCCAGGAAATCTAGTGGCATGATCCACTACAACCAGGATAAACCTGTTGCCTGAAGATGTAGGAGGATCAAGAGGACCAACAATGTCAATCCCGACCCTCTCAAAAGGAAATCCCACTACTCGGAGAGGCACTAAGGATGCCACATTCTTGGATCCACTCTTGCCAGAAGTTTGGAAAGTATGACAGCTTCTGTAGAATGTGTCTACTTCTGAACCCATTTTAGGCCAATAGAAGTAAAGAGAGAGCGTGTACTTGGCTTTCTTAAAACTTAAGTGACCAGCCAAAGGTATCTCATGGGCTAACTGCAGAAACTGGAGTCGGTTCACTAGAGGTACTACAAGTGTTTTGGAGTCTCCAGGGGTTGACTCAGTTGGTTCACTGTAGAAGAGGCCATCTTCCCAGTGCAACCTGTACCTCCCAGGCTCAGTCCATTGAGCTGAGAATTGCCTGTTGGCGAAGACCTTCCAAGGTAGGACATTCTCTTTGTCCCTTGCTGAAATCTTCTCTGTTGGGTCCACCTTCTGCCAGTAATGACTGCAGCTCAGGATGGTCAACAGGGTCCAGATCTCCTATCAAGGTAAGATCCTCTTCTAGAACTGATTCCTCAGTATCTAGTTTGACCATGCAGGGTTGAACCTCACACTCAGCCTCAGCTGGTGTAGGAGTCACAGATGTGACTTTGACAGTCTTGGAGATGTCCTTCTGGGCACAGTAGTGCTTGCTGGTTTCTTGCTGGCAGACTTGGATTTCCCCTTTGTCTTGTCTTGTCTTGTCCTGCAATGGCAGTAAGTAAGTCCTGTGGACTTGGGGTGATAGCTTCCTCTATCATGTTCCCTGGAGAGCCTCTCAAGTTTCTCTCCCTTGCAGACCTTGTGAGCTCCTGCTTCCTTCTGCCGGGGGGGCTGGGTGTACTAGACACAACTCCAAGAGTTTTAAGGTCATTACCCAGCAGGACCCTCCCAGGCACATTATTTTGCACACATACAGGTATCCTGACAGTCATGTCATTACACTGGATGAGAGATGGTAACTGGGGACCATTTGCACAGGGCCTCCAGCTAACTTGGTTAAGTGTTTGGATGCCTTAGCAACATCCTCCACTTTGAAAAAAGCATTCATCAACCACAGTTATGCTGGCTCCAGTGTCTCGGATAGCAGGGGTCTCCTGTCCATTCACAAGAACACTATCTTTGTAATACTCTTTAGTATTATCTGGGATTGAGTTATAGACACCTAAGTTCTGTTGTTCCCAAAGACCAAATGACACTAGAGAAACACTAGCTGAGACTCTCATGGGCTCATCAGCTAGTAACTGAAAGTTTCCACTGGTAATAGGTACTTCATCCACCTGGGTGAAGGCTAAGGAGGCAGTGTTGACCCCGGAAGGTTTACCCTTACATCTGGTATCTCCTTTTACATGGTCAGGTAGCCCACAAACAAAGCATTTCCCAAATGCTCTTTGGAATGGGGGTTTACTCTGACCTCCATCTGGTTTGGGACCAGATGGTACACTAGCCTGATTTGGTTTCCCTTGTGGTTTACCCTGGTTATGTTTGGGGCCCTCTTTTGGATTGGAATTATTGGAATTCTCCTTGTTGCCTTTCTTTGGCTGCTTTCCCTCATCCTTCTTCTGAGTTGCCCCAGAATCCTTGTGAGTAGCCCTGTTAGCAACCCACAAGTCTAGCTTCTTAGGATCTATCTCCTTTGAATCAGGCAACTGCTGTCTAAGATCAGGGGAACAGACATCAAAAATAGACTCCAGCATTACAAGATTCCTCAAACCTTCATAAGTGTTCACTTTGTAACCCTTAACCCAACCATCTAAGTTTTTCCAACATTCACACACCCAGGTAGCCCAAGGGGTACCATCATGCTTTTGGAGGGTTCTAAACCTCTTAAGGTACTGGGAAGGGGTCTTCCCAAATCTTGCCATTAACGCTAGCTTCACACGCTCATAATCCTGTTTTTCCTCCTCTCCCAACTCAATTACAGCATCACTTGCAACAGGGGGAAGCCTAGAGAAAAGCCAGGGAATCAACTGATTCCCTGAGATACCTTGAATCCCATGATTGTACTCAAACATTGCTAACCAATCCAAAACATCAAGTTTAGTCTCATACACACCAATCATCTCCTTTGGCATACAGGGTCCCTTAGGGCTGGCAGGCCTAGAAGACTTGGGGAGAGAAGCATTTTCTATAGACAACCTTTTCATCTCTAGTTCATGATTCAGCTCCATTTCTCTGAGCCTTAACTCTTGATGTTTCATGGCAGTTTGTGCATCAATACGTTTCACTTCTAATTCAAGTCTCATTTTTTCAAGTGCAATAAATTCAGGAGTAAGTGTAGGACCTGTGGGGGTGCCAGTGGACAGAGGTTGTGCTTTCTGAGCAGGCAAAGAAGTTGTAGGGTTACCTAACAAGGACTCATCTTCTTCTTCCAAATCAATACTCTCAGAATCAGAAACATCAGTATCCACATTTGCTGGAGGGGTAGGCCCTTCTGACCCACTCTCCAGACTTTGCTTTTGTATTAACTTTGCAATCAATTCAGATCTCTTTCCTTTACCAAAGAGGCTCCTCTCTCTAAACATGGTTCTCAAAACCTCAGCAGTGTAGTTCAAGAGACTCTCTTCAGTGTAGCTTTCCATATTTGACATGATTTCTCAGAAAAATAGAATTAGTGGTGTTAACCTTGTGGTTAGTTGAACCCAAGCAATAGCAGCACTCTAAGTGTAATCACTCTACTTCCAAATCCTCACCGCTGTACACCAGTGTTAGGCAGAATCCTGTGCAGTGCCCTTAGGGACCACTACACACAATTAAGACTACAGGTGGCAATACAAGTTTTACCTTTGGTAGAAGCCTGTACTACTAGGTTATAGTGGTTTCAGTAGCGTAGCAGCCAGGCTTATCTCAAGAGTATATGAGCAGTAGCAGAGATTACACATAGGGACACAATTACTGTGGCTCAAGCAAACACTGACTCAAGGTTTCATTTATTTTTAAACCATTCGTTATTAACACAACACTTGTATTAAAATTTAAATCCACACGTTAAATACACTACACCTGACCAATTCACTTTGTACGGTATTAATCGAGGTAAGTACCCTGTGTTTGAGAGTTACGAAACAATACACGTTACCGTGAATACGATTGCAATCACTTTTTGCTAGTTCGGTCTACAAAATAAACGCGTAACCGTGGCAAGAAATGCTACCGGGGCCAAAAACACACTTAGCACCTGAGATACCCAGAGAGAGTTGGGGGCAAAAATCATAGGCAATATGTTAGCTAGGCAGACAGACTCGAAGAACACTCATAGACAGAAATACAAGAGTCAAGAGGACGGAGCCCATGTCAATTGGAACCAGATTCCTGTGTCAAGGATCACACGTCGGATAGTTCAGGATTCAAAGTTGCCAAGAGTACTTTAGTTATGGTAAAATGTTCGGAAGAAAAAGTTATAAGAAGGAGGGAAAAATAAGGGCAAGAATTATAAGCGAGAAATAGGGATTTCCCCCAAAATTCCTCAAGCAGGACACAGTACCTTTTCAAAGAAGAAGCTGGTGCCGCGGCAGTTGTTCCTGGTAATTTCCCATAGACCCACGATTCCTGGCTTCGGCATGAAGAAGGACGATGAAGGGGGTCTACACCACACAGGGATGAGGCCGGCAGCAGCGACAATGAATAAAAGCTGCACTCCTTAAAAACAGGAGAGGCTCTTCAGGTGGCTATCCGGACCACTACAGCAGTGTGCACCGATTTCGACCACGAAGGCGACCTCTGGCTGAAGAAGACGAGCTGGTTATCCCCACCAGGCTCAAGGGAAGAAGACTCCGGACTGGATCTCCTCTTTGTCGTTGAAGGGTAGATAGCTCAGGACTGCAGCAGGGCTTCACCGGTACGGGATAGTTGCAGCAGTCGACCTCTCCTCCACTTCTCTTCGGTTCCTTGTAGTTCCAGTGGCGACTCTCTGACTTCCTGGCCAAGAGACCTGCGTTTTATGCGAAAATCCCCCATTCACACAGCCTGGCTGTCAATCACACAGCAGGGGGGTTGTCCAGCCCGGACAATCACCTCGGCCAATCATGAAAAATTGCGACTTGGGTTTCCTATGATACCCTGTGCAGGGGGTGACTACACCCCTCCCTCACATTCAGCCCACCTAGACACCCAGGCGCCTTGAGGAGGGCTTCTTGGCAGAAGCCCACCAAAAGACAGTGAACAAAGAAGGCAAAACTGGTTTGCTACACTAAGTAAAACACAAGAAGGATTTTAACAAAAAAGCAATGGTGAATAAACCGCACCGGAGCCAAAAGAAAAAGTATTTGGTCGAGCAGGTTTAGTTCGAGGCTAACACAATAGCCTACAATATTACCACGGTTATATAAGATAACCGCGGTAGAAAATTAGGGTAGATACCACTGCCACCAGCCATGTCTAAATGTTAAAAGAGCAAAACAATGCTCTATGAGGTACAGATAAAAAGGGCTAAGAGTTAACCCTTCCAGTACTCCATGTAAGAGGGGGTGTACCAGATCTGTGGTTAATTTGACTAAGTACATTTAATGTTAACTTTACCCTTTTCTGGGGGACAGTAGTCAGCCTCAGAAATGGAGTCGGGGGAAGTCTGAACGACAACCCTGTGTCACTGCACAGAAGGTGCTGGGTGACACACAAAAGAAGGGGGCTACTGAAGTGGTGCACTCCAGAGTCCACAATCATAAATACAGGTAAAAACACATCGCAAAACACAAATAAGAGTGGTGAAAGGCTCACACTCTTACCAAGTGGAAAGAAATAACTCCAGAGATCCAGCAAAGCTGCCGAGGAACTCACTAGGTAAGGGAAATTAGCCATGAAATGAGAATTCTCCAACAGTCTCCACCATCTCCCTGCAAGTCTCCTCAAGGAACGCTGCCCCCCTCAATGCCCGGCGCATGGAGTTCTCTGCCCTGACCATCGTGAGCTGTGCCCTCTCTGCCCGCCGCCGCTCTACATCTATACACTGACCGAACCGCTGCCACACAGAAGACACACTCAGTCCCGGGTCCTCCTGCCCGTCGGCCGATGCCTGCCCCCGGGATGTTGTTGGCCCAGAGTGCTGATGCCTCCCACGTTGAGCCTGCTGCTGCCCCAGAGCCATCTGCCTGTGCCACCACAACAGCCTTCAGGATGATGGAATCCCCCGTTGCCGCCATACACGTGCCCTGCTCGGAGTTGCCTGAACATCCTCCATTGGCAGGGGTTCAGTTGTTGTGGTGACCATCTCTGCTGGTCCTCCTACTGTGGTAGGGATGTGATCTCCACCAGCCTGGCCGCTATGGATGGGGCAGGTCCACAGGGTGACCAGGTGACACATGTGCGGGATGACGGCACGGAGGGAAACTGGCGCATTGGGTGTGCAGATGAGGAGGGGGTCGCTAGAGCCTCCAGCACACAGAGGAACCCTATGCCAAGGACCTGTCATAGCAAGTTGACGTGGGCACACAGGTGTTTGAAATGATGTGTGTTGTCTTGCCTGGAACAACACACACCATCCCGAATCCCCTGTGTGCGCAACACGACACCGACTAGGACAGACTCAACCCTGTCACGGATTGCCACATCCTCAGGTAGAGGAAGGTCAGTTGACGTAGACGCTTCCCCTACCTGCAAACAGGCCTGGACAGAGGGAACCCTGCTGGTGCAGGATGATGCAGTCACAGGATCAGGAACAGGATTACACACAGGCACCTCCATGGCGACCGGTGCTGCCTCTGGCCTCTGCCCCTGGACTGCACCACTTGCACCAGTGGAACCACCCTCTCCAGGCCCCATGCATGGGTCTGATACAGCTTCCTCCCCACCAACCTGGATGACTTTGTGCCGTTTACCGTAGTATGCCCGTGTGGACTCACCGCCCCTTCTGCTGGCGATGAGTCCACATCCAACTATGGCCTCTTGGATCTCCGCTCGGCAGCTGTGGCCATGGACGCGGCACCACTCCCCTCACTGCCGGAAGATATTATTTCCTGGGAAGGGGGCAGGGCCTTGCGTCACCAACTGGCAGTGGCATCCTTACCGCTTGGCTCCACAGTGCCATCTCCGCCCTCTTCATCAGTCGACGCTGCAGACAGGGAGAGACAGAATACAGGCATTAGGACACCTAGGACACCGTACAATGGTTAGCTACACTCATAACTATTGCACATGAGTGGCAGTGTCAAACATCACAGAGAGCATCACACTCCCCATCACTCAGGTCAATTGAACCCACACACATGCACAAACAAGCAGGGAACGTGCAACAGGCATCTGCATCCATGACATGGAACAGCATAAACATCCTAAGGGTGGCATGACGTCACATGCATCATGAGCATGCCATTCACATGCACACACACCACCAGACAAACATGCATCTGGGCATCTCTACCTCCTGTCACAGTGCAATCATTGTTAACTATGTCACATCTTCCACTCGGGTACCTAGATGTCTGTGTCACATGCATCCATGGCGTCTTACTGTCACAAGCATACCAAACAGACACACACACATGTGCACCGTGCACGTACATGAAGGTGGGATGAGCATCCATGTGTCACACCCCAAACATGGGTGAGTACATGCACAGGCATGTAAACATGTGTGCATCTTCACATGCAGTTGTGCATCATGCATCAGAACACATACACCATTGATGTGCAGCACGCATGACTGGACTCACATGCAGCACAGTCATGTCCCTGCACACACACATCCATACATGGGCCATGTCAGACATATGTCCAAGCTGTATACTCATGCCACACCTCAACATTCACTGTGGCGAATGGGAACGCATGGACACTTACTGCTCGACTCCAGACGGGTCTGCCTCTTGAAGACCCGGTGGTGAAGCAGGCCCCTCATCTGGTCGGTGGTAAGCAGGACCCGGCGCCCTACAGCATCCGCTGCATCCTAGAGGAGCCGGACCTTCTTGAGGGTCCTGGACTTGAAGTCCTCCCAGTGTTTATGGACGTGTTTGAGGTCGGGGGTGCCACCCGTTCCACGTTGATGGCACCCACAATGTCCAACCGGATCCTCTCCCGTCCATCCTTATTGGAGCATGGTCGTCGGAAGAGGGCATCATAATGCCCCAGTACTTGCTCCACTAGGGTGCCAACCTCTTTTGCAGTGAAGCTGGCAGCCCTCTGCCTCTCTGCCAGGGGGTCGCCACTGCTCCCAGATGGAGTTTGGCCCGACATGGCAACCACTAAGGCAGGTGTGGGTGGGCAACTGGGTCCTGGGGCAGGGCTGTGAAGAGATGGAACACCAGTCGGGAGACTTCTGTTCCTGCAGGGGTGGTCACAGCAACTGCACCCCTGACAATGGCTGATGTGCAGGCACCAAATAGCAGGGCACGTTGGCAGCAGGCAGGCAGCAGCAGCAGATGGCTCATAGGAGGCTGCTCAGGGCAGGTAAATGGCCTTCTGGGCAGGAGCGTGGTCTTCCGTGTGTTGTCGCGTGGCCAGATCGATGCAGTTATTAAGAATGTGAAAAAAAAGCATGCAAGTGTGTAATTCGAGGGAAGGCCCTTAGCGTGTAAGTGACATGAAGTGCAGCAGGCGTTTCCCGGCACGGGTTAAAGGTGAGCACGCGTGTGTTTACTCCTCTTGTGGTTTCACATGCGATTACTTCACAGCGGATAGAGTTTGTACTTCTTCTTTTGGCGGGGGTGTTGCCTAGGCACACAAGCGCGTGGTTTTTCTTTTCCACTCAAGGCAGCTGGTGAGTCATGCATGCTATTTTTCCCACTGTGGTCCCCCCTTTGCATCGCATACCTGTTTTCAAGCTCATAGTAGCCAATGTGTTCCATGCAAACACGTTTTCTGTGTCCCTGGGTGCCACATCGTACTGTTGGGAGGTTTATTCCATGCACATGGGCTACCGGTGGTTGTGTGCACGTTTATTATCATTTTTTGGTGTGCCTGAGCATTGCATGACCCATCATTTATCACCAGGGGTCACAGACAGCCTTGCAGGAGCACAGGGGTGCGTCTAACATCACATACCCTGCCCCCTTCACCGCAATTGCCCAGGACAATTGTTGAGTACACCTCCCATTGGCAATTTACCATATGTGCCATGGTTGGGAGGCCACCAAAGGTAAAGGGTGGCAGAGTTGGGTGTCCTCCCTGTGTTGTGCATAGTCTGGGACGTGGCCGGGGTGACCAGGGGGTACAGAGAGTTCAGGGTGGTCAGGGTGGCCGCAGAGGGGGAAGAGGCAGCGGTGCACCACTGGGGCACGATGTCCAGCCACGTGCTTGTGCAGCCATGCAACCACCCCCTTCGGCTCCGGGAGATGCAGCTGTTGTATCCGACCCAGGCGCCCATATGACGTGACAGTCATTTACATCTGCTGTCATGGGCCCACCGGTAGTGGTAGCTGCAGGTGCAGCTGTGGCGACCACCACCCAGGCTCGGGGAGATGCAGTTGTTGCATCTGACCCAGGCACCCATGTGACCCGACAGTCAGTTACATCTTCTGTCACGGGCCCACCAGTAGTGGTAGCTGCAGGCTCGGGTTCGGCCAGCGCATGATGTGTTGGAACCTGAGGACTCCCAGGCAGAATTCCAGGTGGTCAGGAAGCACAGGCCACGTGTGTCCAGGGTTGCTGTGACCGAGGCATACTTATCTGGGGCAGTGGTGACATCTGCTGCCCCAAGCAGCCAGGTTGTGGTAACTGCATGGGCAGATGCAGCCAACACCACCCCGGCTGTGAGTCTGCCAGCCAGGATTGTGTCGGTCAAAGACCTTGGCACTGCACCAGATGTGGCGCTGGGTCCTGGCAACAGCACCCAGCAGCCACTGACTCAAGTCAGGCCTTCCATCCTGGTTCCACCAACCACTCCCTTTGTCTAGTCCACCAGCACCACTGCCCCTACTGATCAGGGCAACAATGGCCACTCAGGGTCTGTTCCACCGCCCAAGAGGAGGAAGCGTGCTTCTGTGCAAGAGGCTGGGACCCCAGACACGGAACCGGCCTCCGGCACATCGAGGAAGAAACCTTTCAACAAGCAGGAACTGGACTTCCTTGTGGACTACGTGTCGGCACAGAAAAGCGATATACTGGTGGGCCCACACTGGATGCATGTCAGAGTTTGAGTTGTGTGTGACATGTCTGCTTCATGTGTTGGCTGTCGATGTTTTGATGTCTATGAGTGTGGTTGTGCTGCTGACATGCGTGCTCATGTTTCTTTTGTTTACATTAAAGGTGATGAGGCACTGGAGGCAGAGGATGAGGATGAGGATTCCAGACACGGTGGTGGGTTTACGTCAACAAACTTGCACCAGTGGTGGTCGTGGGGTGGTAGGCCACGAAAACCCATTGTTGCTCCAGACCTTCGTGTCCAGGGCTGACTATGAGTCAAGCTCTGATGGACTTTTTTGACCACAATGTTGAATTGGATGTGCATCATGACGTGTCATTGCTGGTGAGTGATCCTGCAGTGGATAATCTTCTGTCCGCAACACCTGCAGTGAGGGTAGTGCCCTCAAGGGACCAGGCAGTGTTGGAAAGTCTGTATGTGGTGGTTATGGGTGTAGGGTCACACTGCACACCAGTTTCTCATGTTCCTGGGGCATCAGGTAGATGGAGGGATGCAGTCCTGCAGCCGCGGGCAGTGCCAACCAAGCAAGGACCACGGCTCCTTGGGCCCAACAGGTGCAGTGTCTGGCAACGCGGTGGCCACAGGGTACCAGGGTACCACTGAGTGGGAGCATGCCATGTATGCCATAGCACAGCAACAGGGGGTGCAGTTGAGATGATGGTTTAAGGCATGGAAAGTGTGGCCCATTCCACCCCCCCTCTGAGAGGCAGGTGGAGCTCCAGCAGCAGGCAACACAGTCCACGTGCCGCTCACTCAGACTGGGCATCGTGACCTCCGACAGGGCACGCCGGGCTGAAATGGTGGCTCTGCACAAAGATCTTGCTGCTCAGGCAGAGGCACACAGGGAGGCCCTGAGGGAAGAACACCAATCTAGTCATTGGTCACTGCCTAACACTGTTGATGTGGGGTACTCTGTACATGATGTGTTCTGCTGGTCAATGGATGATCCTGTGTTGGGTTTGCTTTTGAGGTGTCAGGGGATTGTTGTGGTTTAACACACTGTGGGGTCCACAAGGGCAATGTTCACATGTGCTGTGTACAGAACACTGAGGGTCACTTCATTTCACATGTATGTATTCAGTGCATTTCCCTACTGACACAAACACTTAGACAACACACCCCCACATCAACAACAACAACGTGCACACAGGAGCACTCAGATTGCCTTCTCAGGCATGCTGTGTCCCTGCAGTGCATGATCACTTTCAATTCCTTGATTGTGTACATGCATCACAGGTTACATTTGGTTGATTGTACTTATTTTTCATGATGCTCAAGGGGTTTCACCAACACACAGCACACTCACTGTGCTGTCTGGTGAGCAGTGTGTTGCAGGGGACATAAACGCAGCACACAGTGTTTCTATTGCCAAATTTCTATTGCCCGATGTGCATGGCAACAGGCAGTTTGACTTTTGTTACTTGTACCGCTGGTGGCATTCATTTGTGCCACACTTTTTATGGGTGGGAGATTTTGGTCAGTCATTTCATCAGATTCCATGTCAGGTGTAATTGTCTTCATGACCATTTGTGTCACGTGTTGTGCATTTGGTTTGCTGTTTTGCGGTTGCATGCCATGGCATGGTGTGGCAGACGGGAGTCATGGGGGTTGGGAGGGTTTAGGTGACATACCAGTATTTTCATGCCCGGTTTCCAGGGGGGTGGTGGGATAAGCACCTTGCATGTGTTAATTTTGGTCATACAGGATTGGTTATGTTCAAGTAGCTAGCGATGCACACAATGTATCACTTCTGTGGACACATTCTCAAGAGGGTAAGGTTGTGATAGTTGACTGTCCCTTTGTCATCATCGATTGTCACCTGGTATGTGCCAGACCTGTGTGCACTCCGCATGGGTGGGAGTTTAGGTGAAGGATGTGGCCACAAGCTGGGTACAGGCTGCCTCGCCACTTGCCTTTTCCCCTCCCATGCTTCAGCGCCAGTGCGTGTGGTTGGGGATGTGGGGCCACCACCATGTCCACCGGTACACCCCGCCGTGTTGCAACGTTGTGCAGGACACATGCTGCCACAATGATCCTGCACACTACTGGGGGTGCATACAATAGCTGCCCGCCAGAGCGGTCAAGGGAGCGGAAGCGTGACTTGAGCACTCTGAATGTACGCACCACTATGGCCCTGGTTGCAATATGGGCTGCTTTGTATCTTACCTGGGGTGGTGTGGTGGGGTTCCGTATTGGCGTCATCATGTAGGTGCTCAGAGGGTAGGCACTGTCCCCTGGGGAGGTGATAATGGTTGTCATTAGTTGGGCTGGTGTATTTGTCTGTGTGTGACATGCATGCATAGGCACAGGCATTTGTACTCACCAATGATCCATGTGATGCCATGCTTCCCAGCTTCCAGGTCCCGGCTCCGGGCGGGCATTCTGTATATGAAATTGTCATGGGTGGACCCTGGATATTTTGCATAGACAGGGGTGATGATTCCATTGGCATTGCATACAACCTGCACGTTGATGCAATGCCAGTGCTTGCGGTTGCGTTAGATGTTCTCTGTGGGCCTAGGTGGACGTACAGCCACATGGGTGCAATCTATGGCACTGAGCACTTTGGGGAAGTGTGCCACCCTGTAGAAGTCCTAAACCACGGCCTGCCTTTCTGCGGGTGTTCTGGGCATGTAAATGTACCTGCGGACTGAGGGGCACGCAGTCATGATTGCCACCACCTGGTGTAGGAAGCGTAACTGCGTGGGCTGTGAGACGACCCCGACTATGGCAGTTTCTGCTGAAATGACCCAGTGGCCAAAAAATGCAGTACATTCAGAACCTTTTCCAAAGGGCTCAGTGCTTGGGAGCACAAGGTGGGTGATGTTAGGTCATCCTCCCACTCAGTGAACAGGTCTAGGGTGATATGAGGTGGAAAACTATACCTGCCATTAGACCTGGTCATCAGGCATCCCAAAATGCTGGTCTTGGGCATGAAAATTCGGGGCCTTGCTATTCTCCTCCTCCTGCGGTGTACCACAATCACTGCTGCGAGAAATGGGACATTCATTGTAGCTGTATATGTTTGTTTGTTGTTTGCACACACTTTTATACTGCTCAAGGGCGCTTCCGCCTGCTTTCGTGTGGCAGACATATTTGTGCGTGTGCGTGTCGTTTGGGATGTGCAGGTTTTCCCTATTTGATTCCATGAATACGTGTTGTTCACGAGCGTGTGGGCGTTGCGTGTATTTCCCAGGGGTACTTCCCCAGTTACACCCACATTTTCACGTGTTGTTCCCCATCTGCGTGTTCCGCCCCCTTTTTAGGTGTGTGCGCTAGAAGTTGTGCGCTTTCGCTGTGCATGTTGCGCACAGCGTTTGAAAAGTCGCAGTGATGTCTAAGGTAAGTGCCGATTTGGCGCAGCTCCCGGGAAAGCCACGTGCACAGCCTTCCATGAATAGCTTGTGTGCGAATCACAGGCGTGCGCAGGTTTTCCATGCTGTGCCACACATTTCGGCGCAAATTACATTAATTACTCCCTATAAGTGCAATACTTCCTGGTAGACTGGGAGAACTGAACAAATAAAAGACAGAACATATGAGCTGACAGCAACCTAGACAAGTTTCATCTTCTTCCCTGTACTGGTTTCCACTAAGCGTCTTGTCCTATCACTCCCACATGGCTGTCCTACATGGCTGTCTTCGTCTCATTGTGGCGCCCGGATGCCTGTGGGGTTTTGGCGCCGTATAAATAAATAAATAAATACATAAATGACATTCGAGAGCGTCAAAAAGAGCTGTATTACAACTTTGAAGTTTAAGCAGGCTGGCCATCTTCCCTTGATTATGTTTTGAGGTTGAGGAGCAAATCAGCTTTGATTACCAATAATATGAATGTATCTAATCTTCAAAGAAACAGACTTGCAACACCTTTCTTTTACAATACATTCAACTCTGCACGTTTCAATGTAGATGATTTAAAGGGCCTTTGTTTACGTCTTATACACTCTGAGAACCCAGGGAAAACAGTTGCATCAAAAGTGTCTCACAAGGGTTAGTGGGATACTCTTTATATAGGCTAGCACTAGCCAGTAAACAGAGTGCAGAAAGACAGAGGGCCAAGAAAGAATACCAGGGATGCTATAGCGAGAGGGACTTATTTCAACAGAAGAGAGGAAACCCCCATCCTGGAAGAGGGGTTGAAAAGCCATTAAGGAGAGGCATATTCCTGAATGGAACGGAGTCAAAAGGAATCCATGTCTTTCGAAATGACATAGAAGTGCTTATTGGCGGGGTTGTTTCCTGAGAAGAGCTGGTAAGATTTACAGATACAAACAGTGACAAGGGATTTTAAAGTAGAGTTACCAGGGTGTGCACAGTTCTAATGCTCAGAGTCAACACAAGAAACTTTAAAATTAAGTGAACATATACCCTGACGGAATATGTAAATGGTGCACCCCAATAGAGTATAATATAATGCAGGACCCTGATTAGAGCCAGTAGTCTTCATAAATGTCCTGAATGAACATAGTTGGTTCAGTCTTTAAAAGAGCTAAAAAGATGATAGTGAAAGTTGAACATAATCCAATAGTCACCAGTGGGTGGGTTAGATGTTCCCCTTAGTTTCTTCCTGGGAAATACATTGTCAATTTTAATTGTCCTTTGTAACTGTACCAAAATTCAAAACAGTACATTTATTAAGGTATTTTGCAATAGGTGGACTCCTGAGACCAATACGTAAGCAGCAAGTTCATTCATTTGATATGATATGATATAATAGGTTATTTATAACGCGCTTCATACTCAGAGGTTTCTAAGCGCGGACCCAGGGAATCGAACCTGAGATGCTCCGTGTCGTCTTGCTTCCAACGACAGCACGTTGCTCCTGAGCTATCCACCTGAGCAACTCTTATTTCCTAATGTCATGATTGTGTGGCATCTCAAAACCGATTTAACTTTTGTTTTCTAAATAATTTTAAATGCAATGAATGAAAAACATGCTGTGATATATATGATGTAATATGATATGGCATTTGTAACGTGTCTATACACAAGTGTTTCAAGGCGCAACAAGGCAAGGGAGGTGGAACAGAGGGAAGACAGAAACAACAATCTTACTAGGCCAGGTGCCATTGAGATCACACAAGTGCAGGGTAGTGGGGGCAGCGGAGAAGTGGGGGGATATGGTTCTTCCTTTTAGGTTAATCAATACTCACTATGAATACACGTAATACCATTAATAGAAGGGTTTGTGATTTTCAATAAGATTTTCAATAAGTATTGCAACTGGAATTGCATTGTTATAGAAAGTTAGAATCAGACATACTGCATTCTTTTGTTCAGTCTATATTGCAGGTAGGTGAATATACTGTGTCAATGTTTCATTTTAGAAATCAATCGTCGTTGACTAGTGAGCATGTATTAGGTGTTTATTTACTCATCTCTTTGTTTCTTGAGTATTTATATAATAGTGCCAAAATAATCCAATTGGGGCACATGCTTATGTTTCTCCCACACTAGTTTTTCACAAAGATCGTTTTCCATATAGGTTGTATCAAAACAAGAACAGTATACACTTTAGATCCATAATCATTCAAATATGATCCTCATTTTGTCACATTTGTATGTTATGTTATCATTATTTATAGAGCGAACGTGCGCCCGGAGGCATCATGGCGCTAAACTGGCGGCGAGCCACTGAGAGAAAAGACTAGAACAGAAACATTTCCAAGGAGCGGCGAAAGATCAAATGATTCAGATGTCCCAGCAAGGCGAGTGGAAGAGAGTTCCAGGCCTTAGCAGCAGCCACTGAGAAGGCTCACCCACTCATATGCAAGAGTCTGAACTGGGGAACTTCAGCCATGAAGGCAGTGGGAGTGCCGACTACCAGAACCTCTATTTTGTCGCCATTTAGTTTGAGTCAATTCGCCACCATCCAAGCACGCAGGGCCTCAAGGCAACTCCTAAACCGTGCCGCAGTGTCCGAGCAGGTGAGATCAAGGCAGACCAAGATCTGCGTGTCATCGGCATAGGAGTAATACCTGAAGCCGTGGGCCAGGATAGGTGGAGAAGTGGCCTGACATAGATATTAAATAGAATCAGGGTTAGTGCGGATCCCTGTGGGACACTGCACAACAACAACACCAAGTCTGAGAAGTAGGGGGGAAGAGAGACAGACTGGCAGTGATTTGTACACATGCCATCATTGTTTCATCACAGTTAAACAAATGGCTGCCTATTTCTACACTTCCTATTTATTCACAATGAGTAAGTATCCTGAAATGTGTCTATCTATAATTATCATCTATTTTATGTTATGCCTGAAAGGTAATTTCTTGTATTCCCGTTATACCCATATGATTGTTATAATCTTCTTTTGCATTTATATCTGTTGTCACATAGAATGGTCCAACAATTTATTTTAATTCTTAGTTCACTTGTTATTTCCAATCCTGTTGAATGTAGTCTTCCTGTAACCTTATCATAATGGTTATTATTTGGTCTGGTATCTTCAAAGAATCTTTGGATAGTCATTCTTTCTATGCTAATTTTTTTCACGATGGAGGCACTCCATATGTGTGCCTTACTAGGGCAGTATTCTTTTGTGTTTGTGCTTTTTTTTTGGGGGGGGGGTTATGATTTATTCTGCTCGTCTTCATCAGCAGTGTTTCAGGAGCATTCCCCTGTACAGCAACTTGTCAATTATGGTGTGGTGTGTGAGACGTTTAGACTGAGGTTACCAGTGTATACAAAAATGACTGAACATAGTTAAATGAACAATCTTGTTTGGGGTGAGTCGTTAAATTTTTCGGGAATTAGGTCCCAATTAATAATACCCTAAAATAAAGTATGTTTTAAGCATTGAATTGAAAATATAACCTTTGTAAATATACAATGATATATGTTTAATCATTAAAGTCAAAAGGCAAACAACAAGCTTTTAATACAAACAGCTTTTGAAGATATTTGTAGACTAGCTAGCATTGCTCAAAAATGGTAATTGTACCAATATTGACCTCAATGCAGAAAATGCCACACTACACCACATGCAGGGCTCGCATGATATCTTATGTACACAACAGGCTCATATGACTGATATCACAAATTCTGCAGAACAGCACAATACTTTCTGCACTGAAATATGATGCAGTTTGTATACCCATTCTGGTGCCAGTATGATTGCATCCATGCTGTGAGTGCTGTGGTGTGTGACACAGCCTCCTACTGTGAGAGGGACATGACGGCACATGTGGCTGTTTTGTGTTCAATGGCAGACCCCTCATGATCTGAGCCAACACATACTCTCGATGATCCACCTGCCTCCTCCTTCGTATGGGCCTGAGGATACTCTCTGAATCAGCACCATCCGGGCTGGCTGGCATGCCCAGATTCCACTGCACATTCTTTTGTTTCAATAAAAAAACATATATAAGAGCAACAGGAAATTCCTGATTTACGCTGGGAAAAATCCATATGAGAATGAGGGAATTCCACTTTAAGGAAGTGCCTCCACGAAGTTAGCAAATGCACATTTGCATTATAGATTTCCACATTACGACCCAGGCGGTAAGTTACCGCCTGGGCCGTGACTTTACCACCATGGCGTAAACTACGTTTACGCCATGGTGGTTGGCGGACTTACCGCCCCATTCCGACCTAGGCGGGGCGGTAAGTCCCCAATCCCCATTTACCCTTCCCCATTCCCATTTTTGCCCCATAGGGCATAATGGGAGTGGGGAAGGCGTTAATTGAGCCACCGTAAATTACGGTGGCGTAATTAACTCCATGGTCCCTTAGCGCCATGGATTTTAACACCTGCTAAAAGCAGGTGTTAAAAGCACCATGGCGCTAGGGGACCTCGTAATTGGCGGTAAGGGGTCGGCGCAGCTAACGCTGGCGTTAACCCCTTACCGCCAGGGTCGTAATGAGGCCCAATATCACTGTGCTCCAGCTGCAAGCCAAAAAGCCAAATCTATTCTTTGTACAAGTGGCACATATTAGCTTGCTCAACCAATGAGGACCTTGAATATGATACCTCTTTTATCAGAGCGAAAGGTTCTTGGAGTAAAAATGGCAAAATCAGAAGTATCCCCTCTATAAAATGAGGTAACAACTTTATTGGTCTTCTTCAGTCTCAGGGAACACAGAGAAAAATGTCAGAGGTGTTTTGATATGATATTTTATAAGTATGGAAGTAAAGCATTTGCAGTACACACAGAAACTCATTTTGAATTCAACCAGATAGGCAGGTTGACTGGCCAAATAAAGGGTGTGGTCATGAGCAAATGGTGTGGTTGGAATTGAAGTTCCTAGAATGGGTATCTGATCTTATGGTGAACACAGAGGAAACTGTAGCTTTTGTGTGTTGGTCCTGATATGTAGATGCTTAAGGCTTGGCAATAGGATCTTGTCCAACAGTTGGTGCTCTGTGGTGTCCTCAGTCTTCTCATAGACACAGTGGGCCTCATTACGACCCAGGCGTAAAACCATGGTGCCAACAGCACCATGGTCCATGCCGGTAACTTACCGACTCCGCCATGGAGAAAGGGGGAATTAACACCCCATTACAAGGTTGGCGGGGCGGAAATTCCCTCTTCCTCCATGGCCCTTCACCATTCCCATTTTTGCCCCATAGGGCATAATGGGAATGGGGAAGGCGGTTATTACGGTACCGCAAATTGCGGTACCGTAATTAGCACCAAGGTCCCTTTGCGGGTCCATTCCTTAACGGCTGGTAAAACCAGCCGTTAAGGTGGGAACCCACAAAGGGACCTCGTAATCAGGCGCTAAGGGATTACCGGTACGGGTACCCTTACCGGTACCGGTAATCCCTTAGCGCCAGGGTCGTAATGAGGCCCAGTGAGATTTGTGCAATGTTGTGTGATTAAAACATTTTGGAATTGGGGGAACGTTGTGATAAATGACCCACTTTTCCTCAAAAAATGTTCCCACTCTTCATTTATTTTTGCCTACCCCCCTTTGCAAAACAAGTCTATACTATTACTCAACCCATTCCCTTCTATGATCATCACCTCTTCTCCATAATTATTATCATAAATGCTTGTATTTGCTAAATTCCACCTAATGTATACTTTGTCCACCTCTATTGTGCCTCTCACCCTGCCTAGAGAGAGATGAACTAAACATAGTGATTCATTGAGCGACAACTCTTTAGGCAAGAACAACATAGGCGTTGCTGTTGCCTGGGGTATAAGAAAGTAGCTAAAGCAGTGCTCATTTGATTGAACTCTATCTACTGACCGCATGTGGTAAAACCACATGTGTTCTTCTGCGTGACGATACACATTGTTAGATCTGACTGGGATAACACCTACATTTTCAATATCCCTCTTAGCCCTTCTTCCAGAAACATTCACAAATGCTAGCACAGTTTCCTTGTTGGTTCCATTATACTCCACTCTCAGAACAAGAAAACACAGCATATATAACCGTGAACTACAGAGGAGAGAGAAAAGTAACATGACATAAGGCATATATTGCGTGGGTCCCGGGCGGTTGTTGGATGCACACATTTGAGGAAATGTACTTCCTATTATATTTATCCACTGTCTTCTGTTGCTGTTTGCCTGTGGGGGGATTAGTGCCCTTGTTCAGTCTGACATGAGACCCGTTGATCCATTTGCAGTTGCCCGATAGATTTGCTGCCAACAGAATAGAAGGGTACCTTGAGCCCTGGTTGCAGCTTCGTCAGTGCACACTCATTTCAGTGATATGATGAGTCAACATACAGCGATGGATCCAGGTCTAGTCACTGATGGTCTATCTGTTTGGAGGTAAATCTGACAGATGTTGTAAGGTCCCTAAAATATTTCTAGTATACCTCAACTAATATTTGAGCATCTGAGGTTCTGTGTGCAGGTGTGAGACGTGTTGGCATGCATCTGCCTACTAATTCCTGCTAAATATATTAATAATCCATCCCTAGCTAATACAAACAATGCACAATACATTTGTTTCTTCTATTTACTACTTTTACATTGAACAATACCCCACATAAAAACATATACTGATAATAAAAAATCAAAATGTACTATACCTGTTTTCCATGGGTCTCCCCCAGTGTTAATGTTCTAGTCTGTAATTCCCTGTGATGCCAACTATGTGCTTTCCGTGTGTACAGCATATATCGCCACAGCCCCTGTTTTGGGGTACTGGCAATGCTTCTCTTAGCAATACAGTTACATGCTGTACCATGTGCCATTTAATCTCTTGTAACCACCGCTCTGCCGTTTTGAAACAAAAAAAAAACCCTGAATGCACTGTGGATGTGCCATACACTGAATGTGCATAACATACTGCTATAGTTACAGTGTGATATCTATAACAATGTTAATCATGTCATATTATGTTGTATATTGTGGGATGAGTATGTGGTCAAAGGCTTTGAACACAACTCTGAACACTGATGGCTGTATTATTCCCTGTTCCCATAATGACATAATGGTCTATTATATGCTCTCCTCTGCTTCCTTCAACATAGGGTATTGTTTTACAGTGAGTAGTACTGCACCTTGCTAAAGATTGATCTGCTCTTTAATAGTCCTATGTTATGAAAGTTTCTGGTCCAGGGGTAGTTGAGTACCTTTTTCCGATTGTAATTGCACTGGTGATGGTTTAGTAATGACCATGGTGTACAGCACTTTTCTGTGCTGTATCACTATTTTGATGGTATGTACATTTTTGAAAGAAGTTCCTCCAGTGTTTTGTCGGCATCTCCAAATAGCTGTTCATTAGGCACCTTTCTCAGTAATTGTGTGTCGCCTATCCTATTCGGTATGTATGTTCGTTCTTGGGAAAAGGAAGGCATTACCCCCTAAAACGCGTTCTCATGTGTAGTGGGGCACTTTTGCTTTTGGAACAGTGTTTTTAACCCAGTGCCGTGTACAGGCTTTTGTAGCCATAGGCTGTTGCAGTGCATAGGTCTGCATGTGCCTAAGCGCTGGATACTGAATTTGCTGTGTCTATGGCAGTTGCATGGGGTTTGGGTCTCATGCTTGTGAGTGTCCTGGAGCATACTGCATTTTTGGGTGCTGCATATGTGACTGTGGGTGATAGGGTGGGTGAAACAAACACTCCCTGCATCTAAGTTCTTCCTCAAAATGTCCCTTCTTTCCGCAATTCCAACACCATCCTTGAAACCTGGGCTACACTCCCCAAATCCTGCCCTCTTCCTCTTTAAAAACATCTTCTTACCCTTAGAACCCTTCTCATATTCCTGCTGCCATTATGAAAACCCTCTGTCCAGCCCTCAATCTGGTTCTGTACGAGCTGGCCCTCTATACTACTAATCCTTGATCCTTCCCTACTCCATTTGTCTATCTTAGTCTGCACCAACTTTGTGTTTGTCTTCTGTGCCTGTTCCGCCACTGTCTTTTCCTTCTCTTGTCTCCTCTCACAGTGATGAACTATATTTGCCTTTTTCAGTCAAAAATCTTCACCTTTATGGTGACCCCCTTATATACATTCTTCTGTACCTTTTTAATGAGCCCATTTCACAGCATATGACAAAATATAGGTATGTTCTTGCCCCATTATTCCCCTGTCTCTGCCCACCACATCTCCTGATCTGATGAATGTACAGTGTGGGGCCTCATCTGCTTTCATGTTGCGTGCCATAAGTGATTTCATGTCACAGCTATCTGGGTATATGTCCTGCTGTCTCCTTTGATAGGGGGTACATCCACTTCCATGCACCCGCTGAGAGTGTGGGCAATCTCTTCTTTAAATTGTTGCCCTATACATGGGCCAACCCACATAATGTGGTCTGGCAATGTATCTGAACTTAAATTCATTTGTTTCCTGCTTCTTCTCAAATGTTTTTCCATCTCTATGATGGCTCGATGCATGATACAGTGTGATACAGTGTGCCATTCAATGTGGTCCTCCCCTGTTGCGGATAAGTATACCTGATCTGCTTTGGTAATTACTGCTTCAATGTGTATCGTTATAAACATCTCTGGTGCTGTCTTTACTTTTTAATCCTTGTCACTCATTTTAATAAAAATGTTCACTCAATAAAGGAATACATCTAAGTGAAGGGGTGAGCCTCTCTGCATTGACTGCCCACAATGTGTTTCGATTGCTCCATGTGCTCTCGAAAAACAAATGCCTGTAAAATGGGCACCAACAGATTGTTCAGTCCACATTAATGCTTTTATAATAGGACAATACAACATTATATCAAAGTAATATGTACAAAGAAAAGAAAAAAGGAGAATATTCACTATAAGCAAATATCCCCAAAACATCCTATAAACACTATATAAATTGCCTGTTTTGAATATCACCATAAGATAGGCCTCTAATATAATCAAAATATCAAAAAGTATAAAGCCTTACAGCGTTAATACAAATAAGTTCATTAAAACAAACATAACAAGAAGCACCTTTACATCCTTACCACTATTCAAACCTCTACAAAGCTAAAAACTATAGTTCTAAATTTCTACACTAACCAAATATATGCCAAACATATTCAATGTGTGTGGTGTTACCAAACTAACTACTCATTTCAGCTTCTGTTTTCTCAAAAAGGTAGTTTTCACCTATGGTGACAAAATCTAACCTCTACATCACTACCAATTCCAAACACCTACTCCAGACTAGCTGCCCCACTTTTACAAGTCATGACCAATCCCTCAGGTACTTGAACTTTTCCTCTGAGAATCTATAATGCACCACATTCACAAAACTAAATGTCCAGGCTGTGGGCCATGTTTCCCAAATGCCAAAAATATCAGGAATGCTACTTACATTCTTAAAAAAAACCTGTCTCCCAGATCCATCTCTCCCATGAACACCCCTTGTGCCCAGGATGACACCAATAACTAAAAAGAGATCCTGAAAAAGAGATAAAACATGACACGTCTATTTCATATAACATGAACTGCTATCTTTCTGCACGTTTTACACATTTTTAAAAGACAACTATAAAATGCAGACCTGTCCCTTCCCTGTGTGCTCTCTGCGTTCCCTTAACCTAAATGCTATACTATTTAATTTTTAATCTATGTGTGTGTTACATGGGAAAGTCTTCCCACTTCTGCCATTAGTCTAAAACATTCAGAAATACTCTTACTACATTATCTAATATGACACTACAATAAAAAAATAAATACAAAATACATTCTGTATGCCCCAACAAAACTATTAGTACAATATAAAATGTGTCTTCATGTATGTACTGGTGCTGTGCACTAACACATACATAAGTCATCGTAGGCCTACCTTCATAATAACCTTTTCTCATGTGTTATTCATGGGATCTTATACGAACGGTTTTTAATAATTTTGAATTTGCCAGAAATATTCATTAAAGCAGGAACAAAGTTTACACCAAATTTTTAATAATAGAACATGAAGAATTATAGGAGAGTTTTAATTTTACTCCACCTCAAAAATACATAGGGCTCCAAAAACAAATGCAAACCTTAACAACATGTACTCTTTTCACTGAGCTATCTTTGCCCTCGCTCTCCAACACTATTCCCCTCCCTCATGAATGCAGTTCTACGAACAGCAGGCAGCTGCTCGCTAAAACATACCCCTCTCTTGTCCCCAAGAAATAATGTCTGCCTGCAGCCTGACAATCCCACGGGCCTCTGCTTTTCAAACACAAAATAAACGTATACATCATGCCTTAACATTGCAACACACAAAACAAAAAACAATTATGTTATAGGGGTTAGTTAATTGTTGTTAACTTCAAACATCACACATAACCAAATAACACCATATTCAAAAACATCCCCTTAAATAAAACAACACCCATTTCAAACATTTTCGAAACACAAACCTTTTTCAAATAAACAATACTTTTATAATTATAGTATATATTGAGAGCGTTCCTAGCTTCGAGAAGCAACGGACCGCTTTACAGAGCTATAAAACAATATGGATACATAACTGAGTTCTTTACAGTGGTGTACAACATTACAGATGCATAAATTAGCACTTTTCAGAGCTAACAACAGAACAGATATACAGCCGCGGAAGGTAGGATACAGAGGGGCACAGATGAGGGGTACAGCTGTACTGGGTGAGTGGGAGGAGAGCGGCAGGCAGCGTCTAGTGAGTGAGGTGACTCGAGGGGTGATGTGATGGCCTAGGTGTTGAGGAGGAGAGACTCCCAGCACCTGCCTAGTGCAGCTATTATTCATTTTGTCTACCTACGTCAGGGTCAAAGTCATAAACTCACTGTGTGTGCGACTTCCTTTGGAGTTTCTCGGGAGATATTAGGCAGAGATCACTTGTAAGAATAATGTCCATGTAAAATGTGCAGTGTTCTGAAAGAGGTCGAAACAGAACCTTATCTTGTCATAGCAGAAATCCTAAAGCAAGACGGAAGACAAAAAGTTGGATGCCCTTAGAAGGTGTGTCTCTTGGCTACAGTTACCTCGTAACATGTTTATGACATCGGAGACGCTTAGTTAAAATAATGGATGGACAGGTCTTCATATAATGTATGGAGAAAACGTGTGTGTCAGTACTGATTCGTCAGGTGATACTTACTTTTCAGGTTTTAGATGTTGCACCTCCCACCCCAACAGAGGTCTCTAATTAAAGCCCTAGACAACATCATGAGAATTGAAGGTCTAACTAGAAGATCACTGCCCAGTATGATGATCCTATCAGACTGCGTGCTCTGTGGCGGTTGCAGCATTAGAGTATCATTTGTAAATTGCAACATCCGAGATGTGTTCTGGGACAACGTAGTTTTCTTGCCTGGTGCCGGAATTGAGGTATACCTAGACAAATCAGGCAAATCCTGTCCCCTGCATGACAATTGGTAGTTACCAGAAAGATCACACTTTCTGAAATATGCCTGGAGGATCTAGGGATTTAAGAGCAACTGATAAAGCTTGCAATAGGGACAGCAGCAGGACATCATACTTAGGACTTAAATCAAGTCACCTTGAATCAAATACTGAAGCATTCTGCTCCTTCTCCCTATGGACACCAGCAAATGAGAATGTATTTGATTGCATAATGCAAACTCTTAAGACATTAGTAAGGTTGTTGCTTCCACACAAGAACTGTGCCACAAGATTTTTTTCAAATTCAAATTTTGAAGTATAATGTTTGGCATTTATCATGTCCCCCAAAGGAGAGCTATTTTGGATGACACCCTTTTGATGTGGGATTATAACCTAGGAACTTTTCGGAAATATGACTGTTATTAAAGAAGGAAAGAATGAGACACGTGTGATTGTTATATATGCCCTGATTTGAAAAAGGCACATGTCGTGCCGAAACACGTGTCATCCAAAAGGGCTCTCCTTCAGAGGATATGATACATTCCAACAATTATAAATAAAAATGTGAATTTGAAACAAAACGTGTGGCTTAGTTCCTGTGTGGAAGCAACAACCTTACTCATTGACAAAGAAGGTGGGGAAGTGGTTCCTCCGATTTCTTTCACACACACGCAACACAGATCTACCAGTAAGTGCAACAGGTTGCAAGGCCGAAGAATTGACACCCCAAAAAAAAAAATGTTTCAAATAATCTTACAACATTAACCTAGTCAGATCATGACCTGGATGAGTTGCCTTAAATGTATATCCTGGAGCATGGCTGGGCTGGCGGGCAGACTGGAAGATTCAGACCGTGTGCGCTTTTTAAACCAATTTGATGTGCTACTGTTGCAGGAGACGAGGGCAACTGTACCAGTTCAGCTGGACGAATTCAAGTCCTTTTAAATAAAAGCAACTCCAAGCAAGAAGGGGAGGCAATCAGGCATGTTGGCAACTTATATTTTCACAAGAAGAAAATCTAAAAAAAACCTGCATTCGTTTTTACTCATCAGCACTTTTGGTCATCGATACAGCATGGGACAAGAGACCCTTATTACGTTTAATACATTTTTATAATTCTCACCATGTGAATGCCTTAAAATCCCCTTTAACAGAGCTGCCGGACAAATTGTATCCAGCTAAAATTATTTTAGTGGTGCAGAAAATATGTTTCACATTGGGGGAGATTTTAATGTGAACATGTGACACTGCGTGCTGTTAGAGAGGAAGAAGTGGTTTTCATTATCACCATCGCGTCCATCAAGCCACAAGGTCAAACAAAAGAGGCAGAAGCAAAGCCGATAGTCTGGTAGAACTAGGGCTTTGATCTGTTAATACAGATTCCCATCTGATATTCATGACAAATATATGTTCATAAATGCCAGATACCGGTCCATCATTGATTATTTTTTAACTGATTTGGGGTTTTTGTCACAGACAGTTGACTTTGAAATACTCCCTTACGTGCAGAGTGACCATGATCTCTTGATGTTAACAGTCAAGACTGGAAAAGAAATTACACGCAGGCACAACTATCAGGAGGAATGGAATAGAGGGAATGGTGGGGGCTATAGGAACATTTTGACCAGGATTTTAAAGCTGCTGAAGTTACACACTGCACTTTTTCAGACGTTGAAAACTGTTTTGACACTGAGACGATGCATGAACTAAGGTTAATAGCCCTGGGAAACATAATGGCAAAAGCTAGTCAAGCATTCAGAAATACACGTTGCAGCAGCAGACGAAAAAAGGTTGTCACACAAGCAGATACATCCTTCCCATTGTCTCACGTGGAAGTCTGATGCAACTAGAATGGAATGTGAATAGCCAAGCGAGTGCCGGGCTGTGCGTGTACCTGAAGGACGATCTCCTGCCAGTCAGGGCAGAGGTCTTGCGCTGCCAAAACAGCCCCATTCAGGTTCAGGTCACTCGTTTTGAACTACCAGATGCCCACCACTACAACTCTTAAATCCCTCATAAGCTGATTGATTAGCGTGAACCGGGCAGAGCCCAGGTGACGGTGCAGGGTGGGGGCCACTGCCAAGGGGGGAGTACCGAGCAGGATGTTTTGTGATTTGCACTACAATGTGCCTGAGGTGAGGGTAACAAATCTAGATCAGTGCCGGAGAGGCCTGGTGGGGTCCAACCAAGGGCCTAACATTTTAGAGGGTCAATTTGACCCCAAGCGTATCCACTGAGCTCATGTACGATTACGAGATCATGTGAGTTGTTCACAGGGAGGGACGCATTCCCAAGTGGCTATCCAATCACAACTCTGGGACACAAGAGTGACCCGACTGGAGGTGACATGGTTGGGGATTGATTGAAAAGTAACAAGGACCAATCATGTGGCATCCCATATGGAGCGGGTGGTATATACGTAGGGGGTGGCCAATGAGTGTGGGGAATAAGTACCATATATTGTTTTTTGTCAACCAAACTACATGGTGATAATGGGTCATGACTTGGACTCAGAGGAAGCCTTGGGATTCTGTGTCCATGCATCATGAATTGCCAGACTCTGGAAATCAGAGTCTAAATATTATAAAAATGGGATAATACAATGATTCAGAATCAGGTCCGGTGTTAGGGCCTTTCAACCGATTCAGTTAGAATTGGACTCTACTGTTTGTGGAGTGCACCCTTCGAATTTGAGAAGAACGCTTAATAGATTTTCTTAAACTGTCATTTTGGGGGAAGTAAAGCTTCCTTGCTGGCTGTCTTTCTTTGCTTTGCTATGCAGAGGCCAGTGATAATCCTGTGATAAACTGTAGTTTTAGCATCCTCAATATTGCTACATCTAGGGTTCACCACGAATTAGATCCGAGGGTGGAGTGGAAGGTATGCACCTATGCCCAAAACAAATGGTAGTGCTCCCAAATTGAAGGTTAGTGCAATCTAATTGTGCACTGTTGTCTAAAGAACGAGCTTTCCAAAAAACTGTTAGAAAATCACAGACATGTTTCACCCTTCATTTAGCTCTTTGCAGTGGGGTTTCTAATATGCTAGGAAATTAATGAAGTTCAATAGTGGAACTCATCAAGTTATCCAACCTTAAAGCTAAAACCAGTGAAATCACTCCTTCAATTTAGATTACGACACATATTACACATATTCTCCTATTATAACCTGTGCACCCAACAGCAGCCTCCCCTAGCAGAAGTCGTTTACCTAGGTGGCAGAACAGAACCTGCATGTTAACATCCAATCTCCGTAATTGATACAATGAGCAAATGGTTCGGCCGAGTTTTGGTAAAATATTAGATTGGGTACAAGCTAACGTGATACTTTCAAACTTCCAATATGGTTTTCAGGAGGGCCTGGGCACCGTAGACCAGATCCTGAACCTAAGTCTAATTTTGGATAAATATGTTCGGGGATATAGAATCCTAATTGACTTAGATTTTATGGACCTGTCAACAATGTTCGACTGTGTAAATCTCAAAAAGCTCTGGATTACACTACAGTGAAATGGGATATTCAACTTAATGCTTCTAATGCTGATCGAAATGCAGTGAAATCGAAAAGCAAGAGCATGACTTGGTAGTAGGGGCAAATTACCTTAGACATTCCCATGAATGCATGGGGTTAACCATGGCTGTATTATAGCGCCATTGATTGTTAATATATATGTTAACTCATGCTCACCAGAATTCAGTAAACAGACAAGTGATGTCCCTAAAATGGAAGGTCACAAAATATGCATTCTCGCGTGTGCAGATGATGCAGTTTTGATTTCCAGAAGAAAAAAAAATGCTTTGCAAACATTGATTATCAGATTCAAAGTTTAAATGGGTCTGAGAGATCTATAGATTAATGTAAGTATATCTAAAGTCATGTGCATTACTAACTCGAGACAAGCTTTTGGGCCAATACTAAGCAGGGGTGCGGAAATAGACTGGGTTACATTTTTCTATATTTAGGTGTCACTATATGATAGGATCTTAAATGGAATTAACATTAAAAACACAGTGGTTAAAATGGCACAGGTCAAGGGCTCCATGTATGGGAAACAATTAGGAGGCCTTCCTATTGACCATCTTGTCCACATATACAAGGCCAACAGTTCATTGTTGTTCTTGTATGGCACTGACGTTTGGGCCTAACAAAGCCTGCAATGTATTCAAACTAAGGATAGTCTATTCCTTTGGACAAAAATAGTAGTGCAGCAGAGCTTCTTGGGATATCTTTTACAGAAGAAGTACAACCTGACGTATACTGAAGATTACATAGGCCTCGAGCCATTTATAAATTTACATGATTTTGGGGAAACCCACTTATGACCCCACCTGAATAATATAAACTCTGACGTCCATAATAGCTCTCTGTGGTTAAATTAAATTAAATCCTTTGTAAGGACCTTGGGCCTCGAAGAGCTCCATAGCAATATGTCAACAAGGAAAACTGAAGGAGGGTTACGAAAGCATTTCATTCCCTAAAAAGGTGTAGCGAACTATGTGACATGGTTTGATAACAGCAGGAAAAGAGCTTTTTTGATACACCTCAGGTAAAATGTGCTATTTCTAGAAGGCACTTGCCTGCATACAACAAATGGCCCTAATAGAATGAGTACATGTATAAACCTGCTGAAAGTTTAAATTTTATGCTGCTATGCTCAATTTATTCGAACCTTAGTTAGAAATATGTTTTTCCATTGCTGAAAAGTTGTGGACTGAGGAAGGTGAGCACAGATTTTCTTCAGGTTTTACCAATCCCGGATTTATATTCTGTAATGTGCATTAACTCATACATTGAACATAGCTCAGTGCTAAGAAATAATTTGTTTCAATTGACTTGTTCTTAATATTAGATTGTATTTTACCATGCACAGTATCAGATTCTTGATTTTATTTGTATGCTTGAGTATTGATATTTTATAAATATATGATGGACGTGTTATTGTATTGGATTTGTATCAATTCTTCAATTATGAATATGGTTTATTTTTGAAATAAGAGTTATCTATTTATTTATGTAAACATCTGATGTTAGTATTTCTAATTGTTGCTTTCAGTTTTGGAAACTGGTTTTGATTTGTAATTTAGAGAAAATGGAAGTGAATACATGTGTGTTCTACATATTTCTAAACCATCTATCAAATAATTGATGCTTTTGTAATTTCACCATATGTTTCCCAAAAAAATTACAATCATCCCCAAAACATCAAAGTAGGGCAACGAGTTTGCTCTGCCAAACATGCCTGACTTGTAAACACAAATTGAATTTCAATCTATTAAATGGTGCAATCTAGTGATATATGGTGCATGTTCCAATGTATGAGTGGTGAATGTATCCATGCCACCCTATAAACCAACAGCTTCACATAGAGAGACATTGAAAAACTGTGTGTTAAACCAATTAAACAAACCCTGTCATTTAAAGATTACTTTATATGCATCCTCTGCTGAGGTGACCCTGTGGGACCACAAATGGGAATGTCACACCGAGGCATTAATGATCTTCCATCACACAGCTGATGGCCCTGCTTTTGCCAGCTCTCATCAGATGGGCTAGAACAAATACCTCTAATGTAAGATGTTTTCAAGGTGGGGGGCTCCTCCACCCATCTTTATACAATAGACCTTAGGTTGCTGTTTCTCTGTCAGACCCCTCCGGATTTTCCTGTTAGGGGCTTTAAACCCCCATTCCCATATAGTCATGCCCAATATTGTGGGTGATGATGTTTTGAGAACATTCAACATTCTTTTCTGTGGTGCCCATACATTCTGTATTATTTTAGAAGTCTGCAGATTTTCAAGTCCAAGTCCTGAACCCATGGTCTGACTTGGCACTGTGCAAATGAAACCTGATCATAACTATCCCCTGGCTACCCCTCCCCTTTTTCTTTTGAAAGCCAAGAAATGTTCAAAAGGGTGAGCAGAGAGCAAAATATCCAGTTTGCTTCTCTAGTGATTGACTGTAAGTGCCTGGGCGGCCCTCTTCTGTGCAACTCTTATCTCTGAACCTGTTCAACCATGGGACTGTGTGACCGAGTCTGGATATCAGCTCTGTCTTGGACTCCCCCATGATTGCCTTATGCTGTTCCTTCTGCTATCCTCTGGGGATTTGAAAGAAATGAGTTAAACTTTGCTCTCATTCCATCAAAAGGTAATGATTAAACTGCTATTGGAATTATCTCAATGAGTAAATAAACAAAAAATTATCTTGGGTTGCGTGGAGTTGGGAAAGTTCCATCGTTCACTTTTAAAGAGGACATGGTTTGCTTGCTCCAATTTCTCCTCCCATTCCAGTTGGGCAATTATTGTCTCTCCATGCTCCCTTGTAATTCATGGATGGTGAGGTCCTGAGCTGATTCTGTAGAACATCTCTTGCTTGGCGGACTAGGAAACAGAAACTTAAAAATCATTTAGGCTTTGAGAATGCCAGGCAAATCAGTACCTAACCTGAATTGAAGTGTCCTATAACACTATTAACACCAACAACTTAGACCAGAGTACATAGCATTTGGGACAATCATTCAAGGCCCTGCAGTTGCCACCTAAGTGCACTCCCGAAAATGAAGACAATAAATACATAAAGTTAACGACAATTTGGCAGGGACAGTGCTGCATTCTCCCAGCCTAATCACATAAAGTTAACGACAATTTGGCAGGGACAGTGCTGCATTCTCCCAGCCTAATCACCCAAATATTACGTTGAGTATTTAAAACAAATTATAAAGATTAACATAACAATTTATTTTACTTTCAAAACAACTCTTCAGAGATAGTAGACATTGTGTAACAAACTGTTGTGTACTGTCCAATAGATGTTCACAATAAGTATAGAATACATTCATTTGGGGAGGAGCCAAGATGGCGGAAGAGCCCGATGTGAATCTGTGGAGCTCTGGCTGATGGCGTGGGAAGCAGAGTCTCCCTAACACTGTACATGGTGGACAATAGACGAAAACACTACCAAACGGCCAGTAATAACATATGATGATACTGGTGGCAAATTTTGAGGATCGTATGCAGACACACAGTGCGTCACACCAGACACTGAGTGTGGGTGGATGGGTACCATCTTAGCCAGGGGAAAGGAGAGCCAGGCAAAGGAGCGTTGGAGCCAGCAGAGAACGGGGATGCACCGCGAGTGAGCCGACCAGACACTGAGCATTCAGAGAACTGTGCTCAGGGTACAAAAGTTACTGACTGGGAACCTAACCCGGAAGTGCTGTAAGAATCTTAAGCGAAGCAAGGACAGAGTTGAGACGTGGCACCCTGCTTCAGGCAAACCTGTCAGAGGTAATGAACCACGCCGCAAGTTGTGGAGTGAAAACCCTACATCTGCCAGAGGTAATCAGAGACTGCCCGAGAGCATGTGTGAGCAGTGGAAGTTGTCAGGAGTACCTGTGAAGATGTGAGCGGTGGTATGGAGTGGAACGCTAAATGGCACGCATGGGATCCCCTTAAAGTTGAGTTAATGTAAGCGGTAAGTCGTGGCAACGAGATGAAGTATTGTGACAGGTGGTGGATGATTTGTGAGATGTAACATGCAGAGGAGCCAGCCATATAGTGGCAGACCCGACATGCATAAAAGCAGCAACCATGCACTGCAAGAGACACCCGCATTAATCACACCGCCAGGGATGGACGACAATAGAACAAACAGGAATAGTGCTGTCCTACCTAGGGGAAAGATCAGAGTGGAACAGGCGCAGGTTTATTGAGTTTAACATGCCTCAGTCACACGACTCCCGGGATACATCTAATGATTTTAAAGGTGACTAAGTGAGGCTGCATAAGGAGGCATGTATTGACCACCCCAATGAGTAGAACCACAAATCCCCCATGGAAAAAACAGAAGGGCAGTATTGACAAATTTGTCCACAGGCCAGCTGGACTTGAGAAACCAACCATGTCATCAACCCGTGAAGCCCGAGATGCTGCACATGGACCACGCACCCCAGTAATCTTCACCAATGAGGATTTAAAAGACACCTTAGTCTGTGAAACGGCAGACACAAAAGAAGGTTTGGCAAAAAGTGTGGAAGGTCTGGACCAGGACATTGATCCACTAGGTAACAGAGTATTTATTTATTCTAATTCTTAATAATGCGCCAGATCGTCTGCAGGCCTCAAGGCGCACAAATATGACAAACAGTAGACAAAGAGCAGAAAGTAAAACAGCGTCAGAGAGAGTGCAATTTAGATAGAAGGAGACTTAAAGAGAAAGGGTTTCAACTTCTTTTTCAAGTCAGCAAGAGACATGGGCATTTCATATCCAAAGGGATGTAGTTCCAAGTGGCAGGAGCCAGGACTTCAAACATTGTCTTCCCAAATTTGGCTAGACGAAATCTGGGTTGGCTAAGTTTGGCCTGGTCAAGTGACCTAAGAGATCGTGATGGCACATAACGCTCAATGCACTCAGAGAGATAAACTGGTGCTGTGAGGGTCAGCCACTTGAAGGTGAAAGTCAGGATTTTAAAGGAGACACAGTGCTTGACCAGCAGCCAATGCAGGTTTCTTCTGGCTTCAGCGATAGACTGCCAATTGGGAATGCCCAGCACTGCTCTGACCGCACCATTTTGTGTGACCTGAAGGGTGGTGAGATTAGACTGAGCAATGCCCGTCAGAAGACTATTAAAATAGTCAAGCCTCAAATTAACCAAGGCAGAGGCTAAAATGGACACATTTTTCACATAGAGGAACAGACGCAGATAACCCAGCTGTGTATTGATCCAGCCACAAGAGCACAGGTCTTGTCTATGTGCTGCCTAATGGTGAGCTCAGAGTCGAGCGTAACACCTAGCGTTTTAATGCTTTTAGCCACAGGGATGGTGACATTAGCAATGGAAAAGTTGGCATACTCAGGGGAGAGGTTTTTCAGTATGTGATTAGAGGCAGTGATGAGAAGCTGAGTCTTATCTGTGTTGAGAGCCATGGAATTCGCCACCATCCACAAATGAATGATGGCATAGATTGCATTGATGGCCTCGGAATCCTGAGCAAAGGAGCTGGACAGTTCAAGGATGACCTGGGTATCATCGGCATAGTTGGTATACCGGACACCCAGGTCGTCAAGCATCATAAGAAGAGGGAGAATATGGATAGTGAAAAGAGTGGGTGAAAGTCATGAGCCCTGAGGAACACCCCTCGTGAGTAGAGTAGGGGTGGAGCAGGCATCAATAATGGCAACTAGAGCATTGCGAGGACCCAAAAAGGAAACAAGCCACTGTGTTGCAATACTAGAACAGCCCGTCAGTGATTGCAGCCTAGATGGCAGCCACTCGTTGTCGACCAACTCGAAAGTGGCTGAGGGATCGAGTAACATAAGGAGCGCAGGATGACCTTGATCGATAATGGACGAAAGGTTGGACTTCAGGTTTAGCATTGCAGTCTCAGTGCCATGTCGAGTACGGTAGCCGGATTGGCGTGGCCCTAAGATGGAATTTTACTCAATGAATCTCTGCAGCTGGAGATATGCCACCCGATCCATCACCTTGAGGAGAAATGGGACGTTAATAATAGGGTGATAGTGCTTCAATCAATTGGAACCTGATCCCCCAGGAAAAGATTGTTGATAAGCTTGGTGACCCAAGGTCCGATGGTGTCAAGGCAACCAACGAACAACCTGGAGGGACAGACATCACCCTTGCAGGTGGTCAGCTTCATATCAAAATGATCTTAGTCGCTTCTGCCACCATGCATGGAGAGAAGGAAAACATAGGCTTAGGGGTGGTTTGTTGATTAGTGGGGGCTTTGCTGGAAGGGGACAGAGCAGGTGGGGGTGTAGGCGTAGGAGCATCGTAAGCGACACTGAACTCCAGGTGAGAGGCAACTTAAGCTGTAAAAGTGTTGTGGATAGTTTGACACCATGCCAAATCTTGGGGAGTGCTGGTCATAATGTGAGTATTCCAGATGTATACGAATTGTTCGAACTACAATTGTTCGAATCACAATTGACCTTTGCACAATTGACCGAATTGTGAAGGTCAATTGTTACATATCTGCGGGAAAGCAAAATATATTAAATGGCCACGGTAGTGGCCATGTAGTTATGGTTAAGTTGCTGTTTGCATAGGAAGAGCACTTTTTGGGTGGCTTATAACTTCGCTCTCCCTGGACGGATCCTCACCAAACTTTGCAAAAAAAGTATTTGGGTCACTCTGAATTTTTTTGCAAAGTTTGGTGAGGATTCGTCCAGGGGAGGCAAAGTTATAGGGGGGGTCCCAAAACTTTTTTTTTTCCCATAGACTGAATGGGAAAAAAAATGTGCTCGTGCCTACAGCCCAAACCGCTGGATGGATTTCCACCAAATTTGGACCAGGAGGAGCGGCTTGGTCCCGAAAGCATGCTTTTGCAAATTTGGTGAAAATCCGTCCAGTAGTTTTTTTTAAAATGACCAAAAAGTAGGTAAAAAAAAATTAGTGATATCTGTGTTCGGTTCGCGGACACACTTCCCTGTTCGCTCCGCGGACAGTGTCCTGATTGGCCAATCGTCTAGCGTGATGTTCGCGGACATGCAACGTGTTCGCTGATTGGATGGCGTGGAGCGTGAAGCGCGTCAGATTTTTCGGTAGCGCCCGCCATCTTGGATTCGCGGACGTCCGCGGACAGCGCGGTGAAACTTTGTTCAAAATGTGTATTTTGTAGAGTGTGTTGGTGTGTAGGAGTGTTTGAGGAGGGTGGGAGTGTATGAGATAGGATGAAAGTTGTACTTTTTATGTGTTAGACGTTCTTTTTGTGTTTGATTTGTTTGCGGACATCACGGGTGTTCTGAAATGTTCTAAATAAACTGACTGGGGGGTGTTCTAAGGACTCAATATGTGTCCATTTTGTTAGCAAGCAAAGTGAAACTGTTCTAAGAACACTCGCGGTGTCCGGGGAGTGTTCGTAGGGGGTGTCCTGAGGACGCTGTCCGTATTGTTCTCTGTCAAGTTGAATGTGTTCTAAGAACACCCGCGGTGTCCTAAAATGTTCGCAAATAAACAAAATGGGGGTGTTCTGAAGACGTTTTTGAGAACACTCCCGGTGTCCTGAAATGTTCGTAGGGGGTGTCCTGAGGACGCTGTCCCTATTGTTCTCTGTCAAGTTGAATGTGTTCTAAGAACACCTGCGGTGTCCTGAAATGTTCGCAAATAAACAAAATGGGGGTGTTCAGAAGACGCTTCTAAGAACACTTGCGGTGTCCGGGGAGTGTTAGTAGGGGGTGTCCTGAGGACGCTGTCCGTATTGTTCTCTGTCAAGTTGAATGTGTCCTAAGAACACTCGTGGTGTCCTGAAATGTTCGCAAATAAACAAGATGGTGGTGTTCTGAAGACGCTTCTAAGAACACTCCCGGTGTCCTGGAATGTTCGTAGGGGGTGTCCTGAGGACGCTGTCCGTATTGTTCTCTGTCAAGTTGAATGTGTCCTAAGAACACTCGCGGTGTCCTGAAATGTTCGCAAATAAACAATATGGTGGTGTTCTGAAGAAGCTTCTAAGAACACTCCTGGTGTCCTGGAATGTTCGTAGGGGGTGTCCTGAGGACGCTGTCCGTATTGTTCTCTGTCAAGTTGAATGTGTCCTAAGAACACTCGCGGTGTCCTGAAATGTTTGCAAATAAACAAGATGGTGGTGTTCTGAAGACGCTTCTAAGAACACTCGCGGTGTCCGGGGAGTGTTCGTAGGGGGTGTCCTGAGGACGCTGTCCATATTGTTCTCTGTCAAGTTGAATGTGTTCTAAGAACGATCGCGTTGTTCTGAAATGTTCGTAGGGGGTGTCCTGAAAACGGTGTCCGTATTGTTCGCTGGCAAGTTCAAAGTGTTCTAAGAACACTCACATTGTTCGCGGACATTAAAAGTTTCCCATAGATCATAGTTGAAATGTTTGACTCTATGGATGTGATATGTTGCAGTGGTTGTTGCCAGGGCATAGAGTCTTGGGAGCATGCGCCCTGGCAACAACCACCGCAGCATATCACATTCATATTTGCTTATAACTTTGGGTGAAAAACAAATGTATAAGGAACAAAGGTATTAGATACTATGGATGTGATATGCTGCTATGGTTGTCCTTATTATTGCATACTTACTGTTTGGTCTAGTAATGGGAGTCCATGTTTTTCTTCTTCATTTCTGTGATAAAAGAAAATAGCATGTTAGTATTAGTATTTTGTAATGACTTATTACATTGTATAAGCAATATACTTTTAATTTTTTTCGACCCTCATATTTAGTAGAGTACAAATCAGAGTACTGTGCAATTTGCTCAGTTTCTGTATTTGTTGCTAAGATCATTGGGTCTGTGGGAGAAAAAAAAAATCCATGTTGGATTAAAAAAAAACCTTTTTCTGTTATGCTACAGTTTATTTGTTTGTTTGTTTTCAATGTTCACTTTTTGTTTCTGGCTAATGCTTTATACTTTGCTTTGTTGTATTTTTTTTGGAGCAGTAACAGATTCTTCATTTGTTTTGATATTATAAAATTTTGGAGCAGTTAGATACCAATTGGCGTATTCTAACTGTCTATTTTTTTAATATATTTTAGTGGTTTTGATTTATCTATTTGGATATTGTTAAATTTTGGGACAGTTAGATTCTAATTGGCGTATTCTAACTGTGTATTATTTGGCCTAATTTAGTGGTATTCATTTATCTGATTAGTTGTTGTAGAATCTTTGAGCTGTTAGATAGCTTTTGGAGTATTCTAACAGTTTATATTATTTTAACACACATTTATAATTTTTGGACAGTTAGATACCAATTGGCGTATTCTAGCTGTGTATTTTTTGGTCTAATTTAGTGGTATTCATTTATCTGATTAGTTGTTGTAGAATCTTTGAGCAGTTAGATAGCTTTTGGAGTATTCTAACAGTTTATATTTTTTTAACACAAATTTACTTAAAGGTTTAAATACAGTTTATTTATCAAATTTTGGTTTTAAGAACATCAAATAAGCGTTTGTAAGATTTGCTGGTAATCTCTGCTTTAGAGTAATGGTACTATCATTACATTCAAACCATCCACATTTCTTTTTTATATATGCCGTGTAGTGCCCTGAATTGGTTGTGGCTCCTGCGTGGTAGACTATACCTATTGTTGTGAAGGTTTTCTTACCAAGTGATATTTGACTATGTGTGAATCCAGTCAGCTTGCAGTTGTTTTTGGTACCATCTGCATTATAACGTAGAAGCATTAGTATTACGTATTTCCTATGTGTTTGTATTACTAATGTGGAGCGATTATCTGAATTGCAGGTAGAGCATAATCTACCATGGTTTGCATTTTGTACAAGTTGCTGAAATGGAATGGAATCACAATTTGGTATTGATATATATATGAAGCGTTCATTGGGAATTTCTTCTTGTGTCACATTGTTGCACAGAGTGCATGTATGTTTCCACATGTATGAAATCTGGAAGATTTCATTTATAGGTATGTTTTTGTTTTCCAGTACTAATAGTAAGTACATTAGAAATTCTTGTGGATCTTCCTGTGAGTTTATAGTGAATTTCACCATTCCAGCACAGTAGTCCAATTGTTGTCTTATTCCAAAAACACTATGAGGGTAATTCATAGAATTTCGCAGAAAAGTGTCGCAAGCGGCTGGCGCAGAGTGTCCCCGTGCGATTGTCTGCGCCAGGCACGTGCGCTAAAACCGATTTCCGCGCACAGCGTATTCATGGATTTTAGGCTCCCAAACCAGCCGTGGCGCAGAGTATCGCAGCGACCCTGCAGCAGCGCCAGTAACGCCCCCAAGAACGCCCTCACGCAAGGAAAAGCCATCAAAATCGCTAAATCATCGCAAAGGGCTGCGCTAACCCTGGACCAGTTTACAGAGCTGCCAAACAAGGAACGCAAAGCGGGTAACGTACATATCAGGGGTACGCGGGAAGTTGTACACGCGATTAGCCAGGGTACGTGTATTACAGGGGTACGCGGGAAGTTTAACACGCGATTGGCCAGGGTACGTGTATTAGAGGGGTACGCGTGAAGTTTTACACGCGATTAGCCAGGGCACGTGTATTACAGGGGTACGCGGGAGGTTTAACACGCGATTGGCCAGGGTACGTGTATTAGAGGGGTACGCGTGAAGTTTTACACGCGATTAGCCAGGGCACGTGTATTACAGGGGTACGCGGGAAGTTTAACACGCGATTGGCCAGGGTACGTGTATTAGAGGGGTACGCGTGAAGTTTTACACGCGATTAGCCAGGGCACGTGTATTACAGGGGTACGCGGGAATAATCACACGCGATTTGGCTGGGTAGGTGTATTACAGGGGTACACGGGAAGTTTTACACGCGATTTGGCTGGGTACGTGTATTACAGGGGTGCGCGGGAATTATCACACGCGATTTGGCTGGGTACGTGTATTACAGGGGTGCGTGGGAAGTTACACACGCGATTAGGCTGGGTGGGTCCTCACAGGTGTTCCCTGTACACCCTCCACGGCCCCTGCAGGCAGCCCACAAAACAGGGGACTACCCTGCACACCTGCTCATGTCCCCCTGCACCTCCACCCCCCAGCCACCAGGGGCAGCCTCCACCAGGCCCCCACCCATGTCTACCACCACCCCCACCCCCCAGCCACCAGGGGCAGCCTCCACCAGGCCCCCACTCATGTCCCCCTGCACCCCCACCCCCCAGCCACCAGGGGCAGCCTCCACCAGGCCCCCCCACCCCCCAGCACTGTGGGGCAGCCTCCACCAGGCCCCCACTCATGTCTACCACCCCACCCCCACCCCCCAGCCACCAGGGGAAGCCTCCACCAGGCCCCCACCCATGTCTACCACCACCCCCGCCCCCCAGCCACCAGGGGCAGCCTCCACCAGGCCCCCACCCATGTCTACCACCCCACCCCCACCCCCCAGCCACAAGGGGAAGCCTCCACCAGGCCCCCACCCATGTCTACCACCTCCCCCGCCCCCCAGCCACCAGGGGCAGCCTCCACCAGGCCCCCACTCATGTCACCCACCACCCCCACACCCCAGCACTGTGGGGCACCTGCCAGCAGGCCCCCACCCATGTCCAACTCATGTCTCCCACCACCCCCACCCCCCAGCCACCAGGGGCACCCTCCACCAGGCCCCCACTCATGTCCCCCTGCACCCCCACCCCCCAGCCACCAGGGGCACCCTCCACCAGGCCCCCACTCATGTCCCCCTGCACCCCCACCCCCCAGCCACCAGGGGCAGCCTCCACCAGGCCCCCACTCATGTCTCCCAGCGTGCTACGTGTATTTCAGGGGTGCGCGGTAAGTCCCACTCGCGAATAGCCTGGGCGCGTGTATTTCAGGGGTGCGCGGGAAGTTCCACACGCGAATAGCCTGGGCGCATGCATTTCAGGGGTGCGAGGGAAGTTTTACACGCGACTTCAGCAGGGTACGTGTATTACAGGGGTGCGTGGGAAGTTACACACGCGATTAGGCTGGGTGGGTCCTCACAGGTGTTCCCTGTACACCCTCCACGGCCCCTGCAGGCAGCCCACAAAACAGGGGACTACCCTGCACACCTGCTCATGTCCCCCTGCACCCCCACCCCCCAGCCACCAGGGGCAGCCTCCACCAGGCCCCACCCATGTCTACCACCACCCCCACCCCCCAGCCACCAGGGGCAGCCTCCACCAGGCCCCCACCCATGTCTACCACCACCCCCGCCCCCCAGCCACCAGGGGCAGCCTCCACCAGGCCCCCACCCATGTCTACCACCCCACCCCCACCCCCCAGCAGTGCAGGGGCACCCTCCACCAGGCCCCCACTCATGTCCCCCTGCACCCCCACCCCCCAGCCACCAGGGGCAGCCTCCACCAGGCCCCCACTCATGTCTACCACCCCACCCCCACCCCCCAGCCACCAGGGGAAGCCTCCACCAGGCCCCCACTCATGTCCCCTATCACCCCCAACCCCCAGCCACCAGGGGCAGCCTCCACCAGGCCCCCACTCATGTCCCCTATCACCCCCACCCCCAGCAGTGCAGGGGCAGCAGGCAGTCAGGCAGCAGCAGGTGGGAGCGTGCTCGGGCTCTGGGGGGCAGTAGTTCGGCCTTCCGGGCAGGAGCGTGGTATTCCGTGTGCGTACGCGTGGCCAGCTTGGTACGGAGTGATTTTGCACGTGAAAATCCTGCACGTCAGCGTGAAAACTGAGGAAAGGCCCTCAGCGCGTAAGCGCATCTGTGACGTGACCCGCACAGGTGTTTCCCACACAGCACGTGATGACAGAGCACACGTGGAAAGACTGCATGTCAGAGTGTAATCGCGTGTGATTGGTGGAAATGGCCCTACACGCAGAAGTGACAAAGCGTGTGATTGGTGGAAATGGCCCTACACGCAGAAGTGACAAAGCGTGTAATTGGTGGAAATGGCCCTACACGCAGAAGTGACAAAGCATGTAATAGGTGGAAATGGCCCTAGCGCGTACACGCCGCGTAAGTGACGCTGGACGTGTAGGCCTGTATAAAAGGTACGTGTAGAACACGTTTTCCATGTACGTGCTTTTCGTGGAGAGCGAGTGGGTGAATTCTGTACTTCTTGTCGTTTCACACGCGATTTACTTCACGGCGTTTCTAGTTCGTATTCCCTGTTACCTCTGACAGCTTTTTCTCTTTTTTCTCTTTTACTGGTTTACCTGGGCCTGTTCCCTCAAACAGTGTTCCCTTCTACTGTTGTCCTGTCTCCTCAGACAGCGGACAAATCTTCTTTTGGCGGGGGTGTTGCCAACCAAACGTGCTCCTTTTACACGCTCGTTTACCTGGCAGACGGTGAGTCACGCACGTATCTAACATCTGTGCTAGCCCCGTGTGTAGCCTACCCCTTCAGAGGTCATTCTAGGCTGCGTGTGACACGCATACGTTCATTCTTGTGTTTCTGGGTGCCACAGCGTAGTGCAGGTTTTTCTTTCTGCACACGTGGTCTAGGAGGGGTTGCGTGCACGTCATCTCCCTTTTTTGGGCCTCCTGTGCGTTGCGTGACCCGTCATCTTTCCCCAGGGGTTACATTCAGCCTTGCTAGAGCACTAGGGTACAATTACCATCTGGTACCCAACCCCTTTGACCCCCAATTGCCCAGGACAATAGTCTACATCCACTCCCATACGCACATTAACATCAGTGCCATGGCTGGGAGGCGAGGATTCCGTAAGGGTGGCAAAGGTGGAAGAGCCACAAGTGGTGGCCGTGGTGGATCCGGTAGGGGACGTGGTCGTAACTTGCAGGGTGAACCTGTCCCCCCATGTGTGGAGGACCAGTCACGGGCACCCATAATCCCCCCCCCTCCCATTGAGGCTGATGTGGCTGACACCATCCATGCTCAGCCCTTGTTGGACCAGCCCATTGTGGCACCAGACCTGGCTGACTCCATGGCTGACTTCCAGGTCAGCAGGGCTACGACACGTGCGCTGGTGCACGTTGATGCCATCATGCCACGTGGATCTGGGGCAGCAAGGTCATCTGCTGCACCAAGGAGGCAGGGCGGAGAGGCTGCAGGGGCAGCTGCGGCTCCATCCACCCCAGCCCTCACACACCCAGCCAGGACAGTGTCGGTCCTAGTCCATGCTGCTGACATTCCCCCTGACACCATCACACTAGAGCTAATGCCTGCACCAACTCCCATGCTGAGTGTGCAATCCCACACTCCTGATACAGAGTCCACCAGGGCTCCTGCCCCTAGTGTCCAGAGCGGCGCAGGACACTCAGGATCACCACCACCTTCCAAGCGGAAGAGGAAGAGTGCTCGTCCGGCACAGGCTGATGCCGCAGACACGGCTACACAGTCCGGCCCGTCCAGGAAGCCCAGCTTCACGGATGACGAACTGAATGCACTTGTCGAGTATGTGTCCGGACATGACAACGAGATGGTCATTGTTGCAGGATCCAAGACCACACCTGCACAACGCCAGGCACACTGGCAGACCGTTGCGGACATCGTAAGTGCCCTTGGAATTGTGAGGCGCACAGCCAATGATTGCTATAAGCGCTGGAATGACCTAAAGCGCAGGGCAAAGAGTAAGCTGGCCTCAAGTCATGCCGCAACTCTAGTGACTGGAGGTGGGTCTCCAGTAGTAGACATGGAACTCACTCCACATGAGTCAGTCGCTGGGACCTACGTCACGGAGGAACAGATCCAAGGCGTGGGAGATCTGGCTGATTACGAGGCATTGTCCGGTGAGTGCACATGCATGTGTGTGTCATCCATGTGCATGGTGTGTGTGTGAGGGCTTCTGTTCGGGTGCCAGGTGAGAGTGTGTGCGCCTGAGTCGTATGGGTCAGCCATGTGCTTCATTCAATCCTTCCTGCGCAGCTGCATTTGGCCATAGCAGTATCCCTTCTGCCAACAGTAGACATCTAGCCCAACTGCACGCCAGTTGCCCTTGAAGTGTCACCTTGCCACAACATATTTGCTTCTTTTTCACTGTTCATTCAGTCAGTTTGTTTGCATTCCACCACTTTCACTAGGCATGTCGCTGTCCACTAGTCACATGTCTGACATGGGTATGGTAAAGTGGAGTGACTTTGTTACCTGGATATCATTTGTACACACATGTCCCTGTGCAATTGGACCATTTCAGACTGGCAGCTCCAGGTGAAAAATCTGACCTGTTAGAATTAGAAAAGCGATTACATGCGGGAACTGGACTGAATGAATAGGTGCTGCCCTCCTCTCCATCTTCACTCAATAGCAATGGTACATGCCATCTGTGTGATGGCATGTGTGTTTCACCTGCCAATCACAGGCCAATGTGTGATGCCACTGCCAGGCAGCATGCAGAAAATGTGTTCATCTTCCATCTTGGTGTCATCAGTGTGTGCCATTTGCCTGGACTTCATACGCAGTGAGCGTGCATGCATGGGAGGGTTTTAGTCATGTGGGACATGTGTCAATCAAGTACTGGTTCTCTTGCTTCTCAGCCCTCAATGTGTGCCATGGTGCTAATGCCTGTTTCCATTTCTTTGTTTTCATGTCTTTGCAGGGGAAGACGCACCTGATACTGCTGGGGTTGTGGAGATGGTGCAGACCCAGGAGGGGTCCGAGGGCCGACCAACCACCAGTGAGGGACGTGGTGTGGTGGTGGGGGAGAACCCACAAGTGCTGCAGGTCGTGCTCTCAAGGGGTGTCTCTGGCTGCACCTCCCCCGAGCTGTACTCAGGTGTTGATTCGGATGAGACCTACGTGCCGTCGCAGGTGAGTGTTCCAGGGAGGGATTCTGTTCTGTCTCACCCACCTGCACCAGGGTCAGAACCCTCCATGGGGATGTCAGTGTTGGCAGCTACGCCTTCGGTGGTTACGGAAGCAGGGTCACACTCCGCGACATCTGATCCTGTTCCTGGGCCAGCAGATCAGAGGGGGAATGCAGTCCTGCAGCCTCAGGCAGTGCCGGCACAGCAAGGCGCAGTTCGCCTTGCCCCAGACAGGTGTGGTGCCCGCCGACGTGGTGGCCGTACGCCACCCGGCAATACCGCATGGGAGCAATCCATTTACGGTATGGCAACCCAACAGGCTGCATCATCCGAGATGATGGCTCAGGCCATGGATAGGGTGGCCACTTCCATTGTCCCCCCAGAAAGGCTGATGGAGCGACTAGAGCAGGCAACCGACTCCATCTGCCAGTCACACAGGGAGGACATGTTGGGGTCCAACAGGGACAGGCGGGCGGCACTGGCGACTCTGCAGGAGGCCATCTCCATTGAGTCCCAGGGCCACAGGGAAGCCCTGAGGCAGGAGCTCCTTCACCTCAGGACGACTCTTGTTGAGCTTGAGGCTTCAACACACCAAATGACAGAACAGCAGCTGGAGCGTCTCACCCGTACGCTCTCAGCTGAGATGCAGGCAACGAGGACGGAGGTCCGGGCATCCCTTGAGTTGTTGCATGGGGACCTCCGCACACTCATCCTCCAGAACCAGACCTACCACACCCGCATGCTTTCAGCCATGGAGGAGCAGACTAGGGCCTTGCGTGGGCTGCCTCCCATAGTGCAACCACCTCCGGATGCAGCTGCACAGGGTGATAATAGCGACAGCAGTGATACTCCCACAATAGGGTAGCCGTGTGAGCCATGAGCCCATGGAGGTGTTTTATCTTCCCAGGATCCACGCAGGTGGGTTCTGGTGTGCATCCTGTCCTCGGACCTCCTGGGTGGCCTCCTCAACCCCCCCGGGCCCATCAATGGCCATTTTTGATTGTTTCTTATTTTTATTTTTATTTTGATTTCTTTTATTCCCAATTTTTTTGGGACGATCTGTTGGCTTCCGTGGTTCCTGTGGGCATACGCTGCATTGTGGCTGGGCACATGCAGGCTTGTAATGTATTTGGTTCAGATGCTTGGGTTTGAGTCACACACACCCCTCCTGCTTCCCGTTTCCATGGGCTTGTAAAGGGTGTGCCCAAGTGACAGTGAATTACACAGTGACGTTGGACTCCCATGAGCTATGTGGGCAGTCTGTAGTCAATACTGTGTATACATTCCTAGTGCATATTGCTGTTGTGTTGTACACTGCATGTTGCATTGATGTGTAACTCTTCTTCTGTGTCTACCTCCCAATTAGCAGGTCCCTTCCTCATGTCCACACAAGGACCTCTAGTCTGGAGATGGGGTCCATGTTGGCAGCAGTGCACCTACAACTCTACATGGCGACAACACTGCACAGTTGGTAGTGGTGGGAGTGCAGGCATTTCCAGGTGGTGAGACTACTAATATGTAACATTTGTGATGTCATGTTAATGGTACTACGTGCTCAAGTATGTTGTTGGTCCGGCATTGCTGTGAGCATTTCAGGTGTTGCACATACATAGTGAGACTGATGTCATGTTGTGGGGATTACTTTGTTTACCTGCAATTAGCATGACATGGCACGGTGTGTCGTGTGGCGGTGCTGGGGTTGGGTTGGCTGACATGGCACTGTCCTCTTGTTGCATTTTGCAAGTGGGTATTCATTTTAGCTGCTTCAATGTGTAACTTCACAAAACTGCATTGGTGGTGTATGTGTGGGTAGGGATGCACACATTGTGACACTTCCAGGTGAACAATCTCAGGCTGATATGGTTTTGACGGTTCATTCTCCAGACATTCAGGATCAGTGTCAGGTTGAGTCATCATTGATTGTCAGATGGAATGTGCCAGGGCAGTGTGCACTCCACAGGGGTGTGATTTCTATGTGAAGTAATTAGCCACTAGCTGTGTACGGGCTGCCTCCCCCCGTGCCCTTTCCCCTCCCATGTGCAGCGGCTGTGCATGTGGTTGGGGATGTGGGGCCACCACCATGTCCACGGCCAGGCCCCGGCGTGTTGCAACGTTGTGCAGGACACATGCTGCCACTATGATCCTGCACACTACTGGGGGAGCGTATAACAGCTGCCCGCCAGAACGGTCAAGGGAGCGAAAGCGTGACTTTAGCACTCCGAATGTGTGCTCCACTATGCCCCTGGTTGTAATGTGGGCTGTGTTATATCTTACCTGGGGTGGCGTGGTGGGGTTCCGAATTGGCGTCATCATGTGGGGGCTGAGAGGGTAGGCACTGTCCCCTGTGGAGGTGGTGATTGGTATCATTGGTGGGGTTGTGACCTTGCTCAGTATCCAACATGCATGCATGTGCAGTGGCATACATACTCACCAAGCAGCCATGTATCGCCATGCCGCCCAGCTTCTAGGTCCCGGCTTAGGGTGGACATTCGGTAAATGAAGCTGTCGTGGGTGGAGCCGGGATAGTTGGCATATACTGAGGTGATGATTCCCTTGGCATTACATGCTACCTGCACGTTGATGGAATGCCAGTGCTTGCGGTTCCTATAGATGTGCTCAGATGCCCTGGGGGGACGTAGAGCCACATGGGTGCAGTCGATGGCACCTAGCACTTTGGGGAATCGTGCCACAGCGTAAAAATCCAGGGCGGCAGCATGCCTTTCTGCAGGTGTTCTGGGCAGGTATATGTGCCTGCGGACTGATGGCCGTGCAGTGATGATGTTCAAGACCTGGTGTAGGCAGCGTGACTGGGTGGCCTGTGACACCCCACCCACTATGGCACTTGTCCGCTGAAATGATCCAGTGGCTAAGAAGTGCAGTACATTGAGGACCTTCTCCAGGGGGCTGAGTGCTTGGGAGCACAGGGTGGGTGATGTGAGGTCATCCTCCCACTCACTCACCAGGTCCAGTATAATGTGTGGTGGAAACCTGTACCTCCCATACACCTGGTCATCAGGCATCCCGAAAAGGCTGGTTCTGGGTGTGAATATTCTGGCCCTGACTATCCTCCTCCTCCTCCTTTGGTAGCCCACTGCCACTGCTGCTAGGAACGGTATGTTCATCCTGGCGTCTGAGCTTGTTATTGTTAAAGTCCGCAAATTTATGCTTTGCGCGTGTTCTAGGAGAGCGTGTGACCCGCGCACCCCTGGAATCCAGTTCCCAGTCCAATAGCGTGTGGAAATTCACACGCACCACGGGATACAGCGTGTGACCCGCGCACCCCTGGAATCCAGTTCCCAGTCCAATAGCGTGTGGAAATTCACACGCACCACAGGATACAGCATGTGACCCGCGCACCCCTGGAATCCAGTTCCCAGTCCAATAGCGTGTGGAAATTCACACGCACCACGGGATACAGCGTGTGACCCGCGCACCCCTGGAATCCAGTTCCCAGTCCAATAGCGTGTGGAAATTCACACGCACCACGGGATACAGGTTCGCTGACGTACTTGCGTGTGTAAGTGCCCGCGCACCCATTAAATACACGTACATAGGCCAATCGCGTGTACGCGCACTTTTGTCCAATTACACGCGATGACACTCTAACGTGCAGTATCTCCACGTGTGCCCCGTCATCACGTGCTGAGTGGGGAACACCCGTGCGGGTCACGTCACAGACGTGCTTACGCGCTGAGGGACTCTGGTCCAATAGAATCGCGTATGCGTGCTGACGCGCTTACGCGCTAAGGGCCTTTCCTCGGATTTCCCGCTGACGTGCAGGATTTTCACGTGCCAAATCACTCCGTATCAAGCTGGCCACGCGAAAACACACGGAAGACCACGCTCCTGCCCAGAAGGCCGAGTTACTGCCCCCCAGTGCCCCGAGCAGCCTCCCACGTGCCATCTGCTGCTGCCTGCCTGCCTGCCTGCCTGCTGCCACCGTGCCCTGCCATTTGGTGCCTGCACATCAGCCATCTGCAGGGGTCCAGTTGCTGTGTCCACCCCTGCTGGAACTGAAGACTCCCGACTGGGATTACATCGCTCCACAGCCCAGCCCCAGGACCCAGTTGCCCACCCACACCTGCCTCTGGGGTTGCCATGTCGGGCACTGCCACATCTGGCACCAGTGGCAACCCCAGGCCAGAGGGGCAGAGGGGCACCAGCTTCACTGTCACCGAAGTTGGTGTCCTGGTGGAGCATGTCCTGGGGCAGTATGATGCCCTCTTTGGATCGTCCCGCGCCAGCAAGGAAGGACGGCAGAGGATCTGGGCCGACTGTGTGGTTGCCATCAACGCGGTGGGGGTGGCAACCCGCGACGTCCTGAAGATCAAGAAGCGCTGGGAGGACTTGAGGTCCAGGACCCTTGTGAAGGCCCGGCGCCTCGTGGAGGGGGGCCGGGGCCGCATGAGTTCCATCCAGATGAGGGTCCTGGAACGCGTACGCCCAGCGCTCCACGCCCAGATCCTTGAGAGGGAGGCCCGTCTGGAGTTGAGCGGTAAGTGTCCATGCATTACTGTGTGAGACAGGGCATGTTGCGGTGTGCTGGTTCTATGATACTTGCCTGTATGTGTGCCATAGGCCATGTATGCATGTATGTGTGCAGGGACATCATGGTAATGCATGTGCGACCAGTGATGTGTGACCCACATGGTTGTTGCATGTGTTGAAATGCCGCATGGGGAGCCCTATGCAGATTTAGAACATGCGAGCATGCCAGTCTCTGTACCTGGACATGGGTGGGGGTGAGGGATGGGTGCTGATGCCAGGTACATATATGGTAGCCATGTCTGTGTGCCTGACCTGCGTGTCTGTGACTTGTGCATGCCATGGATGCATGACACATGTGTGTGACAATGCACAGATTCAGTAAAGCAGCCAAATTACCCTTGTATCCGCTGTGTTTGGTGTGTTTGGGGCCAGATGGATGTGACTGAGGTGAAGTGTGTGCATGTGATAGGCATGAGCCATGATGCATGTGAGTTACATATCATTGAATGTTTCAAGAGTCCATTGGACATGCATGGAAATGTCCATGGCATGCACCATGCCTGTTACTGTGTGTGTTTTGCCTGGACTGACCCATGTGTTGTGGAGGGACATGATGGAAGTGTACTTTGACAGTGGTGCTCATCTGCTATTGCTTCCTGTCTAGGGGACCATTGTACAGTGCCCTGATGCTTGTGTTCTTTGTCTCCCTCTACGCAGCGGCTAATGAAGAGGAGGGCGGAGACGGCGCTGTGGAGCAAGGCGGCGGGGATGCCCCCACGGCTGCAGCGGAAGGGGTGGGTGAGCCCCCACCGGGGCCTGCTACGGTGGGAGACGGTGAGGAGCCATCCAGGTTGGTGGTTTGCACAGAGGAGGAGGAGGCCGCCACTGGGGCACACATGGGGCCTGGTGGGGGCATCCCTGCTGGTGCAAGTGGTGCAGTCCAGGGCCAGGGGCAGGAGGCAGCACAGGTCACCGTGGAGGGGCCTGTGCATGTCGCTGTCCCTGACCCTGTGAGTGCACCACCATGCACCAGCAGGGATGCCCCGTCCCAGGCCTGTCCGCAGGTAGAGGGGATGTCCATGTCACCTGACTCCCCTCCACCTGCGGACGTGGGAACCCCTGGCCGTGCGGAGAAGGTCCTGATTGGGGTCGCGATGCGAACGGCTGTGATTCGTGATGCCGTGCGTGCTTCCCGGGAGGAGCACGCACGTCATCACGAAGTGCACCGTGCCGACGTGGCCCAATTGGGATCGGCCATGTTCGGGGGTTTCCTGCATGTGTTGGCCAATGTGGCGGCCCTCTCCTCCTCTGTGCAGGCTATCCACCAGTCGTTCTCCTTGCCGTCTTCCAGCCCAGATGCCACCAGGGCCCCCTGTGGACCTGCCCCGACCAATGCAGCCAGCTCGGTGGGGATCCCATCCCTGCCTCAGTCGGGAGTCAGAGATCCAGCAGGGGTGGACACCAGAGCAACTGGACCCCAGCAGATGGAGGATGTGACGGCATCATCGGGCAGGGCACGTGCACGACGGCGTCGGTGGTTTCCATCAGCCTGGATGCCGTCGTGCTGGCACAGGCAGTTGCGTCGGAGGCAGCAGCAGGCTCAACGTGGGAGGCATCATGGCTCGGGGCCATCAACATCAGGGGTGCAGGCATCGGCCGGAGGGCAGGAGAACCCTGGAATGGGAGTGGCTCCCGTGTGGGAGCGGTTGTGCCAGCGGATAGGTGCGGAGCGGCAGCGGGCAGAGGAGGAACGGCTCACGATGGTCAGGGCGGAGGACTCCATGCGGAGGGCGCTGAGGCGGGCTGAGTGCCTCGAGGGTCTTCGCAGGGAGTTTGAGCTTGACACTGCGTTATCCCTGCGGGACCTCGGGGCCAGGGAACATGCCCGCCTCCAAGCCATTGACCAGGAGTTCGATGATGCCCTGGCCCATGACAACAACCAGTGAGCCGTCCGAATAGCCCGCTGCCTTTGTATATAGTTGTATAGTTAGGGTTAGGTTTCCTTTGTTTTTTTGATTTTTTTTGGTAGCGATTGGACAATGCACCACTTTTTTGTATATAGTTCAGTTTTTAGTTAGTAGTCATAGTTAGGTTTAATTTGGTTGGGCTCATGGACCCAGGATGATCTTCTTCATGGTTCTTCGTTTTAATTTTTCAGATTATTTTCTTGGACATTCATCTTGTTTTGTTTGATTTGCTTTGTGTTTTTTCTTATTTCATTTCCATTCTACTTGCTGTTCAATACATTATTTTTTTTATTCTTCAATGTGTCGTATCATCTCATTGCTTTCAGGCATGTCATGTTGGGTGTTTTGTCATTCACTTGCAGCCATTGTGTGTGACAGACATGTGTTCAATTGCATTATTTAAATTGGGGGTGTAACATGTAATTGCCTTTGATATGTGGGTGGGTGTGATAGTTGGTTGGGCCTTTTGGCAGGGGAGGATGGGCATTACGGACATGATTGGGGAATGTTGGGACCCAGGTGCAGGGGGGCATGGATTGGAAATGGGTGGGGGCCTGGTGGAGGGTGCCCCTGGTGGCTGGGGGGTGGGGGTGGTGGGAGACATGAGTGGGGGCCTGGTGGAGGGTGCCCCTGGTGGCTGGGGGGTGGGGGTGGTGGGAGACATGAGTGGGGGCCTGGTGGAGGGTGCCCCTGGTGGCTGGGGGGTGGGGGTGGTGGGAGACATGAGTGGGGGCCTGGTGGAGGGTGCCCCTGGTGGCTGGGGGGTGGGGGTGGTGGGAGACATGAGTGGGGGCCTGGTGGAGGGTGCCCCTGGTGGCTGGGGGGTGGGGGTGGTGGGAGACATGAGTGGGGGCCTGGTGGAGGGTGCCCCTGGTGGCTGGGGGGTGGGGGTGGTGGGAGACATGAGTGGGGGCCTGGTGGAGGGTGCCCCTGGTGGCTGGGGGGTGGGGGTGGTGGGAGACATGAGTGGGGGCCTGGTGGAGGGTGCCCCTGGTGGCTGGGGGGTGGGGGTGGTGGGTGACATGAGTGGGGGCCTGGTGGAGGGTGACCCTGCACTGCTGGGGTTTGGGGGTGGTGGGAGACATGAGTGGGGGCCTGGTGGAGGGTGCCCCTGGTGGCTGGGGTGTGGGGGTGGTGGGAGACATGAGTGGGGGCCTGGTGGAGGCTGCCCCTGCACTGCTGGGGGGTGGGGGTGCAAGGGGACATGAGTTGGTGTTCATTAGTTCAAGGAGACATGTGCCTTTGCTGGGGGGCATGCCCATGGTGGGTGGGCTGCCTGCGGGACATGACCAGGGATGCAGGGTAGTCCCCTGTGGTGTGGGCTGCCTGCAGGGGCCGTGGAGGGTGTACAGGGTACACCTGGGAGGACCCACACTGTCAAATCACATGTGGAACTTCCCGCGCACCCCTGAAATACACGCGCCCAGGCTATTCGCGTGTGGGACTTCCCGCGCACCCCTGAAATACACGCGCCCAGGCTATTCGCGTGTGGAACTTCCCGCGCACCCCTGAAATACACGCGCCCCCAGGCTATTCGCGTGTGGAACTTCCCGCGCACCCCTGAAATACACGCGCCCAGGCTATTCGCGTGTGGAACTTCACGCGCACCCCTGAAATACACGCGCCCTGGCTATTCGCGTGTGGAACTTCCCGCGCACCCCTGAAATACACGCGCCCAGGCTATTCGCGTGTGGAACTTCCCGCGCACCCCTGAAATACACGCGCCCAGGCTATTCGCGTGTGGAACTTCCCGCGCACCCCTGAAATACACGCGCCCCCAGGCTATTCGCGTGTGGAACTTCCCGCGCACCCCTGAAATACACGCGCCCAGGCTATTCGCGTGTGGGACTTCCCGCGCACCCCTGAAATACACGCGCCCAGGCTATTCGCATGTGGAACTTCCCGCGCACCCCTGAAATACACGTGCCCAGGCTATTCGCGTGTGGAACTTCACGCGCACCCCTGAAATACACGCGCCCAGGCTATTCGCGTGTGGAACTTCACGCGCACCCCTGAAATACACGCGCCCAGGCTATTCGCGTGTGGAACTTCCCGCGCACCCCTGAAATACACGCGCCCAGGCTATTCGCGTGTGGAACTTCACTCGCACCCCTGGAATACACGCGCCCCCAGGCTATTCGCGTGTGGAACTTCCCGCGCACCCCTGAAATCCACGCGCCCAGGCTATTCGCGTGTGGAACTTCACGCGCACCCCTGGAATACACGTAGCCCGCTCCCCCAGGCCCGATCGCGTGAGGAACTTCACGCGAACCCCTGTAATACACGTAGCCCGCTCCCCCAGACCCGATCGCGTGTGAAACTTCACGCGAACCCCTGAAATACACGTAGCCCGCTCCCCCAGGCCCGATCGCGTGAGGAACTTCACGCGAACCCCTGTAATACACGTAGCCCGCTCCCCCAGACCCGATCGCGTGTGAAACTTCACGCGAACCCCTGAAATACACGTAGCCCGCTCCCCCAGGCCCGATCGCATGAATAACTTCACGCGAACCCCTGTGATGCACGTACCCTGCTGAAATCGCGTGTTAGACTTTCCGCGCACCCCGGTATAACGCACACGTATTTTTTGTCAGCGGGTGTCCGTGTTTGTGGGTACCCCTTTGCACGTCATTTTTCCTGGAGGGCCACAGTATGGGACATTCATCATGGCAGTATATAGGTGCTATTTGTTGGCGCACCTTTTGGCGCACATTTCTTACAGCCGCAGAGACTCTACCGCCTGCTTTCTTGTGGCGGTCGTGTTTGTGCCTGTGCGCTGGTTTGAGCGTGCGCTTTTTTGCACTATTCTATTCCATGAATACGTGTTGTAGGCGAGCGTGTGGGCGTTCCGCGCACTTGTGCCCTGTACTTCCCCCGTGACGCCCACGTTTTGGCAAGTTGTTCCCCATTCCGAGTGTTACGCCCGTGTTCCGCCTACTTTTGTTGCGTGCGCCGCGCTATGTGCGAATTTCGCTGTGGCCTGTGCGATTTTCGCTGTGACCTGGCGCACGCTGTTAGATGGCCTGTGCGCCAACGTGCGCCGCGCACTTTTTTATCGCACATCCGCTGGTTTTCTAGCGCACGGCCTTCCATGAATCGACGTGCGCTGCTTTTCGTGCGATTTTCGCAATTGCACTGCGATTTTCGCTATTCCACTGCTATTCGCACGTTTTTGCCCACTTGCGCCGCGCTAATTATTCCATGAATCGGCCTGTAAATGTGTTGTCAGTATTGTTTGCTGCATTTCTGTGAAGTACTAACATTTGCAAACACAAAGGGTCTGTACTGTGTAAGTAAATGTTGTCAACAATCGGTGGTAATTGAATAGAATATTCATTGCTACATTTGCATAGCAACTTACACCAACTATATTTGAGAATTTAAATGGTCCAGGTAGTTCCGTATCTAACTGCTTTTTTTGGAGTTTGTCTTCCTTCTTTAAAGAAGTACCTGGTTTACTTTCTCTAATTGATTCTTTTTTGTTTGTGGTACTTGATGAAGTATTATTTTCTTTTACTCTCTTTGGAGGATTTGCAGTGACGTCCTGTTGCATTTCTGTTTGATTTAGTTTTCTTTTACAACGTTTTAGTTTTTGTGGAACAGAATATGTGTTTAGATGGGGAGTGTATAGTGAGCGAAGTCTATTATATTCTAAAATGCAAGGAATATCAGCGTTTTCTTTACTTGCATCAAAGTTGATTAGAAATAGACCGTCAAGTGTACGTAAGCGTGATAGTGCTACGTAGCTCATGCCTTCTTTAAAGACTGTGTTACCAATATCTATCATTGCTTTGTCTAGGGTAAGACCTTGTGATTTATGAATCGTGACTGCGTATGCAAGAGTTAGAGAAAATTGTTCTCTGCGTACAAACATATCTTTGAAGAGAAGGAATCTAGCTGTTGAGCGTCCTATCCGTTTTACTTCTGAAAGTTTGTCAAAGAGTATATTGACAAACTGAATTTTGTTGTCACGTGGGTATGTTTGAAAGCCAACAACTGTACCCAGTGCTCCATTAACTAGTCCTTGGTCCACGTCAAGGTTACGTTTAAGCATTACTCTGCAATTTAAGGATAATTTTAACATCTTTTCGAAGCCTGCTGTGTTTGAGATTGATTTTTCTAAATTATTTAGTCTTGTGGCTTGGTCACACATGGGTAGTGTCATACCATGTACATCTAGTTTGTCTGTGGTGCTAATTTCCATTATTGGTTGCATTTCTTTACTTAACATTATTTCATTGAATTTGAGACAGCTTGCAAGAGTTGGCATTAAGGCCATACAATTGACATTTTTGTGGGCTAATTGTTCCATAAATCTGTAGCACATGCATTATCGCCATAAGGTGCATTAATGTGCCGGGTTTTCAATGTTGCTTCTGCTTCTTTAGAAAGTATACCAACTCTCAAACTTTTTAAAATGTTGGCATAAGTTAGATCTGCAGATTGGCGCATGTTTTCTGTTAATTCTCTGTATTGGAAATGTTGCCAAAGGTTGACATTTCCAATGCTGCCAACAGTTTTACGGCAGAGTTTGTGCCCTAATGTTTTAAACATAGGTTCACCTTTTACTGGTGTTAATTGAAGCAGATCTCCAAAAACAATAATGTGTTTTCCTGCAAAGAGCTCTTCATAGTCTGTTTTGAGTTCTTGTAATCTGAGGTGAATCAAAGCTAACATCAGGTTGGAGACCATGCTCACTTCATCTATTAGTAGCATTTTCATTTGTTTCAATACTCTGCGTAATTCCATTGCAGCTTCTGCAGAAAGTTTGTAATAGTCTAATTTGTTCTGGTGTTCTACTGGTAATAGTAGTAATCAGTGTAATGTAACACCACCTATGTTGTAGGCAGCTAAACCTGTGGGGGCAGTGACAACAGCTGACAGTTTGTTGTTTGTCAATTGTTGAAGGAACTTACTAATGATTTTGATTAGGAATGTTTTGCCAGAAGCAGCTTCACCACTGACGTACAGTAGTATAGGTTTATAATTATGGCAGGAACATTCTTTATTTTCATGTTTTACACCATGTGCAATTTGTTTTGTTACTTCTTGAAAAATGCTACTTTGCTCATTGTTTAGTTTTGAGTGTAGTATAGTTAAGTCTTCCTTATCTTCATACTGACACATGGTGTTTTCTACTTCTATCATAGCTAATTCTGCCTCATTTGTTATTAGTGGTTCTCCTAGTGGTTCTTGGCTTCCTGTTACAGAAGGTTGACTACTGTCAGGAGTATCCTTATCTAGTTGGGCTTGGAGTTCTTCTTCATGTTGCTGCTCATTGTGCAACATTGTTTTGTACTGTGTAAAGTTTACATCAGTTATAGTGCTTTCATTTGCTTTGAAAGCTTCCTCATATGAGTCATAGTTATCTAGTAATTGTTCTTCTTTTCTCCATGGTTTGAAGAGTTGTAGCAGGGACATGTAATATACTTCTTTATGTTGAGGAGTCTTCAATGACAATTTGATATGATTAATTAAATTTGGTTTAGGGAGTTTAACTAAGCTGCCTTCACAGTCTGTCACTCTATATTTACCTTTTTTTTCATCAGGTTTCATATTATTTTTGTATGTGTAGTTTTGGGCTATTTGGTATAGACACATGTTTTCCAAAGTATTACTTCTGTTTGGGTAGTATGTGCCCAAAATATTTTGTTTTTTAAAATGTCTTGGCTGTTGGGATCATGTTTGGCTATTGTTTCTATATCTTCATATGATTTTAGAACTATTTTTCTAGATTTAGCTGGACCAAGACTTAGCCATACTATATTTTCAGATTTACCATACAATGAAGTACCAGTTAAACGATCAGCTGCTTCATAAGATCCACATTTTCTATGGGTCAGCATTTTTATGCCCAAGCTGTATAATTAATGAGATACTGTTTTATCTGATGACAGGTCATTCCAGAGGTCTTGGAGCTCTGTCTTCTCTGCTTTAGTTAAGTATGCTGTGACATATCGTGCAACTACAGTAGAATTTTCTGCAATGTACTGCACATCTATGTTTGCATTCCATAAGTGGGCAATGATTGCATTATAATCATTGATATATTTTTCTTCTTCTTTTCTTTTTATGTAATATGTATTTTTAGGTGACTTACCTTTAACACTATGTCTAACTGAAGACATGAGGTTGTTTACTTGACCTGTATTTGTAACTGGTCTAGGGAAACCAAATCGGCATTTGGTGTAATATTTACCTTTGTTTTTGTATTTGCGACGACAATATTTTCCACATTTGTGTCTTTGAAATTGTAAAATTTGTGCATGAAGATCACTATTTGTGACTTCTGATGGAATTTCACAAGTGACATATTTTTCAATAAACTGTAAAACAGTGGCATCACTGTCTTGACCAAATTTAGGAGCATCTTTAATCCATAAAAGCATGTGGATATGTGGTGCTCCTCTGGCTTGGTATTCTTTTCTCCAAAAGAAGTGTTGCACTTCTCCAAGGGGAGGAACAGTTTTATTACAAATAAAATGTAGCATAGCAATGAAGCGATGGTGAAAATATCTTGAAACATTAACAGGATCCAAAGAACAAAGTTCTCCAGGTGTTAGAATATCTATGTTTGTTTTGTTTTTATTTGATATGCGTAGGAAATCATGTAAATCTTCCCATGCATATTCTGCACAACTTAATGTAACAAACCAAGTGGGTGGGCCAAGGTTTCTGATCATACAACGTACATCTCCATGACGTCGAAACCAGTACTCTTTAGTACCACGCATATTTGCTAATAGATTTGTAATATTTGATTGTAAAACCTCATCCTTTTGTTGCACTTTCTCTAATAATTGTGTAGCTATCATATTTTGAAAGTGTGATCCTGATTTTAATATGTGTGCAACTCCTTAACATAAAGTTGCTAGTTCACTTTCAAAGAGTAGGTGGAATATGTATTCCACATTTTGTCTAAATCTGGGATCTTCAGAATACATCCGTAATGAGCGGTATTCTGAAGCTGATATTTGAATAGGTCTATCATCATACCGTCCTCCTTTGCCAGTAGGAAAGAGTAGAGGAAAAGCACGTGCTTCTATACTTTTTTCCCATATACTGATTGGAGATCCTTTTGTTTGACGCATTTGTTAAGTTTCCAGTACATCTTGTACGGTGTCATTACAGTGCAAAGGATGAATTGTATAATGGTCTAAAGTATTTGATATTGTAGCAGGATCTAGTAGCTCAAATTGACCAGCTTCTTGTGTTTCTTGAATTATTTCAGTTGTATCTTTCAAGTTTTCTTCAATATTAATTTCTTTGTAATATTCATTATTCTCTTTAAGATATTGGAAGGCTTGTTTAACTTTATATAAATCTACCAGCTGTTGCCATATTTCTTTGTCTTTTGTAGGTACTCCATTTACTAATATAATTAAAGATTTCTGCATTGGACGTTGCACTCCTAGAGTATGCACATTTTCTTTTAGATTTAATGGTAAATAAACTACTTTTCCACGAATGCCTTTTACCAATTCAGAGGGAGGTAATTTTGCTGTTTTTGGTTGAAGGCGTATTATTGCTTGAAATGGGTGTACTGTTTGAATTATGATGCTCTCATATAAATTAAGTTGTTGTAGAGGTTTTGGTACTGGGTATAATTCCAAATTATTTGTGATAGGACGTGAAGGAGTTTGGTTGTTGTCAAGTTTTGTAGTGCAATAACTGCAAAGTATTAAGGGCTCAGTTATTTCATATTTGTTTTCTGCTACAAGGTAGAGAGCTAATTCAAACCATTTAGAATCTTCATTGTCTTCTATTTTGTATGATAGGTCCACAGTTTTTGTGTTACTTTTATAAAAGATTCTACGGCAACATACACATACATGGTTTGGTACTTCAGCTGATGTACTTTTAAATTTTAGTATTTCTTTTTTGTATGTGTTTAGCAAAAGGTTGCCATGTGTAGAATTGTTGCTTAATTGGTTTAAAGCTATTTCATTCTGTAAATGGCTTTCACTTCCAAAATATTTTTTCTGGATATAGTGAATTTCTTCAAGTAGGTCTTTTGCTGTACCATGTAGAAGGATGTTATTTAACTTTGCTAGTGCTAAAGCAGGACTTTTAGCATAGTACAGTTTATAGACTAGATTTCTTATAGTTGAATGATGTGTTGATATCCTTTTGATATCATGGAAAGTGGTTTTACAAGTAGGTCCTGTAATGCAGGCCAATGAATGTCCTTGTAGTCCTGTGTACTTGCGCACTGGACAGGTATCTATATTTTGCAGTAATTTAATTTTGATTTTGTCTTTGCTTTTTACATATTTATTGAGGAATTGGTGTAAAGATTTGAAACATTGTTTGGGAATGTTACACATTGACGTGCATGGCCATTTGTACACTAGACATTCTGATTCAGTTGAATGGAGGGGTAATTCTAAGTTTTCAGGGCATATTTTTGTAAGGAGTACTTCTTGTTCCATTATGGTATTATTCACTTTTTCATAACCTTGACCACTGCTATTTATGGCAATTATATTTGTTTGCTTTTGTTTGTATGCTTCTTCATTAAAATATGGTTCTGTGCTCGTAGTGTGATTCCATTCACCTCCGCAGATACTTAAGAAGTTTTTTCTGTTGACATTTCGCTTATTGAGAAGTCTTTTTTGTAATTTAGTTATTAGTTTTGTTAGTGGTTTCATTTTGTTTAACAGTAAAATAAATACATTTCTTTTGAGAAGATTTGCACTGTCCATCAATGCTTCTAAGATTAATTTCCTACGATAGGTTTTAAGCTTTGAACCTGATTTCTCTCCTGTTTTTATAAGATTTTGAAGGACTTTGTGACGGTATATTTTGGCTAAAATACTTTTCTTGGTATGCTTACTTTGCACTGTATTAAAATTTGAAGAAGTAGTTTTATCTGTACTGATAGCTGATTTTCTGTTAATTGTTTTTTGGTTTGTTTTACATTTTGATAGAGGAAGCGAAGTTGTTGTACTTGAAACATCCCGTGTTTCACTAAAAGATTGTATTAGCTGTTTTGTTTCAACTTTTTTTTACAAATTCTGCTAGAGATGGATGCTTATGTTGGACACCTTTATTTTTATTTGCTCTACTTTTGCGTTGCTTTCTACGGACTTGACTTTTGGTAGGCATTCTTTAGGGTCTGTTTAAAAAAATAAAGAAGATATGGGTTGGGGTGTTCTGGAATGTATGTGTGCTGTGTGCATGAGTGTTTGAGTAAGATGATAAAGATGTATGTAATGGTGTGTGATTGTGCATTGGGAACTAAAACTAGTAGGGATAGGTATTCTTGAATTTATGTGTTACTAAACTGGGGTTCAGATGGCAAAAAAAAAGTAAGCTAGTGGTGTGGAAAAGTACAAATAGTAAATCTAATGTATACAATTAAAACAGTTGTTTGTCCTATAATATGAAAATTGTAGTGGTTCAGTTGGGTAATTTGTGTGTCCAAAAATAGAAATTTGTGGGTCATTCTGGCTGTTAATCGCTGTTTAAGACATGGACATTTTTGGACAAAATGGTACAAAATCTCTATTTTTAGAAACCAAAATAGCTCATATTAATGTTATAGTATATTTGATTAATAATACAAATATTGTGGTGATGTTTTACTTACTTTTTTAAAAAATTAACAGGTAACTTCTTAGTTTTTCTTTCTTCTTCGAATTCGGCTGCTTCTTTTCAGGAAACTGGTCTTCACTGCAATTGTAAAAGCTTCAAATTAGTAACTTTGTTTGTATATAGCACGGGTTTTAATTTAGATATTGATTTTTTTAATTGAAATCCACAGTGCCTTCTGTAAAACCATTAAACTAATTTATTTACATAAGATACATTGCATCAGTTCAGTACATATGACATGTTCTTAATGAACAAATTGTATTGAATGACTAACTGTAGCAAAAAAAAAATATCTTTACTATGTCTTGTGAAATTTATAATATATTAGTGAATACCACTATTTCTGTAAGTAAACTGTTCTAGGTAATAGCGCCTCAATGTCATGTCTAATTTAAAGTAATTAAGTAAATAAATAAATAAAAACAAAAAATATGAAATTGTATAAGTATTTTTATAAAGGTTTAAACATAGATTCTGTTTGCATGCAATTTTGTTTGAATATATGTAGTCTATATATTTCATTTAAAAAATGTTAGTTTAACATGATTTGAGTGTGTGTGTATAAAGAAAGTAAATAGTATAAAGGTTTATAAGTGATAGTTGATTTTAGGAAATTGAAAAAAGTACAGTAAATTCATTTTACAGATTTTACAAGGTAAAAGTCTGTTTGAAAATGTGTTCATCTACTATACAGAAAATATGCATACCTGAAGTTTGTGTTCATGCATATGGATATGCATGGAGCTGCAAGTAGAAATCTTGAAGACTTGTACAGTATTTCTGGTAGATGGAGCTTGCCAATGATATGACACTTGTACTCAGAGAGATTCAGAGTACATTTGCAGTGCTGATCTATGATGATGCAGTTAGATGTAGGGGTCTTGAATGTGATTGGTGCATGGTCATGTGATTTTTTGAGGTACATCCAATGAGGGAATGGCAGAGAGAGTGTAGTGGAAATGGTAGAAGGGCTATTCATGTTACGATATGTCCGCGGACATGGCGGTAGTTCGCGGACATCGGGAGTTACATCTGGGGATTTTTGGGTTCAGAAGTCATGCAAATGAGAATAAGCACTGAAAGGGATTGGTCAGGAAAGTTTGGTGGGTGTGTTGTGCCAGGAGAGATTTTCTCAGATACTCTTTTTGCTGAGAGAACAAAAGATAGCTATGGCTGTGTGTTTCAGAAAACAGATTGTTTGGATTTTAGGAGATTCGTGGATACATTGGTTGAAGGTGCATGCAGAAAGCTGTGGAGTAGATGTAGATCTTGGATTCCCACTTGTGGAAGTACACTGGCATTGAGTATGTGGAATGAAGTGGTTGGACTTGCTACCTCTCTGTGCTACTTTGGAGACAGAGCAACATCCAGACATAATTGTAATTCATTGTGGAGGGAACAGTTTAGGACATGTGACTGGAATTTTTTTGCAATTTGCTATGAAAGAAGGACTTAGGAAGGTTATCGACATGTTTCCTAATTCTCAAGTGATATTTTCACGGATTGCGCAGAGACAAATGTGGCTTCGTTCTTCTTCATTTGGTCCACAAATGGAAAAAGCAAGGCGCAATGTTAATAAGGCTGTTTGTGCCTTTCTAAGAGATTTTGGCATGTCTTCTTTTCGCAATGAAAATATTATGTTTTGTAGTACATACATTTTTCGCAGAGATGGAGTCCATCTTACTTATGCTGGCAATCAGATTTTTCTGAGAAATGTACAAAATGCATTGCGACCTTTTTTGGAATTACAACAACGATTTTGAAGTAGATGTTAAGCATTTACAATTTTTGACTTACAAACACCACCCAAAGGCTATTTTCAGAACCACCACTTCTTTCCAGAGAAAATTACAATGTTTGTGATGGAGTAGCAACCCAATTTTTTTAATGTTCGCAAACTGTCTGCGGACTTCTAAAAAACTACAAAGAGCCCTGCTTCATTTATTTTCACTTCTATTTTTAACTGGGAAAGGCGGCTCTGAAAAGTGCCTTATTTTTTTAAATTTTTTGTAATTTTGTATTTATTTTGGTTTTTCAGACACGACACACTAGGAGAGGAGGGTAAAGGAGGGTAAAGGGGGGACACCAACCACAGGGATAAGAAAGGGCGAGCTGAGAGAGGAAGATGTAGAGTGGGTTTTATTTGGGTAGTGAGTAGGTCTTCTCGTGTTCTGAGACGATAATCTCAAAAGCACTCCGAAGTTGCTCCCCCTGCAGAGTACTGTGTCACAGTACATACATACAACTGTGACCCTCAAAAGGTAAGGGTCATCAGCATTCTGAATGGCCTGTGAGGCAGCTTGAGGAAGATGCTGTCCCACAGAGGTGGTCCTTGTGGTGACAGGATCAGAAACAGAGAATGAAGTAGAGGAAATCAACCTGCTACGTTCTTCGCAAGGTACAACCCTGCGAATAGCCCCAGAGTGAAATGGCCTCAGGTGTCGCTTCATAGTAGTGGTCCCAAAGCTGTACTTACCGTGCTTCCCACGACTGAGTATCATTTTGCACTCATTGCAGGTAACACGGTTCGCACGAGCCTTAGGAACATTACCATGAATGGTAAATAACCGCCACACCCAAGACTCACGCCTAGTGCGGGTAGTAGGGTTTTCCTCTACCTCATTCTCATCATCCTCTTCTTCCTCCTCCGCATCCTCACTCCTGTTCCCCTCTTCAGGCCCTTGGGGAGGTGGTGGTGGTGGAGGGGGTGGGGGTGGTGCTGAAGCAGGTGCAGCACCAAGTGGCAGTACAGCAGCCAAGGATGCCATCTCGATGATGGTGTAGTCTGCAGGTGGCAGCAAAAATCACTGTGTTCTGAAGAATAGCCAGAAACACAATGGGAATAAGCTCTTGGGCGTGGTCTTTTATAGGGGTGCTTGTGCGTGGTTCGCAGACATGCGACAGATCGAACACAAAAAAAGGATCGGAAAGTTTCAAAAGGTATATAGAAACTCAAGATTGCTATGTGGGACTTGTGCCATGGTGAGATTTTATTGAAAAATATTATGGATTAACTGAAAATGTACTTTTAAATTGTTCGGGGACACGAACAGTGTCCGCATTTCAGGACACACGATGAGCGTGGGCGCGGTCATATGATCCGTTCGCGAACTAGTTCGCGAAGGAAGCGCCTGTCCGCAGGACACCAAGTGCACGGAGATTGGTTAGCGCATGTCCATTGATGTCCTACGGACACTGTTCGGGTTCTGAAGTAATTAAAAGTGCGTCACACGTGAAACGAACATTTCAGGACACCGCGTGTGTTCTTAGAACAGTTTAAACTTGGTAGCGAATAGTAAGGACAGATATGGTGTTCTTCAGGACACGTGTAATTTAGTTTATGTACGAACATTTCAGGACACCAATTGTGTTCTTAGAACAGTTTCAATTGGGTAGCGAACACTACGAACAGGTATAGTGTTCTTCAGGACACCTCCATTTTCGTTTACGTACTAACATTTCAGGACACCAATAGCGTTCTTAGAACAGTTTGAACTTGCTAGCGAACAGTACCGGACAGGTATAGTGTTCTTTAGGACACTTTAATTTTTGTTTGTTTACGAACAATTCAGGACACCTCGTGTGTTCTTAGTACAGTTTCATGTTGCTAGCGAACACTACGAACAGTTGTACTGTTGTTCAGGACACATCATTTCCGTTTATTTACGAACATTTCAGGACACCAATTGTGTTCTTAGGACAGTTTTAAGTTGATAGCGAACATTACGGACAGATATAGTGTTCTTTAGAACACTTTAATTTTTGTTTCTTTAGGAACATTTCAGGACACCACGTGTGTTCTTAGAACAGTTTCAACTTGCTAGTGAACAGTACGAACAGGTGTGGTGTTCTTCAGGACACCTCCATTTTCTTTTATGTACGAACATTTCAGAACACTTGCTCTGTCCGCGGACACTTTTATTGTTTTTTTTTAAAAAAAAACGGAAACTATTCACAATACAATATAAAAATTAAACTTTATTTAACAGATATGAATAATTTATGACAGAGAAGGTGAGGCAGAAACAGAAACAAAAACAGGAGAATTTGGGGTTTCAACATGATTGGTATTAGGTGAAGAAGGGATGGAAATCTCATCAAAACGTTTTGGATTATGGAGAGGGTTTGGGGATAATTGACTGGGATATGGTGAGGAGGGACAAGTACATGTGGGGCAATGGTACGAGGTTTTTGGTTTGAAATGATTTTCTACAAAAGTTTTTAAATTATTAAAATTAGCCAACAATACATCCATTTTTTCTTCTATATTGTGAAGACTGTTATCCATAACAGGGTTTTCTGAAGTGTTTTCTGTTTTGGTATGCTCTGTACAAAAAAATAATATATATGTTAAATGTATATAAAAAAAATAATAAATAAATGGTTTATATTATAAAGTGTTTACCATTAGTTTCACTATCTTGTGACAATTCTTCATGTGGGAAATTGTCCTCTGGCCATTCCAGAGTACTAGACATTTCTGTGAGAAAAAAAAAGATAATATATTATTTAATCTAATACAGAAAGTTTATAAATATATGAGTAAAATGAAGTACACTTACTATTTCTGGTAAGATAAGTCCTATGTATTCAGTGTGTGTGGTCGTGTTCTCAGTTCTGTTGTGTCTGTGAGGTAATTATGTTGGAAGCCAATTTATCTTCTTGTGGTATATTCCATTTCAGAACATATTGTATTTAAATGAATGGTTAGTGTGTTACATATATGGGTTACATTTCTTATGTATTACTATATAAATGTGTTTGTGTGCTGCTTTTTGAATTTGTTAAATGTTCCTATATTATGATATAACAATCAAACATACCCCCCCCCCACAGTTTTTAGGTAGTGGTACTGTTCTCCGAACATGTCCGCGAACATTAAATAAGTTCGCGGACATCAAGTTCATAAGAAGAGATCTAGTCAGTTCCATATGACATGTATATAAAGTCAAAGTCATTATTGTTAAGTTGTGCTACTAAAAAACTATGAAATTCAGTGAAAAAACTTTGTTAAAGGGACGTTATGGTTAAGTTGCGCTACTAAAAACTTATGAAATTCATTGAAAAAACTTTGTTAAAGGGACATTATGGTTCCAAGTAAAACCAAAAAAACCCTTGAAATTCGCCAGTTATGGTAAGCTAAGCAACCATAACTCGCGCCACCACCGTGCACTGCTAAGACTAACACCCAGGACATCAAAGATGACATCACAAATGTCATTGATGACATCACTGATGACATCACATGTGTATGTACTTCTCATGAAATATGTGTAGAAGGGATTCTTATTATGTTGCGAAAAAGTGTCAAGAATCATTGCAAGAAATATACCCTAATAAGTGCATTGAACGATGCATTGATATAAATAGCATCCTATTATGGGGTTCTATCTAGTATACTAAGCTACTCATACAGAAACATAACATTGTGTGCAGCGTACAAGATTAAGGTATGATATTCGTAATGTTAATATGTTGAATAATGAAATGATAATTGTTTTCTTAACAGATTTTTGTGTACTGTGAAATATGCAATAAGTAGATAATAAAACCCATGTATTACATAATTGCATTACTATAGACAAAACACAAAGACACAAGAACACATACCAATATGGGTATATACAGGGAAAGTGAAGTTAGCAAAAAAGCACAAGTAGTAGCAGAAACAATTCATAACTTAACTGATTAGTTTCATGCAAATAAATGATTGCTCTGTTTCAAAGCTGCTATTTACCCTATGTATATGTATCACTTGATGTGATTGGACCCTAAGGAAAGTAATGTGAGTACAATGTATACAAATATGACCATATACAGGGAAAGTACAGCCATAAAAAAAAACAACAGAACATTCAGAAAGTGCTCATAAGTCTAGTGATTATCTTTATGCACAAAAAGGATTGCTGTCTTTCAAGCTTGTGTTTTCCCATATGTATATGTTTCATATGATGTGACTGTACTCTAAGGGAATTACTGTAAGAACCTACTAGAAGGATATGTCTACAAATAAAATAAAATTCTTAGTTTCTGACTGTTACTGAAGAAAACCATGTGGCCTAGATATGTCAGAAAAAGAAAAAATAGTGAGCCAGACATGTGATGTCATCAGTGATGTCATCAATGAAATTTGTGATGTCATCTTTGATGTCCTGGGTGTTAGTCTTAGCAGTGCACGGTGGTGGAGCGAGTTATGGTTGCTTAGCTACCATAACTGGCGAATTTCAAGGGTTTTTCGGTTTTACTTGGAACCATAACGTCCCTTTAACAAAGTTTTTTCACTGAATTTCATAGGTTAGTAGCGCAACTTAACCATAACGTCCTGTTAACAAAGTTTTTTCACTGATATATATATATATATATATATATATATGCGGTCAATTGTGCAAAGGTCAATTCGGACCCTTGACTTTCGATCAATTGGGTCATTCGAACAATTGTGTTCGAACAATTTGGGTAATACCGAGTATATTCCAATTAAAGTCTTGAAGGATCGCAAAGAGTTCCTTGGAACTTTATTTGGTTTGCAGAATTCTGTTGTTGTAATACATGGATTTGGCTAGGGTCACAGCAGCCTTGAAGTTGTTCAATGCCAATTTGTATAGGGAACGCAGAGCTGGTGATGCTTCCACTAGGCATGCTCAGCTGCTCTCCTACGGTGCCTAAGGGCAAAGATGGATTATTCGACCATATACAAGAACTGTTTGTTTTACTGCTCCCAGAATGACTAAAATAGGATAGTGCCATAGAGTCAGCCCATTTAAGCCTGGACGCCAAAAAAACAGACCAAAAATCCACTTGTTTAAGCCATTTTTAGAGGTTCAAAGATCAAGTTATTCCAGCATGTCTCAAATGCCGCTTTGCAAAAAAGTAAAAGACTTGAACCAATCACAGAAAAAGTGACAAGACAAGGACTCAGATACAGGTGGATGTTCCACATTGTGGTGCACTTCGAATGAAACAAACAGCACCACCTGATTAGTGATTTGAACAAAGGATGCAAGCTGCTCAAGACTGAGATCCGTGAATAAGAGCCGGACTGAAACCCAGCGAAAATATCCAAAATGCAGTCGACGAACTGGTTGGTGAAGGGCGCCAGACCTCATAACGACAAATAGAACCCACAAGCTATCAATTAAACACCAGCAGCTTGATTATGAGAACCCTTGAAGTGCAAGAAGGAAAGACGGAATTCCTGTGGAAGGCAAGGAGAATATTGCTTAATAGAATGAACATTGAGATGACAAGGATCAGAAATTGTGAAAAGTTCCTATATTATAATGAGAACCTAATGCTGACAAATGCAGAAATGATGACTGAAGAGACATCTCCGTAAACATTAATTGTGGTGGAGACCCATTGGGGGTTTTCGGGCAGAGGGACCCACAAAGTGGGAAGCAAACCCATGAACCCATCATCACAGTATTGTATTATAGTTGGGGGGAATAGGAAGGGAGAGCGAAGGGTCTAGTAAGTTGGGGGAGTAGTTTTGGGAAGAAAAACATTTAGACAATCATAGAGACAGTGCTGATTAAACAACAACAATGACCAAGATGCTCTGCTTAAACATTAGAGGAATAAACTGAATAAACGAGTCAGAATATTCCAATTGCTGGGATGTTTGAGAATCAATATAGCCCTGATTCAAGAAAGTCACCTTTTGCAGAAAGACTGGGGCTAATTACGGAACAGGGTTTTTGGAATTCAACTGCAAGCTTTTGCACCTACAAAGAAAGCAGGTGCAGTGATACTAGGTAGAAATGACTTGGGACTGGTGGTGGTGGATTTCGTGACTGATGCATGAGGTATGTACATACTAGCAAACCTAAAATTGGGACACACATCTCTTACAATAGGATCAATATATGCCCCAAACACGAGACAAGGAGTTGCTTGTCTTCCATCGGGGTTTGGAAGACTTCCAATTTGTTAAAATTAAATGGAGAAAAAAACGAGGTTCTAGTGATTGGTTCTCTCTCTTCTTGTCTTTCTTGGGGTGTGGAATATTGGCCGCCTTCTCTTAGGCTCTGTCCATTGGAAGTCGATTCAGTTAAAAAGCCTGGTTGTTCAACTTCTGGCCAGTGGACCTAGAGAAGAGCAGATCTCCTCTGTCTGCCGGACTTAATCCCAGAGGTTGCACACTTTGCAAACAGGTACATAATACTGGGATGCGACCTGAATAAGATCATGGATAAAACTCTAGATCATTCTGAGGGTGACAAGGCACAAGGGGTATAGGCCACAGAGAAGCTTAAGCAGGAACTGGCAAATCTCTTGTTCAAGTCTGAATGGCAGGAAACAAAAGGGGACACATAGGATTACTGATATTTCTCGGACATACCCAAGATGTACACAAACATCTGATCAGCTAAAACCACTGTAAACATCAAACTAAACATTTTAAAAATGTCAACAATATGCAGATAAGATGACACAATAAAATACATAAAATTAATAGAATCACCAGACACAATAAATTGATTATGTGAATTTGGTCCACACTTTAAGAGGAGCATTAACAGAATTGCAGATTGGAAATATTACTATTTCTGACCATACAATTAAAATTAGACACCCCCATACATGTGCAGTACTAGTGGTCCCTTCCACAGAATTTACTGAGAGGTCCAACAATCAGAGTGGAAATAGCGACACCGATAAATTAATATTTTATGGACAACTTACCTGACAACACATCTTTTTTTTTTAAACATCTTTTTATTAGCATGCCAACAAATAAAGTACAGAACAGTCCAATACAAAAATGAATAGTAAACCAAATAATACAATTCAAAATCATTCAACTAAATTACATGTCAATAAACAAACATCACAATCAAGTAACCTCCCTGACATACTAAGACTCCTTCAATATTTACAGACAACAAAAGAGCAAAATACAATAGTCAATAAAAACATCCAATATAGGACACACACACAATCACCAACACCACACAAACAACACCAGACCAAACACCCCAAAAAGTATAACAGTGAAAGGAAGGAAAGAAAATAAAAAAAAACAATTTTTTATAATTGATATATATTTCTACCCACTCCTCACATTTATCCACAGCCTATGTAGTCAATCATACAAGGCATTGAATGATCCCCAAAATAGATTGTACACCTCTTCTTTGTGTTTTACTTTAAATGAGAGCTTTTCAAAATTCGATTAGGTGCATAAATCAACCAACCAGTCTTCTACTGTTGGCTTCTTCCTAGTTTTCCAAACCCGAAGGATCAGTCTCATGGCCATCAATAAAGCCTTATCTATCCAATTGCTATATTTCAAAGAACGTTTACACCTATCTCGATGTAGAAGTAAGATAATGTTCCCACCCGATCTCTGTTAAACTACATCCAAAATCAGATTAATCCTATCAATCACATCATTCCAAAAATATCGAACTCTTGAGTAACTCCAGAGAAGGTGTGGAAGGGTACCAATTTCATTTCCATACCCCCAACATAAATTATCAGTTTGTAACCCCAGTTTTTTACATTTTAACTGGTGTCCAGTGCACTCTACCTACTAATTTCTGTCTAATCAGACGCAAGTTAAAATCCGTACCAACAGTGGCACTCACCCTATGTATATCCTTCCATTCCATATTTGTGAAATTCGTATATAGATCACCCGACCACACCGTTCTCAATTTATCCCATGCCACAACATGTTTGTTATCCAATTGCATAAAGTTCATGCATGTACGCACAGGATATTCTTGTCCAGTAAGCAATTGACACAATGCAGGTTTAGTTCCCAACGAATAACCAACCATGATTTTCCTGAGATTAACCAGGGAGCTCAGTTCTATATATTTTTGTCTTTCTCTTTGAGGCAGCCCAAATTTCCTCTGTATTTCCTCAAATGTCAAAATATGATCTCTCTCTGATACATCACCCAGTGTCAGAACCCCCTTCCGAACCCAATTCTGCCAAATCAAACATGTATTGTTTAATTGCAATACCTCATTATGCCAGAGAGAAACATCTTCACTAAAGCCATATGACTGACTATTCTCTCCAAACCATAACCGCATGGTCTGCCTGGTTGCCACTATAGACTTTATCTTTAATCTACCGACCAACATATTACCCATGGTATAAAGGTTACTTAAACGATACGGATTGCAAACCCCTTTCTCCAACTTGTAATAACACATGGTAGTAAGAGGATAGTTTCTCTCAATGGGCACACACCTAACTAAGATAAAGAGAGCTGAACATGAGAAGCTTCCTTATTGGGCTGAAAGACCTGGACAGATGGTACAAGGAGGGAGGCACCCCCAAAATTCTTAGGAAAATAACAGCAGTAAGAGGCCAAATTAACTATATGGCTACCAACATAGCAGAACACACCATAATGAACTTAAAACACACATTTTATGAGAAAGTCAACAATTACTAGCCCAAGCATTCAAAGTCAAGAGGGCAAAAGAGTGATTTAGAGATATAAAAGGCCCAGTGGAACAACTAGTATATGACAAAGTGAAAAAAACAGATTTATTTCGAGCGTTCTATGAGAAAGATGTTAGACGTACGTTGAAGAGGCTGGGTTAATAAAAATCACAGGGAAACACAGGGAACATCTGGATAGAAACATTACCATTGAGGAAATAGTACTAGCCGTAAAATCTCTGAAAGCAAACAAGGCTCGGTGTCCTGATGGCCTGACGAGCCAATTTGATAAAACATTCAGTAGAGAACTGTCAAAGCCGATGGCTGCGCGCTTGAACTCCTTCCTGACTTTGGGGAAAATCACAGACACAATGAACCAAGCAACTATAAGTGTGATATATAAGCATGGGGAAGACCCCGAGCAATGTGCGACTATCGGCCGGCATAGCGTTTAATAAATCTAGATGAAAAAATATTTGTGAAAACATTTGAAATTAGACTAGAAACAGTGCTCCCCAGGCTGATTCACCCAGATCAGACAAGTTTTGCAGTGGGGCAGCAAACATTTGACAATGTCGGGAAAATATTCCACCTGATTGACAAAACAAAGTTTTAACGAAGACCAAAACCTGCTGTTGGCACTAGATGCCGAGATAGCTTTTAAAAGGGTCAACTGGACCTTCCTGAAAGAGGTGCTCACAAGGTCAGGTTTGGGACCCAAGCTTGTTAATTCGATTTCAGCAATTTTTACAGAGCTCAGTGCCAGAGTTAGGACCAATGGCATTTTATCACCCCCCCCCCCCACCCCCTAAAAGCAAGGAGGGGAACCAGGCAAGGCTGCCCTCTGTCACCCCTAATATTTTCACTAGTAAAAGAGCCATTTGCGGAAGAAAATTGAGATAATCCAGACATCCAGGGGATTCAGTTTGGTCACACTGAATATAAGATATCATTGTTTGCCTTTGATGTTATGCTCTCCATCCAGAATCCACTCACTGCACTGACGGCAGAATGAATGGGAGGACTGTGGGTTCACCTCGGGTTTCTGAGCTAAGAGAGATATTGAACTGAAACCCGCCCACGGAAGTACAAACACATTTGTAATCTATACATCAGTTCAAACGGGTGAAAGACAACATTAAATACTTTGGATGCGACTATCCATGAATATTGACAAATTATACCACATTAACTACCCGAAAATACTGACCCAAATTATAGCCTAATTGGCTAGATGGGCAAAGCTTACAATTTTATGGTTTGGACGGATACACATAATCAAAATGAATATACTCTGTATCTCATGAAAGTCTTCCAGGCACTCCTAGTTAAAGTTCCTAGCCAGGCAATTAGAAATCTGCAGAGATCAAGACATTCATATGGATGGGGAAGAAAAGCAGAGTCCCTATGGCAACCCTGATAGCTGAGGTGAACAAAGGGGGACTGCAAGCCTAAGACTTCCAAATATACGATGATACAGCAGAGCTACAGATTATGAGGGAATGGTGCCAGGTAGAATCGTACAAACAGTGGTGGGCTATGGACACAGTGGTAGGAGGGATACCACTTTGGAGAGCACTATGGTTGTCCAAACAAATGAGACCACCCTCCCTATACATTAACCCAGTAACCAAGACAACCCTTTAAACAAAACCTGGGATAGGCTAGAGGTAAGGAAGGGTCTTACTTCCTTCCCCTCACCACAAACCCCGATCCATGACAACCCAGACATCACACCGGCCCTAGTAAGGGGTACATTTGAGGGCTGGATAGATAACAGAGGCTGGTGTATCTCAGACCTGTTTTATAATGGAGTTAGTAAAACCTTTGTGGAATGTAAACAAGAGTAGAAGTCTAGAGAGACATTCTCCCCCTCTGTAATGAGCTAGAACTCTCTCAGACCTTTTTTTGCAACTACGCTGATGACTTTCAATTGATTTTCAATTGGTTCTTGATATCAATGGTGATTATGATGCCGACCAATGCACAGTAGATATGGTGTACCAAATTGATAAAGCAGTGGATGTCTATAAACTGGCTCTGCCTAAATGCCTCAAAGACTGAACCTATGCTATTTGGCCCCCGTCAGGCACAGACTAAGTTGGGCCAAGAGTATTCAGGTTTCAGGATAGACGGCAGCTATATCAAAGCGGTGCAGAAAGTTAAAACTTTGGGCACATTTATGGAGAATAGCCTAGATTGTGATGTTCATGTCAGAGCCATCTCTAAGAGCACTAATTATCACCTTAGAGTGCTCAGGCAGGTCGCTCCATTCGTTTAAGTCGAAAATTGTACTAAACTTGTGAGAGCCGTCTTCCTACCACGAATGGACTACTGCAGTGCGCTCTTAGGTGGGGCAAGCAAAGCAGACATTTACGAACTACAATAAATACAGAATAAAGCTATTTGCAACATATTTCAGATGAAATGTTCAGAGCCTACTACTGCTGCCAGAAAAAAAAAATAAAAAAAAAAAAACTACACTGGCTTCCTGTGGAAACCATAATTCAGTTTAAATTACTAACTATCTGCCATAAATGCATCTTTGGGAATGCACCAGCTTATCTGAAGGGTGTTAGTATCTATCAGTCTAACAGAAATCTCAGGTCATCTGATGACTTCTTACTAGTTATATCCAAGGAGCTAAGGCATGGAACGCCCTGCCTATACCTCTAAAGAAGACCAAGGACCTTCTCACATTTCGAAACAATTGAAAACATACCTATTCAATTAGTTCGAACTCATGCAGGTAGACCGTATCTGTCTCTCAGTGCCACGGGCTTTGGTGCGGTACAAGTAAAATAACAATAACAATAACAATACAAATGTGTTCTGAACAGGGATGATATCTGGTAATGAGAAGCCCTTTTCCATGAGGCAGTCTGAACCAACTTAATCCTGAGGCAGATAGTATTTCATGAAAAAAAAACATGAAGGGACCAGGAGATGCTTGCTAGCTGAAAATAACCCAGGAAAATCAGAGATCTCTGCTGGTTTTGTGACTCTACTCATATAATTATTCAATTATTCAAAGTGAGTATGAAAACTCCACACATGTAGCTAAATAAACCTCCTCGAAACATTGTGCTGCTAAGTCCCTAGGGTGTGAATGACTCATGGAGGTTATGTTCACTAGGAGACACAATTCCGAAAAGAAAATCTTAGTATTTCTGTTGTGAAATGCATCAGAGCTTCCCATTATATTTGAAGTCTAGAGAGATGTGACTGAATGTAGAAAATGTAGCATTTTCTGCATAAATAGTATAGGGGCAGACAAAATATTATTCACAGAAAGAGAATAGGTTTTTTAGTTTGCTAGTGTGAGTCATATCCCGTTACACTGTGATAAAGCTGAGAAACATTACATTGAAATAAGAAAAAAAAAAGATTTTTCTGAGCTTTGTGCGCAGTGTGAAACATATAGCATTTATGTGCAACCCAAGCATAGTTCATTATAAACAAAAACCCAATGCAAAGGCACAGCATTTTTAAAGATATGGTCAACATTGGGGTGTGTTATGAATTCCTAATGAATTCCTAATGAAGAATTGCTTGATAATGTGTGATCTGTGAAAGACGTAGATTATTAAAAAGAAATGCAGAAGCATTTTCTTAAAACAATTTTACTTTGGTATACTTATTCTTAAACTAGGAGGGGCACAATGTGATTTTTATACAAAAAATAGATACATTGTTGTATGGTCATTTCTTGTTTTATTGCATGGATGACGTGACTATGTCTCATGCTTTATTGTATGTTTGGGTTTATGGAATCCATTTCTGAAATAAACGTTTAATTAATAACTGATTGAAAAAGAATTGTGAATGTGAGGGAGCTCTGGTGTTGTTTGGAAAGTTTTATCTTGGAGCAACTTTTACTCCATATTCTATGGACACACTAACCTTTTGCTTTTGTTTTTACACCTTGTCCTTACTTTTTAGAGTGAAGTAAAGCCTTCAGCTTCACTGCACTGGCCTTTTTCTTCCTTGTTCTGGCGAAACTGACTAGTCTTTCAGACTGTCAGTACTGGGAAACAATGTCTCTCTTTTTCTTTTTACATGTTATCTGTTTTCAGTAACTTTTTCATATTGCACTATGTATCTTCCAATGCAGTACGATGGGGATACTTTTGTATCACCCTATACCTCCACTCAATTGATGTTTAGTTCATTCTAAAAGTGCCTAAAGACAAGCTGGTAGAAGCAGTTACAGGTTTACCATTGTTACTTTATTTTTAGTAGCCTTTTAGTTTTTAATACATGTGTCACTATCTGTGGCTAGGGTTGTAACATGGTGGTGGCATAAGGTTTCTCACATATTTTTTGGCTATTTTACTCTTTGACATTGTTCCTGCTTTGCCAGGTCAGGAATTTCCTTCTAAGGTAATGCGCTTTTCTGGGAAAGCAATGCTTTTCACAGCTGGTGCAGGCCATGTGTGTGGAAATCCAGGACATGGGTTGGGACTGGCTTTTTCCAATCCACAAACTGTTTTCAGGATGTCTGGAGTGTATGCATGAGTATCACCCACAGGGATCCCTGAGTTGGGGGTTAGACCTTCCATTGGTTGGGCTGAGTTTTAGTTCTCACCTGAATTTACGATAAGAAGGGTTCTGAAGTCATTTCACAGATATGAATATGAGCCAAATATCCTGTGTAGCTGTGCAGATGAAGGAAGACCCGAGGGCCCATCTTGAAAAGGTGTGGCAAGCAACTATTCCTGCTGTCCCAGTGGAGCCCTATCTGGCTACTGACCCCAAAAGACCCTCAGTGGTGCTTTGACCCTTTAGACTAGTGGGACCAACCAGTCTTGATATTTTTTCATAGTCCTGCAGTTTGGAGTCCTCAGTAGTGTCCCTGGGCCAACCAGTGGACTGACCAACTCCAATTTGGGCTACCTTTCCAGAGGTGTTGCTGTTCCTCGTTTTCACCCAGACCTTTGGGGGTCTACAAATAGTCCCATGAGTCACCATCCTGTGAAGATTCAATATCCCAGCATCAAGAGGTCCGGAACTGGAAGGCTTTATTTGACTGCGACTACTGAGACACCTGCTGTCGCAATGCATGGCGACAATCACTAGAATCTGCCACCCCTCATCTGGTAGAGTGTCCAGATTAGTCCTGCATTGCTGCTTTCTGCTCCTGGATCAGACTGGGAATTTGCTTGCACCCAAAGCTCCTGGGCATATGCTGCTTGATCCAACAGCGGGAAACCTACCTCCAGTGATCCTCCTTTGACCTGCCAAGTCTGAGGAAAAATTGAAGTTCTGGTGGTGAGTAGTAACAATACATACCAGTGCCCCTATCTCTACACTTTAAAAGTTTGTGAAGAACTTTGCTGTGTTTTATAACTCTTGGCTTTGGTAATACGTGTTCCAAAATTCTTCAAAAAGATAGAAAAGCATTTATCTCACCATTAAACTCCAAGGACATCCTTCTGGACGAATCTTCACATCCACAGGACCATGTCTCTTACTTTTTCCCAACTCTTAAAACTATTTGAGAACTTTGTGAACATTTGGGCACAAGGCCCCAATCAAGTTACGGTTGGGCCTTACAAGTTAGGGTTCTTTTTCCTGTGGACTGCTGGTGCAATTGTTAACTACTTCTCTTTCATTTCAGGTAAGCGGGGGAGATGTTGGGGGTGAACTGTTTCCTTTGCATTGTCTAACAGTGACTGCATGTATGTTTGATATTAGTAGTTGTAGGGGAGGCATGGTATCACAAGTATTATACTGACACAATAGGTACAATTTGTAAAACCTTTATTGAAGATTCTCGGGTTGGAAAAGCTCCTTGTTTGACCTTTAACTAAGATGGGAGTAGGCTTGTGTCACACTCACCTGGGTCTCTGTGGGAGCGATGAAGCCTTCCAAACCCCTTCCCTGCTTTCCCAGATTAGTAGATTGGTACTACAGGTACCTTTAGGATAGATTAGGTGAACTCTTCATCCTGAACTAGGCAGGGGCGCTGTGTCTCTGGGTACTTCGTTAGATCCTGGTTAAGTCGCTTTTCTGAAACTCACTGTGTTCCTTCGCCCAGTGATGATATAGCTGAGGAGTTTGGATTCCAGTTGCTTCACGGGTGCAGTTTGCAGGTAAGTTCTGATTTTCCAGTTGCTTCACTGGATCGGGTATATCTGCAGGTAAGTTCTAGTTCCAGTTGCTTCACTGGATCAGGTGTTTTTTTCCAGGTAAATTTTAGTTCCAGTTGCCTTACTGGATTGCGTATATTTGCAGGTAAGTTCTGGCTATTCTGCGTGTCCGCGGTGAATTCTTACTATGTGGCGAGTTCTGCGTGTGGTAGGTAATTGCGGATACCAATTCTAATCCTGTTCTTTCTTCACAGGTTGTTTTCAGAAGAGTCTGGTGAAAAAGACGTGCGCTTGAACTCTGAACGCTGCCCTGAGGTCTTCAAGAAGATCCGGGTAAGTGAATCTGCTGATTGTGTGCGCGCTTTCAAGAAGAAGTTGGTTTGCAACGCGAGCACTTACAGGTACTGATGCTGAGTTCCAGAAAGTGTGCGCGAATGAAGCTGAGGTAGGCACAGGTCGAGGATTGCGGTGAGCGTGTTGCTCAAAACCACAGTTGCAACACGAAGCACGGGTCTGCCTTTGGGCATGGCTTATATAGCCAACCACGCCCAGAGGCTAGAATGTGCTACGGTATTCATAGGGTTCACAGGAAGGCTGCCAGGGGCCATCTTGAGTGTACAGGAAGTGTGACTGAGCCAATCAGATTCCCCCAAGGGGGCCGGGACCAACTGTGAAATGTACCAGATTGCGAGAGTGTGGAAAAGGAGTGTTGAATGCCTTCAAGGCATGTTTAGTCTGCCAGGCTCTAACCCATCTTGCCCCTGCCTGCTCTCCCGTACATATGACAGCTCGACCATCAAATGGTAAACAAAACAGTCCTACTTGAGTCTGTCAAATCAAAATGGCCTATGCTAATAAAAACCTAATGCCTAAATTAGTTTTCAAAAATTGATTAACAGAGTTTGCTAATGAACATTTTTTTGATAAGCAAACAGACCATTTTGATTAGCAATTTTGTACTAATATTGTTAATGTCACCAGAAGTTCTTCGTACCCAAGAAATGAAATGAGCAATAATTCAGCAGTTTTGCGTACCGCTGAAATAAGACATTGAGAGGAGTCAGGCCTTACAAAGTCTTCAAAATTCAGCTAGACCTGCAGGTAGGGTAACTTAGATTATCTATTCAACCTAAGTGAAATGCACTCGACCCATTGCAATGGAGGACAACAAATTTAAAATGTGATTTCTGTAAAATGGTGCATGTCGCTACAAACCCGATTTATGTTTGGCACACTGCTGCCACCCAGAGGCCAGCCATGCACAGTGCAACTTGTATTTGACAGTCACTGTAAACAAAGTCAATGTTAAATACAAGTTGCAAACATATTTTGCAAATGCGACTCACCCTTCATAAAATCTACTCGACTATGCGAGGTGGCATAAACCCTTTGCGAGTCATAGACAAGTGTCTGTAAAATGTAAAATGTTAGCTGCATGAATGGACACAAAAACCTAGATATGATAAAAAAGGCTCTGAAAACAATTCGGCCAGCTGTCTCCTGCAGGTGGTAATATATAAAACAAACCTAATCCTAAAACAAAGTAAGCTGCAGACTGGATGGAAATATTGATCACTACTTTGCATAAGCATCTAGTTTGCTTTGTGTATTCATGATGTAAGAGGGAAGAACGACTAAGCATAGTGGATTGGATACCAGGCAGCGAACTGGGCAAACTAGATAGAATATTGTAGTTTGTGCTCATCCTACTGTCAGGGTACCTGGCATAAAGCAATAGGGTGATAATATAGAATGTCAAAGAGTATGGGTCCACTCATGGGTTGAGCACTAGTTGTGAGATGTATGCAACCTGCGGGTTACAGAACTGGGTTTTCCATCAAAAGCATTTGTTCATGTGATCATGTACACTTTCAAAACTGTTCACTCGTCAATATGGGTACCCAGTGATAATATTGCAGGAAATATTACCGACTGAATTTACAAAGATGAATAGATATTGCTTGAATTAATAGTGTGTAATAAAACACTGACCAGCAGAAAAAATATCAGAATAAAGGCAAAAAAGTGTAATGATAGAATTGAGTTTTAGGTCTAAAAAATACAAAGAAATAAAACCAGATTTAGGTTAACATTGGGATAAAGGGGAGAGAGGTAAGGAGAGTTTAGGACTGGGAGAGGTAAGAGGGGGTAGGGGAGGAACCACCGAAAAAAAAGATCTTTTTACAATGGGCAATGTAAAAGGCATGTCAATATTTTTTCTTGCAATATTTATTGCACTTTGTAATTGTATGTCACTGTTATTTCACCAATAAAATCAGTTAACCCTCAATATGATGCATCTTCCCCAACAAAATTAAATATAGTTCACACTATGAAATTTAGATTCACTAATCTAAAATTTACTGTAAAGCGTGGAGATGACCAGCCTCGCTCACCCTCGCTCTCCTGCGTCTGAAACAACCGCCTTCAGGTGAAGCTGCGGTGAGGCGAGCTAAGTACCTCCAGCTGTCTGCCATCTTTCTGGACCACCCCACTGTGCAGAGCACAGCGGGCCTCACCAGCTTGCCCTTCCACCACCTGCTGCCATCACCAGAAGGGGCACTGTTGTTGTCTAGCAAAAGACAACTGAAGCAGAGACAACGCCCACCAGCCTCGCTCAAACTAGCTCGACTTGCGGCTGAAACACCCACCTCCAGGTGAAGCCGTGGGGAGGCGAACTAAGTTCCTCAAGCTGCCTGTCATCTTTCTGGGCCTCACCAACTTGCCCCTTCACCACCTGCCGGCATCGCCAGAAGGGGCACTGTTGTTGTCTGTTGCCTAGCAATAGACTATTGAAGCGGAGGCCCCGGCCACCAGCCTTGTTCACGCTCGCTCGCCAGCGGCTGAAACACCTGCCTCCAAGCAAGCCGCAGCGAAGTGGGCCATAGCTGTCTGCAGCTGTCCACGGCGTGTCAGTGGCCATAGACCCTATGAGCATGATACACCCTGCCTGCATGTTCTCATCATCACTTGTACCACCTGCCATGCTCTGGTCCAGCCTCAAGGCACTGCTTATAATCCTTATGACTATTTCCATATCTACCCGGTCCCCTCCATTCATCTATCATACCTTCTACCGCTCCACTGCTCCACCCAGAAATCTAAATCTCATCTACCCATAACTTATTGACACTTCCACTACCATCGACCTCGGACTATGGAATGCAGGATCCCATGGTAGTTATTGACCTTTTTCTATGCCTACATCTTCATTCTCCCACATAACACAACTGTTGCTGCATCTCTTACTACTTCTTTATCCTTTTTTGCAAATGTCTCTCATGCCAATAAACACGGCGGTGGCGGCATTGGCTTACTCCACAGTCCTAAATGCTCATCTATTCCATCACCTAATTTGAATTTATATATGAAACCTTCACTGTTCCTCATGCCATTTCTCTTCTCATTATCCACCGCCCACCTGGACCGTTTGGCTCATTCTGCGAACATGTTGACCACCTTCTTGGTCACATTCTACCTAGTCCTACACCTCTAGTCTTGATCAGAGACTTCATCCCGCTTCCTATCTATACTTGACTCTCACCTACTTTCCCCAATTCCCACTCCTCCCAATCATACCTCTGGTTCTACCCTCGACTTGATCTTCACCTCATCGTTTGCTGCCTACTCCATATCTACTCTCCCCATCTACCTTTCAGATCACACCCTAATCTCAGCTTCCTTACTCCCGGCTATTCCCTCTAGCACCTCCTCCCTCTCCTCCACTAAGACTTTCTACAGATGTGATCTACGCAATTTTAACTCCTCGCTCTTACATGATACCTGCCTACATCTCTACCATCTCTCACACACTTCTCCTCTCTCCATACAGATGAAGCTGTGTCCACTCTCTCTTCATGTCTCACATCTAGCCTTGATCAACTGTATCCTCTTTCTTCCTTTCGGCCCACTTGCAAACCTGCCCAACCCTGGCTCTCTCCTCATCTCTCTTCTATGCACCGCCTCCTTTGCTGCCTTGAAAGGCGCGGGCCCAAACACTGTTCTCCTACTAACCATGCAACCTATTTCTCTTATCACATCATATACGAGTGTGGAGGAGTTCCCAAATAAAGCCTGCATTCCAGTCGCCCATTTTGAAGTTCCAGGAACGTTCACACCAAAATATGTGACATATGATGAGCAAATAAACCAGCAGAGAGCCGCAGTGGGGCTCTGCCCAGTGCCTATTAGAAGAGCAACACCTATTGAAGTACTGATACCCAGAAAACCATTGACAGTAAGGTATCCATTGAGGAAACCCTACCAGCAAATGAAACAAAATGAAGATTGCCTAAGTACTGTCCTGGAAGAAACCAAAAAGGCCTTAATGGAAGATGAATGCTGACAACACGAGGTTCCCAGACTAACGTGCAGAAAGAAGAAATGACAACCAAAAAATGACACACAGAGACGAAACGCCATGAAAAAAAATATTGTGAACCAAAAGGGGGAGAATGATGTTGAAATACAAAGAAGTTCAAGCTGTAAGCAAGATGAAGATATTCATCAAGTTTACAACTGTAAATATGCTTGGAACCGCAAGAAAGCTAAGGAAACAGTGCGACTTACTTTGCTAAGTAGAAAAGTAGTGCGACAAGTGCCATTATACATAATCTACCTCAAACGAAGTACCTTACTATAAGTATGTTTCCACTTGGCAAACGAAGCAGAACCAATCCAGGTTACTAAAGGCCAAATGAGCAGAGATTCATATTTAGCAAAATGAGAAGAGACGCTGAATCGAAACTCAGCAGTGGCAGCTCGTGCCAGGGAAGCCAAGGTCATACCAATAGAAGCTATGAACAGTAGCTATTTTTAATTGAAACTGAGACCAGAATGTCCTGCCTCTGAAGGATCGAGATAAGAAGGCAAAGGCAGGTGGCGAGTGAAACGAAAATCAAATACACAAATTGAGAGAAATGCGTCAAATTCACGATGTGGGAATCACAGGACCAGCCGAGCAAGAAGAAGCACAGGTTCACACCTACGCTTGGCACCGGACAAAGCAGAGATATCAGAACCTTTCCAGACAGAAGATGCAGTTTCATGGCCAACCACAGTGAACTAATTGACACATGGCTATTAAAGTAATGATTGATTGTAACCATAATCGGAAGAAGGCTGGGTAACTAAGGGGCACCCCGCACCTGGCCGACCATTCTGCGTGCTGCTAAGCGAAGTGGAAAAGTATGCATGGGGCTGGTGCTAACCCTATCACAATGGACCAAATAATCTAGGGTCCTATAGTTAGTAGAACCAATAGGATGTCGTACTTTTAGTGACGTTCGCAGTAGTCATTTTTGAAGGAAGGGCTTAGATGCCCACCTGACAGTGTTTACCCAATCCCCTTACTCCGTTACCATATACAGATGGTTCCATGTAATAATGTCACCACAAAAATATCGCCGAAAAATTGTCGTTTTTTGTGGCAACATTATTGCATGGAACATGCAGGGGACACCCCCACAACCCTAAATGTATTTATTTATTTTTTTGCCCTTATCGCCACATATATGGTCACCCAAGTAATATCGCCACAACATTTTCCCGGCGATATTATTTACGGCGACCATATATGTGGCGATATTAATACCTGATACCATACAGATATAGTACCTATAGTAAAGTTACCTTTTTCCAACCAATAGAATTGCATGTTAACTTTTGAGTGTTACAAGTCAATTATGATGAGTTTTGAGTATAAATGTTACAAACTTGTATGAAGTTTGTTGGAGTTGAAGCGAGAAGGACGATCGCATCACTGCTGATGTCCATGACTCCCCGTTTTTTGTACTTGTCATTAAATGGACTCCCTTTGCCAAAGCATTGAGTTGTCCTTGTTGATTTGTGTTTAAGTAATGAATCTGCACCCCCATCCATCTCAAAGGTGCAGCTATCTCATCTTAAAGTACTTCTGAGCAAACCTCTGCTCTATGGATCGGCCGGGGGTCTCGGAATACACGACAACTGTATTAAGTCTGCCAAACGTACCTCTCTTACCTTCTTCACAGTCAATCCACTCATCCTCGAGGTCTCTTCCAAACCCTAACCTGATTTCTCTCTCCTCCTACACCTGACCCGTCCACCAACTCATCCCTATCAGCATCTGACCTTGCCAATATCACCTCTTCTAAAGTGCACTCCCTACGCCAGGACATACTATATTCACCTTCCTACAACTCCTCCCCCTTATCCCTCCCTACCCCCTCCAGCACTATCTCTACCTTTCCTTTGGTAATGGACTCTGAGATGGCTCTCCTCCTAGCCAAAGCTCACCCTACAGCAACCCCCACTGATCCCATCCCCTCTTCACTTATCCACAAAGTCTTCCCACTTCTGGTAACATTTCTCGCCTTCTTCTTTAACATTTGTCTCACCACCTCTACCTTTCCTACTGCTTTTAAACATGCAATTATTATACCTATCCTAAAGAAACCTACAGCTAACCCCCTTCTTGCTTATAATTTCCGTCCTATATCCCTCTTGCCTTTTCTATCCAAACTCCTTGAGTGCCCTGTTTATTCACGTATCTCATCATTTGTGTCTAGCCTATCTCTCCTTCCTCTGACTCAGTCTGGTTTCCGCCCACACTAATCAACTGATACAGCCCTTACCTACATACTTAATTCTCTTCTCACTGCTCGCTACTCCAAACACTCATCTATTATTATTTTACTTGATCTGCGTGCCCCCTTTGACACTGTAGATCATTCTTTGCTCCTGGACTCTCTCTCCTCCCTTTGTCTGCGTGAGTCTGTTCTATCATGGTTTTCATTTTACCTATCCAACCATACCTTTGCTGTCTCTTGGGGCGGCAAAACACATCTCCTCACTTTCCTCTGGTCCATGGAATTCCTCAAGGTTCAGTCCTTGTCCCCTTTATATTTTCCATATATACTTCCTTTCTTGACCCTGTCATCCTTTGGAGTGTCGCAACACTTCTAAGCTGATCCTTTGCGTCCTTCTCTCGGACATCCATCAGACTCTCTCATCCTGCCTCACCGCCAACAAGTCTTGGATGACATCTCATTTCCTCACTCTCAATGCCGATAAAACTGCTAACACTCCCATCTTGCAATCTCCTCCCTCTTCCATCTCTTTTCCTCCCTCCTGTCTTTGTATCTCTCCCTCAGCCCGCAATCTTGGCATTTACTTTGATTCTAATCTCTTCTTTGACCACCACATCTCCCTTACATCCCGCGCCTGTTGATTTCATCTCTACAACATTTGCAAAGTCCGCCCTATTCTCACTTTCCACGCTACAAAACTCCTCATCTCCTTACTAGTCTTCTCCCGACTATTCTATTTGTCTGTTCTGTACTGTTCTGTTCTTTGGTCTTCCCCATTCACGCCTTGCTCCTCTTAAATCTATCATTCTTCAATTCGCTCACTCTGTCTACTCTCCTACCATAAACCAATGTCTCTTTCCCTGGCCTCTCTTGGCTGGTTGCCCTTCTATTCCCATTAATTAAATACACATTTCTCTGTCTTGTGTTAAAATGTCTCTATGGCCTTGCTCCTGACTACCTTGCATCTTTCCTTTCTTTTTACTCGCTCCCTCGTCTCTACCAATCATTTTAGACTCAATGTCCCATGTCCCCCTTGTGCCCAATCCCGTTTTCGCTCTTTTCATCTCCTAGCCACTCTTCACTGGAATATGCTTCGCCTGTCTCTTCGCTCCACTACTTCCTATCCTCTGTTCGGTTCCTCTCTAAAAGCCCACCTGCTACAGTCCTCTAATTGATTTAATCTGCTTATGAACACTGATTCACTTACTCTTATGAACGCTAATTGATTGTTACTGTTTATGAACACTGATTGACTGATTACTCTCAGCAATGATAATTGATTGTTACTATTTATGAACACAGTTCGAATGTTACTGTTTATGAATGCTGATTTGCATTCTGATTCATTATATTGTCGACTGTCCTATGTAAAGCACTTTGCACAAAGGTGGTACATAAAACACAATAAATACAAATACAAATACAAATGATGCTGTATTTTACAGTAACAATATTGTAAGGATGCAATATGTATCAACTTACATTTTAGGAATGGAATTGCATGGCTTTTAAAAAAAATATATATGAAATTGACATACTGGTCTTTGACAGACAGGATATAGAAAGCTTAATAAAAATCATCCTGATTACTTCCGGTTTGCCTAGCACTCCCACACATGCCTTTGGCACTGAGTGGAGGAGATGATTACTGCTGCACTTACTCTCCATTATTACTTGTAGTTAACAGAAAGAAGAGGGTGGGGAGAGCACCGAGGACAAGAGAGGAATGTAGGGCGAGCTGTGCCTTCAGTGAATAGGGCAACTTAAATAGCTAGCTTTGCTACACAATTGTCTATTTGATTAGCAAACCTATAGAATTGCATAGCAAATTGTTATTTGACACTGCTTATTGTATGCCTTGCTGCCCTATCTATTACAAATATCCAATTTTTGATGAAAGTGGTTGACAAAGTAGTAGCTACTAAATTTCAGTAACACTTGGAGAAGTCAGATATCTTACACCACCGACAATCCGGTTTTAGAACACCACATGTAACAGAGAGTGCAATGCTTGATTTTCAAACTGAAAAGTTGAACATTATGTACGAAAGTAAACCAGGGCTGCTGATTGTGATGCTGGGAAATGCATCAGAGGGACAGGGCCTCCATATCCTTGTCCTTTACTGCCTTTTTATCGTGTGTTCTGTTGTGTTTTCCGCGCAGAGCAGGGTATGGGCTGGTGGCAGCTCCATGCTGAATTTGACAGGTGCGCTGAGTATCCTCCATTTTGGGATACCCAGGCCCTGCCATTGGAATCAGTTGATTCCTGATGGAAAACAAGATGGCCCCTGTGGCCTCTTGCTTTCTATTGCCTGTTACCTTGTTTTCCCAAAGTCCTGGGAAGCCATGACTCTGTCCCTTCCCCCTGACTGGCTGTCAGGGGGAAGGGACAGAGTGTTGAATGTTGAATGGCTGGCTACTTGTCCCAATCCACATTCCTTGTTGCGAGTGTCTGAGAGGGAGGAGGATGGCCTGAATGCAATGGGTGCCTGATTAGCTGACTGACTGCATGAATGCCCTTCTGTATGATTGGCTGCTGAGAGTGACCCAGCAGTGTGGATGAGAGACAAGATAGTATATCTGGGGACCTCTCACCACTGGAAATTGTTCAGAAACTGTGTCTACACTTGAAGAGTAACTGGAACTGCTGATCCTCAACGCCCAGCTGGAAGAAGAAGACTTGCTGTTGCCTTTGCTTCGACCTGATCTGAAAGCTGCCGAATTCGTCGAAGACTGATCGGAGAGAGGACCTGGTAAGGTGCCCTTTCCCGTGCTCCGAGGGACCATCGAGCAGCGATAACCTTTGCCGAAGCTCCCTGGAAGTCAGACCCTCGAAAGGCTGCCGACCTGAGACGGGACCGCTGAAGAGAACGAAGCAAAGCACCCGAACTTCGCCGCTGTCGAAGTCTATTGCTGTCGACCAGGGTTCGCAGGTTTGTGTAACCACTGGAGGCCCGTCGAAGTTGTGTTGCCCAGCCGTGGGGACCACTTGACGCCATGCCGCCGACTACGGAGCCGCCTGCTCCTTTGCCTAAGAACATTTGAATCAAAGGACTCCCTTGTCCACAACGTCGACCGCCTTGTCCCGCCGGAGAAAGTCAAGGACGACCAACGCGCCGAGGAGAATCCACTGGTGGGTTTCCCGCCACCTGAAGGCCACAAAGACTTCGACGACTCAACGCCCTTGTTGGGCCACAGTTCTTCTGAAAATCTTTGCGGGCCTGAACAATCTATCGCCTAGATGCCCCGCACACTTCATCGTCGCAGGACGTCGCTGAGGAGCATCGCCTGGATCGTCGTCTTGGTCTCGGCACCCTTGAACTTCTCATTGACGCTGTCAACGCCAAGTTCACCATCTTCGACACCTCTCAACGATCCGTGGCTCCTGCTTTAAAGGGAGTCAATCAAGAAGGATCCTTCGACGCATCTTCGAAGAACTCTACTCCACCAGGTACATTGGGGGGGTAAAACCTTAAAAGGAGGAAATAAGACTAGTGAACAATATATGGACTGGGCTTGTGCTATATATCTTTATTTTACAGGTTGCCCAGGTGGGGGGATCTCCACACAGAACTGTGTCTAGTGGTAGGGGCCAGAAATCTGCCTATTGTTTCAACCATCTTGCGTTCCTTCCTATCTCTATTGCTGCTTTCCTTGTTATTGATCTGTGTGACATTTTAACCGTACAGTTGATGCACTTTAATGAGATTTGATAACATTGGTGGTACCACTTTAGAATTGTATATATTTATCATTGTTGATTTCCGAGTACAAAGTGTGTTATTGTGATCATGTACATACCTTTGAATATTAATTATATAAAGACTGTGTTTGCAGTAATACAGTGTGTGGACATTCCTTTGTGGGGGTTCGGGGACTACACTGTACTAAAGAACCAGCCTGCATCACCTCCCGAGAAGCTATCCCTTGATTGCTCATCCATTGCTACCTTACAGAGAATCTTGGCTGGGGTCCTCTGTGCCTCTCCTCTACCATATAGAGAGCGGAAGTACAGGCACCCCCCCACCAGTATCTTCACACTGATGCTTTTAGATCTATCTTTTAGCAGCCTTTGATCTTGTTGATCACACCAAACTTAACACAAAGATTGAGGGAAATGGGCAATTGTTCTTTAAGCACAGTTGAGTGGATTAAGGCTTTCCTTAGTAAGGATGTCTACGATTGTGTGGGGAAATGGTTCCTCTAAACCAGAGGCCATCACATGCGGAGTTCCAAAAGGGGCATGGGAGTTGTGACTGACTTTCCTACCTGGTCCCTGTTTCCTGCATACATGGGGTGTGAATGCAAGGTAAGATGTCATACCTGCAACGGAATGCTAGGAGAGTGACTGGAATGTTGAGTGTGAATGTGATTCCACGCATGGCAGTTGGAAAGATGCAGCCTGGGTGGTGCTAGCCAGTGGGCTCCCCTCTGTACTTCCCTAACTCCTTGATGTACCTGATGTAACCTGATTAACAATGTGAGCGTAATCAAGAATCCCGAAGAATACCTGCGGCCTACCAGAGTATCTTTTTCCTTTTCCTTGTGAACTTAACAACTTGTGACGAGCTGACCTTTGCTGAGAAATAGATGGATAGAGAAAGGGTAGGGGGCCCACTGCCCCATTCATGCTGTACCACCACCCAGGGAGAGTAAGATACGTATAGACTCTATGCTAGCAGGCTTGTAATCGCAGAGCTGCTTAAGAGACCCTGCACAGTGAGCTCTGATGTCAACCAGCACCAAGAGGTCACAGCAATGTTGCCAGGAACCTCTTCACAGCTGTTGGGTGAAGAATGGTAAACTCCTGGGCAACCTCTGTGTAGAAATCACTACCAGAGTGACTTTTAGCACTAGCATTTTGCCTGACTTATCCACGTTTTAGTAAGTAAATATTTTTGCAACTTATCATGTAAGTGGTTGCAGCCTAATATCATGATTATACAATGACGACACTTACGTCTGTAGCTCTACTGTTTGCAGTCCACACCTGCTTTACATCAGCTATCGACACACAGTGTACCTTCTTTGACGATCATGTTATCTGTTTTAGCCAACTTCTGTTAGACAGGTGATGAATACCTTATTTTTGGTAATGTGAGTATTCGCCAGCGGTATATTATTATTATAGTGTTACCATATAACATTTGTGCTTGACTAGATTCTGTTTGAAAGATTAAGCACCATTAAATGCCGAGTCATTGTTTAACATATGTGTAAAAGAGTGGGTGCTATCAAGCTTTTTCTAATCTGCTGTCTTTGTAGACTCTCACTAAATGGTTGGGAGAGGGTGTTGATTTTCTCTTCACTCTTTTCTCCACCCTTGCTCTTTTATGTTCTGGTGTTGTGCTCGTTTGAGTCACGGTGTAACAAGCTTTATTAATCAGTGTGCACAACTCAACCTCAGGGATACTTTTTTAACTCGCTGGCTTAGTGCCCAGAGCAGGAATGAAATTGAAATATTTCCTTCTCATCCAGTTTGACTAATGAATTGTCTACTGGCATAATGTGAATGGGGGTCATTACGAGGTTGGGGGCAGGGGTTTAATGGGCCGGTAGAGCAGCCTGCCCCGATAAACCCCTACCGCCGCATTACGAGGTTTGCTCACGGGACCGTAAAGGCCCCCTATGTGTTTTAAGATCTAGTGACCTTCTGCTCCTGACCATTTACAGAGTCATTTTTGTGCAGTCTGGACTCATGAAATACAATTCTATATGAGTTCAGTAATGTTTTCTTCTATTGTACATACAGGTGTAAATCCAAGGTAGATGAAATCAGTGTACAGCAACAATCAAGTATTGCTTTCTCATGAAGACTCCAGGCCCTTCAACCCCTGATGAATTTCCGTAAAACAGATTGATAATGGATATGGAAAGAAACTTGTTGGGTCTTCTTATATGAACTAATAATAATGATGAAATATTTGTATTAGGTAGTAACTAGGTTTTCCAGTTACCCATACCTTTGTATTTAACTGTGTGTTTGCTTCTCTGGATAATTATTTTTTTAGTTTTTGTTACATTTTCTTAGTTATATTTTCTCAGTGTTTATTTACATATTTTCTTTTCACTGTGGTCACTTTTCTCTGTATTACTGTATTTGGTTGAGAGTGTACTACGGAGAAGGTGTATGAGTGCAGCATGGATGGAGTTTGTTTTGAGGTGATTGTATTCTTGTTTGTTTTGATGTACACTTTCAATTGTTATATGAATTAATTGGTTCATTTCTATTTGTTATTTTTTATTTGTGTATTTCTACATATGGCATGTGTTATGAGAAATGTTATTATCCGAGTTTAGATTTTTTATGACTAAATACATTTACTATAGTATGATGATATTGGATGTTAATTGAATTTTTTTCACTTTCTACTCCATTGGTAGTTGGATGTGTCATGTCAATGTGATGATGTACTAAACAGTCTTTTGCTACCCTGTTTTTCATCCAATAGAAGCACACGAATCCCGGTCTATCAGTTTCCCTATATATACTGGTTTCTTCCAGGTTTGACCACGTTTAACTATACCAGGCGTCCCTGTTCTTTTGTTTTTCATGACTTTTATATTGGACCTCAGAGAGGTGCTACTTCAAACGTGGCAAAGCGCCATTTGAACAGTTTGATCTGGAGAATGTATGGGTGAGAGCTAAGACCATTGGGCCCATTGATGTAGGAGAAAGCAGTTAGCACCAAAGAGCTTCACAGACTTCCAATGTGCCTCCTGGAATGATGACGTCACTGTGGATTGTGGCAGTGTTGGTGAAGAATGGAACTGTACCTTCATCAACAGGAATCAAAATGCCCGAAAACAATCTGTTCGATCTGTTGACATTGTTCTCGGAGAGAGATTAGAAGTGAGGGGCATCTGACGTGCCTTGCGTGCGTCATGAAAGAGGGGTGGCCATCTTGGTACAATGTTGGGAAAACAGAACGTTCTTGCAATTGTAATTGAATATCAGAAATGTACTTTCTGTTTTGGGTATTTGAAATGCAGAGGTGAGGCTCGAGAGCCGACAGTGAGAAGTCAGGAGTGATTAAGTATTTCATTGTCTGGAATCCAGCACGAGATTTTATCTCAACAACAGAGGTACTGGATTTGTCGCTTGCTGCTTTCATGCGAGGCAGCGTTGGGAGAAATGATTGAAGTTTTCATTGCTGGTAGTATGAATCACTCTGCTCTTTGACTGGGATGGGCCAATGTTTTCATAGCAACGGTTGTCGTATTCACAGAGCTCATTAAATACACGTCATTCATGGGTATGTTTGAAGAACTGTCATGAAGCGGAACACATGTTTAACTAAAGTTATGTAATGCTTATCTGAAACGCTTTCTGTCAGAGCATTTTACTTGTGTGCAAGCTACATGAGGAAATGTTAAAATGTTTATTGCACAATAGGTACCTTTAATTAAGGCAACCATACTGCTTTATATTACAGTTTTTTCTCTTCAACGTGATGTATGATGCATTTCTATTTCAAAACTTTTGCATTTGGAATATATTAGCTGTGGGTCTTCAAGGCTTATAGTGATGATGACACCTCAGTGGATTTGTATGTGGTGCGTACTGGTAGGTTTAGAGATGTGAATGGAGTCACAGTCAAGTAGAGGTTGTTTGTGTGTGCGTACTAAGGTGGTTTATGCTTATGTGTCCAGACTTATGTTTGAATTTGTTAGAGGTAACTATTTTATTAGGAATTGTAGTTTTTAACTTGCAGAAACCAGCCATTTTGATTTACACTGTAATGTGTTTTAGTGTGAAAGTTAAGTTTAAATGTGCCAGTCTAGCCTTTTTGAGGAATTGCTGCATTTGTCTAGGTTGCTCACCCAGCAACATGGACATTTAGAATGGACTTGTGCGCATTTAAGTTAGTGCATGCTAGAGATAATATTTTTGAGGCATTGCAGTATGTTTAGTTTGCACACCCAGTGACATGGACTCTTAGAGTGGACCTTTACAAATGCATGTGTGCGCATTTCATTTCAAGTTTATTACTGTATGTATAATGCTGAAATGGATGCCGTTCATCCGTTTTGATGTTTTGACATATGGTCTAGCTAGGGCCCTGCCCACACCCTGATTGTCTGTATAATGATGCAGATGTATGGAGTCACACCGGATTGTGTTGTTGAAGTATCCAGTGGTGTCAGGTTGTTGTAGTCAAGTATGCATGCAGTTAATGAGGCATCTGATTGGAATGGTCTGTTATGATGGTTAGTCCTGTTTCTTGGAGTGGTGTAGTGGGCTAGGTGCCAGCCCACATAGGGCAGTTTGTGCTTGGAGGTGGCAGCCGTGATGTTCGCCATTGGCATTGGTGGATGGGAGATGAGAGTGTTTCTTCTTTATGGTGCTGTCTCGTTACGAAGTGTGCTTTTCTGTGGTGCAACGGAAGGAGGTATGTTGTGACTGACTTTCCTGCCTAGTCCCTCTTCCCTGAATGCATGGGGTTTGAGTGATATAATGTGATATGATATGGCATTTATAACGCGGCTATACACAAGTCTTTCAAGCTGCGACGAGGCAAGGGAGGGGGAACAGAGGGAAGACAGAAACAGCAATCTTACTAAGCCAGGTGACATTGCGATTGCGCAAGGGCAGGGGAAGGGAAAGGGGAGAAGTGCGGGAGGAAGGAGAGGGGGCAGTGCTGTTTCATATGTGGATGCAACAAAGCTAGCAACCTTTGTGTAATCTCCACTCAGCTAGAAAACGAGTTCTGTATTGTCTGCATAAGTGAAGTGGATTCCAATGGAGATTACAGGTCACACAATGGGTGGCGGAAAATATTAAAGGGAGCAAGCGATGAACATATTGTTAAGTTCACAAGAAAAATAAAAAGGATACTCTTTGTATAGGCGCCTTACAAATGCCATATCATATCACATCATATCATATCATACAAACTCTCTAAGCTCTGAGGACAGAAGGGCTGATGTACTGCTGTTAGGCTGGGGCGGTGTCAAGTGCAAATTATTTACTTTCATTTCCTGAAGGAGTGAGGAGAAACGAAATATAAAATTACGAAGTACCAACAATCTGCAAGCTGCATTAACACCCTCTGCCTGCAGTTCGGTGAACGAACGGTGCCCAAAGCTAATTGATGAAAAGGACGCCAATAGCTTTAAGCGCCGCTAAATCTGCATTCACAGACTCTGCCTAACGTGAACTCACGTGATCCACAGCTGAGCATAAAGCCACACCCATGTCGCCCTTGCGGCGTAAGCACTGAGGACAGAAGGGCTGATGTACTGCTGTTAGGCTGTTTGGCGGCTTTGGCGCGGATACGAGGAAGCAAAAGCACTGATTCGCACCTTGATAGTTGAAACGCTACGGATCCAAAACAAAGGAATCGAAACCAAAAAGCAGAAAGTGTAGACTGCGGGTCACCAGCCTTTGATCCACCTCTGCGCCTCGCGAAATTACCACACGGCATCAGAATCCATTTGCCAAAAAACGAAAACACAGCTGACTGCACCCGACCCGCCCCTAAGAAACAAAGAGCACACAACCCCCCCAAAAAAGTAATCTGAAAGCTGCAGGAGGTAAACAGCGAGCAAAAAAGATGCCACAAAACTAACCTAGAGCGCAGGAAGATCTAAGTAAGCGATACAACACCAGCCTAACTAATCAGACCACAACAAATGAAATAGCAGCAAACTAATCCCCTAACCACTCAGCAACCTTGAAAAAACCCCATGACACGCACAACAAAGAAGAGCAGGAACACAGAGATAACTCCCCGACGCATGATGCTGAGAAAGAAGACAATGGAAATTTCAGACGAACAGCACGGGGCCTAAGAAACTAAACGAGAAAAGGCCAAATGAACCCTCCGGAGACCACACCGACAAAGAGGAATGTGAAAGGAAAGGAATAGAAGGAAATGCAAATGAAATAACAGACGCAAACTTTCTGAAAAATACGGACAAAACCGTAAAAAAAGAGCAAAATGAGACAAAAGCCCTAATTCAACAGACAACCGAGCCCCATTTCACAGCCGCTGAATCAACGCACCAGCCACAGACACAAAGCACCCCAAAGCAACCAAAAAAACCAGGAATCATTGATGATCTAAACCCGGGGAAGATGGACGCCCCAAGAGAAGATACCCAAAAGCAAACAAAATCAGTGATAGAGTAAAACACGCAAAAGAAGAATGATGAAGAAAAAAACGAAAAATAAAAAGAGACAACGAATACAGCAGCGCACGAAGAAATTGAAGAAATGGAGAAGAAGAACTTAACCCAGTGAGAAAAGGCTTTGAAAGTGCAAAAGAAATGGCAAACGCTATGTGATAGCCAGAGACACTCACAACAACTTGAGACAAGGAAAAATGAGCAGACAATCCACAAAGCTGCTAGATTGTCACTCGATAACAGAAATCGAAAACCTTATGAGGAACCACAAAAAAAGGAGAGAGATATTTGGGAGCACATCCCCACCACTAACAAAAAATGAAACAAGCACTATGTTTGCAAATCTAAGAACAGTAAAGGGACACACAACGAATTAACAAAAGATCAAACACAACGGGAGAACCCAACAACAAGCAAATGAACAACATACAGATCCCATAGAAAACCTATCCATACATAAAGAGCCATCCAATAATAAATGTAGCTGCAACATTTCTGAAAAACATGAGATAGCGTCCATACCAACGTCAATGCTAGATCTACAGAACATGCTAATAACAACTACAACACAATCTTTGCTGCCATATATGAAGCTATAAGAATCCCTAATAGAATCAATAAAAGACCAAACAACCCTTACTGCATTAATCCACTCAAAACAAAGCTACCTAGAACAATGCATGAACAAAATAGTTGAAAGATTAGAAAGGGAAGCCCAAATCAGCCATACATGGCAAACACGATTATTCGACATTGCACGCAGCGACAGAGCTGAGAAAATGGATTTGACACATGCACTAATCACAGTGATGACAACAATCAACAAAGATAAACTACGGCAAACACCGATAACAAACAATAAAAGACCAACTGAAGCTCCCCGACAGCAGGAAAAGATAGATAAGAACAAACTTATAAGAATCGCGGAAAGCCCAGATGGAAACACCCCGAAAACTGGCAACGAAACAAACTTGATTGATCTAAGCGAAGAGCACAATCCAGCAACAAAATGAACTGCCCAATCGCGAGAGTGATGGAAGAAACTACAGAGCCAAAAGAAGATGGCAAAGCGAGACAAAGATTAAAAAAGACAGAAACTTATGAGATCTTCTCCAAAGGAAACAAAACTGCCTTCCTATGAAACCTGACAAACACGCCAAAGAATCCCAAGCTAAAAGAGAACAACAAAAAACAGGGCAACAATAAAGCACCACAGTGGAAAAATTCTCAAAAGAACACCCCAAAAGAAAAAGCACAAACAACTGATTGCAACGGCGAAGACACAGAAATAGAAGAGCTAATCAACTTATCAACATACACAGAAGAACTGAACGACCAATCTGAAAAAGCGCAAATTGAAATTACAGATAGCTCCATGATCATACTAGACAAATATGAAGAGGAGCAACCAGAAGAAAATAAAACCCAGGAAAGCTCCACCTATGAAATTAGCCTCAATGAGATATCTAAAACGGATTGGGAAGACAACGAAGAGTCAACCACTGATTTGAATGATGAACCCCCACCAGCAGGGAATGAAGAAAACAACAAAGACAAAACTGACGCAAGGAATAGCAACATGAAACAAGCAATAAAACTACCAATCTTCATCCACCCACATAGCAAACAAACAAAGGAAAAAGAAAAGAAAAGAAAGCTAGAAAGAACAACGACTGAAGACGACAATCTCATAATGAATCGTACCAACGTGCTTAGACTATTCCAAGCAATCCCAAGCATGAAGGAAATAACAATGAAAGATATACATACTGTAGAATTCTGCAATGAAACAACAACTGACCAAGTGAAGATCGCGTTTATGGCAGAAAAAGTCATGAACAAAATGATAGAGAACAAATCAATCTTTATGCAGCTGGGTTTTGAAGTATCTCTGATTGAAGAAACGTCAAACATGGAGGAAAAAACAAACATCTTGAGCACTGGATCAGAAGACAATCCGACAACAATGAAAATACATACACCAAACAGATAGACTCTCAGAGTAAAACAACTGATCAAGAGTACCCAAGAGAACAGAACAAAGAAAAGGAAAACGATTACAAAGACTTTCAGAACCAGCACAAGCTTTACTGAAAATACGGGATATGGAGACAACAAGATAACACAACATGGGAAAATGAAGAAAGTTATAAACAAAGAAGATAACAACTAAAAGAAGGAAACACAAACACCACCACATTATGCTCATGGAACACCCAAGGACATAGGGCCTCATTACACGGAAGGCGGTAATCCAGGGTGCTATTAGCACCCTGGACCATGCCGGTAAATTACCGGCACCGCCTTGGCGGAAAGGGGATTTACCGCCCCATTCCAAGGTTGGAGGGGCGGTAAATCCCCCTTCCGCCATTGCCCTTCCCCATTCCCATTTCTGCCCCATAGGGCTCTATGGGAATGGGGAAGGCGCTAATTACGGCACCGCAATATTGCGGTGCCGTAATTAGCTCCGAGGTCCCTTAGCGGGTTGGTACTTAACGCCTGCAAGAAGCAGGCGTTGATTCCTCCAACCCGCAAAGGGACCTCGTAGTACGGCGGTAAGGGTTAACGGTCACCGTTGCCATTAACGGTGACCGTTAACCCTTACCGCCGTCCGTGTAATGAGGCCCATAGTCACTTATTCCACACAAAAAAATTCAACGCTACCATTGGGCGACATAATTTGGCTCCAGAAAACTTGTATAACAGAACAACCAATAAGTGACGGATACACAGTAATAATGAACCCAGCAATTCAGAAGAAAAAAGGCCACCCGTCATCCGGTCTCATAACGCTAATTAAAATCTCGACCTCATAGAATCTGAAATCATAAATCTGTGATTCTAATAACGATACTTAAAAGCAAAACAGAAAAACCGGCGAAAGAAACAACAAATAGACACCACAGAGAAGAGAAAACATGGTGCCTAATGAACCTTTACTGGAGCCCAGTAAGCATATCAGACGAGAAATTCATAGATGCAGTATTCTCGACTCTGGACAACACCAAGGGGACCCACAATATCGCAGAATGCATAATATGCAGAGATTTAAACATTCACATGTGCGACAAAGAAGGGAAAGAACTAGGGAAAAACTTCATGTTGACCAGAGCTAAGAACTGGAATAAAGAAACAATATGCAGGAAGCTGAGTAGGTCAGACACCATAGACACAACAACAGGAAGAAGGATGGAAACCTGGGCAAGAGGGAACTCTGTAGCCACAATTGACTATATATACTTGGAATAAAGAAACAATATGCAGGAAGCTGAGTAGGTCAGACACCATAGACACAACAACAGGAAGAAGGATGGAAACCTGGGAAAGAGGGAACACTATAGCCACAATTGACTATATATACTTGTCCAAAGGTATATATGATGACCTCAGCGAAACACAAAACATCCAAACAAAAACAAGCAATCACTTCATAATGAGAAGAACTTGGAACACTGCAAAACCAACTAACGATAGAATGGAACCAACAGATTTGGAGATAAACAATGGAAGAAACAGACTAAGAATTGGACAATAAATGATAGAAGAACCTCCGAACATAATGAGTAACTCAAGATTAGCAGACAACAAAAAGATCAACTATGAATGGTTACTCTTACCCTACAAGTGCCAGAATAGACCCTCTGATGAAAGAAAAGCGATAACAAATCACGCCCATGCCTTCAATGAGAAGATAAGAACCAAAAAAAAGGAACTGAGAACCAAAATAAAAGCGATACTGAAGTATAATTCAAATGCGAAAACAAAACAACTAAAAGCGGCGAAACAAGAATACAGAAACTGGATAAAGAACAACAGAGCCACAATAATGCAAGGTGATGCTGACAAGATGCTCCAAACATAAACAAAAGAAATACAAGACAACTATAGACGTTGCTACATGGCCAAACCCAAATACAAAATACACTCATCGCCGATGTACAGAGGCAAGTTGGACAACATACTTTACAGAGATATATGGACACAGAAAAAACAAGAAAAGAAAAATCCAAGACACGGAAAAAAAAACATGGCAATGGGAATGGGACTCCGAAGACATACAAAAAGCAATCAGATCCCTAAACATATCCAGAGCTCTAGGACCGGATGGTCTATCGAACATGATATTAAAACAAAACCCAGAAGCATGGGGAGCAATATGCGAGAGCATATTTGAAATGATCCAGAGTACCTAATCAATTCCTAAAACATGGAGGCAAGCGATGATAATACCCATATTCAAACATGGCTCCACAAAAGACCCACAAAATTACCGACCGTTAGCATTGCTCGATCCACTGGGGAAAATCTTCGCAAAACTCCTACTAGAGAATTTGAACAGATGGGCAACAAAAGAAAAAAAATACGCAACCAGACAAACGGGGTTCGTAAAAACAATCGGCACTAATATCAACCTCCTATTACTAAATAAATTGAAACACGAAGCCAGAAGAACGAAATCACAAATTTATACCGCATTTGTAGACTTAAGACTGGCCTTCGACTCCGTGAACAGAGATGCCCTATCGGAGAAGCTGAATACGTGGAAATGCCCAAACAACATCATTGTACCTATCAAACTCTTATATGACAATACCAGAATAAGAGTCAGACTATTGAAAGAAGGCACTTTGACTGAACACATCAGAACATGGAACGGCCTGAAGCAAGGATGCCTGCTGGCCGCCACGCTTTTTCACCTTTATATGGCAGATCATGAAGAAAACATCTACATACCGCAAATTAATCCGTCAAAAATAAATAATACAGCAATACCATGCATTCTATATGCTGACGACATAGTGCTGCTAGCAAAAACACCAAGAGGACTGCAGATAGCGCTGAAAAATCTGGAAGAATACATGGGAAAGAACCAGCTAGAAATTAACACACAGAAAACAAAAATTATGACATTAAAGAAAGAAACAAGTAAAACCGGAAAAATGCCCTGCTTCCAGATAGGAAAAGACAGAGTGGAGCTTGTAAAGACAATAAAATATCTCGGAGTATGATATCACAATCCCCCACTGAAGAAGAATGGATGCAGTTACTCAATGACAAGAGTGCATCACTTGCGAGACGGGCCAAAATAATACACAGAAGATATGGAAAATTCTCCTTAACTCCAGTTGTTACCTTCTACAAGCAAAAAGTAACAGCAGAGCTAACTTATGGAGCAGAGGCGATGATAAACATCGACAAATCCATCTGGACTCAATTAGAGGGAAAATTCTGGAAGAAAGTGCTAAACCTACCAATGTCCCTGCCTGCACCACGTATAGGAGCAGAACTTGCCTTACAATCACTTGAATCCATCGTACTATGGAAACAACTCGACCTATACGGGAAAATCATGAGTCAAAGCTATGCACCACTGCTCGAAATACTCAGATCCGACAAAAACAACAATGCAGAACACACCCTTGCAATATGGAAAAGAGTGATAGAAGACAAAAGAATAGAACAAGACATATCTCTGGAAATGCTGTTAGAAAGACTTCAAAAAGCAAAGACCAAAATCAGGGAGAATGACTGGATGAAGACAACACAAGACAAATTCAAGTACTGACACCATATACAATGTGCACTTGATTCCAGAAGAGTTAATCAATTAACAGCGTACCTGACAATGTTCCCCTCCTCAAAAATAAGAGGCACATTCATGAGACTGCGCCTAAACATCCTCCCAACACGAGAAATAATGGCAGTGAGGAAGCAAATCCCCAAAGCAAAAAAATATTGTCGATTCTGCAAAGACAAGAAGACGATAGAGACACTACATCAAATAATCATGATTTGCCCTGCTCTTGATGAAAAAAGGCAACTATTGAGAGAATGGTTCATGAAAACGACAAAGGTACTCGACCCAGAAGACCGTTGGGCAACGATGATAGCAGGAAATGAAAAACAATGATCTTTGCCTTAATTTCATTCTGGAACAACATAATGAATTTAAGACAAACAGACTAAAGAAACAATAAGATAAAGAAACGAAAATCAAAGCAAACCTCAGAGGACAAATGAGAGCCAACGTCATTAGATAAAACATTCAGCGTAGCTCAGCCGATTAACAACCAGAGAAGGCAATACGATGAGAGGTTTGAATGCAAACCAAAGCATTTTAATAAAAATAAAAAAATATATATATAACATACGAACTGGATGGCAGAAAATGGTTTGTGTCTTAATCTTAATAGCGAGAAGACTGAACTCCTTACCTTTGGATCAGCTCATGCAAGAGAAAAACAAGCAACCTATTTTTTTTTTGTATAGACCAACACCTTATACAAACAGTACACAAGGTTAAAACACCTGGCATCATAAATGAGGACTCGCTTAATGCTGATGCCCAAGTTGCGAGTGTAATGATCAGAGGCTTCCGCACCTTGTGAACCCTTTCATTTCTAATATCCACTGCGTCAATCTGAACAGAGCTTGGATCCTGCCAAGGCTTGACTATTGTATTGCCTTGATGTGTGGAGAGAGCAAATCCTGTGTCAAAAAGTTACAGATCTTGCAAAATGACGCCATCAGAGTTATCAGAAATATCATAAAACATGAAAACATATCACTGCATAGGAGAGAATTGCTCTGACTCCCTGCAGAGGCCAGAATAGAGTTCAAAATGAACATCATGATGCATACATGTCTGTTTGGAAATGCACCTAGATATTTGAAAAAGTGCCTTATCGTTCAGAGTTCTAGCAACTAGATCTAAGGACTCAATGTGATTGACATGCCCCAGAAACAGACGGATAACGTGCAAAGAACAGTTGGACCCAGTCAAGGCAGTTTTAGTATGGAATAAATTACAAACAAAGCCTAATCTGTGAAGAAAATCTAACTGCTTTCAAAAAAGCATTGAGGACCATATTATTGTATTAGGTAATGCTCTGTCAGATTAGACCTTTAGTCCTTTGCTATTCTCCTTCTTCTCTTTTTTAATCTGTCTCTTCCATGCAGTGATGCCTGCGGGCTACAGCAGGTAATATATACATAAATATATAAATAAGTCAAATAAATATCTCTTGTACAAAAAGTTTATAAAGGAGAAATGTATGCAAAGGAAAGATCAGTGTTCAGAAGAATAAATGTGGTTGAATAAGCTCTCCTCCCCACGTTATACCACACGGAGTAAAGCGGTCCGTGTAGGCAGGATGACACACTGTGGCTCGAGTTTTCACCATAATAAACAGATCCAAAACTTGGATCAATGCCTGCCTGGCTGACCACGTTAAAGTCTCTCTTTCCAAACTTCCAAATAATGTTTCAACAAAAAGTTACGTAGGTCCCTCTCTGTCGTGCTCAGAACTCTCACAAAAATGTTCATGTAGGTCCACCTCTACTAGGCTCAGAACTCTTCAAAACAAAGTTCAACAAAACTTGCAGGGGGGCTTCTTTACCCATGCTTATTACACTTCAGTTCTCCCTCAGTCAGTCTCAGACTACTTTCAGATGTCGAAGACATTTGAATGTGCATGGCTTTCTTTAAAGACCTCCGCAGGACCACTTCAACTAAAAGTTCAATGTTCAACTTTCACTCTCCCCTTCACTAGGAGTTCATCTTAGTTACTTCACTTTTGTAGTTCATTCACTTCATTTCAAACAATGCACCTTTCACAGAGACTTTCGAGTGGGCTACTTCCTTTCACCGGGCCACTCCATTACTCAGCTTAGTCGATTTCACAGCTGTCCTTACTTCAAAGTTCATTCACAGGTCTGCCTTTCATCGCATCTCATTGACACGTGTGCAGCCTTCACTTGCAATATAATGTTGTAAATTCAAACTTTTGCACACACTGGTCTCTCAGGTCTCTTGCCAACTCACCGGCTGTATGTGTTTCTTTCTTGGTTTTACGATTTCCAATTGATGGGTCAAGCTTAGTACCATAGGCATGATCTCACCTCCCCAACTCTGCCGTTCACCCGTGATGGTCGCTGGTATCCTTGAAACACAATGCAGCCTTCTGTGTGGGACCTGGCATTCTCCACTTGTCTGACACGGCCTGTCTGAGGAAACAACCTCCAGCAGGGACCTCTTGTAGTTTTTGACTCGCTGCTTGTCCCTTGGTCCCTTGCTCTGCTCCAGTAGGTTTGCTTTTGCCCTGGAAGTTCAGCTCCTTCTCATGTTCTGCCTTGCTTAGAGTGTGTCTTTAGGTTTTGCCTTTTATCCGCGCGAGAAGAGCTAATTGGTATCAAGTGTATGCACTTAAAGTCAAGTGCCTCACTTTGCCTGACCCGATTAGCAGGACATGTCCAGTACGATGTGTGAGAGTTAGTCTCGTTACTCTCAGCCACCCTCTTCCTTGGGCCAGTGTTTTTGTAAAAACGGTTGAGGTGCTCAGACCTCAGAGAATCCTCAAAGAATCCCCAAAAAATACAATGGGTTAGATTAACAAAAAATGGGGGAAATACTGAATCTGAACATCGGCTGCCTCACCCCCACTCCCTGAAATCCCCTCACCTATTTGATCCTCATGCACTGGTTCACCCACAGGGTCTTAATCCAAAGGCATTGGCCGTGCCCGGACCACCTGAGAGAGAGATTCCTGGGGACAAACGGGTTAGACACCCTCTGGTTTCTCACATAGTACTGTGTGAAGACATGACATGCTCTATTCATTTTGCTGGTGTGTTTTGGAGCCTATAATAAATATATTAATTGTATACCAATCTTCACTGGGTGATTACAGTTTATATCCTTGCGATCAAACATGTGGGGGCAAAAACTACTCATAAAAACTTTACAAGCAAAATAATGCTTCTAACATATCAGGGTTCTAGCATGCAAACTCATAGGAAACATGGTTATTGGGATCTGTGCTTTCTGGCACACTGCTGGATATGCTACATGACTATTTGACATATTGCTTCATAAATGTATTATTTTTTGTCATTGTATTAACTTTTAAAAATCATAGTCAATGCAAATTTGTTGGGAAAATGCAGATGCAGCCGAGTTATGATCTTCAAAACACAGTAGGTTTAATGTTCCTAGGTTTTACAGCTCCATTATTATGAATAATATTCAGTTTTGCATATAGAGTTAATTGTAAATAACATGTGCTGTTTACAACAAAGGAAAAATTGATGCCTAGCTTTGCCCTGTAATTCAACTTGCAGTCTCGTTTTCAGCACATTAGTTAAAAAAAAAACAGATTTTAGTGTGTCCTTGATGAATGATTAATTTGATTCAGTCTTGCTGTTCTGCTCAATAGAGACCATGCACGTGTAGGGTTTTATGATGATGGATGCTTCAACATGTTGTGTTAAGTGAAATGAAATAGTTTTAAGATGACCAAAGAAGTGCATAGACTTTTACCAGCAGATAGTAATCCCTACATAGACAGTAGATTCGGTTTTCCTGGAATGTTAGAGTATTTTTCTAAAATTCTCCCTTGAAGAGTCCCAAAGGTGGGAGGCATTGTGATCTGAGTTGAATTCTGCGGAAACTTGAAGTCAGCAAAATGTCAGGCTGAATCAAACACATCAATGTTATTGAACACAAGTACAACAGAATACCTGCTTTTCTGCATATTGAAAGGCAGGATATCATTAAAGTTGACTATAATATTATAGGCTTTTTACAATAATCTGACAAGTGTTGGAGAAATAAAACATAACATTTAAAGACTCTGAAGGAATGATGATTCCTTTTCTTCACTTGATGTATAGTTAGACATTAATGTGTGCGCCTTTTAGAATACATCCTATCACTGGAATGTTAACATTTTAAAAGTTCTGTGAAATAGCCTGTGTTCTTCAGTTAACAGGATTATATTCCGACAGAATCACGCCTCTTTACACTTTTTGAAATGCAGTGCCATTTTAAACTGGTGTATTCTGTATCCCCTGTTTTATGTGACATTGGTAAAAGAAAAACAGTCTTTAGGTGAATGTATTTAAAGGCTAAATGTGTCAAGTGCTCTCAGGTCGTTACCTGCATGTCCCAGGTTCACCCTTGTCATGGTAGTGATTAAGAGGTGGACATCATAACTGAAATTATAAATTGTTCTGGGGTTTCTCTCACTTAAATGTGAAGCAATCTGCATTGCTGTTTAATTCTTTGTATAATGAGCCATCTGCTTCACACTCAAAAGGAAGAGCACAGTTTGCATTTTTGTAGCTTCCCTTTGCTTAGGGAACTATGCTTGGGTTCCATTTATGTTGACAGGTCTTAAAATGCAGAAATCCCAAGAGCAGCTGCCACAATATGAAGTATGTTTTATCTGTGGCCACTGAACATGGTAGTTATAACAAAGTAATATCTTGTACTGCTAGAGGTCACTTCCCTTCCGTTGAAATGTATGGTATTTTTCGCCTGTGGCTGTTAACATTTAAATTGAGAGGTAAGGGCTTAACTGCTGGAAATGCAGGAAAACATTGGGCCTCATTCCGAGATTGGTGGTAGTCATGGCGCTATTTGCGCCATGACTGCCACCAATATCGGGTCCAGCACCGGTGTATTTCAATGGGGATTTACCGGTGTAGTCCGACCCTGGCGGGACCGGTAAGTCCCCATTGTACATGCCATTCCCCATTCCCATTTGAGCCCCTATTGGGCTCAATGGGGATGGGGAGGGCGCTAATAACGGGCTCGCGACTTGCAAGCCTGTTATTAGCGCCCTGGTCCCTTACCACACGTTCCTTACGGTCCCCAACAAGGGACATTGGAATAGGGCGGTAAGGGATTACCAGTACCGGTCTCCTTACCGGTGCCCAGTATCCCTTACAGCCCAGGTCGTAATGACCCCCATTGTTTCTACTGGTTCCATTTTACCATTGTCAGAATACACAGATTACCACAAAGCAAAATAGTCAGTTTGGCAAAACTGTGATGCATAGCGAATGATTGCACTTGTGTAAAGGGAGGTAAAACCATGGGTGCCATTTGGGGGTTGCAGCTGCGACCCTTGAGTTCTCCCTTGCTACCCCTGTGGTCTCGCTTGCAACCCAAAAATAAAACATTTTATTTAACTTTTTTTATTTTTCTTTAAATGGAAGCTCCTGGGCTGTGGCCAGTGCCATGTGTCTCTTTGTTTCTGGAGTGACTGGATTTCGTGTTCAGACCAAAACAGGGGCTTCCACGAGTGTAAGACTTTGACCAGTGACCCTAAATAAGAAAGAATTGTAATAACAAATAATTTCTCTTTCTGGAATTCTATACAGTAATTGCTAGACTCATTTAAGGTTTATTTCAGGCACACTTCAGGGGGTTAGTCACTGATTTAGTCTATTCTTAAACACCTCAAATTCACAATGCAGACAAAAACTTCCGAAAAGAATTTAGAGTAGAATAATCATCCATTTCGGACTATGGATTTTGCGTTTCTCAAGTTGCAGTTACAGCATGTTATTTTTTTCTGCCATTGCCTCTGTTGCGTCATAACAAGACATTCCATCTCTGTGTCCTTGGTCACTTGACAAAATCATTTTGCCTAAAAGCTTGTGTACAGTGTAGAAATGTTTCATCATAGCACATCAAGTGGCCCTTGATTTCATTGTGCCACAATTAATGCTATGTTGTAATTTGTATATCTTTCGTGTCTCAATGGCATGGTGTTCAGGATGTTTGTTTCCATGTATGAGGTAACGAGTGACCAGAGTACGGGATGCCATGTGGGAGTGCTGCTTTCACTGCCCTACTCTAAATTCTTTAATACACAGTTATGAACCCTGTCAATGGTATGCATTTTGCCAACCTCGGAAGCCTGAAAAGTATGTCCACGCAGGCTTGACATGTGGCCAACTTTGCACCAGACCTGCAGATGAACTGGCCTGCTGTTAAATTTCACTTACCAGTTTAATGGTATCCACGGCAGAGTGTAATTTGCTTTCTGACTTTTGGAACATTCAGACATGTAATTACTAATTTTACTATAGCTGGTAATTTAGCGGTAGCCGATAAGATAGCTCAGTGGGTTGAGAACTCGTTGCTGTGATCTGTGTGTGATGTGCAGGTTGCAGGTTAGAATCACGGCAAGGTCAACTCAGCCTTTCATCCTTCTGAAGTTGATAAATGAGTACCAACACAGGTTGGGTGATATTGTATGTGTATTTGTTCTATATAAAGACCTTAAGCGTAAGTGCTATATAATAACACATCCTTATCATTTGGTCATGGATGTCTGCTTGCATTCACAATAATTTGGTAATATGGGCCTATACACACTGATTTTAACAATACATATGGTGATCCATTGTTGTATGAAATGTATATTACATGACAGTGATATGTAACCATATTTTTCGTAGTGTACTTAGGAACAATTCTATGTGATAACACTTCCTGTTTTGTCAAGGGGTGAAAGGTTGTGTTTCATTTCTTCCTGTGATGTCACTTCAGGGTGGGGTCCAATCACAGCACTTCCTGTGATGTCATCAGAGATCAAGATTCATGTGATGTAACTTTCGCTACCCCTGGCATTTTGGTCAAATGAAGTTCCTTGGCAAAACTATGTATGCCCATGTTTCTGTCGACAATTATCTTAATGTTTTTTTATAGCATCAACAACAACAAAAAATTGAAAAAAATGTAAGAACTATCATGATGCCACAAATGAGAGTGCATGTTGCTGCTAAATACAAATGAAGTCAAGCATGGAAATCATGAAGACAGCTATGCCCTGATTAGTAGCTGCACATTAAACTGTTTATTAATGTTTCCCAGAATATTTACCCATGCAAAGGTAAAAGATATTTTTCATAAACCAATACTGTCAGGTAATTTGAGTGTAAACTCAATTTAAAAATGTGTGTTAAATAAGTTACCCAATTACTCTATGACGCCATGTACAAGGTAGTGCGGTCCAACAATTGCTAAAATTCAGTTTTACTTCATTTATTTTCACTAAGGTCCATTCTGTTGCCTTGAAGTGACCCACGTACCAGAATGCAATTGGTGTAGAAACAAAAGTCCAGGACTTGGGTTTGGCGTCCCAGGTGACATAAAGACATTACACCAAATAGCTGCGTTCAAGACATCTCTGTTTCTTTCCAATAGATTCCAAAGAGTTTCTGATGGGAACTCCGAAAAGCTCTATGTACCTCAAGGCTGCCTGATGATTGTGTGTGCCTGACAATTCAATTGCACATTCTTCCGTTTTCTTTATTTCCACTAAGCGACAGTTCATGCCAATGGTTGTGTAGTTTGAATGCAAGTGCACGACATATCTGCTTCCTTTGTTTAAGGAGCATATTTCAGTAGTTTACGGTGTGCCAGAGGATTATACCCAGCATGTATCAGAAAACTATAAAAATGCACCAAGAGGGAAATAGATGTGTGGGATTTCACAGCAAATGTTACCAAATATCTCCGTGGGTGATTAGTAGCCACTTTTGTAATTTAGCACGCCATAAATTCATTACTGTCCTAACATTTTCATTCACATGCTAATGAACTGAATATGTAAAAACGTGCCTAATGAGCTTGAAATTACAGCTCTGACTATGCAAATGAATCGGAGGTGGCATAATGAGATGTAGTGCACTTATGCCGAGCTAAATTGTAGGCTTCTTCGGATGGCACTTGGGCAGCTCACTTGGCCGGGCATTTCTTTGGTGCTGATTGATGCAGTCTATGTAAGAACACTCAACGTTTGAGATGCAGAACCTGTTCTCTTGTTTTGAGGGGAGAGGTAGAAGCACAGCTCACGTGCCAAGCGAAAACAGAAGACTTATTTTTGTCATGAGTGGATCATAGCATGCCAACGATTACAAAGCACCGCATAACTGAATAAAGTGGGCATGTTAATAATATTTGGTGTTTTGTGTGGGGCTGCAGACTGCAGCAGTGGTTTCAGAGCACTTTGGTAAATCGGTGTTACACTTACCACCCACAATGGTGGCACTCGATTTGTGACCCCAGATGGATGAAAATGCATGCATCGCACCAAAAGTTGCACTTATTCGTCAAGTGCTAAGGACAGAGCTATACACTTCTCGTTAGCATAGCAAGCCAAATGAATACACATAGGATAGCATAGCAAATGACATGACATATTGTAAAATAGCACAATGATTATTATGTGAAATAGAGCAACACAATAAAAGTAAAACAATTAAGATAGCATAGAACTGCCTAGCATTACATGACACAAAGGAGCATCACATTGTACCATTATAGCATCACATGACAAACAACATAACCGTAGAGTAGGATAAGCTACCTAACACAACATAGCTTAATATAACAAATAAAATGGTATCACAGAATATCGTAACAAAGCATAACATACAAGAACTAACATACAACAGCACAACATGATTCTCATCGCATGTGAAGCAATGAAGTAGGACATTTTTGAACAGGCTAAATGTGGCCATGGGCTGACATCTGAGATCTATACCCCACTTTGTGTGTCCAGAGTTGCAGAGCAGTCTATGAGGAGACGAAGAGTGGAATAGGATATCCAAAGAGGCTGGAAGATTTAGAATTCATTTACACCTTTGACATTGCTCTGGGCATCCCTTCAGACTATGGTTCTTCTCCTGCCATGCCAGTTCAAAAGGGGAAACGCCATATGCAAATCAGGTTTGGTCCCGACCCAAAAGGGACAGTCCAGCCTAAACTGCTTAATCACATCCCTTCTGCACCAGACAACAAGCCTTCCCAGACATTTTTCAGCTTCGTTGGGCTTCATCATTGAGGAGTAGCTTGGGTATCGGGCCCAGGAGGCACGGGACCCATGTCTGGGCATACCCATTCCATTCGGAGGCCCTAAGCAAAACAAAAGAGGTAATGGCTAGGAGGTTTAGAATTAATCTTAACCTCTAGCATTGATCTGAGCAACCCTCCAGACCATCGTTTTTTGCCTGCCAAGACATTACAAAAGGGGAAAGACCATTTGCAAATCAGGCTTGATCCCACCCCAAAAAGGGCAATCCAGTACAAACTGCTTGGTCACATCCCTTCTGCATGAGAACACAAGCATCCCCAGACATTTTCCTGCCTCATTGAGGCTTCATCAGTGAAGAGTAGCTTGGGTCTCTAGGCCTAGCAGGCATGGGTCCCACGTCTGGCCATGAGATGGATAGAATGCCATATTATTCCACACCAAAACAGAGGGGGGGTCTGGGAAACTCTCTACCAGCACGAACACAGCCCATTGACTTGTTCTTGGGTGGATGGCCCCTGAGAGAGTATCAACCACTTCTTTAGCTCACTATTCTTTTCACAGAGAAGAAATGTCCCCACATATCAGCCTTTGTCATGCCCATGGGCAGTCCAGCACCGAAATGCTAGGCAATTCTCCTCCGAACAAGAACAAGAGTACCACAGCAAACCCATACACGTGTTTCAGCCTAGTTGGGCATTATCAGTGAGGTGAAGCTGTGCCTCTCTAAGAGCAGTGAGCAAGGGGTCCACGTATGGATTCCCCTGGTAACTTTGGGTGAGACCCAAAGTTACTTGATATGCAAAAGAGAGGGGGGTCTTGGATCTGAGATCCTGACCGCCCTAGTAATCTGCAACATCTGTACCCTACTTTTCATGTCCCGAGTTGAAGAGCAGTCTATGAGGACACAAAGAGTGGAATAGTATATCCAAAGAGGTGATGGCTGGAAGGTTTAGAATTAATTTAAACCTCTGACATTGCTCTGGCCATCCCTTCAGACTATCGTTCTTCTCGTGATATGCCAGTTCAAAAGGGGAAACGCCATATGCAAATCAGGTTTGGTCTCACCCCAAAAAGGGCAGTCCAGTACAAACTGCTTGGTCACATCCCTTCTGCATGAGAACACAAGCATCCCCAGGCATTTTTCAGCCGCATTGAGGCTTCATCAGTGAAGAGTAGCCTGGGTCTCTAGGCCCAGCAGGTATGGGTCCCACATCTAGGCATGAGTTGGATAGCATGCCATATTATTCCCACACCATGATGACTTCAAAGGAAAAAACTGTTCAGTGGTGAGGGAGGTGGAGATGGTGTTTGTGGCTGTTGAGAGGGAAGGAAGATCAAAATTATGGGTATACGGGTGGGGCCTGTTGATTTGTGGAGGCACTGAAGGTGGGGGGTGGAGGAACGCTAAAGCCGCCATGTGTCCAGGAGCGGAGAAGTGGTGGTAGGGGAAGGGGGAGATTGGGAGGTGAAGGGTGGGTAACCCTCTTCATAGAGATGACTGGGAGAAGTGGTTTTGGGGAGCAAAATTAATATTTCTTCCCCCCTTTCACATGGATTGGAAGGGTGAAAGTGCAAACTGTGATGAATTGGATTCTGCCTTGGATGAGTAGATGTCAAATGGACCACTCAGCCCTCACACTTCTACAAAGCAAAACACAATGCAATCATAAAGGTAAAACAGGTAAAACAGGGAGAACCAAGAAATATACCTCCTTCACTTTTTGTGGTAACACGGGCCGAGGGAAGGCCACACTCTCAAGAGGGGTGTGAAGAGGCACCAGTAGTGCCCAAACAACACAGTATTGCAGTCTAAAATAAAGGCAATGTACAATCAAGATTCTATACATAGAGGTGGGGTGATAAGAGTGATAAGAGATTACTATACAAAAACCCATGCCAAAAGAAAGAACAGAGAAGATGCAACAGACTGGAGAAAATAGCAATCTGGGTGTAGTTTCTGGGGTGGTAAGTAATGTAAAACCATAAAACGAATTTTGGATTGAAACAGGAGCAATCGTGACCTAACCAGTCTCTAGGGTCCCAGTGGACTGTGGGGTTAGTTCAGTGTCACAGTACCTGTATTCAGTTCTTGGTGGTCTGACACATCAGAGCCGATGTCGAACGATGACCGACCTGATCAGGCTCACTTTGGGCACATTTTACCATGGAGGCCCAGGCAGCAAACGGGCGTCAAGCAGGGTCAAAAGCATGTGCTCTGTGGGGTCAAACAATACCGGTTACATTATGTAGGTTGTGGTGGTCCCCCAACATTGGGTCGAGTCGAGCTCTGGTCACTGGGAGATGCCGGTGAGTGAAGCTCCAGTGGTTCAAGTCAGTGGGCGGCGGTCTTTGAAGTGGTGATTGAGGGAGCGTCCATGTGCTATCAATGAGGCAGAACGTTTTTGGGCTACCTGGGTCGAGCTGTGGTTGTAAACCCCCCAGTCAGCAGATGACCCTCCAGAGATTTGGTTCAGTTTCCAGCATTGATCAGCTGCTTCTGGGCTAATACGTGACATGCTTAAGTAGGACACAGTGCAGTCTCATGCCGGTTTAGATACAAGGAAACCGTTTAGTTGATTGAAGGAACACAGGCCCCAGAACCAGCACCTTCCCTATTGTTCAGGATGCGAGGAACATGGAACAAATGGGTCAGTGAGGGAGACCAGAGAGCTTCGGGTAGTCGAACACTCTGGTTGATATGATATGATTTGTCATTTATAACGTGCCTGTACAAAGGTGGTTCCAGGCGCAACAAGACAAACGGTCTTACTAGGCCTTGTGTCATTCAGATTGTGCAAGTTCAATAATGCAAAGTGCATGGGGAAGGGAGAGGCGGAATTGTCAGGGTGATGGAAGGTGGAAGTGTCATCAAGGCAGCATTGCTCTGAGCATATACAGCCAATGCAGCACGACTCTGGTAAGTGCATGGGGGCTCTGTAGAGGTAACAGTATACTCCACAAGTGCGTGGTAGGCATGGAGGCAGTGCAGGGGAGACTGATAATGGAGTACCCTGGTACCTAATGAGACTCTGTGGGTAGCCAAGCAATTAGTCGGTGCATCAGACATTTAGGTTAGCAAGGGAGGGAGAGAGAGAAAGCAGAGGATAATATGGAGCTCTTGAACTGCTTCTGGATCTTCAAGTGGACCGGCTCAAGTTTGAGAGGGGAAGGGAGGCCATTCCAGCGAGAGGCACCTGCAGAGGAGAGAGATCTACTCCTACCCTATTTCTGAAGAAGTGTCTGACCCTTAGAGAGTTGGAGGTAGCTGCGAGAAGTGCTTGAGAAGGAAAGTATTTTTGAAGAGAAGAATGAGTTGGATGTAATGCGTGCCCCGGCCCCATAAAGCCCTGTGGACGATGCAGAGGGTCTTGAAATTGATCCAGCAGCCATCGGGAGCCAGTGGAGAGATTTTAGGGCTGGAGAGATACGGTCCCTGGGCTTAAGGCCAAGGATAGTTCTTGCAGTCCTATTCTGGATTAGTTGCAGAGGCAGAGAGTAGAGGAAGGCAGATTGAGAAAGAGTCTGTTGCAGTAGTCCAATCTAAAGAGAACCAGCGCTCTGGAGACAGCGGTCTTCTGGGGGAAACTGAGAAAAGGAAGAATACTTCTGAGGCGGTGCAGCTGGTAGTTGGCCTTCTTGGCAAGGTCTGTGATGTGAGGAGAGAAGGAGAGAGTGGAGTTGAAGATGACGCCAAGGTTTTTTTCCTCCCAGGAAGGCGAAGGAGGAGGGACCAAGGAGGGCGGGCAGAGTTTGAGAGGGAAAGCGGGAACAGGGGTCCAAATGAGAAGGATCTCCGTTTTACTGGCATTAAGGCAGAAATCCTTGTAAGAGCACCAATCCTGAATCAGAGATAGACAGGAATGAGCGAGAGAGGAGAGGAGGCTCATGGGATCTTGAAATAGAGCTGAGTTTCATCCGCATAACACTGAAAATTAGAGGAGAAGGTAGAGATCAGGTGGGCCAAACTGGCCACATAAACATTGAGAAGCCTGGGTGAGAGGATAGAGCCCTTGGAAACACCACATGTGGAGAGAGATATGGTGGAGAGAAAGGACCCAGGTTAGACCTGGGAGGGTGGATCCAGGAGGAAGGAGGTCATCTACTCCAGGGCCTGATCCTTGATGCAGTGAGGCCTTCACAAAAGACTCGAGGACAGGATGCTCTCTCTTGGGGAGGGGGTTACCGGCCCTCACAAACAGAATTAAAGAGAGGCTGGGTCCTCAAGTTTTCTGTCCTGCCATGTGGCAGTATCAGTCCACCTGACACAAATACACAATCCATTCCACAGCAGAGCTGAATCAAAGCAGTTGACACATGTGCAAAATCAATTTGGGTGTGGCGGCTATGATCATTAGTATTACCATGTCCTATGCCTAAACTCAGGCATAGCTTAATCTTAGAGATTACCCTTTTACCAGCATGGGGTACTCAAGATCATCATAGTGTGGGTACAGGGGGCATATCCTACATGTCACCCCTGTGCTGCAGTGTCTTTGCTATTGCTTTGGTGGCCAAGTGGGCATCTTGTGACACTTGACCCTACCCTGCACCACAAGAAGAATGGGTGCTGTGGATCGGGCCGCTGATGCAGCAGTCCTACAGTGCACTATGCTTTTGGCATGGAGTTGGGACACGGGGGGTTCTAGATAGCAGATTATCTCTTTGTAGAAGGAATCACCCACATCATTGTATGGACTAATACAAATAAAATAAGCCAAGGCTTTGTACACTTGCCAGATGAGAATTCCTCACACAAACGGACTGGGAAAGGTAGACATGACTAAACATAATTCAGTAAAGAGCCACACAGTTATAGACTTCACAGGAAAGATATGAAACCATTAAGCAGTCAACTCCCTCTCTCCAAAGGTATACATCCTAGTCATCTTTACAGTTTAGCACTTGCTCATTGGATAACAAAGAAGACAGCCACTTTGGTACAGGCTAATTTCAGGAATGGGCTGAGCACCTAGATCTTGCCCTTCTTCCACACATGCATCTTCCTAATCCCCAATTTGTCAATGGCCTTCTAGAGGGGCACACGTTAGATGTGCCCATGGTTTCACACCACCTGTTGTCTCAGAGTAAGGCTTCGTAGTAAAGGGCAAGGTATTTTTACCCTGGTAGGTGCTGACAGCTATCAGTGCCACCCAATTGGTCTGTTTCCTACTCCATTTAGTTTAAAACCCCTATAACCTGGAATCTGTCTGGTAGCTGACTGGCCACAGATCAAACTGGTTCTATTAATGTCATAGATGTCTTCAGGTGGCTCTTTGGGGATAAACACAACACCAAGGTTACTTGCATTAATCCTTTCCATGTATGTCCCAGTAGCACCACCATCTATAGAGCTTGCATTTTCTGGTTAGCCATGGTTAGCAGTACTTCTAGTGTCAAGTGAGAATGGTTCATGTTGTGGATGAAGAAGGTGAAGAGGGTTACTGTATCAGTGTGTTGGCCTCCACAGCATCCGCCACTTCGCTTTCCACCTGCATGGCATTGCTGGATTCCCCAGACACACCCTCTCTCTTTCTGGGCCTCTTTGGTCTGGATGGGCAGTCTCTGAAGTATGTGGGTCATGCAGAATATAATGAGAAGTGATGGGCTTGTCTTTGTTCTCTTTCTTCCCGTATCAATGGCCCGTGATGATGGGTTCTGCAATTTGTTCCAAAATGTGAGTCCACAAGGCTGGAAATATTCTTGGTCGAAACACCATGGCTCTATTCTCCCCACTATGGCCTCCCTTCCTTTCATTTAATCAAAGATCTATTTATATATGTGGAACACTCCTGCGGGATGGTTGATCATTTGGGCTAAAACAGGGTTAGCCCTCTTTCTATCCCCTTTCCTAGATAGGCAGCACATCAGCGCCAACTAGGGACAGACAACCAGGTGCACTGAGAGCTAGTTAGACTTTCCTATAGGTAGATATAGTGAGCTGTAGGCTGCTTACCCTTGAGAAGTGATGAATAGAGCCTCAAAAACGTTTGTCTTTGTTGTGTGAAAAATTGTGAGCATCAGGTGGAATTTGCTGCTCCTGGGCCCTCCCCCCATACTGTTTTGTACCTTTATCCAATGCCTAAGTATGAGCCATATGGGAAATTAACTTTCCTATCTCTTCCTTGAAACTGCAAGAATCGTTTAATATCAGCTGCTGTCTCTCAGCCAAGAGTATAGACCAATATGCCAAGTTACCTCCCAAATTAGGGAGGATGAAGGCCAATTTAGCTGAGTCATTAGGGAAGGCTTGCGAGTGACACATAAAGTGTAACTGGCATTGACTTTAAAACTGGGAATATTCCAGGGGTTCACCACTCAAATGTTCTGGTGGGGATCATAACACAGGAACAGGTGTAATTACCTGTCTCAGATTTGGAGTGACCACCAGCCTAAGTTTTCTGTAACTGAGCCATTCTAGCCTGCATCACATTAACCCTTGCCAACTCTGTGTCAGTGGCATCTCTTGTCATCTTGGTGCATTGGGTGTGTTTCAGCTCTGCTGCCCTGATCTTAGTGCTTAATTCCTGGAGTAATGCAGCTTTATCATTCTCCCAAATTGGAGTCTGTGACTCCCAAGAAAGCCAAACTTCATGGACCAGTTGTTCTGTAACCATCTACTTGGTTTTGTGGCTTGTTGGGACACCACAGAGCTTGTGTCTGGTTTCCTGTCAAATGCTTGCATCCTCCCACCTTGGCTGAAAACCTATCAGCTGAAAATACGAGTGCTGGCGTTGGGCGCACAAAAAGAAAAGACAAGAAAAAAACGATATCGGTGGTGTCAGAATTCACAGCATTCAGGGTCCAAGTCAGCAAAGGTACTAATGGTATCAAATTAGAATGCTTTTTAAAACCAGAAATAGAATGATGCATCTTTTCAAACACCTTTGGGTATGAGGTAATTTAAGGGTGTTTGTCCCCTCCCCAACTTTTGTGGCACACCATTTTGTACCTCTTTTCTTTAGATGTCATCCACCCACCCACAAACATGATCAGCAAAGTTACTCCACTGCATCTGGGGGCACTACACCTATCAGAAAATGATAAGTACTTAAACCATCCACATTGTTGTTGGGACGGAAATGAGTATATCCCACCTCCTAAGCGCTTTCAGGTGAGGAAAATCCTCTACGAGATAGTGTAGTGTGTAAGGGTGGAGAGAATCACACTATGAAACTCTTTACGAAAGCAATATTTCCAGGACTAGCAGAAATATGGCATTAGGAGTTTAACATTTTGTAGTTATAGCGAAAACTCAGGCGTGTGTGACTCTGCTGCACCAGCCTAGCTCCATGGAAAATGTTCACTAGACCCAACACCCTCAGGGCCAAAGCAGGTGCACACCACCGTTTCCCACAGAAGATCACTTCTCCCATGTCCCTTTACTGTTGCAATCATTTAGATGAATTCGCCCTACAAGAGCATGAGAAAACACCAGGCTCCGTGCAGCGTTTAATTCTTCACTACTAAGCTGCCAGCAGGCCTCTAACCCCCACCCAGTGAGTCCAGAGTCAGCTCCACACCACTGACCCAATTACCACACCTCTGAATTCCATGATAAGCAAGCAACACTCCTGGCCCAACACAACTCAAATGTCTATAAAAGATCTGAGCATGCGCAACCGTTTTTTCTCCCAGCATAAAATACATCCTTTATAAACCGGAGGTACAGGGAGGGATAAATTAAAGATCAAACCTAGGGTGGAGCCCTTGAGTGCGGGACTTGTGGTATCAATGAAGCCCTGATTGTGTGGGCCAGCATGACTGTATTTTACCCTCCCTTCCCCCTAACACAAACTGCCCAAGTGGCCCAGGTTCATGCCACACTGATATAGTAAGTAGGATTAGAATGTTTAGTTTTGAAGCAACATTGTACTTTATGAGTGCCTCGACCTTCATAGGCAAAGATGAGCCCAGCTGACGTACTGGATCCTGATCAACAAGGAAGAACCAACCAATTGTTGCCTGGCATCCCCTATGGAGCAGGCCCTTGTGTTATGTCCCTCCAGTCAGTGGCATCAGTTTGTACTGTATGTGATGACGCTTTTTGGCTATTTTAGCTTCTGCTTGTACTAGGTGAACCAGCGCGTTCTCGAGTCCTTTGCTGATTTTTTGTATTCTGTACAAATAAAGCCTTGTTATCATTGCAAGCCATCTCTTGGCCTATTTCCCTAGAGGGTTGTATTCACTATGTAGTGTGCGTTTAAAGGGGCCTTTCCTTCATTGTCATACTCCTTCATCAGCGACACTAAGGATAGACTGTGTACATATAAGACTTTAAATGAAAAAGAACAAGCAAGGCACTAATTGCATGCAAGTGCTCCTGCCTAGCCAATGAGGGTGATGGGCTATGTCATCCCATCTTCTTGCAAAAAGTTATCAATGCAACCATTGAGAAATGCAGTCTTTCTGGTGCCAAAAAGCAAATCAAACCTTGCCTGGATAAGTTTCACATCATACGGTGCAAACATATTAGCACCGTGGCACTATGTTGGCAATACCCCCTGGAATGCAGAAACACCCTGGCAGTCCTAGGGCACAAAATTCAGAGCTGCAAGACGTGAACAGTGGACTTGACCTCCCTCTGGGGCTTTTACTATGCAAAATATACATTGTGCTTGGTTTGACCTGCTGTCTGTACAGCAAGTTGGATGAGATCAGACTAGAAAAAGAAAATGACCCTTTTACTTGACACTGTCATTTCGTCATTTATGTCTAGCGCCCTTAAGCCTCCGGGTCAGTGGCTGTGCTATATAAATTAATGAAGTAAAAGTAAAAGAAGGCTGCTGTTGGACATTGTTATGCTTTTCGCAGCACTCTGTTTTTTGTAGCTAGACCGAGGTTGTTAATAAATAAGTGCATGTTTGCAGAACCTGATATTTTTTCTCGTGCAAAGTGGCAGCTTTACACCTTCATCCAAAATGTCTTCCTGTTTTTTTTTTTTTTTTTGGGACTCTTTACATTTTTGCAGCAGCTTGCTTGCCACATTTCATTAGATTGTTTGCTGTTAGTGCTTATTACAGATACAGCAGGAGCGTTCCTATCCAGCACCTTGAGGAGAATCAATGGTGACGGGTAACAATAGAATAATATAATTTCTATTTTCCAAGTTGCAGAGAGACAGGACACAGAACAAACATTCTGGATAACAGCCATCCATTAATTCGGCTTGGTTTACCATCCCGCCACCTCTAGAATACTCGCTATCTGAAGCCTTAAGCTTTGATATCTGTTGTGTTATAATTTGTAATCTCAATATTCATTGCCATAACGGGTGTTGGTTAATGGAACATTCTGTGTATGAAAAGCAAAATAACGATGCTTCTACTGTTTAGTTCACACACAAAAAAGTGTTGGCATCTGCCATGTTACGATGGTTAGTGCAACAATATCATACAATTCTGTTTTACATCAGTTTCTTTTATGAGGTGTTTGTATTTAAGTCTTCCTTGCTTTGAGAGCCATTGAATCCCACACTGTATTCCGCAAAGCCATCAAGACTAACCCCTTTGTTTGAATTCTCAAAACCTACCTGCAACGCACTGTAACATGTAACTACCGAAATGTTTTCAAGTATTTTTCTAGGGCGGCTTCACTGTAATCCTCAAGTAAGCATTCTTAACCTCTGCTCCAGCGCCTCGATGTCTGCGGGCTGTTTGTGCGCTTTACAAATTCAAATAAATAAATAAATAAATAAATAAAATTAAGATTGCTGGAACATTTTCTAAATTCCCTCTTTTGCTCTATATTTGTATTACTTGAAATCGATATATATATGAAAGTGTTGAACCAAGCAAATTCCTCACTGTGTCACTGTGTGGGGTAAAATTACATCCCCAGAATGTCCAAGATAGAGAGGCCATGCCATGCTATATGAGGAGAGTAAAGCTGACTTGTGCAACACCAATTGGAATATGCAGGCCAGATCAAACCACTTCTTTCCCAACATGAGGCCTAGTGAATGAACGAGAATGGGACACCATCCATTTTGTGAGAATGTACAGGCACTCAGCTGAAGAAGAGCATGACTCAGAGCTCTAATATTACTAACATTGTCCAATGGATTCCAATTCGACATGTGGCATTGCAGATGCTGGCTTTGTGTAAAAAGGGAAAATGCCCACTTAGGAAGATTCAAAACTGCAACAGTGCACATGGAAAGAAAAGATAACATTTAAACACTGGGCATTGGGAGATAAAAAAAGAGGAATGATGCCTGGCATTTAAGAAATAAAGCCAAGTGACAGGTTGTGTTTGTCAGGAATTAAGAGACTTCATTTTCATCATATATATCTGTGCGTGGAACCAAGAAGGAATCTACCTCTGTTCTAATATAGTAGTAAATAAAGATTGTCTTTATGAACAACAGGCCTAACTGTAATCCAAAATGCAATATGGTACACACATTGTGCCATTGTAAAAGGTTATTCTTTTAGAATTATGCATGTAACTGGCTGCTGTTGTTTTTCTCCTTGTAACTGAACTTGTTGTATCTGGAACTGTCTGATCCCCGGACCTGTGGGTTGGGTTGATCAAGGAAACAGGCTTGGAGCTTCAGTTAAAAATATAAGAAATGTTGCAAGAGAGATGGGTACTGCAGGGATTTACAGATAACATGACCAAGAGAAATAACCCTTAAGGTCATACCTCCCATAAACTGTGCATTAGCTCTGAGCTTTGAAGCTCAGGAGGGGAGGGCAGAATCACATGGGCTGAAAAGTCAGATGTCCCAGTGAAGTGGTTTGGAGAAAATGAAAACTGCTTGGGTTTGATCTGAATGTGAAACTGGAGTACTCATGTGATGCCTTGCCATTGATGAACATTTGGCCACCTTTTCTTTAATTAAAAGAGAATCGTATGTCCAAGTGAGCTCACCCCAGACTCATTGTAAAGGGATAAAGAGCCTGTCGGGACCATGTGAAAACAACATCTGTGTGATGGATGTAATGTAAGTTATGATAAAAGATGTGTGGTATTTTCATACCTCTGTGGAACTGGACAAACTGATAGAGTGATAGAGGGTGAAATTAATGTTGGAAGTATGTAGTGTCAGAGTTTTAACTATTATGGCACAGCGAACAAAGCTAAACAAACAATAGCTGCACCCAGGAAGGGGGTGCCGAGATAAAATGTATATTGGCCCACTCGCCATATAATATAGAATCCAAAAACATATAGATTCATGTAGTTATCTGAAAAATGTGCATAGCAGCCATGATGTTAGATTTTCAGAACCAAAAAAGGTAAAACCTGCCTGTCATTTTGAAAAGATGTATTTTTCCTCCTTAATCAGCCTACATCATACACACACGCCCAACTCCAGGTCCTATCAGCAGCCAGTAGGTATCTTGGTAGGAAGTGAATGGAGAGTGCTAGCCAATACTTACTGTGGGAATTATGATAATGGAGAAGTGTCATCAGCCCTATAAGAGGTCAATTTTGCATCAAAGCAAGGCTTTTCCACTTAATTCCTAACAACTCTACTGCTGGACTGCGAGGAACAACATGCAGGGAGGACTCAATCCTTGCATGGGATACAGTGACAGGGAAATCTAGAAGCTAGATGGGACCCCCATCAGAGGAGCCAGCGAAATCTGGGTGCAGGAGAAAATCCTTGACTGAAGCTCTTGACCAGATATGTGCTGTTCTCAGAGGAGCCCCACTGTTTACCCGGATGCCCCATAATCAAGGCTTCCATGTAAGTAGATATATCCCAAAGCTATCAAAAGTGTGTGGGGAAAACTGCCAGTCTTAATCTCCATCTCACATAGCGGGTAGGGTGGTGGTAGTGGGAAGACCCTTGGCACATGTTCTTAGATCCAACGGAAAATAATTGCACTATAGAAAATTAACCTATCCATTTATGTTGAATTGTGTTGGAACAGTCTAACTTAATCCTTTCCATTAAACTGTGGGGAGGGGGGAATCTGTGTAGATCCTTAGCACATTGAATTGAAGTTAAATCAATGTATTACCATATAGAAAACCAGGGGATGAGTGTTGTTAGAGTTCGAAACTAACAAAGTTAATGCCAGTGTTTTAGAACCGGTATAGCCAATAAAGTACATGGGTGATTCTACCTTTCTTAAACCCCTGACTTCTGTCCGGGGGTGAGGGGGGGCAGATCCTGAATCCCAAAAGAAGTAATCCTAAAACCCTATCTTTCAAGTGAATGGGGAGGGGGTAGAACAAAATGTCCAATTCATTCCCTTGCATCCCCAAACCAGTATTCCAAAGCACTGCATGCCCTTTGAATTTGTGTTGAACAATGATTTTCCCATCGAGTTCCTTTTCCCAACCTTGCCTTTCAAATAAAAGCCTAAAAAATGATCCCCCCACCATTTGAGTTCCTTTACCAACCTTTTCTTTCAAATAAAAGCCATACAAAATTATTTCTCCATTTGAGTTCCTTTTTCCAAACCTTGCTTTTCAAATAAAACCCCAAAACGATGTTCCCAGTTTTTTCTCAATCATTGCCTTTCTAAAAATAAAGCCAAAAAATGTTTCCCATTGAGTTTCTTTCTCAAACATTGCCTTTCTCAAAATAAAGCCAAAATGATGTTTCCATTTTTTTTTTTTATTTGATTCAATTGTACAAACAATTTTTTCAAAGGTAAAATAAAAAAAAGTCCAATGTTTCCATAAAATTCCAGTAAGATCCCCTTCAACATTAAGTGTTCCTAAAGAAAACACGAAAAGAAGGTCCCTTCCATGTCCTCCATTTTGACCCTTACCGTTGATACCACTGACTGACCTGTTGGGTTCCTTACGTAAATGTAGTTGTTCTCAAGGTCTTTAACCAGTTTCTGTTGTCAGACTTCCTTCCATTATTTATTTATTTAATCCCTTAGATCTCTTCAAGTAATCAGACATTTTTACATATGAAGTCTTCTCCTTCGATGGAATTTTTTGACACATTAAGCCACAAAGAAGTTCCTCCTATTACCTTTACTTAGTTGTTAGCTTAATATTTTCAAAGAAGGATGCCACTGCAATCACATTTTTAGTATTTTCTCCTTCGTTAAAGGCCTGCCACCAGTTATTCTCTGTCAGTGTGGAAAACGATTGCATTATTTCCCCTAGATAGACTGCTCTCGATGTACTGATACCTTCACATTCGAGTAAAAGATGTCGACTAGTTTCTACTGTCTCCTCTGATTTGCAGTATCTACATTTATTATCTGATGACAATTTCCTTATGAATTGAATTTCGTTAGTTTGTAGTTGGTTTAATCGAAATCTCAAGTATGTTCTGGCCAAACTTTTATCCGGGAACTTTTTCAGATAACCTCTTGTGTCGTATAGTTTTTTCGGGACCGTTGGGAAGTCTTTCATCAACTTATATGATCGCGCTATGTCCTCTGTCCTGATCCAATCTGCTTCAAATAGTTTTTTTGATATTTTGACTGGGTTTATTTCAAGTGTCTCTTCCGAGACATCTAGATCTTTCAATAACATCATATTTCTCAGCTTCCAGTCTTTTAGTGCATGGACCTTGTCCATTGTCATCTCGTTCTTCACCAGCTCCAAAGGTTTTGGTTTATTCTCCAATTGGAGTTTTCGGTATAACATTAGCATGTTTCTCTCCTGGATCGCTTTTAGTGACACGAGACATAGCTCTCTCCTTAACAGTGGCATCGGTGTTGATTGTGCCAAATTAAGCACTTTCTTCCAGAAATAGCTCTCTAATTTAATCCACAGTACTTCAGGTATTAGGAACATTGCATCTGCTCCATAAAGGATTGCAGGGACCACCTTTGCTTTATAAAAGTTGATTACTGCCAATAGTGAAAATTTCCCGTATTTTTTGTCAATCATCCTTGCTTGTATTGTTAAAGTTTTTATCTTTGTCCATAGCAGATTTTGCATTGTTATTTCGGACTCATTGATTGACATCGTGACTCCCAGATACTTGAAGTCTTTTACTTTTTCCAATTTTAGCCCCTCCGCGAACCAATTCTGTTTGCTTTGTTTCTTCTTTTTCTTGCCTTCCCAAGCCATTATTTTGTTTTTTTCTGGATTCAGCTTTAGGTTATTCTGCTTCAAATATGTGATAAGGTTCGTTAACTGTCTTTGCAGACCTATCGGCTGTTATCCAACAGGATAATATCGTCTGCATATAACAAGCGCAATATTTTTTCACCACCAATAGCTGGAGGGAAGCATCTTATTTCCTTCTCATACTCAGCATAGTCAGCGATATATGCGTTATATAATGCAGGGGCCAGGGGGCAGCCTTGTATCACCCCCCTGAAGGTTGGAATTTCCCTCGACAGTAGTCCATCTTGCCCAAGCCTTACTTTAATAGATGTATCCTGGTACAATGTTTGAATCGGGCCCATAATAGCTGGAGGGCACTTCATAGCATCCAGCTTTTCCTATAGTATGTCCCTGTTGACCTGGTCAAACGCCTGTACCAGGTCAACAAATGCCATATATACGGGTTGACCGGTCTGCATAGCCTTGGCTTTGATTGTTGTTAGCATCAATATATTGATCGATGTTCCTGCGTTTTTTACAAATCCTTTCTGGAATGGATCGCTCCCGTTTTCAGCTTTGAGCCAGGCTTGAAATGCTTCCAAGGCGAGCCCGCCGTATATTTTCCCAATGACATCCAACAAGGATATTGGGCGATAGTGGCATGGATCTTCTCGATTTAAGCGTTTAAGATTGGGACCACTATCGCTTTTCTCCATGAGGCTGGTATATTTTGCTCCTGGTTGCAGGTTTTAAAGATGTTACTAATCAAGGGGGCCCATATTTCTTTATGTTGTTTTAGGTCACTATTTGGGATCCCATAAGGCCACGGGGCCCTTGAGTTGTTAAGTTTTTTTATTTTTGCTAGGATATCTTCTTCCTTTGTTGTGATCTTCCAAGGGGACTCAGTCCCCTTTTTCCTTTTTCGCAAGCAGGCACTCTCCATGACGGGCAGTGGTGCATAAAGGTTGGAAAAGTGGGAGATCCACCTCCTTTCTCCCACGCTATTTTGTAATGCGGTGGTACAGGACATCATAGTGCCCTTTATAAGGGTCCAAAAGTCTCTTGATTTTTTCCCACATAACGTTTTTAACATTAGTTCCTAGTCTGCCTGGTAAAAGGAATGCCTTTTTTGTATTATCCAGGATTTATAGTTCCTATTGGCGCTCTTCCAACTTTCATGCGCCAATTGTGTACCGGATCTGATCGCCATCCGTTTTAGTTTTCGTAGATTTCTTCTTCTTGTTACTAATTCCTGGTTATAGGCATGAAGATAGTTAATTGGAGTCTCTTTGATTTTATTTGTCGTCTTTATGTATTTTTTTAACAGAAGTGTATAATCCATCATCTTCTCTGACTTTTTTTTTGTATTAACTTCCCCATCCATTATCATGGAGTATTTTTCAGAAATCTGCTTAATTGCATTCTCCGTCAGTTTTAACCTGGATCCCTTGATGTTCACATCTATATCTTGGTTAAAGAGCTGTTGGGGTTTCTGTAGGTTCGCCCATCTTGTATGCTGTAAATTATGATCACTGTTTAAAGTCCTTACCATCGCAAAACTGACCGTCATTCCCAGCAGCTCCTTGGACACAAATGTATGATCTAATGTCCCTGATGGTTCCACTCTTTGCCAAGAAGGGATCTCCAGATTTTTATCTGATCGTAACCAATGCAGGTTGTGCAGGTCTCTTGATCTCAATATTCTTTCGAGGTGGTCACCTCTTTTCAAGATTGGCGCAGATTTTGGTAAATGTGGTCGTTGGTTTCAAATGTTCTTGCATATAGCATTGAAATCCCCTGTGATTATTGTATGGTTACATGCTTGGTTTTCCGCATCATCATCTAGAATGCTTATGAGGTTTTCCAGATATAGCTCGTCCCTACTTGTCTCCGGGTTCCAGTATGTGTTAATTTGTAATATGCGCTCTTCCTTTTCTCTACTACTACTGTCTATATATTTCCAGGATATTATTAGAACTTGAAATTGATCGCAAGAGTCTTTTTGTTCCATCACCTCCAACCCACTACCTGATCTTATTGCTGTAAATAAACCGGCTGTGGGACGACCCTTTGAGCCCTGTTTTGCGGGTATGGCAAATGTTGAATATCCGTCCATTTCTGGTTTCTGTGTTAACCATGTCTCCTGTAGACATAGTATATCCCATTGCCCCAGATTCACGTCACTCTTTGCAGTTAGGTGACTGAACCCTCGTGTGTTCCAAGAGGCCATATCTATAAAAAAATGTCCCCGTGTCACTAAGGAACATGCTTTTACCAGTTGGTCAACCTGGAGGATCCCGATCGAGTTTTCTGGTTGCTAGTTGTGTTTCTTTATATGTATGTCCATGACCAGTTTGGCGGTGATCTCCTCACAATTTCCGCTGTGCGATTGCAAGCATCGTTTTTTCCCTTTTCTGATTTAGCCTCCTTTCTTTCTTTATATGATAGTTTGTCATCCAAATCCCTGCTGTAGTTGTCCCTAGGTGAAGAAGATCCATCTCCTCGCTTTTCTTTTAACCTTATACCCGTCTTGTCCTTAGAACGATCTTGGTATATTCTTTGCTGTTCCGACCCATGGTTACTCTCACGGGCCGAATATTTACTTCCCCTTAATCCATGTTGGTTTTCCTTTTCTTTTTTCTCATTTGCTGGGTGTTTTTGATTTTGGTCGACTCCACCCATCCTTTCCCTTGCTTTTAGGTTTCCACACTGAGTTTTTCCTGAGTTTTTATGAGAGATTTCATTTATCTCGTCCTCTTGTCTTGATGCCTTAGTCCATGATTTCCTTAGATCATCTCCCAGGATATCAAAGTTTGCTGTTTCATTCTGAAGCATCGTTTTAATAACTTCTGACTTAATATGTAAATATGAACAGTCTTTTCTCCCAGTTTCACAAGGTTCTACCATCCATAAATCTTGATTTTGGATGCATCGTAATCTTGGAATCTGCTTGAATAGATTGATGATTGTATTTCTGTTTAGAATCAAATTGTCTTCAGACCTTTTTTTCCGTTCCAAACGAAATATGCAGGAGCTTTGTATTCTTGACAGGTATGATTTTTCAGTTTGGTCTTTTTTTGGTATATTTTGCCTCTGTTCGTTACTCCACCTTTGTTTCCGGCTTGACGGAGAAGAATTTCTATCCATGATGTTCCTGGATTTATTTCTAGGTGGAGTAACCTATATTTCCTTCTTCTGCTCGTATTTCTTTCTTTGAACTTCTTTCCGGCCTGCTGTGCATTTCTGTGTCTGCTTGCCTTCCTCTAGGGTTAAATTTCCTTTCCCTATTGTAAACAACCTATCATCTTGATTTTCTTTTTGATTGCTTACAACCTTTTCAGCCTCTCCAGATTTTTTTTTCTCTCCTATGATACGAACCTTCTTCTTAGGTTCCATTTCCATATTAGAGAGGTCCAATATGACTGCTTTTCTTTTAAATCTTGGAGATGCATTATTTTCTGTTTCGTATTCGTCCACTGTATATACACTCCATTCACTTATGTCACTTCCTGAGTCTATTGTCTCATCAGCTGGTTGGCTACAGTTAGTGATAATTTAATTTATTGTCTTATTGGCATTTTTTTCCGTGCACATTTTTTTTCTTATTTGTTTAGACTGGCCATTAGAGTTCGCTGTACTTATTAACGATTGTGGATTGCTCACAATTGATTTTTGGTTGGTAAATATTCCAAATGTGAAATTTGTTTTGGTTTCTGTCTCTTTCTCTTTCCCCCTCTGGGTTATAACCACTTTTTCTTTCTGTTGTTTTGTCTGCTTGTTCTTTATTTCCAACCCCTCTTGGGTCTCCTTTCCTACAGTTTTAATGTTTCCATTTGGTTCTTTCGAGGACACTCTTTTCCCACCCTCTATCACATTCTTCTTCTCCAGATCTGAGTTCGTGGGTAAGATCCCTCCGTTCTCTTTCTCTATCAGCCTGTATTCTTGTATTTTCAATAACCTGTCTTTTGCTACTACGAATCCTTCCAGATATGTTAATTTCGTGTTCATGAGGGCAATCAAAGAAGTCTGATCCCTTGCTGTATCATTTAAAGCCTCATATAGCTTTGTGAAGGGTGCTAAAGCTATGGTTAAAGTCGACATTATAGACATTAAGTCTATTTTTTGTGGTGAGTCGATACTTGAAGTAGAAGGTTCTTCACTACCTCTTCTGCTTGTAATTATTGTTTTGTTTTGTGCAGGCGTTTTTGTTTGTGGAGATCTTATGTTTCTGTTTAGTTTTTTTGCCGGTCCATCCTTTTCATCATTTTTCCTAAGGTTTATTTCAGTTTGTATCCCGGCTAACACTTTTTCCAAAGGATTTGCTTCACGTATTAAAACTGTTGTCTGCGTTGTAACTGACACTTTTTTGTTGCCATTGGTTCTGTTAAAAGCAGGGTGGTCTGGGTGCTAGTGGCTGATGTTTCAGGCCTAAGGGTCTCGATCTCCTGCGTTTGCAATAAAGGCGTGGTAGATAAGATCGATTTTCCACTGGGTAGTCTGTGTGTAACGGCCGGTTTCTTGAAATGCCATCTAACCGGGGCGTTATTAACTTCCTTCGCTTCTTGCCCACTGATATCCTCTCTCTCTTTAACTGACATGGTATCATATCTAACCAGGGCGTTATTAACTTCCTTCGCTTCTTGCTCTCTGATATCCTCCCTCTCTTTAACTGGCGTGGTATCACAGTCGTCCGTCTGTAATACACTATTTAGTAAATCTGCATCAGATATTTCTTCTTCTGTATTCTTTTCCTTAAGTTCTCTAAGGCCAAAGTAGCTTTTTATACAATCTGCCTTTGTCAGATTTAACAAAGTCGTTTTATAGGCAGACTTTTTTTTTGGCCTTTAAATTTAGGTAGATTAGTCAGTATTTTGCAATACTGTTGTTTTTGAGATTTCTTTCCCTGCTTCAATCTACCACCTTTTTCCGCTTTCCACTGATGTGGACTTCGTTTTTACTTGATCTGCCGACTCACATTTCTTGGAATTATCCTCCTTATCTGATCCTGTCTGTATTTCATACATCATTTCGGCTCCTCCACTTACATTTTTCTCTCCAGGCGTTTTGTCAGTTATTGAGTTTGTATCTATCGATTCATCCATCTTGCTGTTCAGAAGTTGATGCAGACGATCATATAAGGCCGCGTTTGGAGTTGCAGCTATGTCATCAATGTTAAAAGCGTCATATATCGATGTTATTTCTTCTAATGACTCATCCGTGATTGCCGTTGTTTTACTTGGAATTTGTATCTTGCCGATTGGGATTTGCCTAGGAGTTGAGTGCAGTTCCACTATGATTTCCACATTTTGATTTGTTATCTGGGTTTGCTCCAAAGGGTTATCGTCTTTTGCAGGCGAGATCAATATGTTACATTTTTCCAAGGTTTCCTCATCTGGTATTTGCAATTTAACTGGGGCTTCTGTGTATACTTCAGCCACAGTGCCCTCTCCCTCCTCCCCCTCAAGCTGTGTTTTTGCCTTATTTCATTCAGGCCTTTGCAAATAGTCTCCACATCCTGTGCCATCTGAGGCTCCTCAATCCTCTCTGCTCTTTCTTCCGCTGTTATTTCCTCTATTGAAATGATTGGTTGCGCCTCAGTTGCTAAGTCAGTATTTAGGATAGCTCTTGCCTTTTCAGCATCTCTCGCCATGCGTGGGTTTGTCCCTTCATTGACTAGGTGTTCCACAAGGTTCACCCCTATATGGGCGTCACAAGAAGGAACTCCCCAGTGGCTGGCCCCCTCCTTATCCCTGAATTCCGTTAGTCCTATTCCGAAGTTGCCCTTCAGGGCGCTCCTGAGTAAGGGCCCCTGATTTCCCACTCTCCCCCCTTCTTTTTCCAGCTGCCCCAGTATGGATTCTACTTTCCTCGCGGGCCACGAGGTCCCCCCTCTCTTCGCAGTAGTCCATTTTATTTTGGGCTGCATCGGGTCCCTCGTCAGGGCCTTCGAGTGTCTCATCACCCTTTTCGATTTCCCCTCCAGCATGTCTCCGCTCCTCCCACTTGGACATTGTACTGTCACCTGTAGCAGAGACATGTCAACTGGCAGATGTGTGGAAACGACAACATAGGGGATGGGGGATGGAGGGTGTAGAGGCAGCAGAGAGACCCTACCTTCCTCCATGTTCTCGCAGGGTATTAATTCAGAGGGAATCAGGATCCCTACCTCTTCCTTTTCGGGGACCCCGTCTTCGGCCCCTCCCGGACCCTCCTTCTCCTTTAATTTCTTACCTTCCAAACGTTTGAGCGTGTCCATTTCCGAGTGCGCGCCCACTTCTCGGTCAGCTCCTGATTTGCATCTTGGGATATGTAGTGGGTTTACCATCTCCTTTGGTGAAGCGGGACTCATCCTTACCTCCGGCTACCTCGAGCCACAAGCAGCCCCACAGCTCCAAACAGACTCCAAACAGACTTTGCCTCCGCCCTTTTCGCGACTCCGGGCTTATCGCCGCAAGGGTGCCGCGGCCAGCTTCTTATCCAGCTGATCAGATCACGTGATCAGTCACGTGTCCCTCTGGTCTTCCAAAACAAGATCAGCTGAGAAAGGATACGCAGCTGAGAGGCTCAGGATACGATGGTTTAAAGGGACAGAGCCCTAGTCCAATCCTTAAAACGTAGATGCAGCTCGCCTCACTTCCAATCCCTCAACCTGCAGAACGAGTTCCTGAGACCACGAGTACACGCAGGTAAAGCACAGGAAAAGCACAGGGGTCACAGCTCCACAGACTCCCAACAGACTTTGCCTCCGCCCTTTTCGCGACTCCGGGCTTATCCGGTTTCCATTGTATTAGGAATGTTTTCTATTGGTTAATTTGCAATTAAATCTGATGAAAGTTGCGACTGCCAAATTCAAAATGTTACTTGTGTATTGTAGTATTTGTAAGTTCATTAGAAATATAAGTCACTCAATTGGTGCAATAAATTTGAATTGGCCATCTTGTGTAGTGCCACAGCATTAGTGGTTGATCTTTTGGTTGCTATTCCATTTTGTCAAACCTTAAATAAATATATATATTCCTACTATACACCAGCCTGTTTCCTAGCCCATTGGTGCTATAGAGGGTATTTGTTGCGGTGGTGCGAGATGGGTTGGAGGCTTCACTAAAGTTGACTCTGTATAAGTGCAATGGGTGTGCGTCCCCTTGCTTGGGGGGAAAAGGAGCTCCCTGAGTTGAGAGTGACTATATGATTAATCGTGACAACTATGTATAAAGTTGTGAAATCACCAATCCCTGCTGTGTCATGGCTGTTCAACTCCCGTTCGTAGCATCATTCTGGAACTTCTGTATGCTCCAGGTCAGTGAAGGGCAGGTGGTTTTCCAATGTGCACTACCAGCAACTGTTTGGCTGAATGCATTTAGCTCAAGGATTGGTCTGACCTCCAGAAGCTGGTTGAGGTTTGATCCTGTAATCCTTCCAGTTCAAGTGTTGCTCTGGTCACCTGTAGGTGTATGAGTGCTGATCATGTACCCCATCCTGCTTAAGGATTGCTATGACCACCAGCAGGTGGATGAGCTCTGATCATGTAGCCATTCCTGCTCAAGGATAGGTCTGACAACCAGCAGCAGGATGAGTTCTGATAGTGTAAGCCATCCTGCTCAAGGATTGGTCTGACCACCAGCAGCTTGATAAGCTTTGATCTTGTAAACCATCCTGCTCAAGGATTTCTCTGACTATCAGCAGTTGGAAGAGCTCTGATCCTGAAACCCACCCTACTCAAGGATTGCTCTTACCATCAGCAGGTGGATGAGCTCTGATCATGTAACCAATTCTGCTCAAGGACTGGTCTGACAACCAGAGGCAGGATGAGTTTGGATCCTGTAACCCATCCTGCTCAAAGATTAGTATGACCATCTGCAGCTGGACGAGCTTTGGTCCTGTAATCCATCCTGCTCAAGGATTGCTCTGACCATCAGATGTGCGCTGATCCTGCAAACAATTGGGCTTTAGCACCTTGAAGCATCTCTTGGGCTAGATGGAATTACCAACAAAGATCTTAGACCAAATAACTGGACAGACTCAGAGAATATGGCAAAGTACTACTTTTATTCTCAGTTTAATAAAGCAGGGCCAACTGTCAAACATCAGATGGATGCTTGCACACTCACACACAAACTTGATTACACAGAGGTTTTATACCACAATATGCGTCATCTGTGATGTCATCCTACATGGCAAACCATAAAACATATTTGTGGGAGGCATAGGTTAGGGGAATATATCTACTTATAGAATGCATATGGGTTAGCACTTCATTGGCTGTCTCTTATCTGTAAGACACACCTCAAATTACCTCTAAATACATCTAGGACTGATCAGAGCAAAGAAAACGGCAGCAGATTGGTCTATGGAACATTGTATTGCAGGTTGCCACATAGACCGACTAATTGGTTGGCATTGTCACCCAACCTTGGACTTTCAGCTCAGCAAGAAGCACGTAAGGAAACTGAAACCCACGTGCTTGAATCACGTCATATTTCACCCTACTTTCCAAATTAGTCCATCATCTCTCATCAGATCGGCCATGAGCCAAAGTTTTCCGTCTGTAGTTGACCTTGTAGCCTGCCCTCTGTTCTAGGACATTCAGAGGAGTGAAAGGACATAGCTATCTTCATCCAAGGCTTAATGAATAGCCCTTGTTTTCGACTTCTGAGTCACATGTGAAGAGACCACAAATTTGTCACTTTCAGCCTCTTATTTACTGCTACTTGATTTAATTATACTGGGTGTCACTGCTCTTCTTGACCTCTAGAGACTTGCTCACTCTACCTTGTTTAGACTTTTTACACTTGTAAAAAGCCCAATAATTGGCTCTTGCGGTTTTGTTCTTCTTTTTTAATCTAAGAGAAATATGTCTGGTCCATGGTTTACCCGTATGCTCCCTTTCGTGCATTGCAGCTATTCCTAAAAATATCATCCTTGATACCAAGCCAACATGAACTCCTCTTTGTTTTGCACACAAAGCTGTTCTTCGAGCCTTTCCTGACTTTGCAACCCTGATCTGTTTCTGAGGTAGTTGAATAGAATATTAACACAAGCTGACATCCATTTTCCAACTATGGCCCTCCTTGCCACGTTATATATTCCACTATAGCAAGCTTTTATGTATCTTTTGTACCTTGCATTTCTGCATATTTACACTTATTGGTCAGCACGTTACTTTGTCTTCGTCTACATTCATGATTACTCTATCACTCATACAGGTTTCTCTTATTGCTTCAGTTACATCGTCACTCTTATGTATTTTCATATTATTTCAGTATGACTTTGTATATCTTTTTTATGACATCATTCTATCCACGTCAGGTTTCACTCAGTACTCCATGAAGTCCAATGGTGTGTACTGACATCCTTCCATATGGCATCTTTCCACATTTTCTGTTCAAGGGTACATTTGATATGGTTGTCTGAGTGCATATCGTCTCTTAAACACTCAATGTGGTATAGGCATATCACATGGACTCTCACATAGGACCCTTCTCCTGCTGTTCTAGTATGATGGCGGTGAGGGGGCAGGCGTCAGGGGACATGCCTCCAACTGCTCCTCTACACAATTCTGCTCAAGGATGGGCCTGGCTACCAGCTGCAGGATGAGCCCTGATCCTGTAGCCCATCCTGCTCAATGATTAATCTGACCACAACCAGCTGGATGAGCTTTGGTCCTGTAACCCAGCCTGCTGAAGGTTTGCTCTGACCATCAGCAGGTGGATGAGCACTGATCCTGTAAACCATCCTGCTCAAGGATTGCTCTGACCATCAGATGTGCGCTGATCCTGCAAACAATTGGGCTTTAGCACCTTGAAGCATCTCTTGGGCTAGATGGAATTACCAACAAAGATCTTAGACCAAATAACTGGACAGACTCAGAGAATATGGCAAAGTACTACTTTTATTCTCAGTTTAATAAAGCAGGGCCAACTGTCAAACATCAGATGGATGCTTGCACACTCACACACAAACTTGATTACACAGAGGTTTTATACCACAATATGCGTCATCTGTGATGTCATCCTACATGGCAAACCATAAAACATATTTGTGGGAGGCATAGGTTAGGGGAATATATCTACTTATAGAATGCATATGGGTTAGCACTTCATTGGCTGTCTCTTATCTGTAAGACACACCTCAAATTACCTCTAAATACATCTAGGACTGATCAGAGCAAAGAAAACGGCAGCAGATTGGTCTATGGAACATTGTATTGCAGGTTGCCACATAGACCGACTAATTGGTTGGCATTGTCACCCAACCTTGGACTTTCAGCTCAGCAAGAAGCACGTAAGGAAACTGAAACCCACGTGCTTGAATCACGTCATATTTCACCCTACTTTCCAAATTAGTCCATCATCTCTCATCAGATCGGCCATGAGCCAAAGTTTTCCGTCTGTAGTTGACCTTGTAGCCTGCCCTCTGTTCTAGGACATTCAGAGGAGTGAAAGGACATAGCTATCTTCATCCAAGGCTTAATGAATAGCCCTTGTTTTCGACTTCTGAGTCACATGTGAAGAGACCACAAATTTGTCACTTTCAGCCTCTTATTTACTGCTACTTGATTTAATTATACTGGGTGTCACTGCTCTTCTTGACCTCTAGAGACTTGCTCACTCTACCTTGTTTAGACTTTTTACACTTGTAAAAAGCCCAATAATTGGCTCTTGCGGTTTTGTTCTTCTTTTTTAATCTAAGAGAAATATGTCTGGTCCATGGTTTACCCGTATGCTCCCTTTCGTGCATTGCAGCTATTCCTAAAAATATCATCCTTGATACCAAGCCAACATGAACTCCTCTTTGTTTTGCACACAAAGCTGTTCTTCGAGCCTTTCCTGACTTTGCAACCCTGATCTGTTTCTGAGGTAGTTGAATAGAATATTAACACAAGCTGACATCCATTTTCCAACTATGGCCCTCCTTGCCACGTTATATATTCCACTATAGCAAGCTTTTATGTATCTTTTGTACCTTGCATTTCTGCATATTTACACTTATTGGTCAGCACGTTACTTTGTCTTCGTCTACATTCATGATTACTCTATCACTCATACAGGTTTCTCTTATTGCTTCAGTTACATCGTCACTCTTATGTATTTTCATATTATTTCAGTATGACTTTGTATATCTTTTTTATGACATCATTCTATCCACGTCAGGTTTCACTCAGTACTCCATGAAGTCCAATGGTGTGTACTGACATCCTTCCATATGGCATCTTTCCACATTTTCTGTTCAAGGGTACATTTGATATGGTTGTCTGAGTGCATATCGTCTCTTAAACACTCAATGTGGTATAGGCATATCACATGGACTCTCACATAGGACCCTTCTCCTGCTGTTCTAGTATGATGGCGGTGAGGGGGCAGGCGTCAGGGGACATGCCTCCAACTGCTCCTCTACACAATTCTGCTCAAGGATGGGCCTGGCTACCAGCTGCAGGATGAGCCCTGATCCTGTAGCCCATCCTGCTCAATGATTAATCTGACCACAACCAGCTGGATGAGCTTTGGTCCTGTAACCCAGCCTGCTGAAGGTTTGCTCTGACCATCAGCAGGTGGATGAGCACTGATCCTGTAAACCATCCTGCTCAAGGATTGCTCTGACCATCAGATGTGCGCTGATCCTGCAAACAATTGGGCTTTAGCACCTTGAAGCATCTCTTGGGCTAGATGGAATTACCAACAAAGATCTTAGACCAAATAACTGGACAGACTCAGAGAATATGGCAAAGTACTACTTTTATTCTCAGTTTAATAAAGCAGGGCCAACTGTCAAACATCAGATGGATGCTTGCACACTCACACACAAACTTGATTACACAGAGGTTTTATACCACAATATGCGTCATCTGTGATGTCATCCTACATGGCAAACCATAAAACATATTTGTGGGAGGCATAGGTTAGGGGAATATATCTACTTATAGAATGCATATGGGTTAGCACTTCATTGGCTGTCTCTTATCTGTAAGACACACCTCAAATTACCTCTAAATACATCTAGGACTGATCAGAGCAAAGAAAACGGCAGCAGATTGGTCTATGGAACATTGTATTGCAGGTTGCCACATAGACCGACTAATTGGTTGGCATTGTCACCCAACCTTGGACTTTCAGCTCAGCAAGAAGCACGTAAGGAAACTGAAACCCACGTGCTTGAATCACGTCATATTTCACCCTACTTTCCAAATTAGTCCATCATCTCTCATCAGATCGGCCATGAGCCAAAGTTTCCCGTCTGTAGTTGACCTTGTAGCCTGCCCTCTGTTCTAGGACATTCAGAGGAGTGAAAGGACATAGCTATCTTCATCCAAGGCTTAATGAATAGCCCTTGTTTTCGACTTCTGAGTCACATGTGAAGAGACCACAAATTTGTCACTTTCAGCCTCTTATTTACTGCTACTTGATTTAATTATACTGGGTGTCACTGCTCTTCTTGACCTCTAGAGACTTGCTCACTCTACCTTGTTTAGACTTTTTACACTTGTAAAAAGCCCAATAATTGGCTCTTGCGGTTTTGTTCTTCTTTTTTAATCTAAGAGAAATATGTCTGGTCCATGGTTTACCCGTATGCTCCCTTTCGTGCATTGCAGCTATTCCTAAAAATATCATCCTTGATACCAAGCCAACATGAACTCCTCTTTGTTTTGCACACAAAGCTGTTCTTCGAGCCTTTCCTGACTTTGCAACCCTGATCTGTTTCTGAGGTAGTTGAATAGAATATTAACACAAGCTGACATCCATTTTCCAACTATGGCCCTCCTTGCCACGTTATATATTCCACTATAGCAAGCTTTTATGTATCTTTTGTACCTTGCATTTCTGCATATTTACACTTATTGGTCAGCACGTTACTTTGTCTTCGTCTACATTCATGATTACTCTATCACTCATACAGGTTTCTCTTATTGCTTCAGTTACATCGTCACTCTTATGTATTTTCATATTATTTCAGTATGACTTTGTATATCTTTTTTATGACATCATTCTATCCACGTCAGGTTTCACTCAGTACTCCATGAAGTCCAATGGTGTGTACTGACATCCTTCCATATGGCATCTTTCCACATTTTCTGTTCAAGGGTACATTTGATATGGTTGTCTGAGTGCATATCGTCTCTTAAACACTCAATGTGGTATAGGCATATCACATGGACTCTCACATAGGACCCTTCTCCTGCTGTTCTAGTATGATGGCGGTGAGGGGGCAGGCGTCAGGGGACATGCCTCCAACTGCTCCTCTACACAATTCTGCTCAAGGATGGGCCTGGCTACCAGCTGCAGGATGAGCCCTGATCCTGTAGCCCATCCTGCTCAATGATTAATCTGACCACAACCAGCTGGATGAGCTTTGGTCCTGTAACCCAGCCTGCTGAAGGTTTGCTCTGACCATCAGCAGGTGGATGAGCACTGATCCTGTAAACCATCCTGCTCAAGGATTGGTCTGACCACCAGCAAGTGAATGAGCACTGATGCTTTAACCAATCATGCTCAAGGATGGGTCTGACCACCAGCAGCAGGATGAGCTTTGATCCTGTAACCCATCCTAGAGAGCTCCGAGGCTGGCAGAAGCAGTGATCTCACTTATTCTGTTGCTTTGCATTGAAGTAAGGATAGGCTCACGTTAATAGAAATTAAAGGCTTAGTTTCACAGAAGGATCAAAGTGTTAGGAATGTTCAGCATACAATTGGGCCACAAATTATACAGAGAACATGATCCATTACTGCTACTGGTTCTGAACAGGGATTCTGACACTGAGAAAGCTCCAGCTCTGCCTGGTGAACTACACAACACTCATCTAGCATGCTCCAGGTCCAGGCTAGAACTGGCCCATAGGACAAACAAAAAATACAAAATACTGGTGTGGGCCAGTTTTATTGGTCAAAGTGGGCCACTTTTTTGGTCCAATTTGGCTCAAATGGATGAGTTCACTCACTCTGCGGCTCGTAATAGTGACCAGTGTTGAGGAATAAATATTCTTTACATCAAAATTTGCATCACACTTAATCAAAACAGTTACTATTCAAACAGTGTTACAAAAGGAATGAATAGTCATTTGCAACTGTGGACCACTTTCTCATTGGTGCCCGATACAATTTTATGGCCCAGTCCGAACCTGTCCAGATCACGTGGGGGCCCAATCAACAGACATTACATGATCAACAGTTGCCTTTTGCTGGTGAATACCATTCAAATCAACCCTCTTTAACCTGTTTTAGTTCATTATTAATTAATAGATCTAAAAACGCACCCTATTACTGCAGTGTCTCAAAAATATGTGTAATCTATGTGGAAGGTGCGGTATGTGCCTCACATTCCACAGTGGTGGAACAGTCTAGGTGGATGTGTGGTAGGGGCGATATGTGCATCAAATTTCACAGTCATGGACCAGTCTAGGTCGATGTATCACCGCAACCCCTAATAATTGTGGCATGTGGCCAGCACCACTAGGACTGTGTGGGCGCTGGAAATAAGCTAGAAGCTGCCTAGTCTGGATGAACACAGTTATGCATCTGAGATCTCACGTGCAGATGTTCGCAGTATGTCAAATGTGGACGCTCTGAAGGGATATAGTCCTGTAAGGGAGTCCCCCCCAAACTAAGGTGGTGACAAGCACCTGGATGGACCTGGCGTGTTAGAATGTGCACTGAAACTTGATCAGGGTGCCAGTGTGAGCGTGGATCAGTTACATTAGACATATACAATATGACATTCAAGTGTCCACAGGGGCATCACCCCCTATATAAGCTCAGATGCCATTACAGGTGTGGTGTACTATGACCCCTGTCGTGCTTGACATCGACAGTAGAATATGTATTGTGTTGACTCTATGTACTTTACTATAAGGAATTTAACTTGCTGGTGTATGTTTTGCAATCTATATTTCTCTATGTGTATAAAGGTGTTCTGTGCTGTACACAACCAGTGAATATGTATATATGCTTCAAATCTCATTATTTTAACAACTAAGGTGTGAGACCAGATGTCATTTATATAATCTGGGTTCTTATAATGAGCTATAAGGGGGCATGCTTGTTGAACTGACCCTTTCATTGTATCGTGTCAAACAGATCAATTGCTAATCTCCCTCAGCCCCAGAGCGTTTCCACCCCAATAGTTCCATCAAAACACTATGGGTCAGATTCTCAGAACTTTTTGGGCCTCTAGTGAGGCGATGAACCTGGGCATCTCCCCACTAGCACCAAAAAAAGTGACAGCCCAATTCACAAAAAACATCTGAACGAGCGCATCTTGGATGCGCTCGTTCAGATGTCCTTTTCCCCCCCTAGGCCCATTTGCAGAAATATGGGAGCGTTTCTGTGCCTCCCGAATTCATAAATGGGAAGAGCTTTAAAATGCCCAGAAACGAGGGTTTTTCAATGTAAATTACTTTCAATTACTGTTGCCAGAGTCTATCAGCCTGTAGCGATGATAGAATCCTTGGGAGGGAAGCCTTCCAGAGTGCTGTGTGCGGTACAGTCAAGGATCCCTGAAGTAGAATATAGCGGGCAAAGCAACACCCGCAATCTTCTTCGCCCGCTGTTTAAAGACTTCTGCTTTAGTGTGTGCTTGAGTGTTCTTACATTGTCCAACATGCAATCCCGTCTTTGCTCCTCCACACCAGCAAGCACATGAGCACAACATCGCTCTGCACGACGCTTTGTGATTGTCAACAAAACAGCTATAAGTGGCCACATCCTACGTGTAAAGTGTTCACATTTAACATATCTGACCAGATCGTTGAACAAGTGGACATTTGATCCATTCATGAAGAGGGTGTTCTCATCCCTTCTGATACAAAGTGGGGGACCCTTAGCAGAAACCTGGCTGCAGGAGCTAACCCCTTATCAATGCCAGCAAAAGCATTACCCCGCTGGCATCACTTAGTTCCACCAAAGAAATGCCTTACCCCTATTTGCGCAAAAATGTAAGAAATAATACTGAAGTTATAGTACAGATTTTATAAAGCCACAATTAAAATCCTTACATCACAGGAGGCTCTGTGACAGTTTATTATTTGACATTAGCACCCTGACGGGCGAGACAGCCAGTCAGGTGGCTAGGAACACGGGCTTGAACCACCGGTGGAAGCCTGCGTTCCATCCCACCTGACGGGCGGCTCCCCCATCGCCATCTTGTCCCCACCTTGTGTCCCCATGTTATTATTATTATTATTGTTTAACTCCCCCTTATTTCAGCGGCAGCGGCACTCGCCCACACAGCCGTGTCTTCTGCTATTCTCCCAATGGCCAGTATGAAAAGGAAAGTAGGGCGGTCATCTTTAGGCAGTATTTTCAGTCAAGAGTCCCGTCCAATGACTAAAAAACCTTTTTTTTAGCACTCTGGATTACCGCTTTGGTATACCGGGTCGCTAATGGCCTTAAGCCCCTGTTTCAGTCCTTGGAACGGGGGCTTAATACCACATTGTTTTCAAGGACTGCATCAGACTCAATTTGACCCTTGCTTGCGACTTCAGTTGCAAATATCCACCATATGATATGATAAGCGTTTATAGTGCGCCTGTGTACAAATGTTTCTATGCGGACAAGACAAGGGGGGGGGGTCAGAGAAGCACAAAACAATGATCTTACTAGGCCTTGTGTCTTTCAGATCACGCAAGTGCGATGAGGATGGAGATGAGAAGTGCCAAGGGGACGGGGGGCGGTGGAAGTGCCGGTAACCCAATAAGTGCCAAGGGGGTGACTCATCAGTGCAGAGAGACAAGGGTTGCAGATACAGACCCTTAGATGCGGCGGGAGCTCGTAGGCAGTGGCAGGGCAACTGGACATGCAGGAGCCTGGGCCAGAGTTTCAGTGGGTCGCCAGGTGACCAATGTGCGGACATCAGCAAGGGAGAGGAAGAGAGAAAGCCAAAGCGAAAAGGAAGGTCTTCAGTTGCTTCCAAGACCAGAGGTGGATCCCAAGGTTTGAGAGAGGTAGGGAGGCTATTCCAGAGGCAGGCCCCAACCGAGGAAACCAATCTAACCCCACACTCTCTTCTTGGAGACGTGTCTGACCCTTAGAGAGATGGAGGTGGATGAGTGGGGGGCTCGAGAAGCAAGATGTTTAGGACGAGAAAGTTGGAGGTAGTGCGGTCCCAGGCCCCAGAAAGTCTTGTCGACGATGCAAAGGATCTTGAACTTGATCCTTGCAGCCATAAGGATCCAGTGGGGAGAGTTCAGAGCTGGAGAGATACGATCCTTGAGCTTGAGGCCAAGGATAAGTCTCTCAGTCCTATTCTGGATAAGTTCTAATGGTCGAAGAGTAGAGTGATTTTTTGCAGGGCGATCTCAGAGTGTCTCTTGTAATTTGGCTGGAACTCTAAGTTGAACATATGAATGGCTCAGTTTTTCTGAACATTTTATTTTTAGGATTTCACATCTATGAATATTAGGGCTGAATGTTAAAAATGTTCTAAGAAGTTACAGTAATTGATTATCTGCTTTCCGCACATACCTTCCTTCCTTTCAGATCTAAGTTTTGTAAAATGATTAAGGACTATATGGGCCTCATTACAAGTGTGACAGTCCACAGCCTCACACACTGACAGGGTACTACCACACAGAAGAAATTCACTCGCTCCCCTGCATGCTGACATTCGTCCAATCCCAGGACGATGGAATTACAGAAGTTGAACAACCAAAACATGAAAACTGACCCACTATGGTACCAAGCACGTAGGTGGCACAACATTAACACAGGACCGTCTCCTTGACAACTGAGACACCAGAATTACAATATGCACAGCACACATGGCACGCCTCACCGTCCAAACGCATGCACAATGTACTGCATATATAGATCAAACATGAACCTCCATGCAAGCGCGAAGTAGCAACATCAACACAGGTCATTCTCCATGACAACTGAGATGCCAAAATTACAATAAGCCCAGCACACATGGCACGCTTTGCTGTCCAAACGCATGCGCGACAACGGCATACATAGATAAAACAGGAATCACCAAGCATGCGCGAAGTAGCAACACAACCCTAGTTGCCACGATAGTGGCCAACAAACACAGGAAGCACAGACGAACACCAATGACACTCCTTACAGAACCATAGCTAAGCACTTTCAGAGTACCCATCCCAACATTCATAGAGGCTCCCATTACCCAACCAGAAGACACCACTTATATTTGTCCCCTACTCCTCTACCATTTGCAGAAATACTGGAGACACGCCACCCCACTCATTGCCTGATACAGGAAAAGCAGGACCACGCATTAGCAGCCAAAGCCTTTCACAGAGAAAATTAGGTAACCATTACCCTCTTGATGCAGACGCTAGATGTCTAGCCTCATGAAGAGTATCCTCATGCTACTCCATCTTTTCTCTTCCCTCTTCATGTCATCTCCAGCTTCAAGCCCAATGAACACAAATATTCCCTATAAGTGACATGCCAGCGGACTTGAGACACCGCAGAAGAAGCCCCCCCTTCCCGCTGAACTCAGAACCGCTACAAGAACGGGAAGGCCAATAAGATCTTTGGTGTACAGAGGGCATTTAAAAGCCGTTAGTACTCTTTTAACACATCCATAGCCATGCTATCTGGTAATTTTAACAAAGAGGACTTGTTCTTCAGCAAAAACTAGCCCGATAAACATGATTGCCTGTAGATTACACACATCAATTACTCTTTCTTTCACCACAGAGCGACCCAATCCAAGGCCCAGATGAAGATGAAGGTGAAGGTGCTGACCTCATTTGCCAAAACGGCAATGGTCTAGGAAAAACTACAACACCCTTAGCATCCAGCCACGTTTAATCCTAATAATAGTGACAACGACCCAGGATTGGTCACAATATGCTCTTGACAATATGAGCAATGCACTGTTGATTGTTAAAAACCTTCACCAAATGTTTTCTTAATGTTTCTCAATCATGTGTACAAATGCTGTTTTACACAATGTTTTTCTACAAATGTCTAATCACCCACGGCGTTGTGTTTAAAAAATATAGCACCCCAAGTGATATTTAAAGTGATGCTATAACAAAATCATTTAAAAATAAATAAAATAAGGCCAATTGAAAACGGCCAAAAACAAGGAACACAATTGGTAGGTACTCCGGTACAATAACCAGATTGCAGGTATATGAAGGCGACCAGGGATTCAAATACCTCAGAAATACCAGACTCAGAAACATGCAGGATTTATGCATGTACAATTTGCCGTTAGAAGGACACCACTTGTTATAGTATTACTGTATTGCCCATAGTTCTTGTCATAATCGGGCCAACCTTTCCATCCCAAAACACAAAGGACATAGAGACAGACCGGCGAGGCTGTCTCCCAAGTAAGGTTTGTGTATATATGTTTTATTAACACGAGCGGGTCCCAGTCACACTGCTCCAAGGAAGTATGCAAATGAGGGTGTGTAGTCCAAACGATTTATTCAACACAGGAACAGCCTGACACGTGTTTTGAGCCTGCACCAGCTCTTCATCTGAGGCTTGACTCCATTTTGCGAAGCATTGAGTGGTTTCTTGGCGCTGTCCTCACATTACAATTACCAGGTCCTTAATTCAAGTCAAGTTCCTTAATTGGAGTGAAGCCTCAGATGAAGAGCTGGTTCAGGCTTGAAACACGTGTCAGACTGTTCCTGTGTTGAATACATCTTTTGGACTACAAGCCCTCATTTGCATCTTTCATTGGCGCAATGAGACTGGGACCCGCTCGTGTTAAATTTGAATTTACCTCAGTGGAATTATACTGGCAGCATATCCACACTTTCCAGACACCTGCAGCCTTGTTGCCTCTTTCTTGCCTGTCTGGATACAAGCGCTGTGGACTTGTGACTTTCTCTGCCAATTTGTTTTCCTATATTTTTTATTATTACAAAGCACTCTTTACAAGGACTTTTATATATATTTTTTTAAACACTCCTTTTAGTTTTAAAGAACTCTTTTTAGTTTTTGACACGGCTTAGCAACACGTATAGACTTTTGTAGTGTGTAATGCGTTTCTCTCTTTTGTATATAAAATACCAAACTGTTGTTCCAATCTACAACTAAAAGAACTGTAGTCCAGCATTCCTATGTCTGCTTTTACTTGTGTGGCATATCGTTCTCTAATCTAGTGTTACTTCCTAGCGGTTTCGGGGAATCCCTGCCTTTCCGAACCTCGTCTTTTTCCCACAGCGACACAGCCACGATGATTCAGACACTCAGGTAAGCGTGGGCTGACAAAGACATGTAAGAGGCGGGTTACATCTTCACAAGTAAGAACAAGTGTATTGCTGTGCCTGCCTACATCGTACCCCACCAAATGTGTTAGATCTCTCCCCCTGCAAACTCTAGATAATCATAAAGACATCACACCTCAGACCCTCAAGAAGAGCCCTAATTTCCCAGGCATGGTGAACTCTTAATCTGGCTCTGATTATATGGCAGTAAAGGCCTGATAATGGATCACTTAATCATTTTTAAAAAGTGTGAGCTTGATCCTTCTAACCCTGCCAGTTATCATTCAACTTCACTTCGTCCTTGTTTTTTAAAAATTGTAGATTGTGTGATCTATACACCGGTCTCCACCTATCTCGGCTGTCACTGTCTTCTTTTTAGATTTCAGTCTAGGTGTCTTCTTCTTCATTCTAGAGAAAAAGCTCTTATGTCTGCAACAAAGAATATGCGCTCTGCTAGTTATTACAAACATTCTTCTATCTGGCTTCTTCTGGATCCTTCAGCTGCCTTTGATACTGTTGGCCATCTCTTACATCAGTCTACATTTTTCTACCTTGGATTTTCTGGTTCAGTTCTCAAATAGTTTCAGCCATATCTCTCTGGCAGCTCCTTTTCTGTCTCCTAGGCTGTTAAACTTTCCCCAGCTGTCCCTGACTACATGGTGCCACGCAAGTGTCTGCCCTTGGTCCACACCTTTTTGCCAATATACTTCCCAATTCGCTTCTATTGTTACGTCATTGGCTTGTCATGCATTTTTCTATGCCAATGACTCAGGTTTTTGTTTCTTTTTTCTTCCCTTTCTCTGACTCCCTTTTCTCTTGCTCTGCTTTCCAGTGGCCCATCACATTTTGAATGTATGCTGATTTTCTCCTCTGAATCAGTTCTAAAACAGAACTTCTATTCGTCCCTGCTCCATCTACTTCTTCTGTTACACCCCACCCTCCAGTTCCTTCTCCTCTTCTACTATTGCATTCACAGTCGATTTTGCATATAAAAGTTATCTTTGACTCTGCTCTCATTCGTAGAAACGATCTCTAATCTTTCTTGCTGCTCTTGTTTGTGGTCATATCCACAAAGCTTATCCATTTATTTCCGTTCAAGCTACCAAAGTTATTTCCTCTCCAGTTTACAAATGGACATCCCTGCTTATCTTTATGGTCCGTCTCTATCTCAGCTGTTCGTACTCGTTTTTGTCTCTTCTCCTAGAGCACCATTTCTTCTTCTCTTTACTCCAGCTCCTGGCTACCTTCTGATTCTCTTCTGCTCTTTCACTGCCAGTGTATTATCTGTGTATGTATTCATGGCCTGGCTCCACCTCACCGTTCTTCTCTTACTCTATCCATACTGCGACTCGCCCTTTCGCTCTCAGGCAGACTGCATCTTCTATCCGTTCCTAAGCCTCTTTGTGCTCCTTTCTAGATTCACACCTTTGCTTTACGTGAACCGAAACATTAGAATTCTTTACCCGTTTCTAATATTGCATATTGTTCAGTTTGAACTCCCAAACACATATACATTCCTCTCAGAACCCATTCCTCTAATATCATATCCCTTCTGTTAAGGCGGTGGTACAAGATACATGTCTGCTCAGCTTCCAGAGAAGTCCAGAGAGCAGCACATGAATAGTTTCCTTGCTCAACTTTCATGAACTGAAGAGTTGAGCAACACAGGAGCAGCCTAAACTCTGCACTGCCTACCCAACATCATTCCCATCTAGGTGGCAAGGCAGACACCCAGCACCACTGCTTACTCATGCAATGAAAATTGCAGTGTTGAACACGCAGATAAGCGCCACCTGCCTACCTACCAACATGTCACAGATCCATGCGAATCTACCTTTAACCAAGATCAAATGCAATTGTCACACAAGTACCCACATACGTACATGTGAGTTCTCTATGTATCACGTTTTTATCAGCCAAATTGGCACATCTGTCAAAGATCTCTGTGCTGGCTTTTCCCCAACCAATCTTTGATATTGATAGTGCGTAATCTTTTAGATACTTCAATTCTCTGCCAAGTGGCTCCTTTCTATTCAATTTGGGTATAAAGACCTGAAACCCATAAGCTGGCCTGGGCCCTGTGCTGCCAGTAGAACGCAAGCGTACGTGGCTTTGTAATCCTTTCAAGAATGCAGACCTTTAGACATCAATTGATCTCTGTAGCAGCGGTGGCTGTGGGATTGAAAGCCTACCTGGTGAACTGGTGATTGTCGTGTGGATAGAGTTCGAGCCTGCTATGAGCTTCATTAAGTGTCTTATCTATTATGGTCAACCCTAAGCAACTGGGTCACAGGATCTCATCTGACCCACTGGTGTTACTTTTAATGATTCAATAATTAGTACATTTACAATTGATGCATATGAGTGTGTATTTATGATTTTTGTTTTTTAACTCCTGGATTTTTACATGCATTTTAATATCGTCTCATTTACAAGCAGATTAAAAGCACCCGAAACACGAACTAGTGAAGGTCTGCAGTATGCATTGATTTTACTGTACATATTGATTTAATGTGGCATAGTTATATATACTAGATACAAGACAAAAGGAAAGATACTGTACTATACATGCATGAACTACCACTGCACTACCTTTCTTGAAAGTGGCATTTGGCTCAAGCTGACTTTGCCTCATTCACCACTCCTCCCTTAGACACTGACACCTTTCAGCAACAGGATCCCATGTGAAGAGGTGTCAATCACTCAGAGTGAGGTTACGATCTTCCTTTGACTGGTGTGTTCTCAGCCTCACTGCACAGACTCCACATATGACCACCTACCGTAAAAACATTTAGGGCCTCATTACAATCTTGGCGGAATGGGTTAATGGGTGCTGCTAATGGGTGCTGACCCGTTGAACCCATTCCGCCTGATTACGAGGTCCCCTCGCGGGACCCGGTAAGGACGCCTGGTAAAACCAGGCATCCTTACCGGGTCCCGCGAGGGGACCAGGGAGCTAACAACGGGCCGGTCATAATTGGCCCGTTGTTAGCTCCCTGCACCCATTCCAATTGAGCCCTATGGGGGCACGAATGGGAATGGGGAAGGTCTGGGCCCGGGTTCCCTGAGGGAGGAATTACCGGGCCCTCCAAACTCGGAATGACCCAGTAATTCCCCATTCAGGGAACCCGGACCCGGTTTTGGAGGCAGCCATGCCGCCAATAGCGGCATGGCTACCGCCAAAGCCGTAATGAGGCCCTTAGTTTTACTCTAAGAAAGGTTTTAAATAAAGGTCGGTCACCCAAACCATAGTGCACATTTCAATACAAATGTCACATCATTGCAATTATAAATGTTAGAATACGTATTCATATTCTGATAAAAAAATATATATATTATTATTGCTTTAAAACATCAAAAGATAAGCACCAAAGCAAACCTTAAAAAAGGTAAATAGCAAAATGTGTTGGTGTAGGATGGAATAAAACCCAGCTCCTTGCCACCAGAGGAAATTACTCTTGCGGCTTCACAACTAGCACAATGATGATAAAATCTGGAGAACCATAAATGAGGTCCAACCCACAATAAATACATCACAATGCATTCTGCTGGAAAGTATCCATGCACTCAGATACAAAGTGACAATCATTTCCAGCCGTCCATGCTTTGGTAAAGTACTGTGCACAGTCTCCATATATAGTCCCTGACTGCAACACATTAGGCACCTTTCTTTTGTTTAGTTACTTGATTACACACCATCTGAGGTGGAACACACTTGTGTCTCTCGTTTCTTGTTATCCCACTCTGCCACTCTTAGCCCTGCCACCCATGCCCCCTACATGTGATGTGTCTTGCCATTCTACTTCTGAGAGTGCTTAAAGAAAAAGTGGCACATTCAATGCTGTTATTAAGTGACTCTCCTGCCATCAATATTATTAATGGCCCTTTAATGAAACCCTAGTCAGTGGAATGGTGTGTTCCAGCGACAATAGACTTTACACTTTCCTTCTGGCAAAAGCGGCTATCAAGCCCGACCCTTTACTGTGGTGTCCTGTGAAAGTGATAATTAACATCCCTCTGACCTTGCCCCTAAAGACATTGAATTCGGTGCCAATCAACACCCTAATATGTGTTTGAAAGATGTTCCAAGCCATCATCTGTGGTCTTGAATGGAATTGAGGGATGGGTGATAGCCCCGATATATTTCCATGTATGTTCAATAGAACCTTGAGAAAATGGAACATTTGTAGGCTCAAACATTTTGCTGAACAGGTCTCTATTCTAATGCAGTGAACATACAATATCACATTACATATTACATCCACTGAGCCAGCTGTTATAAAGATCTGGCCTCTGGGGCAGACACCAATTGGTGCGTTGAATGACAAGGTGAGCATTGTGATGATGGCACATGTATTGTCCCTGGAGAGTGGGATATGCTGCTACTCAGCGTTAGCAGACCACAGTATTCACAGAATTGAATAACATATTTGAAAATATTCAAAACATATTGTAAGAGGATTCAATTCAACACTACAGCTAAGTCAATGCCTAGTCTGGGATACTGAATGGAAACCCTTATTGAAATATCTTTATGTCCAGTTCATGCGTTCTGGATGACTACCCCTATATAACACCTCTCCCTTGGAATCCCCCTGACCCCACTGAGCCAAGAAGTAGTTCTGTTTTGCAAGTTAAAAGGTTTATTTGATAATTTAAACAATATATATATCACACTTTATAATAAATTAATAATTGGATATCACACTTAATCTGATATGATAAAGATTACAACGGAGAATCTGGCACTAACACACTTGTGAATAGGAACAGAAGAAGAAGGTGGTAGAGAATGCTTTATATAAGTTCAGATGGATGTAATGTTGAATGAAAATGCAATACAGAAAATACTCAATATGATTTCAACAAAACAATGTAATCACTTTTCTCTGGCAATCCCCTCCCCCTTTATGCAATGCAAGGAAATGGAAGAAAAGCACACAGTTCTCAGAAATGCAATCAAATGTAATTCAGTTCACCCCAGCAAGCTTAGATTACAGATCGGAGTTTTAAACACAGGCCCAAAATGCTTTTATATGTGCTGGCAATGAAGTGAAAAATATGCTAAAATGCTTTTAATTCCCTCTAGAGGTTCAGGGTGAGTGGTATCTAGTTAATATTAGTCCAGGCTCACTCTTGCCATGATTCAGGAATGATTGGCCAGTTAAACAAATTTTTTCTTTAACTGAAGGCAAGCAGCAGCAGATTTTTACACGTGGAGAAACTTGCAAATCGCGGCAAATTTGCGAGTGCATTTTTCGCGATTGCGGCAAAACTATAGGGACTAGCACTATCGTTTTGGGGTCCTAGGACAGCCTAGGATCTCAGCTTCCAGATGAAAGTTACTGCAAGTCTCTAGGACAAACGGTCACGGAGATATGAGCGATTAAATAAAGGTTGTTTTTCAGATTTGAAATTTTAAAGTTCAAAAAGACAAGTGACAGCTAGCAACTAGAAAAGGACAAGTGACAACTTTGCAAATGACAGGTGACAGTTTTACTCAAGTTAAAATAGCTTGCATTAGATTATTTTAACTAAGAGATTGGGTTCTGCACAGTTTGCTGGGTACTCACAATATATTTTTGAAATAAATGGCCCTCGCCACGGATCTGGTCAGGTTTTAGACTGGACTCTGGTCTGGTCTCGGCACTTCACAGTGATCTGGGTCAGCTCTCTCTGGTTCTGCTAACAGTGGTCTGGTCTGGGTCTGCTCCCTCTGCCTCTGGTTCTGGGTATTGATAGATTTGAAGTCTCTATGTTGGCTCTCTGAAGGTTGATGGAGGTAAAGTATGGATTTTCCCGGCAGAGCGTCCCGCAGCAAATGGATTTGAAGGTCCCTATCTGTCCTGTCTGTCTGCTTTTATGTGTTTTGAAAAATGGGTGTGTGTGCAGCATCACTAGGCTCTACCCCTCTCCACTTGTCATTGGCCAAGCTTTCATTTCTCCCCTGATTGGGGGAGCTATGTTGTGTCAGAGTGATGTCATTTTACAGCCTGCAGAAAGTCCACTCCTCCTGTCAACTTGCACACAAATCTAGATTTGAACCAAATACATATTTGCAGAGGTACATATTGTTTTAAAATCGTATGCACCCCTCACATATCACAGGAGGTATACCCTGTCCAAATCTGCTCTTCCTGGGGGCTTGCATTCAGAAATGGCAACATTTGCACTTTTTAACTGATTTTGCAATTTCGGACATTAACCCAAATTTACACAGGAGTATGGACATTAAGTGATGAAGTGTCAGATTTTTAACATGCATACATTTTAAGTAATACCCTCTTAACTGCTAGCTTGCCCCCAGATCATGCCACCGGTTCTAAAAACCTCTTAAAATGTGGGCAGAAAAATCACAAGAATTATGGTGTCATTTAAATAATTTTCACAAGTCCGTACTATGAGTTATTCATCTTTTTAGAGTTATGTTCTGGCCCCAGAGGGGTGTGGTTTTTTCAGGTCACATGGTACAGAAACCAGTCTTTCCAGTTTCTGCCAAGCTCAGAGACCCTGCCCCTCCCAGCTTCTGCCAAGAGGAAGCTGTTTTACGACATCTGCAATAAACCATCTGCCTGGGTGAAGGGGGTTGCATTGTTCAGAGCTCCTGTATTCTGTGGGGGCTCCCCTTAATTCAATTATCAGAGAGATGACATATCCTTAGTGTGGCCAGCAGGAAACAGCCAGGCCTGGGAAGTTTCTTGTGAATCAAGTTTCACAAGTGATGGGGGTAGTTGCCAGGCAAAATTGGAATCTCTTTAAGCCAATTTTTAGCCACATGTCATTTCTGTTCCCCAGTTTTCTGCATTCAAATAACTAACAATTTTTTACATATGCAGCTAGAATGCTCATTCTAAGTTTAAAACTATGACATTTAAACAATTGCAGCCTATGTGACACTCAAAAGTAGGTCACTAATTTCTTTTAAACATTTAGATTTTTAGTGTCTTTCAGTCCAAATTTACTTAAACTGCTGAAATCCACAGCTCAGCCAGTCTTGTTATAAACCTTCAAGTCACTTCAGAATATAACTTTTCATCCTCTTTCCAGATTTTCCAGATTTTGTATGCCCACAAGACTTTATTCTGCCAGATGTCCGCTGGTGCTCAGTGAGATTTTTGGATGTGTTGCAAATAGGCATTTTGAGCTGGCATTCAGAGAAACAAAAGGTGATTTTAAAGTGCGGTTTTTCCTTTGGCACACATTTCACTCATGGCACCCCGGCCCATCCTGCTCGCACTGGTGGGTGGCAAGTTAGGCAACCATTTTAGTGTGCACAACTGCGCGGTTTTCATAGATTCTGGCGCACATGTGGGCTTTTTGGCCATCTTGGATTTTCTAAGCCCACAGCACCAAATGTTGCAGCATGATAGCTCAAACGTGGGTCAGGACACCCAACAATATCCTAGCAATAGAGAGAGGCTTTGTTGCAGCTATATTAATTATGAATGTACAAACCTTGCCTCCCATGATGCGTTTGACTACACCTCCAATCATTCCCAGCAAGCATGACCATGTGTTTCCTTAATATGTTCATTCAGTCTATAAGATCTTTGGAATTCTTAACTGGTCCAGCTGCTGAATGACGTGTCAAACATTTCTTACCAACCCCTTGTGCTGAAAATGTGCTATAACTAAATGTGTGTGTCTCTCAAACCAGTGTCCATACTTGCAATTGTTTAATTCAAAAGTCTAATCTAACACTGGATCATTTCAGCAGTGGGCCTAATAAATCCCTGATGAATTCCATTTTGCAATACTATGTTTTTTGTTCTGTATATTTATACAACGTTGACAATCAGTGCAATCATAAGTGTATATGAAGCCAACATTTTTGCATCTATTAAAGCCAATAACAGTTGAAACGTGTTTGTGTTTCGTGGCTGGGCACTTTTTCGAGGCTTCTGATTAAATGATTGTTCTAATTTAAGCAATAGTTAGTTTGTATAATAACATGAGATCATCATTGTGTGGTTTTTCTGTGAGTATTGCCTCTCTGTGAACCTTGCTTTTCAAGGAATATTACATATAGGCTGTAGAAATAGAAGGAGATATTCTATTGCAAATATCTGAGCAACTTTATATTAAAACATATTGCAATGTAGTATTACAGAGAAGTATTTCAGAGAGATTGATTGTAGCAGTTAGTGTTGTGAAAAGTTCAAACTTAGTCTATAACTGTGGTGTTGGTTATTTCCATAAGGCTTGATTAGTAGCCAGTCTGCATGCAAGCAGAGTTTCTGTGCTTTTCCGTAGTCCAGGTAATATTGCAATGTAGCAATGTTGCTCTTTGTGTTGGATTACTGAGCGACCATAGAAGCAAATAACTACTGCAAGACTCATACCCTGCCACGCAAACTCCACTTCGATCACCTAGAAATTGGAAGGCTACTCCAATGACTGAGGTACACATTGACCTTGTTGCCAAAGCATCACAAAAGGCCACCGACAAAACCTGTTAAACAGGCACAGAAAAAAAACCCGACATGTTCCATATTTAGCATTCTATTTACTGTCCACTTGTTATTAAACTCTCCAGCTGGCAAACTCCAAGGTGCGCAATATAAATTACTATTTCGCACATATTGTTATGTAAATCTATGTTGTTGTATAACTGCACACTTCTGACAATTTAATTTGCATGATCTCCTTCCCCTCTCTCTCTCTCTCTCTCTCTCTCTCTCTCTCTCTCTCTCACACACTCCCTCTCCCCCTTATTTCTCTCTCTCCCTCTTTCTCCCCCTTGCTCTCACTCTTTATCTCCTTGCTCTCACTCTTTATCTCTCTCTCTTTTCCTTCTACAGTATTTGCATCACATCTTCACCTATGTCCAGCAATGTGTTCTGCTATGTGTGGATAGTCTTATGTATCCACCCTATAATATAAAATGAAAAGTGACAATTTCGTGTAACGTTTTTATGTAACAAATGTTGGAATGCTTGAAATTGGGGTCATCGTATGTCCTACATACATGGTTCTGGGGTCATTCAGTTCCACATTTAGCCCACTTTTATGGTATGCAGTGCAAATCTACATTTCCTAAGGTGTTTGATGTTTATTCACTTATGATGTTGTGTATAAGTTATGATTTTGTGAAACTTTTTTTGTTTTTCATAACACTTTAAATTGGGTTCATTGTATATCCTACAGACATGGGTCTGGTGTCATTCTGTTCCACATTTCGCCCACTTTAATAGTATACTGTCCAAACTGCAATTCCTAAGGCATTTGAAGTCCATTTACTGGAGTTCATGCACTGATTAAGTTGTGTATAAGTGACGATTTCGTGTAATGTTTCATATGTATCTGGTGGCATTTTGTTCCACATGCATCCAACTTTGATGTTATACTGTCCAAATCTACAATTCCTAAGACGTTTGAAGTTTATTAACTGACATTAATTGATGAAGTTCTGTGACGAACTTGTGCAAGTGATAAGTCTCGGTACCGTAACATTTTGAATTGGGGTCATTGTATGCCCTGAAGGTATGGGTCGGCTGTCATTCGGTCCCACTTTTCTCCAACTTTGCTGGTATACTGTCCAACTTTCCAAATCCCCAAATGGGGGAGTGCGAACGAAGCAAGCCCTTGGTGGAGTAACCCTACAATCGGCCAAGCTTCTGAGTTCAATGCAAAGAAGTCACCGAGGGGCGGGTAGGGGGCAAAGCAAGCCCCTCGGGTGTTGGATGCTGAAGGTGCTGGGGGTGGAGCACCCAGGATTGGGTGCTGAAGGCACCAGGGGGGCATAATGCCCCTAGTTCTATCATACTATTGCATTATGATTTGTCTTGAGTGTTAGTGGGCCGCAGAAGGAGATTTGAAAACTCTATCCTACTTGGATGCATAGCATATGGTAGAGCACATTGTGTTTGTTATGTTCTAGTACTATATCATATGTTACAGAGGTTGATTGATGAAAAATAAACAGGACCAAACACCAACTTTGAAGGGGTTAGAACAACCTACTGGATGGCCACATAATAATTGGATAACAAACACAAGGCTGTTTGAACTGCTGACCCACCATTGGTGGAGATAGGATATTTATTTAAACATAATTCAGATGAATTTACACAAAAATACAATTAAAAATGACATTCACAAAATAATAAAAAACATGGATTTAATAAGAAAAAAGTGTCCAATCAATTATCAACAAAACCCACACGAAGGACATGCAAATATGTTGATTCAACCTAAATGCTAATGTATACATGAATTATACACAGAGACCCAACATGTTTCTGTCGATGTTGCCCAACTGCTCGACATTCTTCAGGGGCAATCTAAAGCAAATTGTATCCATGAGTTAGAAACCCTTCTTGATAAATCCTCATCAAATATACACAACTGTCTTCATCTAATATGCGGACACCACCATGCAATTCTCTCCATTGAACTGACTAACACAAAACAAAAAAAAAACAAATCACTACAAAGTAACCCGTAGAAACCGTGTCAAATTGACCACTACACTATCAATGCATATATATCACTATAGACCTTCAAAAAAATACCTACCTTTATCTATTGTGCAGCAGGCCGGCAATAAGTCATGTGGAATCATGGACCACACCAATAATGTGCATTATTTCAACTGGATCACTTGTCATCTCATCCCATATGACCAATATCTACAAAACAATCCGAAAGAAAAACAAATCTTTCATCTAGGGACCTCTCTTCTAGATCCAAGCAATGGCCCAAACACCATTACAGTTTGGAGTCTTGCAAAAACCACCTACACAACCAACCAAATTCTATGTATGGGACCCACACCTACCCCAGCCATCAAACTCTGTACCTGATCCGTGAGTAAACAGAACAACAAGTGTGCCGGAATAGCATGCACAGACCCATAAAGGTATCATTCTAGTGATAGCCCCAACAACCATGGAACAACACCACAACACCTCTAATGTGATATCACCCAACAGTATGAACACTGTAGGACTTACCATAGTAGAAGCTGCTGGGGGGTATGGTGTTTAAGTGGAGCCAAACGCTGCCAGAAACAAGAGATGAATGTATCACCCAGAAGGGTTGCAAACACAATTCCAAAATTGCACCTCTAGATAACCAGAACGTTAAGACTAATCCGGCCATGTGTAACACGAAAAGGATCACCACAGACTCTCAGCTCACCTCCTCATTTAGACTCAACGTCCCAATATGGAGCTGACCGGCAAATACACTCATAGCCAAACAAGTGTAAGCATAGGTCTAAATGAGAGGTGTCATGTGATTGAAACCTCACAACCTACATGCTTGTGTGTAAGTGAAAGAAACATGCGGACCACAATGGTTTTACAGCCCACATCTAACCCTTCCACAATAAAACCACCATATTGGAGGGACAAAATTGCTAACCACTGTGCTAATCTCTAGGTGAATGACTTCCCGATATGAAGGTAGCCACCATGGTGCGGTGGAATACTGCAGGTATCCTGAAAAATTAAATCAACACCATGATGTATTTCAAACTGGACATAAAATCCCAGCTCCGCAACAAGATAGATAAAGTGTGCAACTGATTATAATTCCATCATTCTGGCACACAACAATACAACTGGGAAAAATCACTCCTAATGAGAGCAATACGTGATGAATGACATCCCCCAAAAAAATGGTATGTTTTAAGTAGAATTCCAATCAACATAATCATTAAGGCCCCTGATGTGACTATGTGTCAAAAAAAATCTTTTTTGTTCTATTTGTAATAATTTCCGATTGATGGAACTTTAACAGGGACCTAGGATTTTCATCAGTGACACCCATTTCAGCTCTATGTGAGAGTGCCGCTTTTCCATAAAATATCTGACCATAGGGGCAGTTTCAATTTGATTATGCAAACAGCTCTTATATTCAATCATACGAGTTTCACATTTGCAGTTGGTCTTACCTATATACTTTATTTATTTCATTTTATATTGGTAACAAAAAATGTGTTCAACCGTAACAATATAAATCATTAATAAGAAAAAAAGTAATAAAACCTATATACATTAAATGACAAGGGCACTTGATCATATAGATAATGTTGGTAGAATTACAATTCATGAAGTCTTTGAGTTGCCACAGTTTCATCATGCCAAAACTACATGAAATATGTCATAAGTCAAATCACATACCGAGCACAACCCACACCTCCTGTGCCGAATCACAGGGGGAGGCTCCACAATTCGGTTATGGTCTTAGGTTTGTTCATGCCATATTGAATATCATTGTGAATAATTGCTGATGTTAGTGCTTTTCTTATATGCCACCAAAGGTGTGTGTGAGCACTTATCAAAGCATTTTCGACAATTATTAGTGATCACCAATTTGGTTTTGTGTGACATATTTGTGAAGGTATTGACAAATACAAGCCTATTGGGAGCAGAGTTTCTTTGTGTGCTTTCATCCAACAAGCCTTCACCTTTATTATTTGAAGCCTGTTTACTGGATAGTCTCAGTAGTTCCTTAGAGTACCTAACCCCGATCTTGTAATTTCGCACAAAGATGCAAAACCTACATAATGAAAGAGTCTCTTCTGCAGCTATTCTGTCAGAACTGCAGGAATTGACATGTGGGAAATTGCTCTTAATGTACTTTGTGTGATGACTCTGAAATTTGAGTAGAGCAGTCTTATCGGTGTGTTTGTGAAATGGTTTGACATATTAAATATTGTTAGCAGGATAAATTGTAATGTCCAAAGAATTGACTTTTACAATTCTAATGGCATGGCTACATTTCTAATATCTGTTCTGAAATTTGAGCCAGGTTATGAAATCTAAAGCCTCGTTTGAGACCCAGTCCAAATCATCAGAATATGTCAGTGTAACTGTCATGGCCATAGCCCCTGGCCTTGGGACTCGGGGTCTCTGGGCCTCGCCACAGTTTTCCTGCAAGGACCCAAGGGCCCAATCATGCCCCTCTCGGCTGTCCTGGAGCCAGTCCTGGTGCCTTTGGCACCAGACTCATATGTCAGATGGAAATCCCATTGGGGAATGGACCAACATGGCTGCCCCCAGAAGGTTCAGTTTGGAACTGAACCATGAAGTCTAGCATCTAGGGCGTGGTCCGCCCTGGAGGCACCTGGGATACCTCTAGGCTATTTAAGCCACACCCGAGTTGAAGCACACGCTTCGTGTTGCTCTGCACTCGCAGCGTGACGTTCACTGTGACCTGTTCGCAACATCCCAGGCCTGCATCTATCAGGAGAGAAGAAGAATACCATTAGCCCTCCTTTCCTGTTCAGCAATCGAGCTCCTCGATCACTCCGGTGTCTTCTCTGGAGCCCGTCCTCGCCTGCCAAGAACATGCTAGGGAGAAGAGAGAAGAGGACAATTTTAGTAAGCAATATTCTTCCGATTCCAACGTCTTTCAGACTCGTGCTTACCTAGCGAAGCTCTCCTGGTATTCGACGGCGGTCCGGACATCTTCCACTCTACTTACACGTCCATCTGATCGCACTTCTTCCAGGAACTTCTCAGCGACCTGCAAGGGAAGAACAACACAGGTTAGCCCAATTACAAAGACGCTTATAGCGCCGCGCTCCGCGCATTCACTTACCATCACGAGCACCACCCTCTCCATCAGCTCGACATCTTCATCATCCCTTCTGCACCTATGAGAGAAGGAGGAGATTAACAGGGCAACTACTATTACGGACACAGACTCTTTAAGAACTATACTCTTACCTCAAGAGCAGAGTCGCAGCAGGACTGGTCTCCAGGGACCACGCCAGTGAAGTAACTTGGCAGTAAGGGGCCCAGCCTCAACGTGCCCCTGCACAGAAGAGCAGGACGGAGAGCGCATCTTATCGGACCACAAGGTGAGGAAGACTCTAAGGTGGTCGCTGGGAAGCACTTGGGAGGTGGGCCCCCGAGAGAAGGAGATTGTGGCTGAAACAGAACTCCTGTCTACCAGAATAGATCCACGGCAGAGCGAGTACCTGGTGGAGGTGAATCCAAGTCAGGAGCGATCCAGCCAAGGCGGGTGGCGTCCCTGTGGATACAAGGAGAGCGTTACAGTAACATAACCACTCACATATTGTCATGACCACAGGCCCCAGAACACAAAAAACACATCATCTGGTGATGGGGGCAATGGGTCACTTGACTCACTTATGTCCCTTTGGGACCCATAAACACAAGGGCCCTGGTTGGATTCAGTCCTGGCACCTTTGGCGCCAGGCTCATATAGAGATGTGAGCAGGAACACTTTATTTCAGTGCAGGAGTGCTTTTATTTTACAAGAACTTTCCAGGAGCTGAAAGCCTTTATTCCAGAGAACATCCTCATGTACTGACTCATCGGGTGTGGCTCCCTAGGCCTGGTCTTCATGTGCTGACTCATCGGGAGTGGCAGGTAGGATACACCTGGTGGGCGGGGCTTCAGAAGCTCAGCTATATAAGCTGCTCCAACCTTAAGGCCGGTGATTCATGTTACTGTGCACTCGCGTGCAACGTGACGCTCACCGCCGCTTAGACCTTTTTATTTACCTTTCAAACCAGGCGTTCTCCTGCATACTCACCTCCAGTAAACCGGTGCTTCATCGCTTCATCTGCAGACTCAGCTCCTGACATCCAGTGATCTTGATCCCGACGCGCAGCACCACACTCTGCATCCACGAACTCGGACCCTGTGAAGAAGAAGAAAGACAAGGTTAGAACATCTGTCTTAGGGCCGCACTGCATTTGAACCCAGCACGCCCCCTGGTTAACAATTTACCAGCTACTGTACCTCTGCAGCTTAATTCCTTATTAACTCCGGCTGCCGCCTCGAGCTGTGCACCTTCTGCCGGGCCGGCAACATCACCTGCAAGGGAAGAAAGCAAATGAGCAAACATCAAAAGTGGAACGGGCAGAATACAAGACAACAAACTTTACAATACAACAAAAACAGATGAGGAATGACAAAGGCACTTTCCTGAAGTATAGTGGCTTAGTCGCAGCAGTACTGGACTACCATGTGCAAGTGACCAGTGAAGGAACTCGGTCCAGATCATACAAGCAGTACTGCCAGAAGCAGCAGGACAGAGTGCTCGCCAAAACACATCAACAGATGAGTTTTCCAGGGACATCGCATCCCACAGGTATCATGGTCTGGGAGAAGGGGTCTGGAAGGGGATCAGGCACACAAGCTGGCATACTCACGGCCCCTATTCTCCATGCAGGAGCAGTCCCGAGTAGCATCACTTATTACCACCTGTCACCACATAAGTGCAGAGGGCGAAGTCGGACCTGAGCAACCTCACCCACAGGAGGGCTGCAACCGTGCCCAACACCTCCGCAGAGACCAGGTGAGCGTAAAAGAACGCAAAGCCTCTTCGAATCTCTGTCTGGGCATTATGGAAACTTCTGAAACAGACTAGTTGGCCCGATTACTGGGAGAGTTACCTGCTGAAGTTTATGCCTCAAGACAGGAAACCAATGCCCTAAGGAGGGACCTAATTGTGAACCGGGAGAGGACAGATGAACTAGCAAGGCAAATGCTCCAGGCACAGGCAGGCCAGGTCCAACTGCTGCGGTATGCCCGACCTGCCGCGCCTCCACAGCCCACACCAGTACAGGTGGTTCTTCCAGGTGGATTCTCCTGGCCCCACAAGAACACTTCACAGGCAATCCGAATAATTACGCCATCTTTATGAATCAATGTTGCCTACATATCTTGTGCAGACCTGGGGCATTCCCCAACAATCAAGCGAGAGTGGCATTTGTACTCTCATATTTGGGTGGTAGTGCAGTGGACTGTTCAATACCCTTGGTAAACAAGGATGATCCTTTGCTTCGAGACTTCTGAGGTTTCCAGCGTGAAATGGAGAAACTATTTGCACGGCATACTTGCAAGTCTTCAAGAAAAAATTTAAGACACACCTTTTTGCTTAATCTAAACGAAGATTACCACTCATATGACCGGAGATTTATAGCTGGTTAAACAAGTGGTATACATCAGCTTCTCCGCTGTTTTTCGTTCTGTTCTCATGAGGATGAAGTATCTTGGGTCCTATTGTTTGTTTAATACTTGTTGTCTGATCTAATGTAATGATCTGATGTAATGTAAGACTCAAGGGCGGGCTCTGGCCAATGAACTGTCATCACTACACAGGGTAATCCAGACTTACTAACATATATCACTTCCTTCAATCGTCTGATAGCACAAACTAACTAGCCAGAGGAGAAAAGAACTACGCTCTTTTACTGAGACTTGCGAGGGGAACTTAAGGACGTGGTAGCCCAAGTAGTAAATCCCTGGGAAAGATGTGCTGAATACATCGACCTGAGAGTGCAGCTCTATCCCAGATTGCAGGATTGGAAGATGGATCGGGCCAAGGCCGAGGGGTGGTCGGCCTACGTGCGACCCTGTGAGAATCAAACCAAATCACATGATCAGTCCAAGCCAATGCAAATCGGAGGCTTACGGAGCCCACTCACCAAGGCAGAATGGGATAAAAGGAGACATCAGCAGCTTTGTTTGCAGTGTAGTAAGGCAGGTTACTATCTCTGAGAATGCCCGGTGAAACCACCCAGGAAAGCAGTTGGAAGAAATGACAAGGGTGAAGAAGAAGAATAGGACTTGGGAAACTCCAACTCCGATCAAGCATAGGGACCACTCGTCGAGCGGTGAAAAGGAACCTATACAGACCTTGCATCTAGTCACCCCTGTGGTCCTGGTAAACCACAAGCAACCATCGAAAATACATGCCTTGGAGGCATACATTTACAGTGCGGCTGTGGGAAATTACATGAACCAAGATCTGGCTACCTGGATAGGCCTTCCTCTCTGACAGAAGCAGGTTTCGGAAAACGTCACAGCAGTTGATGGATCTCAGCTATCATCTGGCCCAGTGATGCATTACACCGAAAAGGTCATGCAAACACCCTACCTCCACACACACAGTATGACTGCCAAATTGATCTGGTACCTGGAGCTCAAGTTCCCTGCAGCCGGATTTACGCTGCAAGTGATTTAAATCCAGCACTCCAACTAAGTCAATGCCTAGTATGTCTAGTATGGGATGCCAGATGGAAACCCTTATTTATATATTGTTATGTCAAAGTTTGTTTAATTCTGGATGATGTACCCTTATATAACTCCCCTCTCTTTGATTCCCCCCCGGTCTCACTAAACCAAGAAATAGGTTTGTTTTGCAAATTAAAGGATTTATTTGAAGAATAGAACAATACATATACCAGACTTTTATAAATATGGATAATGTCTGAATATCACACTTATGAATATGAACAATGATCAGCAATGGGTAATATTACAATATCAACAGGCTCTTTAATCATTTAGGAGTAGAAATAGGAAGAAGAATGTTGCAGAGAATACTTTGTATGGTTCAAGGAAATGCAATACTAGGAAAGAATGCAACACAGAAATAAAAGTTGATGTGAATTCAATAAAAAAGACAATATGATCACTCTTTCCCCCTGTTACTCAATCCCCCCACTATGCAATATGAAAAGATAGAATGAGGGCACACCGGTATCAGGAATACAATCAACAATTGCAGTTTCAATCCCACTTCCCCCCAGCAAGCTTTGAGAGAACAGGAATGATTTAAAAACAGGTCAAAATGCTTTTGAATGTGATTTTCAATGAATGGGAAAATGCTAAAATGATTTTAATTTACTAAATGGATTCAGAACTAGTGAGAACTTTATATTAGGTCAGGTCAACACTAGCAATGATTATAGAATGATTAGCAGATGGAAAATGAAATTCAGAAGTTGAAAGCAATAAATAGCTGTTTTTCTATGGAGTGAAAGTTAGCCAAATTGCAAATCGCTGCAACTATTCCACGTGCGGGAAACGCGATTACGGAAAAACTGTAAGGAATTTGAATGTCGTTTTGGATTCTTTTGAAAGCTGTGTATGTTAGCTTCAAAATGACATTTAAATTTCGTCTCTGGGACGTACGGTTCAAAAGTGAAGGTCGATTTTTTTAGAAACGGAGTCAAGATTTCAAAATGAAAGATGCGCTATTGAAGATTTGAAACAAAGATTTCTTAACACTAAAGAGTCTATGGAGCTGCAAACTACATGACAGCCCAGCCACCTATCCAGAAGCGCCTCCGGATGGTTTCTGTCTGAACGAGACGATTGCCTTTCTCCAGAAAATATATATATTAGCGCCAAGACGATTATCACTACAATTATCAAGGATTATGTGGAGGAGAGAAGAATTTAGAATAGACAAAAGAGATTCAATAATTCAGTTATGGATAGGTGGGAATGGTTGGATTGGGTTACTTAAGACTAAGAGGTTGGTTATGGACAGGTCTACACTAAATACTTACAACTATGGCTTTGGAATGGAATGGGCCCGTCAAAGATCTGGTCATGGGTTTGGCTGGGATTTGCTTGCCACCGGACAGGTCTCATGTACTGGTTTCTGCTCTCAGCACGGCACTCTGGTCTGTGCAACCTCTTGGACTGGATCTGACCGGTTCTGGGTTACAGCTCTGCTGGACGGATCTGGATCTTGGTTCTAGCACGCGGTTATTAGCTAGAACAGCAAAACAGCACAGCCAGACTGTTGGCTTTTGTGGGGTGCCCCTTGGAAGTTTAGGGGTTAGAATCAGGTTGCAAAAGATTCTGAGGCCTGCTGAGAAAGGGTTCAGCTTCTTGGGTTAGGCCTCTCTGGTTCAAAGTTCTAGAGTTTGGTTCTAGAGTCTGGTCTCTGGATCTATGTCTGGAGCCTGGATCTTCCTGCAGGGTGCTTCACCAAGAAATCAGTTGAGGAGTGGAAAAAGTGTGTGTCTCTGGGTCCTCAGCAGTCCCTATTTATCCATTTCCAAAGTGGGTGGGGAGGATGATTCTACTATGCCCAACCATCTAAGGATCTGATAGGTCAGAGAACTTTCTGTCCCCTGATTTGAGAAAGGAGCAGTGTGTCATCCTGTGTCATGATTATGTTTTAGGGAAAAACCCTTCCCTTTGTGTCTGTACAGTATATCTTATTTTTCATAAAATATTTTTTTACAATATGCACAACTTGTTAATATTACATATACACATCACAGATTAATTAAGGCAGGTCTCTGTTCAAGTCCCATGTTCCTAGGAGCTTTGGTTCGTAAATGACAACTTTTTCACGCTTTTGCTGGGTTTCTCAATGTTAGTTCTGCACCAATTTTTATACATGCATGCATATCCCATCTGGGCACATTTCTGTAATATTTCATGTTCCTAACAAACACAATGGCTACAATATGAATACATTCCGGGGTTCGGCCTCAGAACATCGCTCATATTCCAAATTAGTCTCAAACTGTGAGCACATTTTTCATTTTAACAACCTCTAAGTTTCATATTTTTGTCAGTTCAGTACACTTTGCTATAAGCATTTTTCTAAACATACATTTAATCCAATGTCAAATCAATAATTTCAGTCTGGCCCGCCTCCAGAGCTGGGCTGAGTTAGAGTGTCACATGGCCTGCCTTCCTGCAAGAGCAGTTTGTTGTCAGTCACACCCAAAATTAGCATTCCTATTCAGCCCAAGGAACTCATTGTTTCTTTCTCCTGGCAGCAGAGAAAATCTCCTCCCCTCCTGATTAACATGCTAATGTGATATCCTCCTTTTGGTGGGAATGAACAAGGTGCGAGTTTCCCAGGGAAAGAAGGCCTCTTGGAAGTTTTAACTGAATCAGGTTACCTTCTGGTCAATTCTAACAGAGTTCCTTGCGAAAAAAAATATATTTATGAATTTAAAATAAGCAAACCCATCTTTACTTCCAGTCCCTTTCAACATGAAAATCAATGTGTGGCACTCTTATATGGCCTTTTAATGGAACTTTCTTCTTTGGCATAGTTTGAGTTCAATGTTCACTTTACACATAATAGGTTTTAAATCGCCGGCTTTTGACAGAGGTGAGTAACGGTACTACACACATTTTTGACAGCTTTCTTTCCATCACGTATCTTTACAAGAGGATTTTGTTCTCATAACATATGATTCTTGCTGACATTGTATTTATGTGGATCTTTGCAGTAGAATGATGTTCAATACCCAACAAGGAGGTTGGATCTTTTAGGTGGCTTGTGATCCATGATTTTTGTACATTTTTGACAATCAAGAAAACGGATTTCCAAACAGCTCTGTGTTTCTTTTTGCAGTGATTTTGCTCTGTGGGTAGCCAAGTGATGGGTTTTGGCAGTGATCCCCTGTGCTCACTACTGACATAGGCAAAAGTGGATGGCGGCCTATTTTTCAGATTTTTACTGCACAATTTTGGGCGATTTTTAGCGAGCAGCATGCTTTCCGGCAGCCAATTCTGATGCTTCTGCTGCCAGCAATATACAGTAATGTTGCAGGGCCTAGACTAGTGGGTTGAGACATCCCACAAGCCCCCCTCTTGCGAATGCCGTTGGTCATACATCAATGGAAACTCAAAAGACTGGGATGTCAGCCTCATCTCTTTGGATTCCACCAATGGCAAAGTTCAGCATCTTTTCCTCCATCAGGGGTGGATCACTCGGTTCTCCTCGCCAGTCCTGATGGGAGTATTGAGCGATACTCCGGCCCCTCGGATCTTTGCTCCCGGTCCCCGGGTAATCGTCCTTGGTTAGTTTCCATGGTTCCCAATCAACTATAGGTAATATCCTAGGATGACAAAGCAAAAACATATTTGTAAACATTTCCCCACCTCTATTAATGTAGTGGGGCGGACACATACATTTGATAAATCAGGAGACATTTGCATTATTGTATTTTATAGGTTATATGTGGGATTTTCAGAGTTGGAAATGTATGGATCTGGAGTGGCCCCCTCTGGGGTCCCAGAAGACTCCTCCAGTTGCCGCAGAGTGTGCCTAGGATGCCAACACGTTAGTTGATTAATATGGACCCACTTACCTTCCCCCTCTGCCAAACTGCCTTTGGGGATACGGATCTTGTAGGCGACTGGTGAGATCTTGTCTACAATTTCAAAAGGGCTTCTCCAGGTAGGCAGAAATGTTCCCTGTTTGGCCTGGTTCCTTTGGAAATTGTTTAAGTAGACCCGGTCTTCTACATTGTATTCTTTTTGGTAGTCTTTAAGTCATAGTGGGTCTTCATGCTGTCGGCTGATCTTTCTAGATTTCGCTGAGCATACGCAAAAGGATGTTGAAGGTGTTTTCTTAGGTTTTCAACATACTCATGAGTTGTGGAGGCATTGATCAATATCTGCTCTTGAGTTCTATAGAGCAGATGTTGAGGAAGCACCATCCTGCGTCCAGTCATCAGCTCAAACGGTGACATTTTTGTTGCAGATGAAGGGGTAGATCTGAAGGCCATTAAGACAAGAGGTAATTGAATATGCCAACTTGGCCCAGAATCATCCACAAACTTTTTTCATATGCTCACAATGGTTTTGTTGTATCTCTCTACTGCACCACTAGAGGCTGCCGGTAAGCAATATGTAGCTTCCTTTTAACCCCAAGTATCTCCCACATCTTTGTCATAACTTCGCTGGTGAAATGACTACCTCTGTCTGACTCAATCCTTTGGGGTAGTCCAAAACGCAAAAAGATGTGGTTGATCATCAGGGCAGCTGCTGTTTCTGCCTTGCAGTTTGGGGCCGGGAGACATTCCACCCATTTAGTAAACAAGCATGTCACGGTCAACATGTACTTGTTCCCCCTAGAGGAGCGAATCACGTGGCCAATGAAATATACTTGCAAATCTGACTATGGCAGTGTCATCCCCCTCTTTTGGAGAGGCGCACAGTTTGTGAAGGATGTTGTCTGAAATTGTGCACACACAAGACACCCCTTCAAGTATTGGTTGAGGTCCTGCCCCATGTGTGGCCAGTATGCAACCTCTCTTAAGATTTCAAGTGTTGAATGAAACCCCCTATGACCGGCTGTGGCCGCATCATGGCTGTGACTTAACATCAGGCTTCAGAATGAGGTAGGAACCACCCACTGATCATGGCCAGCTAGGGATTTTCCTTACCAACAAACCGTCTTGGATTCGGAACATTTTTGGACATTTCATCAACACTCTGAGGTCCTCTTTCCCTATGTAATCGGTATCCGTCAGGGGAAAGTTCTCAGGGTTCTCAATGTATTGATAAAACTTACCAATTATTGGATCCCCTTTTTGAGCCCGTAATCAAATCAGCATCTGGGGTCTCCTTACTCCATTGTGCAGTTGAAAGATCATTGTGAGCATTTGTCTGGGACCTAGTGATAGTAGTGACCTGGATTTCCCCCAACAGGGACTCGATCTCTATTAGATCCCCTTGGATGGCCCCGGTTTTGGCCAGCTGATCAGCTAAGTCATTTCCAGTTTTGTCTGGTCCCTCTACTTTGGAATGACCCTTGATCTTTTTCCAGTAGATGGTCATCCCATTCGAGGTGACCAGAACATTAATATTTTGGATTAACTTCCCATGTTTCAAGGGTTTGTTGTTAGCACATAGCATGCCTCTGGTTTTCCAATTAACCAGGTGATCCACAAACCCGTTCCGTACATAATCTGAATCAGTGATTATGACCAGTTTGTGGAGTTGATGTTGGACAGCAGTGAGGATGGCTTGATGCACAGCCATCAACTCTGCCACCTGACTACTTTGGGGACCAATCTTGTACCAAGCGGAGGGTTCTCGGGACTCATTCACTCATGCATTCCCTACGCCGGCCACAAGTTCTTTTTCCCCGTTGTTGTCAACATGGTAAGAGCATCTATCCACATAGACAGTGGGCATTCCCTCACACTTGTCTTCTTCAAATACTTTGTGTGGGGAATTGAGGTATGCCTCCATGTTGTCCTTGATTTTTAGACGCTCGTCCTCGAGACAGTTTTCTCTGGCACAATCATGCAAGTCAGCCAGACCTTGCGTGAGGAGACTCTTCTTGTTTTGACCATATCTGACCTCCACAGGAAAGCCTTGCATTGACAGAATCCAGGAAGTAATTCGGGAATTACTCACATTATCGGCCCGGATTCTGTCACTTTGGAGATATTGCAGAGGCTGGTGTGGAGTCTCCACTATGATGTGTTCCCCCTGGATAAACGGGCGGTAATTCTTCAATGCTCACACCATTGCCAGGTGTTTCTTCTCACAATCGTTTAATTTTTACTCCACACAGGATAAAGTTTTACTCGCATAGGGGATTACCTTATTGACCTTGTCATGCTTTTGGTATAATACTGCAGTCAAGCATGTATTAGAGAACCCTGTCTCCAAGAAGAACTCCTTGTTTCTGACAAGGTAAGCTAGGCAAGGCGCTTGTGAGAGGCTTCTTTTGAGTTGTCTTACTGCCTCGGCTTGTTCTGGGCCCCATTCCCACTTGACCCCTCCACCTTCAAAAGATGAATCAGGGATCTGGTGATATCTGCATAGCCCTCAATGAACTTTCTACTGTAATTAGTCAGTCCAAGGAGGCTCCTTAGTTCCCGCAGAGTTATGGGGTCTTTCAATTTCTGGAGTGCTTCCACTTTCTTTTCCTGGGGACAGAGACCCTAAGGGGTAGTCTCATGCCCCAGGAAATTAACACGGGTTCTAAACCACTGTGCTTTTTGAAAGGAAAGTTTTGCTCCGGCGGCCCTCAACTGTGTCAGATCATAACGGATCTCCGCTATTTGTTCTTCCACAGATGAACTTTTGATGAGGACATCATCTACATAAGCCAGGTTACCCCTCGCACCCAGGTCGGGCATGGCCTTATGTAGAAAGATGTTGAATTCATTGCCGGACTTGAGGTATCCGAAGGGAGTCCGGGTCCATGTGTACTGCTGCCCCCCAAAGGTAAAGGCCAGCTTGTATTGGTCATCCCTACTGACAGGCACAGTCCAGTATCCATTGGTCAGGTCTATTGCGGTGAATACCTGTGACCCCTGGATCTGTGCCAGCCCTTGGTCAACGTAGAGAAGAGGCCATCGGGAAGTATGGACCTGTTTGCTGAGCTCCCTAAGGTCGGTGCAGAGTCTCCACTGGCCGTTTGGTTTCAATATCCCCAGAACCGGATTATTGAAGGTGCTGTGGACTGGACGGATTATCCCACGGGACTCAAGGCTCTTAATTATTTCAGTAAGGGACTCCATTGATGTGAGAGGCAAGCAATATTGCTTCACAAACACTGGAGTCATGCCAGGGTCCGTGGGAATTGTTGTTGTGTGGATGTCGGTGCGACCACAGTCATATGACTCCACCGCAAAGAGATCTTGAAAATCCAAGAAAACTTGTTTCAACTTTTGCTTCTGCTCCAGAGTCTCACAGGCATCGGCTAGGTTGACTCTCTCTTCAACGATCTGCCTGAAGCCTGGAAAGACTTCTAGTTTTGCTATCTCAGCGGCCTCCTCCAGCTGGGTGGAGAAGTCCCTAGTCAAAGTGCTGATTTGGACTGGTGGCTTCAGGTAGGAAAGGCAGCCCTCATTTACCTGGAAAATCACCTCATCCCTTCTGAAGTCACAAGTCACATCTTCCTCACCACAGGGGCAGGAAGTGTACACTAGGAAGTTCCCCCCATGCCGGGTAAAGATCCTGTCTGGTGTTGTGTTGTCATCACTGTCAAAACAGTCCTTGGGGATTGGTCCTAACAGTTAATTTCCTAAATCAATGGAAAAATGTCGCTCATCAACCGCCATTCAAATAATGGTGACTGCGGCTAGAGTGATACTCTGTAAGTCACTGTTATCCACCTCTATTGGAATGGTGTCATGTTCCATATTGACTAGTGGTGTTGGGTTTACCCCCAACCCTTGCTGTTGGAGAGAAGGATTTAGATGAATATAGGCAACAGGGTTTTTCAATTTCTGTCCTCTTAACTTTCACTTCCAGTGTGAATTGTCGGGTCCTTTCTGGGATGGTGACTTCCTCTCCAATCTGAATTTCAACTACATAAGGCAGCAGTTGAGCTGACCTAAATGCTTTCTCTGGATCATCAAATCCCATGGGATTATCCGCTAATTGGTACCAAGCTTTGAAGTTTATTAGGTCCAAACTAATGGCAAAGCGATTAAGAATGTCACTGCCTAAGTAAAAGGCGGCGGTACCGTCTCGCACGACCCAACAATTGTGAACTATGCTCTTGTTGCCTATGGAGATTTTGAGCATACACCTGCTTGGCAGGAGATGTTTGGAATTGGGGGTTTCCAGATCCATTTCCCATTTGTCTATCAGTTTGAATGTGGCAATGGCTGGATCTTTTGGGAGTTGGCGGAACATGGCTTCGCTGATGAAGCTCTTACCGTTGTTCACACACACTCGGGCGAGAACAGAATCCATCCCTTCATTTAACTGAACAGGGATGAACAACTGCTCTCCAATTTTCTGAATATCAGCTAGGCTCTGAGCTGATTTCACATCTTTCTGGACTATAGGAGTGGTTATGTCTGATTGTGGATGGGTAAAGAATTTCAGAGTGTTTCCTTCCAGTGTGGAATGCCACCTTAGACTGGAAGGAAGGGTGATTTTCAGAAATAGAGAGGACCCCCCCATCACTAGTCTGTTGTCCTACTGCTATTACTGTCACGTCTGGAATTTGGTTGTTCTGGAAGTGAAATTCTACTTGGTCAGATTTTTGTTCAACCATGTGGCAGGTGCCATTTAAACTAACATGGTTGACGCTCTGTTTCAATTTTATTGGTCAGCTAGTCTGGGTCCAGAGGACCTTGTTTACGCAGTCTAGTAGGGGTGACAACCTCCTCAGGATGTAATTCCCTAGTAAACAAGGGGTGCCCTCTGGAGTCACAACTATGACCGGGTGCTTCACCTTTTGTCGCCCAAATTTAATGTCCAAATCTGCAGTCCCCTCAACGGGAATTTCCTTCCCGTCAAAGTTCTGAAGTTGCCCAGGAAGAGAGGTGAGAGGAATTTGATAATTCTCCCCGCTTCCTTTATTCAGTTCATCAAAGACCTTTTTGGACAGAAGGGTAGCTTGGGATCCAGTGTCCACCAGTGCCACAATTGTACCCTGCCCCTGTATTTGTACCGGGGCATAGTATCTTCCCTCCTTCTCCGCAAGGGGGCACAGATAATGTACATTTTTGGACAACTGGTGGGTGAGATTTTTAGTTTTGGACATTGAGAGTGAAGAGATTTGGACAGAATTCTGTGGGGAGTCTTGGGAATCTGCAAGAAAAAGGTGGCAACTAAGATGGGAAAAGTTTTGAGTTCCCCTGGTTCCGGTTCTGGGCCTTCCCCCCCTTTTTGGAGGCAGTCACCAGGATGGGTTTGACCCAGGGGATTTTGATGCTGTTGGTTCTGGGATGGGATGATGGGCGACGCTAGCTCAGTCCCCACATCTGCCCAGTCTGGATTTGAAATCTTTGGGGCTGATTTTTCTTTGGGAGGAGTTCCCCCATCTTTGAAGGAGAAGATCCTTTTCCCAGGATCCTCTGGGGATCCCTCTCCTTTAAATTCGAAGATCTGTACCTCCGCTTCAAAATGGGTCTGTTTGGATCCTTTGTTTCTCCTACCCCCCCCCTCTGCTCCTTGGGTGGCAGGCTTTGAGGGGCAGGAGATTTATGTTCCAGTTTCTGGGTTTCCAGGGGCTTTTTACAAGTGGGGAAGGAAGCTTCCTCCAAGGCTTTAGACCCCCCTTCCCCTAGTGCTTCCTCCCTGGCAACCGGTGGTTTGTCGGGGTGTTGTCCCTGTCATTGTACTGGAGCACCAGGTCCAGAGTTTGGGGCATTCTGGGCGGCGTGCTCATCTGAGGGTTCTGCTGAGCTCTCAGCATGCGACCCAGATCCTGGGCCATATTTTGGACCTGGCGCTCTAGCTGTGAAACCCTCTCAGGCTGATACGGGGTTCTGTTTTCTCCCCTGGGCTGATCCCGGGAAGGGTAGCTCTCCCTTCTCTGGTGATACCCGGGTTGGGAAGATTTGGGTACCCCTCCACCCTTGGCCTCCCTCTCCTGGATTAGGTTGTCTGGGCTCAGGAAAGTGGGGAAAGAAGGATGGATTGTTCTGGGGTTGAACATTTTGTGGATACCTGGGGAAAAAGTTCTGCCCAGGATTTGGGGAATTTCTGCCCTCCTGGGGGAAGTGAGGAGGGAAGTTCCCTGGGTTAGGTGCTTGGTTGGATCCCCCCCTTGGGCTGGAGGAGTCCACACATAACCCAGGATGGGTCTGTTCCCCATGTAGCGGGGATTTACATAGTCAGGGGAGTGAGGGTAGTCCCATTTGTGGGACTACCTCCTTGGCTCTCTGTCTGTGACTGGCCCGAGGGCCTTCTGGGGTTGGGATTGTTCTGTTGTGCAGGCATGTTTTTAGGCCCCCCCCCATATCCAAATCTAAAATGGGGGCAACCTTTACCTCTGCCACTGTAGCAGCGGCATGGGTGCTGGTCGGTTTGGGGCTTTTCTGAGCATTCTTGTTTTCTATGGGTTTTTGCACCTCATAGATGCAGGTGGGCTGTTCAATGACCCAGTCTAGTGATCTTTTCTCATGAAAATCTCTCACTAGCTGGGTCATGATGTATTTTGGTAGAGCATGGAAAAAAATATTAACAAATTCTTTGCTGTCCGTGCACACCCTTCTGGTAGTCTGCGCAAAGGCACGGTTTAAGTCCTGCACAAATTCTTGTGGGGCCTGATCCTCCCCACATTGTAAATTGTAGGCTGCCTTGCGAGCCTCTTGGGGATTTCTGTGAACAGAAAAATACTTTAGGATGGCCACCCTATATGTGGACCATCTTGAATGATTTTGGTCCTCCAGCCCCGCAAAGAAACTGGAGTATTCTGGGGAGAATGTCCATTTAACATACTGAATGTGGCTACTTCTGTCTTTCAAATGGAAAGTCTCCATCATTTGCTCAAAGAGCTCTAAGTGTTCCCAAACAGAATACTTAGTGTTCTTATGATAAGGCGTGATGACGCTCCTTATTGCCTTGATCTGTTTTAAAGGGTCCTTAAGCAAGGCCCTTTTTGTCTTATTGGCCTTCTTGGTTCGGGTAACCCTGGTCCATTCATCCTCTGACTCAGAGGCACTGCTCCCAGAGGTGCCTGTCTGATCTTGTAGTTTCTCCCGGTACCCCCCCCCCCACTGTCCTAGCTGGGCAGAAGTTTTTAGGATGCCCTTAGTGGGCCTACTCTCCTGGAGTTCCTCACTAAACTTCACAGTACTTGAGTGCCCATACCGAGATGCCCGCCCATCCATACCTGGGAGGTGCTGACCCATGAGCCCCATACTTCTAACTGGATAGTAATCTGCCATCCCAGTAGCCCTGGGCTCATGTGCACTAGGGAACATGGGGGTGGCAGAGTCCAGGGACTGGGAGAGATGAAGACCTCTGGTACTAGGGTTCCTGAGGTTATGCTCAGGTGTTTCCCTTTCCCAGCGAACCTCATCTCTATCAGCCCCTGCTCCCTGTTGCCATGCAAGAATCTGAGCTTTCTGTTCCTCAATCAAGGTCTTACTAGTCTCTATCAGTCTCTCTTGCATGGCTATCTTTCTGAGGAGCCTATTATTGTTCTCACACAGAGCCTCATTTTATCTCTGTGCTTCCTGGTTTGTCTTTGGATACTGGGGCAGTCTTTGCTGCAGGATGGTTACCTGCTGAGTCCTGTCCATGCTGGCCTGCTTCTTCCTTGCCAGAGCATCTTCCACCCTCCTGGTGTGCTCTAACAAGTTTTGATGCTCTTTTTGGAGGTCACCCAGTCCCTGGAGGGCCAGGGGATTTTCTTCCAGTTTACCTTGTAAGTGACAGACTTCCTTGCCTAAGGTGCCCCTTTCCTGAGTAAGAGCCTGCCTCTATGCTGCCAGGTCGTCCCTCTGTCTTTGAAGGGCACCAGCTTTCTGTCGCTCTTCATCAAACTCTGCCTGGGTGTCCAGGTCTTTCAAAATCAATGTATTGCTCTCTGCCTTCTCTCTATCTAGGTGGCTTTGCAGGGTGACTACCTGCTCTGTGCATACTCTATTGAAGTCCAGTTCGTGCTCCAGCTTTTTCTGGCTCTGCAGTAGAGAGTCCAAATCTTCTTGGTACTCCTTCTGGTATCCTGGTCTGCCTTTTCCTGTTGCAGGATACCCATATCCTCTTTCCTTTTAATTATATACTGCCTGCTTTCATTTTCTGACTCCTGGCTCCTCTGCAGCCTCTGCTCAGAAGAGTCCAGATCAGATTGGGCCTTTTCTAATGCCATCATTTGCCTACTTGCCAAATCTTGGCCTTCAGCATATTTGTCCTGTATGGCTCCCAAAGATAAATATAGATATCCTGCTATCTTGGCAATCTTATTTTGCTAATCCTTGGCCTTAGGAGCCATATGTAGTTCGCTCAGGGCCACATGTAAGGGACCCTGGTCTCTCCATTTATCTGACCCTGTTGCAGTGATCTGTTGTGTGATTGCCTGCAACCACACATTCTGGTCCTGCTCAGTCCATTCACCTCTCACAAATAACTCATGTAAAAGGTGCTCTCTAGCTATCTTGATGTCTACTAATGTCGCCATTCTGGAAATTGATTTCCTTCCTGACTTACAGAAGTTTATTATTTTATTTTGCAAAACAGACCATTTCCTTAGAGCGTTCCCTTTTGAGGGGTGCTTTTACAGTGTAACACAGCGTGGTGGCCCAACAGGATTTATGTATCCTATTAGTTAGCACACTGTATTAAGCTGCATAAGTGGTAGTTCTAATCCAGAAATCCCAGAAGAGCCCCCTATGTGTAAGTGATTTCATTCCAGCACTCCAACTAAGGCAATGCCTAGTATGGGATGCCCAATGGAAACCCTTATTTATATATTTTTATGTCAAAGTTTGTTTAATTCTCGATGATGTACCCTTATATAACGCCCCTCTCTTTGAATCCCCCTGGTCTCACTGAACCAAGAAATAGGTTTGTTTTGCAAATTAAAAGATTTGAAGAATAGAACAATATATATATCACACTTTTTTAAATGGATAATGTCTGAATATCACACTTATGAATATGAAGAACGATCAGCAATGGGTAATATTACAATATCAACAATCTCTTTAATCACTTAGGAGTAGAAATAGGAAGAAGAATGTAGCAGAGATTACTGTATATGGTTCAACGAAATGCAATAATAGGAAAGAATGCAACAGAGAAATAAAACTTGATATGAATTCAATCAAAAGACAATATGATCACTCTTTCCACCTGTTACTCACTCCCCCCACTATGCAATATGAAGAGATGGAATGAGGGCACACAGGTATCAGGAATACAATCAACAATTGCAGTTTCAATCCCACTTCCCCCCAGCAAGCTTAGAGAGAACAGGAATGCTTTAAAACAGGTCAAAATGCTTTTGAATGTGATTTGCAATGAATGGGAAAATGCTAAAATGATTTTAATTCACTAAATGGATTCAGAACTAGTGAGAGTTGCTTTAGATTGGGTCAGGTCAACACTAGCAATGCTTATAGAATGATTAGAAGATGGAAAACGAAATTCAGAAGTGGAAAGCAAGAAATAGCTGTTTTTCTATGGAGTGAAATTTAGTCCAATTGCAAATCGTGGCAACTTTTCCGCGTGCGGGAATCGCGATTACGGAAAACCTACAAGGAATTGGAATTTCGTTTTGGATTCTTTTGAAAACTGAGTATGTTAGCTTCAAAATGACATTTAAATTTCGTCTCTAGGACGTACGGTTCAAAAGTGAAGGTTGATGTTTTAGAAACAGAGTCAAGATTTCAAAATGAAAGATGCGCTATTGAAGATTTGAAAGAAAGATTTAACACTAAACAGTCTATGGAGCCGCAAATTACACGACAGCCCAGCCACCTATCCAGAGGCACCTCCGGATGGTTTCTGTCTGAACGAGACGATTGCCTTTCTCCAGAAAATATATATTAGCGCCAAGATGATTATCACTACAATTATCAAGGATTATGTGGAGGAGAGAAGAATTTAGAATAGACAAAAGAGATTCAATAATGCAGCTATGGATAGATCGGAATGGTTGGATGGGTAACGTAAAACTAAGAGGTTGGTTATGGACAGTTCTACACTAAATACTTACAACTATGGCTTTGGAATGGAATGGGCCCATTAAAGATCTGGTCAAGGGTTTGGCTGGGATTCGCTTGCCACCGGACAGGTCTCAGGCACTGGGTTCTGCTCAAAGCACGGCACTCTAGTCTGCGTGGCCTCTTGGACTGGATCTGATGGGTTCTGGGTTACAGCTCTGCTGGACAGATCCGGATCTTGGTTCTAGCATGGTGTTCTTAGCTAGAACAGCAAAACAGCACAGCCAGGCTGTTGGATTTTGTGGGGTGCCCCTTGGAAGTTTAGGGGTTAGAATCAGGTTGCAAAAGATTCGTAGGCCTGCTGAAAAAGGGTTCAGCTTCTTGAGTTAGGCCTCTCTGCTTCAAAGTTCTAGAGTTTGGTTCTAGAGTCTGGTCTCTGGATCTATGTCTGGAGCCTGGATCTTCCTGCAGAGTGCTTCACCAAGAAATCAGTTGAGGAGTGGAAAAAGTGTGTGTCTCAGCAGTTCCTATTTATCCATTTCCAAAGTGGGTGGGGAGGCTGATTATACTATGCCCAACCCTCTATGGATCTGATAGGTCAGAGAATGTCCTGTCCCCTGATTTGAGAAAGGAGCAGTGTGTCATCATGTGTCATGTTTATGGCTTAGTGAAAAACCCTCCCCTTTGTGTCTGTACAGTATATCTTATTTTTCATAAAAAACATATTTACAATATGCACAACGTCTTAATAATACATATACACATCACAGATTAATTAAGGCACGTCTCTGTTCAAGTCCCATTTTCCTACGTGCTTTGGTTAGTAAATGGCAACTTTTTCACGCTTTTGGTGGGTTTCTCAATGTTAGTTCTGCACCAATTTTTATACATACATGCATATCCCATCTGGGCACATTTCTGTAATTTTTTATGCTCCTAACATAAACACAATGGCTACAATATGAATACATTTAGGGGTTCGGCCTCAGAACATTGCACATATTCCAAATTAGTCTTAAACTGTGAGCACATTTTTCATTTTAACAACCTCTAAGTTTCATATTTTTGTCAGTTCAGTACACTTTGCTATAAGCATTTTTCTAAACATACATTTAATCCAATGTCAAATCAACAATTTCAGTCTGGCCCGCCTCCAGAGCTGGGGTGAGTTAGAGGGTCACATGGCCTGCCTTCCTGCTAGAGCAGTTTGTTGTCAGTCACACCTGAATTAGCATTCCTATTCAGTCCAAGGAACCCATTGTTTCTTTCTCCTGGCAGCAGAGAAAATCTCCTCCCCTCCTGATTAACATGCTAATGCGATATCCTCCTTTTCGTGGGAATGAACAAGGTGTGAGTTTCCCAGGGAAGATGGCCTCTTGGAAGTGTTAACTGAATCAGGTTACCTTCTGGTCAATTGTAACAGAGTTCCTTGTGAAAAAAAATACATTTTTGAATTTAAAATAAGCAAACCCATCTTTACTTCCAGTCCCTTTTCAAAATGAAAATCAATGTGTGGCACTCTTATATGGCCTTTTGATGGAACTCTCTTCTTTGGCATAGTTTGAGTTCAATGTTCACTTTACACATAATAGGTTTTAAATCGTCGGCTTTTGACAGAGGTGAGTAACGGTACTACACCCATTTTTGACAGCTTTCTTTCCATCAAGTATCTTTAAAAGAGGATTTTGTTCTGATAATCTGATAACATATGATTCTTGCTGTCATTGTATTTATTTGGATTCTTGCAGTAGAATGATGTTCAACACCCAACAAGGAGGTTGGATCTTTTAGGTGGCTCGTGAGCCATGATTTTTGCAAATTTTTGACAATCAAGAAAATGGATTTCCAAACAGCTCTGTGTTTCTTTTTGCAGTGATTTGCTCTGTGGGTAGCCAAGTGATGGGTTTTAGCAGTGATCTCATGTGCTCACTACTGACATGGGCAAAAGTGGATGGCGGCCTATTTTTCAGATTTTTACTGCGCGATTTTGGGTGATTTTTAGCGAGCGGCATGCTTTCTGGTGGCCATTTCTGATGCTTCTGCTGCCAGCAATGTACAGTAATGTTGCAGGGCCTAGACTAGTGGGTTGAGACATCCCACAATGCCCTACCAGAACAGGAAATGCAGCATCTAAAAACCGACCTTGTTCAGTATCTGGCAAATGGCTTAATTTATCCATCCAAGTCCCCTGCATCCTCACCTCTCTTTTTTGTACCTAAAAAGCAGGGAGACCTGAGAACTTAAACAAGATCACAGTAAAAAAAATGGTACCTGTTACCGCTTATCCCCGAGCTCTTGGATCAAGTCAAAAACACTCAGATACATACAAAACTAGATTTATGAGGGGCCTACCATCTAGTAAGAGTCATAAAAGGAGACGAGTGGAAGACAGCCTTTCGCACGAAATATGGCCTTTATGAATATCATGTTATTCCCTTTGGACTATGTAATGCCCCGCTGGCGTTCCAATTTTTCATGAATGACGTGCTCCATGAACTGTTGGACGTCTGCGCTCTCGTCTATATTGATGACATTCTTAGGCCTGATTCATGGAAGTGTTTTATAATGGCGCCATCACATAGGAAGAAGTTCCATGAATCAGGCCCCTTATCTATTCGACCACCAAGGAGGACCACGTCAACCATGTCCGAGCAGTTTTGGAGAAACTGCGTCAACACCGGCTATATGCCAAATTGGAGAAATGCTTCTTTCTTGTGACAGAGGTCTTTATTCTCACACCACGGGGTGTACGCATGGACATGTGCAAGGTAGATGCTATCCTTAACTGGCCCTCACAGACACCCATAAAGTGAGTACAGAGTGTACTCGAGTTCGCCAACTTTTATCGCCGGTTCATTCACAGGTTCTCCCAGATCGTCCACCCAATCACCTCTTTACTACTGAAAAATAAACAAATGAATTGGTCCGCAGAGGCAGAGAAAGCCTTCCACGAGCTAAAACAAGCATTTACGACAGCATCAATTCTATGGCATCCTCAACCAGAACTACCATAAGTGGTTGAAACTTATACTTCCATCATAGCAATGGGAGCAGTCCTGTCACAACGAGACCCCGAAACAGGTCAGGTGCATCCCGTGGAATTCTGGACTCGCAAGTTTTCAGCCCCTGAATTGAATTATGCAAACACTGATAAAGAACTGCTAGCAATTAAGGTAGCGTTCAAAGCCTGGAGACATTATCTTCTTGGAGCCAGACATACAGTCACCGTCATCACGGATCATTGCAATCTACAATATCTGAAGATCGCTAAAGCGCAATCATCATTTCAAATCCGCTGGGCTCTCTTCTTTGCGGAATACGACATCGTCATCACTTATAGACCCGGAGTACGCAAAACAGGTCAGGTGCAGCCCGTGGAATTCTGGACTCGCAAGTTTCCAGCCCCTGAATTGAAAATGGAAATTGAATGGAAAAGTGGACACCCTGTCATGACATCAGACACCCGTGGCCATCATCCCTGAAGGACAAATCCAAGGCATGATTGCCACAACCACCACTCTAGACAACTTAACATCTGACCTGCAACACTTGATGAGTCCACCAGCACAAGAGGAATGGCTAGGGAAGGGGGACCAGTATGCAATCGTGGACAATCTACCATATTACCAAGGAAAATTGTACATCCCTGATAAGATCACAGAATCAAATCATTGTGAACTATCACCATTCATTAGTAGAAGGGCATCCAGGAATAGCCAAATAGAATAAAAAGAAAGAAAAATTACTGGTGGCCAACTTGGTGAAAGGACATTGTCCAGTTCATCACAACTTGTGGCCCCTGTGCACAACACAAGTCCCAAAACCAAAGTCCCACAGGTCTGCTACGTCCTTTAGAAGTACCCCCAGCACCTTGCCATACGCCATCAATGGATTTTATTAAAGACCTTCCCTCTTGTAACGGACACTATAACATCTTAGTAATCGTAGATCTGTTTTCCAAAATGGCCCCCTTTATTCCCCTGAAAGGTCTCTCAACTGCTTCTACTCTGGTTACCGTGTTTTCGGAGCAGATCATCCAGCTACACGGGTTCCCATCAATATTGATATCAGACCGCAGAACTCAGTTTGTCTCTGCATTCTGGAAAAGGTGTTGTAAAATTGCCAAAATCAACCTCCGGTTAACTACAAGCCATCACCCCCAAACAGATGGCCAGACCAAACAGACTAACCAGACCCTCGAGCAATAGATAAGGTGTATGCTGCAACAAACCGAGGATGCCTGGAAGGACATACTTTTGTTAGCAGAATACGCATATAACAACTCCAGTCACACCAGTATGGGACAAAGCCCATTCTTCATAGTGTATGGTCGACATCCACGGACATCCGTTTTTGACCCACTCGAATCATTAGAAATGCCCGCTGTAACGACCTTACACAAAACCATCAACCAGGTTTTTAAGGAAGCAGCAGAGCATCTTGCCAGAGCCAAAGAGAAACAGAAGCAGTTTGCGGACCGACACAGAAGGGAAGCTCCCAACTACCAAGTTGGAGACAAAGTTTGGTTAGCATCCAAAAACATCCCCCTGAAAGCACCACAGGAATTCCGTCCCAGATATCTGCTCCTTGGGTGGCAGGCTTTGAGGGGCAGGAGATTTATGTTCCAGTTTCTGGGTTTCCAGGGGCTTTTTACAAGTGGGGAAGGAAGCTTCCTCCAAGGCTTTAGACCCCCCTTCCCCTAGTGCTTCCTCCCTGGCAACCGGTGGTTTGTCGGGGTGTTGTCCCTGTCATTGTACTGGAGCACCAGGTCCAGAGTTTGGGGCATTCTGGGCGGCGTGCTCATCTGAGGGTTCTGCTGAGCTCTCAGCATGTGACCCAGATCCTGGGCCATATTTTGGACCTGGCGCTCTAGCTGTGAAACCCTCTCAGGCTGATACGGGGTTCTGTTTTCTCCCCTGGGCTGATCCTGGGAAGGGTAGCTCTCCCTTCTCTGGTGATACCCGGGTTGGGAAGATTTGGGTACCCCTCCACCCTTGGCCTCCCTCTCCTGGATTAGGTTGTCTGGGCTCAGGAAAGTGGGGAAAGAAGGATGGATTGTTCTGGGGTTGAACATTTTGTGGATACCTGGGGAAAAAGTTCTGCCCAGGATTTGGGGAATTTCTGCCCTCCTGGGGGAAGTGAGGAGGGAAGTTCCCTGGGTTAGGTGCTTGGTTGGATCCCCCACTTGGGCTGGAGGAGTCCACACATAACCCAGGATGGGTCTGTTCCCCATGTAGCGGGGACTTACATAGTCAGGGGAGTGAGGGATCCCATTTGTGGGACTACCTCCTTGTCTCTCTGTCTGTGACTGGCCCGAGGGCCTTCTGGGGTTGGGATTGTTCTGTTGTGCAGGCACATTTTTAGGCCCCCCCCCATATCCAAATCTAAAATGGGGGTAACCTTTACCTCTGCCACTGTAGCAGCGGCATGGGTGCTGGTCGGTTTGGGGCTTTTCTGAGCATTCTTGTTTTCTTTGGGTTTTTGCACCTCATAGATGCAGGTGGGCTGTTCAATGACCCAGTCTAGTGATCTTTCCTCATGAAAATCTCTCACTAGCTGGGTCATGATGTATTTTGGTAGAGCATGGAAAAAAATATTAACAAATTCTTTGCTGTCCGTGCACACCCTTCTGCTAGTCTGCGCAAAGGCACGGTTTAAGTCCAGCACAAATTCTTGTGGGGCCTGATCCTCCCCACATTGTAAATTGTAGGCTGCCTTGCGAGCCTCTTCGGGGATTTCTGTGAACAGAAAAATACTTTAGGATGGCCACCCTATATGTGGACCATCTTGAATGATTTTGGTCCTCCAGCCCCGCAAAGAAACTGGAGTATTCTGGGGAGAATGTCCATTTAACATACTGAATGCGGCTACTTCTGTCTTTCAAATGGAAAGTCTCCATCATTTGCTCAAAGAGCTCTAAGTGTTCCCAAACAGAATACTTAGTGTTCTTATGATAAGGCGTGATGACGCTCCTTATTGCCTTGATCTGTTTTAAAGGGTCCTTAAGCAAGGCCCTTTTTGTCTTATTGGCCTTCTTGGTTCGGGTAACCCTGGTCCATTCATTCTCTGACTCAGAGGCACTGCTCCCAGAGGTGCCTGTCTGATCTTGTAGTTTCTCCCGGTACCCCCCCCCCCACTGTCCTAGCTGGGCAGAAGTTTTTAGGATGCCCTTAGTGGGCCTACTCTCCTGGAGTTCCTCACTAAACTTCACAGTACTTGAGTGCCCATACCGAGATGCCCGCCCATCCATACCTGGGAGGTGCTGACCCATGAGCCCCATACTTCTAACTGGATAGTAATCTGCCATCCCAGTAGCCCTGGGCTCATGTGCACTAGGGAACATGGGGGTGGCAGAGTCCAGGGACTGGGAGAGATGAAGACCTCTGGTACTAGGGTTCCTGAGGTTATGCTCAGGTGTTTCCCTTTCCCAGCGAACCTCATCTCTATCAGCCCCTGCTCCCTGTTGCCATGCAAGAATCTGAGCTTTCTGTTCCTCAATCAAGGTCTTACTAGTCTCTATCAGTCTCTCTTGCATGGCTATCTTTCTGAGGAGCCTATTATTGTTCTCACACAGAGCCGCATTTTATCTCTGTGCTTCCTGGTTTGTCTTTGGATACTGGGTCAGTCTTTGCTGCAGGATGGTTACCTGCTGAGTCCTGTCCATGCTGGCCTGCTTCTTCCTTGCCAGAGCATCTTCCACCCTCCTGGTGTGCTCTAACAAGTTTTGATGCTCTTTTTGGAGGTCACCCAGTCCCTGGAGGGCCAGGGGATTTTCTTCCAGTTTACCTTGTAAGTGACAGACTTCCTTGCCTAAGGTGCCCCTTTCCTGAGTAAGAGCCTGCCTCTATGCTGCCAGGTCGTCCCTCTGTCTTTGAAGGGCACCAGCTTTCTGTCGCTCTTCATCAAACTCTGCCTGGGTGTCCAGGTCTTTCAAAATCAATGTATTGCTCTCTGCCTTCTCTCTATCTAGGTGGCTTTGCAGGGTGACTACCTGCTCTGTGCATACTCTATTGAAGTCCAGTTCTTGCTCCAGCTTTTTCTGGCTCTGCAGTAGAGAGTCCAAATCTTCTTGGTACTCCTTCTGGTATCCTGGTCTGCCTTTTCCTGTTGCAGGATACCCATATCCTCTTTCCTTTTAATTATATACTGCCTGCTTTCATTTTCTGACTCCTGGCTCCTCTGCAGCCTCTGCTCAGAAGAGTCCAGATCAGATTGGGCCTTTTCTAATGCCATCATTTGCCTACTTGCCAAATCTTGGCCTTCAGCATATTTGTCCTGTATGGCTCCCAAAGATAAATATAGATATCCTGCTATCTTGGCAATCTTATTTTGCTAATCCTTGGCCTTAGGAGCCATATGTAGTTTGCTCAGGGCCACATGTAAGGGACCCTGGTCTCTCCATTTATCTGACCCTGTTGCAGTGATCTGTTGTGTGATTGCCTGCAACCACACATTCTGGTCCTGCTCAGTCCATTCACCTCTCACAAATAACTCATGTAAAAGGTGCTCTCTAGCTATCTTGATGTCTACTAATGTCGCCATTCTGGAAATTGATTTCCTTCCTGACTTACAGAAGTTTATTATTTTATTTTGCAAAACAGACCATTTCCTTAGAGCGTTCCCTTTAGAGGGGTGCTTTTACAGTGTAACACAGCGTGGTGGCCCAACAGGATTTATGTATCCTATTAGTTAGCACACTGTATTAAGCTGCATAAGTGGTAGTTCTAATCCAGAAATCCCAGAAGAGCCCCCTATGTGTAAGTGATTTCATTCCAGCACTCCAACTAAGGCAATGCCTAGTATGGGATGCCCAATGGAAACCCTTATTTATATATTTTTATGTCAAAGTTTGTTTAATTCTGGATGATGTACCCTTATATAACGCCCCTCTCTTTGAATCCCCCTGGTCTCACTGAACCAAGAAATAGGTTTGTTTTGCAAATTAAAAGATTTGAAGAATAGAACAATATATATATCACACTTTTTTAAATGGATAATGTCTGAATATCACACTTATGAATATGAAGAACGATCAGCAATGGGTAATATTACAATATCAACAATCTCTTTAATCACTTAGGAGTAGAAATAGGAAGAAGAATGTAGCAGAGATTACTGTATATGGTTCAACGAAATGCAATAATAGGAAAGAATGCAACAGAGAAATAAAACTTGATATGAATTCAATCAAAAGACAATATGATCACTCTTTCCACCTGTTACTCACTCCCCCCACTATGCAATATGAAGAGATGGAATGAGGGCACACAGGTATCAGGAATACAATCAACAATTGCAGTTTCAATCCCACTTCCCCCCAACAAGCTTAGAGAGAACAGGAATGCTTTAAAACAGGTCAAAATGCTTTTGAATGTGATTTGCAATGAATGGGAAAATGCTAAAATGATTTTAATTCACTAAATGGATTCAGAACTAGTGAGAGTTGCTTTAGATTGGGTCAGGTCAACACTAGCAATGCTTATAGAATGATTAGAAGATGGAAAACGAAATTCAGAAGTGGAAATCAAGAAATAGCTGTTTTTCTATGGAGTGAAATTTAGTCCAATTGCAAATCGTGGCAACTTTTCCGCGTGCGGGAATCGCGATTACGGAAAAACTACAAGGAATTGGAATGTCGTTTTGGATTCTTTTGAAAACTGAGTATGTTAGCTTCAAAATGACATTTAAATTTCGTCTCTAGGACGTACGGTTCAAAAGTGAAGGTTGATGTTTTAGAAACAGAGTCAAGATTTCAAAATGAAAGATGCGCTATTGAAGATTTGAAAGAAAGATTTAACACTAAACAGTCTATGGAGCCGCAAATTACACGACAGCCCAGCCACCTATCCAGAGGCACCTCCGGATGGTTTCTGTCTGAACGAGACGATTGCCTTTCTCCAGAAAATATATATTAGCGCCAAGATGATTATCACTACAATTATCAAGGATTATGTGGAGGAGAGAAGAATTTAGAATAGACAAAAGAGATTCAATAATGCAGCTATGGATAGATCGGAATGGTTGGATGGGTAACGTAAAACTAAGAGGTTGGTTATGGACAGTTCTACACTAAATACTTACAACTATGGCTTTGGAATGGAATGGGCCCATTAAAGATCTGGTCAAGGGTTTGGCTGGGATTCGCTTGCCACCGGAAAGGTCTCAGGCACTGGGTTCTGCTCAAAGCACGGCACTCTAGTCTGCGTGGCCTCTTGGACTGGATCTGATGGGTTCTGGGTTACAGCTCTGCTGGACAGATCCGGATCTTGGTTCTAGCATGGTGTTCTTAGCTAGAACAGCAAAACAGCACAGCCAGGCTGTTGGATTTTGTGGGGTGCCCCTTGGAAGTTTAGGGGTTAGAATCAGGTTGCAAAAGATTCGTAGGCCTGCTGAAAAAGGGTTCAGCTTCTTGAGTTAGGCCTCTCTGCTTCAAAGTTCTAGAGTTTGGTTCTAGAGTCTGGTCTCTGGATCTATGTCTGGAGCCTGGATCTTCCTGCAGGGTGCTTCACCAAGAAATCAGTTGAGGAGTGGAAAAAGTGTGTGTCTCAGCAGTTCCTATTTATCCATTTCCAAAGTGGGTGGGGAGGCTGATTATACTATGCCCAACCCTCTATGGATCTGATAGGTCAGAGAATGTCCTGTCCCCTGATTTGAGAAAGGAGCAGTGTGTCATCATGTGTCATGTTTATGGCTTAGTGAAAAACCCTCCCCTTTGTGTCTGTACAGTATATCTTATTTTTCATAAAAAACATATTTACATTATGCACAACGTCTTAATAATACATATACACATCACAGATTAATTAAGGCACGTCTCTGTTCAAGTCCCATTTTCCTACGTGCTTTGGTTAGTAAATGGCAACTTTTTCACGCTTTTGGTGGGTTTCTCAATGTTAGTTCTGCACCAATTTTTATACATACATGCATATCCCATCTGGGCACATTTCTGTAATTTTTTATGCTCCTAACATAAACACAATGGCTACAATATGAATACATTTAGGGGTTCGGCCTCAGAACATTGCACATATTCCAAATTAGTCTTAAACTGTGAGCACATTTTTCATTTTAACAACCTCTAAGTTTCATATTTTTGTCAGTTCAGTACACTTTGCTATAAGCATTTTTCTAAACATACATTTAATCCAATGTCAAATCAACAATTTCAGTCTGGCCCGCCTCCAGAGCTGGGGTGAGTTAGAGGGTCACATGGCCTGCCTTCCTGCTAGAGCAGTTTGTTGTCAGTCACACCTGAATTAGCATTCCTATTCAGTCCAAGGAACCCATTGTTTCTTCCTCCTGGCAGCAGAGAAAATCTCCTCCCCTCCTGATTAACATGCTAATGCGATATCCTCCTTTTCGTGGGAATGAACAAGGTGTGAGTTTCCCAGGGAAGATGGCCTCTTGGAAGTGTTAACTGAATCAGGTTACCTTCTGGTCAATTGTAACAGAGTTCCTTGTGAAAAAAAATACATTTTTGAATTTAAAATAAGCAAACCCATCTTTACTTCCAGTCCCTTTTCAAAATGAAAATCAATGTGTGGCACTCTTATATGGCCTTTTGATGGAACTCTCTTCTTTGGCATAGTTTGAGTTCAATGTTCACTTTACACATAATAGGTTTTAAATCGTCGGCTTTTGACAGAGGTGAGTAACGGTACTACACCCATTTTTGACAGCTTTCTTTCCATCAAGTATCTTTAAAAGAGGATTTTGTTCTGATAATCTGATAACATATGATTCTTGCTGTCATTGTATTTATTTGGATTCTTGCAGTAGAATGATGTTCAACACCCAACAAGGAGGTTGGATCTTTTAGGTGGCTCGTGAGCCATGATTTTTGCAAATTTTTGACAATCAAGAAAATGGATTTCCAAACAGCTCTGTGTTTCTTTTTGCAGTGATTTGCTCTGTGGGTAGCCAAGTGATGGGTTTTAGCAGTGATCTCATGTGCTCACTACTGACATGGGCAAAAGTGGATGGCGGCCTATTTTTCAGATTTTTACTGCGCGATTTTGGGTGATTTTTAGCGAGCGGCATGCTTTCTGGTGGCCATTTCTGATGCTTCTGCTGCCAGCAATGTACAGTAATGTTGCAGGGCCTAGACTAGTGGGTTGAGACATCCCACAATGCCCTACCAGAACAGGAAATGCAGCATCTAAAAACCGACCTTGTTCAGTATCTGGCAAATGGCTTAATTTATCCATCCAAGTCCCCTGCATCCTCACCTCTCTTTTTTGTACCTAAAAAGGAGGGAGACCTGAGAACTTAAACAAGATCACAGTAAAAAAAATGGTACCTGTTACCGCTTATCCCCGAGCTCTTGGATCAAGTCAAAAACACTCAGATACATACAAAACTAGATTTATGAGGGGCCTACCATCTAGTAAGAGTCATAAAAGGAGACGAGTGGAAGACAGCCTTTCGCACGAAATATGGCCTTTATGAATATCATGTTATTCCCTTTGGACTATGTAATGCCCCGCTGGCGTTCCAATTTTTCATGAATGACGTGCTCCATGAACTGTTGGACGTCTGCGCTCTCGTCTATATTGATGACATTCTTAGGCCTGATTCATGGAAGTGTTTTATAATGGCGCCATCACATAGGAAGAAGTTCCATGAATCAGGCCCCTTATCTATTCGACCACCAAGGAGGACCACGTCAACCATGTCCGAGCAGTTTTGGAGAAACTGCGTCAACACCGGCTATATGCCAAATTGGAGAAATGCTTCTTTCATGTGACAGAGGTCTTTATTCTCACACCACGGGGTGTACGCATGGACATGTGCAAGGTAGATGCTATCCTTAACTGGCCCTCACAGACACCCATAAAGTGAGTACAGAGTGTACTCGAGTTCGCCAACTTTTATCGCCGGTTCATTCACAGGTTCTCCCAGATCGTCCACCCAATCACCTCTTTACTACTGAAAAATAAACAAATGAATTGGTCCGCAGAGGCAGAGAAAGCCTTCCACGAGCTAAAACAAGCATTTACGACAGCATCAATTCTATGGCATCCTCAACCAGAACTACCATAAGTGGTTGAAACTTATACTTCCATCATAGCAATGGGAGCAGTCCTGTCACAACGAGACCCCGAAACAGGTCAGGTGCATCCCGTGGAATTCTGGACTCGCAAGTTTTCAGCCCCTGAATTGAATTATGCAAACACTGATAAAGAACTGCTAGCAATTAAGGTAGCGTTCAAAGCCTGGAGACATTATCTTCTTGGAGCCAGACATACAGTCACCGTCATCACGGATCATTGCAATCTACAATATCTGAAGATCGCTAAAGCGCAATCATCATTTCAAATCCGCTGGGCTCTCTTCTTTGCGGAATACGACATCGTCATCACTTATAGACCCGGAGTACGCAAAACAGGTCAGGTGCAGCCCGTGGAATTCTGGACTCGCAAGTTTCCAGCCCCTGAATTGAAAATGGAAATTGAATGGAAAAGTGGACACCCTGTCATGACATCAGACACCCGTGGCCAACATCCCTGAAGGACAAATCCAAGGCATGATTGCCACAACCACCACTCTAGACAACTTAACATCTGACCTGCAACACTTGATGAGTCCACCAGCACAAGAGGAATGGCTAGGGAAGGGGGACCGGTATGCAATCGTGGACAATCTACCATATTACCAAGGAAAATTGTACATCCCTGATAAGATCACAGAATCAAATCATTGTGAACTATCACCATTCATTAGTAGAAGGGCATCCAGGAATAGCCAAATAGAATAAAAAGAAAGAAAAATTACTGGTGGCCAACTTGGTGAAAGGACATTGTCCAGTTCATCACAACGTGTGGCCCCTGTGCACAACACAAGTCCCAAAACCAAAGTCCCACAGGTCTGCTACGTCCTTTAGAAGTACCCCCAGCACCTTGCCATACGCCATCAATGGATTTTATTAAAGACCTTCCCTCTTGTAACGGACACTATAACATCTTAGTAATCGTAGATCTGTTTTCCAAAATGGCCCCCTTTATTCCCCTGAAAGGTCTCTCAACTGCTTCTACTCTGGTTACCGTGTTTTCGGAGCAGATCATCCAGCTACACGGGTTCCCATCAATATTGATATCAGACCGCAGAACTCAGTTTGTCTCTGCATTCTGGAAAAGGTGTTGTAAAATTGCCAAAATCAACCTCCGGTTAACTACAAGCCATCACCCCCAAACAGATGGCCAGACCAAACAGACTAACCAGACCCTCGAGCAATAGATAAGGTGTATGCTGCAACAAACCGAGGATGCCTGGAAGGACATACTTTTGTTAGCAGAATACGCATATAACAACTCCAGTCACACCAGTATGGGACAAAGCCCATTCTTCATAGTGTATGGTCGACATCCACGGACATCCGTTTTTGACCCACTCGAATCATTAGAAATGCCCGCTGTAACGACCTTACACAAAACCATCAACCAGGTTTTTAAGGAAGCAGCAGAGCATCTTGCCAGAGCCAAAGAGAAACAGAAGCAGTTTGCGGACCGACACAGAAGGGAAGCTCCCAACTACCAAGTTGGAGACAAAGTTTGGTTAGCATCCAAAAACATCCCCCTGAAAGCACCACAGGAATTCCGTCCCAGATATCTGCTCCTTGGGTGGCAGGCTTTGAGGGGCAGGAGATTTATGTTCCAGTTTCTGGGTTTCCAGGGGCTTTTTACAAGTGGGGAAGGAAGCTTCCTCCAAGGCTTTAGACCCCCCTTCCCCTAGTGCTTCCTCCCTGGCAACCGGTGGTTTGTCGGGGTGTTGTCCCTGTCATTGTACTGGAGCACCAGGTCCAGAGTTTGGGGCATTCTGGGCGGCGTGCTCATCTGAGGGTTCTGCTGAGCTCTCAGCATGCGACCCAGATCCTGGGCCATATTTTGAACCTGGCGCTCTAGCTGTGAAACCCTCTCAGGCTGATACGGGGTTCTGTTTTCTCCCCTGGGCTGATCCCGGGAAGGGTAGCTCTCCCTTCTCTGGTGATACCCGGGTTGGGAAGATTTGGGTACCCCTCCACCCTTGGCCTCCCTCTCCTGGATTAGGTTGTCTGGGCTCAGGAAAGTGGGGAAAGAAGGATGGATTGTTCTGGGGTTGAACATTTTGTGGATACCTGGGGAAAAAGTTCTGCCCAGGATTTGGGGAATTTCTGCCCTCCTGGGGGAAGTGAGGAGGGAAGTTCCCTGGGTTAGGTGCTTGGTTGGATCCCCCACTTGGGCTGGAGGAGTCCACACATAACCCAGGATGGGTCTGTTCCCCATGTAGCGGGGACTTACATAGTCAGGGGAGTGAGGGATCCCATTTGTGGGACTACCTCCTTGGCTCTCTGTCTGTGACTGGCCCGAGGGCCTTCTGGGGTTGGGATTGTTCTGTTGTGCAGGCACATTTTTAGGCCCCCCCCATATCCAAATCTAAAATGGGGGTAACCTTTACCTCTGCCACTGTAGCAGCGGCATGGGTGCTGGTCGGTTTGGGGCTTTTCTGAGCATTCTTGTTTTCTTTGGGTTTTTGCACCTCATAGATGCAGGTGGGCTGTTCAATGACCCAGTCTAGTGATCTTTTCTCATGAAAATCTCTCACTAGCTGGGTCATGATGTATTTTGGTAGAGCATGGAAAAAAATATTAACAAATTCTTTGCTGTCCGTGCACACCCTTCTGCTAGTCTGCGCAAAGGCACGGTTTAAGTCCTGCACAAATTCTTGTGGGGCCTGATCCTCCCCACATTGTAAATTGTAGGCTGCCTTGCGAGCCTCTTCGGGGATTTCTGTGAACAGAAAAATACTTTAGGATGGCCACCCTATATGTGGACCATCTTGAATGATTTTGGTCCTCCAGCCCCGCAAAGAAACTGGAGTATTCTGGGGAGAATGTCCATTTAACATACTGAATGCGGCTACTTCTGTCTTTCAAATGGAAAGTCTCCATCATTTGCTCAAAGAGCTCTAAGTGTTCCTAAACAGAATACTTAGTGTTCTTATGATAAGGCGTGATGACGCTCCTTATTGCCTTGATCTGTTTTAAAGGGTCCTTAAGCAAGGCCCTTTTTGTCTTATTGGCCTTCTTGGTTCGGGTAACCCTGGTCCATTCATTCTCTGACTCAGAGGCACTGCTCCCAGAGGTGCCTGTCTGATCTTGTAGTTTCTCCCGGTACCCCCCCCCCCCACTGTCCTAGCTGGGCAGAAGTTTTTAGGATGCCCTTAGTGGGCCTACTCTCCTGGAGTTCCTCACTAAACTTCACAGTACTTGAGTGCCCATACCGAGATGCCCGCCCATCCATACCTGGGAGGTGCTGACCCATGAGCCCCATACTTCTAACTGGATAGTAATCTGCCATCCCAGTAGCCCTGGGCTCATGTGCACTAGGGAACATGGGGGTGGTAGAGTCCAGGGACTGGGAGAGATGAAGACCTCTGGTACTAGGGTTCCTGAGGTTATGCTCAGGTGTTTCCCTTTCCCAGCGAACCTCATCTCTATCAGCCCCTGCTCCCTGTTGCCATGCAAGAATCTGAGCTTTCTGTTCCTCAATCAAGGTCTTACTAGTCTCTATCAGTCTCTCTTGCATGGCTATCTTTCTGAGGAGCCTATTATTGTTCTCACACAGAGCCACATTTTATCTCTGTGCTTCCTGGTTTGTCTTTGGATACTGGGTCAGTCTTTGCTGCAGGATGGTTACCTGCTGAGTCCTGTCCATGCTGGCCTGCTTCTTCCTTGCCAGAGCATCTTCCACCCTCCTGGTGTGCTCTAACAAGTTTTGATGCTCTTTTTGGAGGTCACCCAGTCCCTGGAGGGCCAGGGGATTTTCTTCCAGTTTACCTTGTAAGTGACAGACTTCCTTGCCTTAGGTGCCCCTTTCCTGAGTAAGAGCCTGCCTCTATGCTGCCAGGTCGTCCCTCTGTCTTTGAAGGGCACCAGCTTTCTGTCGCTCTTCATCAAACTCTGCCTGGGTGTCCAGGTCTTTCAAAATCAATGTATTGCTCTCTGCCTTCTCTCTATCTAGGTGGCTTTGCAGGGTGACTACCTGCTCTGTGCATACTCTATTGAAGTCCAGTTCTTGCTCCAGCTTTTTCTGGCTCTGCAGTAGAGAGTCCAAATCTTCTTGGTACTCCTTCTGGTATCCTGGTCTGCCTTTTCCTGTTGCAGGATACCCATATCCTCTTTCCTTTTAATTATATACTGCCTGCTTTCATTTTCTGACTCCTGGCTCCTCTGCAGCCTCTGCTCAGAAGAGTCCAGATCAGATTGGGCCTTTTCTAATGCCATCATTTGCCTACTTGCCAAATCTTGGCCATCAGCATATTTGTCCTGTATGGCTCCCAAAGATAAATATAGATATCCTGCTATCTTGGCAATCTTATTTTGCTAATCCTTGGCCTTAGGAGCCATATGTAGTTCGCTCAGGGCCACATGTAAGGGACCCTGGTCTCTCCATTTATCTGACCCTGTTGCAGTGATCTGTTGTGTGATTGCCTGCAACCACACATTCTGGTCCTGCTCAGTCCATTCACCTCTCACAAATAACTCATGTAAAAGGTGCTCTCTAGCTATCTTGATGTCTACTAATGTCGCCATTCTGGAAATTGATTTCCTTCCTGACTTACAGAAGTTTATTATTTTATTTTGCAAAACAGACCATTTCCTTAGAGCGTTCCCTTTTGAGGGGTGCTTTTACAGTGTAACACAGCGTGGTGGCCCAACAGGATTTATGTATCCCATTAGTTAGCACACTGTATTAAGCTGCATAAGTGGTAGTTCTAATCCAGAAATCCCAGAAGAGCCCCCTATGTGTAAGTGATTTCATTCCAGCACTCCAACTAAGGCAATGCCTAGTATGGGATGCCCAATGGAAACCCTTATTTATATATTTTTATGTCAAAGTTTGTTTAATTCTGGATGATGTACCCTTATATAACGCCCCTCTCTTTGAATCCCCCTGGTCTCACTGAACCAAGAAATAGGTTTGTTTTGCAAATTAAAAGATTTGAAGAATAGAACAATATATATATCACACTTTTTTAAATGGATAATGTCTGAATATCACACTTATGAATATGAAGAACGATCAGCAATGGGTAATATTACAATATCAACAATCTCTTTAATCACTTAGGAGTAGAAATAGGAAGAAGAATGTAGCAGAGATTACTGTATATGGTTCAACGAAATGCAATAATAGGAAAGAATGCAACAGAGAAATAAAACTTGATATTAATTCAATCAAAAGACAATATGATCACTCTTTCCACCTGTTACTCACTCCCCCCACTATGCAATATGAAGAGATGGAATGAGGGCACACAGGTATCAGGAATACAATCAACAATTGCAGTTTCAATCCCACTTCCCCCCAGCAAGCTTAGAGAGAACAGGAATGCTTTAAAACAGGTCAAAATGCTTTTGAATGTGATTTGCAATGAATGGGAAAATGCTAAAATGATTTTAATTCACTAAATGGATTCAGAACTAGTGATAGTTGCTTTAGATTGGGTCAGGTCAACACTCGCAATGATTATAGAATGATTAGAAGATGGAAAACGAAATTCAGAAGTGGAAAGCAAGAAATAGCTGTTTTTCTATGGAGTGAAATTTAGTCCAATTGCAAATCGTGGCAACTTTTCCGCGTGCGGGAATCGCGATTACGGAAAAACTACAAGGAATTGGAATGTCGTTTTGGATTCTTTTGAAAACTGAGTATGTTAGCTTCAAAATGACATTTAAATTTCGTCTCTAGGACGTACGGTTCAAAAGTGAAGGTTGATTTTTTTAGAAACAGAGTCAAGATTTCAAAATGAAAGATGCGCTATTGAAGATTTGAAAGAAAGATTTAACACTAAACAGTCTATGGAGCCGCAAATTACACGACAGCCCAGCCACCTATCCAGAGGCACCTCCGGATGGTTTCTGTCTGAACGAGACGATTGCCTTTCTCCAGAAAATATATATTAGCGCCAAGATGATTATCACTACAATTATCAAGGATTATGTGGAGGAGAGAAGAATTTAGAATAGACAAAAGAGATTCAATAATGCAGTTATGGATAGATCGGAATGGTTGGATGGGTAACGTAAAACTAAGAGGTTGGTTATGGACAGTTCTACACTAAATACTTACAACTATGGCTTTGGAATGGAATGGGCCCATTAAAGATCTGGTCAAGGGTTTGGCTGGGATTCGCTTGCCACCGGACAGGTCTCAGGCACTGGGTTCTGCTCAAAGCACGGCACTCTAGTCTGCGTGGCCTCTTGGACTGGATCTGATGGGTTCTGGGTTACAGCTCTGCTGGACAGATCCGGATCTTGGTTCTAGCATGGTGTTCTTAGCTAGAACAGCAAAACAGCACAGCCAGGCTGTTGGATTTTGTGGGGTGCCCCTTGGAAGTTTAGGGGTTAGAATCAGGTTGCAAAAGATTCGTAGGCCTGCTGAAAAAGGGTTCAGCTTCTTGAGTTAGGCCTCTCTGCTTCAAAGTTCTAGAGTTTGGTTCTAGAGTCTGGTCTCTGGATCTATGTCTGGAGCCTGGATCTTCCTGCAGGGTGCTTCACCAAGAAATCAGTTGAGGAGTGGAAAAAGTGTGTGTCTCAGCAGTTCCTATTTATCCATTTCCAAAGTGGGTGGGGAGGCTGATTATACTATGCCCAACCCTCTATGGATCTGATAGGTCAGAGAATGTCCTGTCCCCTGATTTGAGAAAGGAGCAGTGTGTCATCATGTGTCATGTTTATGGCTTAGTGAAAAACCCTCCCCTTTGTGTCTGTACAGTATATCTTATTTTTCATAAAAAACATATTTACAATATGCACAACGTCTTAATAATACATATACACATCACAGATTAATTAAGGCACGTCTCTGTTCAAGTCCCATTTTCCTACGTGCTTTGGTTAGTAAATGACAACTTTTTCACGCTTTTGGTGGGTTTCTCAATGTTAGTTCTGCACCAATTTTTATACATACATGCATATCCCATCTGGGCACATTTCTGTAATTTTTCATGCTCCTAACATAAACACAATGGCTACAATATGAATACATTTAGGGGTTCGGCCTCAGAACATTGCACATATTCCAAATTAGTCTTAAACTGTGAGCACATTTTTCATTTTAACAACCTCTAAGTTTCATATTTTTGTCAGTTCAGTACACTTTGCTATAAGCATTTTTCTAAACATACATTTAATCCAATGTCAAATCAACAATTTCAGTCTGGCCCGCCTCCAGAGCTGGGGTGAGTTAGAGGGTCACATGGCCTGCCTTCCTGCTAGAGCAGTTTGTTGTCAGTCACACCTGAATTAGCATTCCTATTCAGTCCAAGGAACCCATTGTTTCTTTCTCCTGGCAGCAGAGAAAATCTCCTCCCCTCCTGATTAACATGCTAATGCGATATCCTCCTTTTGGTGGGAATGAATAAGGTGTGAGTTTCCCAGGGAAGAAGGCCTCTTGGAAGTGTTAACTGAATCAGGTTACCTTCTGGTCAATTGTAACAGAGTTCCTTGTGAAAAATAAATACATTTTTGAATTTAAAATAAGCAAACCCATCTTTACTTCCAGTCCCTTTTCAAAATGAAAATCAATGTGTGGCACTTTTATATGGCCTTTTGATGGAACTCTCTTCTTTGGCATAGTTTGAGTTCAATGTTCACTTTACACATAATAGGTTTTAAATCGTCGGCTTTTGACAGAGGTGAGTAACGGTACTACACCCATTTTTGACAGCTTTCTTTCCATCAAGTATCTTTAAAAGAGGATTTTGTTCTGATAATCTGATAACATATGATTCTTGCTGTCATTGTATTTATTTGGATTCGTGCAGTAGAATGATGTTCAACACCCAACAAGGAGGTTGGCTCTTTTAGGTGGCTCGTGAGCCATGATTTTTGCAAATTTTTGACAATCAAGAAAATGGATTTCCAAACAGCTCTGTGTTTCTTTTTGCAGTGATTTGCTCTGTGGGTAGCCAAGTGATGGGTTTTAGCAGTGAACTCATGTGCTCACTACTGACATGGGCAAAAGTGGATGGCGGCCTATTTTTCAGATTTTTACTGCGCGATTTTGGGTGATTTTTAGCGAGCGGCATGCTTTCTGGTGGCCATTTCTGATGCTTCTGCTGCCAGCAATGTACAGTAATGTTGCAGGGCCTAGACTAGTGGGTTGAGACATCCCACAATGCCCTACCAGAACAGGAAATGCAGCATCTAAAAACCGACCTTGTTCAGTATCTGGCAAATGGCTTAATTTATCCATCCAAGTCCCCTGCATCCTCACCTCTCTTTTTTGTACCTAAAAAGGAGGGAGACCTGAGAACTTAAACAAGATCACAGTAAAAAAAATGGTACCTGTTACCGCTTATCCCCGAGCTCTTGGATCAAGTCAAAAACACTCAGATACATACAAAACTAGATTTATGAGGGGCCTACCATCTAGTAAGAGTCATAAAAGGAGACGAGTGGAAGACAGCCTTTCGCACGAAATATGGCCTTTATGAATATCATGTTATTCCCTTTGGACTATGTAATGCCCAGCTGGCGTTCCAATTTTTCATGAATGACGTGCTCCATGAACTGTTGGACGTCTGCGCTCTTGTCTATATTGATGACATTCTTAGGCCTGATTCATGGAAGTGTTTTATAATGGCGCCATCACATAGGAAGAAGTTCCATGAATCAGGCCCCTTATCTATTCGACCACCAAGAAGGACCACGTCAACCATGTCCGAGCAGTTTTGGAGAAACTGCGTCAACACCGGCTATATGCCAAATTGGAGAAATGCTTCTTTCATGTGACAGAGGTCTTTATTCTCATACCACGGGGTGTACGCATGGACATGTGCAAGGTAGATGCTATCCTTAACTGGCCCTCACAGACACCCATAAAGTGAGTACAGAGTGTACTCGAGTTCACCAACTTTTATCGCCGGTTCATTCACAGGTTCTCCCAGATCGTCCACCCAATCACCTCTTTACTACTGAAAAATAAACAAATGAATTGGTCCGCAGAGGCAGAGAAAGCCTTCCACGAGCTAAAACAAGCATTTACGACAGCATCAATTCTATGGCATCCTCAACCAGAACTACCATAAGTGGTTGAAACTTATACTTCCATCATAGCAATGGGAGCAGTCCTGTCACAACAAGACCCCGAAACAGGTCAGGTGCATCCCGTGGAATTCTGGACTCGCAAGTTTTCAGCCCCTGAATTGAATTATGCAAACACTGATAAAGAACTGCTAGCAATTAAGGTAGCGTTCAAAGCCTGGAGACATTATCTTCTTGGAGCCAGACATACAGTCACCGTCATCACGGATCATTGCAATCTACAATATCTGAAGATCGCTAAAGCGCAATCATCATTTCAAATCCGCTGGGCTCTCTTCTTTGCGGAATACAACATCGTCATCACTTATAGACCCGGAGTACGCAAAACAGGTCAGGTGCAGCCCGTGGAATTCTGGACTCGCAAGTTTCCAGCCCCTGAATTGAAAATGGAAATTGAATGGAAAAGTGGACACCCTGTCATGACATCAGACACCCGTGGCCATCATCCCTGAAGGACAAATCCAAGGCATGATTGCCACAACCACCACTCTAGACAACTTAACATCTGACCTGCAACACTTGATGAGTCCACCAGCGCAAGAGGAATGGCTAGGGAAGGGGGACCGGTACGCAATCGTGGACAATCTACCATATTACCAAGGAAAATTGTACATCCCTAATAAGATCACAGAATCAAATCATTGTGAACTATCACCATTCATTAGTAGAAGGGCATCCAGGAATAGCCAAATAGAATAAAAAGAAAGAAAAATTACTGGTGGCCAACTTGGTGAAAGGACATTGTCCAGTTCATCACAACTTGTGGCCCCTGTGCACAACACAAGTCCCAAAACCAAAGTCCCACAGGTCTGCTACGTCCTTTAGAAGTACCCCCAGCACCTTGCCATACGCCATCAATGGATTTTATTAAAGACCTTCCCTCTTGTAACGGACACTATAACATCTTAGTAATCGTAGATCTGTTTTCCAAAATGGCCCCCTTTATTCCCCTGAAAGGTCTCTCAACTGCTTCTACTCTGGTTACCGTGTTTTCGGAGCAGATCATCCAGCTACACGGGTTCCCATCAATATTGATATCAGACCGCAGAACTCAGTTTGTCTCTGCATTCTGGAAAAGGTGTTGTAAAATTGCCAAAATCAACCTCCGGTTAACTACAAGCCATCACCCCCAAACAGATGGCCAGACCAAACAGACTAACCAGACCCTCGAGCAATAGATAAGGTGTATGCTGCAACAAACCGAGGATGCCTGGAAGGACATACTTTTGTTAGCAGAATACGCATATAACAACTCCAGTCACACCAGTATGGGACAAAGCCCATTCTTCATAGTGTATGGTCGACATCCACGGACATCCGTTTTTGACCCACTCGAATCATTAGAAATGCCCGCTGTAACGACCTTACACAAAACCATCAACCAGGTTTTTAAGGAAGCAGCAGAGCATCTTGCCAGAGCCAAAGAGAAACAGAAGCAGTTTGCGGACCGACACAGAAGGGAAGCTCCCAACTACCAAGTTGGAGACAAAGTTTGGTTAGCATCCAAAAACATCCCCCTGAAAGCACCACAGGAATTCCGTCCCAGATATCTGGGATGCTACACTATCAAGGCTGTGATCAACCCTGCGGCCATGAAATTAGAATTACCGGACCACATGCGGATCCACGCGGTGTTTCATGTCTCCCTACTAAAACTATTGAGACCAGGTACGTGGATCGATACTTCACCAGATCCCGAAATAGTTGAAGGAGAACCAGAATACGAAGTTAAAAGGATCCTAGAGTCTAAGATGGTCTGGTCCAAGTTATACTACCTTAAAGACTGGAAAGGGTATGGACCCCAAGATTGGACCTGGGAACCCAGTGAGCATGTCCACGCTCCACAATTAATCAGGTATTTCCACTGCAATAACCCCACTAAACCAGGGCCAGGGGGGAAACCACCCATGAGATGGGCCTTAAGGGGGAGTGCTGTCATGGCCGCAGGCTGGAGAACAAAAACTACACCATCTAGTGATGGGGGCAATGGGTCACTTGACTCACTTGTGTCCCTTTGGGACCCATAAATATAGGGGCCCTGTCTGGACTCAGTCCTGGCGCCTTTGGTGCCAGGCTCATATAGAGATGTGAGCAGGAAAACTTTATTTCAGTGCAGGAGTGCTTTTATTTTACAAGAACTTTCCAGGAGTTTAAAGCCTTTATTCCAGAGAACATACTCATGTGCGGACTCTGGTGTGCCTCCCTAGGCCTGGTCTTCATGTGCTGACTCATCGGGTTTGGCAGGCAGGCTGGACCTGGTGGGCGGGGCTTCAGAAGCTCAGCCATATAAGCTGCTCCATCCTTAAGCCCGGTGCTTCGCATTACTGTGCACTCGCGTGCAACGTGACACTCACCACCGCTTAGACTAGTTTACTTACCTTTGAAACCAGGCGTTCTCCTGCATACTCACCGCCAGGAAACCGGTGCTTCATCGCTCCATCTGCAGACTCATCTCCTGACATCCACTGATCTTGATCTCGATGATGCAGCACTGCACTCCGCATCCACGTACTCGGACCCTGTGAAGATGAAGAAAGACAAGGTTAGAACATCCATCCTAGGGCCGCGCCGCATTTGAACCCTGCGCGCCCCCTAGTTAACAACTTACCAGCTACTGTACTGCTGCAGCTTCATTCCTCATTCCCTCCTTCAACTCTGCAGCTTCTGCCGGGCCGGCAACATCACCTGCAAGGGAAGAAAGCAAATGAACAGACATCAAAACTGAAATGGACAGCAATACAAGACAACAAACTTTACAATACAACAAAAACATACGAGGAAAGACAACGGCAAACAAGAACACTTACCTGAAGTATAGTGGCTTAGTCGCAGCAGGACTGGACTACCACGTGCAATTGACCAGTGAAGGAACTCAGTCCAGATCATACAAGTGCCCCTGCCAGAAGCAGCAGGACGGATTGCTCGCCAAAACTAATCAACAGGTGAGGTTTCCAGGGGCAGCGCATCCCACACGTACCATGGTTTGGGAGAAGGTGTCTGGAAGGGGATTAGGTGCACAAGTTGGCATACTCATGCCCCCTATTCTCCACGCAGGAACAGTCAGTCCCGAGCAGCATCACCTATTACCACCAGTCACCACATAAGCGCAGAGGGCGAAGTCGGACCCGAGCGACCTCACCCCTGAAACCATGCACCAACACCTCCGCAGAGACTAGGTAGGTGAGCGTAACACATATTATGACCATACAGGTTTGCATCGCAATAAATAATGTTCCTTTCAAATGTGTCAAGATACAAGTTAGACAGTATAGGAGCCATGGCTGCCCCCAGACAGAATTGATCTTGGAATTTGAACACATTTTTGGTTACCACCATCTCTATGCACCACATAATGACAGCATTCAGAACCGGTTGATCATCCACTCTTACCAACAGTACTTCACTTATCACTTCCATGGTGGCTTTTTGAGCAATTCGGGTATAGAGCGACTCAACGTCCATACATATAAGTGTGTATGTGTGTATGTGTATGTGTGGATCAAAACTCTTCCCCTCAATCAGGTTGATGACACTTCTGGTGTCTTGAACAAAAGAAGACATTCTGGACACAAAAGGTCATAAATATATGTCCGCAAATTTGGCCCTGGGATCCAATATAGATGAAGGAGGATGTCTCAAATCTTTGTGAATCTTTGAAAAAATGTAATAAATGGGTACACGTACACCCTTCCTGGCCAAATATTGAGCTTCCTGTTTGCCAATCCATTTGTTGGCTAATGCACCTTCAACCTTGGATTCAATAATTCTGGTCAGTTCCAGTATTTTGCCCAAGCCTCGTTAATAGGGATAACTCATGTTTGCTCATATTAGAATATTTTGGAGAAGCCGGAGCTTCCAATTTGGCCAAATATGCCTGGACCTTTTTCTCAAAAAGTATTGAACTTACAGGTCTTGCCGGGTAGCGTGTCATGCAGTAGATGGGATGCAGAGTAACTCGTTACACCAAATAATCATACCAACTCAGGAAGATGGAAAAGCATGTTTACTGTTTTATTATCAATTGTCTAAAACAGGGAGTTACAATAGACATCAACGGATGTTGCACAGCATTTTCTCAAAGCATTTCATAATAAATTATACTTTTATAGTAAAAACTCATCATACATGAGGTCATAATACGTGGCCATTAAGAGAAGGAATACTACAGGGGGCTGTGTTTGGCTCAAGAGGGACATCCAAGTATACTTTCTATAAGGGATCAGGTTGTGATTCGGTCTGTACAGTCAGGTGGACAACTCATGCCCACCCCTAGTGCAAGTCATCATCAACAGTTATTACAAACACTGTAAATAATTGACTCTCAAACTTCAGGAACAGTTGGCTGCTCCTCTACACTATCAATTTTGAAGAATGAGTGCACCAGGGAGGACGGAAGGAGGAAGGATTTCTCAGGCTTGAATGATTCTGAGAAAAAATATTGTAAATTTACCTTGCAAAGGAATTTATGGATCGCCACTCGAAACAGGAATGCATCATTTGGTGATGACGAACCCTAGTGCTTTGTTCAAATCCCTGGTATCTTCCTCAGACAAAGTAAGTGATTATAGGTTTACAACCATTGTGTCTGGCTCCTTGTCTGGACCTGCTTGTATGGCCATTCCTGTCCTTGATTGCTTCGGCCTCAAAAAGGTTGACATCCTTGGGCACGAGATGCATTTCTCCCACTACCTCTTCTACCTCTGTTGGGAGCAAAGTTAGAGTTCTGATTACTAGAACCACTGTTAACACCCTGGTTATATAAAGTGCCCAGAACATTATCATCCGAGGAGCTATCAGCACTGGAACTATAAGAAGTACCTCTGAATCCCACTCTGTGATTTCTTCTTGAATCGTTAGATGGAGAATTACTAGATCCAGATACATAATTCTGTTTAATGGAGGTTGATATGGCACAAATATCACTGTCATTTACAGTAAGGCAAGGTTTTCTTGGGTCTCTCTCTTTCTATCTCTCTCTCTCTACCTACATGTTCCTAACTGAGGTAATCCACCTGCATAAGAAGGACCTTCATGGCAGTTTCCATTACGGAGGCACTCTGAATGGCACAGTAAATTCTGCATTCATTATGTTCAATAACTGTTCTATAACTTCTGTATGTTACTGGGGTTTATACTACTTATTTGTCTTTCTCTCTCTACAATATGCCTCAATCACACTTCTCTCATGTACAATTTTGCAATATGTCCCTGCTTACAACCAGCATTCATTAGGTCACTGCATGTTGCAATAGAGTGTACAGCACCTGCTTCTGACAATGCCAATTGCATAGTCGCTCCAGCTCTCTGCTTCTCAATTATATGTATCTGCTCTCTCTCTCTCTCTTTCTCCCTCTGTCTCTGTCTCTCTCCCTCTGTCTGTCTCTCTCTCTCCTTCTTCCTCAGTCTTTCTTTCTCTTTCTCACTCTCTCTCACACTTTATTTCCAGATCTTTCCCTTTCTTCTTTATCTTCCTGCAATGTTTTCTGCTATGTGTTGATATGAAATAAATATTCTAACATTATATTATAATATGATTTTTTTTAAAGCAGGGATCGCCCAAGGAACACTGCAGTTTGAGAAAAGGGTGCAGAAGGATGCATTGGACTGCTACAAGGAGTAGGAGGGCACACTATCCAAACTGCAGAGTGGACCATAGCCATGACTCTCCTGCTTGTGTTCCCAACATCCATCACCTGAAATGGGCAACATGTTTTCTGAAATATTGCTTCACATGAGTTTTTTTGTTGTAAATCTTGTCTGTAGACTGACAATTTGGTCGAGATGGTGGAGAGAAAGGTGGATGTGCATACCCCTACCTTTGAATAGGAAATTGTGGAGGGGTATCAGAAGGGTGATGTTGGAGACCCCACAGCTATACCACTGCTTTCATATCACCTGTGCTCACCCTAGCACTCCCTGCCTTCTCCTCACTTGCACCCACAAAGCCACTCCCTGAAATATTATCACCTGTTGCCATTTTTAAACCAATGTTGTCTCCTCCCCCACACACACCCTTGCACCGCAGACATTTCCTAACCACTCCTTGCCCTCTTCTCACCGACTCCCACCAATTTGCTACCCCTTTCTCGTTACTCAAACCCACCCTTGCACCCTGCATTATCTTCAACTGGCATCACCCTTGTACTCTCAGCCTTCTCTGCACTGCCTCAACCCTTGTAGCACATGCCATCTCCTCATCCACAGCCACACTTGCATCCCCCAACTTCTCCTCACCCACACCCACCCTTTCATTTTCTGCCTTCTCATTTTCAACCTCATAGATCCCACATGCTCCATTTACATAAGTGACATCCACCTACCCTTGCCATTTGATGCGCTGCATGCCATGCACTACACTCTCCCATCGCGTGACTCTAAGAAGAAAGATTGTTGTTCCACTTCCGCCTGATACACTTTGAAAACCCTTTCAGCAGAAGATTAGCAAGTGATTATTAATACCTGAAAGCACTGACCAGGCAATACAATAGGCATGCAGTTCAAACATTTGGCCCATGAAATGTATGAGCGGTGGTTCAAGAAAATGATCACCTTGTTCTTCTTCAGAGGACCAAAATTCTCACTTAATTTCCCCCAACAGTTGTTGGTTACCACATCCAGGTTTGTAAGAATACAATAAACAAATACTTTGGAATGCAACTGAGCCTTCCCTCCCTCAAATAACTACTCCTTCATAGCCCCTAATGTGGTGGCAGCTGTCCACCTTTTCCTGCATCCCACCTACCAACCCCCAATGGCCTCCTCCACAAGTGGCAGATGGCAACACCCAGCCCTCCCCCTTGGCTCCTGACATTAGTGACCGCGGTCAACCTTCAGCCATGTACCCCACCTACACCTCCCTTTGCACCCAACATTAATTGCAGCTGTCAACATTCGTCTAATGCCAACCGTTCCTTCACAGTACCATCCTTCAGTTAGAAATTTTATACAGCCCTTTGCTTTTACTGAACACATTACCATAATGTAATGGTTTGGTGACATAACTTGTACAGCACAGCTGATACCCACAAGGGTATGCTGGTGGTAAGCCAAGAGAGAGAGATTGCATGAAATGAAGAATTCACCAAGCGCAGCCAGATGGCCAGCCCGTTAGTGGAAACAAGAACAGTTGTAATGGTTGTTTAAAGGCTGGGTAGCAGAAGACTGTTCCAGTGTTTTGGTGCTGCCACTGAAAAGGCACTGCCACCCATCATGGTCTATTGAAAACAAGCGACAGTCAGAAACAACCAATCCGCAGAGCACAGAGCTCGAGAGAGTTGGTATTTATGAAGCTTATTCTGAAGGTCGCTGGCCCAATTGCCATACAAGGCACAATGTACTTGACACAAGGTCTTAAACTTAATTATGGCATCAACTGGGAGCTAGTGCAATTTTCTAAGCAATGGGGAGGCATGAGCCAATTTATGCGAATTTGTTGTAAGTCACATGACTGAGTTGTGTACAACTGGCAAACGATGTATGTTATATTTCGGGTGCGCCAACAATGTAGTGTTACAGTAATCTAATGCTTGTAAAATGGATGCCGAAATCAGCGGGGCTCAAACTTTCTGGGGTACGTAAAGGAGAATTGTTCATAGTATTTTCAGTTTCAAGTGTCCCACACTACATCTGGCACTAACCAGAAGTGTCAGGGTCAAGGATACCTCTGTTTTTTTATCGATTTAACCTCTACTGGTAAAGGACCGAGCTCCAAAGGCCAGCAATCCATGGGACAAAGGCTTTTTGCTGATGGAAAACCAATTCAGTCTTGTTTCCATTTAATTTAAGCTAGTTCTGATTCATTTATTGGCCAATCACAAATACACACTTTTGATTACCTGCAGCAGATGTGGTTAAATCCTGATCGATACGAAAAACCAATTGAGCGTCATCTGCATATGAATAAAAGGAACATCCAAAAGTCTGAAAGATGGCCATCAAAGGTTTGATGTATACATTAAATAAAATAGGGGACCGGTTAGAGCCCTGAGGGGCGCCCCATCCTACCAAAATCTCTGCAGCTTTGTAAGGAGGCAGGGATACCATCTGGGATCGACAGCAAAGACCTGTGCCTGAAAAAACACTCTCTTTAAGCTGTTTGCACAAAAGGCCATGTTAGACATAGTTTGTATGCAGTACCCTCATGGAACACTATAAACAACTCTTACTACAGGTATAGGAAACCCAAACTTTGGTATATGCTTGTAGTACACAGTTTTTGTCGCATGTTGAGCAGCCAGGCTTATTTCAAGAGGGTTCAATATGAGCTATAGGAAGTTACACAGAGATTCACAGTGACAAGTATTCAAATAAACACTTACACTCAAGGATTCTTGTATAAACAATTATTAAATTATTTATCAGTCAGTTAGAATAAGCCTTCTTCAGAAGGGAGCAATATAATAGTAACAAACAAATACCTTCAATACTATACACTCGTAGTTTCTAAATCAGTTATGACCCTTTTGGGATGGCCCACAGACACAACCTACACCCTCAGGTGACTTCAATAGCTAGGGTGCTGGGGATATTAATATCTTATTGTTGGCATTTAGAATACTGTTATTAGTTGGTAAAAGGAAAAGGTTATTAGAACAACAATAGACCACAAATATTCTTAAGCAGGCAAATACTTTTGGATCCCCACAGCAGAGTCATTCAGTATAACATGCTAGGCCAAAGTCAATGGGCAAAAGTCTTAAATAGGATGAAGCACTTCTGGTAGGTAAGTAGGAAGGTCTTTGCAGAATGTTTTAGAAGTCTTTGAAGAAAAGAATCTACGGCCACAAGCCGTTAGATTTGTCAGGGGTAGAAGATGCAAGCAACTCTACAGCAAGAGGTAAGTTCTCTCAGACATTGTACAGTACCTTTAAATTGAAGAAAAAGTGCAGCAGATGACTTCTGTTCATGTGCAGCTCTGCAGATCTCACTGTTCTTGGGCCTCAATTGTGGGGACAAGAGGGAGGGCTTCTGGGGACTCCTGCACTGCAATGGGACAGTCACCGCTCGCAACCGGCAATCTTCAAATCAGTGGCTGTTCAGTGTTTCAGCTCCTCGGGTCTACAGCAAATAGCAACACTGCGGTTTCTGGCTGTTGAGATGGACTTTCCTTGCCTCTGGGGTCCCGCACTCTGTTAAGGGGGCTCAGGCTCAGTCAGTCATGGGAGTATGGAGGATCTTCATGAAGCTCTATGCCAGCTTAAAAGCAATGCACACAATCTGGTGTTCCTCTCCCTGGCTATACGATTTCCGTCAGCAACTCTTTAGAAATTCAACCAGCTCCGAGTTGATTGGTCCCGCCAACTAAAGGGGAGAAGTCGTCCTTGCAGGGGCTTCTCTGTCGATATTAATTTGGAGTTTCATCACAGCAGCAGGGCTTCGCTGGGCAAACCAACGGTGCAGGAGTTGCAGCAGGCATCCTCTTCAAGTTCTTCTTCGGTTCCTTCGTCCAGTGGTCGACTATGCCTTCTAAGCCAAAAGCCTTGCCTTTTATTCTGTTATCTCCCATTCATTCCAGCCTAGCTGTCAATTACTGAGCAGGGTGCCTTCCTTGAAAGACAATCAGCTGGCCAATCACTTCAGAGTTCATTTGGGTCTCCTAGGAAACTAAGCACAGGGAGTTTTGGGCACCTCCATAACTTCCTGCCTACCCCAGACACTCTGGAGCCAGAGGCGGGTTTCACTCATGAATCCCACCATAGGCAAACCGAACAATGGGACCAAACCTGGCTTGGCGCGCAGAGTAAATCTCAAGAAGGACCTTTCCACAAAGAAATGGCGAAAAAAGAAGCCCGGGACATTTTGACTACTACAGCTGGGAACGCAGCCCGCGGTAAATGCACACCACGGTAATTAAAACAAAACCACTGCCACCAGCCATTCATTGAGGAAAGGGTAACATAAAATTGTTACACGAGAAGTTAGGTAGCCTCTCCAGCACCCTGTTGTAAGATAGTGTGTGCTGGGTCTAGGAAGTTACAAAGGTAAGTAAAGTCAATTTCACTTTACTGCTCTGGGAAACAGTAGTTTATCCCACAGAAGGTATTTAAACCTTGGGGCCCTGTGCCACTGCACTAAATGTGCTGTGTGACACAATGTAAAAGATGATGCCTATGGAATTTGTCAGACTCCACAACCAAACGAAACACAAAGATCAGAAATCACATTAAAATACATGGGCGAGTGGGAAAAAGGTCTCACTCTCTCCAGGTTAAAAAAAATCAAGTCCTCAAAATCCAGCAAAGTTGCTGGCGTTCTCTAAGGTCAAGGGAATTAGCACATTTTAGAGAATTCTCCCAAACAGGCCATGGTCGATAGTATTGAACCTGACGAAAGTTCTAAAAGTATCAATACAGATGTCTGAGGCCTGTCAGCAATCCTCTTCAAATTATCAGTTACTGCCACGAGCACTGATTCCGTACTCATGTCAGGCCTAAAACCGTATTGATGGGGATATGATCTAGTTTCCTTTTCCAAAAAGTCTCTAATCTGTGGAGTAACGACTGCTTCCAATGCCTTCATGAGGAAATTTAGAAGAAATATTGGATAAAAATCTCACAGTGGTTGAATCGGTGTCCTTGGCCCTTATGCATCTTCGTGGCCTTGACTTCCCACACCAATACCTCCCAGCTCCTGTCTTTCCACAGCACTTTGTATCTGCATACCCTCCGCTCTGGAGACTCGCACTTAAACCTCTCGTGGCCCATGTCGTGTAGCACTCAACATTTTAGCACTTTGTCTAAGGGTTTCCCACGGGCTCTCACTCCCCAGCACTTTCCCCTCATCCCTCTGCCTCTCTGCACTTTCACATTCTGAACACTCACCCTCTTCCCCCTCAGCTCTTAAATATTGTGTTGTAATGCACTTCCCACTCTCCCTTCCTCCCTGCCCTGTGGGCGCTTTGAAACAATATTTTCTTTTTGTATAAGCGTCTAGGCGCGCGCCTGTAATCCCAGCTCTAGCAATGGGGAGGCTGAGACTGCTGGATGCCGGGTTCCCGGCTGCTGTGGGTCTATTAGGCCATCTGAAACAAGGCCAGACTTGAATGTATACAAAAATAAAGCAAACAATAATTAAGTAAATAAATACATAAATGTTCAGGGGTTAATTGGCCTAATGATGGCTTCTTAAGCAATGGAGTGATAAGGGTGTGCTTCAGCGATGCTGGAATGTGACCTGTGCTTATGGATTTGTTTATTGCCTTTAAAATCAAAGGCAGAAACTCAATTTGAATGTCTTTCAAGATTCTAAGAAGAATGGGTTCCAAAGGTTTGCAAATAATATCCAAAACTTGAGTCATGATGACTGGTTGAAAAACAGAGAGACTCTCCTCCGAATGGCTGAACTGATCTTCTCTCCTAAGAGAGACTCATTTGCTGTGAGGAAAAGGGGACTTTACAATCATATCACAGATGTTGACAATTTCCTGACCAATGAAAGCTGACGAAGAATTCCATACACTTTTAGAAGCCAGAACAGGATGTGAGTACTGTGTTGGCGAAGATAGTTCCTTGGCTACTGCAAATAGCTCTTTTGGAATATTTAACGCAGCTCGTGCTCTGTTAGAACAAGATGGTGCTTTTGCATCGTGAATTGCATTGTGGTAACTATTATGGTTTCTGAGCATTATCCTCTTGTCTGACTCTAGAGACCGAACGTGCCATCTGCGTTCTGCTCGTTTATATCCCAGCTTCAGAGAATGTAGTTGCAATGTGACCCATGGAGCCGATATCTTTCCCTTTCCTTTTTTTCCTTTTTTTAATTTACCTGGAGCCAGTCTTTCAGCAGCGCATTCAAAGGCCTCCTGCAGAGCCTGCAAGCAAATGCTTTCGATTCCTTGCGCCTCTATTTTATAGGTTCGCCTTTGATGTAGTTTGACAACTCCAAATGTGTTACCTTCCTCCAGTCGTGCATTATCTGAGCGGCTGGACTCCGGGGCAAGACCCTGGAGTCACCGGATAAGGTAAAAGGAATGACAAAATGATCGGACCACAATACAGTACATGGAGCATACACTATGATTTGTTTCAGGGTTTCTTTTTTTTTTTTAAACTTGATTTAACAGTTAGCTTGGCATCACAACAAAGAACAACGTAACATTCCAGAGCATTAAGATCTTTGTAACATGTTCAATACATCTCAAATCCATCAGCAGGACCCCGACCCCCGAAGCTAGTAAGGGGGGGAAGCATCTTGTCAAGCATGGGCCCTCATTACAAGTCAGGCGGTGGACCATGGTGCTATTGCACCAAGGTCCATGCCGGATTCCGGCATGGTGTATGGCGGAATTACCGCCCCATCTCTAGGTTGGCGGGGGCGGTAATTTCCCATTCACCATTTGCCATTCCCCATCCCCATTTTGCCCCATAGGGCATAATGGGAGTGGGGAAGGCGCTAATTACGGCACTGTAAATTACGGTGCCGTAATTAGCTCCAAAGTCGCTTTGCGGGTTGGATTTTTAACGCCTGCTAAAAGCAGGCGTCAAACACCAACCCACAAAGGGACACTTGTAATCAGGCGTTAAGGGTTTAACGGCGCCAACGCTCTTTACGGCGCCGTTAACCCCTTAACGCCTGACTTGTAATGAGGGCCATGATGTCTACACGCATTGCCACAGCAAAAGGAGAGAGAGGTGGTGTGTCCATATCTTCCCCAGATTCTACAGTCGTAGATGAAACATATTGTCAGAAGGGGCCCCAAATGTCTCTAGGTCTAGATCTGCTAGGCTGCGCTAGAATCCAACACTCCTCAGTGTCCGACGCCCTCGCGAGAGTGCGGAGCCATTGTTCATGTGTGGGGGGTCTGGGCCGAAGCCATACCAGAAGGATGCAACGAGTTGCCAGTAGGAGCCCCAGACTTGCTAATTTCTTGAGGCTCCGGCTTAATGGTGGTAGCTCGTAAAAGAAGCAGGTCAGCGGGAAAGGGGAGATGATGCATTCCACCATGTCTGATAAAGCTGTGCACACTGAGGTCCAAAACTGTGCTATTAGAGGACACAACCATATCATATGCATATAGTCAGCGTTTGCAAAATTGCATCTAGGGCATGTGTGCGAGTGGTCATGCGATATATGGTGAAGCCTTACCGGTGTATAATGGTACCTATACAATAGCTTACATTGAATTAATTTGAAGCGTGTGTTGAATGAGATAGCGCGTGGACCGTTGCACAGGTAGTCCCAGCGCTGATCGGTCAGCTCCACATTTAAGTCTCTAGCCCAGGTCTCTCTAAGTTTAGTGAACGGGAGGGATGCTTGTGCTTGGAACATAGTGTACAATCTAGAGACCTTACCCCTCATGGACGTGGGCCCAATAAGTTCGGCCAGGATCGGGTCATCCTGTGTGATGATGGGGAAGTCAGGTAGCCTAGCCTTCAACACCTTCCTCAAGCCGGCATACTGCAACCAACCCGCCCACCTGCCCTGCAGTTGTCTGGGGAGCTCACCCCATTCCGTAAAGGTGCCTTGTTCAAGCACACCCCGAATACTTGAGAGACCCGCTGCCGCCCATCAGTCCACCAGTTTGGAGTCAACCTGGGGGGAGTCAGGGAAGAAGTTCCAAAGGGGGAAGTCCTCATGAAAGGGGTGCATATTACCCGTTTTTTTCCATAGCCTATTTAAGGCCTGGGCGGTCGCTTCCAATGGGTCTAGCGGTTCAAATCGGGTCATACTATTGGGCAACACCAGAGCCCGAATATCACCCTCATCCACGGCTAGACGCTCTAATTTAGCATGCGGAGGAGGGTCCGAGGAAACAAACCAGAACGATGCATATTGGGCTTGGGCAGCTATTCAGTACCCCTCAAAATTGGGAGCGCCAAGGCATCCCTTAGTAGTCGGGGTTGTTAAGGTCATAAGTTTCAGGCGGACCGCCCCAGAGCACCAAAGAAAGGAGTTAGTGATTCGGGTAAGTGCTGTAAAAAAACCCCGACCAGGCCAGATTGGGATATTCGAGAATCTGTAAAGTAATTGGGGTAAGACCACCATTTTGAGGACAGCAATCCTGCCCGCCAGGGTCAGTGGGAGGTTTGCCCACCCAGCGCATTTCCGATCTAACTTGGCAAGATAAATGCCATAGTTACTCTCATATAAAGAAACAGGGTCATGAGTGATTACTATCACTGTGTACGTAAAGTCAGATTGGGCCCAGTTGAATCCTTGCAGGTCTAAGGGGGGGGAGGGGGCAGAGGCATCAGTCAATGGAAACAAGGTGGTTTTGCTACAGTTCACTCGGAGACCCGATAATTCACAAAAACGAATAACGTCTGCTAGTATTGGGGGTAGGTTGATTTCGGGTTGATGAATAAAGAGCCGGGCGTCATCAGCATATAATGAAATTATCTCAGCAGTACCAGCCAGGCGCAGACCCTGCTGCAAATGTCACTGACTATGTTGTCAGCCAGTGGCTCAATAATCAAAGCAAATATCAGTGGCGAAAAGGGGCACCCCTGCCTCGTTCCCCTCTCTATCTGAAATTGCGTCAAAGAGAGATTGTTAGTACAAACCCTCGCCACTGGGGACGTGTATAAGAGATTAACCTAAATTCTGAATTGGAGGCCGAAGTTGCACCTGCCATAGAAACCGCCACGAGACAGAATCAAATGCTTTTTGCATATCTAGGCACACTGCGACAGCCTGGACCGATGCGGTTCATGATATTAAATACCCGGCGCAAATTATGCGAGGTAGAGCAGCCCGGAATAAACCCTTATTGATCCGGGTGTATGGTGTATTGCACATACGGGGCTAGTCGAAGGGCCAGATCCTAGATATTAGCGTTGCAATTGATAAGTGATAGAGGACGGTATGAGCCACATTTCGTAGTAGGTTTGCCCGGTTTAGGCAGCATCGTTATCACCGCCTTGCGGACGGAGGGTGGCAGAATACCCAGGAGACCTGCCTTGTTCCAAAGGGTCAGTAACTGAGGAACCAAGCGAGACTTGTAGTTCTTAAAGAACTCGATGGGAAGGCCATCAGATCCAGGCGCCTTCCCAGAAGCCAGTGAATCTATGGCATTGGATAGTTCATCCGCAGCAATCGGGACGTCAAGAGTCTCTCTAGTTTCTGCTGAGAGAAGTGAGTTTGGGAGACTGTCCAGAAATTCACCAATGTCATCATCTGTGGCTGTGTCAGCGTTAGTGTACAGAACCTCGTAAAAAGAACGGAATTCATCATTAACCGTGCATGATGTCAAGGCCAGTGTGCCATCTCCCCTTTCTATCACTGGAATATGTGACGCCCCCCTTTCAAGTTGAACCAGTGTAGCGAGAGCACGTCCAGGGCGTTCGCCCTCCCCATACCTACACGCCACCTGTGGTTTATCCAGGAATTTGCAGTCTCTTCCGCATGTGCCCGAAATATGCCCAGCTCGCTGTTTACATCAGCCAGCATATCTGGCAATTGCAGAGCCGTGTATTGCGATTCTAGTTCCACAAGCCTGTCTTCTCTTGTCGCTATGTCCCTCCTAATAGCCCTAAGCACCCCCGCCTCCCTAGAAATTGCCATTCCCCTAATGTACACTTCAAACGCCTCCCACAAAGATGCCTGGGATGAAACAGAGCCAGTATTTAGAGCAAAAAATTAATCAATGTCCGTCCCCAACTCAGCTTCATATGCGCCATCCAATAAGGAATACATCTTGAATCTCCATGTACGGGTCATGGGAGCATCCACGGCCCAGCGCAAGGTAACTATGATGGGGGAGTGATCGGAGAATGTCCTAGGAAGAATGGAAGTATGGTTGACCGTTGCTAATAGAGTGTCAGTGAGGAGCCACTTATCAATACGGGAATGGGAATCATGAACCGATGAGTAGAAGGTGAACACACGAGCCTCAGGGTGAAGGACGCGCCATGGGTCAGCCAATTCAAAGTGAGTCTGCATATTCAAGATGACCTTGGCTGCTTTAGTTAGTTGACGGGGCTTGGAGCCAGATCTGTCGTATTGAACGTCAAGAATGGTATTAAGGACTCCTCCCCATATAACCGGGACTAGAGGGAATCTAGACAGGAGTGTGCATAGGTATTCGTAAAAATCAGGATCATCAACATTTGGGCTGTATACAATTAACAGCACCACGTCCTTGCCCTGCAAAACACTGTCCTGCAAAACCCTGCAAAACACCAAACAGAAGTACATACCGCCCCACATGATCAATATAGACTGCCTTTTGCTTAAATTGGAGACTCTTGAATAATAATCATAACACCCCGGGCCTGGGAAGAGTAAGTAGTATAGTACCGCTGAGATCTCCATGCCTTAGCAAAATTCTCACACGCAGGCGTGAGACTGTGCGTCTCTTGTAAAAACAATACATTAACATGATGTCTTTCAACGTAAATTTGGAGTTTCCGCATTTTAACAGGGTTACCCAACCCTCTGATGTTCTAACTCATACAGTTCACAGTGTCAGCCATCAACCCCCGAAATGACAATTACCAACATCAAAGAACTGGGCCAACTCGTTCCCCTTTCACCCCTGGTCAGAAGCGCATAGTCATAAGTCCAAGGGTACCTTAGGCCCAACATATAGCCCGTAGTTCTCCATTGTTCGCCAAGCAGTTTTCTTAATATAACTCCCCACCCCTCTTACCCACGCACATCCCTCCCCCAATAGGAGGCAGGAATCCCATCCCAGTACTAAACCAACACATAAACATAAGCATGGCTACTTCGCATGGGGGCATTAGCACCAGTCAAGCCTTGTTGCGCTCCTGTTGGGGTTATGACTAGGTCATAAGGCATATAGGCACAGAACAATGCTTCATTACAAGATTCCAGATAATCACAACAAACAGGTGACCTCGTGACTGAACAGACAAAAAAAAGAGTGTAAACAAACCCAGACTAGGTCCATGTGGAATACCATTGTAGTAAAAAGATGTAGCGTCGGAGTAAAGCCCAGTACACATAGAAACAGGACCACAATAAAATATCCAACATGCCGCCATCAGCCATGGAAATGCTCCTCAATGAATCTAGTGGCTTTGTCAGGGATGGTGAAGAAGTAAGTCTTGTTTGCATGTTCCACCCTGAGCTTGGCCGGGTAAAGCATGGAGTATTTTACCCCTAGCTCACGCAGCCACTTCTTTACCACCTGGAAGGGCTTGCGTTCCTGCTGAACCGTGGCAGAGAAGTCATGGTAGAGATGAAATCTCGAAGAACCCAAGAGCAGATCACGTTTGGCTCTGGCAGCTCGCAGTAGAGCATCTCTATCCCGGTAATTCAGAACCCTCGCGATAATTGGACGGGGAGGAGCCCCTGGATTAGGTCTGGCAGTGAGAGCCCGGTGGGCCCTCTCAACAGCAAACTGAGAGGAAAGCTTGGGGAAATCCAGTAGAGAAAGGAGAGTCTGTTCAACAAACTCCTCCATGGAGCCTTCAATGTTGTCTTCAGGAACCCCAATTATACGAATATTATTCCGCCTGGAGTGGGATTCGAGGTCGTCGTTTTTCTTACTGATCTCGCGTACCCAAGCAGCAAGCGTGTTAACCTCAGCTCTGAGGGAAATAACATCGTCCTCGGCGGCACTAACTCTATTCTCAACCTCCGTAATGTGACCGTCAGTCTTTGCAATATGTGCCGTGATTGAACCGATCGTCCAGCTCATATCATCTAGTTTGGAGTGGAGCGCGGTAAACCCCTCCCTGATGTACTCGTTGTTCTCGAACTCACCAATTCCTTCGAGCCAGTGAAGCAACTGGTTAGCAACACGCCCCTGCACTCAATGCAGGATGGAGAGCTCATCTTTTCAAACCATCCGAAGAATATTCCTACGGGCCAAGCAAACAAAGCTAGGTGGGCCAGTCCAGTCCGTCATCTCGGCCCTACGCGTCACATTGGTGGAGACTGCAGCTGTCCAGTTCAGATCGACGCCTCTGTGGGAGCCAGGTGAGCGTAACAGAACGCAAAGCCTACCCACAAATTCCCACCCGGGCATTATGGATACCTCAGAGACTGACCAATTGGCCCAATTACTAGGGGAACTGAGGGCTGAAGTGCATTCCGCCCGTCAAGAAACCAATGCTCTTAGGAGAGAACTGATTTTGTCAAAGGAGCGAATTGATGACCTTGCTAGGAAACTATTGCAAAGCCAGGCTGGACAAGCACCCCTACCTTGTTCCGGGGGAAATCCAGCTCCTGTGTTATTGAGTAACCCTGTGTAAATAAACCTACCAGGAAATATTCCATTAGCTCCACCCGAACGCTTTGCCAGAGATCCCAAAAGCTTCGCTGTGTTTATGAACCAATGCTGCCTGCACTTTTCATGCAGTCCTGGAGCCTTCCCAAACGATCAAGCCAAGGTAGCCTTTGTATTGTCATATCTCAGCGTCAGTACAGCTGATCGGTCAATTCCACTAGTCACTCAGGATGACCCAATTCTTCGGGATTTTCAGGGCTTTCAAACTAGCATGGAAAGACTATTTGCCCGGCACTCCAAAGGACAGGCCCTGGATAACAAACTTTTGTCCCTACGACAGGGTAACCAGGACCTTCTATCCTACATCGCGACCTTTAATAGGTTGATAGTGAAAACTGGATGGCCTGGGATAAAACGAATCATGTTATTTCATCGAGGGCTTCGAGGAGAACTCAAGGAGGTCTTTGCTCAAGTCGTGAACCCACCTCAAGACTGCGCTGAATATATAGACTTAGTGGTCCAGTTAGATCACAGACTTCAGAACAGAAAGGCTGATCGAGCCAAGTTTGAGAATCGGGTGTTGGTCAAAACCCACGCTAACCCCAAAGGAGCAGATGCTTCAGAACCCATGCAAATCGGAGGGGTTAAAGGACCCTAACCCAGAAGGAAAGAGAAAGGAGACGACAAATGAAATTGTGTCTATATTGTGGAACTTCTGGGCATTTTCTACGGGATTGCCCTGTAAAACCACCCAAGATGGTGGTAGGAGCTGCTGATAAAAGCCATATGGAGTCGGACTTGGGAAACGATCACGCCCGACAAGCGTAGAGGTACCCTTGCCGAGCTTGAAGAAGGATATTCAGACCTCGCATTTCATCATACCAATGGTCCTCGAGATCCAGAGCAGCCATCGCGTATGTACGCAGTAAGGGCATACATTGATAGCGGGGCCATAGGAAACTATGTGGACTATGAGTTGGCTTCCTGGATGAATCTACCTCTCTGCCAAAAAACCACCTCAGATGTCATCAAAACAGTCGATGGAACTGAAATTGCCTCTGGGCCTGTAACTCATTCCACCGCAGAGATGACACTATTGGGTCAGGATGGGCATCGAGAGACTATTGTGTTTGATCTAATCAAAGCCCCACAGTTCCAAATAATACTGGGGATACCTTGGTTGGAAACACATAATCCTTGTATTGATTGGCAAGAGAAGAGAATAACCTTGCCGGATTGTGCACAAACCTGTTACCCAAAGAAAAATCAGAACGCAGGCCTGGCCACAGTAACCACAGCAGTCATGCAACTATCTCCAGAATACCAAGAATTCCAGGATGTCTTCCAAAAGGAACAGGCAAACACCTTGACTCCTCACAGATCGTACGATTGTCAAATTGATCTCATACCCGCTGCACAACCCCCTTGTAGCAGGATCTATGCCCTTACAGAACCTGAGAACCTTCACCTACGACAATATTTAGAGCAGTACCTTGCCAATGGCTTTATTCGCCCATCCAAGTCCCCTGCATCTTCAGCTTTGTTCTTCGTGCCCAAAAAGGAAGGTGACCTCAGAACGTGCATAGACTACTGCGCATTGAACCAGATAAATGTTAAGAACCGATACCCATTGCCTCTGATCCCTGAACTACTAGACCAAGTGAAGGACGCTTGTATATACACTAAATTAGATCTCCGGGGGGCATACCATCTGGTACGTGTAAAAGAGGGCGACGAATGGAAGACTGCTTTCCGCAATAAGTATGGGTTATTCGAATACCAGGTGATGCCTTTCGGGTTGTGCAATGCACCAGCAGCCTTCCAATACTTAATGAACGATGTCCTTCGTGAACTCATAGACGTTTGTGTTGTCGTGTATTTCGATGATATTCTTGTATCCTCCTCTTCAGAATCTGACCATGTGAAGCACGTCCGAGCAGTCCTCGAGAAATTGTGCCAGCACAAACTATATGCAAAACTAGAAAAATGTGTTTTTCATGCCACAGAAGTTGAATTCCTTGGGTTTATCCTGACCCCAAAGGGAGTCCGAATGGACTCACGAAAGGTGGACGCAATCCTTAAGTGGCCATCACCAAGTTCAGTTAAAGGAGTACAAAGCATGCTTGGCTTTGCCAATTTCTACCGCAGATTCATCCCAGATTTTTCACATGTTGTACATCCCATCACAGCACTCTTGTGAAATAATAAACGCTTTATATGGACTGAAGAAGCTGAAAAAGCCTTCCAAGAGCTGAAAGCGAAATTCACGTCTGCACATGTGTTAAAGCACCCGCGCCCTGAACTTCCATACATAGTGGAAACTGATGCATCCAGTCTAGTCATGGGAGCTGTCCTGTCTGAAAAGGACCCTGAAACTGGCCAGCTTCACCCAGTAGCATTTTGGTCCAGTTAGTTCTCGGCACCCGAGTTAAACTATGCGGTTACCGACAAGGAGTTATTAGCCATTAAATCCGCCTTCAAGGCTTGGCGGCACTATCTTCTCGGTGCCAGGTATACCATTACTGTGATCACCGATCACCGGAACTTACAGTATTTAAAAACAGCCAAGGCCCAATCGTCACGTCAACTCCGATGGGCATTGTTCTTTGCCGAGTTTGATTTCATGATAACCTATCGACCAGGTTGTAAGAATGGTAAAGCAGACGCCTTATCCCGAATAGGGATGGGAGAGGCAGAAGTGAACCCAGAACCAGTACCTATAATTTCCGAACAAAGGATCCTTGGCATGACTACACTACAGACACTAGAGGACATGCAGGTAAAGATCCAGCAACTCTTTGATCCTACAGCCCTGCAGGACTGGGTAAAGAAAGGCCCGGACTACTCTGTCACCAATGATCTGCCTTATTACCAAGGGCGACTGTTTCTGCCACACAAGGAACTACAAGAGCTAGTAATTTCCCATTATCATGATACCCTAATGGAGGGGCACACAGGTATTGGAAAAACTTAAGCTAAAATGAAAAGACAATTCTGGTGGCCCACCTGGCGAAAGGATATTAAATCATTTGTGAATTCTTGTGGCATTTGAGCCCAAAACAAAAGTCAAAAGAAAAAAACAGCTGGACTCTTACAACCTTTAGACATTCCACCTACACCATGGCACACCTTATTGTTAGACTTTAATACCGATCTACCTCCTTGTAATGGGTTTAACACCATTCTAGTTATTGTGAATCTTTTTTCCAAGATGGCCCACTTTATTCCTTTAAAAGGACTACCTTCAGCCTTAATCCTGACCAAAGAATTCCTCGAAAACATTGTTCGCATACATGAATTTACGTCCGTGTTGGTCTCTGACCGGGTCAGTCAATTCATTTCACATTTTTGGAAGAAATGTTGTCAATTGGCGCAAATCAACGTGAGATTATCAACCAGTCACCAACCCCAGACCGATGGTCAAACGGAGAGGAACAACCAGACTGTTGAACAATACCTGCGTTGTATGTTACATCAAACAGAGTAATTGGAAGGACATCCTTTGGATCGCCGAATATGCATACAATAATTCAGTACATTCTGGAACTGGATGAAGTCCCTTTTATACCCTATATGGGCACCACCCTCGAACCTCAGACCTTGACTCACCCCAACACTTAGAAATGCCTGCAGTGGACCATCTACACGCTACGATTACACAAGCCTTTAAAGAGGCAACTGCACATTTGAAACAGGCGAAGGAGAAATATAAGAAAGATGCTGATCGCCATAGAAGTGATACTCCACAATACCATAGGGGACCAAGTATGGTTGGCCACAAAACACATATCTCTCAAGGGAATGCGGACCTTTAAACCTAGATATTTGGGAGCTTACTCTATTAAGGCCATTATCAACCCGGTGGCCATCAAGTTGGACTTACCTGCTAATATGCAAATTCATCCCGTCTTTCATGTGTCACTTTTGAAGCCAGTGCAACCAGGGACAAGACTAACCAAGCCACCAGACCCCATCCTTATAGACGGGGAACCTGAATTTGAAGTTAAGAACATCCTGGACTCCAAGATGGTGAGTCAAAACTTTTTTATTTAATCGACTGGAAAGGTTACGGACCACAGGAAAGGTCTTGTGAACCTAGTGACCACGTGCATGCACCTCAATTGGTGAAAAGATTCCACCAAAATCTCCCAGACAAACCAAAACCACGGGGAAGAACGACTTTAGGAGGGGACTTGGGGGGGAGTGCTGTCATGATGCCTACCCCCAGGGAACCAGACCAGGTCAGCAACCCCGGAAGCAGGCATCACGTTATTTTGAGCAAGCTCAAAAACCCCTGCTAGGGGCTGTTTGGGTGCGGTCCTGGCGCCTATGGGACCAGGCTCATATGGAGAGTCAGTCCTGGCGCCATAGGCACCAGGCTCATAGAGTAGAACTTACCTGATGCAGACCATGCTGCAAGCTTACCTGGGGCAGACCATGCTGCAGAGCTCCAAGCCAAATGAGGCTTGGAAGGGACTATTTTACCTAGGGACTATTTTTTACTCGGGTGGGGTAGGGGAGGAATACTTACCTGGGACTACTTTGGAGGCTATTTAAACCACGCCCGAAGATCGGCACACGCTTCACGTTATTCTGCATCCTGCAGCGTAACGCTCACCGTGTCTGCAAGCCTGCTTCCAGTCTTCTGCCACGCCCGCCTCAAGTCTGCAGCTCCTAGAAAAAGGGAGGAACAGATGGAGAAAAGATTAGAATAAGAGCAAACCTTCGATCCTTACCTGAATTCCGGATCCACCGCGCCTTCGAGCTGGAAGAAAGAAGCATTTTACGCGTGCCGCCTCGCCTGCTGCAGCACCGTGCTGAACTCACCGGCCTTCGCAGCATCCTTTCGATCCACCGCATCCTTCTGCACGTTCCCGCCGCATTCTGGCACCTAAGGGGAACACAAAAACAGCAAAGGTGAGCCAAGGAAATAAACAGAGGCAATAGTAACTACCCCCATAGACCTACCGGATTACCGCTGGGGGTACTATTCCTCTTCACGGGTCGGCGCAGTCTCCATTGCATCCTCGCCGTACCCCGGCCCCTAAGGAGAACAAAAGGACAACAAGGTGAGACAACGGGACAAATAAGGGGAACTCTTCTCACCGCAATAGACTTACCTAATTTTACCGCCCGAGGCATAATTCCCCGAACTTCATATTTTCTCTCCCCACCTGAATAAGGGAACAAACAACAGGTTACATTCTGGCCTTATTTTATTGAACTGTGTAGGATAAGCCAAATCCTTACCTGAACTTCGTCAGCTACCACGAGGAACCCTTCGCTGTGGTCAAGATGCAAACTGCAAGGAATCGGACAAGAGTGAAAGTCAGACATGTGAACTCTTACGAACTACATACTTTTTGGAGTCAATATTGTTCTGGAACTCACCAATTCCTTCGAGCCAGTGAAGCAACTTGTTATCAACGTGCCCCTGCGCTCAATGCAGGATGGAGAGCTCATCTTTTCAAACCATCAGAAGAATATTCCTACGGGCCAAGCAAACGAAGCTATGTGGGCCAGTCCAGTCCGTCATCTCGGCCCTACGCGTCACATTGGTGGAGACTGCAGCTGTCCAGTTCAGATCGACGCCTCTGTGGGAGCCAGGTGAGCGTAACAGGTGGAGCCAAGTACCCCCGCCCAAAGCTCCTCCACCATGCTACAATATGATGGCTATTTGAATGAAATCCTGGAGGAAGTGTGAACACCGAGCAAAAGAGCAAAAGAGGTGATTGGTGACGTATTAAAAAGGGTTTATAGTGACTTTTTTGACAGTCACTATTTCAAAATACAAATATGTCGAATCAAAATGGCGATTTTTTTTTTTCGAATGCCTTCTTTTAATTTTTTTAAATCCCCCCCCCCCCCCCCAAAACCCCTGTTTTTTTTTGTTTTTTTTTGGAAACATCTTTTTTGGGCCAACTAAATAAAAATAAAGCCTTAAAAACAAAAAACAAAAACAAAAAACAAGAAATTCGAAGAAAAGAAGACAAAAAGAATTCAGCACTTTTGATTCGACATATTTGTATGTTGAAAAAATGTTTTCGACATAATGACCGGATACCATGAAAAAGCAGAGCTGACACACCCAGAAGAGATGCAGAGACGAGAGAACATAAACATTATATAGGCTCTAAAGAGGAGGTGCTAAAGATGAGCAACATTTCAAGCTCGAGATGAAGATGTTCATGCTACACAAATAATGAAGAAGATATCAAGTCATTTTACAATTGTACAGCTGCAGTAATACAAGTAGACAAAGTATTCTTAAAGGCTGGCAAAGTAGTGAATAGATTGCAGGAATGCGCCAACGTATATGTATAGGAAATGTATGGACTATTCCACAACGTACTTTAGGAGAGCTGGATCCCGTAAACAGGAAGGCTTTTTCAGTGTGTTGCAGTTAGAAATTGAAAAATGTGAACCATGGAGGGCAATCAAAGAAAGGCTTGGTTGGCCCAAGACCAGAAAGTCAAGGCCACTTTGGACGTGAATGTTCGAGCAGCGTTTACAGAACGTGTGAAAAGAACAAAACACCTGTCCTAAGTGAGGAGCAAGAACATTGAAGACGTCAGAGGTTCATCATTTAATAGTTTTGTAAATGTAGAAAGACTCTAAAATGTGGTCTACAGTCATGTGGTTAGATGAAAATAGACATAGGGATGAGCTGTATTGAAACTAAGAAGAAAGAAAATGCCTATACTCCCTCATATTCTCCAGCATAGAGACCATTTCGAAGGCCAAGTTCAAAACCTTAATTGACTAGCAGGCTGCAAGAGTGATGATAGATGACAGGCTAATTAGTGTCGAGCAATGGTTATGACCAGCACACCAGCACGTGGATGCCAGTCTGCATGCTGCTTACATAGGTGGAATGTTACAGAGGGGTACGAGGGTGCCAACCAATTATAGTGGGTCACATAATAGAGGTAGTACCTTGAATTCATTTAAGAGCACATTTAATACCACTGAGAATTTAAGTCAGAAATTCTACAGAGCTTGTCCAAAAAGGAGATAAATACATTTTGGGAGAAGGCGTCTTTAACCAATTATTTAGAAAGTAAGAAAATACCTAGAGGTTTAAGGATTTTGATTTTACCTAACTTTGACAAGCAAGATTTAGATTTGGCAAAAGAATGGGAAAAGAATTAAGAGCAAAGCTCAACCAACATGATTAAATTGTTAATTGAACACGCTGGAAGGGAGCATGCCCGTACACTAGCAGCCATATATACACTAAAAGAGTAAATAAAAAAACATGTCAAATGCACAAGAAACTAAAGATAAGAATTACAGTAAAATGTATTCGATTTTGGGGGCCTACCAAGATGAGGTCAAACTACGAAAAGTCTGTACACACTTTAGGGATGACAAAGATTACAGAGAAGAAAGGGTGTAGACGTTCCAGACTAAATTTGATGAGTATATGAGGAAATCTAGAGAAACCACCCCAAAAACCTCAGCAGGGAGTTCAGTTGTAGATTCAGAGGGGGAGGGATCAAATGCACTAGATAAGACTAAAGATAATACATCAACAGAGAAACCAGGAATGGGTTTTTTAGAACAAATCAAAAGGTGCAAAAAAGGTACACACCAAGGGAGGAAACAGGTCAGATTCCGAGAGCCACAAGTCTCAGATACACAAATTTGGAACGACGTCCCAGGGGAAGGAGGGGGAGGGGCAGCAGAAGGAAATCAAAACATAATCAAATCATCAACATGCATAATAGCGAGGGTAGGGTAGAGGATCCAATTGGGGATCTAAAACCTAAAAGTTTGGTTGTTAATTTATCGCTTAAAATATTGACACCAGCAGAAGAACAAATATTAAATAAAGGATTATCATTTGCACCCACAACAGCAGCTGACTATGTGGATTTTCAAATAGATCTTTTTAAATATACTCGTAAATTGAAGCTCAGGAAATACTTTGTGACTCAAATCAAACAGTTTAACCCATCTGTAAGACCAGATCCACAAAGTGTACTTTCGATTAAGGATATAGAGAATATAAACATGCTTGTTTCTTTAACGGCAGAAAAAGAAGTTTCCATCAGTGATACTAGATAGGATCTATAGGTGCAGACCCAATTCTTTTCAATCCCTGAACTCAAAAGTAGGTCCAAGTTTACACCTCAGTTGGCTAATGAGAACATTATAGACAATTTTCAGCAAGCTGTTATCAATGATATTCATAAACATGTAGATAACAGAAACTACCGGCAGTATTAGAAGTCTTATGATAATCTTACAAGAAAGGAACGAGAGGCTTTGCATAATCTTAGAAGTGATAACAACATAGTGATACGTGAAGCAGATAAAGGTGGGAATGTTGTTGTGCTAAATACTAAAGATTATATTGATATAGGCAATAGGCACTTGAGAACCCCAGGGAGCTACATGATTCTACCAGGTAATCCACTTCAAACCATCACCAAAGAAGTGTACTCGTTGGTGGATCACTGGCACTGTATGGGAGCCCTAACGGATGATGAAAAGGAGTATCTAAAAATTAAACACCCAGTTATGCCAGTGATGCATTTTCTTCCAAAAATCCATAAAGATGTGTCAGTTTACCAGATGGTCGACCTATAATGAGCGGAATAGGATGGGTGATGGACGGCCTATCCCAATATATAGACAACAAATTGAAAGAACATGTAATATAGATGCCAACTTACATTAGGCATAGCACCCATGTCCTACAGATATTATTTGATTTAATTTGGAGGGATGATTTCCTGTTGGTCACGATAGATGTCACAGCATTGTATACTTCCATCAGTCATGATTTAGCTCTGGAAACAATGGATTTAATTTTTCAAGATCATTTTTCATCCTTTGCACTCCATGTTGAGATGCTGGAGGAGTTTCCGAGATTTACATTAAATAACAAAAAGATGTTGTCAAATGAAACGTACTACTCACAGATAAAGGGGGTTGCAATGGGGCAAAATATATACCAAATTTGGCCAATTTATTTATGGATCACTTTGAAAAAAGGCATGCACTCTGCAAAGATGACTTTAAGGAAAATGTAATACTATGGAAGAGGTAGATAGATGATGTTCTGCTAGTTTGGAATGGCACTGGTGTTAAATTGACTCCATTTCTTAACTATCTGAATAACAATGAATCTGGGAATTAAGTTGACAGGGGAATTCAGCAGTTCCTCTATTGACTTTCTCAACCTTACAATCTATATCAACCAAGGAAAAATAGAGACCAGGACATTTCGGAAAGCAACTGAAGTCAATTCAACGTTGCATGCTGATAGCTGCCACAGGAAATCAGTTATTACAAATATTCCAGTGGGCGAGCATTACAGGGCATGCCGCAATTGTTCCGATGATCATGTTTTCAGACAAGAATGTGACCTTTTGTCTAAAATATTTGCGGTTAGAGGGTACAATGCTTCTACAATCTCCAGAGGTTGTCACAAAGCTAAGGTCAAATCTAGAGAAGATATACTTAACAAAGTGGTTATCGGTAAAAGAACAGGATACCCGAGCATTGTTAGTATAATTACTAAATATACACAGGGTGCAAGCATAATATACAAAAACCATACACAGACACTGGGGTCTCCTTCATCTGGATAAAGATATATCACCTTATTTAAAAGATATATCACCTTATTTAAGAACTAAACCATTGTTTATCTATACGAAGGCTCAGATAATTAAAAACAAATTATGTTCATCATTCTTGAGGGACACCAGCCCCAGTGGCACTGGTTGGTCGAAACCGATGAAGAAATTTTATAAATGTGGCACTTGTAGCATGTGCGCTTTTGCATATATGGGTAGTCAAAAATGTATCAATGATACGGGCATGAGAGTTTGGATCAACAAATGTGTTAATTGTCGGAGCAAATTTGCAATTTATACAATTGTGTGCGAGTGCCACAAGATTTATGTGGGTAGCACCATTATAGAGCTACCCACGAGAATTAGGGAGCATATTTCTACTCTGAATAAGCATGATAGCAGGGTCCCTTAGCCAGTCATTGGCAAGAAGTACATCAAATGGATAATGTGAAAGACATTCGATTTATTGGTTGAAAGAAAGTGCAGTTGGGCAAAAGAGGTGGAGATTTACAATTGAAATTGAGACAAATGGAAGCCAAATATATATGTAAGCTACATTCTGTTTTGACTCAGCTCAACTCAGAGCATGAGATGGGGTATTTCTCTAATTTATAATATGATTGTGAGGAGGAGGTGGAGTGCCCGGCCGATGAGAACGTGGGTTTTTTGTTGGTACTTGACAGTGTGCCAATTTTATTTGATCTAATCTGTTGTTAAGCCTTCTTAGCAACTTAATTCAATTTTATTTTGAAGACTTTTTAGTGGTTCTTTTGTGTGGCATAAGGGCTCCTTTGATTTTGAGTTGTATTATTTTTATCACATCACTATTTCTTGATCTTTAATTGGAATCTTTCTGATTTTGGGTATCAACAACATGGTGATTCAGGACTTAAATTCTGATGATTTTCACCATTAGAGGCTTGAATTGGCCACTTTATTTCACTCATATCAACATGATCATTATCCTGCAATATCTTTTCCTCATAAATTAATATTAGCCACTAATCCTGTGTCTCTTACAAATCATAACTACGTTTCCCAGAAATCTTGGCGGTTTTGATTTTACCAGAGCATTCACTACAATTTACGTTGTACGTGTGACGTCATGCCGTTAGCGTAACGTCACACGTCTTGTTTACAATATTTAATTTCCAAAATGGCGACGATCGCTTGTGCCACGATGTTTTGTAATGGGATTTAACCCAAAGATCGAGTTCTGGTAAGCGCTCCCCTTTTTTCTTTTCATCTCCCCATCCGGTTGGGACTTAGGCTATGACCATGTTAGGGCTTTTCCCGGTCATGAAGAGTCTGTCCCTAAATATTTTATTTAATTGACTTGCCAGCGTAACCCGTGTTTAAGATGGGTTTTTGTTATTACTATCTCATTGTTGCAGGTATCTATACCAAATCCATTTGAGGATTACAGACTGCAACATATCTGAAAATTACTAATCTATTGTGCAACTATTGACGGACATGTTCGAACGTTGAACCGGCACACGCCAGGCTTTCAGGTAAGCACCTTGCTACCTGAGTTTTGAAATATGTTTTGTCACAACAATCAAGGGCCATCAAAAAACGATGCATCCTTTGCATTTACAGAGTGATTTTACGCATCGATTTAAGAGGATTCTGATAACAGAACTAAGCACTTTAATGTTAGGTAAGGACCACATTTTCTCCATCAATTTACAGATTTATTCAAACTCAAATTCTTTCCATGTATATTACTTATATGCTTTCCAATATATTGCAGATTCAGTCCTTTGAACTAGATTAGGTGAGTTTTCACTGTGATACTCAGATTTTGAGGCACTATTTGTTTGCATCTTTTGTAACACTATGGACTAAACTATTTTATATATTCACTTTATTCACATGCTAGTAAAATAAGGCTTCTCCATCACCACTTAACTAATAAGAATCAGATTTTTTGGGTATAACTCCTTTTGTAATCAATGTGCAACAGTCATATTGGAACATTTAATATTCTGGTATTCACCCTGGTTTGATTGGGGCCGGTGCTTCACGCTTGTTCACTTGTCTTCATGGGGTAACAGGTGACATTGTATTTGGTAGATTGAAGTTGGTCATGATCTTAATACTTTCTGTGTGTAGATTGACACACTATATGTTTACCAAGTGTATAACACTTTAATGTTATATTCTAATTCTCCTGTGCTCAATCATCACTCCTGTCCTAGATTGACATTAATGGGTATGTAACATATGACTTTATATTCATTCGATTTTGACAATTATTAATTTTTCTTTGTCTTTTGAATACCGGCACTTTTATATCATTTACTGATCTATTGTGCAACTATTGACGGACATGTTCGAAAGTTGAACAGGCACACACCAGGCTTTCAGAGTGATTTTACACATCAATTTAAGAGGATTCTGATAACAGAACTAAACGCTTTAATGTTATATTTAGTCCTTTGAACTAGATTAGCCTTGAGAATGACTGATAGGTCGAAACACGTGTCAGCTGTACAAATTGAACATTTCTGCTCAACAAGACTTTCTTGATTAAGACGCACATTTGAAGATTCTCTGAATTTGAACATTAATTACAGGGTCTTGGTGCAGTCTAGCAACATAGATTGCTCAACATCCGCCAGTAGGCGGAAACGCAGGACACACGAGGAAGGCCTAGACAAAGGCCCTGTTTGCCCTGTTCGCTCATGTGAGCATATAACGACCCTACTGTGGACTTATGCCTACGTCGCACCCAGACCTTTCTGCATCGTCGGAGCAAAGGCAGACACTATCATGCGTAAGTAACTCCAACAAGGTCACTGTTAACATTTTGACCTGTCATGTTCGCGTTACATAAATGCTCTTACATAGCTCGTATTCTCTACCCTGTCTCATGGCTCCTGACCTCACCAGTTTGGTAGTCAAATACACACAGCAAATAACAAATGCCTTATTCTGACCTGACTTGTATATGTGATTGCATGATGATCCCATCACATGCGTGTCATGCTGAAGCAGCCTATTTAGCTCTGCCACCTATTGTGATTCATAATACTGTGTTGCTCACTGAAACTGCCTATCCCAGTGTTGCAACCTATTGCTAGTCAGTTGCATTTGCCCAAATGCTAATTGAATCCTGCATTAGCCTGTTATGTACCTGTTGCTAGATAGTTACATTTACCCTGTGTCCCCAACCACTATGTGTTGCTGCATTAGCCTGTTACCTACCTGTTGCTGGATAGTTGCATTTAGCCTGTGTGCCCTACTGCTAATTGAATCCTATATCAGCCTGTTACTCACCTGTTCCTGGATTACCGCATCTGTGGTCATCTGGGTTAGAGTAGCATCATACTCATTGTAATAACATTCAAACTAACATAATGCTGGTACTCCTGACCACCATCATGTTCCCCTTCTGCATAATACCCCATTCCACACCATGCACAAGAGGACACTTCATTAAGATTGATGACGGCTTAGCTAGATTAGGATGTCAACGGCATTGCCCCATCCCCTGCCCCCATACCTCTCCTCACTTCCTCCATTCCCCACACAAATTGCACCCCCCAACAATACCTCCTTCAACATCAAAATGCAGTTACCCTAGACAGCCCGAGCCTCACTCGCAATCTCACCACACACATCAATAAGAATAACAAGACAACACCAATCGTGGGTATTGACAGACTCAATAGACTCATGACCAGAACCAAAACCCCCTACCAAGCCACCCTAACCACCACAACCCCCAACTCACCCTCCAAACCAGACACCACCCTTAACAACCGCCAACACAGAGACCACCACAACACACCTACCAAACACCTAACCACACCCAAAACCACTAATCTCAACCATGACCCAGGCAACACACCGACTCTTGCCCCCACCTTTACTCTTAAAGGTGTACTCATCAACGCTCGCTCACTTGGAGCCCATGCAATAGAAATCCATGACCTTATTGTAGACCAACAACTTGACATGCTGGTTGTAACCAAAACCTGGCTACACCCAGCTGCAGGCCCCCTACTAGCTCTTGCCATCCCCCCAGGCTTTAGCATCCTCAGAACAGACAGGACTAACTCTCAAGGAGGTGGATTCGCTATAATAGCTAGAACCAACTTGCAAATCAGAGACTGCCCTATGGAACAAATACAGGGTTACAAACTCCTACTAGTAAAGTATACATCCAACCCCAAAACCACCACCAATGTCCTGATAGTGTACAGATCACCTAACAAAAACACTCACCCCAAACTGGACATCCCTCTACTATGAACTCCCATCATCAAGCCCAAAACTAAATGTATAATCCTCAATGACATCAACCTAGGATACAGTGATCCCCAAGATCTTGACTCGCTAGCCTTTCACACAGCTATGTCAGAAATGAACTTCGCACAGCTGATAAATGAACCCACCCACTCCAAAGGAAGAACCCTGGACTGGCTCCTCACGCTCAACTCTCAAGTAACCATAGACTCTATCATCCCTGTTAATTGGTCAGACCATTTTGTAATCAACTTTACCATAAATAATACTAGCACAGACCACACCATTCTCAAAAAACCAGACATGTTTGAAACCAGAAAAATGAAAAAGCTTTCACATGACAACCTCTCCCCCGTTTTGAGTGCAGCACTAGCCAACACAATACGAGGCACCAACAACCCTGCCTACCTAGCAGAACAATGCCAACAAAGCCTCACCCATCCCATTGATCTACTTGCTCCCATTACCACCAAAACTTGAAGACCCGATCTTGCTTCTGGTTTAATGAGGAACTAGTGTGTCTGAGACGCATAAAAAGATTGTTCGAACACCTCTAAAAGAAAAACAACACCCGGGAATCAGCATTAGCCTTTGATGAAGCCAATAAAAAATACAAATCAGCGATAATCACCCAAAAAGCCAATGCCTTTAACCTTTGTATTACTAATGCTGTCATGATGCCTACCTCCAAGGAGCCAGGTCCGACCCAGCAACCCCAGAGGCAGGCATCATTCCCCCCAGGGAAGTGCCAGCGGGCCCAAGCTGGGGCCCTTTGGACACAGTCCTGGCGCCTTTGGCGCCAGGCTCATGTTGGACCCCTGTCCTGGCGCCTTGGGCGCCAGGCTCATAAAGCTAGACATGTGTTCAAGTGTTTTAATGTGCACTTACCTGATGCAGACCATGCTGCTACATCCAGGCCCTCTTGAGGCCTGAATGGAACTACTTTACCTGTGGGACTACTTTCCACCTGGGTGTGGTCGTGGAAGGATACATACCTGGAACTTCTTCCAAAGCTATTTAAACCACGCCCGATCAGCAACTCACGCTTCGCGTTGTTCTGCTCCTCGCAGCTGGACGTTCACCGTGTCAGCTCCTGCATCTGGACTTCAGCCACGCCTGTCAGCATCCTGGGTCACCTGCTAAGAGAGAATTGGAGAGAAAGAAGACCTTACCTGCTAAAGCTGCATCACGGAGACTTCACACCGACGATCCTGAAAGGGAAGACATCATTTTTAAAAGCATTTCGCTTCGATCGCTGCAGCGCTGCATTTCACTAACCTTTCCTGGGCACCTCCATCTTCAGCAGCGATCATCCGGATCTGCAGCCACTTCCCAGAGCCTAGAGAGAAAAAGACAAGAACACAAGGTGAGAGAAGGAAGGGAATAGGAAAAGCTCAGTTTCCTTCTAAGACTTACCTGTTGGTTCATTCCCATTTCATTTCGGGTCCTGCCGCTTCCTGGCATTCCGGACCCCGGCCCCTATGGGGAAAAAAGACAAAGACATTGAATGAGCGAATGCAAAGACATTACCCGAACGCTCATCCAGAACTTACCTGTCATTTACTGGAACTGCACGTTTCACTTCGGGTCGGCGCCATATCTCCGGCATTCCGAACCCCGGCCCCTAAGGGGAAAAAGACATAAGTGTTAGCGCTTGCTGCAATAAGACATTGAACATTATTATTAAGCTTGAACTTTTGAACTTGCTACAGAACTCTTACAGCGCCTTACCTGAATAGTCAAGCTTATTTGAACTCCCATCAAACCTCAATCCAGTGAAGTAACTGGGTTTCAACGCGCCCCTGCATCAGAAGCAGGATGGAGAACTCATCCTTCCAGACCCTAAGGTGAGACTTCACGGGGAATCGTGGAAGGGTATCGTGGAGGGTTGGAAGGGAGTGGGAGGCTTGAGCATTATTCCGTCAGTAGGTAAAACTCACTTTTCATGCACAGGGGAATATTCCTGCGAGCCAGAGAAGCCAGAGTAGAGGGGCCCTACCTGTCCATCCTTAGAGTCCTGTGCTTCACCATTGAAGAAGCATCAGCACTCGAAGCCAGACCTGCGCCTCCGTGGGAATCAGGTGAGCGTGACAGAACGCGAAGCCTACCCACAATTTCCCACCCGGGCGCTATGGAGACTTCCGAGACAGATCAGCTGGCCCAGCTTTTGGGGGAATTACGGGCAGAAGTGCACTCAGCCCGCCAGGAGACTAACGCTCTCAAAAGAGAACTGATCCTATCCAAGGAAAGAACAGATGACCTGGCCAAAAGGTTATTGCAGGCCCAGGCAGGGCACACTCCTTTATCTGATTCCAGAGGTACTTCCACATCAATGGGTTTGAATAACCCGGTACAAATCAATCTACCTGGACACATGCCTTTGGCCCCGCCTGAACGTTTTGCGGGGGATCCCAAGAAATATGCCGTCTTTATGAACCAATGTCGTTTACACTTTCTATGCAGACCCGGGGCCTTCCCTAACGACCAGACCAAGGTAGCCTTTATACTATCTTACCTCAGTGGCAGTGCTGCCGATTGGTCTATTCCATTGGTAAATCAGGATGATCCCATTCTCCAGAATTTTCAGGGTTTCCAGGCCAGCATGGAAAGATTGTTTGCTCGACACTCTCAAGGACAGGCCCTTGATAACGAACTGCTATCCTTACGACAAGGTAATCAGGATCTCCTGTCCTACGTGGCGACCTTTAATAGACTGGTTGTGGAAACTGGATGGCCAGAAAACAAAAGGATCACATTGTTTCATCGAGGCCTGCACGGACAGCTTAAGGATGTTCTAGCTCAGATAGTAGATCCACCCCAGTTCTGTGCAGACTACATAGACTTGGTGGTTCAACTTGATCACAGACTTCAAAATAGAAAAGCAGATCGGTTCAAGTACGAAACCCGAGTACCGATCAAAACCCACGCTAACTCCAAGAGTACCGACGTATTCGAACCTATGCAAATCGGCGGTGTTAAAGGACCATTAACGCAGAAGGAACGAGAGAGAAGGCGGCAAATGCAACTTTGTCTGTATTGTGGGACTTCTGGTCACTTTCTTCGAAATTGTCCGGTTAAACCACCTAAGAAGGTGGTTGGAGCCACTGATAACGATTTATTGACACCTGATTCGGGAAACGACCTAGCCCGACAAGCGTAGGGGTCCGCTTGCCGAGCTTGAAAATCAACTCTTTGACCTCGCATTTTGTCATGCCAATGGTGCTCGTGGACCCAAAACAGCCTCAGCAGTTGCATGCTATAAAAGCATACATCGACAGTGGAGCTATTGGAAATTAGACTGTGAATTGGCTTCCAGGATTAAGCTCCCTCTCCGCCCGAAAGTAACCCAAGATGTCATTACTACAGTAGATGGAACCGAAATAGCCTCAGGGCCTGTAACACATTCCACTGTTGAAATGACTCTGGTGGGTCAGGATGGACATCGGGAAGCAATCGTGTTTGATGTTTTCAAGGCTCCACAGTTTCAAGTAATTCTTGGAATTCCTTGGTTAGAAACACATAATCCCAGAATTGACTGGCGAGTAAAGAAGATAAGTTTTCCTGATTGTGAACCAACTTGTTATCCAAGAAATCCAGTTATGGGTCTAGCCTCAGCAACTTCCACCCCTGTACAGCTACCGTCAGAATACCAAGAATTCCAAGACGTTTTTCTGAAGGAACAGGCTAACACGTTACCTCCCCATCGGTCTTATGATTGCCAAATCGATCTGGTACCCAATGCTCAACTACCTTGTAGTAGGATTTATGCTCTTACGGAACCTGAGAACCTGCATTTGCTTCAGTATTTAGATCAGTACCTAGCCAATTGTTTTATTCGCCCGTCCAAGTCTCCTGTCTCCTCAGCTCTGTTCTTCGTGCAGAAAAAAGAGGGCGACCTTAGAACATGTATAGACTATCGCGCCCTAAATCAAATAACGATTAAGAATCGTTATCCTCGGCCCCTGATCCCTGAGCTTATCGACCAGGTGAAAGACGCTTGTGTGTACACCAAGTTAGATCTCCGAGGAGCTTATCACCTGGTGCGTATAAAAGAAGGCGACGAATGGAAGACTGCATTCCGCACCAAATTTGGGCTCTTCGAATATCAGGTGATGCCCTTCGGTTTGTGCAATGCACCTGCCGCCTTTCAGTACTTTATGAATGATGTTCTTCGGGAACTTATCGATGTCTGTGTCATTGTTTATATTGACGACATCCTGGTGTACTCTTCTTCAGAATCCGATCACAGAAAACATGTTAGGGCAGTTCTTGAGAAATTGCGTCAGCACAGACTATTTGCAAAGCTCGAAAAATGCGTTTTTCATACCACAGAAGTTGAGTTTCTCAGATTCATCCTGACACCTCAAGGAGTCCGAATGGACTCGCAAAAGGTGGACGCCATCCTCAAATGGCCATCTCCTAGCTCGGTGAAGGGAGTTCAGAGCATGCTCGGCTTCGCCAATTTCTATCGAAGATTCATCCCGGAATTTTCCCGAACAGTCCAACCCATCACAGCTCTCCTAAAGAAAAACAAACGCTTTGAATGGACCTTTGAGGCCGAACAAGCCTTTCAGGACCTGAAAACCAAATTCACCTCTGCACCTGTATTGAAGCACCCGCACCCAGATCTCCCTTACATTGTGGAAACCGACGCATCCAGTTCGGCCATGGGAGCTGTCCTGTCGCAAAGAGACCCAGAAACTAACCAACTAAACCCTGTGGCCTTTTAGTCCAGGAAATTTTCTCCTCCTGAAATCAACTACGCAATTACCGACAAAGAGTTACTGGCTATTAAATCTGCTTTCAAGGCTTGGCGTCACTACCTTCTCGGGGCAAGACACACCATCACCGTAATTACGGACCACAGAAATTTACAGTATTTAAAGACGGCCAAAGCTCAATCTTCACGACAACTCCGATGGGCTCTATTCTTTGCGGAATTTGATTTTGTAATTACCTATCGCCCTGGCTGCAAGAATGGTAAAGCGGACGCCTTATCCCGGATTGGCATGGAAGAACCCAATTCGAGTTTAGAACCTGTGCCAATCATACCTGAACAAAGAATCTTAGGCCTAACTTCATTGCAAACTATTGAGGACATCCAAACGCAAATAAAACAACTTCTAGACTCTTCAGCCTTACTGGAATGGAGTTAAAAGGGTCCTCATTACACCGTTAAGGATGATTTACCCTACTTCCAGGAGCGGTTGTTTCTGCCAAGTAAAGAATTGCAAGAACTTGTTATTGCCCATCATCATGAATCATTAATGGAAGGATACCCTGGTATCGCTAAAACGGAGGAAAAAATCAAACGCCACTTCTGGGTGCCTTCTTGGAGAAAAGACAAAGGGCCTCATTACACGGTAGGCGGTAGGGATTTACCGGTACCGGTAAAATACCGGTACCGGTAAATCCCTGCCGCCTTACTACGAGGTCCCTTAGCGGGTTGGAGTTTTAACGCCTGCTTTTTGCAGGCGTTAAATACCAACCCGCTAAGGGACCTCGGAGCTAATTACGGCACCGCTAAATTGCGGTGCCGTAATTAGCGCCTTCCCCATTCCCATTGAGCCCTATGGGGCAGAAATGGGAATGGGGAAGGGCAATGGCGGAAGGGGGATTTACCGCCCCTCCAACCTTGGGATGTGGCGGTAAATCCCCTTTCCGCCAAGGCGGTGCCGGTATTTTACCGGCATGAGCCATGGCGCTAATAGCGCCATGGCTCACCGCCTACCGTGTAATGAGGCCCATAGTCTTTTGTATTGTCTTGCAGAATTTGCGCCCAAAACAAGGGTCAAAAGAAAAGGCCAGCCGGCCTACTTCAACCCTTGGATATTCCACCGGCACCATGGCACACCTTGTCAATGGACTTTATAACTGACCTGCCTCCTTGTGCTGGTTACAACACTATCCTTGTAATTGTGGATCTATTCTCCAAAATGGCCCACTTTATCCCTTTAAAAGGTTTGCCTTCAGCTTCCACCTTGGCCAAGGAATTTCTGGAGAATATAGTTCGCATACATGGTTTCCCTTCCATATTAGTCTCAGATCGTGGAAGTCAATTTATCTCCCATTTTTGGAAGAAGTGTTGCCAACTAGCACAAATAGATGTGCGGTTATCCACCAGCCACCACCCCCAGACCGACGGACAAACCGAGAGAACCAATCAGACTCTCGAGCAATATCTTCGGTGCATGTTACACCAATCCGAGTTAAATTGGAAAGACATCCTTTGGATCGCAGAATATGCATACAACAATTCAGTGCATTCTGGAACCGGACAAACTCCTTTTTATACTTTGTATGGTCACCATCCTCGGACCTCTGACCTAGATCCACCTCTGACCCTAGAAATGCCCGCAGTAAATCATCTGCATTCCACAATAACCCGAGCCTTCAAAGAAGCTGCACGTCATTTACAGCAAGCCAAGAAAAAGTATAAAGAAAACGCTGATTTGCACCGAAGTAAAACTCCTCCTTACCAAGTAGGAGACCAGGTATGGCTAGCAACGAAACATTTACCCCTCAAGGGCCCGTGAACCTTCAATCCCAGATTCATTGGACCTTATCCCATCAAGGCTATAATCAATCCCGTGGCCTTTAAACTGGATTTACCGTCTAACATGCGTATTCATCCAGTTTTTCATGCATCACTTTTGAAGCCAGTACAAACAGAGATCGTGGGAGCCTAGTAACCATGTTCACGCACCTCGATTAGTACAAAGGTTTCACCGGAGATTTCCGAACAAGCCAAAACCCCCGGAGGGAACAACCTTGTGAGGGGCCTTGAGGGGGGGTACTGTCATGATGCCTACCTCCAAGGAGCCAGGTCCGACCCAGCAACCCCAGAGGCAGGCATCATTCCCCCCAGGGAAGTGCCAGCAGGCCCAAGCTGGGGCCCTTTGGACACAGTCCTGGCGCCTTAGGCGCCAGGCTCATTTTGGACCCCTGTCCTGGCGCCTTAGGCGCCAGGCTCATAAAGCTAGACATGTGTTCAAGTGTTTTAATGTGCACTTACCTGATGCAGACTATGCTGCTACATCCAGGCCCTCTTGAGGCCTGAATGGAACTACTTTACCTGTGGGACTACTTTCCACCTGGGTGTGGTCGTGGAAGGATACATACCTGGAACTTCTTCCAAAGCTATTTAAACCACGCCCGATCAGCAACTCACGCTTCGCGTTGTTCTGCTCCTCGTAGCTGGACGCTCACCGTGT